>NC_136069.1:390710927-391910927 GCF_964261635.1 Lissotriton helveticus
AACCTTGGAAATTCACTGAATAAACCATAGGTTTCACCCATGTTATAGTTAGCTGGACATTTCTCTCATACAAAACCATTGGAATTCCTCCGTTATAGTTAGTTCAGCTAACTATAACTCGCGCACCCGCAATGCACTACTGATGAAGTCACATATTACATCACTCATGACATGGTCAGTGACATCACTCATGACATCACTGATGACATCTCAAATGACCTCACAGATGACATCACTGATGACATCATCCAGTGAATATGTGTCATTCTGAAAAATATATATTTTTTATATATGTAGATCTAAAAGTTGATGGAAGAATAAATGGACTGAATAAGTGTCTAAATGGATGTTTTTTTTCTAAAACTGATTGTATAACTGACTGATTAATTGTTTCCTAGTGAATACATTGGTTAGTGAGTAATGTTTAAATATGTAAATATCTGTATCAGTCTCACACATGTTTTGAATAAGTGGCTGCATAGGTTGGTGAGTAGCTACATGAGTGTCTATATAGGTTATTAGTTGGTTTTTTGATTATCAGTATGAGTGTCTGAGTGTCTATATGTTTCGGTGGGGGATATTACTTACCGCATAAATGCATGAATGAGAAACTCATTGTTTATATGTGTTTTGAAGACAGCATGTGTGCAGGACTGTATGGGTGGATGAGTGTGTGTATAGGTGTGTTAGTGAGTGAATGACTGTCTCAATACTGTCTTTATGACTAAGTACATATGTTTTAAACTACTATATGTGAGTATTGGTGTATATAAGTGAGTATATATTAGAGTGAGAGATTGGAACAGTTCCTGTATAACTAACTATGTGTTTCTATAAGGGATTTGTTAAGAGAGTTAGTATGTGTATATTTCTGTACACATAAGTGTAGTGGTGTATGTATAGCTATATATGCAAGCAAATGGATGTTTGAAAGTTTATTTGCATGTGTGAGTATGTGTGTGAGTAACTATGGATGAGTGTCGGTCTGTAACATGATTTATAGGTGTATGAGAACATATGATGAGTGAGTACATTTCACCTTGCTGCAGTGTCTGAACAGAGGAGGTGTCTTGGGTCTTGCGCTGGGCTGGCTGAAATCCTTTCTGACAGGGCGCAGTTTTCAGATCCAACGAGGATCCTTTCAGTCCAAAGAGGTGGCACTTGAGCAGGGGGTTCCTCAGGGCTCGGCCCTGAGCCCCACTTTGTTCAACTTATACTTGTCCCCCCAGGCTGAGGTGGTGCAGGCGTTTGGAGTGGAATTAGTATCGTATGCTGATGATACTCAGTTGCTGATCTCCCTATCCCAAGCACCTTCGGCTAAAGCTTCCAACTTTAAGGAGTGCATGCAGGAGCTTGCCACCTGGATGAATAAACACTGCCTGAAGCTGAACGGAGCCAAAACGAAGGTTATAGTGGTTGGCAGAGACAAATCTTACTGGACCGCAGAGTGGTGGCCATAATGTTTGGGCCCCACCCCTATACCCTGTCTAGAGGCCAAGAATCTGGGAGTCTGGGTGGACTCGGCCCTCTCTTAGGAAGGCCACATCCGCCGGCTAGTGGGGAAATGTTTTGGTGTACTAAAAACCCTCAACAAAACATTGGATCTGCTCCCACTAGAGGCCAGGCAGACCATGACGCATGCTCTAGTTACTTCTTGCTTAGATTACGGGAATGTCCTTTTTCTGGGTGCTCTGGAAAAGAACCTCAGGCGGCTTCAAGTTCTGCAGAATGCGGCAGCACGCCTGATCTTTAGACTACCCAGAAGGGCAGCGTCTAAATCACCCCTTAAAGCTCTTCATTGGCTGCGAGCCAAGAAAGGGTATTGTTCAAATCCCTTCTCATTTGTCTTCGCATCCTCTGGCACAAGGCTCCAATGTACCTGGGAAACCTGATTACTAGGTATGTACCGGGCAGAACATTGAGATCAGGTGAGACAGGACAGCTGGTAATCCCTAGGATTAAGAAAGCGAGAATGGGTGGCCGCTCATTTCGCCTCTTACCTGCGCAAAACTGGAATAAACTCCGCTGTGTCTGAGGATGGAACAATCAGAAACCAGATTTAGGAGTCTTTTAAAAACTCACCTGTTTTCTGAATAGTCCTCTAGGATGAGCTTGGGCCTGTGGCTTCTCTCTACTGTTTTGAACTAGCCTCTTCTCCACAGCGCGGGGACCCGCCGGAAGGCGTAACCAGGCGCTTTATAAACTCCTTTATTATTATTATTATTATTATTATTATTATTATTATATAGAACTGTTGGTGAATGAGTGGATGTGTATCTAGATTTCGGAATTACTGAATAGGTTGTTGTAACTGGTATTGGTATCTCCAATTTTTTTAAATTTTAGTTTCTATTTTTGAATGTCTGTATCAAGTGTTATATTACGCTGAGAGGAGGTCTGCCACTCTTTCACAAGGATAATGTCACCAGTGATGTCATCAGTGATGTAATTTGAGATGTCATCAGTGATGTCACTGACCATGTCATGAGTGATGTAATATGTGACGTCATCAGTAGTGCATTTCGGGCGCGCGAGTTATTGTTAGCTGAACCAACTATAAAGGAGGAATTTCAATGGTTTTGTATGAGAGAAATGTCCAGCTAACTATAACATGGGTGAAACCTATGGTTTTTCAGTGAATTTCTAAGGTTTTTTAAATGCTAATTACTAACTATAACGTGGCTGAAACCTATGGTTTTTTCAGTGGATTTCTAAGGTTTTGCGAATGATCATTTTAAAATATACTAATTATTATATTTCTTTCTTTTTATAGTAATTTCCTAAATTTTTATTATAAATACTTATATATATTTTTTTTAGTTACATTTCATATTTTTAATGTAAAATAATAACAAAAGTAAATTCAAAAAGAATGCACTGCTAGTGAAACTGCCTGGGTGAATTTGTAAATGTTTGTTAGAGACAGATTTACAACACGTTGTGCCTCTTTTACACCGCCGTTGCATCACTTTTCTGATGAAGCGGTGGTGCAAAAGATGCGCCATGGTATGTGGTATTTAGAATGTGACGTATCTGGGAGGTGTGCCACATTGTAAATCCCTTTACCAGAAGGAGACATTCCTACATGGGGGGGGGGGAGGCGTTCCGGCACAGGAACACCTCCTAAAAGTGGTTAACTGAAATCTACAAGATTTCACTTTGTCACTTTTGGGCTCATGCTGTGTCAAACCCATGCACTAACTTGAAGCAGGTGTAAGGATTGACACAGCAGTCTGAGCATAGGGCCCCCAGAGCATTGCTGGAGATATGTTGCACTTGCAACATAACTCAAACAATGCACCACCTTTACAGCACAGATACATCAAATATATGTGCCATTTTTGTCCCATGGTACACCGCATTGTAAATACGGCACATCCATGGTGGTGGTGTCACGGAGCACAATAACTGACATATTCCTGTGGATATGCCAGTTATTGTATATGTGCCTATTAGTGTTTTAATGTAGTGAATGGATTACTACATACCAATGAATGAGTCACTACAAAACTAAAACAACAGTGACAGAGTGTTTGGTGGAAGTGTAAGGAACAAACTGGTAAATTGAACGTATAAAAGACAAATTTGCAAGTACGTAGAAGACTGCATACATCAACTATAAGGGTTTGAAGCAGTCTATGCCCTAAGGCCTATTTTAATGCATGAGTACTTAGGTAGTGAGTGGATGATTACAGTTCTGCAAGGAAAGAACCTGATTGAATTTATAACAGCCTCAGTTTTACCACAGTATACAGATAGACACATACTGCTGAATGGCTCACTACAATATTGAAACAGTAGTGTGAGAATGTGTGCTGGAAGTATAAGGATACACATTGAGGAATTGAACGTATAAAACATAAGTTCGCTGGTGCATAGAACAGTGCATGCACAGTCTATAGAGGTTTGAAACAGCCTATGGACTAAGGCCTCTTTTAATCCTCGAGTATCTAGATACTGACTGGATAATTACACTTCTGCAAAGAAAGTTCCTCACTAAATTTATTACAGCTTCAGTTTTATCACGGTACAATGGAAAAGAACATACTGCTGACTGGCTCACTACAATACTAAAACAGCAGTGTCAGAGTGTTTGGAGGAAGTCTAAGGATACAGACTGGGGAATTGAAGGCATAAAACACAAGTTTGCAGGTGCATACAAGACTGCATGTATACTCCATACGGATTTTAAGCAATCCATACCCTCAGACCCACTTTGCATATTTTAAATCAATACAAACATTTAAAGAATATATAACTGAATCTGTAAGTGCTTCGCTTTTAGTACAATAAATACATTAGTTGATAGTGCTCAAACCTTTATTATTTTTAAACGATAAATTTATTCTATTAACATCTCATAATGTATCACACATTCCAATACAAGTTCATCAGATATGTGATTCAGATCAATTCCCTCGTTAGCAGTTTCTGAATTAATTTGTTCTAAACTTTCAACATATTTTAATACTTCCAGAAATTCTCCATCAAAGCTTTTGTCTTCGAAATCACACCTCATGTCTGCAGCACTAATTTCCCCTTTTTCACTCTCATTGCCTGTGACAGATACGATTAGTTCTTCAATTATTCTCAAGGTAATATCCAAAATCTCCTCAGTATGAGGCTCTTCTCTTTCTATAATCTTTCCTTTATATTTTGGCTCCTTGTATAAAAATATAAACATTTAATTTGATCACTTTTCGTAATATATAATACAAAACTACCGTTTTCACCTATTTTGGCCTCCAAAAAATACTATATAAATACTATTATCTAATAACATTCCATTAGTAGAGTTTTAGTCCTTTGCAACGTTATATAAATATAATTACTTATAAAGATATCCTGTTCTTAGCTTTTCTTAAATTTTGAAACCAGTTACTCCTTAAGACTATAGGAAAAGACTCAGGCTGCTATAGTAAAATACACTACTAAAAAAATGTAGAATATGTCTATTCACCTTACCCATTCCAAAATAGTAAATGTGTTTTACTAAAATGCAAAAGATACTATTCATTGTCCAGAATAACACTATGTATCTGTGCATATTTAGACATTATCACACTACTTTTTGAATACTTCATGTGTTTACTCTATCTCTATTCCTCATCTATAACTTAGTCTAACCCTACTAATTACCTACCCTCTCGACTTGCGAACTAGCCTCTCCTCTAGTATTTATCTGCAACCTTGTAGCTTGCAGTTCTTTATTTTTCTCACTGCTTATAACCTATGATTACATAACATTCATTAACCTAGGCCTCTCAGTTTATTGTCTAATTTTTATATTATTAATTTCCTTGTGTTCTTCTACTAACCTTTCTTTATGCAGTTGCTTGTTATCTATTCTGTCAATCCTTGAATATCTTGTGTTTTTCACTAATGTTCCTTCTTAATTCAAAAGTCTTTCTAGTATTCCTTACTCAATGTGTTCTTTTCCCTTAAGACCTTGCTTAACACAAATTTTATCGTTTCTTGTTTTAAGTTAGAGAAAATACATCGACTGAGTACATTCAATATTGTCTATAATGTCAGGTAAGTTTACTTACTCACTAACTTGCCATACAACGTTCTTTAACTCTCACAGAAATATTTGCACTTTCTCTTCAGGAATGTCGATGGAGCAATTGAAAACGGGTCTGAACTCCGGAACGTCTTCGGTGAAGTGCCCACTCGTTAGTGAGCGCGCGCCTCACCAAGGATTCCCCACAACTCTGTGGTAAATGACTAGATCGCTACCGTGTCTTTCAGCCGTGGCCCGTGGAGGGAATTGCGGTGGGGCAGGCAGGCGGGGCGGGGGAGGGGCCGGGTGGGGGGTGATAAACAACAGAATCTGGATGATTGCAGGTAAGTTAACAATTAAATTAATAAAACAAATTGCCCCAGTATTGGAACTTTCATAGATTCCCATGCTTTGTATCATTCCCCCGTCGTTGGATTGGGAGCCTTGGTAAATAAAAAATACCATAGCAATAGGTACAAAAGAGAAAAAATTAGGCCTAGGCCTTATCTCATTTTGTAGCTTAACCACCTCTTTGTGTAAAAGAGCCCAAACTTTCTGCAGCAACCAATCAGCATAGCCTCACCCCATAGAACCCTCCTGAGAGAACCTCAGTGCCCCAGATTTTTCTACCGCATGTTGTGCTAGGGAGTCTCCTCTGAGCTCAGCTCAGTTTTTTCTCTACAACTTGGATTCTTTTACATTTTCTTCAAAAATTAAAATGTCTGACAAGGAGAAGAAAGCTTTATTTAGAGCTTGTGCTACTTGTTCTAAAAAGAGGCTGTTTGTGGAGGACAAGCATGAGGACTGTATCTACTGCTTGTACCCGGACCACAAGGCCACAGATTGTAAAATCTGTAGGACTTTCTCCACAAAGACTTTGAGAGACAGAGAGGGACGCCTGTTAACTTGGCTACAGAAGATGAAGTCTCGTAAGGAGGTAATTTCATCAGATGATGAGGACTCTTCTTCAGCTGCGTCCTCCAGAAGATCCAGAAAAAGAGGTAGGTTATCCCCTTCTACTTCTACTGGGCCACCTGTCAAAGCCTTGGAAAATATCTCTGATAGGTCTGAAAAGGCTAGTCCCATTAGATCTCCTCACCGAGGTGAAAAGGAGAGGCAGGGACAAGCTGCAGAGTCAGAAACAACTAAAAAAGTGAAAAAAGATGTTTCTGTTTCTTCTCCACCATCTCAGAAGGAGAAGGACGGCAAAAAACCTTCTACTGTCCCTCAGGAAGGAAGGCCTGACAAGAAACAGCGTCCATCGACAACGAAATCAGCAGGTACATCGACGACAGCTTCTAAGAAAGACCAGACTACTCGTATGGCTCCTGACGGTGACTTCGTCGACGACGGCAGCTTTGATAGCCTCGTGTACGTTTAAAGTGTCTGTTTCATGCTCGTCGACGATGGTGTCTACATTCTCGACGTCGACGATTATGACGGCGAAGGTAGTGTCGACTGCGGCGACGACGACGAGGACGACGTCGACGATGACGGCTAAGATGTTGATGACGACGAGCTCGTCGACGACACCGTCGACGATTAATCCTCCGTCGACGACGAAGACTCCGTCGACGAGATCCTTTTCTCCATCGACTGTCCCGTCGACGGGTCTACCGACGACAATTACACCGATGTTACCATCGACGACGAGTACGTCGACGAGGTCGTCGACGATCCAAAAAGTCCGCATTTCAATAAAAAGGCAACAAATAACCCCTGAGATGACTTCTCCTAGGCGGGTAACACCTTTGCCTCCCACTCTGCTATTGGATGAGGAGTCCGACGAGGATGATAATGGGCCTTATGGGGATGCCTACAGCCCATCGGACTTAAATGTAAAATGTCAAGATACATATTCTGAATACTATTATGATGAAGAGCGCCAATATGTCCAAAAGGACAGGCCTCCACAGGATTTACATCAGGACATGGTGGCAATGCCGTCTTCTCCGATTTCGGATTTGCAATTAATGTTCTAGGACTATAGGAACAGGTTTCCTACGCAAACAGCAGTACAACAGGAGCGTCCTCCTACTCCATCTATTCCTGCTACTTCTGCGGCTGCAGTGACGCCTGTGGTTTCACAAGTTGCAGAACCAGCCCCTAGAGAAACTTACCAAGAGGTTGTGCCTGTTCAGGATGACTATGTCTCCTCTGATGACAATCTTCAAGAAGATCCTCCTCAGGATCCAGATAGACATTTTGATGATGATGATGACCTTCAGGATCCGGATGCTCCAGTACTGGATACTGCTACTTCCCCTCCAGCTGATATTGGAGGTTTCCATAACCTTATGGAGAGGGCGTCTAAGAGATTTGGCCTGCCGATTACTACTGTTCAGACAGACTGCTTCCTTTATGACTTTAAAGAACCTTTCAAAAAGTCCATTCGGTCAATCCCTATAATTGAGCACGTATGGTCAGAAGGCATTAAAGTCATGCAAAATCCAGCGACAGTTATCCCTTTTCTTCCCAGCTGGAGAAGAAGTATAAAGCACCAGAGGGCAGTCCAGCTTGCCTTCTTGGACAACCAAAATCGTCATTTCCCAAGCGGCCCAGAGTAAGTCTAAAAACCCATCAACTCCACTTACAACACCGCCAGACAAAGAAAGGAGACGTCTGGACAATGTTGGAAAAAGATTCTCTTCCATGGCCAGTGTCTTAGTTCGAGCTGCGAATGCTCTTGCCATCTTGGGCAGGTATGATCGCCAGATGTGGTGCCATTTGTCCCCATTTTTGGACCAGCTACCAGAGGCTGCGACGGATGAGGCCAGGAAGGTTTTGATGGAAGGAGAGCGTTCCTCTTCTGAGGTGATTGATTGTGCTATGGACATAGCTACTACTGCTTTTCGTGCCCTGGCGGGGTCGGCTGTGTTAAGACGCCAGGGCTGGCTGCGGGCAACCTGGTTTCGCCAGGAGGTCCAGACCAAGATCTTGGACTTGCCATACGATGGAGACATGCTTTTCGGGAAGCATGTGGATGAAGCCCTTCAAGGTATCAAAAAGGACACTGACACAGCTAAGTCCTTGGGCTCTTTAAATTACCGTAAAGTTCCATTCAGAGGTGCGAGGGGCAGAGGTTTTTCCTCATACAGAGGTGGCAACCAACAGCGGTACTCTTCATACTCGCAATCCTCCCACTCTTACAAGCCCCAATACTCCAATCAACGCTGAGGCCAGTCGGTGTTTCTCTCGCCAACCGCAGAGGGGGCACCAAGGTCGTCAAGGACGGGACAATTCCAAACGACAATAGCGGCCTCTCGGCTCTTTCTACTGTTCCTACCCCTCCGATGACATCAGTGGGGGGCAGGATTTCTCATTGTCTAAAGAGTTGGAAGGTTATTACATCAGACCAGTGTGTCCTAAATATCATTCAGAGTGGCCACACGTTGGAGTTTCAACATCTTCCTCCGAACTGAGCTCCAGGCGCCAACGAGTCCAAACATCTGGCCCTGCTACGTCTCAAAGCCCACTAGCTTTTCATCAAGGGGGCAATAGAACCCGTACCTCTTTTTCAAAGGGGGAAAGGGTTTTATTCCAGGTTCTTCCTGGTTTGCAAGATAACAGAAAAATGGCGCCCCACATTAGATCCACGGGAGCTCAACACCTATCTCATCAAGCTCTCCTTCAGGATGGTCACTCTCCAGATTATTCTTCCTTTGCTAAATCCAGGAGATTACATGGCAACTCTGTATTTAGAGGATGCTTATTTCCATGTGCTGATCCACCCAGCTCACAGACAATACTTGCGCTTCACAGTAGGCAAGAGCCATTTTCAGTTCAAAGTACTTCCTTTTGGCCTCCGGTCTGAACCAAGGATATTTACAAAGGTGTTGGCTCTGGTGGCAGCATTCCTCAGGAAACAATCTCTGGAACTTTTTACCTACCTGGACGACTGGCTGGTCAAGGCTCCATCTTTCCAGGGAACTTCCAAGGCCATTTCGACCTGTATCCAACTATTCAGCCACCTGGGCCTTCAGCTCAACAACGACAAATCGGTTCTTCAACCATCCAGGACTGCAAGGTTTCTGGGATCCATGCTGGACACGACACGCTGCAAAGCGTATCCAACAGAGAAAAGTCAAAACAAATTGATGTTATCGGCTCGCCTCTTGATGAAGAGGAAATCCCTGTCAGAACGGCTTTACAAGTCTCTGCTCGGATCGATTTCATCCTGCATACCATTGATTCCGCATTGCAGGCTGCGAATGCATCCTCTACAAGAGCAACTCGACCAGCAATGGTGCCAGGCGGAGGGCACTTTCGACGACAGGGTTACGGTGACACCAGCAATGAAAAAAGCATGCGGCTGGTGGTTGGTGAAGGACAACATCACGAAGGGTTTAACATTCACACTTCCGCCTTCTCCCATAGTTATCACCACAGACGCCTCGTTAGACAGCTGGGGAGCAGTGCTCCAGGAGCTTCACGTAAGTGGTCACTGGGATTCAGTTCAATGCAGGCGCCACATCAACCTGTTAGAACTCAAAGCCATTCGATTAGCCTTAGAGGCTTTTCTGCTGTGAATTCGGACACGTTCAGTGCTGCTCCGGACGGACAATACAACGGCCATGCACTATATCAACAAGCAGGGCAGGACAAGATCCAAGATTCTTTCCAAAGAAGCTCAAGTGATTTGGGATTGGGCGATTCTTCACAATATTGCTCTGAAGGCAGAACACCTCGAAGGTTCGCTCAATATTACGGCGGATGCCCTGAGTCGACAGAAATCGATCAGTCACGAATGGGAATTGAACCAAACCATTCTGGAGAAAGTGTTCTCGGTCTGGGGAACCCCGACCATAGACCTGTTTGCAACTCCGAAGAACACCAAATGCCAGTACTATGCAAGCAGGGACCACCATCCGGGGTCCTTGGGAAACGCGCTTTCGATTGCCTGGTATGGCGCATTCTTTTACGCTTTTCCTCCGATACCTCTAATCCCGAGATTGATCAGGAAAATCAAGGCGGAGCCGTGCAGAATGATCTTGATTGCACCGGCGTGGCCCCGCCAGTTCTGGAACACGGAACTCCTTCTGCTCTCTCAGGACCATCCAATTCACCTGAAACCGGTTCCTTCTCTGTTGTCGAGGTCTCAGGGTCAAGTGCTCCATCCGGACCAGAACTCACTTCACTTGACAGCGTGGCTCCTGAGCACAGGGAATTCCACAATCTAACCCTCACCAAGGAGTGTAGGGACATCTTGTCTCAAGCTCGAGCGCCAAGTATGAACAGAACTTATAGAGCAAAGTGGAAAAGGTTCTGCCTCTGGTGTCGAAAGCAACACCTTCACCCTTACACTTTAGCTCCGCATCAGATTTTGCCATATCTTCTGCCGCTTCTGTCTGGATTGGCTCATTCTTCTGTTAAAGTTAATCTGGCAGCCATCGCAAGTTTCAGACGGACGTCTTCAGGTCCTTCGCTTTGGTCCGCTAGGATTGTTAAGCAGTTCTTGAAAGGCCTGTTCAGGGTTTTTCCTCCAGTCCGTCCTCCTCCACCAGTCTGGCAACTTAATTTGGTCTAAGCCTAGCTAATGAGGGCAACGTTTGAACCCATTCACAAAACGGACCTTAAATTCCTATCTTGGAAGTTTGCTCTTCTGTTGGCATTGACATCAGCCAGAAGGATTAGCGAGCTCCAGGCACTGACAATCGTGGAGCCTTTCCTGCAATTCAAACGGGATGTCCACATCCTACGGACGAATCCTAAGTTCATCCCGAAGGTTCCAACTGACTACCATCTGAATGAACCCTTAATTTTGAAGTCTCTTCCCACGACCTACAACTCCAGCAGAGAGGTCCTTGCATTCTTTGGACGTTCAAAGGTGTCTAAAGTTCTATTTGGAGCGCACGAAAACTTTTAGGAAATCCTCACAACTGTTCGTATCCTACAGTGCCCCGCGGTAAGGTTTTCCGCTGTCCAAACACAGCATTTCTCGCGGGATTTCCAGTGCTATTCAATTCTGTCATCAACAAGCAGGCAAACCGCTTGAAAGAAGAGTCCGTGCGCATTCCACAAGATCAGTGGCATCGTCAGTGGCTCTTTTTTTAGGAGTCCCTATCAAGGACATCTGCAGGGCAGCAACGTGGAGCAGTACGCATACCTTCACGAAGCACTACTGCCTGGATTCCTCTACGAAGGATGATGCAACTGTTGGACAGGCAGTCCTGAGCAATCTTTTTCAATGAGAGGTGAGCTTTCCCTACAATCCCTCCTTCCTGTGTTGCACATTTTGTTTCACTTGTGTTTTTCCAATGTGAGTATTTATGTGGCAAGTTGGTGATAGTTCTATTAAAAAATTTGCTTTTATGACTTACTGCTAGCTACTCTGATGCAAAGCATGGGAATCTATGAAAGTTCCAATACTGGGGCAAGAAAACAAGTTACCTACCTGTAACTTTAGTTCCCCAGTATTGGTAACTTTCATAGATTCCCATGCGCCCACCCTCCTCCTCTTGGAAAGCTCAGCCTTTTTACTGAGATAGTGGCTGTTGCACAACGGCTACGAAATCTGCGGCTCTGAGGTTCTCTCAGGAGGGTTCTATGGGGTGAGGCTATGCTGATTGGTTGCTGCAGAAAGTTTGGGCTCTTTTACACAAAGAGGTGGATAAGCTACAAAATGAGATGAGGCCTAGGCCTAATTTTTTCTCTTTTGTACCTTTTGCTATGGTATTTTTTATTTACTGAGGCTCCCAATCCGATGAGGGGGGAATTATACAAAGCATGGGAATCTATGAAAATTACCAATACTAGAGTTGTTCCCAAAGCACAGAACAAGGGGCCCACTACTACATGCGTGGCCTCTTTGGTCACTGAGTTAGTGGTGCCCGAAGCACTGAGCGGGTGAAGAATCTGCGATGATGATGATGATGGGAGCACGAGTATGTCGATAGCCATAGAGATATCAAGACTCGGCACCATATATTAGACTTCTTTGTTGGAAATCATGACTACATCATGAACAAACTGTCATTTCCACAAAAGGTAAGCAGTGACACTTGAGTACGCATCAGAAGGAGTCAAAGGGTTGTAGCTGACTACATACAAAAATGCGACTTAATATTTTAGACGACGCACTCATATATAATGTATTATTTACATGTTTATTTTTTTCCCCAATAGCAGTAAAGTTTTTATAATCGCTGAAATGTCCGGAATATATTCACAATACAAATAGGGACATATTATCAAGGACAGGGTGTTAAAATTATCACCGTTTTATTGGCAAGAAACTTCTGATTAAACGGAGATAATGGGCTTGATAATACGGCCTTATTATTTCCCATAGAAGCCCATGTTAACACCTGAACATGGGCTTTTATGGGAATTAACAAGGGCGAATTATCAAGCCCATTATCGCCGTTTTATCTGCAGTTTCCTGACGATAAAACGGCGATAATTTTATCACCGGTCCTTGATAATATGCCCCCTGGTGCGTAGAAATATGACAATGAACGTCTATAAAAGCGCGATGTTATCTAACTCCAAATTAATATAGCAACAATTACCAATGATACCATCTTTCTTTTAATTTCTTTTAGATGTACAACTTCACGATGGATTATGTAACAAGGACGACGGCAATAGCACAAGGTGAGCAAAGAAGCTTGTTTCTGAAACAACAAGTTATCTGTAAAAGGAGAGAATCCATAGTATGCAGCAGGCGCGCAAAACACACATTGGGCTAACGAGGCTTCAGCTAGGATGACATACCTTACTGCGCCCACACACAGTCGCACCAAGTACATCACAGGTCTTTTAAAGACATTTTGTTTGTTAATGAGGCTTTGATGTCCCCCCCGCTTACAGCCCCTGCAGCTCCACTCTTCTTTTTGCTTGAACTTAAGCCCCCCCCCAAAAAACATTTTGACTGTGGTTGCGCCTCTGACTTCACATACACCCTCGTGTGTGTCTCCCACGTTTTAATGTCCTTTTTTTCTCTTTCTCTTTCTTACTCTCTCACATTGTTTCTCTTTCTTTTTTAAAGTTTTGGACGCTACTATCTCCACTCTGCTGTATACAACCGTATCTGAATTGAAGTAGTTAGCTGTCTTGATTACAGTGAATATTTCTTCCACACGTAGAGTACCATCTTTCATGGTACTAGGTGACAAAGAATTGAGGGCCATATTATCAAGCAAGGGCGATACATTATCGCCGCTTTTATCGGCAGGAACCTGCCGATAGAGTGGCGATAATGGGCTTGATAATATGCCCTTGTGAATTCCCATAGCACCCCAGGTTCTTGTGTTAACCTGGGCTGCTATGGGAATTCACAAGGGTATACTACCAAGCCCATTATTGCCGCTTTATCTGCAGTTTCCTTCCGATAAAAGCGGCGATAATGTATCGCCCTTGCTTGATAATATGGCCCTTTGTTTCCGAAACAACAACAAATTATTTGTGAAAGGAAAGACTAGGTAGTCTGCAGCAGCTTCACTGTGTGGAAATGTATAATTACCTCCGAGCAGTAACATCAGATAGGTTACAACAGTCTAGCAAACAGATCTACAGGCTTATTACACCACGTTTCTGTCACTTTTAACATGAGGAAAGTGACGCAAGGAGCTTGTAAATCTGCATCTGACTTTTCAAGAAAAACTCTCAACTCCAAACTCTGCGACTCAATGGGCTGCAACAGTCTAAGCACGGAATATTAAGAACCCACATTAAAATTCACTTTTGACAGTAGTTTCGCAACTCAGTTTACGATGATTAATTAAAATGTCCTTTTGTTTCCCTCTCCAAACATCCTTCACAAGCAATCACGGCCTATCGTGCAACAGCAATGGAATTGTTTGCAACGTATTGAATTTACTTTGACGTATAGAAGCAGAGTTCAAGTCAAGTAGTGAACTCCGGTGGCCGCACTGTTTATACAAGGTAAGCACAGCAGCCTACATATACAATGCCTTCATAGCAATGCATTAGAAATAAGTCGGCATATTTACAATCCTGTTAAGACATTTTTTTGTCAGTAACGCAGTAGGCACTTCCATATAGACACCACTTGAACGCGGCACTATAACAAGTGAAATGTACCAGGCACACTGCACTCGTAAAACCGTAGTGTTACCTTTATTTGTGAAAGGAGAGAGTGCGTCGTGTACAGCAGCTTCTCTGTAAAAACCTTTAATTACCTCCAAGCAGTGACAACAGATAGGTTACAACCGTCTGACAAACAGATCTACAAGCTTATTACACCACTTTTGAGTCACTTTTAACATGGGTAAAGTGACGCAAGGAGCTTGTAAATCTACGTCTGACTTTTCAAGAAAAAATCTCAACTTCAGACTCTGCAAGAGTTTTAATGTTGTTTTCTCTCTCTTTCTCTTTCTCACTCTCTGTTACATAATTTCTCTTTCTCTCTTAAACTTATAGACACTGCTGTCTGCTTGGAGGTGTAGAAGAATTGCTCAAAACAAGTTGTGAATTCCACTGGCTGAAGTGTTTGGCCGCAGTGTTTATACAATGGTAAGCACAGAGGCCTAGATCTATAAAGCCTTCATAGCAATGCATTAGAAATAAGTCATCATTTTTACAATCCCGTTATGCCACTTTTGTGTCAGTAACGCAGTAGGCACTTCCATATAGACTCCACTTGAACGCGGCACTATCGCAGAAGTGAAATGTACCAGGCACACTGCAAACGTAAAACCGTAGAGTTACCTTGACTTGTAATGCTCCAGCTCATTTACTCACATCTACATAATTCTAAACTCTACTTTTCTTTTTTGTTTTGCAGATTACCAATCGGGCATCTTTTGGAGTCTATTTAACAATTTGTTTATAATATTGTTTTTTGTTAAATTTATTTTTCTAGTTGCTTCTAATATAGTTATAATTAAGTTTCGTTTACAGTTATTATTTTAATAAAAGTTCATAAAAAAACTACATACTTCTTTTATTTTGTTGGGGGGGTATGACGGTCCACAATAAAAATAATGTTGAAATATTATAGTAAGATGTTCAAGACTAGGATTGAAAACTACTGAGTTATATTTCCTCTAGATAGACTACAACTTAGAAAAGAAATCAAAATAATACGAAACAATGTGTACCACATTTACAAACCTCATGCAACATTTTCTCGTCCAAACCTACCCCCCTACAAAATAGAAATGTGTGGGCCTCAATCACGCCCCTTAAACCACGGAAACAATCACCCCACAAAGATTTCTATATTGTATATAGCTTTTCCACTCATGCCTTTACCACGCATGCTTTTACAACTAGTATGCATTTACCACGCATGATAGACGCATAATCTTAATAATGTCTTTGTGTTGACGAACACGCGTTGTAATGGTTGTGGCTTACGTCCTTCAAATGAGTTTTTAGGTATACGGGTGACCAAGTCTGATAACATCAGAGGCCAAGGACAAACACCGTGGTGTCTGTGGCAGGAAATCTCATCGATCACAGACAAAATAGGAGGACGGCAAAATGAAAGTAACAGATATAATAAAAATAACGGTGAAAAACTACTAAAATGGCGGTGGACAGAGTACGTAATCAACGTTTGGCGCCTCGGCACTACGTTTCAAATAAATAGATAAAATATGATTATTAATATATTACAAAAGTACAGCAGCGGATGACACACACGACCCGGGAAAAGAAAGCAGCACATTTAATACCTGAAATAAAGAAAGGTCTGCTTGTTGAACTTGAAGAAAAAGAAAAAAACGTGGGCTTTGAAACGAGGCTGCGCATGCGTAGAGAGTACAACTGCTGCACAAAAAAAGGAAAGTTTTACATGCTATCATAGAAATATAGCTCTTTTTTTGACCAGTAAACTTAGGTGCATATTATCAAGGACCGGTGTTAAAATTATCACCGTTTTATCGGCAGGAAACTGCCGATAAAACGGCGATAATGAGCTTGATAATACAGCCTTGTTATTTCCCATAGAAGCCCATGTTAACACCAGAACATGGGCTTCTATGGGAATTAACAAGGACGTATTATCAAGCCCACCCTTTCAACATTAATAAAAAACCCTAGACAGTGCAGGTACCCAGAGCTGGAAGGTCATTTTACATATTACTGCCCCAGAAAGGTGGTTTTCCCCGCGACGTGTACGGGGAGAGAGGGAGGGAGAGCTCAAAACATATTTTTTTAAAAAGCCCCGAGGGGTGCCGCTTCCCGAGACTACGGGGATTTGGACCGTAACCCCCCGCATACTTCAAAATTTAACCAGAGCAGTGGCATTCCCCAGTGCTCGGGCACCTTACAAGTCCCCATTATGCAAAAAAATTGCCCCCGTAATTTGCCCCCCCGGGACCTAATGAATAAAACGGACTTCTAGTTCTTTTTTTCACCTTTTCCACCGCGTACGAGTACTGCACGAGTACCCCGCGATTTTTTATTTAAAAAAATAAATAAAAATTGAGCCTAAAGATCCATGTTCCACCCCCTGAGCAAGACTATAGGGTCCGAATGTTTCTACCCTGCCCCCTTTCCTTATTTCTCAACTTTGTTTTACTGTTTTCTTGTGACTCGGTTCTACCGAGGCACAAGATGACTGCCAACACTTCCTGGTTTCGAGTGTTGTAAGACCGTTGACAGCCAATCAGCATGCAGCTTGCGCTCGTAATTGAACGGATCTCAATCCGCATATAGGACTCTGTCTCTAGATATCGCTATGATTTTACTTGTAATTTTCACAGAAACTACTGAACGGATTTACACCATTTAACAAAAAGCACAATCTGCGAACCGAACTCTACCTCTGTGCCAAATTTGGTGTAATTCCGTTCAGCCGTTCGGGCTGTAGCCCTGGCTAAAGGTCCCTAAAGGTCCCTATGGAAAATTGCATGGGGAAAACACGTTTTGGGACCCCCCTTTTTTCTCGGCCCCCACTTAACGAATCACCCCAACTTCCAGGGAAGGAGCGGAACCGAGCAGGCCATTTTCTTGGAGAAATTCACAAAGATTCGTCCACCGGCACCAAACTTATTCCAAATAGAATGTTGTGGATTTCCTATGGAAAGTAGGTCCTACTTTTTATCCTAAGACCACATGATTCCGCCTATATCTTTGTACAGTGTAAGCATTCATAGAATTGTATGAAGTCTAGTTCAAACCCGACAGGCACCCCTTTATAATCACAGTTCCAGGTCTGTCAGCAAGCTCCAATTATCACATTCAACAATGTTAAACATTTGCAGTCAAGAACAAAACACATTGCCGTCTCAGTGATGCTCCAGATGAGGCAATAGCGGAGAGAGAGGACAGCATAGAGAAATTGAATAGCAGTAGAAATATGCGTGATATCTCAAAATACCACTTTATTAACTGTTAACTGTGTCCCTTACTCCAACCCTCATTGTATCATATTGAAGTTTCATCTCAGGCAGGAAAAAATGAACTTGTACCAAGATATCTTCGCATAAGATCCCAATGTGTAAGTAATCGAATCTCAATCCAGGATGCTGTCCATGGACACAAAGTGCAGCATTACACTCCCAGCTAACTCACTTTCGTAGCTTAACTCACAGGATCCTAGCGATTGAACATTTATACACGTTTTAGAATTAAATCATAGTGTTATCCCAAGTACTCCTGGCCACTTTCAATTAACTTTCAATTAACTCAACTTATTACTGAAGAAGGTATAGATGTTGCTTTTGGTGCTGGTCTAAACATTTAGATTCAATTACCTGAGCCACACAAGGTATTCACCTATACATTCTGTCTAACCTCCCCAGGCCATCAAAACAGAAATCACCACCAACACACCACCATGTGGTACTGCAACAAACAAGGTAGAGTAGAGTTGTGGACCCTTTGTTAGGAGGCCCTGTGTCTCTGGACATGGCTGGAACTTCAGGGCATATCCCTGGTATTTCCACATCTAGTGGACTATCTGAACACCAGGGCGATCAAACTAAGCTGAAGCTGCCTAGCAGATCACAAATGGCATCCTTATCCTTAAGTGGTGCAAGGTCTCGTTCAGCAATTGTAGGAGCTTTGGTTAGATCTGTTTGCCACCGCCGAGAATATGCAATGTCAGTGGTTCTGTGCAGAAGAGATTCAAAGGTGGCTCTCGCTCAGACGTTTCTCATCTTGAGTGGAGCTCAGACCTTCTCTGTATGCCTTTTTCCCTATTCCACCCCTGCCCAGAGTTCTCAAGAAGACCAGGAATGTCTGGTCGTATGTCATCCTTGTGTTTCTGGACTGAGATCGGAGAGTTTGATATCTCGAGCTATTGAGCATGTCTAGGAGTCCTCAGATCAGTCTGCCCCTTTGGGAGGATCTTCTGTTGCAGCATCAGGGCAGGGTTCTCAACCCGAAGCTGGCAACGCTCCACACCTTCATGCATGGACATTGAGCAGCGACAGTGACAGCTTTTGATACTCCTTCTGAAGTGTGTACGGTCATCTTGGTAGTCAGGCGTCCCTCTACAATGACGGTATACACCTACTTTTGGAGCAATTTTTTGGCATGATGTGCAGAAATACAGATTGACCAACTTTCTGCCCCAGTTTTTCTGATCCATCTGTTTATGCAGTCTCTTCAGTCTGCTGTAGGCATCTTAAAGGGCTATCTATCAGCCATCCCTTTTCAAATCTCCTGTTGTAAACGGGTGTTTGAAAGGTTTCAACACATGTTCCCACCTTCGCCCTTTATAATTCATGCCTCAGTGGGACCTCAATTTAGTATTCACCTTTCTGATGTATGCTCCTACTGATCCACTACACAACTGTCCTCTCAGGCTGATTACAATCATAGCACCTTCCTAGTTGCCATAACATCCACTCAGAGGGCCAGTGAGCTCCAAGATTTGTCATCTAAGCCTCGACATATTTGCATCTTTCTGGACAAGCTGGTCCTTCGCACTAGAGCTTTTTTCCTTCCAAAGGTGGTCACTCCTATTCATTAAAGCTAATCCATCACCCTGCTTACTTTTTATACTTTGCCGTATACATTTAAAGAAGAGGAGCAACTCCATCGATAGGACCCAAAAAGACCATTGTCTTTCTTCTTTAAGCACAAAAGAGTTTCGGGTGGACGACCAACTCTATATGAGGTATGTTGGAGCAAAGCAAGGAAAGATTGTGGAGAAAATACCCATTTCTCAACGGATCGTGCTCTACATTAAAATCTGCTTTTCATTGTCCAAGAAGAAACCCCCAGAGGGTTTACATGCTCATTCCACCAGAGTCTACGCTGCAACCACTGCATTAGAACGTAGAGTCCTGGACATGTGCCTGGCAGCTACTTGGGCTTCTCTGCATATATTCAGCAAGCACTACTGCCTCCCATTTGCCTCGCCAGGACTTTTTGGTGTAAATTTGTTTTGCAGACCCACTTCTGGGGCAGTAGTGATTGGGTATCTATTCTAAGGTAGGGGAACTGCGGCTAGAGGTATCTGTCAGATGAAGAAGGTACTGACCTTTGGTAAACCCTTATCTGGTAAAGATGCTATCTTTTCCGCAGATTCCTTACCAACCCACCCATCCTCCAATTCAGGGACCTAGCTTTCCACACAAGTGGTAAGTGTTCTTTCTGGCTCTGCGCTCCTGGCATGGAAAGTCACAAAAAGAAAATGGGGTGGCCTATATAGGTACAATGCATGTCAATTAGACATCAAGGCCACATGAAGTCAAACAGAGCCACCTACTGGCATGCAGGGGTACTGCTCCTGAACATTTATGAATCCAGTCTGATGCCTAGGGATAATTTCAATGTAAGGAATCTGCTGCTAGGTTGTGTTCTGTTCCCTAGGACCTCTGTATCCACGAGTCCCTATTCTTTTGCAATAAGATAATCAGCATCTACAAAGCGTTTGAGCACCAACCGGACACTTCCATCCTCATAGGCCTCCTGACCATCACTTCCATCACCCACAGGACCACCACGCCAACTATCTGGGCCCACCATCACCACTCAATAAACAGCAACATCCATGAAGTCTATACACGCCTGAGAATCTGCAGACCCCCTTCTCTCACCACATCCTCATCAAAGGACTGGACCCCATCAGCACAGCCCTTACACTGTTCTTGAATGGCTCAGTCACCACAACAATCTACCCGCTTGCCTAGTATTCCCAGTCATCAACAAACCAGCAGGAAACCTGATGATGCTAACCAACTACCAGCCTATCTCCGTGCTACTCTAACCGGAAAAATTCAACAAAAAGATGATAAATACCTAGCCATTCACCTCACTGACAACCACCTCCTCATCGCTCTGTATGGATTCATACGCAGCCACAGCATAGAGACTGCTCTCATCACTGCCACGGATGACATCCAGATGATCAGGGACAGAAGTGACATATTGATCGTCATCCTACTGGATCTTTATTGAAGTCTTTGACACCCTCTCCTACTCCATCCTTATGCAACCACTGCTCAAAGCTGGCATCAAAGATCCCACACTTTTAAGGCTTTGCTCCTTATTGACAGAATGCATGCAGCCTTTAAGCCAGGCCCCATTCACCTTGGATGCTTTCAACTTCATCTGCGGAGTCACACAAGGATCCTCACTCAGCCACATTCTGTTCAAAGTCGACATGACTGTACTTACCATCATCATTATGCCCACAGAATCAACATCATATCCTATTCTGATGATACCCATGTCATACTCTCTGACAAGACACCAAACACCTGGACCAATTTCTCCGTGTGAATGATCGAAGTTACCAGATGGATGAAAAGCATCTGTGGTCAACACAGCCAAGATGGAAGTAGTAATCTTCAGAAAAGACACCTCACTCTGGAACTCCACCTGTTCACCTGCCAAACATGGACCCTCACCTCTCCAGGCATCACACACAAATAAACTAGGAATATTAATCAATAATCCACTCACATTGACTGGCAAAGTGAGCAAAGTTTCCAGCTTCCAAGCACTCGAGAAGAACTTCAAATGGCTCCTCGCCAACAATTGCTGAACCCTCACCCTAAGCCCTCTTCAACAGCAAGCTGGACACTGGAAACACACTCTATAGCAGAATCAACCCTCAACTGCCCTGAAGACACCATACCATACAAACGTCAGTTCCCAGACTCATGCTCAACCTCCTTCCTTGCACTCATATCACCTCACCCCCGAAAGACCTCCACTCGCTCTCAATCCAGAAACTAGCACTCTTCAGACTCCTCACACACATACGAAGCCTTACACAACATTGAAACTATGAACCTCAACAATCTATTAACTTCCACAAACCTACAGACATCGTCGCTCAGCCAGACTTCTAGTCTTACATCCCTGTGCTGCCCTGCATTCCTAGAGATAGGAACTGTCAGTCGTGCCTGCTCCTGCATGCAGGAAAAGCCAAGAATGGCCTGTCTCTGAGTCTGCACATCAGAGCCTCCTCCTCCATTCTTGTATGTGGTAGGAAACTGAAGACCTGGCTCCTCACCTAGCCCTACCTCTGGCTTGGTCCATACAGCTCCTTCTTCAGCAACAGGATACCCTCCCAGTTCAATTGTGCTCTATTCAGATGGCAAAACAATAACAACGTAACATAAAACAAACTGTGCGGCAGTGGTTTCAAAGCTCACATTTCACCACAGAAAACAGCTCTTAACTGTGAAATATTTCCCATACATCACATCCTTGAATTCATTTGCTGGCTATTTAGCATCTCTAAGCAAATAAAATAGTTAAATGGATGGTCAGCACAGCATTTTCTTTCAGTGCTGGTAAAAAAACATATTGCTTGCAGTGGGTCATGATGTCCCTCCCCTCCCTTAGCAATATAAAAAACAACATATTAAATTCTGCTCAACTGCATATATGTTCTTTGCTACTGCATTTTTTCTTTGTTTTCTTTTTAATAAGATATTCAACTAGAGGCAGGATGCAAGGATTGACATATTGCAGTACCGTGAAGACGAATTGAAAAGTCCCTGTGACCTTTTGGAGAATGTGTTCCATATATAAAATAATTGTAATATGTATTGTGTGAGGGAGTCTTTTTCTCAGGTCAAGCTGGCTCTACGGTTGCAAATAAATGCAACTCGACCTTTGCACTAAACTGATACATTTACAATGTACAATTGCTATAAATAACATGGTACTGGTGGTTTAACATCGGTGTGTGTGTTTGAAGGAGTGCATCAACATATATAAATAACATAGAAACTTGGCTAACTGTTGCAGAACTTGGGACGATTTGAGTCACATCCTTAAAGATATTTGCTGATGGTGAAGTGCAATGTGCCACTCCTGGAAGCTCAGAAAATAAATATATATTTAGTAACTTTAAACTTCATTGCCTTCCCTTCTCATCCACCCACATCCAATGTACAGCATTACGTTAATAGGCATTCATTGTTATTTTTTTTAATTTGTTTTATTGTAGGCCATTAGCATTTCAAATGCATTACGAAACTTAGAAAAACTCCCAAGAGAAATCATAAGTAGCTCACTAAGAAGTGTTAAGACCCATTGCATTGTGTTACCAGATTTGTGTAACTTGCTGCTATGAGGGAAACCATGCTCACGGGATGCATTATAAATACATGTGGCTACATCTGTACTCTTGTGCAAAATCCAGATTCTTTCTATGGGGACTTACATTTTGGGCAAGAATTCTCTGAGTATTGTGCTGACACCCTCAACTCTCTTACATGCCCCTGTCCTGGATGTGAGGTCTAAAAAGATTCTCCTTTATTTTTCAGAAGAAGCAGCTCCTGATGGACCGAAATCGCAGTAAGTTTAACCCTATTTCTAGTAGACGGAAATCGACGCATGAGACTTGTGGGCTGGAGGATTAAGTATTTGTAGTTACATCTTTTTATTAACGAATAAAGGGCCATATGTATCACTCCAAATTGCGATCGCAAACGCTGAACTTCGCTGAATTTTGGCGTTTGCGATCGCAATTGGGCTCAGTGGTATAAATGAAAGAAAAACTGCCTCGCAAAATAAGGAATCGCAAAATTTGCGATTCCCTATAATCGCAAATTACCACCAACTTCAAGTTGGTGGTAATTTATTATTTCTCTGAAAAATTCACTTTTTTGCATTTTTCAAAGTGCCATGTGGCGCTCATACAAGCCCCTAGGGCATTTATGTGTGCCACATGTGCACACATGCACATTTCAGGGGTGCAACAGGGTGTCCTTTTGACACCCTGGCACCCGTGAAATTGCATTCTCAATTTGCGATTGAGCATGTCTTCCCATTCATTCCTCCATAGGAATGTATGGGGAGGTATTCCCAATTGCAATTTGCAATTAAGGAATATGTAGGATTCGCAAAATTATTTGCAAATCCTACATACATAGCGTTTTACGATTTTCAAATAGCGATTCACAAAAAAATAGCAATTTGAGAATCGCAAAATCAGAGTTTGATACATATGTCCCAAAGTGAAATGAAAACCAGTTTCCTTGAAAAAAACATGACCGAGTACATACAGTCATACCGTGTATCAGGCCTTTCCTTGGGAGGCTGGAAGGGCGGTGTGCAGTTTCTTTTTATTGGTTTTGTAGCAGTTCAGCAGTTATAAAAGCACTGCCAAGTTCCTTGAATATTCAGCAGTTTTCTGGCAACAATAAAAGTGTCAAGTTAACAATGGTGGATAATGTTTCTATTGGAGAGAGATTGAAGTTTTTTCTAGTGGGAGTTTTGACTCATCTAAAGTAGCCCAGAGGGTTAATATACCTGCCGCAAAGAACATGTACCATGCATATCAAAGAACAATATTTTATGTCCGTAGCTCAGTGGGTCACTGTTTTTGTCACATAGGTTATTGTGCTACAGGGCAGTTCATAAGTAACAATCATAATCAAGCTCAGTGAACTATGAAGTGCCATCAAAGAGCTGCATGTTACAGTCTAGAATAATATGTTTTTTCCCAGTTTTTCATTATCCTGATGTTGCTAGAAAGGTTTGTTTGTTTGAGTATAAATTACTTCTGATTATTAAAGTCTACCCTAACCACTGTGTTATGTTCTAAATCCTGAGTTTGTGCTTCTCAACCAAGCACTTTAAAAAAGTGCCTACTGGTATGGATAGCATGTGAATCCTACAGCTTATAGTCCACTTTGCCTTATATAACGTTTTCTATATTCTGATTTACACATGCATGATTCATTGGCTCTGTATGTGTGTGATGTAAAGTGCTCCGACACCCTACACTGGGAAACAGCCTGTACAATGAGGTTTGTACCTCGTTGTGCCTTTACCATGCATTTTTTAGCACGTATATTTTTACCGCGAATATGCATTTACAACGCATGCCAATACTCCGCATTTGAGTTAAGTTGGGCGGTGCGAGGGGTCTCTCCTCACGAATACATTGTTTTTAAATATAAAAACAATGCGTGGTTGTTTTTTAAATACATAGTCGCGGTAAAAACATGCAAGCTAAAAAAAAGTGCCTGTCAAAGGCATGCAAAGTAATTGCCTGCGTTGTACCGTTGTACAACCCCTACACTGGTATGAGAGGTGCTACAAAACAAATGAAATACATGCTAGAGAAGCATTATGGAGAGATAAGAGGCACTGTTTGAGGGTGACAGTGATGAATCATTGAAGAGCAGCAACAAAGATTGTTGTATCCTGGTGCACATTAAGGTAATCATTTACTATGGTTTTACAGCTAATGCAATTAAATATATAATGACACATGTTTTTTTTGATAAATAGATGTTATTGGTTTTAACATCAAAAGCTTAAAATACAATGTGAGACACAATTGGCTCATCAAATAAGGTTACATTTGCAAGTGCAAGGCGTTAGCATACAGTAGATACAACACCTCCTTATAGTGCATCAGCTACATTGACATCCTCGTCCCAGATTGATACCTTGAAGTTATAGATCCAGACACTTCTCCCATACTCAGCCATGTTTACGGGGGAAACACCTGGCCTCATAGAGAGGCTGCTTCTGCAGTGCACTCCAAACTACTCCCCGGTGCCAATGTGAGAGTGGGAGGTGAAGAGGACCTCCAACGGGTGGTATTAATCCTCTTCACGACCAGAAGGGCCATCTCCAGGAATGTGACGCAAAGTCTCAAGCTGCGACCCAGTCAGAAAGTCCAGTAGCGTCAGACTCAGGGATAGGGACTGCGTTTAAGTGTCCCCCAATTACTGTCAACCCCTGTGGTAGATCTAAGAGGATCCTAAAAAGGTTTCTAAAGAAGATAGCTTGATCTACAGGAGGATATATTGACAAATGTGTTGTAGAATGCACCATTCACCCCCCTACACCCAAAACTCCACTCGGTAGTGGCCAGGATCACTCCCTATGCACCAGACGGGGATAGTCTGACAAAATATGCCAGGGCTGCTTTGGGTTCCTTGTTCGGCTCTGAAGCCAACAGGTATCTCCTTTGTGACAGTATTGAGGTTTCTTTTTACTATGTTTTATGATAGGATATGCTGCTAGGAAGTCTTTTTGCTGAAGGGAATTTGAATGTTTGTATTAAAAGTAAGCTTTTTTTATTTGAAAACTGAAAAGTATTTTTATGTTTTACTGAATACTTAACTTTAAAATGCAATATAGAAATATATATATAAGGTAGCTAAATATAATGTAAAAGCAACACATGTCAAATAAAGCAGCTGAATCAAGCTGCCGCATATTGATCTCTTAAGTTGCAATGACTGCAGCTTCGGTTTAGAAGCAATAGAGCTCCAAAAGCCCCTTCTAAGATTTTTGTTCATTACATATGATTTCACAATGTTACAGTATATTAGTAAAAGCAGCACATACAAAAGAAAGCAGCTAAAATTACATGGCCAGAATTAAGTATTTTAAGTTGCAAATTACTCCAGCTTCCGTTTCCAGCCTATCGCTCATTCACTACGTTGCTGCTTGTTCATCCCCCAAAGAGAATATACAACAAATGTTACAACGTATTTGTAAAAGCAACCCATGTAAAATAAAGCAGGTAAAATCATGTGGCCGGAATTAGATCTCTATTGATGCAAATGACTCCAGTTTCAGTTTCCAAGGTATCACTCATTCAACACGTTGCTGGTTCGTCCCCGAACAGAATATACAGCAAACTTTACAGAATATATCTGTAAAAGAAACACATGTAAAATAAAGCAGCTAAATTATGCAGGGAATAGATCTCTTAAGTTGCAAATGACTCCAGCTTCGGTTTAGAAAACAACAAAGCTACACAAGTAGCATGCAGTCCCCAAACAAGCTTAATGACGAAGAAAAAAGTAGTGCCATAAAAGGAGGGAAAGTTCAAAGGAAGGAGAACTAGGTCCAAGCTCCACTAATAAGAAAATGCAAAAAAAGAAAAACAAACACAACAAGAAAAAGCATGCTGCAACCAACCAAAAACAAGGAACACAAAGTGACAAGCACACAAAGAAATGGAAAGAAAGGGTGGGCTGTAAGCTCCATTCTCCAGTATTGGGGTGTCTTTCATAGATTCACATGCCTGAATCATTCCCCATCGTCGGAGTGGGAGTCCCACGGTACATACAAAAGCTAAATTTTGCATATAAGAAACCAAAACCCTTGGTAATAACCAACCAGGAAGTAAAGTACCCCTAAGCTACAGTGTAAAAAACTTCCACACTCATGATGACTATCCTAGTCATTTTGTATAGACCAAACTGCAGCCAATCAGGTGCCAACACCCACCAGAAAGTTCTCCCCAGAGGCTCAGGCTCTCAGATTTTCTACCGCACGTCGTGTGAAGAGAGTCTCCCTGAGCTCTGCTCAGTACTTCTCAACCTGACTGGTTTTCTACCTATTTTTGGAATGTCTTCTTCAAAATCTCTCTTCAGACCATGTGAGTCTTGTGGGAAGCTTAGGCTTTTTAAAGAAGATCCCCACAAATAATGCATTTATTGCCCGCATCCAGACCATGAGGTAAAGGATTGTAAGATCTGCAGAACATTTCCTCAGAAGACCCTCAGAGACAGGGAAGGTCGTCTTCTACTATGGTCGCAGAAGATCAAGGACCAGGATAATCCTCTATCTGAGGTAGGAAGTTTGGCTTTGGGGTCTACTATTTCTTTCAGAAAGAGGAAGATTGAGGAAGAGGTAGCTTCTCCTGGGGCTAAGGTGTTGAGAAAAGCTAAGGATTCTAGCTTGCCTTCCTCCTCTACCGCAAAAAAGGCTTCTCCACCTTCAAAATCCAGACCTAATACGCCTCCGAGAAAGTCTGCAAAGTCTTTACCATCTAAAAGACTGTCACAGAAAATGTTACCTCAGAAAAAGACCTCGCCAACGACTGCATCGTCGACGGCTTCTCCGTCAATCAATCAATCAATCATACCATTTGTATAGCACACTACTCACCCGGGAGGGTCTCAAGGCGCTTGGGGAAGGGGTATGCTACTGCTCGAACAGCCAGGTCTTGAGTTGTCTCTTGAAGGCGAGATGGTTGTGAATGTTACCGTCTACGATGTTTCCTCCACGTTGACGGTTACTTTCTCATCACCAAGACCTCAGATGATAATGTCGTCGGCTTCCTCACCGTCGACGATGGTCTCCGTTTCAGTTAGACCCATCTCGTCGACGAAGATACTGCCATCAAGCGTCGACGCTCCTTCGTCGTCGAAGACAAAAAGGATTTAGTCGGCGAGCGCATCGTCGACGAAGCTTAGCCTGACGACGAAAGTCGTCCCGTCGACTGGTTCCTCGTCGACGGAGATCACCTTGCCGTCGACGACCTCACTGTCGACGAGATCTCCGACGAGAATTCCACCGTCGGCGATGGCTACGTTGTCGACGAAGACTACATCATCGTCGAAGACTTTGTCGACGAAGAGTGCCTTGTCGTCGAAAACATCGTCGACATTGATAGCCCCGTCGAGGAAGATCAATGTTTCATCGTCGGCCACAGTTCATACAATATCCCCGTCGACGATCCCGTCGACGGTTTGTCCGTCGACGCCTCTTCTTTCTTTATGTACAGATATGCAGGTTTGGTCTGCTGTTCCATCTGCTGCCTCCATTACCTCTCCGTCTACGGGGGATTCCTTATTGCAAAGAAGAGGCTCTTCTCTAATGGCTCTATCACCTTTGAAATTGCCTGAGCAGCTTCTAGACTCATAAGAGGAGGAGGATGAACAATCTGATGAGGATGACAGATTCTGGGCGGCCAGAAGTCCTTCAGAACTGCTGATAAAGTTTCAGGAGGAGGATCAGGAGGAAGAACAGCTTCCTGAGCCTGTAGATCAAACCCCTGCTGCGGTGCCAACAGCACAGATGCAGTTAGATCTCCTTAACAATCTGAAATATATGTTGAACGACTATCACCGCCGGTTCCCTCCATCTGAATCGTCAGAGTCGCTTTCTGCAACACCAATGCCTCAAACACCTGCTTCAACCTTAAGAATCCCAAGACAATCTTCTCCAACACCAGCACCTGACGTACGTTCCACAATTCCGCCTTCTCCAGCACAATCCCACCATACGCAGGAGGATATAATCACTGATGATGACAGAGAGGAAGGAGAGGTGGATGATAAATCTGTACTGTCGGAGTGGGACGATTACCAGACGCAAACCCCATCACCTACTGCTCCTCATACTGCGGACTCTCCACCTGTGGACATTGGGGGATTCCATCTAGTAATGGAAAGAGCAACAAAGAGGTTTCAAATTGCTATGGAAACTAAACAGGATGATTGTTTTTTGTATGACTTTAAAGATCAGCCACAAAAACAAGTTAAAGCAATCCCAATAATAGATTTTATTTGGAAGGAGGGCCTTAAAATCATGTCAACTCCAAATGCTTTACCCGCAGTCTTACCTCGTGTAGACAAAAAAAGTATAAAGCGCCTCTCACATCACCTGCATGCCTTATAGGACAAGCTAAGACAGAGTCTGTTGTCACTCAAGCAGCCCAGAGACGAGACAGAAACCCGTCCTCACAAGTGACCGCTCCACCTGACAGAGTTGGCAGACGTCTGGACTCCATTGGCAAAAAGGTGTGCACGATAGCTGCAACTACAATCCGTGCAGCAAACTCCCTAGCAGTACTAGGGAGATATAATAGAC
This sequence comes from Lissotriton helveticus, assembly GCF_964261635.1. Classification (NCBI taxonomy): domain Eukaryota; kingdom Metazoa; phylum Chordata; class Amphibia; order Caudata; family Salamandridae; genus Lissotriton; species Lissotriton helveticus. Next base: position 390,740,389 of record NC_136069.1, read on the forward strand.
AAATGTGGTCGTATATTTCACCATATCTTGAAAAGCTTCCGGAACCAGAAAGATCAGAAGCTAAGAAAGTATTACATGAAGGAGAGTGCGCTTCTGTGGAGATGATTGATGCAGCCGTATATGTGGCATCTACAGGCTTCCGGCAATTGGCAGGTGCAGCAGTACTGGGGAGACAGGGTTGGCTGAAGTCAACATCCTTCCACCAGGAAGTCCAGGCAAAAATAATAGATATGCCTTACAATTGAGAATTTCTCTTTGGCCAGCACATTGATGAGGCCTTGCAGGCCATAAAGAAAGATACTGAAACTGCAAGGTCGCTGGGAAACCTGCAGTTTCGCAAATCGTCCTTTCGTGGTGCCACAGGACGTGGGTCTTATTCTAATAGAGGGGGCTACTCTCAACAACGCTCGTACCAATCTTCACAGGGTAACCAACGATACCAGCCGTATAAGCAACAAACATACGGACAGTGAGGCAACAACTTTTCGCAAGGAAAAAGACAGTCCTCTTATCGAGGACGGGATTCCACCAAACGGCAATGAGACCTGCCACCTGCCACCACCTCTGCCCATACTAAGGTCAAAAGTTGGAGGAAGAATATCCCATTACTTCTCAAATTGGTCCAAAATTACTAAGGACAAGTGGGTCTTGGATGCAGTGGCCAGAGGACAAGCTTTAGAATTTGTCAAAACCCCTCCTAATTCACCTTCAAAAGGTCCACCACCCGCTCACCTCGAGGAGCTGTTCTCCCAAATAAATATAATGATTCTGAAAGGTGCAATCGAAAAAGTTCTTCAATTGCAGAAAGGAAGAGGTATCTATTAGAGGTTCTTCCTCATATGAAAAAAGTCAGGGGTTTGGCGCCTTATCCTCGACCTGCATGCCCTCAACAAATACCTCAAGACACTGTCCTTCCGGATTTTAACACTTCAAGAAATCTTCCAGCTTCTTTTCAAAGGCGATCACATGGCCACCCTCTACCTTCAGGATGCTTACTTTCACGTACCCATCCTCCCCAGGCACAGGAAATTCTTAAGGTTCAGAGTGGCTGGCAGGGATTTTCTATTCAAGGTTCTCCCATTTGGGCTTCGTTCAGCACCCCGTGTGTTCACAAAGATATTAGCTCCAGTGGCGGCACATCTTCGCTTGGAAGGCATTCAATTTTTCCCGTACTTAGACGATTGCCTTATCAAGGCCAATTCTTTGGGAGCAGCAAGAGTACACGTTCAAAGATGCCTGTCGCTATTCCAGTGTCTGCGACTCTCAATCAATTTCAAGAAATCCCATCTTGTTCCATCGCAGAGGATATTGTTTCTGTAAGCCACATTAGACACTCGGCTCACTCAAGCCTTCGTCTCAAAAGAAAGGCAACTCAAGATTTGCAACATGGCCCTCCGCTTGCGGCAAAAAGAGTACGTTTCAGTACGAATGTTCAAGTCATTCCTAGGGATGCTATCATCCTGCATACCTCTCATACCCAACTGCCGTTTTCGGATGAGACCTTTCCAAGAGCAACTCAACCTCCAATGGGTGCAGGTTTCGGGGTCGTTCGACGACAGGATCACCATAACTTACCGCATAAGAGAAGCTTTTCTTTGGTGGGTTCAAAAGAAAAACCTACAAGTAGGGTGTTCATTCCTGACAGAAGTTCCAAGGTATACCATCACTACGGATGCTTCCCTGGAAGGATAGGGGGCACACCTACAGGGAATTACTGTCAATGGAAAATGGAATACTCATCAAAAGAAATGGCACATAAATCTGATAGAGTTGAGAGCAATTTTTCTGGCCTTGAAGTCCTTTCGAACAGTAATACATCGTCCAATCACGAATGGGAAATCCATCAACCGACTCTGGACAGAGTCTTTCGAGAGTGGGGTCATCCCAACCTGGACTTATTTGCAACAAATCAGAACAACAAATACCCACACTTTGCAAGCTGGATTCCCCACAAGGACTCATGCGGGGATGCACTTTTGATGAACTGATCTCAGATATATGCATACGCCTTTCCGCCGATTTCTTTGGTTCCCAGGGTCATCCGAAAAAGGAAACAGCAACCATGTCACCTAATCCTCATTGCGCCCAGGTGGCCTCGCCAATATTGGTTCACCGAGCTTCTACCTCTCTCGGAGTGCAATCCCATACAACTTCAACCAATACCGAATCTTCTGACAATGCAGAGGGGTCAAATTTGTCATCCGGACCCAGCTTCCTTGAAATTAGCAGCTTGGCTCCTCAGCACGTTGAGTTCGTCCATCTAGATATCCCAGAGGATTGTCAAGAGGTTTTAGCCAATGCTAGAGCGCCTGCTACTATTAAGACATACAAACTTAAATGGAAAAGGTTTTGTGCCTGGTGTCTCACGGCCAATTTACATCCACTCCATGCAAAACCAGAACAGATCTTACCGTTCTTTCTCCAATTGGCTAAATCTGGCTTGCCTCATGCCACACTGAAGGTGTTTTTGGCAGCCATTTCCAGGTTCCGTCAAGATGGCTCTAATTCTCTGTACTCCACTAGAATAATTCAACAATTCTTCAAAGGTCTATTCCGAATGTTCCCTCCTGTTCGGCGTCCACCTCCTTCCTGGTACTTGAATGTGGTGCTCTCCAAACTCATGCATCACCCCTTTGAACCTATTCATAAGGTGGATATCAAATTCCTTTCCTGGAAGGTTCTCTTCTTCTAGCACTGACATCGGCATGTAGAGTCAGTGACATACAAGCATTTACCATCAAGTCTCCGTTTTTACATTTCACTTCAAATTCAGTGGTGCTTCGTACCAATCCAAGCTACATGCCTAAAGTTCCATCCGACTTTCATCTTAACGAGCCAGTGATTCTAAAAGCATTCTTTCCTAATCCGCAAACGGTAGCGGAGAAGGCCTTGCATTCCCTTGACATCAGAAGATGTCTCAAATTCTATCTTCAACGAACTACTACATTACGTAAGACAGGCCAGTTATTTGTAGCATATGGAAGGATACGTCAAGGATACGCTGTATCTAAACAGACTATAGCCCGCTGGGTGTCCTCAGCAATCAGTCTATGTCACCAGCAAGCAGGAAGGCTATTGCAATCATTGCCAAGGTCGCATTCTATGAGAGCGGTCTCCTCCTCGACAGCCCTTTTTGCTGGAGTGCCTCCCCATCACATCTGCAGAGCGGCAACTTGGTCCAGCAAGCATACCTTCACCAAGCACTACTGCTTAGATGCTGCCAGCGATGCAGATACTTCAATGGGGCGAGCAGTGCTTCGCAATCTTTTTAAATAAGGTGAGCCTCTGTTCTCCAGTATTAGGGGTGTTTTTCATAGATTCACATGCTTGAATATTCCCCGTCGTCGAAGTGGGAGTCCCACGGTACATAAAATAGCAGTAAAAAAAATAAAATATATATATATATATATATACATCAAGGAAATTATATAATTACACATATATATAAAATGTACTACATATAAAATATATAACGTACGGGGGGGCCCACAGGTGCTCTTGGGCCCCGGACGCCCAGGGGAGGACTGCCTGGTACCGATGGAGCCCGTCCCGGGCACTTTGCCATGGCGCGGTCCGGTCGGAGGGAGCCCTCGAGGGTGGGGAGCTGTTGACCGGGCATAGCCCATCTGGTCCATGGAAAAGAACCACCAGCCCGGGAGGGGTGTTCCAGCACACCCTGCCCCTACTAATCTGGAGGAAAGCTATCCCTTTTTCTGGGAACCTGTGTGCACCGCGAGACTCAGGGGACCCTGGGCGCGAACGCTCCTGACCTCTTAGAGCCCAGGCTGGGATCCGGGAGGCATATAAGCCCTCATCGGGGTTTCCAGGGCAGCCCAGCCATCTGGTCGCCCCATTGGAAAGCACTGCGTGCGACCAGATGGCTGAGGGAAAAGGTGCGACCAGATGGCCGGGACCGAAAAGACTCCCACCTGCCTGCCCCGCCCCAAGCCGAGCCATAGCGGTAGGGCTCCCGCCTGCCCTTGCAGGGCTCCGGGGCTCTGCACCAGGGACCCTTGTACTGGGCAGATGGACACTTGGCAGGCTGCAGGACAGGGGCTCCCACACCCCAGGCCCTGACCGAAACCCAGGCCCCGGTCCCTGCTTCTCCACCCAGCCAGGCCAGGGAGAACGGGGAGCCTGCCCGGGCACGAGGGACCCCTGTCCCAGGCATGCGGACCCTCAGGACGTGCGCTCGTTTTCCACACATTTCATTTCCATAATTCCGTGCAGAGGCCTTACGCCATTTCCGCCCAGCCCTAACAAGAAGTTAACAAAAGTGAGTAATCCATGTTAAAAAATATATCCAATATTCTGTGTTAAAATTTTTTTACACCCGACTATTTTTTACCTGCCATGACCTCTTAAGTCTCGGTACCCACGCTTATATCTACAGCAAGGATGTATACAGTTTTCTTATTTCGGTGCTTGCCACAGATTACACGAGAAAACCATTCCCATTTGGAATTTTTGAAATCTGTTTTAAAATGTTTTTTCTTCCTTATTTTGTGTCTCACTTTCACTTATTTATGGTTGTTTTGAGTTTAGACTGCATAGTGATTGTGCAGTGCCTGTGAAATCTTTTGTAATGAAAAGAAAATCTCAAAGAACAATAGTTACTTACCTGTAATCTGTGGTTCCCCAGTATTGGTATCTTTCATAGATTCACATGCCTGAATCATTCCCCGTCGTCAGAGTGGGAATCCCGCAGTACATAAAAAAACAATAATTTGCATATAAGAAACCAAATCCCTTGGCAATAACCGACCAGGAAGTAAAGTAGCCCTAAGCTACAGTGTAAAAAACTTCCACACTCATGACTATCCTAGTCATTTTGTATAGACCAAACTGCAGCCAATCAGGCGCCAGCACCCACCAGAATGTTCTCCCCAGAAGCTCAGGCTCTCAGATTTTCTCGCACAGGAGTGAAACCAATGCTATCGCCTGAGGAGCCTCTGAGGGGAGGTGGGTGGGTGCATGTGAATCTATGAAAGACACCGATACTGGAGAGCCACATATTACAGGTAAGTAACTATTGTTCTTCTCCAGTATTGGAGTGTCTTTCATAGATTCACAAGCCTGAATCAGAGTAGATAGCAGTACACACCATCCTGCTCATAGACGCTCCTTGTATCATAGTGCATACGTATGCCTTGCAAACAAGAATCACATGTAAAATAAGCGTCTAAAAGAGCATAGAGGAGGAGGGAGAAGAACATTAGTTACTTACCTGTAAACTGTGGTTCTCCAGTATTGGTGTCTTTCATAGATTCACATGCTTGAATATTCCCCGTCGTCGAAGTGGGAGTCCCATGGTACATAAAATAGCAGTAAAAAAAAATATATATATATATACTTAAAGGAAATTATATAATTACACATATATATAAAATGTACTACATATAAAATATATAACATAAAGTTAAAAGTACCATATAACTGAAAAAGGCCCATAGAAGCCTTAAAGGGAGAATTCACTTTAGTAACATATCCTAGTCATTATAATAGTCCACATTCCAGCCAATCAGGCAACAGCACCCTCTAGAACCTTCTCCTCGGAAGCTCAAGCCCTCAGATTTTCTATCGCACGTCATGTGAAGGGAGTCTCCCTGAGCTCTGCTCAGTTTCTTCAACTCTTTTGCTTACTTTATTCTAAAGATGTCTACAACTAAAAAATCTTTATTTAGACCTTGTTCATCCTGTGGAAAGCTTCGCCTTTTTCATGAAGATCCTCACAGTAAGTGTATTTACTGTCTTTATCCGGACCATGAAGTTAAGAACTGCAAGTTCTGTAGGACCTTCTCCTTAAAGACACTGAAGGATAGAGAGGCCCATCTCCTTCTGTGGCTACAGAAGTTGAAGACTTCCGAAGATCCTGTTTCTGACATGGAAAGCTTGTCTTCTTTACATTCTAAAGCCTCTCTCAAGTGTGGGTCAGAGACATAGATGCCATCTCCTTTTCTGAAGAGAAAGAAGCTCGTCGACGCTTCTAAATCTGTCTCCCCACGGGATTTGCAAGCTTCCACGCCTACGGGACCTGGTTCTCTGGCGCCGCAATCCCAAGCTGTGCCCTCGTCATCTAAATCGGGTGCCAGCTCGTCGACGGGACCGTCGACGCGTCCGTCGACGACGGCGAGATCCGTCAACGCTGTGCCAACGTTGACAACGACATGTTCAATGTCTACGAAGACTATGACGACGACGTCTACCTCGTCGTCGACGCTCCCAGAGGTGAGGCCTATTTCTTCTATTCTTAAAATATCGTTCGACGGGCGTTAAACCGGCCTCGTCGACGCTTGTGGTGAAACATTCATCGTCCAAGACCCCGTCGACGCGTCCTTCGTCGACGGCCTCCTCTTCGTCGACGACTACATCCTCGTCGACGGCCAAGACCTCGTCGGCGCCCAAGACCTCGTTGACGGCCAAGACCTCGTCGACAACCAAGACATCGTCGACGGCAAAGACATCGTTGACGCCAAAGACATCGTCAACGGCAAAGACATCGTAGACGGCTGCACCCACGTCGACGGTTACGTTGACGGCAAGATCCTCGTTGATGGTGCCGTCTATGCCGACAATTCCTCCTGTGTCGACGACTTCATCTTCGTCAACGACTCCGTCGACGGCACGCAAGTCTACGTCAATGACAACTAGGGAGAAGATATTATCTCCGTCGACGGCTCCATTGCCATCTACATTGGTTTCCACTGCCATCTCGTCGACGGGACCGTCGACTACGCTACATTCACTCACTACAGCAACTACTTTCACGGTGGTTACAGCTTCAGTGGTGAAACTGCCAGTTCCTTTGAGTCCTATGCCTCAAACTCTGCCAACGCAATTATTTGAGTCTGCAGAAGACGATTCTGATGACGGTTCCTATGTGAATTACGTTTTTCGTCCTGCAAACTGTCCATCTGAACTCAATATAAAGTGCCAGGAAGAAGATGAGGAGTAGGAAGAGGAAGGATGTGATCTCTTTCCTGTCCAGGAAGCTCACTTTGAGGCACCACATGAAGAACGAATGACTCGAATACCGTCTTCTTTGGTGACGAATCTGCAGAATATGTTGGACGATTATAATCGCAGGTTCCTTCCATCTGCGCCTATTTCACCAACTCCTCAACCTGCGGCGCCAACACTCATGCATGCAGAGATGCTGCAGTCGCCGGTCCATCCGCAGCCAGATACTGATGAAGACGCGGATGTCAATCAAGACACTGATCATGATGTAGATGACGACCTCGCGGATTGGGATAATTATAGAGCCCAAACGCCATCTACGCCACCGACATCGCCTTTGCCTTCCCCGCCGGTGGACATTGGAAGCTTTCATAACTTGATGGTGCTTGCTGCCAAACGGTTCCATTTAACCTTAGAGATGCAGCAAACAGACTGCTTCCTCTATGACTTCAAAGATCAGCCTCTTAAACAAACTCATACCATCCCAATCATTGATTTTATATGGCAGGAAGGCCTTAAACTCATGGCACGACCAATTTCCATCCCAGCTGTGTTACCACGTCTGGACACGAAGTACAAGGCACCTGCGGACTCTCCAGTATGCCTTGTTTCTCACCCCAAGGCGGACTCCGTCGTAACGCAGGTTGCCCAGAAATGTTTAAGGAATCCGGCCACTCCTCTAACCTCCCCTCCAGACCAAGAGGGACGCCGGTTGGACGCTATTAATAAGAAGTTTACCACCATGGCTGCCACAACGGTCAGAGCAGCGAACTCCCTGGCCATCCTTGGGAGATATGAACGCCAAATGTGGTCTGAGATAGCAGCCTTGATTAACCAGCTCCCAGATTCCGTCCGAACCGAGGCCCAGACGATAGTCCAGGAAGGAGAAAAAATCTCTGCAGAGATTATAGATTGCGCTGTTGACATCTCTTCAACAGGGTTCAGACAACTTGCTGGAGCCGCTGTTTTACGCTGCCAGGGCTGGCTCAAATCAACAGCTTTTCACCCCGAGGTGCAGGCGAGAATTCTTGACTTGCCATATGATGGTGATTCACTTTTTGGCAAGCATGTTGACGACGCTCTCGAATCCATTAAAAAGGACACAGATACTGCTCGTTCCTTAGGAAGCCTCCAGTACAGGAAACTGCCTTTTCGAGGAGCACGTGGCAGAGGCGGCTCTTCAAATTTTCGTGGCTCCTCCCAGTATCGCTCCTATGGCGACAACAAGCAAAGGTACAGCTACCAATCTCAAAATCGCCAGACCGATTCAAGACCTTTTCGAAGGAAAACTAATTACAGAGATGAAACACCTCAAAAAAGCAGTGACTTCTCCAACAAGTGTTCTCCGACTCTGAAGATTGGAGGTCGAACCTCCCAACACTTCTCCAACTCATCTCATATCACCTCGGATCGTTGGGTCCTGGATGTCATCTCGAAAGAACATGTTCTCGAGTTTACAAAATTTCCACCCACCCGTCGACCTTCGGGTCCCCCACCACCTTATTTAAAAGATCTGTTGGCTCAAGTCAAGATCATGATACAAAAAGGGGCTGTTGAAGTGGTCCCTCGAGCACAACAGGGCAGGGGCTTTTATTCCCGCTTCTTTTTACTCATGAAGAAATCGGGAGAATGGCGCCCCATTCTGGATTTACGAGCCCTCAACAAATTTATCAAATCACAAACTTTCCGAATGTTGACCCTACTGGAAATTTTGCAATACCTCAATCCTGGAGAGTTCCTCTCCACTATTGACCTCCAAGACGCATATTCCCATGTGCCAATACATCACAAACACAGGAAATATCTTCGCTTCACTGTCGGATCGAAGCACTTCCAGTTTAGGGTGTTGCCTTTCGACCTTCGATCAGCGCCGAGAGTCTTCACGAAGATCATGGCTCCGGTCGCAGCTTTCCTTCGCCTGCAAGGCATTCAATTTTACCCTTATCTAGACGATTGTCTAACAAAAACCAAGACAGCATACTCAGACCTGTTTCTCACTTTTTCACACCTTAGGCCTTTCTGTAAATCAGGAAAAGTCTCATCTTCGTCCATCACAACAGAGAATCTTTCTAGGAGCCTTAATCGATTCTCGTCTGGCATAGGTGTTTGTATCCCAGGAGCGACAACTTCGCATACTCAAGATGGTCGCTTTTCTAAAATCAAAAAAGTCTGTTTCTGTCCTGATCTTGAAATCTTTTCTGGGCATGGCCTCCTCTTGCATACATCTGATCCCACACTGCAGACTTCACATGAGAGTCATACAGGAGGAGGTGGACAAACAATGGAAACAAATTTCGGGGTCGTTCAACAACAAACTCTACCTGACAGCTTTGGAATGGGGGGCTCACCTTCCGAATATCGCCGCCGGGCAGCCCTTCCAGGAAACAGTTCCTACACTCATCCTCAGAACGGATGCTTCCTTGGAGGGTTGGGAGGCACACCTCGAAGGAATGCCAGTCAAGGGCAAGTGGACGGCTGCTCAACGCAGATGGAATATAAATCGTCTAGAACTCTTGGCCATCTTCCTTGCCCTGAAGTCTTTCTGGATACTGATACAAGGCCAATCACTGCTGGTGCGGACAGACAACACCACCAGCATGCACTACCTCAACAAGCAGGGAGGTACGAGATCTCTCCTGCTTTCGGAACAGGCGCAAGAAATCTGGAATTGGGCAATTCAACATCAAGTTCACCTGACAGCAGTTCATGTGCCGGGCTTCTCCAACACCCTCGCCGACTGTCTCAGCAGATCTCTGGCAGACAACCACGAATGGGAACTCCACCAACCCATTCTGGAATACATCTTTCACCAGTGGGGCCAACCACAGCTGGATCTGTTTGCGACCCCAACCAACCGCAAATGCCTACGCTTTGCAAGTCGGCATCCCCACAGAGAGTCGAGCGGGAATGCGTTTTCGATCAACTGGTCGAGCGAATTCGTCTACGCTTTTCCCCCACTCCCTCTCATTCCGTGCCTGCTGCACAGGATGAAGCTTCAACCATGCCATGTCATTCTGATTGCGCCCAGGTGGCCACGTCGCCCGTGGTTCTCGGACCTCCTCCTATTGTCCATTTGCGATCCGATACCTCTTCATCCTCTGCCTCAGCTGCTCACCATGAACCAAGGCCGCATTTGCCATCCGGATCCGGCATATCTCCAACTGCATGCCTGGAACCTGAACACAATGAATTTGCAAGTCTGAATATTACTCCGGAGTGCAGGGATGTGCTGGCTAATGCACGCGCTCCCTCCACCATTAAAACATATCAACTGAAATGGAAGCAGTTTTGTGTCTGGTGCCACAAGGAAGCTCTTGATCCAATGCACGCTAAGCCGGAGCAAATCCTACCTTTTTTCTTATCTCTAGCGAAATCAGGACTTTCTCATTCCACTCTTAAAGTCTTTCTGGCAGCGATTTCCCGCTTTTGTCATGATGGCACCACATCTTTGTATTCCTCTCGGATAATTCGACAGTTCTTCAAAGGCCTCTTTCGAATGTATCCGCCTATACGTCGTCCTCCGCCTTCGTGGCGCTTGAATCTGGTTTTATCTCAGCTCCTACTACCTCCTTTTGAACCAATCCATTCAGCAGATTTGAAATTCCTCACGTGGAAGGTTGCTCTTCTGCTCGCACTGACATCATCAAGGCGAGTAAGTGATATCCAAGGATTTACAATCCAACCTCCATTTCTTCAATTCTCCAAGGACGCTGCTACTTTGCATACAAATCTAACATTTATTCCCAAGGTACCTTCGGATTTCCATCTGAATGAGCCTGTAGTTCTCAGGACTTTCTTCCCAAACCCTCAGTCTCCGGCTGAGCGCTCTTTGCATTCCTTGGACTTAAACCGTTGCCTGAAATTCTACATCCAGCGCACCGCTCCTTTTCGTAAATCAGACCAGCTCTTTGTGGCCTATGGCCGAATATGCAAAGGTCAACCAGTCACCAAACAATCCATTACTAGATGGATTTCTTCTGCCATCTCTTTTTGCCATTGCCGAGCCGGAAAACCTCTTTCTACTCCGGTGCGAGCACATTCGACAAGGGCTGTGGCATCATCTACCGCCCTCTTTGCTGGAGTGCCTCTGCGCCAGATCTGCAGAGCTGCAACGTGGTCGAGCAGACACACGTTTACGAGGCACTATTGTCTGGAGTCAGCGGATGCCGCAGATGCTGCTGTGGGCCAAGCTGTGCTACGAAATCTTTTTAACTAAGGTGACCCTCTGTTGCTTCCCGCCTCCTGTCATAAAAGGTTTTAAATTATGTCTCACTGTATGCTATTTTGATAATACTATAGTGTTTCTTATCTGATTTTGATCTGCCTTTTATGACTCATGTAGTACTTTACTGCTTTCTACTCTTATTCAAGCATGTGAATCTATGAAAGACACCCCTAATACCAGAGAAGAACATTAGTTACTTACCTATAAACTGTGGTTCTCCAGTATTGGTGTCTTTCATAGATTCACATGCGACCCACCCTTCCTCCCCTCAGAGGCTCTCTTCTCCTCATGCACTCATGGTCACTTTGGTGCTACGAAAATCTGAGGGCTTGAGCTTCTGAGGAGAAGGTTCTAGAGGGTGCTGTTGCCTGATTGGCTGGAATGTGGACTATTATAATGACTAGGATATGTTACTAAAGTGAATTCTCCCTTTAAGGCTTCTATGGGCCCTTTTCAGTTATATGGTACTTTTAACTTTGTTATATATTGTATATGTAGTACATTTTATATATATGTGTAATTATATAATTTCCTTTATATATATATATATATATTACCTACTGGCGGTCGCCAGTAGGTATATATAGTTAGGATTTTTTCTCTATGGGATTTTTGAAAATTCTATGTCTAATAACTTTGGCGTTTGTGGACGGAATTGGCTGAAATTTTCAGGAAAATTGAACATTTTGTTTCTGAGCAGCAACTGAAAATTTGGGGGGGTTTGTCAAGGGGGGGCTGAGAAAAAAGGGGGGTCCCAAAACGTGTTTTTCCCATGTTAATTTCCATAGGGCGGTTGGCCTCACTTTTAGCCCGAACGGCTGAATGGATTTCCACGAAACTTGGCAAAATTGTAGATATTGTTTGCCCGATGTGCCTTTGCTAGGTCTCAAGATATGTGCTCCTGTGAATTTTGAGTAAATTAGGTTTGAAAAAGATATATATATCTAGAGCCGCGCCCCGGTGCGCGTACCTGGGAGCGCTCCGGGCGCGCCACGCGACTTGCGCACGGCAAGCTGATTGGTTCTCGGGTGTCTGTAAACATTCCAAACAGTCCGCAGCGGCCGCCATCTTGTGTCTCGGTAGGATTGAGACACAAGAGGTGGCAAAAATCAAAGGGGGAAATGACCAAAAGGGGGCAGGGTAGAGCCCCCCTGACCCCCTAGGTTTGATGTGGGGGCCATAAAAGGGTCCCGCGGGTAAAAAAATAAATAAAAAAAAATTCGATTTTCGCGGGGGGAGCGCCCGGTACGCGCACCGGGGAGCGTACGGGGGAGCGTACCATGGAGATAAAAAATGACACTATTTTTTTTTTTTAAAAAAGCATTTTTTTATAAATTGGAGGTAGTTCTGAAAAGAACTTTTTTTTTTGTTTTTGTTGTTTTATATTTTTTAGACTTTTTAAAACGATTTTATATTTTTTTGGGATTTTTGTCAGGGGAAAAACAAAAACAGGGATTCCAAAACTGCTCAACAGGAGCAAAAAAATTTGAAAATCTAGGGACTGGCAGGGCAGCGGTGTTGCTGTTTCTTCATGGCAATGAGTTCAACACTCTGCTCCCCATAGCAGAGCAGTTCGTCACGCTCTGTGCACAGAAATTTGATGCCTGCAAACACCAGCTGAATGTTAGGGACCATTCTTCCACGGGGTGGTCCCGAAGGTGTTGCTCCACCAGTGGAGGTGCTGCCGCCATCTGTGGGTAAATTCCGTGCCAGCTCTCTGACACTCTCCCTGGCAAAGTTGTTAGGGTGTCTTCTTTTCACATGCCTGATTAAATTAGCATTTCCAAAACTATATTTTTTCAGAGGATTGCCTCTGGATAAAGTACTACCACATATTTTGCAGGTTACTTTCGGAGCGTTGACTTTTTTTTGCCCTTCAGGGATGTCATAAAATTTCCAGATGAAATGGTTTTTTTTCTTCTGCTGAGGAGGGTCCTCATCTAAAAATCCGTCGGAATCACTGCTGGATGACTCTCTTGCAGCCATTGCTGTAGATCAGAAAAGTAGGAGATGAACAAAGTACACAGAACAGCTCTTGCTCTCTCCAAGTACAAAGCAATAGTGAGAGAAATGGGTGGGTTTCACACAATTCGGGGCGCGTCGCAAGATTGCGCTTACCCGTGCGTTCACTGGTCCGCGCCCCGGGAGCGCACCAAAAAGAATTTAAAAAAAAAATGATACAATATAAAATTCGATTTAAAATTTATTATTTTTAAAAACTATAAAAATTTGCTATTAAAAAACCTATGAAATTCACTGAAAAAAACATAGGTTATAGACCATATATAGTTAGGAATTAGCATTTACAAAACCTTGAAAATTCACTGAAAAAACCATAGGTTATAGACCATATATAGTTAGGAATTAGCATTTACAAAACCTTATTTTACTCACACAAAACCATTGAAATTCCATATATAGTTAGTTGCACTAACTATATATCGCGCACCCGCAATCCACTGCTGATGATGTCACATATTACATCATTCATGACATGGTCAGTGACATCACTGATGACATCACTGATGACATCTCAAATGACATCACTGATGACATCACTGATGACATCTCAAATGACATCACTGATAACATCTCAAATGACATCCCTGATGACATCACTGATGACATCTCAAATGACATCACTGATGACATCTCATTTGACATCAATGGTCACATCACTGATGATATCATTCATGTGACAATACAATGCATCTCCTCACACTTTAATATAACCTCTGTTACACCCAGTGTTAAATATAGAATGTAATTTTTTAAACCATTGACACACCAATACTAGTTACTACATACGCACTCACTGATTCCTACGTCTACACACACATTCACTCATTCACCCATACAATCATTCATACATACAATCACTCATCTTTACAACACTATCATATGCACTCATACACCTATACAGACACTCACACTCTGCCACTGATCCATGGAGTTACTCACACACCTAGTCAGTCCTGTAAAGAATCAATCACACTTCCATTTTCTAATCTATACAGTTAAACATAGAGTACCTTACATTTTCAAACATATACTAACACATACTTACTCTCTTATACAATCATTGATACAAGAACACATTGATCTGCACAGAGTCAGACATCTCCCAGCCAGCCACACACACACTCAGTCTCCCATACAAATACTTGGACAATCAATCAATAACCCATATAGTTACTCATATAGCTACTGATCAACACATGCAGCACTTTACAGAACAACAGACATAATGATGCACAAATTAAGACAGTTTAGTCACTAACCCATGCACTCAGTGAGACACATTTAATCACTTACTCATTCATAAAGTCAGTCACGCACCTACTAAATCTTTTATTTAGGCACTTCTACATCTACTCATTTTTCAATATGTAAAACATATTTAAACTTTACAGAAACACACAGTCAATGGATGATGTCATCGGTGATGTCATTTGAGATGCCATCAGTGATGTCATCAGTGATGTCACTGACCATGTCATGAATGATGTAATATGTGACATCATCAGCAGTGGATTGCGGGTGCGCGATATATAGTTAGTGCAACTAACTATATATGGAATTTCAATGGTTTTGTGTGAGTAAAATAAGGTTTTGTAAATGCTAATTCCTAACTATATATGGTCTATAACCTATGTTTTTTTCAGTGAATATATATATATATATTCACTGAAAAAACCATAGGTTATAGACCATATATAAACCATTGAAATTCCATATATAGTTAGTTGCACTACCTATATATCGCGCACCCGCAATCCACTGCTGATGATGTCACATATTACATCATTCATGACATGGTCAGTGACATCACTGATGACATCACTGATGACATCTCAAATGACATCACTGATGACATCACTGATGACAACATCCAGTGACTGTATGTTTCTGTAAAGTTAAAATATGTCTTATATATTGAAGAATGAGTGGATGTATAAGTGTCTGGATGATGTATTTAGTAGGTGCATGACTGACTGTATAAGTGAGTGATTAAATGTGTCTCACTGAGTGCATGGGTTAGTGACTAAACTGTTTTAAATTGTGCACCATTGTGTCTGTTGTTTTGTAATCTGATGCATGTGTTGATCATTAGCTATATGACTAACTATATGGGTTATTGATTAGTTGGCCAAGTATTTGTATGGGAGACTGAGTGTGTGTGTGGGTGTCTGGGAGGTGTATGACTCTGTGCATAGATGTGTGAGCAGTTGATTCACTAGATGTATGGGTTCAAAAGTGCATGTGGAAACAGCTGTATGGGCGGTTTACTGTGTGCATGAGTGTATTGGTGAGTGAATGGATATCTCAGTGCTACATGTCAAAGTAAGTACATATGTAAAACACAGTACATGTGGTAGTTGACATATATAAATAACTGTGCATAAGAGCCAGTGAATGTGTGAGTGGCTGTATGGATTATTGTGAACTTGTATCAGGGATTGTATAACAGAGTAAATATGTGTTATTATATGTCTCAATAAGTAAGGTGTGTTTAACTATATAGTTGAGGAAATGGAGGTGTGATTGATTCTTTGCAAGACTGATTAGGTGTGTGAGTAACTCCATGGATGAGTGACAGTCTGTGAGTGTCTGTTTACACTGAGTGTATCTAAGGTTATATTAGAGTCTGAAGAGGTTCATCGTATCATCACATGAATGATGTCATGAGTAATGTCAAATGAGATGTCATCAGTGATGTCATCAGTGATGTCATTTGAGATGTCATCAGTGATGTCATCAGTGATGTCACTGACCATGTCATGAATGATGTAATATGTGACATCATCAGCAGTGGATTGCGGGTGCGCGATATATAGTTAGTACAACTAACTATATATGGAATTTCAATGGTTTTGTGTGAGTAAAATAAGGTTTTTTAAATGCTAATTCCTAACTATATATGGTCTATAACCTATGGTTTTTTCAGTGAATTGTCAAGGTTTTGTAAATGCTAATTCCTAACTATATATGGTCTATAACCTATGGTTTTTTCAGTGAATTTCATAGGTTTTTTAATAGCAAATCTTTATAAAAATAATACATTTTAAATCGAATTTTATATTTTATAATTTTTTTTTTTTTTATATTATTTTTGGTGCGCTCCCGGGGTGCGGACAGGTGAACGCACGGGTAAGCGCAATCTTGCGGCGCGCCCCGGGGCGCGTACTGATGCGCGTCCCGGAAGCGCTATTGCCGCGAACGAAAACAACATCGTGACGTATCGCGTAGCCGCCACGCCTTGCGTCATAAGACACGTATCGCGTAGCCGCGAGATGCGTCTTATGACGCACCGCGTAAGCGCACCCAGAAGCGCATACGATCGCGCAACGTAAGCGCCCCGATGCGCTTACGATACACGCCCGGGACGCGCCCCGGGGCGCGTAGCGTAAGCGCGTCAAACCATGTGACTTTAAAATAACACTTTTCATTGGTTCAGAACTTTTTTTTTCCCAAATTGTGTGAAACCCACCCATTTCTCTCACTATTGCTTTGTACTTGGAGAGAGCAAGAGCTGTTCTGTCTACTCTATCTCCTACTTTTCTGATCTCCAGCAATGGCTGCAAGAGAGTCATCCAGCAGTGATTCAGATGGATTTTTAGATGAGGACCCTCCTCAGCAAAAGAAAAAAACCCATTTCATCTGGAAATTTTACGACATCCCTGAAGGACAGAAAAAAGTCAATGCTCCCAAAGTAACCTGCAAAATATGTGGGAGTAGTTTATCCAGAGGCAATCCTCTGAAAAAATATAGTTTTGGGAATGCTAATTTGATCAGGCATGTGAAAAGAAGACACCCTAACAACTTTGCCAGGGAGAGTGTCAGAGAGCTGGCACGGAATGTACCCACAGATGGCGGCAGCACCTCCACTGGTGGAGCAACACCTTCGGGACCACCCCGTGGAAGAATGGTCCCTAACATTCAGCCGGTGTTTGCAGGCATCACATTTTTGTGCACGGAGTGTGACGAACTGCTCTGCTATGGGGAGCAGAGTGTTGAACTCATTGCCCTAAAGAAACAGCAACACCGCTGCTCTTCCAGTCCCTAAATTTTCAAATTTTTTTGCTCCTGTTGAGCAGTTTTGGAATCCTTGTTTTTGTTTTTCCCTTGACAAAAATCCCCAAAAAATATAAAATAGTTTTAAAAAGTCTAAAACAAATATAAAACAACAAAAACAAAAAAAATATATATAAAACAACAAAATCAAAAAAAAGTTCTTTTCAGAACTACCTCCAATTTATAAAAAGAAGCTTTTTTTTTTTTTTTTTAAAGTCTGTCATTTTTAATCTCCATGGTACGCTCCCCCGTACGCTCCCGGGTGCGCGTACCGGGCGCTCCCCCCCGTGAAAATCGATTTATTTTTTTATTTTTTCTTCACCCGCGGGAGCCTTTTATGGCCCCCACATCAAAAGTATGGGGTCAGGGGGGTGTACCCTGCCCCCTTTTGCTGATTTCCCCCCTTTGATTCTTGCCACCTCTTGTGTCTCAATCCTACCGAGACACAAGATGGCGGCCGCTGCGGACTGTTTCGAATGTTTACAGACACCCGAGAACCAATCAGCATGCCGTGCGCAAGTCGCGTGGCGCGCCTGGAGCGCTCCCCGGTACGCGTACCGGGCGCGGCTCTAGATATATATCTTTTTTTAAACCTAATTTACTCAAAATTCACAGGACCACATATCTTGAGACCTAGCAAAGGCACATCGGGCAAACAATATCTACAATTTTGCCAAGTTTCGTGGAAATCCATTCAGCCGTTCGAGCTAAAAGTGAGGCCAACCGCCCTATGGAAAATTGCATGGCAAAAACGCGTTTTGGGACCCCCCTTTTTTCTCGGCCCCCCCTTGACGACCCCCCCCCAAATTTTCAGGGGCTGCTCAGAAACAAAAAGTTCAATTTTCCTGAAAATTTCAGCCAATTCCGTCCACAAACGCCAAAGTTATTAGACATAGAATTTTCAAAAATCCCATAGAGAAAAAATCCTAACTATATATACCTACTGGCGACCGCCAGTAGGTAATATATATATATATATATATTTTACTGCTATTTTATGTACCATGGGACTCCCACTTCGACGACGGGGAATATTCAAGCATGTGAATCTATGAAAGACACCAATACTGGAGAACCACAGTTTACAGGTAAGTAACTAATGTTCTTCTCCCTCCTCCTCTATGCTCTTTTAGACGCTTAATTTACATGTGATTCTTGTTTGCAAGGCATACGTATGCACTATGATACAAGGAGCGTCTATGAGCAGGATGGTGTGTACTGCTATCTACTCTGATTCAGGCTTGTGAATCTATGAAAGACACCCCAATACTGGAGAAGAACAATAGTTACTTATCTGTAATATGTGGTTCTCCAGTATCGGTGTCTTTCATAGATTCACATGCACCCACCTCCCCTCAGACGCTCCTCAGGCGATAGCATTGGTTTCACTCCTGTGCGAGACAATCTGAGAGCCTGAGCTTCTGGGGAGAACATTCTGGTGGGTGCTGGCGCCTGATTGGCTGCAGTTTGGTCTATACAAAATGACTAGGATAGTCATGAGTGTGGAAGTTTTTTACACTGTAGCTTAGGGCTACTTTACTTCCTGGTCGGTTATTGCCAAGGGATTTGGTTTCTTATATGCAAATTATTGTTTTTTTATGTACTGTGGGATTCCCACTCTGACGACGGGGAATGATTCAGGCATGTGAATCTATGAAAGATACCAATACTGGGGAACCACAGATTACAGGTAAGTAACTATTGTTCTTTGACATTTTCTTTTCATTACAAAAGATTTCACAGGCACTGCACAATCACTATGCAGCCTAAACCCAAAACAACCATAAATAAGTGAAAGTGAGACACAAAATAAGCAGAGAAAAACATTTTAAAACAGATTTCAAAAATTCCAAACGGGAATGGTTTTCTCATGTAATCTTTGGCAAGCACAGAAATAAGAAAACTGTATACATCCTTGCTGTAGATATAAGCATGGGTACCGAGACTTAAGAGGTCATAGCAGGTAAAAAATAGTCGGGTGTAAACATTTTTTAACACAGAATATTGGATATATTTTTTAACATGGATTACTCACTTTTGGTAACTTCTTGTTAGGGCTGGGCGGAAATGGCGTAAGGCCTCTGCACGGAATTATGGAAATGAAATGTGTGGAAAACGAGCGCACGTCCCGAGGGTCTGCATGCCTGGGACAGGGGTCCCTCGTGCCCGGGCAGGCTCCCCGTTCTCCCTGGCCTGGCTGGGTTGAGAAGCAGGGACCGGGCCTGGGTTTCGGTCAGGGCCTGGGGTGTGGGAGCCCCTTTCCTGCAGCCTGCCAAGTGTCCATCTGCCCAGTACAAGGGTCCCTGGTGCAGAGCCCCGGAGCCCTGCAAGGGCAGGCGGGAGCCCTACCGCTATGGCTCAGCTTGGGGCGGGGCAGGCAGGTGGGAGTCTTTTCGGTCCCGGCCATCTGGTCGCACCTTTTCCCTCAGCCATCTGGTCGCACGCAGTGCTTTCCAATGGGGCGACCAGATGGCTGGGCTGCCCTGGAAACCCCGATGAGGGCTTATATGCCTCCCGGGTCCCAGCCTGGGCTCTAAGAGGTCAGGAGCGTTTGCGCCCAGGGTCCCCTGAGTCTCGCGGTGCACACAGGTTCCCAGAAAAAGGGATAGCTTTCCTCCAGATTAGTAGGGGCAGGGTGTGCTGGAACACCCCTCCCAGGCTGGCGGTTCTTTTCCATGGACCAGATGGGCTATGCCCGGTCAACAGCTCCCCACCCTCGAGGGCTCCCTCCGACCGGACCGCGCCATGGCAAAGTGCCCGGGACGGGCTCCATCGGTACCAGGCAGTCCTCCCCTGGGCGTCCGGGGCCCAAGAGCACCTGTGGGCCCCCCGTGCCTGAGGCCCAGCCAGGGTCTTTGTGCCCATAGGAAACGCATCCCCCGAGCCATGCAGGGTCAGGCGGGAGCCCCAAGGTGGAGTCTCGGCGTGGGCAGATGAGCGTCCTTTTGGTCCCGGGCATTTGGTCACACGCCATGCTTTCCAATGGGTCGACCAGATGGCCGGGCCGCCCTGGAAGTTCCTATGGAGGCTCATTCGCCTCCTTGATCCAAGCCAGGGCTCCAGGAGGTCGGGCACGTCCGGGCCTAGGGTCCCCTGAGTCTCTCGGTGTGCACAGGTTCCCAGAAAGAGAGTAGCCTTCCTCTGGACTACCACGTGGGCTGGGGTCAGACGACACCTGCCCACCCTCCGGGGCTCCCACCGACCCGACCTCGCCGTGGCAAAGTGCCCGAGACGGGATCCATTGGTGCCGGACAGTCCTCCCCTGGGCGTCCGGGGCCCGAGAGCACCTGCGGGCCTCACCGGGCCTGAGACCCAGCCGCGGTCTCCGTGCCCATGGGAAACCTATCCCCAGAGACTTGCAAGGGCAGGCGGGAGCCCCACAGCGAAGGCTCGGGCGGGCAGATGAGTGTTCTTTTGGTCCCGGCCATCTGGTCGCATTCCATGTTTTCCAATAGGGTGACCAGATGGCCGGGCCACCCTGGAAGTCCCTATGGGGGTTTAAACGTCTCCCTGATCCAAGCCAGGGCTCCAGGAGGTTGGGCACGTCCGGGCGTAGGGTCCCCCAAGTCTCAGTGCGCAAGGGTTCCCAGAAAGAGGGATAGCCTTCCTCCGGATTACTAGGGACAGGGTACTCTGGGACCCCTCTCAGGCTAGTGGTCCTCCGCCAGCAGCTGGACAGGCCAGGACGCCGCCGCAGCCCTGGGTGCGTCCCCGGGCCTGCCGTATGGCAGGCTGCCCCAGATGTGGTCTTGCGGGCCTCCTCCTGCTTGGCTGGGTTCAGGGGCTCCCAGGGGCGCCTTGGAGGGCGGCCTCCCCATCCGGGCTCCGTCCTCATTCCTGCTGCGTGGCAGGGTGCCCGGGCCTGGGTCCCGCGGGCCTGGGGAGTCTTGCACTTTACCTCCGTGCCCAGCAGCCCTGGGTGGGTCCAGGGGGCCTTCTGGGCCCCCTTGTCGGGTGCCTCAGCCCTGGGCTCTGCCCTCCAGGCCTGCAGGCCCGCCAAAGTCCCGGGACGGGGTCCCGTCATGCCCGGGAAGCCTCCCTCTGCTGTGCTGGGTTCAGTGGCTCCCAGGGACCTCGGGGAGGGTGGCCTCCCCACATCGGTCTTGCCGTGTGGCAGGGTGCCGGGGATGGGGTCCCGCGGGCCCGGGGAGGCTTTCCCTTCGCCTCCGGCCGCGCGATCCCTGGCTGTGTCTAGGGACCCTGCCTGGCCCCAAGTTGGGTACTCCAGCCCTGGGCCCGGCCCCTGGCCTGCTGCCCCACCAAAGGCCCGGGATGGGATTCCGTCGTGCCTGGGGAGCCTCCCCTGCTTGGCTGTGTTCAGGGGCTCCTAGGAGCCCCGGGGAGTGCGGCCTCCCCACCCTGGGCTCCGTTCTTGGTCCTGCCACATGGCAGGGGGCCCGGGACAGGGTCCGTCGGGCCCAGGGAAGCTTCCCCTGTGCCTCTGGGCCTGGGAGCCCTGGCTGGGTCCAGGGGCCCTGCTGGGCCCCAGGTCGGGTGCTCTGTCCCTGGGGCCTGTCCCCCGGCCTGCCGCTCTGCCAAAGGCCCGGAATGGGGTTCCGTTGTGCCTAGGGAGCCTCCCCTTGCTTGGCTGGGTTCAGGAGCTCCGTCCAGAGCCCCTGAGGGCCCCGGAGGATGGCCTCCCCACCCCGGGCTTTGACCTCAGTCCTGCTTTGTGGCAGGGTGTCTTTGATGGGGTCCCGTGGGCCTGTGGAGGCTTCCCCTGCGCCTCTGGGCCTGGGATCCCCGGCTGGGTCCAGGGGCCCCACCGGGCCCCAGGTTGGCAGATCTAGCCCTGGGTCCCGGCCTGTCCCTCTGCCAAAGGCCCAGGACGGGGGGTCTGTCGGTCCCATGCAGGCCTCCCCTGCTTCTCAAAGTGTCCGCGGGCCCCAGGTCGGAGGGCCTGTTGGGTCCCCCTCACAGCCTTCATGGTTGGGGCCCGGGCTTCCGGCCCCCCATGCCCCGGTGCCCGCTCACTCTTTAGTTGAGACACAGGGCGACCAGATGGCTTCCCTTTTGAGCCCGGCCATCTGGTCGCACATTTCCCCTCTGCCATCTGGTCGCACGCAATGCTTTCCAATGGGATGACCAGCTGGCCGGGCTTCCCTGGAAAGTCTCGATGAGGGCTCATTTGCCTCCCGGATCCCAGTGAGGGATCCAGGTGGTCGGGCTCATTCGCGCCTTGGGTCCCCTCTGTCACCTTGTGTGCATGGATTACAAGAAAAGGGAGTAATTCTCCTCCGGATTAGTAGGGAGGGGGTCAGTCGGACCTCCGTGTGGATTCTGAGACGGGGAAGGGAGCACCCGGGCTTGCCTGCCAGGGCCTCCAAGGGGCATGGGTCCGCGCCTGCCTCTCAGCCCTGTTACATGAGGTGATGCTGAGAGGGGGGAAGGCAGCACCCGGGCTTGCCCTGCCGGGGCCCCCAGGGGCCGGGGTACGCACCTGCCTCTCAGCCCCTTCCTAATGGTAATTTTTCTCTGAGTTTCCTCAGTTAAACCTCTGTGGGGTCTGGCGATGCTGAGGCGGGAGAAGACAGCACCCGGGCCCGTCCGCCGAGACCCGGGTACGCACCTCCCGAGTTTGATCCATCAGACCTCTGTGAGATCCGGTGATGCTGAGATGGGTGAAGGCAGCACCCGGACCCGCCCCCAGGGGCCCCCAGGTGCCCGGGTACACACCTGCATCTCAGCCCCTACCTGATGGTCGTTTTTCTTAGAGCATGCTTGCCCCGAGAGCAGGCAGGGACGCTAAGGCAGCATACCCCCTGCGCAGGGTGGCCTGCCAGGTGATGCCCCAGCTGTACTCTGATCGATTGGGCACTCTTGGCCCGATTAGGGATGTATACCTGATATCCCGTGCACACACACAATATTAAAACAAGCAATGTAAGTGTAATTCAAAAGCAAATAGAACAATAATCTTCGTTGATGTCTTGGTTTCTTTAATTAATGTTTGTACAACGCAGCCAGCCAAAACGTGTTTCATCAAGGAAAAAGTAGTCCCCCGACTCTTCAGGGCTGAATGAATATATCAAAGCTCAGTGTAGTCCCTAAACTGGTCTTAATTCCAACCCGGTAGGGCACGAGTGTCAGTATAATCAAAAATCCTGGTTGAATTGCAGGCAGGTGGCTGACAGGTGAGTCAGCAAATGGCGTAATCATAATGCCGGTGATAATTCCAACCCGGTACAACTGCTGATGGGTGAGCTATCGTAGCTGGTGTATTAAAACAATCTTCAAAAGGTATGTTGAAAACAAATATTGCCAGTATGGTTGCAATCGGAACAGTATTCTCATCAATAGGTAAACAAACGGTTGGTTTCGAGCAAGTCTAGGTCAGACGCGTGTGTGTGCCTGCCTCTTCCATTCGAATAACGCGAGTGGCTGGCCTCCTGGTGGCTCCGATTCTTCCTGGGACTGCTTGGCCAGCCTCCGCTGTTGTTTCAAGCATGGACCGTCTGACTCGAGGGCCTGGCGCCTGGCGAGAGGCCCTTCACCCTACCCAGCAGAGCGAAGGCCGAGTGGCCCTGGCAGCTGGTGCGCCCCAGCGGTCTGACACGAGTGGAAGGGGTTGGGTGGTGCCAGGCCCTCGGATGCTGCTGTCCAGCAGGTTCGTAGGCCCTGTGCACCCCACTGTCACCCCTCTTTGCCAGCACATTTCCACAGCAGCTCGGAACAACCGTTCCGAGGGGTGCTGCCATCGCCAGGCTCCGGCACCCCTGCATCTCGCTCAGGCTGCGCCTCGCCCGCCTCTCCCTTCCGGGGGAGACGGCTGGGCCTGCTGGTGCCCATGTGACCCCACCTCTCTACACCTCCAGCGAGCCCTCTGCCCAGGCAGGTGGACTCCTTCCCCCAGCAGGCTCCCAGAGGGGTGGTGTGTGAAGGTTGCCAGTCAGGGAGATGGGCTACCTGGTTGATCCTGCCAGTAGCATATGCTTGTCTCAAAGATTAAGCCATGCATGTGTAAGTACACACGGCCGGTACAGTGAAACTGCGAATGGCTCATTAAATCAGTTATGGTTCCTTTGATCACTCCATCTGTTACTTGGATAACTGTGGTAATTCTAGAGCTAATACATGCCGACGAGCGCTGACCTCCCGGGTTGCGGGCATTTATCAGACGAATACCAATCCGGGCTCGCCCGGCTGCTTTGGTGACTTCAGATAGCCTAGGGCCTATCACATGTCCCCGTGACGGCGAAGATACATTCGGATGTCTGCCCTATCAACTTTCTATGTTACTTTCTGTGCCCACCATGGTGACCACGGGTAACAGGGATTCAGGGTTCGATTCCGGTGAGGGAGCCTCAGAAACGGCTACCACATCCAAAGAAGACAGCAGGCGCGTAAATTACCCACTCCCGACTCGGGGAGGTAGTGACAAAAAATAACAATACAGGACTCTTTTGAGGCCCTATATTCGGAATTAGTACACTTTAAATCCTTTAACGAGGGTCCATTGGAGGGCAAGCCTGGTGCCAGCAGTTACAGTAATTCCAGCTCCAATAATGTAAATTAAAGTTGCTGCAGTTGAAAAGCTCGTAGTTGGATCTTGGGATCAAGCTTGCGGTCCGCCGCGTGGCGAGCTACCGCCTGTCCCAGCCCCTACCTCTCGGCGCCCCCTTGATGCTCTTGACTGAGTGTCCTGGGGGTCCGAAGCGTTTACTTTGAAAAAGTTAGAGTGTTCAAAACAGATCGATCGCCTGAATACTTCAGCTAGGAATAATGGAATAGGACTCCGGTTCTATTTTGCTGGTTTTCGGAACTGGGTCCATGATTAAGAGGGACGGCCGGGGGAATCGTATTGTGCCGCTAGAGGTGAAGTTCTTGGACCGGCACAAGATGAACCAAAGCAAAAGCATTTGCCAAGAATGTTTTCATTAATCAAGAATGAAAGTCGGAGGTTCGAAGACAATCAGATACCGTCGTAGTTCTAGCCATAAACGATGCCCACTAACAATCTGGCGGCGTTATTCCCTTGACCCGCCCAGCAACTTCCGGGAACCAAAGTATTTGGGTTCCGGGTGGGGGTATGGTTGCAAAGCTGAAACTTAAACAAATTGATAGAAGGGCACCACCAGGAGAGGAGCCTGCGGCTTAATTTGACTCATCACGGGAAACCTCACACCCGGACACGGAAAGGATTGACAGATTGATAGCTCTTTCTCGATTCTGTGGGTGGTGGTGCATGGCCGTTCTTAGTTGGTGGAGCGATATGTCTGGTTAATTCCGATAACAAACGCGACTCCTCCATGCTAACTAGTTACGCGACCCCAGTGGTTTGTGTCCAACTTCTTAGAGGGACAAGTGACGTTCTGCCACATAAGATCGAGCAATAACAGGTCTGTGATGCCCTTAGGTGTCCGAGGCCACACACGCGCTACACTGCACGGATCAGCGTGTGCCAACTGGTGCGGGTACCCCGCTGAACCCTGTTTGTGATAGGGATTGAGAATTGCAATTCTTTCCCATGAACGAGGAATTCCCAGTAAGTGCGGGTCATAAGCTTGTGTTGATGAAGTCCCTGCCCTTTGTACACACCACCCATCACTACTACTGATTAGATGGTTTAGTGAGGTCCTCGGATCGGCCCTGCTGGGGTCGGCAACGGCCCTGGCGGAGCGCCGAGAAGACGATCAAACTTGACTATCTAGACGAAGTAAAATTCGTAACAAGGTTTCCGTAGGTGAACCTGCGGAAGTATCATTAACGGCAGAGCGGCCTGAGCGACCGACGGCACCAGCCCGAAGCCCTTGGCTGCCTCCTGCAAGCACACACGTAGGCACAGGGCCCGGCCATGCCCTGACGTGCGCTGGCAGAGCGGTCCGTGGCCGCATGGGGTGCTCGGGTGCGGACTGGGCCTTCGGCAGGCTTCTTCCACCGGGGAGAACCCGACCGACATGCAAGAGACCAGGCATAGGGGGGGGCTACTGTCCCTCTCTGGGAGGGTCACAGCGGTAGGCCCTCCTGAGATGGAACCCAAGCTCACCCGGCATGGCCCCGCGGTGGGGGGAAACCGATTGGCAGTGCTACATGGGGCTTGTAACACCCCCCTCAAAAGGGCCTACAGCGGGCTGGGCTCTCTGGCACCCACTGTCCTGCCTCCACCGGGATCCAAGGGACCGAAGAGTGTCCCTTCTTGTGAGACAGGGTGGGCCTGGTAGAGAAGGAGCTGAGGGCCTGCGAGGGGACCCTGGCTCCTCTCGGTGGGAGGCGTGCGGGTTGGGGAGCTGCCTGGCTCTTTCCTTCCGGCACCTCGGACCCGGGCAAGGGGTGGGAGGCCTGAAAAAAGGCAGCCCGCTGGCATGGCTCAGAGTCACCCGGCAACAGACTGCTGACGTGCAGGTGGAACAATCCTCCCTCGTTGCCAGGTACCCGGTTCAAACTGGTCCCATGTGGTCGGGCTGAGGGGTTTGAAGACTCGCATGGTCCCTCCCGGTTACTCCAAGAGTGACCGATGGCTGCGGGGCTGCCTGCTCCAGTCGCTCCGAAACTCCCCCTCCCTGCCCCCGGGTGGGTAGTGGGACTCCCGGGCCGAGCACCTGTTAATGGGTTTTTTCTCCCACTGGTGCAGTCTGACTCCCAGAGGGTAAGCCTTGAAAGAGGTGCCTGGGCTGTCTCGTTGCGTGGGTGGTGGACGGATGGCATCACCTTCCTCCTGCCTTTCCTGTGCCTGCAGGTGGGCGAACGTTTTTGAAAAGTTGCCTGGGAATCTTGGCGTTGGATCACTCGGAACGCAGTTAGCTGTGAGAATTTGTGTGAATTGCAGGACACATTGATCATCGACACTTCGAATGCAACTTCTGGCCCCGGGTTCCTCCCTGGGCTAAGTCTGTCTGAGAGTAGCTCGATCGTCAATCTCCCCGGGGCTTCCCCGGGACGCGGCTGGGGCCATCACAGGATTAGCTCCCCTTCCCTTTCATCCCCCCACAAGGTCAGACCTCCTGATCGCCCGTGGCAGGGTCCCTTCCCGGGTCCTGCCACGGAGGTATGCCGCTGGCAAGCCTGGCCCCGAGAAGGGGTCTGGCCACCGGTCTGCCCCAGGGCGCCTGGCTGCGTGCCGCACGTGGCTGTCTATGGTATCCCACTGGCTGCCCGCACGCCTCGGGTGCCCACCCCTGTGGCTGGCTTCCTGGCGAGGGTGAAACCCCTCTAGATCCGAGCTGGGAAAGAGGGCGCACGCTGCTGGGACATCAGGTCCCTTCCTCCAGCAGGGGGCTGGCCTTCCCCAGCTCCCCCTTTACGCTCCGGCATCTTCTTTCGACTATGACCTCAGATAAGACGTGGTGACCCGCTGAATTTAAGCATATTACTAAGTGGAGGAAAAGAAAATAACCAGGATTCCCCCAGTAACGGCGAGTGAAGAGGGAAGAGCCCAGCACCGAATCCCTGCCCGGCGGCGGGTGCGGGAAATGTTGCATACAGAACACCGACTCCCCGGCGTCGGTTAGGGGGCCCAAGTCCTTCTGATCGAGGCTCACCCTGCGGACCGTGTTAGGCCCGACTGTCAACTAGGGCGGGCTGTTCTCAGTGCAGCCGGACCGAGTCGTGATGCCGGGCACCAGGGGTCTGCAGCGATGTCAGTTACCCACCTGACCCATCTTGAAATACGGATCAAGGAGTCTAGCAAGTGTGCGAGCCGTAGGGCCGAGCGAAACCCTGTGGCACAATTAAGGTGAAGGTGGGATCCCGCCGCGCTTCCATCGACGGGTGCACAACAGGCTCATCTTGCCATCGGGGAGATGGAGCATGAGCGTACGTGATAAGACCCGAAAGATGGTGAACTGTGCCTGGGCAGGGCAAAGCCAGAGGAAACTCTGGTGGATGTCCGTAGCAGTCCTGATGTGCAAATCGGTCATCGACATGGGTATAGGGACGAAAGACTAATCGAACCATCTAGTAGCTGGTTCCCTCTGAAATTTCCCTCAGGATAGCTGGCGCTCGGAGCCTCCAGTTTTATCTGGTAAAGCGAATGATTAGAGGTCTTGGGGCCGAAACAATATCAACCTTTTTTCAAACTTTAAATGGGTAAGAAGCCCGGCTCGCTGGTGTGGAGCTGGGCATTGAATGCGAGTGCCTAGTGGGCCACTTTTGGTAAGCAGAACTGGCGCTGCGGGATGAACCGAACCGAACGCCGGGTTAAGGCGCCCAATGACAACGCTCATCAGACCCCAGAAAAGGTGTTGGTTGATAAAGACAGCAGGAGGGTGGCCATGGAAGTCGAAATCTGCTAAGGAGTGTGTAATAAGTCACCTGCTGAATCAACTAGCCCTGAAAATGAATAGCGCTGGAGCGTCTGGCCCATACCTGGCCGTCGCCGGCGCTGAGAGCCGTGGGGGCTAAGCCACGATGAGTAGGTGGGCTGCCGCTGTGTGCACGGAAGCCCGGGCGAGGGCCCGGGTGGAGCCGCCGCAGGTGTAGCTCTTGGTGGTAGTAGCAAATATTCAAATGAGAACTTTGAAGGCCGAAGTGGAGAAGGGTTCCATTTGAACAGCAGTTGAACATGGGTCAGTCGGTCCTAAGAGATGGGCAAGCGCCGTTCGGAAGGGACGGGCAATGGCCTTTATTGCCCTTGGCTGACCGAAAGGGAGCCAGGTTCAGATCCTCTAACCTGGAGTGACGGAGACGGGCACCCTCGCGGAGTCGAGTGCGGTAACACAAACGATCCCGGAGAAGCCGGCGGAAGCCCCGGGGAGAGTACTCTTTTCTTTGTGAAAGGCAGGTCGCCCTGGAATGGGTTCGCCCCGAGAGAGGGGCCCGAGCCCTGGAAGGGGTTGCGGTTCCGGCGGTGGCCGGTGAGCTCTCGCTGGTCCTTGAAAATCCAGGGCAGATGGTGTAAATCTGACGCCGGCCGTACCCATACCCCAGCAGGTCTCCAGGGTAAACAGCCTCAGGCATGTTTGAACAATGTAGGTAACGGAAGTCGGCAAGTCAGATGCATAACTTCGGGATAAGGATTGGCTCTAAGGGCTGGGTTGGTCGGGCTGGGGCGCAAAGCGGGGCTTGACGCGCACCACAGCTGGATGAGGCGCCTCCCTCTGGGGTTGTAGCGACTCTGGACACGAGCCGGGTCCTTCCTGTGGATCACCTCAGCTGCGGTGTTCGCCTCTCTCCGTGCCCCCTCCCCGGGGGCGCGGGCTGGCTTTCTGCCTCGGCCGGCGCCTAGCAGCCGACTTAGAACTGGTGCGGACCAGGGGACTCCGACTGTTTAATTAAAACAAAGCATCGCGAAGGCCCCAGGCGGGTGTTGCCGCGATGTGATTTCTGCTCAGTGCTCTGAATGTCAAAGTGAAGAAATTTAATGAAGCGCGGGTAAACGGCAGGAGTAACTATGACTCTCAATTACCATCGGTACTGCATTCATGAAGTTATTCACAAAAACACTAACTAAAAGACTCATTTTTGTTGAATTGAATACGAGACAAAAAAGCTTCATGAAGGTGAAAGGTTGTCGCACGAATCTGACTCTTCTGCGAAATATCATAAAAGGGGCACAAAAAAACAGTCACTCATCAGCAGTAGAGTTCAAAATATATCAAAAACCTTCGACTCTGTCAGCCATGGTCACATTATACAGAGTCTCACAAGGCACAGAGTACCATCATACATCAGAGACATAATAAAAGACTTACACACTGACTCAACAACATTTTTCAAGGGAAAGGACAACAAAGCAACTCCTGAAATAACAATGAAATCTGGGGTTAAACAAGGTGACTCTTTATCCCCACTGCTATTTAACATTGCCATGGATCCTCTGATCTGTGATCTTCAGAAAAACGGCAAGGGCTTCACACATTCGGATCAGATGGTCTTATTGAGCAAATCACCGCTCTCGCCTTTGCTGATGACATTGCAGTGCTCAGCAACACCTGGGAAGGAATAAGTACAAATCTGAAAATCATTGAAAAGTTCAGTAAAACAGGATTAAAATTTAATGTGAAAAAGACCCATGGATTTTAAATCAGTCACTATAAAGATAAAATCCTGATTAACAACTGTAAACCATGGCAGTTTGAAAAAGAAAATATTGAAAACATTCATCCAGGAGAAAGTGAGAGGTACCTTGGATTGCACTTTGATCCACACACTGGCCATACAAACAACGACAAAATTAATGAGGTTCTTGTTAATTGGCCTCAAAAACTTGATAATCTACCACATACCCCCACACAGAAAATAGATTTTTTTTTTTCAGAACCTGGGGCCAGATGTAGGTAGCCAAATACCGGTCGGTAACGGCCGATTTCGGCTGTTACCGACCGGTATTTGGCTTTTGAGATGTAGGGGGACAGAAACAGGCTCTTTCGGTAATTTTACCGAATCTGTACATATACCGGTCGGTAAATTTACCGATCGGTATTTTTACAGATTCGGTAAAATTGATATGTAGGTGGGACTCTTCTGAGTCCCACAAGCATTACAGAATCGGTATTTTACCATCAAATTCTATTTGATGTTAAAATACTGATTCCGGTGTGCATGCACATGTGTGCATGCACACCTGTGCCATATGACAGGCAGACCTGCCCTTAGGGCAGGTATGCCTGCCACATGGCACCTGAACCTGTTTTGGGGGTGCTAGAGGGTGTCAAAGTGACACCCCCTGCACCCTTGTCAAAATCGGTATTTACCGATTCGGTAAATACCGAATCGGTAATGCCCATTCATTCCTATGGGCTTCAAAGCCCATAGGAATGAATGGGCATTACCGGTCGGTTTTACCGAATCGGTAAATACCGATTTTTACCGATTCGGTAAATCAACATCTGGATTTACCTAAATCTCGGTACTTCTATTTTACCGATTCATAAATACCGAATCGGTAAAATTCGGTATTTATGAGTCGGTAAAATAGAATTACCTACATCTGGCCCTTGGTCCCTAAACTGTCATTCAAATTGGAAA
The DNA here is from genome assembly GCF_964261635.1 of Lissotriton helveticus. Classification (NCBI taxonomy): domain Eukaryota; kingdom Metazoa; phylum Chordata; class Amphibia; order Caudata; family Salamandridae; genus Lissotriton; species Lissotriton helveticus. The sequence goes on from NC_136069.1 coordinate 390,771,554, forward strand.
TGACAGGAACAGAAGCTAAAACTTTAAATTTTTTGGATCAAACAATAAAAAAGTATGTCAAACATTTTCTACACCTTCCTGCAATCACATCTGATGGTCTCCTATATTCGAAAAGATCATTAAGGGGCCTCAGTATATCAAAACTGTGTACAACAATTGGTATAAATAAAGTCAATAGTTTATTGTATCTCAGGGCAGCTCCAGATTTGTACATTTCTCATTCATTCATGTATGCAGGCAAAGTAATAAATGAAAAAATTGATAACATCATCACAACGCACAAACTCAATATTTTAGAGAGTAGGTTTCTGAGTTATGATTTGAATTTGTTAGCAACATATGATTGGAGAAAAGAAGAATTTGAGAAATGGGCAAATCTTTCTGTCGAAGGTGATGGTGTAAAATACTTAGCAAGTAATCCAACCTCAAACATCTGGATCAACAAGCATAACAAAATGAAGGAAAATCAGTACATAGCTGCACTGATGTTAAGAGCAAATGTTTTATATACTAGAGAAACCATCAATAGGGGAAGAAATCGTACATTTGCTACATGTAGGTACTGTAAAGATGTTTGCGAAACTATTTCTCATAATTCTGGTGCATATCCTAAAACCAAGGACATTAGGATAAAAAGACATAATAAAATTCTGTAAATTGCTCATTATTAGAGCAAAAAGATGTGGTTGGATGGCATATAGGAACCTCATGTTAAGAATAATCAAGGTGAACTACGAAAAACAGATGTAGTGTTTACCAAAAATGGTACAGCTGTAGTGATTGATGTTTCCATTAGTTAGGAAAACTCACAGAATTCCCTTGAATTTGCGTTTGAGAGTAAAGTTAAATACTATCGGGATATGTCACAGCAAATCAAAGATCTCACCAAATGTAATACTGTAAAATTTCATGGCTTTATTGTTGGATGTCGTGGTATTTGGCCTCAATGTAATGATGATGTTCTGGCTGATCTAGGTCTGCAAATGTCATTCCCATTCAAGAAAAATGTTTGCCTGACTACTTTATTGGAGACTCTTAAAATGTGCCAAGTATTCATGAAAAATTTCCTTTGCACAGCTCTCTTCTTGTTGTAAAGCGCTCCGATACCTTCCGGTCAGGCTAGCGCTATATACAACTACTTAAATAAATAAAAAAACAATTGAATATCAAGCTTATACTGAGATGTACACTTTCTTGCAGCACACATGTCACCCTTATAAAGCATATTGTTTTAAACTGTTGATCCTTCAACATTTAAATATGGTTATACAGTTACATATTAGTTTATAGTTGACACAAGATTTAGTATAGATGTGAATTTTTTAAATGTTATAGTTGTGCGTTTTCTATTTAGATGCACAATTTGTAGATGTGTATTTTATAGATGTGTGCAATTTAGATAAAATTATGTACATCATAATTATGGAAATGTCTTGAATGATGAATAGATCACAAATAATTACATACACATAATTATCACACATCGATTATTGACGTCCTGCTAATCATATATATTTTAATTTCTCAGGACTGTTCGTATACAATTTTAACTTGTTGGAATAGTACTGCAGGGTGTACTATCTCTGGCATATACGTGATCCCAGTTCCAGTGACAACAGCGTTCAGTGTGACTGTACTCCGGAGCGAAAGAATGTTGTATTTTTGGAAGCAAAACCGATTTGACGCTGATGGGCAGCATAATATCCCAGAATGAGCCACCACGAGGTGGGATAGATATAGTCAAATGCCTTGTCATCTAATTAGTGATGTGCATGAATGGATAAACGAGATTCCCACTGTCCATACCTATTATCTAGCAAAACCACAGACAAGGGAACCGGCTAGGCAGAATCAGTGGGGAAAGAAGTCCCTGTTGAGCTTGACTCTAGTCTGGCAATGTGAAGAGACATGAGAGGTGTTAGATAAGTGGGAGGCCCTCGGGCCGCTGGTGAAATACCACTACTCTTATTGTTTTTTCACTTACCCCTTGAGGTGGGGGGGTGAGTCCCGTGGGGCTCTCGCTTCTGGCTCCACAAGCCCGGCACTGACCGGGTGCTACCTGCTCTGGGGACAGTGGTAGGTGGGGAGTTTGCCTGGGGCGGTACATCTGTCAAACGATAACGCTGGTGTCCTAAGGCGAGCTCATGGATGACAGAAACCTCCCGCGGAGCAGGAGGGCAAAAGTTTGCTTGATCTCGAGTTTCAGTATGAATACAGACCATGAAAGCGGGGCCTCACGATCCTTCTGACTTTTTGAGTTTCAAGCAAGAGGTATCAGAAAGGTTACCACAGGGATAACTGGGTTGTGGCGGCCAAGCGTTCATAGCGACGTCGCTTTTTGATCCTTTGATGTTGGCTCTTCCTATCATCGTGAAGCAGAATTCACCAAGCGTTGGATTGTTCACCCACTAATAGGGAACCTGAGCTGGGTTTAGACCGTCGTGAGACTGGTTAGTTTTACCTTACTGATGATGTGTTGTTGCATTAGTAATTTTGCTCAGTACGAGAAGAACCGCAGGTTCAGACGTTTGGTGTATGTGCTTGGCTGAGGAGCGAATGGGGCGAAGCTACCATCTGTGGGATTATAACTGAATGCCTCTAAGTCAGAATTCCCCCTAAACCGTAACAATACCACAGTGCCGTGGAGCCTCGGTTGGCCTGGGATAGCAGGTCTCTCTCGGGGGCCGGTGCGTAGAGCTGCTCGCTTGGGGACCGGAGTACGGACGAAGGGGGCCGCCTCCATCGCCCTTAGTGCACCACATATTTGTGGGGCACCCGGTGCTAAGTCATTTGTAGACAACCTGATTCTGGATCAGGGTTTTGTAAGTAGCAGAGCAGCTACCTCGCTGCGATCTATTGAAAGCCATTCTCTGAGCCAAGCTTTTGTCTCTCCGTGCGCGGGCACCCCCCCTCCTCCACCACACCCAGGGGTGGGTTCCCCTGCCGCGGGGCCGGCAGGAGGGACGCGGAGGGGGTAACGCAGGTAACGCAGGCCCTCGGGAGGCTGCCTTTATCACGTGCCCTCCAGCATGGGGGCCTCCCCTCATGTCCCTGCCCTACCGGGGTGCGGGGGCGGGGCCACTATCCCTTGCAGGGTGACCAGATGGCCTGGGCCATCCGGGCCTCCTTTTCCCGCTGCTCCCGCCTCAGTTGGGCATGGAGGCAAGCAGCAGCCCCGGGGAAGGAAGCTCCCTCGGTGCGCCTGGCCATTGCCGGACTGCAAGGGAGACTGGGTACGGCACCCTCCCAGGCCATCTGGGTCGTCCCGGGCCATCTGGTGGCCTGGCTGAGCGACCTGATGGCCCTGCGGGCCGGGTGACCAGATGACCCTGCGGCCTGGGTGACCAGATGGCCGGTTGGCGGGCTGACTGGGCTATATCCAACTTTTTCCTTCCCCAGAGGTCTGTAAGCCTCCTCTTCGTGGGGGCTTAATAGTCGAGAAAAATGGGCTCCCCGGGCAGACCTTCGGGGAGAGGATGTGGCCTGGGCTTAACCCTCCTTGGTTCCAGCCGAGGGTCCGGGTGCTGGGGACGGGGGTCCACCGGGGCCCGGGGAGGCTCTCCCTGGCCTGGCTAGGGTTCAGAAGCTGGGACCGGGCCCGGTTCTCGTTCTCCGCTAGGCGGGCCCCTGGGTGTGGGAGCCCCGTCCTGCAAGCCAGCCAAGGGTCCGGGCGCAGAGAAGGGGGTCCACCGGGGCATGGGGAGGCTCTCCCTGGCCTGGCTGCTTTCAGAGGCAGGGACCGGGCAGCTGGGGTGGCTGACTTTATCCGCTCTGGCGGTGGAGCGGAGTTTTCCGCCCACCCCTACTTCTTGTTTTGGAAATGGAACAAGTGAAATTTTCACTAATCCAATACAGGGAGCAGTTTGCTACCATGGACACAAATGCTATAAACCCTCTCATACGAAGCACCCCGTCCAAGTCATTACAAAGTGAGGGCAAAACCCTACCCACTGACAGGCCTCTAACATCCTAGCCCATGAAGACATGGACAAAGGCTCCTCCCTCCCGCCCCACCTCATGTTTTACATTACTGTCACCCACAGGTAAGGAACACGCTGTGTTTATAAATAAAAATTAAAAAAATGTTGATTGTGTACCAAGCTTGTTGTGTGCACTTCCTACTGTGCTGTGCCAGCGGGTATCATGTGCCCCATCCGCAGCCGTGCTCCTTGTTCATGTGCAGGGATGGGGCAGGGAGCTAGATTCAGCGTGCTGCTGGTGTGCCATTTCAGAACCAGGAAGAAGTGGGACTTTACACCTGGAGTGGTGTGGGTAACTGCATGCTTATCTTTGAGAAGGCAGCAGGGGCAGCTCCTCCATTAGGGCGGAGGAGCATCGCCCCACTGCTTTCTCACAGTGCAAGAAGCTGAAACATAAAATGGTACTTTAAATACGTTGTTCTGTTTCTGTTCATCGCTCTGAGAGAAAGCAGAATGGTACGCCTGGTTGGGGCGGGCGGGTTGGGGAGGAGTGGCTTGCCCAATTCTGTGAGCCCAGACTGTGCCGACCAAACCAGTCATGCGCACTCTGCATTTTCTCCATATAGGCTGCATGCAGCCTACATGGAGATAATGGCCAACCCCTTAGGCGCCTGGACGAGCGCTGTCCCCACCAATCATAATGCTGCCATTGAAGCGTTGTGATTGGCCGGAGGCAGAGGAGCAGGAAAGCAGCAGGAAAACACAAAACCCGGGACCCGGCCAAGAGCAGAGGCGATGCGGTACCCGGTAAGGTAATTTTTTTTCTTCAAATCCCCCCGAGCTAACCCCTGCGCAACCCCAGCAAGTGAGTCATGCCGGCCGCGACAGGGCGGTATGCTGTTTTTTAGGCAAGTAAAGCCTTGAAGATTGTGAGACTCGATTGCTTAGAAACAGATAAAAGTGGTGCCATTAGCACTCTTCTGACTTCTTGCTACGTGAGAGATGATATCATGGAGTCTTCGCCTGCAAAGATATTGAAATTTTACAGATATCCAAGACTCAGTTCCAGCAGATGATTAACCAGGTTGTGGATACTGCACGTTCGAATTCACAAGCCAAATGGATGAAAATGGATATTGATGACGATTTGGAAACAAGAGGAAAATTTGTCCAGGGAAAGAATTTCCAGGACCTGTTATGCCATATGCAGGCTGATTTAGAATTTGAACAGAAAAAAGAGGATGATGAGGGTTCCTCTGCTTATGGTTTTTCTACTTGGGCACTAATGAATGAGTATCTTGCCTGTCATGATGTGTTCAAGGGCATGTTCTGTAGAGAGTGAATACACAAAATGTACCTAGATTCTTGAGCAAGAGGTACATTAGTAAAACATTTGATGAGAACTTCCCTCAAGTGCCCAAAGTACATTTTATTCTTTCTTCCAGGGCTCCATCCTCTTCGGTGTCCTCAGAAGAATCCACCCGGCCACATCAAGAGGAGAAAAAGGTTGAATCGGCTCTAAAATAGCTGCTGCTGCGAGAGCGCTTGCGCGTTTTTGCAGTAAAACTGCTGTTTTAAAAACGTAAAATATTATTTTAGTTTGTTTTTGGTCATTTTGACCCTTTTTAAATTGCCCCTTACCTGCACCATAAATTGTGCCCCTTCACTGCCGTTTTGGCGGGTCTGGTCCTGGGGTGGGTGCCTGGTTCGTTTTTGGCGGACATCTTGGAGTGGGGTGAGTGGAGTGAGGCTTTTCCAGCTGACAGCGCTTGAATGTGCATGTGACGCCTGGGAACACCTATTTAGGGCGAGTCCCTCCTGCTTTCAGCCCCTGACAAGGTAGCTGCTGCTGCGAGAGCGCTTGCGCGTTTTTGCAGTAAAACTGCTGTTTTAAAAACGTAAAATATTATTTTAGTTTGTTTTTGGTCATTTTGACCCTTTTTAAATTGCCCCTTACCTGCACCATAAATATTATTCCATCTTAGCGTCGCCATGCTGACATACTCGCGGGAGTGCCTGTTTGCCATCGGTCAGGTAAGCCGCTGTTGTACCCTTCCATCGGTACATCCATTGCGAGGCCCGTACCATTGCCCCTGTAATGGGTGGGCTCTTGACTCTCCGAGTCCTCTCCCAAGGACTACTTCTCCGGTGACCCGCCGTATTACAGACTTTCCTTCCTCCTTGCGGATCCTGAACCTGAATGTCAGGTCTGCGCTGAAACACTATCAGAACATCTTTGACCTCATTGAGGAGGAAGCTCCAGACATCTTTGCCATGACTGAAACATGGCTACAGGATGCGGATACCGCTATTACAAATCTATCCTGCCCACCCGGTTATTCTATGTACACCTTGAACAGGTTGTCTAGAGGTGGGGGTATAGCTTTAGTGGTAAGGTCCTCCTATTCCTGTGTCTGGAGTGCCCTAAACATCTCTGGGTGTGAAAGTGCCTTGTTTAAGGTCTCTGTCAGCCCTGAGTTTACGCTGTCCGGGATGGTCGTTTATCGCCCGCCCGGCAGCGATGTGGCGTTTAGAAATGCTTTTCCCGACATTGTTGGCCCTTTGGTCGCAGACTGTGCCAACTTTTCCATCATGGGCGATTTGAACCTGCATTTCGACACCCTCTCAGGCCTGACAGTGCGCTCCATCTCCTCTGACCTAGAGGCCTTTCAACTTCCCCAGATGGTCTCCCAGCCTACCCATTCGGGGGGGCATATTCTGGATCCCCTGTTTACCAATCTGCCGGGGATTACAATCACCTCTATCTCGCCGGTGGAATGGACTGACCACTTTTTGGTGTCCATCCTATGCCCGGTCTTAGCCACCCCTTCCATCTCCTCGGCTAGACGGGTTCAGAAGAGGGCCTGGAAGAAGCTTAGGTTAGAAGACTTCCATCATCTTCTATTAGAGGAGCCGCTGGGCCCGTTGACGGAGGTAGAAAAGGGGTATGACCTCTTCTGTTCCTGGATTACTAGGGCCTTGGACTCTCTGATACCTATTGTATCTACTAAAATCAACTCAAGAGAGTCGAGCCCCTGGTACGATAGTGCCCTTCGGGCCCTAAAGGGTGCCTGTAGACGGGCTGAGAGGGCCTGGAGGAAAACCTATGGAGCTGATCTAAAAGCTGCATACGCCAGGTCCGTCAAGCTCTACCATCGGGCTATCTGTCGAGCTCGAGCGGCTTTTTATGCCGCGGAATTCCGGAACAGTACTAATCCGTCGAAAGCCATCTTTAAGGCCGTAAAAGATCTTATGTCAAAGCGGACTACCTCTACGACCGTAAGCTCTCTTTCCCACTGTGAATCCCTTGCTTCCTATTTTCTGGGGAAAGTCCAAGCTATTTATCGGACATTCCCTAGCATAGGGTCCGGTCGGGAAAGTATCAATGGGACCCACCATCAGTCTACTCTGCTTGTCTTCCCCCCCCTTACCTTGGACGGGTTTGATAAACTTGCGTTGCAAGTCAAATCTGGATCTCCATCCGATCCAGTAAGGCCTGCTCTCTTTCGAGATCAGGCTTTTATGGGACGTGCAGTTGTATGTTCCCTCGTCAACCTTTCCTTGGAAACGGGAGTAGTCCCAGCTAAGTGGAAGCAAGCTGTGGTGTCCCCAATTATCAAAAAGCCCTCCCTGGACCCGGCCAAGCCTGAAAGCTATCGCCCCATTTCGTTGCTACCTTGGCCAGCCAAGATCACTGAGGCCCATGTCAACTTGGCCCTGTCTGAACATCTTGTACGGACCAACGCCCTCGACCCCACACAAAACGGATTCCGTGCCGGCCACAGCACGGAAACCGCGTTACTTGTGATGGTGGAACATCTCCGTGCAAGGTTGGATGCTGGTCAAACGGCGGCGCTTATATTGTTAGACCTTAGCGCCGCCTTTGACACGGTAGACCACAGCATCCTCCTGCATCGGCTTGAGGAGACCGGCATTGGCGGTCAGGTGTTGCAATGGTTCCACTCCTTTCTAGATAACCGCTCCTTCTGTGTTGCCATCCCTCCCTTCAAGTCCAATTTCCAACCGCTGGCCATGGGGGTTCCGCAAGGGTCCTCGCTGAGTCCCACGTTGTTCAATCTTTACGTGAGACCGCTGGCTGATGTCGCTAGGCAGTGGGGCCTAACTTTGGTCTCATATGCCGACGACACACAGCTGGCGGTTACTCTCAGCGGGGATGCGGAGACTGAGGCCCCCAGGTTTCAGTCTGGACTGAAGGCGGTGGCTAGCTGGTTGACAGGCAACTGCCTTCAGCTAAATGCCACAAAAACGGAGGTGATGGTTGTCGGTAAGGGAGTGGAGCTGTGGGGTGACCAATGGTGGCCCTCTGAGCTGGGACCCACTCCGACCCCGGTATCTGAGGTGAAAAACCTGGGGGTCTGGCTGGATGCGGGCCTCTCCTTTGTAGGGCATACTAAAAAAACTGCGGCCTGTTGTTTCGGTCTCCTAAGGGGCCTGGTTGGGGCGTACCTTCGGGCCCTAAAGGGTGCCTGTAGACGGGCTGAGAGGGCCTGGAGGAAAACCTATGGAGCTGATCTAAAAGCTGCATACGGCAGGTCCGTCAAGCTCTACCATCGGGCTATCTGTCGAGCTCGAGCGGCTTTTTATGCCGCGGAATTCCGGAACAGTACTAATCCGTCGAAAGCCATCTTTAAGGCCGTAAAAGATCTTATGTCAAAGCGGACTACCTCTACGACCGTAAGCTCTCTTTCCCACTGTGAATCCCTTGCTTCCTATTTTCTGGGGAAAGTCCAAGCTATTTATCGGACATTCCCTAGCATAGGGTCCGGTCGGGAAAGTATCAATGGGACCCACCATCAGTCTACTCTGCTTGTCTTCCCCCCCCTTACCTTGGACGGGTTTGATAAACTTGCGTTGCAAGTCAAATCTGGATCTCCATCCGATCCAGTAAGGCCTGCTCTCTTTCGAGATCAGGCTTTTATGGGACGTGCAGTTGTATGTTCCGACCCCGGTATCTGAGGTGAAAAACCTGGGGGTCTGGCTGGATGCGGGCCTCTCCTTTGTAGGGCATACTAAAAAAACTGCGGCCTGTTGTTTCGGTCTCCTAAGGGGCTTGAGACCTGTTCTCAAGTTCTTTGACGCCCCGACCAGGCAGCTGGTGATCCAGGCAACTATCATCTCCCGCCTGGATTATGCCAGCTCTCTTCTGGCTGGGGCTAACCAGGCCGAGCTAACCCGTCTGCAGCGGGTTCAGAATGCTGCGGCGAGGGCGATTGTCGGCCTGCCCAGATTCAGCTCGGTGGCAACTGTCCTTCGTACCCTACATTGGCTCCCTGTCAGGAAGCGCATCCTTTTTAAGGTCTTGTGTCTCGCTTTTAAGATTCTGAGAGGTATTGGCCCGGAAATCCTATCCAGCTGTCTTTCCTTTTATGTTCCCACCCGCACCCTCCGTTCCCAGGGTTTGGCCCTTGCGGTGGTCCCCAGATTTAGGCTTAGTCGCATGGGTGGCCGCTCGTTTAGTGTAAAGGCCGCGTCAGCATGGAACTCCCTTCCTGTTGAAATTCGTCTGATGGAGGACCTCTTGACTTTCCGGAGGGCTTTAAAAACTTTCCTGTTTTAGCTGCTTTCATGTTTTTAGTTTCCTGTTGTGTTATGTTCTACCTTGTCTCTGCGCCGGGACGCCCCTTGGCTGGGGTATCTGTGCGCATAATAAATCAATATAACATAACATAACATAACATTTCGAATTTTCGATTTGAAGCAAGTACTTATGCTGCTTGTGTCTCCCAGGTCTTCTTAAAGGACTTTGAGACATTATATGACTGCATACAGGAAGGACAAAGGAGCCTCCTGACATTCTACCCAAAATGGAGACTCTAGGACAATGCCTATCAGCATAACATTTGACAACCTATGAGCATTCGCGTCTTTGGCAGGTGCAGCGATAGGACAGAACATTTTGGTTGAAACCATTAGAGTTGGAGTCCAAGCAGAAGGCTATAGTTACTAAACTGCCAGAGAATAACTAAACAAAATGGTTAAAAGATCAGTCAATGAGAAAAAGTTTTGCAACCATTCAAATTGTTTGTTGGAAAGAAGTCCCTTTTTTCCAAAAACAGAATTTAGAGGGATAACAGGAGGCTAAATGTCCCTTTCAAGGCAGACTTGATGTCAGGGAGCCACATTTGGCAACAAATCCTGACCACAGGTACATACGCCCTAGATTGCAATTCAGAAATGACTATCCGGGAGGCGGATATAGGATGCCTAGCAAGATGGTGGTGTAAATGACTTGCTCTCTATGTCGCAACTCACAATCCGCTCAAAATCCTGCACATAAAGCAGCATTTAATCTCTATACATGCTCCCTGAGCAGCAGGCAACCCCCATGAGCCAGCCCTGGTGAAATTGGCACTGATAAGTTGAATAAACTGGTTCCCCAAGACAGAAGAAGAGACGGCTGAGCGTACTATAGCAAGGCTGCAGTGATACATTTGTGCCCGCAGCAGACTCACTAATGCCGCAGGGACCACTTGGAGCTCGCCATTTGGGCCCTATGCCGAACCTGTGAGAGCAGAAGGACCCGGTCTCCGGGCCTGATTACCAGATGAACACGGCAAATAGCGAGTGACTGCGCCCAAATCTTGGCCAAGACTGCCTTTCATACTGGAGCCTGCTTGCTAACTATTTGGTACTCACACTGTCTCACCCATCGTGTTCTGACTCTACTGGACTTTGCCTGGGGGTTGGGTGCTGCCTCGACTCATGGGCCCTGTGCTGATGAGGTTAATTGGAAGCCTGATGATTCTGAAGCACTGCGTATGCTGAGGAGCCTATGCTTGCCGTAGTTGAGCCTGCCCCCATATCAAGTGTCCAGGCACTTGTGTGGTACCACATAGGAGTGGGAGGAATGTTTTAACCTCACTTAGCCTATACTGCTGTGAGGCTTGGATGACTTCTACGTTCTGAGAGCCTCCCATTCCCTGGTCCACTGCCCACTTTCTGGTGTGAGAATGCCGCTCTGGGAAATTGCTATTAATGTGCAAGTCGGATGGTAGGCAACCCAAACTAACTTTTGACAGTACCAGAAAAGGGTACACGTTCACTGGAGAATAGACAGAACACGGCTGACTATGGTGGCACTACCCAGGATGCGGCATTCGAGGATCCCACTAAGGTCAGAGCCTTTCTACTTGAAATAAAAGGGTATTTAACCCCCATTACCACAGAACTAGACTCACTTTCATAAAGGCCAGATGATTTGAAAGAGAGGCTGGGTCGACAAACTTCTAGAATTGACCAGGTCAACTGCCAGATCTTGTATGTTGAGGACGAAGCCACACTAGCAGCTAAAAAGCACAAAGATCTCCAACAGGAGATTAACAAACTTAAAGCTAAAACAGATGACTTGGAAAGGTGATAGCAGTGCTCTAATGTCCGCATTATTTGTGTTTCTGAAACCATGTCTATGTCCAGAACAGAAACATATGTTGAAACACTGATAACTGCAGCATTCACCTTGAAAACCTGTCTCAGTTGTTTGTCGTTGAGAGAGCATATTGTTTGCTCATTCGCAGACCACTGCCAGGGGCGGCTCCACGTCCGATCATCAAAAATATGCTTAACTATACGGACAGAGATAGAACACTGCAGCTAGCCTTAGAAAGAATGCGACATAAGCTATGAAGGTGCAGTAATCTCTCTGTCCCTGAATTTCACCCAACCCGCCCAAAAGGTAAGAAGGAAATTTCTTCCTGCTACAGAACGACCCCGCAAGAGTATGCCCAGACATGGATCCCTTGCTAGCTGTGCCACTGGATTCAAGCTAGGCTGGCTGTATAAGGGTTGATACCCCAAAATTGGCCCCGGGATGCTTGTTTTAGGTCCATGGAAAACCTGGTCTGGCAGTTCGGGCTGGACTGTTCCCATGAGGAGCAGGGTCAAGACTGATTTGTATATAGATGGGACCAAACTGGGGTGGCATAGTGAGTAAAAGAACGATGGATTAAACCCAGATCTCTTGAAGGGGGTTGTAGGAGCTGGCTTAGTATATGGTGCACACTTATGTAATTGTAGCACCCTGCACTAATCCAAACATCACTTATGGTGATTTTAGTGGTCTTAGACAACTTTAGAAAGCTCCCTTAGTGGTAGCTGTGGAAAATAGCCTTAAGGCTTAGTCTAGAAGGAGTGTAAAGCAGCTTGTTTACCAGTACTTAATCTTATGGTATACATTACGTCAAAAAGAACCACACAGTGTAGTTATAAAAAATATGTATTTATTATTAACACTCAGTAGCACAATGTAGTCTCCTACCCAGAGATATACACAAAATACACTCTGGCCCGATTCACAGAACTAACTTAAGACAAAATCCTAAACTTACTACCATTTGATATTCACAGAAAGCACTTACTCATTTTGGTATTCACAGAAGTTAGGACTCCTAACTTTAGGACTCCTAAATGCCTTCTGTGAATACCAAAAGTCTTAAAGTTAGGATTTTTCTCAGTTTAGGAGTATAAAGTTAGGACTCCTAAACTGAGAAAAATCCTAAATTTAAGACTTTCGGTATTCACAGAAGGCATTTAGGAGTCCTAAAGTTAGGACTCCTAACTTCTGTGAATACCGAAATGAGTTACAGACACATGCATCAAAGGAAATACCGGTCGCAAACGGGACGATTCTCAGAATCTGCCCCTTTGCGACCGGTATTTTTGCATTTGGGATGCATCACCCCAAATGCAAAAATTGCAATTTAAGGAATCTCTAAATTGTGATAATTAAATTACAATTGCATTTGAGGAATCTCAAATTGAGATTCCTTAAATGCAATGCATGAAAGTTAAAAAATTAGCGATTTAGTTATTAGGAGTAGCAAATTACCATGAAGTTGAACTTCATGGTAATTTGCAAAAACTTTCAAAAATCATTTTTCAAAGTTTCATGTTGCGCACACACATGCTCATAGGGCATATGTGTGTGCAACATATGTGCACAGATCAATTTCAGGGGTGCAACAGGGTGTCATTTTGACACCCTTGCACCGTTGAAATTGCATGAGCAATTTGCGAGTACCTACTGGAGAGTTTGACGGTGCCCTTGAAGTTACAACTGTGCGGACTTGGTGAGGCTGTAGAAGACCAGTAGCCATTCATGAGCTGTCCCACGTCAGATGTCGAGAGCCAAGGAGTCAGTGTCTGGCAGCGCCACCAACAAGCCTTGGCAGCTACAAACAATGTAGCCAACAAAAAAGGTGCAGCGTCGGGACCAGCAATGTCAAAGTGACTCACCTCGAGCAGGTAAGCCAGAACAGGCACTGCGAAAGTGAGGGATCCCACTTGAGCCAAAGCAGACCCTTAAAAGGACCCACAGGTGGAAGGCACAGGAGTCGTAAGAGGGCCTCGAGCAGCTCACCAAAGGATGAAGGCCCATGGTGCACAGGATGCGGTGCAGGTGAAGATCTCGACTGGAGGAGATACTTGAGACTGAAGCATCTTGAAGCCCTAAGATCTCTGGAGGAGAGAATCAACAAGCCTGTGCAATGGCAAGTTGACTCTGTGCACTTTGGTTCTGTTTAAGAGGTTCCGACGGGGGAGACTAGCCTCAAACTTGGTAAGAAGACTGTGCAAGCCTTGGGGGAGTTGCAGAACCTCAACCTGTGCTGCTGAGCCTTTCAGAGTCCGTTGGAGGCTGGATCAGTAGACCTGTCAGCTTTCTTGTGGTGCCTGCAAATGCAGGGATGTGACTCCTTCACTCCAAATGAGATTTCTTCAGGTGTCTTGGATGTCCACAGGTCCCATTGCAGCAGATTTGCAGGACAATGAAACCAGGAGCAGAAGGAGTCTTCCCAGTTGCAGTCACAGTTCCCATTGTGAAGTCCAGAGTACCCAGATGGTTGAAGAAGTGATATTGGATTTTAATCTTGTCCCACGATGAATCTAGAGACCCACTCACAGGTAAGCCCTTAAGTACCCTAAGGACAGGGTTGGAACGATTTAGGGGCCCCTTCCAGAGGAGGGGCTGGACAGGGGGGAAGACACTTCCATGTTCTTTGTCCAATTTGGCGCAAGAGCGGGAGCCAACAGCTCCCTGAACACTAAGTCCTGTTTGGGAGGTGGTCACACCTGCCTTTGACAGGATACCTATTGTCCTACCTTCCTCTCCTCGAGCTTGGCTCAGCAGAGGGGGGCCGAATCGTGTCTCTGGTCGGCAGCAGCCATAATTTTCTGTCTGGGTCTAGAAGGCTGGTACCAGGAGCACTGAGGGCTACCGGAGGAGCTTTACAGTGCCTGGAATCATACCTTTCACACTGTGGGAGTAGGATTCCAACATGTTACCAAACACAACAGGGTTTGTTACAGCCATTTTAGAGATGTTCATTGCTATGTATTGTAATGGCTGATGCACTTACAACCCGGGAGACTGAACTCCGAAGGCTTTAGGGGTGTCCTGCTCATGCAGGGGCACCCTCACACTTAGAACCAAGCACCCTGCCTTCAGGATTGAAAGGCCTGCCTTAGGGGTGACTTACAGGTTTTAAGTGCAGTGACCTGAGAGATAAGGAAACTTATAACTGCCTTAAGTGGTGCTAGCACCAGCTTACACAGGCTGCAATGACAGGCATGTAGTTACAATTTGAAAGATCTCTCATGGGTGGCATAATACATACTTGAGCCTATTGGAAATGCCTGGGGTACCTATGCCCTGGGTACCTTAGTACCACCTACTAGGGTCTTCAAGGGTACACCAGTAGCCAATCTGGAGTACTCCCCATGTCCAATTTAGGGAAGAAGCACTGAGACTTGGGTCCTGATTAGCAGGATACTAGTCCGAAAACATAATGACACCAGCAAAAAGTTGGGGTGACCATGAAAGAAGATCCTACTTTCCTACAGGGGTGAGTAGTTGAAATGTTTCAGCGCTCTGTCCATCTTCTTTCTGTGTTTGCTATGTTCACCCTAAGTAGCCAAGGGTATGCCCAGATGTGCTGCCTTGAGCGCCGTGCCACTAGATTTAAGCTAGCCTGGCTGATGAGAGGCGATACATCGAAAATGGTCTCAGAATGCTTATTTCAGGTCCAGGGAAGACCTGGCCTTGCAGTTCGGGCTGGACTGTTCCATGAGGAGCAGGGTCAAGACTCATTTGCATATGTCTGGGTCCAAACTGGGGTGGCATAGTGAACAACAGAATGATGGATTAAACCCAGATCTCTCCTGACTAGTGGTGAGTGGTTGAAAAGTTTCAGCACCCCGTCCATCATCTTGTTGCGTTTGCCGTCATCTGTAACACACCTGCTCAGGGCACTTTTGGATCACTCTCCGTCTGTCCTCACTGCTCTCCTGGGCATGTGGCAGCTGCATCCACAGGCACTGCTGGACACAGCATCTGTCACTGACATCCGCACTGCTATCCTTTTATATTTTGAACTTAATAAGAATACAGTGGTGATCCGTGGAGAATATATGGCTAAAGGTCACCAGAAGAATTTTCTAATGATCAGGTTGGCTACCTTGTCACTGGGTTGCACGCATTCTCTAGAGCAATTTCATAATCTATGATTATTTTGTTTTAAATAATTGGTGTGCACAGACTTTGTACTACTTTAAAGGCCACTGTATTGATAAATCAATATGCGCTTGACTCAACATTCTAGAAGTAGACATATGACGGCTAGAATCGAATGAAGATGGTAAACCGGCCCCTCAAAGACTAGTTGAAATCAGCTTAAAAATTGTGGAATTCTGCAAAGAGGCAGACCGAGGGGTGAAAGTTGAAAATAAATACACTGTGGCCTGCTGAGATGGGGAGGGAGAGTGGCCCAAAAATATGTCCTCCATGGGCCGCCTCTGAAATTATTAGGGTAGACTTGCCTGAGGGTACGCCACAATACACCACGCCGCACATACTGGATGCATACACCTAACACTACTCTGAGGTTTACACAGCCCAGATACACAATTTTCACTCAATGCACTATAGAATATTCAAAAAGCAAACACAAGGAGATGATGGACGGAGCGCTAAAACTTTTCAGACATTCAACCCCAGTCACAGATCTGGTTTAGATCCTTCATCGTTCTTTAGCTCACTTCACCACCCCAGTTCAGACACAGCTATATGCAAATCAGTCTTGACCCTGCGCCTCATGGGAACAGTCCAGCCCGAACTGCCAAGCCATGTCTTCCCTAGACCGGAAACAAGCATCCTGGGACCAATTTTGGGCTAACAGCCCTCATCAGCCAGGCTAGCTTGTATACAGTGGCAAAGTGAGCAAGAGTCCCACGTCCCAGCCAAATTAGGATGAACAAAGAAAACACAAGGAGATGATGGACTGAGCACTGAAACTTTTCAGACACTCACCCCCAGTCACAGATCTGCATTCTGTCCATCAATTGTTATTTTTGCATTTGCTACCCTGAGTGGGACGGGTATGCCCGGACGTGGGTCCTGTGCTCTCCATGCCACTGGACTCAAGCTATCCTGGCTGATGAGGTCTGAAAGCCCGATACCGGTCCTAGGATGCTTGTTTCCAGTCCCATTGGGCGCAGGGTCAAGACTAATTTGCATATGGCTGGGTCCTCACTGGAATGGCATGGTGAGCAAAAAAAAAAATGATGTATTTAGGCCCAGATCTCTGTACTGGGGTGAATGTATGACATTGTTCTGAATTCTTCCATCAATTGTTCTTTTTGCTATAGAATATTTAAATAGTGCTACCTTGGTCTAGTTGGAGCCGCACCAATGCATTGTTAACTAATCACACTCCAGGAGAATAAGGGGTGATCTTGTCCATGAAAAATGGCTATGCCATTGGCTGGGACAGACTGTCCATTGAATTCTATAAAACATATGTAGAAGAGTTGCCACCAGTGCTGCTTGAAGTATACAATGAAGCATTCGACCTAGGCACTCTCCTGCCCTCCTTGTGGGAAGTGGTGATCAATACACTACTAAAACCTGTCAAATATCTTCACCGCTGTGAATCTTACTGGCCCCTCTCACTCATAAACGTAGATGATAAAAATTCTCACTGACTGGCTGCTCCCTCTGCCTAACATGTTCCGACCAGACCGATCTGACTTAATTCCTAGCAGATCTACTGCTGACAATTTCCGCTCCCTGTTCTCGATCTCTCACCAGATAGAAGGGGATCTGCCAGTTGCTGCAGCCTTCCTTATCAGATAGAGACATCTTGCCCCACATTTCTTTCTTTTGAATTTCCCAGGCGTCAGGCTGTACCCAGAAGATTTTTCTTCAAGCAGTATCCCTCTGCAGTGGTAGGTAGTGTTGGTCGGCTCTGCTTGATGTCTGTGTTTTCCGTGTATTTTTTTACCTTTTGTCGACCCCTTTTTTGGTGTGATAGGAAGTCATGTCCTCTAGGAAGACTTTAGGGTTCAAACCGTGAGGCGCATGCCTCCATGCCATGTCAGTCACAGACACCCATTTGGTTTGTCTGTGGTGTCTGGAGCGTGACCCTGACTCGTAGTCATGCTCTGACTATTGGGCATTGGCTCCGAAGGCTTTGAAGGAGTGGCCCATAAAGCTGCTTGCGGCCGGCAGAAGACTCCGCATTGCGTTACTCCTCGATAATCCTGGTCACGTGGAAGGTCCAGGCACCACTCCAGGAGTCCCAAGTCCTCTTTATCCCACATCAATTCCTTGTGACATTCAGGTAAGAGGTACAAGAAGCAGAAAAAGGTGAAGTATGCTTCGACTATACACCCTCTGTCGGACGATGTTATGAAGGAGTCAATGTGCCACTGCCTTGTTCTCCTAAACCTGTACCTGGTTCATCTCCATGCCTCCCCACTTTTCCAGGAGCAACACCTACTCAACTTAGAGACTTATATGAGGCCATGCACCTCATTTTGAGCCGGCTGACCCATTTGGCATGCCTTCGGGCCTTGAGGAAGGTCAGAGGGGGAAACATTGGGTTCTACGTCGGTGGCTCCGAGCTGATACTCCCCATGGATCTGGCTAGGGATCTGGGCTGGTGCTGATTGTGCCATTGAGATCTACCCTGGCACTGACCCCTATGCCGAGATTCCAGATGCCACTGATACCCACTGGTAGCACAGCCCTATTCTGATTCACAATTACCCAGAGCTGGACCAGCACCTACGGATGCGGATTCCAGCGCTGACAGAACCTACAGGTCCTATGCCATTTACTCAGTCTTATTCTGAAGGGCCAGAAATGTAAGAAGATTGAGGAGACCAGACGTATCAGGAAATTAACAGTGACTGAAAGGACAGAAAGACTGTAGCAATTTTTGGGCGGGTGGGGGCATTAGTGTGCCCATTCTGGACAGACTCCACAACTATGTATAAAGAAATAAATAATCCTTGGTGCCTAGTGGGCTTTTCGCCCTCCCGGAGGGTAGATCAGGGGCGACTGCCCCCATCTGCCTCCTGAGGGGGAAAGAAAGACTATGGCATTTTTTAGGGGGAGGGGTATTGACATGCCAGTTCTGGGCAGCCCCCATCATGAACTTTGAAGAAAAAAAAATCCCTGGGGCCTAGTGGGCTTTCTGCATCCCCGGGGGAAGATAAGGGGCTATTGCCTCATCTTCCTCCCAGGGGGCATAAAGATTATGGCCATTTTTTTGGTGTGGAGCCATTGGCATGCCCATTCTTGGCAGCCCCCACCCCTACCTACAAAAAAAACAATCCCTGCTGCCGACTGGCCCTTCTGCCTCCCAGGGGCAGAGCAAGGGCTTCTGCCACCGGATGGGCAGAACCACTGTGGCATTTCATTTGGGGGGGCTGGGCATTGACATGCCAGTTCTGGGCAGCCCCCACCCCGAACTTTGAAAAAAATCCATGGTACCTAGTGGGCTTTCTGCCCCCTGGGGGGCTGATAAGGGTCTCTTGCCCCATCTGCCTCCCAGGGTGGGGCAGAAAGACCAAAAAAACTATTTTGGTGGGGGCATTGGTATGCCCATTCTGGGAAGCCCCCACCCCTACATATTAACAAAATAAAGTGGGCTTTCTGAACCCCAGGGGGCACATCAGGGGCGATTCCCCCATCTACCTTCAAGGGGGCAGAAAGTATTTTGCCTTATTTGGAGGGGAGGATAGGGGCATTGGGATGCCCATTCTGGGCAGCCCTCGCCCCGGGCCTATAAAAAAGAATCCCTGGTGTCTAGGGTGTTTCCTGCCCCCCAAGGGGTCAGATGGGAGCTACTGCCCCCATCTGCTCCACAGGGGTGGCAAAAAGACTAGTTGTGGCCATATAAAAATGGAAGAGAAAAGCCCTTGCCCAAGGAGCCGCTCCCTGGTGGTTAGTGGGTAGATCCCCATGTAGTAATCCAGTAGGGAAGAGTACCATTGGAAAGGGGAGATACTGTAGTGTAGTTCCTATATTCCCAATAGGCTCTGCGCATTGGAATAATATATTCAGCAGTGTAGACGTAGGACTGAGGTTATCTAGGTCTCTACTGACTATATTAGACTTAAGGTTTGCCAGCTAGCTCAGAGGTCACTAGAAACTTTCTCGAATAAACGAGGAGGAGTTTAACCTCCCTGGATAGACAAGAAGGGATTAGCTTCTGACAACCATAAAATATGACAACTTTGCTCTCCCTGAATAAGAGTGTATCTCTAGAGTCGTGTGAAAACAATAGACAGCTATTTCACTCAGTCAAATGTGCGTACTTGGTTTCACCAGAATGCAGAGAAAAGAGAGACGGGCGTTTTCAATAAAAGGTGTTATTTTTTGAGCAGTCTTCTTCCTCATACAAGAGAAATGAATTGCCACGATTGTAATGTTCATGGTAAAGTAAAGTGCGTACAGTAAAAGGAGGATTATAAAATAATACTGTAAAAGCATTGATATGGTTTCTTAGCCATATGATACTTTAAAATAGATAAAATATATACATACATATATACATTGACTAATCGTACTCAACTGGTGCTTCTAAATACGCCTACCCCGGTGTACCTGACCTAAGCCTAATACATGGGAGGGAGTAAGTAAGTAGCAGTTTAAGTTAGGTTTGTTTTGCCAAGAATCTGACTCAAGAATTCTCTGTAAGGGTTTAGTCAGTTCCGTACCTGGGTAATAGAAAGCAGGAGGTCTGGTATCTCTCTCTCAGGACTCGATATCCCAGCAATCCGCAAGGGTAGGCTGGAAACGCCGGAGCTGGATTTCTCGGCAGGAGAAAAGACAGCGTCTTTCTCAGCGCGTCAAGGAGGGGGGGCAGCGTCTATGGGCTCTCGCATCAGCTGGGCTCTCGGGCAAGTAGCTAGCTGCTCTGCTCCAGAATTACCACCGTGTGTTTGCTTAAGGCAACGTTGGTATAATTAGGAATATCGATTCAGGTTTCCTAGATAAAACACTACACCCACTCCACGAATTAATGTCCATCATTACTAAAACTTAAGCAATAGTAAACATAAAAGGTGCATGTGTATACCAACCCACCCCAAAATACATTTTTGCATTTGAAATGGTGTATGCGAAATACATGAAAATGATTATAGGTACTGTACGCTTTTCAAGTAGTGTAATCATTCATTAAAAAGGATGCATATATATATCGGCATGAATGATTTGTGAAATGTACACATAAAATGGCTCTTAATACAGAAAAAAGGGTCGAGACCATTCCATCACATATAAATACAGTTGCTGTAAATGTGCTAGAGGCTGACATGATATATTGTCCTAGAGTTCCTAAAATAGAAGCTCTGTTCTCTAAGAATAGTTTTACTTCAAGCAGAGTACATTGGCCAGAAAAAGGTAAATATTTTGGAATCGGGGAAAAAAAATAATTTCGCTTTCAGGGGAGAGAGAAAAAAAATATAGATCCAAATATGTTTCAGTAGCTTTTGTTTATCAAAGCCGAAGGCCGAATTCAGAGTTCATGGAACGATGTGTACTAGTTTGCTTAAAAGTTATTCTTTTTGTTCGGGGGAAAACATCATTTCAGACAGACTTTCAAAAAAGTGGTTTACCGCTTCAGGTGAAATTTCGACCAAGTTGGAAAATGCCACAACTGTGCAGTCGTGAGAATGATTGCTATCATTGATGACAGGATCAGCAGTGCTCACAGAAGGTCGTACCTGGGTGATGTTGCTCTCATTTCGCACTTCACTACCCTCTAATCGCAGTGGTGAAGTCTCAACGAATGCCGTCATCAGGATTGGTAACCGCTGGGGACAACACGATGCATGAGCCGTTACAGGACTTAGCAAAGTATCTGTATCCAATGGTACTGCTGATTGTAGTGTAAGACAGACGTCCAACACGCATTCTTCTCCGCATAGCATACATCGAAGCACAGGTAAGATACAATTCTGCCAGATGGGTCTGAATGAAAGAAACCAGGTCATATTCAGATCTCTTAGCCGGGCTAATCCAAGGCCTTTAGTTATGCGGTCCCGATAGCGTATAGCTAGGATCGTTTCTTCCATCGTTGCTGGAGTCTTGTCTGCGTTTTGGCTTGCCATAACGAAGCAGAAGTATCAAAAATAAAATGCCTGCTACGAGTCCCAACAGGAGTGGTAGGCCGCCAAAGACAGAATAGACAAAATTAGGAAAAATGCCCAGAACTGTTGTGAAGGGTGTTAACAGTCCCGAAAAAATTGTCTTAAATATATGATACCGCCAGTATCAGACATATTTAGGATTTGGCTTAACATTTCTGCGAAATGTAGGGGGCAATTTGCTGATAAAAGGTTATGTATCTCTGCCGTTGTCCTTGCGACTTGCAGATCATACGTTTCTTTTGATGACGTCAAGGGCACAGTTGTCTGCAAAAGGACAGACTTCATTCTGCTTAAAGTATCAATTCGAATAGAAGAGATATTCAAAAATGGCCAAATATTTTCCTCCCTCTCTGGAGTGCTGTTTGGAAACAATACTTGCATACAGCAAGTGACCATGGAACTAACGCTAACTAGATAAGCTTTTCCTGGCACCATGCCACAACATCTGTGGTCCACTATTAGAATATAACTCCCGTTAGAAAGCCGTCTAAAGAATGGCTCTATTCGAGTTGCAGGTGTGCCAAGCTGGTGACATGAAAGGTTATTTGAAGTCCCCTCACAGGCCCCATGCAGGTTAATACCTTGAAACAGAAGTATACCACTTAGTGATCTTTTACAATTATTACCACTAAGAAATACATTCTGTTCCTTTTCACTATAACATGTGTGTGTGTGTAAGGTAATTTCCATGATGACTTAATGTACCCTTTACCCAACCTTTCATACTGGCCTGCTGGTATATATTCTTGACAGAATTTAAATTTGAAAGTTGTTATCGGAATAGTTATTATTCCGTGTATTATCCATTCAATGACAGGTCGTTCTGACATTGTCAATGGTAATCTCTCAAGTTTTTCAATGCTCAGAATTGTATATTCCGCTCCTTTCTGTGCAAGCTGATTTGTGTATCAGTAAGGTTAAAGATAGAGAATAATGACGTTGTGTTGATTAAACGCCAAGGCACGTAGCCTGAACGCAGATTTTGTAACGTCCAGCCTAGCTGTACAATAGAACGTAATTGGGACTGACCATGTTGTAACATTAACAAGTCCTGTTCTATTATATCTATAGCAGATGATACAATACTGTCCAGTGAATATATTCTGGAAGACAGAGTCATTAACCCATTGTCCACAACAGAAAGTGATTTTTCCAAATTAATACGGTCAATTTCCCGTATTTTTTCTGCTGTTTCAATTTGAGTTTCTTTCCAAGCTTCGTTGTAAGCTGCATATATACCTGCTGCTATGAAATGTTTTTGACGCTGTTTGCGTGGTCCCATTATGAAATCACGCAAGTCAGCACTGTCTTTAAGTAAAGTCAAGTGTTGCTTAATTTCTGCCAGTGTGGATTTCTGTAGCCATTCGAGGCAGAGTTTTCCTACACTGTATGTAGTAACTGTCCCTGGATGTTGTCTCTGGGAGTATCTAGGGTCTGGCCTGGTCAATTTGAACCCCTGTATTTTGTTCAGGAATCTATCTTGACAGTTATTTGTGTCTGTGGGCCAGATCAACCATTTTTTCCAATCGGGATGTGTTCTGTTTTGGTTAAAAATATGGGATACGTCTATCTCAACATCTGTAGTGTTATTACTGTCAGGTGTTGGCTTTGGAATAGACGGTTTGTTTAAGTCTTTAATTTTGGCTAGGCCAAGACAGGTTGTCTCTTGAATGGTATCATTCAAGAATATAATTTGTTCTGGGATCATGCAGGCTCTAAATAATGATTCTATACCTTGGACCTGCCAATCTTTGGTACCCCAGATGGTTTTTGTTTCAATATTGTTTTTCCAAAAATCAAAACCAAATGTAGTCATTTTTTCATAAAATGCTTCTGAATAGATTAATTTAGTGTTTGTCAGCATTGTTTTCATTCCTGTCTTATTTAACATTCTGAAATAAAAGGCTTCTGCTTCACTTGTGTTAAATCCTGAGAAGTATGGGAATTTATCATAAAATGTTTTTGAACTGCCTTTTGGTGGAGTTGCACAATGTTCCCATTGATTATAGTTGAAAACATTTCTAGGTTGAGCAGATTTATGCAAATAGTGATGCGCATAGTGGTTGTAGCAGTACAATTATTCTTAATTAGATGAACCCTGCAAGTAATCATGTTCTGTAAATTTTGCTGACATTACTAAATCTGACATCATATCATTAATACTTTCAAAGTCCCAATCATCAGAGAATGTGCTCGGTTTTACAAAGTCACTTAATGAAATCTTGAACTGGTGTGGATACTTCAAGAGCTCGACCGGGCCATAAATATCGTATTCTGTTTTGTCCCAAGCTACCCCACCGGGTATTGGATTGGCTGTGACATTCACGGATGATAGTTCTCTTTTCTCGATGTGAGATGACTTGTGTGGCTTTTAGGACCAAGTTGATGTTCTGACTTGCTGTGTCCATTGTACTGTATTTTCCCTCAATGAATTTTTTCAAACAAAGAACCATGATGAGCCAAAGCAGGAGGAAAAGTACACCTAACACAATCCAAAATTCAATCCATGGAGAAATCAGATAGGTTTCTTTGAGTTGATGAAAGAGTTCTGTTACTTTGTTTTTAAAAGATTTCGTTGTTGGCTGTTCTTCAGGCTCGCTTGGATCCTCAGAAAAGTCATCGAAATTGATGGAGTAGCCGGATGCAGTTCTATCAATTGTTGGAATCGCTTCCGGATTTTTATTTGCTTTTGGAATTTTCTTTGTTTCATTAGCATAGTCTGTGGCTACATCGTTGTAGACAGGTGTTTATTGATAAACTGTTTCAATTTGGGCTTCAAGAGGCACAAGTTCCCTGGCATTATTGCATAGTCCCTTTTTAATCACTGCAGGTTTTTCAAATGTGATTAGTCTCTCAGTTTGAACCTCTTGGATTGTAGCAAGATTTGGTCTTCTACTATTTCTTGGGAGTCCACTGGGCCTACTACTTATTATCGGCCACATGATTGTGGTTTACCAGGTCGATGGATACAACTCGGTTCTCCTTTTTACCAGCAAGGGGCGGTAGTACAACTGATCTTGTTCCGTTGACAGCTAAGACAGGTACTGCTTTTCTGTAAGAAGGCCCAAATTCCTTCTTCACCGCGATCTTCTCTCTGACCAGATCCCCAATCTTTGGAATCCAGACAGGCCTTGCTGGGACAGGTGGTTTCTCTTCAGTGGCTGTTGGCTGGTGTTTTAGCTTTACGTTGCTCAGGTCTTTTCTTGTATCATTTAAGTCCTGTAAAATAGCCAAACGATCTTTGATATCAAAGCATTTTTCTTCTACCACTGAAGTCTGACTATCTATGTCCTGAATATGCATTCTAGTACCGAACAATAGTTCATACGGACTGAAACCTTTTAGAGAATTTCTTGGCAGATTGTTAAGACTACGTTGGACACTTGTTAAATGTTGGACCCACCCAGTACCCGTACCTAATACCCTCGCCGTTATAGATTGCATTATGTCTCGGTTTTTTCTTTCCACAATCCCGTTTCCCTCAGGATGGAAGGGACAAGAATACCACAATGCAATGCCCATGCTGGTCATGGCCTCCTTATAAGCTCGAGAGCTAAAAGCAGGACCATGGTCAGAATGTAGCATGCCAATTGCGTATGTGCCGATATAGACTCGCAAATCTTTTATAACAGTTCTGGCGTCAGCCGAGCGCTGGTGTCTACATTTTAAGTGAATCTAGTCTTAAATAATATACATAGGAACGCATGTTTCCTGTTTAATCATGCGTATAGATCGCCTTATGCTTTCTATTAGGTGTTCTGGCACTACTTCGGCCGGTTCGCCACTGCGATCTCTGTTGCAGTTTTCACGATTTTTTGCAAATTTGTGATTATCCACGCTCATTCCCGGCCACCAGTATTCTGATTGTAATTCTGTCAGAGATTCCTTGATCATCTGATGCCTTAGACCTAATCCCATATGTGCTTCTTGTATTAAGAAGATTCTCCTGTTCGTGTTTGGAATTACTCTATCCCCCACTCCAGGGATTCGAGCAAAAGGAACGGAGTTTGCATCGATTATGTATGTATAATTGAGTGGATAGTTCACGGGTAATGCTGCACAGTCGCCTTTTGAAGACGTTTTTACCGCCAGCATGGTTTCCCCGTCTACGTATTTTTCTGAACGCTTTTTTGTGGCTACGGAAGCCGGATTAGTTGCTTCCGCTGTGGCTGTCTCAGCCAATGAATTCCCTGCAGCGTGAACGCCATCACGCTGATGACTCAGTATATGTATCACGTGAGTCTTTTGTAGTTCTTTCTTTACAAGAACTACTTGTTCCCAAAGCTATTTTTGCTTGATTGTGGCACCTGTGTCATCTTTGTAACCGTTTTGAACCCATTTCTGCAAGTCATTATTGTATGATTTGACGCAGGAATGCGAATCGCACACTATTAGTGTCGGGAATTCGCGATCAGCAATGTCGAGCGCCATCTTTAAAGCTATTAATTCAGTTTGTTGACATGAATTGTTTACAGATTGTGACATTGTTACCAGTGGTCTCAATTTACCTTCGCGCCACCGGCATTTCACAACGTCGCATGTAGCGTTATAAGCTTGTTTTCCCCAAACTGAGGGTTCTGCATAACTGTTTGTGTATATTACGCAGGCGTACTGTTGTAGGAGCAGAATGTCGCTAGGCAGAGGATATTCTTTTTCATATGTTGGATATTTGAATTTTTTCATTTCCGGGTCAAAATAGTATTTCACTTTTTCTGTAGCAAGAGAATTTTCCCATTGTATCCATTTTGGATCTAATGCCACGGTAGTTAAATTACATGGGCTTGTTAATGCCTCGAAGGCTGATTCTGCTGTTAAAACAGTAATCCGTCTGCCTTGGGCCTGGGCTCTTTCTTTTGCTACAGCTGTTTGAACCCCATTTACAAAATTTTTCGCGAGACTGAATGTTTTTTCAGCTTGTGAGTACAAGTGTGATTTGTATGCTATTGGTACCATTTCTCCCTCATTAGAGGTCAGGTACGTGAATCCGCATCTTCCTGGGATGACTCGGATTACAAGATTGCGTGTATTATCGCGAGTTTGCAATTTTGTTTTTGCTAACATGTCTGTTTGCAATGATCTCAAAATTTCTGTGTGTTTTTGAGTCCAATTGATTGGTTTAAAATCAGGTTTTATTAATTCATAGAGAGGTTTAACCCTCTCTGCATAATTTAGAATGTATGTTCTTCCGAAATTCAGGAAACCTAGTATTGATTGTAAGTTCCTCAGCGTTTTTGGTGCATGGAGTACAGCACACTTTTCTAAGAAGTTGTCTGCTAGGCTTTTGCCTTCACTTGATAATTCATATCCTAAAAACAGGACAGTCAGATGGGCAATTCGTTACTTTTTAAAGTTGAATTTGTAACCCTCTGCTGCGAACCCAAGTATTATGGTGTTCACTCTTTTCAAGTGAGTATCCAAGTCATCATCTGTCAAATAGATGTCATCGACGTAAGATAATGCTTCATCATCATACATTTGTAGTAACTCTGTTACTCTTGCTGAGAATAATCCTGGGCTTTTCTTGAACCCCTGTGGGAGTCGACAGAAATTTTCCTGCGAGCCCATTATTGAGAAAGCGGTTAAATACCTGCTTTCAGGTGCAATGTTT
Source organism: Lissotriton helveticus (assembly GCF_964261635.1). Classification (NCBI taxonomy): domain Eukaryota; kingdom Metazoa; phylum Chordata; class Amphibia; order Caudata; family Salamandridae; genus Lissotriton; species Lissotriton helveticus. The sequence goes on from NC_136069.1 coordinate 390,798,539, forward strand.
TGACAAAAGAATCCATTAGAGATGTCTAAAGTTGTTTTGTATATTTTGCGCACAATGTTATTCATTAGTGCTGCACTGTGTGAGTTTTGTACTGCAAATGTCTTGCAACATGAGTTAAGGTGTCTGTAGTCCAAAACTAGACGATATGAATCGTCTGGCTTGGAGACAGGAAACAAAGGATTGTTCATTTGTGAGGTGCATGTTTCAATCACCCCCTGGTATTCAAGTTGATCTAAGATCTCCCTGACCTGTTTTTTAGCTTCTTGCTTAATTGGGTACTGCCTTTGTGCAGTTGGTTGACATTTTAATTGGATTTTGTGAGGAGGAGAGTCCTCATCCCATCCTACTTGATTTTTATATAATGCAGGAGCTTGGGCTCCTGCCCACTTTCTTGTAAGTGTTTATTTTTTATGAATTGGAATGTGATTTGAGAAGGCAGGCATAATCATTTCTTCGCCATGAGGGCACTCCCTGACAAACTTTGGTGGCCAGTCCTTTTCAGCTAAAAGGATGTCATAGCCTTTGGAAGGGTTATCCCAAAATAGACCCCTTACTTTCCTAGTCTTATCTCCCTCTATGCGTAATGTTATCTCGTATATTTTATGAGGTTTGCTAACTCTGCTGTCTGCAGTTTCCGCTTGAATGTATTCATTCATGTCCACTGTCTCCAGATGATTCATCAGGATCTTGCGAGCTATGGTCACTTCTGCTGCGCTGTCTAGCACTGTCTGGGCCCACTCTCCGTTTTTCAGCTGTGTTCTCAGTATCCTCGGCATGTTTGACTATTTTAATGCTGGCTACCTTCTTTCTTGGAAATTGTAATTTTTTACTTTGATGAGCAGGTTCTTTGTCTTTGGACTTGATGTGCTCTTCCCTTTGTTCTGACCGTCCTCTTCTTTCCGATTTCTGCGAGGAAGTCTGAAAAGATCGAGAGGGACATGTATCAATATCTTGATATCTATCAGGTTTCTTTAGATCATCCCTATTTCTAAGGTTGTATCTTTTCTCAGAGGGCTCCCTCTGGGGAGACTTGTGTCCTTGGTCCGGAGATCTTTCTCTCCGTCAAGGAGACCTTCCTCTGGGCTGGAATCTTTTTTCTTTGGGAGTGGATTGTTTATTTCCATCCCAGCTCTTTTTTGGAGTGTTTAAATTATTTTTAATAAATATTTTTTCAGGATTTTAAGTTAGTTGGGGTTTTACTGGTTTCCCACCCAAACTATCTCTTCCTAGTTCTTCCTAGGATTTTTCTATGATTCTTGCAAGTTCAAATGGTTGTTCTGCTATATCTGTTTCTTTCAATTTCTGGAGGAATGTTATATCCTCCGTTGCTAATTGAACCAACTCCCTATATGCCTGTGTTAATTCTTTTATTTTAACTAAGAGTTCTTCACTTGACATTTTTTCAATATCTGGATGTGGTGTGTAGCTGGCTAGAACCGGCCACGTTGCTCCTGGTCTACCTGGTGGACCGAGCCTGGTGATGTGATTATTATGTTTTAGGGCGCCTTTAAACCAGAGCAGGTGCTCTTGGTATTTTAATGGGATTTCCACCTCCTCGAAAGGAGTGTATTCATCCGGAGGTTCCTCTATTTTGTAATAGTGGAATTCGTGTGTGACAGCGTTTTGTGCTGGAAAGTTTATCCATTAATAGAATACCTCTGTCTGCCGATATTCATGTGCCTCAATTACGAATACGACTATACCACCTCTCGATGTTAGTCCATTTTCTATAAGTTTAAGAGTAATAGTTTTTTTATGTTGACCGGAATGAGTATTGCATTCGGGTCGATCTGCAGGAGACTAGTGTCATCCTCTAGGAGTTGAGCTGCTATTCTAGCTGTCTCCCTTTCTTCTTCATTTTCTGACATTTTTACTGACAGAAAGGTTTTTGTTGCAGATCAGGTTTCAAGGAAACAAAGATTAGGTGCACAATAATTTTGGAACACTGTATCCTTCAACGTTGAATAAACCAAAAACTATACATAGAAATCTCTTCCTACTAAGTTCCGGCGGATTTTTTACCTTTTACCCACTCCAGACGTCTTTTGGAGTATTTACGGGAAAAAGGGTCTGTGTGAAAAAGCACGACTGAGTTACTCTAACGTCTTGCGTTAGATTTATCGCCTTACCAAACGTTGGGCGCCATGTAGTGTAGTTCCTATATTCCCAATAGGCTCTGCGCATTGGAATAATATATTCAGCAGTGTAGACGTAGGACTGAGGTTATCTAGGTCTCTACTGACTATATTAGACTTAAGCTTTGCCAGCTAGCTCAGAGGTCACTAGAAACGTTCTCGAATAAACGAGGAGGAGTTTAACCTCCCTGGATAGACAAGAAGGGATTAGCTTCTGACAACCATAAAACATGACAACTTTGCTCTCCCTGAATAAGAGTGTATCTCTAGAGTCGTGTGAAAACAATAGACAGCTATTTCACTCAGTCAAATGTGCGTACTTAGTTTCACCAGAATGCAGAGAAAAGAGAGACGGGCGTTTTCAATAAAAGGAGTTATTTATTGAGCAGTCTTCTTCCTCATACAAGAGAAATGAATTGCCATGATTGTAATGCTCATGGTAAAGTAAAGTGCGTACAGTAAAAGGAGGATTATAAAATAATACTGTAAAAGCATTGATATGATTTCTTAGCCATATGATACTTTAAAATAGATAAAATATATACATACATATATACATTGACTAATCGTACTCAACTGGTGCTTCTAAATACGCCTACCCCGGTGTACCTGGCCTAAGCCTAATACATGGGAGGGAGTAAGTAATTAGCAGTTTAAGTTTAGTTTGTTTTGCCAAGAATCTGACTCAAGAATTCTCTGTAAGGGTTTAGTCAGTTCCGTACCTGGGTAATAGAAAGCAGGAGGTCTGGTATCTCTCTCAGGACTCGATATCCCAGCAATCCGCAAGGGTAGGCTGGAAACGCCGGAGCTGGATTTCTCGGCAGGAGAAAAGACAGCGTCTTTCTCAGCGCGTCAAGGAGGAGGGGCAGCGTCCGTGGGCTCTCACATCAGCTGGGCTCTCGGGCAAGTAGCTAGCTGCTCTGCTCCAGAATTACCACTGTGTATTTGCTTAAGGCAACGTTGGTATAAAGGTGCCTGGGTTTGACGTAAGGTTGGACATAAGACGTCAATAAAGATGTCACTAAGAACTGGCCGTTCTTACAGTGCTTTACAGGAGTTCTAGGACGAAATAAAAACAATAGCAAGGGGGATTTCCCAGGTTGCTGGAGGCTTGGTTTTGTTTAGAGAACTCGGTGTGCTTTACTATGGGGCCGGAGAAGTAGCCTTGCTTAATGTGACAGCATGTGCTACGACTGAATTATGGATATGATTATTATGCCGTTGTATGGATATTATTGATTATAGCCGGACAATGGCATAAAATGGGAATATCAATTAAGGTTTCCTAGATAAAACACTACAATACTCCTCTTTCCATGGATACCTCTCCCATGTGTTTTGGTACTAGGGGGCTGAGATAGTCCCACGAGCACCAAAACAGTGAAACTGAAACTAAGTTTCAGTTTTATTTTGGATGTAATGAAGACAGCGCCCAATGCGCGGGATCGTCATTATAATGAAAACAAAAAATATGCACTGGGAGGATAGGGAAGCTCTTGCCCTCCTCCCAAGACAAAAAAGGAAATGGGAAATCCCTCTGCTATTTACAGCAGAGGGATTTTTTGCAAATGGGCTCAATGGAATGGTTCCGTCATGAGCACACTTGCACTTGTGCTCAAGATGATCCATACCGTCATGAGCACTGAAGGGGTTAAGTATTCATGTTATTTGAAGCTCCAGTCACGAGCTGTGATTAACATGAATACTTTAAACAAAAGCACGCAATGTGCCCGCAGCCACGCTTTAGTAACAAAAGAAATGCAACACCAAGCACGGTGTGTGCTTTCAGAGTCACTTAAAAGCACACGCTATGTTTGTAGGCTTGCTGCATTTCGTTTCTTAACAGAGCTGGGCTGCAGGGTGATTGTGTGCCTTTTTTAATGTTTTCATGTTAATTGCAGCTCATGACGGACGCTTTGATTAAAATAAAAATTATAACAAAGACACACAATCATCTCACATATGCACTCTATTAAGAAAAGAAATAGAGCAAGCCTACAAACATCACGTGTGCTTTCAGGTGATTCTGAAAGCATACCGTGTTTGTAGACTTGCTGCATTTTCTTTTCTTAATAAATATGGGCTGTAGGGTGATTCAATGCTGCCAAGGTTTCAGATTGCTATGTGTGACATTTTCATAATTTCAGTGTAGTTATGAGTGACGTTTCATCTACTATGCGTGACACGTTCTCCCAAGCAAAATCAAGCAGTAAAGATGAGGGAAACATATCAATATTAGAAATTACACCCCATTGAGCAACAAGAAACTCTAAGAAGTCACTGAATTAAATTGGGAAAAGGGGAAGCAGCTGAAAACTGAGCAGAACAGTCAGCTACTTTATGCACTGGAAGTCACGGGGTGTAATGATAATGCAGACACTGATGTCATGTGTGCATCAAAGTGTTAGGAAAATTCATAATGTGACGATTTTAACTAATAAATGGTTTGTGGCTCAAACGGATCAAAAAATTACAAAAAAATGTGACTTGTGTTTCTGCGAAGTGGACGGTTGGCTGCAAAGGTTGGCTGATCACCTTTCTCACTCCTGGATTTGTTGTACTGGTACTAATAAGGCAAAATCTTTACAGAGACTGTTAGCATGTGTAAAAATTTCAAAATAATAAGGTATCAGAAAATATACCACATTACGTTGCAGCCTTTTTCTTGCTTCATAATTTAGTCAACACTGCGGGATAATTTTGTCCTCAATTACTGCATAATTCCAGTGGCCCCAAAACAGGCAGCACATGTTAATGTTTGTGCATGAAGCAGAGAGACCATGAAGTTTGTGAACTTAGTTTGGTGTGCGTGCAAATCCTGCATTGCTGACTTCTGGTGAGTTACAGCTACTACTGCTGAAACAAGGCCAACGTAGGGACCAATGGGTGAGGCGGCCTGGCTTCAAGGGCAGAGTCAGCTTTAGCTCTGGTGGACCCCTGTGCGACAATGTTTGTTAGTGCCCCCAAATGACTTCCTCTTCCACTGATTCCCTCACTACCACCCGCTAACAGTGCCCCTAAAGTCTCCATAACCCCACTCATACCAGTGTAGGGTGTCAGAGCACTTTACATCACACTCATTGCACAGAGATAATTAATCATATGTGTGTAAATCTCTGTATAGGAAATGTTACATAAGCCGAAGGACTACAAAGTGTTGGAGTCACAGGACATCCATACTAGTAGGCAGTATAGATCAATAGTGATTGGTATGGAGAAACACTAATTCAGAATTTAGAATGTTATACCATGGTTGAGCGTTCTCCTTAATAACCAGAATTGATTTCTATTCAAATGAACCCTTTAAGCAACGTTAGGATAATCAGACTGGGCAAAAACTAGTAGCTCACAGGACAGTAATAGCTCACTGATTTTGACTAATAAACTGCAAGTAACAAAAGAATATCACTGACAAAAGCAGTAACCCACTGACCTATTTGCATTATGTGCACTTTGTGATCTGGATGGTACATGTTCTTCGCAACAGGCAAATTAGCCCTCTGTGCTACCTCTACATGAGTCCAAATTTCCACTTGACAACACTCCATCTCTCTCTAGAAAGAACATTAATCACCGGCGTTATTATGACATATTTATTGTTGCCTAAAATTGCTGGAAGCCAGGTAGGAGGCGCAAGTGCATTTAGAAAATTTGTATACTTGCAAACATGACACAAAGCCGAAGTCAGCGCTCGGTGCAATCGCACCATCCTAGAGCCACCCTGCTCAAGGGTCCTGTAACCTCAGTGACAAAGTCACTGTTGCACTAGGGTGTGCTGCTTCATAGGCCTTCCCTCAAGACTGGAGGTGATCTTCAGAATGGATTGTGGTTGACATGCCTTTAAGGTTAACCCACAATAGCACCGCAAGGGTCAACCTGCTGGTGCTAAGACACCAGGGCTTCTAAGATCTAGCGGAGTCTTCTAAGGTCAAGCAGGGAAATGTGCTCCATCAGGCGAGTAGTCTGGTGGACTGGCCATGAAGGCTGAAACTGGTTCCTCAGTTCCAAATTCGGCAGCTCTGACCATAGTGCCACATCCTCTCCCCCACTGAAAACCATAATGCCTCACTGAGAGAAACTTGCACTGCCTTCGGCTACAACCTAATGGTGCCCTACTATAAACACCTGGATGTGACTCAATTCAACTTATGCATTAGACAAGAGTAATATGCTGCCAAAAAAAAGTAACAGCATCTTCTAAAAAGCAAACACTCATAGGGAATGCAAGTTTAAGTAAAGCATGTGAAATTTAAGCAGGAACAACATGGTTACCTTAACGCTTTTACACTCATTATCCAGAAATCAGTGAGTGCTTTTGCCAGTGGCAGTAGAAGTGGACACTGTCCTTGTCTTCACTGGGTAAGAAGGAAGAGACAGAGTCCTTTTCCTTCTCTACCCGCCCTGCCCCAAACTGCCATGAACACCAAGCCTTATCTGTGGGCCTTGGCTATTTCTGCCTTCCTGGGACGATTGTTCAAAATAAAAGAGCCGGGGAACGGAATCTAATAAATCAAAGAAGTAAGGGTGCTTTTGCCCTGCCAATACCGTCCACTTCGACCACAGCATTTGTGGTGCTTTTAGGAAGCAAGCAGACTACTTCAAGGGTTAATGATCGCCTTGCTACTAGAATGGCTGAGCTAAAGTGCATAAGGTTAATCAACATGATTGGAGAGAATCACTACTAAAAAAATTATGTGCTTGGAGTCGAAAAACAAAGGGAATCCAATGGACATAGTTTGTTTGGCAGTGAGGGGAGAAAATACCGGCTGAGTTGCATTTTTATTCTATTGATGAAATATGTTTAATTCCCTTCTCTGTGCAGCATGCAGAGTATTCTAATGAAAGCTCTACTTTTTACTATTGGGGTCCTGAATCACGTACACTCGAATTATTATTCCCTTTCCATGAAAACCTAATTTTTGTCCCTGAAATAATGTGCCCTCAGCATCATCTACTCTGTGATAAGGCAGTAAGACTGCAGCGCCCCATCTTGGGAAAAAGGTGGTAGCTGAGGTAAGGGTTGGGTAACAACCTGAATCTCACGAAGTTCATTTACCAAGAAAAAAGATGGTCTTTTTGTGACGTAAAGCAAGCAAGGGTCATTGACGGTCACACTAGTTAAACGATGATGATTCAAAAAGTATGGCAAAGCAGATTATTTCCAAAACAAAGTGTTATGAAGTATATAAGCAATGCTAGACTATAGCAATGCTGTCTATCTGGGAGCCCCTGAATCTACCCTGGCCAAACTCCAGCGAACTCAAAACGCGGCAGCCCGGCTCCTTATGGGCCTCCCTTCCAGAACCTCTGCCAGACCAGCGCTGAAGGCCCTACACTGGCTTCCAGTGCGGCAGAGGGTAGAATTCAAGGCGATGTGCACTGCCCACAAACTCCTCAATGGTCTTGGCCCTTCTATCCTGAGAGACATGGTCACCCCCTACAAGGCCCCTAGACTCCTACGCTCTGACAACGAACGCTTGGCCATCGTCCCGAGATTCAGGAAGGCACGCACTGGCGGTAGACGGTTCGCAGTAAAAGCGTCTGCAGGATGGAACTCACTCCCCCGCTGCCTGCGACTGGAACCCTGCCACCTCCTCTTCCGTAAAAAATTGAAAACTCTGCTTTTCCCCAAATAAGCTCCCCTTCTTCCTCCGGTCTCCACTTGTATCATTAGCACGGGGATGCCTCCGGGTCACCAGGCGCTTTATAAATCGCTAAATAAATAAATAATAAATAAATATTGCTTTAAACCCAGATCATACAAACAGAATGTATGAAAATGTGAATTATAAGCTTGTTATAAAAATGCCTCCAACCTCTGCCAGTCACACTCAAACACTTGTGTGCTGCTCTGAAGACCATCAAGTCCCGGGATCAAGTGACAAGACCAATACTGTGCCTCCAGTTCCTGAGAGTACACATTTCCAGAGGGCATAGCAGGGGCTGAGAAGTTGACTGTTTTGTCAACAATGTCTGTTCAGACTGAAGAGAGTGCTTAGGAGAGAATGGGCCCAGCAGGCTGTAAAGCTATAACACCCTGCGCAAGAGGCTCAGGTAATGTGACTTCTTTGCTGGCGGGTGCGGCAAGGAAAACAAAGCTACCTCCCACCAGATGTCCAATCTTGGAAGCATGGATGTGCTTCTGGTTACCAAAAGGGAGTTGTGATTGTGGGAAAACAGCAGGCAAAGACCGGCCACAGGGATCACCCATGTGATGGCTGTTACCCACAGAGTAGACTCACAGGAAGGCTGGTTGGGGCACGCCTAATGACCTGTTACACTCTGGCCTGCCTGCTCAGCTCTGTTCATGAATATTCTATATCTGAAACATAGCATTTTAAATTTGAGGGAGCAGTTGCATGCTCATGTATGTTAGACAATTTTAGCGTGCTGGTACTGCCTCATTGGCAGTGCGCCTCAATTGCAGTATTGTCAGAGGGGCACTAGAATGCGTGACTAATGTGTGACTAATGCATTTTTATGCGGTGATGCGGACACCAGCATTAAAATGCTTTACTCTAATGCCAGATGCAGCCCTTTCCTAACCCATCCCCGAAACTGTGAAAAATTAAATTATAATAACTAAGTTATTATAATTTTATTTTACCTGCTAAAGAGAGCATTTGTTAAAGTTTTCATGTTAATCACAATGCCCTTCATGAGCTGCAATTGACATGAAATCTTTAACAAATCACCCCGCAGCCCGCTCTATTAAGAAAAAAATGCAGCAACATATCTGCCAAGGTTTCAAATTTCTATCTGGAATGGTTTCAAACCTGCCTTAACACCGTTCACTTGGATCTGTATGTGTGGAAATGCACCATCTTTTCACTTTTTTAAGCAAAAGATTGAAGTGATATTTGGCACTGCACCCACATGAAGGGTCTGGTTACTGGCGCCAATAGACTTGATTGTAGCACACATGGACCTTACGATGCTGCACAAAGAGGATAGAAATTACAAGCAACATTGGTCTAGACTGACTCTGGATTGCCCCGCAGGATGTTTTGGCCCAGAGACCAGCTAGCCACCGTACGCCCCCTTACCTCTACCAAAGTGTCTGGCAACCTCTGAACATGACAACCCTGACCCCTCAGGGATCGTGGAAATGGTACAGAACCTTCCATGCAGTCACTCCTGCTCACTTATTCTCAGATAAGTATACAGAGAATGTACAGTGGGACATTTTCAATATGTTTATTGAACCAACATTATTCTTGAATAACATATGTGTGCTGCAATGATTATGTTTATGTTCTTGTATAGCGCTTGATTGCCGAGGCGTCTAGGCGCTGTGACGTGTGGGCAGGAAGGTGCATTGTAATTAAGGCCTATGCAGCTGTAAACAGCCTGGTTTTGAGACTCTTCCTGAAGAGCTGAAGGTTAGATTGAACCTTCATATGAAGTGGCAGTTTGTTCCAGAGCTTAGCTGCACATGTGTTATTGCTCTGCCCCCCCCATCTCGCCTGTCTTATCTTTGTGGTTTTAATGAGACCTAGACTAGCCGATCTAAGAACGCGTGAAGGAACATACGGTGAAAATAGTTTTTGAAAGTCCACAGCACCGCCACCATGAATTGCCTTATGCACAAGGCTTAGGTTTTAAATTCTTTACTCTGTTTAATGGGCAGCCAGTGAAGTGATTTAATTCTAGCCGAGGTTGGCTGTCCTCTGGGAATGCCCAGTAGGAGTCTCGCTGCAGCATTTTGTAGAGATTGCAGTTTTTGCAGCTGGTATTTGTCGATTCCCAGGAATAGAGCATTACAATAGTCTAGTTTGGATAGGAAAAGAGCAACCATCCCTGTCTTTTGTAGCTCTTGAGAGATGTATGGAAAGATTTTTCTCAGAATTTTTAAGAGAAAAAAACACGAGGAGGTAAGGCTATTTACCTGGGAACCGAAATTCAATTAATCATCAAAGATGATCCCTAAGTTCCTGACCTTCTCTACTGGGCGGGGACATTCTCCGGCTTCAGTTGGCCCCCAGGACCGATTCCACAGGGGTTGGCCCTGCCCAAACTCCATCACCTCTGTCTTGTCAGTATTTATTTTCAGATAACTCTGACTCATCCAGGCCATAATCTCAGTGAGACTAGCATGGCATCTGGCTGCTGTGGTCTCCGGCTGATTGGTAACAGAGATGACAAGTTGGGAGTCGTCAGCGTACGAGACCTAAGCAAGGCCATGCCTCCTAACAAGATTGGCCAGAGGGGTGACGTATAGATTGAACATGGTCGGGGAGAGGGCGGACCTCTGTGGGACGCTCCATGGGTGATGGAAACTGTCTGACTTCATGCTGTCGCAGAACAGCCTCTGCTCTCTTGCCTCCAGGAAGGAGGATAGGAGGGCCAGTGCGGCACCCTCTACCCCTATGTCCCTCAGCCGCTGCACAGAATAGCATGATTCACGGTATCAAACACGGCTGTAAGATCAAGGAGCACGAGGACTGCCCTCCCTCCCTCATCCACCACCCTGCGTAACTCTTCAGCGGCAAGAATTAAGGTAGATTCGGTGGAATGGCTTGAGCGGAAGCCATGTTGAGAGGTGTCCAACAGGTTGTTTACATCCAGGTATTTAGTCAACACTGTGTTCAGTTGTTTCTCTAGAACTTTGGCCACAATTGGTAAGCCTGCAATAGGACGGTAATTCTTAGGATCATTGGGGTCCAGGCTTCGTTTCTTTAAGAGGGGAGTGATTGATGCCATTTTCCAGGTTTTTGGATTTCAACCAGAAGCCAAGACTTTGTTCAGGATTGGGGTAAGATTTTCGCAGATCATATGGGCAGCTTTATGCATAATGGAAGGGGGGCAGGGATCGGTAGGGGCACCTGATTTTATAGAAAGTAGAAGTTTTTGTGCTTCCCCACTGTTTATTGGCTGAAAACAGGTTATTCTACAATGGGGGCGTGCCACAGATGTTATCGTGTCTTGAGGTTCTGAGGCACTTAGGAAGTCATTATGATTTCCTTGCACCTTCTATTGAAAATATCCAGCTAGTCTGTTGCATAGGATTTGATCAGGCTTAAAATCATTGTCCTGTTGACGTTTGGCTAACATATTAACAGATTTGAACAGTTCCTTTGTGGAGTTGCCCACCGCCTTTATATTTGTTGTAAAAAACAGTTTTTTGAGGCAGTAATTGCCTCCTTGTATTGTGAGATGGTACAGTTAAATATAAATTTATTTTGATTGTTATAATCTTGCCTCCAGAGGCGCTCAGCACTTTTGCAGCTAATCTTTAAACATTTGAGCTCTGGAGTATACCAAGGTGACGATATCTTGACTCTTTTGACCGTCACTAAGTGTTTTGGTGCGACCCTATCAGCAGCTGACACTAGCCAGTCGTTGAACTGCAGGGCTGCCCCATTGCTGTCAATTTCTGGGAGGGCAGGAAAAAAGTCAAGGGCTGACTCAAAGTCGCCATCCTTAAGTTTGCCCCACCGCCTGATTAATACCTTAGATGATTTAGCCTGTGCTCTAGGGTGTAACTGCTTGGCTTTAAGGTTAAAATATATGGCCTTGTGGTCTGTCCATGGTAGAGCTAACAGACTGGTCAGGGTGATGTCGGGGTTACTTGTAAAAATCCCATCTAACGTGTGTCCTGCCTGATGGGTGGGTTCAGTTACTAGTTGATTGAAGTTAAAAGCCTCAAGGTTGTCTAGCAGCCTAGTAGTGTCGGTGTTGGTTTTAGATTCTAGATGGTAGTTGAAATCCACAAGAATTGTAAGGGAGTCAGAGTCAGTATATGATTCCAGGAGCATCAGGAGAGCTTGGGAAAAAGCTGCTTTGGTGCCGGGTGGGCAGTAACAAAAATTACATCTGAGGTAGAGAGTTGGATTAAATCTTCCAGCTCATGTTTGTGCTTGACTACAGAGCGGGCGTTAAGCAGCAAGCACTTGGCATGCTCCATAGATGTTGCCTTAAGGTCCTTGTTTATTCAGTGTGTGTCCTTGTTTCTACTTCCATTTTCACTGTTTTTACCAGTGGCAGGCTCCTTTACATCCCACCCTTTTCTTGGTTTGTTTGTGGACATAGGGGTCGAGCAGGCTTTGGAATTGATTCTGAACAAGCAGTTTGTGCATTGAATATCTATCCCTGCAACACTTTGAGGGAGCATATGGTGAGAAACGCACATGTTTCCTCGTAAGTCAAGCAGTTTTTGCCTACCATATATATGGGGTCCGATTTGACCAGGGGTTCTGGCGCTGGTCGCGCTCCGGGCACAGACGGGCCTGCCTTTGGCGCGCCTTCGAGTGCCCTCTGCACGGCCGCTCCTGCATGTTAGATATAGTGGTGGTAGGCAGAGAGACTAGAGCGTCAACCCCAGTGCAGTGCGGTCCCGTCTAACCTCTGGGGACCGCAAGGGCCGAACGCTAGACTACTGGCAATTGTTTAAGAGGATTCAGGCTGCGAGGTAAGGTGAAATTGAGCAATTGAAGAACCAGTGCAAATGATTAGCGTTTTAAAAACACAGCCAGATTAATGCAACACAGTTAAAACGAAAATCGAGTAAAAAGAATCAACTAGATTCGGCAATTTCAATGCAGCAATTGGGCAGTACAGAGCGCAAGATTTCCTGTAGCAGGCTATCACAAAGAGTGACCGAGACTAATGCCCTGCTAACAGACAGAAGCAGATAAAAGTAATTACAAGCACCAAAAGCGCAAATAGTAGATATAGTTCTACCGTGGTGCTAAAAAAGTGCATATATGCAGCCAAATAAAAAAAGGCAGTAATCAAACGTACTCCTACTATGCACAGCCTACTCTGACTGTACCTAGAGTGGTTGTAGGTGTTGAGCCAAAAATCCCCCCAAGGGACGATCTAACCCCATTTCCTGATGGAAGATAATGCAGGAACCCGTCTTCACCATGAACAGGACACCCCCTCACTGAAATGACAGACTACTGTGTAGTGAAGTCTCAGCATGCAGGGACACTGGGTGTCAGCTGACGTGCCTCCTCTCCTAACCAATCAGGATGCTCATCTTTATGTAATGGAAAGCAGCTTTGCAATGTGCGTTTAGATTAGTTATGTTATGGATATTTAGATAGCCCTGTCGCCGCGTGGATGAAGATAGCGATTACATTTGTATATAGTGCAAAAAGAGGCCTTGTACATGTTCAGGGCACTGCGAAAATGTACTGTGAAGCTAGATGTGTACACAAGTTTAGTTTCAGAGAAACTAATCCAACATTGTCATGCATGCAATATGTGCAAAAGGTTACTGCTGAAATGTTAGTGTGAAAAATAGGACAATGTAAGAAATAAGCTGATTTGCTACATGGGCCTAACCTGGGTACATAACACCCACTCCTCATACTTAGGTTCAATATATAAAAAAGCTATCTTGAACCGTTCAAATAAGCCAGCAGCCCATGATAATAAGAAAACTAAAAAGCCTAAAAATGAGTGTAAAGTCAATTACAAACTAGTGTAAAATCATCTAAAAGCAGGTTTCCCGTAAAATTATATTTAAAAAAACCTTAAAAGTCATTATACCATTTGAGATATCAAGCACTTTGAAAACCATGGTGCCTAGAAGAATAAAGCATGAATTTGTGTAATCCATTTTCTTGAAACACAGGCTGAATTGTTCCCACCACACAGAAAGATACATTTGTTTGTGTTCTCAGTGGTAGATGCAACATTGTTATTGCCCACAACCCTAGATTCTCTCCCAGAAATGCACCTCGAAGCAGGTTTATGGAGCAAAGGTGACTCCATCTAATTCCCACAGCAGCAGCGGAGGAAGGCATTGTTGCCCATAAGTGTTCAGCAGAGCTGCTGTTCACATCACTAGGATCTGTAGCATCCCAGGAAGGCTCTAAGAATGCATTCATCATTAATAGAATGTACTGGGGAGAACAATACACATGGGCCTTTAAGGGGTCTATCAGTACTTCAATGTCCGTTGGCGCAACCAATGGTGATCCTAGACATATATCCAGGATGCATTCATGGCTGCAAAGCAGTCAGTGGAAAACAGGTTGTATGCAGTCCAGCCAGACAGGACTGAAGTATAAGAACCAGTGCTCGTTTAGTTCTTGAAGCCGAGGTGTACCCAAGCAGTGTAACATGCGCTCACTGCAACGCAGCACAAGCAGTGCTGTCTCCATTCCGGGTTGAACCGAGATGTTCATTGCAGAGTAGAAAAATCAGGATTCCTGCCACAAGCAGCAGCACAAGCGGGAGCCCTCAAAAAATGCTTTCCAACACGGAGTGTATAAATGATGGTATAACTCCTAAAATCATCTAAAAGGTACTAACAACCCCAAAGCCAATATATTTTAAAAGATGCACTAATCCTTATGTATCAGACATGTTAAAGATCCGATGAACCAGCTCCCCAAAATGCAGCAGGAACTTAGTATGGAGTAGTGCTTGTATCTCAGATGAGAACCTAGAGATCAAACGTTTCTCAGGTTGAAGCTAAGGCCACATCCTTTTAAATAAGCATGGCTTTCAGCTCATGAAATGAAACTGTGTGTTGGAAACATTTATCAAAGTCCATAGCTTAGCCTCCCTAACTGTGCAGGTAGGATGAAATAGTACTTGATGGCAACAAGTCACTACGGAATTAATTGTTGCTAAATAGGCGATGCCCGGTTCTATTTCGCAGCAACCTTTATCATTCAATATCAAATAGCTCCCATTTGAGAGCAGGTTGAATGCCGGATGTATCACGGCAGCTGGAGAACCCTTTTTGCAAACGAAGGACCTGCTTAATGCATCCTCACAGTCGGAACCACTAAGGAAAACTTTGGTGTCCCTATTCCTGCATCTAAACCCGAACGATAATTCCCAATACTCATGCACATAACCTTCCCCTAGTGCTTCATATCTGCCTACTTGTTGGTATTGGAGACAATATTGGAATTGTAAAGCCATGACGGTAGGGTGATATAACCATGGATTATCCAGTCTGTGCATGGTGTCCCATCCACAGTGAAAGGTCCAATCTTTCAATGTGCAACATAGAATACTTTGCATCTCTGCCTGCCATTACTATCTGTCTATCCGCCAGATCATATTCAGAAAACAGACTAGTACTGTTGATGTAACACCACAGTACATGGCCAGAACGCAATGTTTGTAACATTCAGCTCAGTATTACGATGGACCGTAATTGGAAATGTCCAGGTTGTAAAACAGACATGTCTTGCTGTATTATGCCAATTGCAAAAGACACTATGTTGCCTAGTGAATACATTCTGGATGATAATGTGGTCATACGTTGTCAACCACAGCCTAAGCCTTTTCTAAATTAACCCTGTTGATCTCGCACAATTTCTCAGTAGCTTCCTTTTGAGAAATCTTCCACAGCTCGTTGTATATTCTGTACAAGAAGTGCTTTTGAAATGGGTTCTAGTGACCTAATAGAAAATCCACGAGATCCATTTCATCAGAAAGAAGGGACAAGTGTTTCTTCACCTGGGAAAGTGTTGAGGTTTTTTAGCCAAACTAGGCATACAGTCCCAACACTAAATAACATCAACACCCCGAGTGGTCTGACTGTACATATTGCTGATCAGGCCTATTAATCCTAATCCCTTCGGTGTTCCCAAGGAATGTAGATTGACACCTATTTGAGTCTATCGCCAAACCAACCATCCCTTCCAATCGGGGTCTGATGAATTGAAAGAACTATTTAGTACCATGATATCTAGTGTATCCTCAAGTGTGTTAAGTACTGCCAATTCTCGAAACTTGTTGTGTGTTCAATGTGTTCAAATTCTTCATTTTAGCTAAACCAAGACATGAAGTTTGTTGCACTGTTTTGTTCAGGAAAATCATTTGATTTGAATGTGTATGAGGAATGCTCTAAAGAAGGCCTCCATTCCCTGAACCTGCCCCTCTTTTGTCCCCAGACAGATTTTGTGTCTATGGTGTCTTTCCAAAAGTCGAAACCCTGTATAGACAGTTGGGTAATAAAGGAAGCAGAGTATATCAGCCTGGTGTTGGTTAGCATATTTTAATTTGCAGGTGTAGGTACAAGCATATAATAATATGAGGCTGGGTCTGATGTGTGAAAGGCTGAGAAACTAGCAAACTTGTCTGCAAATGTTTTTGGACAACCTTTCAGCGGTGTTGGGAAATGTTACCATTGTGTGTCTTTATAAACAGCGCGTGGGATTCTAGCTTTGTGTAAAAAATGGTGACCATAATGTTGATAACAGAACATGTCTCCATATTTAGATCTACTATCATGCAATTCAACATTAGAAAATGCAGCTGATTACTCTAGATCTGCAAGCAGATTGTGCACAGTCTCAATATCCCAATCATCAGAGGAGGTACTAGAGGTAATAATATATTTTTAACAAAATCATTAATGAATTTGCAAAAATTCAGTGGGACCATACACATTATACAATACCTTGTACCACACTATTCCTTCAGGAACTGGAACTGCTGTAATGTTCACCAGGGACAGGTCCCTTAGTTCATGGTGTGTTGATGAATGTGGTTTAAGAACCAAGTTCACAAGATGTACTGTGGGGCGTTCTGGGAGATAGTGTCCATTCAGAAGTAGGAAAAAGACAGTTACCAAATCACTCCAGAGGACCAGGAAAAGTCATCTAATTGTAATCCAGAGATGTATCCATGGAACAACAAAGTATGTATTTTTCAGCCAAAGATAGAGAACATACGCTCTTAGCTTGAAAGGGAGAGGTGGTGGTGGCAGCTCAGGTTCACTTCAATTTGATGAGAAGTCATCCTAATGCACAAAGTAGCCAGATGCTGTCCGGTCTATTTTTAGTAGCTCAGCTGGTTTTGTAGAACGGGGAGAGGACTCGATCTGTGGTATATTTACATAGACGTCGCCAATTTCATGAATTGAAATTTCTGTACAGCTGCTAACTCACCTAAAGAGATTTTTCGCATTGCCAAATCTCTCTCCACTATGCCGCAAAAAACCCCTAACATGGAGGGAGCACATAACTGCTGTAACAACTTGGTAGAATATTTCCATCAAAAAATTCAATTGATATGTCTTCCTTTCCCTTCCTCACAGACTGAGGCTACAGCTCTCAGTACCAGAAGTTTGCACACTAAACTGCAGTGCTCTCTCTGAGATTTTCCTCTGTTAGACTCCGGCTCCCTGGATTCATATATCTCCAGGGTAACCTCGGGCTCCCCCTCTGATCCCGCACCCTCAGCATCTCTCGCTAGTCATTAATGCCATTCGCCCGGTAATTTGGACATTTTAAAGTCATCCATCACATCCGACATGGTACCCCTGGCATGGAAGTGTGCTCAGGTTTAAGCCCTTCTGAAAAAACCCAATTTAGATCACTCCAACATGGCCAATTATCGACCTATCTCTCTCCTTCTCTGGCTGAGCAAGCCGATTGAGAGACACATAAATACCACGCTTGTGCACTACTTGGAATCCAACAATCTGCTCCATGTCTCTCAAACAGGATTTCGCCCTCAGCTCCGGACAGAGACGGCCCTTCTAGCAGTAACAGAGGAGGCAAGGAGACTTCTGGACCAGGGCGGCTCAGCAGCAATCATTCTTTTAGATCTCAGTGCCGCCTTCGACATTGTTGACCATAACATCCTGCTTGAGTGACTAAAAAATCTTGGAGTGACAGATATGGCACTTACCTGGTTCCAGTCCTTTCAAAGTGACCGGTTCTATCAAGTCTTCGATGGAACTGCCACATCAAACCAGTGGCCTCTTAGCTGTTGGGTTCCTCAGGGTTCTTCTTTGAGCCCCATGCTTTTTAACACCTATATGGTTATCCAGAATTGTGCGGCCCGTCAACTTCTTCAGATTCCTCAGAGACAAACAGCAAAACCGGCATTGAGGAATCTTCACTGGCTCCCGATCCGGGCGAGGATACAGTTCAAGGCCATGTGCCTGGCTCACAGAGCCATTTGGAAATCTGGCCCAACTATCATCCAGTCCCTGGTCACCCCATACCAACAGGAGAGGTGGCAGTCCCCAGGACTGCGGGCCCCTGCTACAGATTCAAGGATTGCCCCCGGGACCTGGCCTACTCGGGGGCTTTAAAAAATAATGCGGAGGAAGCCGCACTTTGTTTTTTACCCTATTTTCGACGGGTTCACACACCCAGCATGACCCAGCTGTTGGGAAAAAAATGCTTTTTTCAGGCGTGGTGGTCCCTATGGGTATATATATATTCTCAAATTACAATCTCCTTTCTCCAGGAAAACAATCCAGCACTCCAAGGCGGCTTGTATTCACTCAACTTTCTTTATTGAGTTGATCGCATCCACGCGTTCCGGCTGTAAAACGCAGCCTTGATCACGATGCAGAGTGCCTTTTGTTTAAATGTTAAATAAAATTCTACCAAAGGCATAAAAACAGACAGAGGTCAATTCCAAAGCACATCTCAGTCACTGATTACAGCGCCATTTTGAAACATGTTTTAAACCTTGCTCAATCCACTCCTTTACATGCAAGTGCATCATAAAAAGATATTAGTTCAAGTATTCAACAGTGTAATTCATCACTATTTCCAACTTTAGAACATAAATAGAAACATTGAAAATGTAATTTGTAACAATGTAACAGAATAGACGATTTGCGTGTTTACTCAGTCATCCTCATAATGCTTAGTACACTACTAAGCAGTAATCAGTACGGCTTTATTAAAGTGCATAGTGCTTACTTTTTTATTATTTCGAACAATACTTATTTCTACAGTGCTTGTGCTTATAATGTTTTATTATACAGCACATACTTCTAAAGTGCTAGTGCTTATAATGTTTTATTATTTTCTTTTTATTATTTTTACTAGGCACATTATCCTTACGCTACACAGAGAATTTTTATTGTTTTTTTATTTTTTCTCTTCTCTTCATTCTTCTCCTTTCCTTTCTCTCCTTATTTTTGTATATTAAAATTCATATACTTTTCGCACACAATTTCATTTCTCTTAAAAAAGTGCTAGTGCTTGATACCATATAGTGCTAAATAGTAAAGTGCATGTGACCCTTGTCCTTCTCCTCATTCATTCATAAGCAACAGTTTAAAAAACGGTTCCTTTGAATGTACAGCTTAACTTCATAATTATTAATACAGACGTGTAAACAAGTCCTCATCAATATTGAGTCCATTGGGCTCCTTACTATCTAACTCCAATATAAAATATGTTTCTAATCTGCGCAGTTCCTTCTCCCTGTTGCCCCCGTTTTTGTTTTTTTAGGAACTTCAGCTATACTGCTATATCTCATTAAATTGGGGTCACTTTTATGTTCCTTTTCAAAGTGTCAAAAGGGTAGCTTCGATCTTCATTAATGATAGTGCTTCTGTGTTGCAGGATACTCTTGTGTGTTGGCAACATGGTGCTTTCTACCTAAACTTTCTTACATGGGCAAATCAGCATGTAAATCACAAAGCTTGACTTACAAGTCAGACGACCTCTTACTTTTATGGTTTTAGTAAAAGGTGATTTAAAATCTACAATGTTCTCTCCATGCTGCGAGGATTTACATTTAAAACACTTTTTAAAACCATCTTTTACTAAAAGCCATGTCTGATTGCTTGCTACTCATTGGTATTCACTATTTACCAGGTCATCCCTAAGAGACTTCAATTTTCTAGAAGTAATCTCAGGGTATTTTCTGCTCTCTGGACCTAGTTCAAGATCCCCCTTAATAACATACCAATGTGAGACAAAAGTCTAACTTTACTACTCAGAAAAGCCCTTTGTGAATACCGAAAGTCATAAAGTTAGACTTTCATCTCAGTTCACCTTTGTGAATTGTGCCCTAAGAGTGTTAAACATATTATTATGTGAGTTGCCGTGTGACTGTGTGTATTCATGTATGAGTGGGTGTCTGAGTGCCTATATGGATGTGTGAGTGGCTGAATGGGTGTATAAGTAAGTATTTGAGTAGCTGTGTGGGTGAGTGAGTGGCTATGTAAGTGACTATATTGGTGAGTGAGAGGGTGTATCAGCGGCTATATAGGTGAGTGAGTGGGTGTCTGGCTATATGAGTCAGTGACTGACTGAAAGTGGCTGTGTATGTAAGTGAGTAGCTGTTTGAGAGACTGTTTGGTTAAGTGAGTTTGTGTGTGAGTGGCTGTACTGTAGAGTAGGTTCCTGTGTGAATAGATGTATGGGTGAATGTGCAGATGCTAGAGTGATTGTGTGGATATATGAATGGGTATGTAAATACTTGTGTGGGTGTGCAAGGGAGTGTGAAAGTGCTTGTATGGTTAAGTGGGTGTGTGAGTGACTGTATAGGTAAATAAGTGGGTGTGTGAGTAGCTGTATGAATAAGTATGTGGCTGTGTGAGTGGATGTATGGATAAGTGACTGGTTGTATGAGCATGGGTGAGTGATTAAGTCTCTGAGTGGGTGAATGGGTTTGTGAGTGGTTGTATGAGTCTCAGAGTGGGTCTATGAGAGGATTTGTAAGTGTTGGAGTGGGTCTGGGAGTGGGTTCGTGAGTCTGTGAGTGGGTGCATGATTCTAGGTGACCCTGGTACCTAGGTCATGGGTACCAAAGAAGGCTCACTGAGGCTGCAGCACAAATTGTGACATCTCCAGGGACCCCTTACAAAGACCATGCAAACTCCCACTTCAGATTGTGTGTCTTGGTGCAAAAGAAAACGAAGAGTCAACATGGCACCCAGCCCTGTGTGCTGTACCCTCACACACTGCATGAGACATAGGTAAGTTACCCCTACTGCAGGCTTTAGAGCCCTAAGGCAAGGTGCACTATATCCATATATCCCATATGTGGTCATATCTATATGAGCTAATATCACCCTGTGAAATTGGAACCATTCTTAGAAATTGCAAGTGCACAGGGAAGCCATAAAGAGTACATGAGCTGGGTGCCTGTCATTACGATTTTACTAGCTCCATGATGGCTTCACTGAACCCTAAGCAAACATCATGTCTTAATAAATCCTCAC
The DNA here is from genome assembly GCF_964261635.1 of Lissotriton helveticus. NCBI lineage: Eukaryota > Metazoa > Chordata > Amphibia > Caudata > Salamandridae > Lissotriton > Lissotriton helveticus. The sequence goes on from NC_136069.1 coordinate 390,819,575, forward strand.
TAAAGCTTCTGTGGGATGTATTATTACATGCACACAGGAGAGTTTTTATTGAGTCCCCTGAAAACATACCAAGCACTGGTGTGGTCTCTGACTAGTCGCAGCCAGTTTGCCACTACCAGACATGTTTCTGACCTCATGGGGTGACATCCTGTGCTCTCAGAGGACAGAAATATAGCCTGCTCTGGGCTTAGGTGCTTCACACCTCCTCTATTTTCACATGAAACAAGAGCAACCTATACGTCCTTGCGAATTGGGTGTTGCTGTTTAGCAAAAAAACAATCTTCACAAGGAAATCATTTACCTGATAGAGGCAGTTTATGCAAGACTAGGCATGGCGAACGTGAATAAATCGAAAGCTTGAGTAACATTTAGAATAGGACCTTAATTCAATTCAGTCAGACAATATTACATGGATTATTAGATATAGAAGCCCACATAACAATTTATCAAAACTGTACTCACTTCAGCCGAAATGAGCATAATTTATTTTGCATTCATCATAGTCATTGTACACACAAAATCAAGAACTATCAGAGATATTTGATCATGTATTTACACTATGTACATTTATATTTCAGCGTGATTTGTGATCCCTGGTGAGGGGACCATAACCAACAGTGATATAAATACGGTGCTAAGAAGAAAGGGAGGTAGTGGTTATTGGTATTTACACAAAGAGGAGCTCTTATCAATTATGATAAAATAAATTATAATATGTGTTCCAAGTTCCTTAGGCTCTCTCTTTTTACCAGCCAACGCCTTTTTGACCCTCTCTTGGTATGTATCTGTGAAACGCAAATTGAGAGACTTGAACATACGATAGGTAATGCTGTATCCTGCACGTCTGAGGGTGAGGCTGGACGGTAAACCCAAAATCTGCACTGACCCGAACAGTCTAGCACAGGTGTTGAAGTTACTCTCAAGAAACAGTGCCACGAATAAAGGACAGGTTCCGACGTAGGATAATCCTGCGGGTCACTGTGACCTAGACCAGAATGACTAATATATGGCTCCCAGTTCTCCTGTATCAATGGTTCACGTAAGCTAAGTAGATAATAGGTTGCCAGGACAGTATCAATACATAGATATGATTTGGCTCTAGCCACCTGACTTGCTCCACAATTGTACACCAGCAGTATATATGGTTCAGTATAAGTAATGTGGTCTTCCAGAACCGTCGTTGGTATTGTGCTATGCATTAGATTATATTGGCAAGATTGCAGGGTTGTATGAATGATACTAAATGCCAAATTGTAAATCAGAGCTGTACACCAGCTCAGGGACACTTACCGTCCCGCGTGTATAACACACATTCTCCAGTATTGGGGTGTCTTTCATAGATTCACATGCCTGAACCATTCCCCGTCGTCGGAGTGGGAGTCCCACGGTATATAAAAAATACCTGCCTGCCGTCTCTGTCAGGTGGGGGTGTGAACGGGGATGATGGATTTCTAGCCCGTCTCTGGAGACTTGTCAGGCGCTTTATATTTTTTGTCTAGATGTGGCAAGACTGGAGGAATAGATGCAGGATTCGACATCACCTTTAGTTCCTCTTTCCATAAAAAAATCTATAATTGGAATCGCCCGCACCTGTTTCCTTGGCTGTTCTTTAAAGTCATAGAGGAAGCATTCCTCTTTCTTAATTTACATAGGGATAAGGAAACGTTGGGTTTCTCTCTCCATAAGAAGGTGAAAGCCTCGAATGTCCACTGGAGGTGAATCGGTAGGAATCGGAGGTGAAGGAGAAGGTGTCTGGATTTGATATTTATCCCACTCAGACAACAAAGACCTCTCATCTACTTCACCTTCCTCTCATCTACTTCACCTTCCTCTCTCTTCATCCTCTGTTGAGTGTGCTTGTGCAGAATGATGAGAAATCACTGGCGAAGGAGGTCTAGGAGACCTGAATTCTGATGTGGAAGCCTGCGCCACTGGTGTAGGAGGCACGAAGTCCAATGATTCAGATGGTGGGAAACGACGGTAATAATCGTCCAGCATATGCTGAAGATTGGTTACCAAGGCTATAGGCATTTGAGCTGTCGGGATACTAGCAGCAGGTGACGCTAAATGTTCAGGCGAAGGTTGATCATCCTGATCTTCCTCTTGGTACTTAATGAACAGTTCTGAAGGACTTGTAGCCAAAGCTATCATCCACATCAGAATCTTCCTCACTGTCTTCTTAGTCCAGCAATTTGTCAAGTACCTGTAGAGGTACCTTATGTAGAGAAAGACGCAATGGAGATAAGGGCTCAAGCACAGAACCACGTCTTTGTAGCAAAGATGGCTTTGTCGTAGACGGCGTAGAAGTTAAAGCCATAGATGGTGACCAACTTGTATTTCCGTACATCAGTTTCTTACTTAAAGGCTCCCTCGAGCCGCTTTGAGCTGACGAGCTCGTGGAGAGGCACCTGCGCGCCTGGAGAGATACTGCGGTCCAAGAATACGGTAGCCTGCTCAGCAACCCCAAATAGGTTTTGCCTAATCTCTGCTGATGACGGATAATAATCCAGAAACACATGTCCAGAGATGGCCAGAACTAATCTGCACCCACCTGGTGAAACACTCAAGAGACTTTCCAAGTGTACTCGCTTGGCTAACCGAACTGCATCCACCATGATGCCTAGGGGCGACTCTGCTGGGAGGTGAAGCAGTGTGCTCCCACATCAGTTTCTCACTCTATAGAGTAAACATGCATTTACATAGGGACGGACACTGAGTTTAGACACTAGTCTGAGTACATCACAGCAAACTAAAGAGGCCACAATAATCTTTATAATGGCTGAACTACCAGTGTAACATTCACAACACAGTCCTATACCTGCAGAATCACAATGTAGATGTGGCTATTCTGCAGGAAACACACCTGGCACCTGGATTGGGTTTGCTAACACAAATTAGGATGAGGGGCACCTATGTGGTATCCGGCTTTACCTCTCATGCACGTGGGTATTGCTGTGGAACCACCAGGGATCCAGTGTAAAGATTCAGGATGTATGTGTGGACGCCGGGGGCAGATATATGGTTATACATTGCCGTACAGATAATCTCGATGTACTACTAGTTGGCATCTACGGCCTGAATTATGATGACCCACACTTCTATATTCATTTAATGATAAAATAGCTGGGTATGCAAATATTCCTCAGCTTTGGGGTGATTATTTTAACTGCTTCCTATCACCTGAGCTTGACAGATCTAGAGGGACCACTAGAAGACTATCTGCTGCAGTCAAGGCAATCACTGCAATAACTGAAGGTAGTGGATTGCTGGATGACTGGCGTTATAGATTACCATTAGGTAGAGAATACACCCACTACTCATCCACATATGGCATTCATACACGTATCGATTATTGGCTGGTCTACGAAGAGTCTCCTCCCCCACATACAAGAATGTGTCCACTTGCCGCGCACACTGTCCGATCATTCGCCTGTTAGGCTAACGCTTGCATTCAAAGGTCTGCAGCCTAGGGTCCTCATATGGCAGTTCCCACAATACTTGTTGTTGGACACGGCATTCCGAGCGGAGCTGGCTCAGGCAATAGACAAATATTTCTTTACATAATATTGGAAGTGTCACGAGCATGGCCACCATCTGGGAGGCTTTTAAGTCATTCATTTGTGGGGTAACTATAAGCGAAACACGCAGGAGTGCTGAGATCTGTAAGAGACCGTATGAAAAAACTTGTGAAGGAATTGGCAATACTGAAGCGTGACGCACTCCGATCCTCAGAGCCTGAACACTTAGCACACATTAGAGAGAACACGGAAGAATATAATAAATTGGCACAAAGTGAGATGGTCCACCAAGGGAATTACAGCACTGCAAGAGTGTACAGGGAAGGAGCGAGGCCTACCCGCAAGAGGTGACAGCGGGGTATTGACACTCCTGGACAAAGACGGCAAACCTATCTGGGACGCCCCACTGATCACTGACTGTTTCCGTTCTTATTACGCAGAGCTATATACGCCATGAGGCACTACTGCTGCTAAATCTGCAGAGGAATATTTAAAATATATTGCGATGCAGTGGCTGTCTAATTCACACAAAGATCGATTGATGGCCTGCCTCTGCCCCACAGAAATTACTGAGGCCCTAAAAACAATGCAAAACAACAAAGCCCCAGGGTCCGATGGCCTGACAGTGGACCTCTATAAGAAAAATAAAGATCATACAGTACCGCACTTAGTCAATTTATTTGAGGAAATGAGAAAAGGAGGGAGCATGCCTCCAACGATGCGTAAAGCCATATTGGTCATGCTAGTAAAACTCAACAAGACACCCAAGCTATGCTCCTCATATGGGCCATTATCACTGCTTAACACTGACACAAACATTTTTGCGAAAATCTTTGCAAATACCATCTCCCCGCTGCTACATGGTCTGGTTGGCCCAGAGCAATCAGGTATTATCCCTGAGAGGTCTTTAACAAGTAATACATGTACATTATTCTGTGCAATCTCCCAGATCGACCCCAGAGTTCATGCCGCGGCTGTCTTTATGGATGCAGAGAAGGCATTCGATTCAGTGGAATGGAGCTTTTTAATGGCAATGTTACAGTGAGTAGGGGTGGGTGAAGTCTTCATAAAGTTGGTGGAAGTGCTATATGCGAAACCCATGGCCTGAATACGTGTTAATGGCATGACCTCTGGCCCAATTGCAATCACAAGGGGTACTAGAAAGGCTGCCCCCTTTCCTCGTTAATATATGCATTGGTGGCCGAGCCATTAATATTTGCTATTCGTGAATATCATTCTTATGGAGGCATACGATCCTCTAAGTATAACCTGACGATTTCAGCATATGCTGACGACATGTTGCTGTGCATCAGAGATCCTGAATACTACAAGAGGTCGAAAGATTTGACAGCCACTCGGGCCTGCAAATTAATTGGTCCAAATCACTTATATTTCCCTTGACGGCCGCCACATCTCCGGTGCCGCTTGATTATCCGCTAATGTAGACATCAGAACCTGTGAGATATCTGGGAATCCAAGTTCACACAGACCCTAGAGACAGGGATTCGTGAAAACTACATCAGGGCTTTGCTACGCCTTACAGATATGGTGGACAAGTGGATTCATCATTTGCTGTTGTCACTGCTAGGGCGAATAGCTATTATGAAAATGATAGTGCTATCTCGCTTCCTGTTCTACTTTCTCAATATACGAATTTTTCTCCCGAACTCACTGTTTCGTACCATTCGCACTCAGCTTATTAGGCTTGCATGGGCTTGTATACAGCCAAGGGTGCAATGGGCCATTCAGTGCTCCGGACTTTGAGAGATAATATAGAGCGGCACAAGAAATCCCTGTGCAAGCTTGGTTACATGGTCCTCCTAATTTACTGCATTTACATTTGGAAAGAGGAGCAGTGCTTTCACTCACTGTCGCATATACTTTACCCACAAGACAGAAGAGAAAATATCATGTTTTTGTGGGACTTACTAGCGGTCAGCTACATAAAGTGGCGGAGCAGCAGGGACTTCCACTACTATACACTTCTACACTGCCATTAGGATGACTAAACATACAGACTATGGGAGACCTGTTTATCAACGTCGAGGTCCGAACTTTGGAGCAGGTTCAGACTATGTCTCCAGACTCTCCCCCTCTACTCACGTACCACTACCACAGAGTTAGACAGGCATTGTGTAACCTATTGGATGATGGCTTTACAGACCCGCAAGAGTTCACCTCACTTGCATACCTTCTGAGACCCCAATCCACACAGAGAGGCATAGCCACATTACAAACACACGCACAAAAAGAGAGCAAGTCAAACCTTATGAATATCTGCCAGGAGTGGCAGAAAGAACTCAGTATGTACATCTAGGAAGAGCAATGGTCGTACTGTTACGCAATAACAAAGTCTGTTTCACAAAATGGTAGAAATTGCTTAATCCATTAAAAAAATATTTACACCAGTTTGAATGCTCAGATACAGCCTCATGGAGAATGACAACTGTATGAGATGTGGAATGGCTGGGGCCAAATTTGGTCACTTGGCGTGGGACTGCCCAGGTGTTGTGAGGTTCTGATCGAAAGTAATTGGCGCATTGCAAGATATAGCTGAAACCCCCTTAGAGATAACTCCCTTTGTAGCCCTGCTGGACTATGATAAAGTGTTGCCCAGGGCCTCCCGCAGACTCATCGCAATAGGGATGTTGCTAGCGAAACGGAGAGTAGCCATGCCTTAGATGAAGGGCCGTTGCCTACTCTCATGGAGTGGCTTACTGATCTATCCTATTGTAATACCCATTCTGAAAATGATAATGCCCTTGGACTAATAAGATGTAAACCACGTGATATTTAGGAACCTTATAAGATGTATCTCAGGTTGCAAGCTGCAACGGTCGAAGATGCTGAGGTAGACCCGGGGAGGGATATACCGAAGGCCATGGCTGCTTCATCAATACAGCAGGATTGATCGGATAAATATTATGTGACACACATTGAGAGGGACCACAGCGAAAGCAAGAATATAGTAAAATTCAATAGTGTATCTCTATCTGCATTGTATAAGTGACTAGCTTACCCGTTGCCCGTTGCTGCGATCTCAGAAGAAAGGAAATTCAAGGAAACTTGTTATGATAACATTCAATTTACATTGTGTCATTATTATAGAAACGTATTCATTTTAATATGGAAAACATTTCAAAGTGTTGTTTTAATTCTGTTTTTTTATTCGAGTGCTTGTGGATACACAATTTTTTTTGTTTTTCCGTCTGGTGCATAGACGAATAAATCAGAAGGTTTTCCGACGCGTGAGCTGGCCACATACAGTTGTCCATGTGAGAAGCACGGATTCTCCAAATCTAGTCCACACACTTGCAGCGATTGTCCTTGTGCTTTGTTGATTGTCATTGCAAAAGCGAGTCACACCGGAAAGTGTAAACGTTCAGTATTGGAAAGATTATGAGGGCCCTGGGTGGCTGAGGGGCCAATATTTAACACATTTTTTTGTTGTTGCCAGAAACCTTCGCGGGAGTGTACTCAAGAACTTTTAACCCTTTTTTTTTTTTTAGCCAGAAACCTTCGCGGGAGTGTACTCAACAACTTCCCAAAGTTTCATGCGGATCAGATGAATGGTGTAGTAATGCATAAAGGACAAACTGACATACTTTGGTTTTTATATATATAGATAGGCATCTGGGCTCTATTGATGCAAAAGTTGTCAACTTGGAGAGGAAATGAATAGTTGTTCGACACTGTTTCTGAATTCATGCATTTATGTAACAACATAATGGCTACTGTACTGTAAAAGATGTTTAAAATTATAAATAAAGGTATAAAAAAAAGAAGCTTCACTGGCTCCCAGTGGCTCAGTGTACTATATTTAAAACAGGATGTGCCATCTTTAAATCTGTCTACAGCAAAGGCCCTGAGTACATATCCACAAGGATCCAAAAACACTCCCCAAAACACAATGTTTGGTCAGCCCAAAGGAGCCTTCTAATGGTCACGAGATTCAACATTAGAGGCTGGGAGGGACATGGTTTTCTACTCTAGGTCTTCAGATCTGGAACTCATTCCCTATAGCAATCAGATGAGCAGAAAATTACGTGTGCTTTAGAAGGATGTTGAAAACATGGCTATTCTCTCAAGCATATAGCTAAGCACTGGACTAGGTGATGGCTCATTAACCCAGCCCCAGGAAACCTGTTAGTGAATGTACACTATATGAAAGGTCCAAAGCATAACATAACATAATATGAGTTTTAAACATATACATGAAGGTAATACAAAAGTTAAAATAGTGAACTTTCTGTACTACTAATGAGTGATACTATTTCTAACATATTATGTGAGTGGCTGTGTGACTGCATATTCATGTGTCAGTGGGTGTGTGAGTGCCTCCATGGGTGTGTGAGTATCTGTATTGGTGAGTAAGTAGGTATGTGAGTAGCTGTGTGGGTGAGTAGGTGGTTGTGTGAGTGACTATATTGGTGAGTGGGTGTGTCAGAGGCTGTATGAGTAGTTGAGTGGCTGTGTAAGTGACTTTATGGGAGAGTGAGTGGGTCTCTGAACGACTGTGTGAGTGAGTGACTGGGTATGTAAGTGGCAAACCCAATGGACCTCAAGAACTTCAGACCCATCTCTCTTCCACCCTTCCCAGCCAAGGTCATTGAGAAGTCCATCACTGCTCAACTTTCCAAGTTCATCGAAGCAAACCACATCCTGGACCTCTCTCAATCGGGCTTCAGAAGTAACCACAGCACGATTCTGCTTCCTCACTGCCACACCCGATGACTGCAAAATGGCAACCCTCATCCTCCTGTACCTCTCGGCCACACCTTCGATACCGTATCTTACTGCACCCTATTCACAGGACTTCATAATGCTGGCATCCGCAAAATAGCCCTGGAATGGATCCACTCCTTCCTCAACGGACGAACAAAGAGTCAGACTACCACCGTTCCACCCTGAACCCACAGATATCTGCTGCAGAGTGCCACAGGGCTCCTGCCTGAGTCCCAATCTCTTCAACATCTACATGGCCCCGCTCGCAGCCATTGTGAGGAACCCCAGACTCAACATCGTCTCCTATGCTGAGGATTCTCTCCCTCACCAACAAACGCACATTCGGCATGAACAAATTTCATGGTCAGATGAAGGCTGTCGACACCTGGATGAAGGATAGCTGCCTCAAGCTCAACTCAGAAGACTGGGATAACTCCTGGTTGCTGACAGCACTTGTACCCCCCCCCCCCCCACACGCACAGAACCTCAGCATCATACTTAACTCCTTGCTCACCATGAGCTGCCAGATCAAAACCGTCTCATCATCCTGCTTCCACGTGCTACACCTCCTGCTTTGCCAATATGTGCCTGGCTACCATCCGTCGTATCCGCAAAATCACGGCCGGAGGAAGATCCTTCACCTACCTCACAGCAAATACCTGGAACATCCTGCCTTTCAATTTCAGGTAATCACTGTTACTGTCTCAATGCAGGAATTAGGACCTCAATATCTGTCTCTTGTACTGAACCACAATGCCTTAGATGTACTAGCAGTCTCCCTCACCAAACTCCAGCACCTTGAGACCCTTACGAGTGAGAAGTCATGCTTTATGACCCACCTGATTGAATGTATGGGTGGATGACTGACTGACTGTCTGTTTGGTTAAGTGAGTTGGTGTGTGAATGGCTGTATTGTAGCGGACATTTCTGTGTGAATGGATATATGGGTGAGTGTGCAGATGTGTGAGGGCTTGCATGGATGTGTGAAGGGGTATGTAAGTAGTTGTGTGAGTGAGTGTGTGAGTGCTTGTATGAGTGGCTTTATTGAAAGGTTGTGTGGCTAGAAGTCTCTGTCGGATGAACAAGTTACTTACCTTCCAAATTGCCTTATCTAGTAGAGACTCTATCTACCCTCAGATGCCTTACCGACCCAACCATCCTTCCCACTCTGAGACCTAATTAAAGGATGAGGATTTCCCCTTACGAAAGGTCCAATAAACTCACACCAATGGTCTGTCTTCATAGTGGTTCCATGCTCTTTGTGTGGAAAGTTGCAAAATGAACTGATGTCAGTGCTTCGAGGTGGCTCCTATATAGGTACCCTATATGTCACGCCTGGTGCAGGCAACGCAGGACAGAATGGTGCCACCTACTAGTGCACAGGGTACTGCTTAAAGATCTCTGGATCCAGTCTGACACCTGAGGATAATTCTATGATAAGGAATCTATGGCTAGAGATAGTCTTTACCAGATAGGGCATTACCAGATGTAAGTAGCTTGTTCTTCATTGCTGCATGTGCCTATCAAAGCCACTCCAATCTAATCTAACTTGTGTTGGTAACTGGTGTGTATTACGGTTATAATGTGCAGAGATTTTCGTAAAAGGGTATGTTACAGTAATTTAAATAAGCTACAGTTGATTATGTTTCTTACCCTTGTGTGTATTAAATGTTCTTTTTTTCCCCACTGTAGAAAAAAAAAGTTTGTACAAACGGTAATGTATTCCAGAAGCATCACATTTACGTTTTTGTATTGAAATATCTTACTGCTCCATATCTTATGTGCATGTATGTTTTATTGATATTGCTCTCAGACAACTCTATGTACAACATAATTGCTCACCTGATTTACCGTCGTGAATATGTGCTGTGCCAATTTTATGACTAAATACTATGATAGGGTTTATTTGACATGCCAGATACAGACAACTTCCAAAAAGCAACATTTGAGCACTCCGCTGAACTGAATTTCACCTACCTGATTTAGGGGAGTGCAAACCAACAGGTTTCCGGCTAAGGCTCATCAACTGGCTCTGGCTTTTGAAAACTTTGACCAACTGTATGCCCTTCACAATGTTGTCACAATTACACAATCCTAAATAAAAAAGAACTGGCTGCAGAGCATCATTCATCTAAAGAATAATTCATAACTGAAAATAATTGCTGGTTCATTTTTTTTAATGGCTGATTTATTCTAAGGGCCCGATTCACAGAACTAACTTAAGACAAAATCCTAAACTCACTACCATTTTGGTATTCACAGAAGACACTTACTCATTTTGGTATTCACAGAAGGCACTTACTCATTTTGGTATTCACAGAAGTTAGGAGACCTAAGTTTAGGACTCCTAAATGCCTTCTGTGAATACCGAATGTCTTAAAGTTAGGATTTTTCTCAGTTTAGGAGTAGTAAAGTTAGGACTCCTAACTTTAGGACTCCTAAATGCCTTCTGTGAATACCGAAAGTCTTAAATTTAGGATTTTTCTCAGTTTAGGAGTAGTAAAGTTAGGACTCCGAAATGAGTAAGTGCCTTCTGTGAATACCAAAATGGTAGTAAGTTTAGGATTTTGTCTTAAGTTAGTTCTATGAATTGGGCCTTAAGTGACTATCTTCGCTTAAACATTGGTATTTATTTATTCCCTGGTGCCATGCCCTAACTCTCTCTCAGCGTGTTACCGACACCTTCTTACATTGAACATTGCCTTATGTCATTGCCTAGCCTCTTCCCACTACTTTTATCTCCTTGTTGGCTCTTGGAAGTGTTGCCATCAATGCCTGTAGCAACTCCCATTAAAACTGCATTTTCCTTACTTCACCAAAATGCCAGAGATTGCAAACGTAACATCACATGTACTTTGTCTTCTAATGGCATCACAGAATTAATTTCTAATTCTTTTTTTACCCCTCAATGTGTGTTTCATCAGTAGAAGCTGCTACCCGTATGTTAGTCCTGTCAGCCAATTAGGGGTTTTCCCCAAACCTTTCTGCCTACCTCTTATTGTTGCTGAAATTCATTTTTCTTGGATTTAGGACTCTGTGCTTTTTACCACTGCTAACCCTACGCGCCAATCTCCTTAACAGGCATTATCCAGCCGCACTTGTTAGGAAATTGGCAAAACGGGCATTACAAAATAACAGGGATACCTTGTTGGATCATCTTCCTCACAGACAAACACAGACAAGACTGGGGTGTGTCAACACCTTCAGTTCCCTCTCAAGCACAGTGAAAAATCAATAATGCGTGATTGGAACATCCTTAATAAAGGCCAACTCACACTACGGAATGCCTTATTTGCCTTTAAGAGAGGGCACAATTGAAGAGGCTGCTTATTCTACACCAGGCCCCCTCCAGCACCACCTCAGAGGTGTAACACTATATGGCAGCTCCCACCCATACAAGGACACTTCCCCTGAGGTTCCTGCGCAGCCTATGCCCAAACAACTACCACCAAGAATATCGACATCAGCATGGGGCGACCATGGGTGTTAAGACACCACACAAACTGTAACAGTGAGAGGGTTATCTACCTTATTACATGTCCTTGTGGGCTTATATATGCAGGGATGACACGTAAAGTACGCGCGCGCATACTAGAACTTAAGAGCATGATCAGATACGCTAAACAAACCATCAAGCTGACCAAGCACTTCCTAGAAATGCACCATCCGGCAGATTCCATTGCTCGGACTGTACTTGACAAACCCAATCTCAGAGCCACGTCACCCAACCTGACAAAACAACTGTTGCGCGTTGAGCAAAGATGGGTGCTTCAGTTGAACACATCTAACCTTGGGTTAAATGATGACATCCCTTGGCTGGCCTTGACTTAATTCCATTGATTACGCAGACGCATTTTGCGTCCCATCCCAGATATGAGAACATTACGTTTACCACTGTCTGCATATCTAGCGTTCCACGCAGATACTACGACCCAGACACTGTCTTTTTTCACTCACATTAGAGACCATGCACTCTTACATACTCCTTCCATCTTACTAAACTCTTGCTCAATGAGTACTGTACATCTTTCTTCCTTTTCACTCTTAGCCAAGATTTCCATGCATGTTGACATGGTCCCTTTGCTCCGATTTATGCCATCTATCACTGGCACTTCTCAACCATGATGGGGCTGTTGAACCATACTGCACCTTTGCATTTATTTTCACATTTTGATGTGTAACCCCTGACCCCATTGATTTCTGCTGGGTTCATTCTCAGCTTTAATCTTCCCATCCGGCCTCTTAGACTCTGTTTCCTTATATCCCCACACTTACTTGGTAATCGAGTCCCGCCAGTCTATAATTCCCAGGGTCCCTTGCTCCTAGAACAGAAGCCGTTAACGGGGTCTCCTACTTAAATCGGTCGCACTCCACTAGTCCTTCCCACCTGTCCGTGGACATATTCGGTAGATTACCTGGCCTTGAGTGGTAAGTGTCAGCAAGTTAGTGTTCTGTACTATACTCCAGATCAGACCGCTTATCAAGCGGCCACAACCAGTTTATTAGCTGGTTTCTCCAGCTATATAGGGCACGTCCTGTGAGCGTGTCTCCGCTGAGGTGCATTGCCGTCCGACCCAATTTACCTACTACCTGTCTGCTGGACTACACTCTACTGGACTCCTGCTATTCTGGCTGCCATGCTGCCCTCTTACGGGGGTGAGAAGGACCGGAGCTTCATCTCCTGAACCCGTAATCACTCCAAGAGCTAGTAGGCTGGCATCCTCATCTGAAGCCTCAAGGACATAACAGGCTTCTAACAACCTTGAATATGGACTCTGCCATCTGTTAGTCTACCCTGCCACGTTTTGCCACCCCAGTCCACGACCCTTTGAAGTGGGCTTAAGGTGCTTACCAGTCTCTGTGCATCTCCTCTGCTGGGCAGTCCAACCCTGAGCAGAACAGTCACTTTACCGCCACATTGGACCAGCAGCAAAGACACACATTGAACCCCGCATTGCCTTTAGAACAGACGCTGTGCACTGTATCTGTGGTAAAGACCCCGCATCTCTCAATTACTGGAGCCTCGACAGCTCTTCGGAACCGACACATTGCCCAACTCTGAGATGCATCTTTGACGGCAAACTTCGCACCTCAAACCTTGTCAACCGGATTTTCAACAGTAACTCAACAGGGCCTTGCACTGCAGCCTCACTGCATCTGGGTACCGACTATCACTTTGGCTATGCAATGTTTCTTTGACACAGATCCATGTTATTCTCCGCAAACCAGGATTTCAGTTACTTTTGTTCAGCAGGTCCAACGGGCTTCATCGCAGTCAGCAAGACTTTGTCCGGGTCCGCGCAACCAGATATCCACATTTGTCGCTTTACTCCTTTTGGCGAATTTTCTTTTACAAAATCCAGATTCAATCTCTCTAGTTCTACTAATTGGACTTTTATGGTTTTGGTCTAGTTTTGTTTATGAAACATTATCATATTTTTCTAACCCAGTGTATGATCTTTTTGGGTGGTGTTTTCACTGTTATTCTATTTGAAGTGGTGCACAAATACTTTACACATTCCTCTGAGTTAAACCTGACTGCTCTATGCCATGCTACACAAGGGTTGAGCACAGGTTAATTCAGGGTTTGATTGTAACTTCACCCTGAGAAGAATTTTGGTTGCTGCTTGAGAAGGGTCCCCGCCCCCCCTTCAACTAGTAATCCAGTTTCCTACAGCGCTTTCCTAGCACATTCTGCCCGCCATTTAAACCAAGAACAAAATAAGAAATGGGAAGACTTTTCCTGCAGCGCGTCCTGCAGGTTACAAAGTAACCAGTTGAATGTGCTGAGAACAAATAACACCAACCTGTCTGAAATGTAACTCACTGGAAAACATGCTCACAAAAGTAGCCTGTTCTACTCCCAATGGAATAGCCCAGCAGCTGTGCTGTAGCACAGAAACATCAAACAGACTGTCACCACCAGCAAACTTTTTCTTATAAAGCATTAAAAGAAGTGAAGACAACAAGCAAAACTTAACTCTGAGAAGCAAGAACAGAAATCATTTGTAATTGGCTCTATTGATATGATGGACTGATTAATTGTGTTTGTGTCACTTCCTACCTTGTTGCGCAGGATTGTGGTTATTGTAGTCTATTTAAGAGCTGTAATAGTAAACACTAAGAAAGTTGACTGCATAAATTGACCCTCCTGTCTTTTAATAAAATTGACTGTGTATGCCAGCTCCAGGATGAGCCAAAAGAAAGCCTTTGCTGTTTCCACTGGAGTTAGCTGTGTTAGCGGGACAAATCCTAGGAATGGGGCCTGATTTGGATCTCGGCAGACAGGTTACTCTGTCACAATGGAGATGGATATCCTGTCCATGGAAATATAAATGCGATACAATATATTGAAATTCATATTTTGGCTGACAAGATATCTTTTACCCTTGTGATGGAGTAACCCCTCTGCTGAGATCAAAAGCAGGGCCTTAGTGTGCTGTAGCGATCCCCAAGACATAGATAGCCAGACTATATGAACATTTCAGTTTTGGAACCTCACTGGGTTTGTGAAGTGAATGTTTATTTCCAACACATATCTTTCCCCCTCATTTAGTCTGTTGGTTTATCACTTTACTCTTCCCTGTCCCTTTCTTTCACTCTTGTTCAGTCCTTTAAAAGCATTTCTGATCCAGGTATACCGTTTTAATACACCTAATAATATCACTTTCTTATAGCCTGGTTTCATGCTCTTAGCTTCTCACTGTCAATTCTGTCCTTCACACATTTCTCTAACATCTTGGCAGTGATTGATTTCCTGAATTCCAGTTTGATTCTCCTCTTTTATTTGCTTCTTCTTGTCCCCCTTCTTCCCTCTGTAACCATTCTTCCTTGGTTCTGTCATTTATGAAGCCACCATGATGTGTACATACTTTCTTCAGACTTAATTTCCCTGAATTGTTGCTTCTCGGTTTAAACTCAACACATCAAGGTATCCTATATCATACTGACAATGGGCTTGTGACACCTCACACAAAAAATATTTGTAGCTAAACCACGGTTAAATGTTATTTTAGGACCCTTACCCACTCTAGTAGTGGCAAGCTTTATTATCGGGTCTGATACTGGTCCCTATAAAGCAGAATGGTCTTCTATGAGATAGGAAATATATTGAAACACCTATATATCTCTTATAATATTGGGTGTTCATGGTATGAATAAAAAATATGTACATGCGGTGTTATTGGGATAGAATGACGCTACACCCTCCCCTTAGTGTTGACATGCCAGGATCTTTATCCTCTTCACTATTTATTTCATCAGTGTCCTAGCCTATTCAGTCCAAAACATACATAAGAAGGCAAGAAGAATACAGCAGCCAAGAAGAAATCAGGGTAAAATGTAGGTGTTGAAGGGTGACATGCCACCCTTGATGACTGTGTGACTGTCTCCTTCTTCACACTGAGTGACTCCCTAATAGGGAGAACTTATTAGCAAACTAATATCAGGGTGAATAGACTCATCACATGATCTATAATTTATGTTCTACATCCAGATAAATGTACATATCTTTAATCCATACCATGAACACCCGTTATTACAAGGGATACCTGAGTGTTTCAAGGTATTTTTTATAACCCTGAGAAGACCCAGGTAGGTAACTATCTCAAGTGCTCCCTGGAAAATGGTAGAACCCATCTGAGTTTATAAATGAGATCAAACAAAGCAAGCTACTACTAGAGTTGTTGAGGATTTAAAAATATGTTTTCCCCCCTGGGTTAACTACCATTATGTTTTACTGTAATCTTGTACAAGTCCTGAGTTATAACATACCTTGCCACCCAAAGTAACAAACCACTGGTTATACTCAGGCTTTGTGAATTTAACACTTCTTAGGTAAGATTCGGCAGCCACAGCTACCTCAGTTTTATTACAGAAAAGTTCCCATTGTTTTGTTTTACAGAGTTGAGGAGAATAAACGTGCTGCTACCGCAGAAAAAATAAAAAAACTGGTAAGATTACTATGCTTAAAACTAAATGTCTTATTCAATATAATTTTATAATAGAGATAAAGCGGAGATATCAGGCCTATATTAGCAAGCATGTGACTGTCAAAGACCTTTATACTCTTTATAAAAAATGATAAAGTCTGCTTTCGCCCTCCTCCTTTGGTGTCGTATTTCTTTTATTTTAGACCCAGCTCAATGAGAAATTGCATTACCACCATGCTGCTGCATAACTTCCTAATGATATTAAGGCACAGATTTACAAAAGGTTTGCATAGTGCATAATGCTGCCCTATGTTACTTTGCGACAGGAAGGTAATCCTCAGATTACGCCTGGCTGTTGCAGTGCATCCACCCATGGGTTTTGTTGCAGAAAAAGCCTCAAAGGGTAGTTTTTGTGCAGGAAGGGACTCCGTCCTTCACTAAAACTACCCTGGCCACAAAACTAACATTCTGGCACAAGGATATCTGCTTTGGCACTAGGCAGCACAACGTACACCTGCCCATTGAGGGAGATAGACTGCTTAGTTTCTTGGAAGATATGGTACATTTCTGTAATCTCTATTTGATGCAGTGCAGCCACTTTAATTCTTGTCCTGCATTATGTACCCTTTTTCTAAATCTGGGCTTCAATCTCCTATCACAGTAGACCTGTTGAGACTTGAGAATGAATGAAAAATATTAGGTGCCAAATATCAATCATATATCCCATATGTGCATATCAGTTGGAGTAAAACCTACTTCACAAGTCAAGTTTGTAAAAACATTTTTTTTATCAGGCATGTAAATATACACACAGACATATATCCACAAACAGACGGGTGAGCCATCTGGCTTCCAGATCGCTGGGTATGCTCATTATGGCACTCACACGATCGCAGGGATGTATGACGTTACAACGCATACTTTTACTCCGCAGACCGTTACAACGCGACTTTTACACCGCATACCGTTACAACGCATAGCGCTTAGAGGTGCTGGATAGTGGTAAGTATAATTTACTATTCTAACTCCAGTCCCCGTGGACCCTAGGGAAGGTGTTGGATAGTAAATTATACTTATTCCCTATCCTAGAGCGCCCCCCAGCGCAATGCGTTGTAATGGTATGCGGAGTAAAAGTCGCGTTGTAATGGTAGTGCGGAGTAAAAAATGCGTTGTAACAGGTGTATACCGATCGCAGCAATGTGCCAATTGTCTTACTACCTTCAACCACCACCACAACGACACTCCAGGGCAATGGATTTAGTTGCATTTATTCAAGCATTTGCAAATATGATTCCAGTGGATATGCTAAGCGAGTAAGCACATTTTGGCGATTGTTATTCCATCAGCAATGAGTCCTTCATTTATGTTTTTAAAGCATTGGCAGTTAAAAGAGACAAATGAATGTATTAACTGAAAAAAAAAAACATTACAGGGACTTTATAGTTAGTAAATAAAAAAAATTTAAACTAAGAAATTCACTGGAAAAAACAAAGGTTACAGGGTCGTTACAATTAGGCTCAGGTTTCCCTCGTACAAAACCAGAGAAATTCAGCAGTTATAGTTAGCTGAACTAACTATAACATGTGCTTAGGACTTCACATATTACATAACTCATGACATGGTCAGTGGCATCACTGATGAGACCTCAAATGACATCACTGATATCATCCAGAGACTGTGAGTGTTTTAAAAGGTTTGTGTTATATATATATATATATATATATATTATATATATATATATATATATATATATATAACATGTTTGCACCCTGCTTTGAGTGCCGGAGGATGCTTGCAACACACAGCCAGCAATGGGACACCACTTGGTGTATGAAAAAGCAGATAACTGTATCTGCAATCACAGCGTGGGACATGAAAACACGAGGCGGACCATAGCAGGAGTAGCGGAGTCAAATTCTGAGAGAGGCGGGGCCAAGAGCATTATGCTCCAATGAGGGAAGATCTACCTACCTTCAAATGTGAGCCCCCAGGCAGAACACTATCCAAGTGAAGCGGGTACTGAGGAAAGCTGCAAGGCTGAAACACGTCTGCCCCGCGTTTCACCACAATCACCACAATAACAGGACTTTGAACTGGGAAACCTTTTGCAATAAATCCATTTTCTCCACTGAGCATGTGTTGGACCCGTTTCCTCGGAAGTGGGATTAGACTTGATATATATGAATGTATGGGTTAGTGACTGGTTGTGGGAATGTCTGTATTAGCCTGTCAGTTGGTGTTGGTAGATGTATCGTTGAGTGATGGGTTATCTCAGTATCTCTTTAGTTGTCTGAGTGTCTGTGTGGGTGGGTGAGACTATGTAACTGCCTCTATAAATGAGTGAATGGGTATGTCAGTGGCTGTATGGGTCAGTGAATGCATGTGTGAGGGACTGTATGAGTGAGTGAGTGTGTGTATGGCTGTAAAGTAGATGAGTGCATGTGTTTATGGTATATGGGCGAGTAGCCGGGTATGTAAAAGGCAGTATAGGGAAGCAATGGTGGAATGGAATGGAATGGAATGAGAATTTATATAGAGCGATGGCTACCCAAGGGCGTCCCAGCGCTGTAGAAGAAAAATAGTGGGTTAAGCAGAAGAGGCTGGAATTTGAGGAACAGAGAAAAAATTAGATCGAGGTCCTATTAAAAAGCCAGGTTTTTAGAAGTTTTCGAAAGGTGAGCAAATTGGATTCTGATCTGATAGGGAGGGGGAGAGAGTTCCAGGTCTTGGCCAGATTGTAAGAAAGCGAGCGGCCTCCACATCTGGCTCTTCTAATGCGTGGTACTGAGGTGAGGTGGGAGGTCGCGGATCTGAGGGGGCGGGTGGGAAGATAGGCTTTTCACTAAGGGGCGATTGATGGAAGGGCCTGTTCCCCAGTAAGAGCGATGTGCAATGCACATGCTCTTGAATTCGATTCTGGCTCTCACAGGGAGCCAGTGGAGGTCTTTCAATCTGGCTTTGACTGATGTTCGACGAGGGATGTTCAAAAGGATGCTTGCCGCGCAGTTTTGAATGATTTGAAGTTTGGTGAGTGTGGACTGTGGGGCGCCAAGATATAGGGCGTTACCGCAGTCGAGACGCGAAAGAATTAGTCCTTGGACCATGATCCGTCTTGAGTGGAGCAGGAGGAGAGGGAGAATTTTTCGAAGTAGTCTCATCAGCCTGAAGCAGGTGGCAGCGAGCTTGGTTGCTTGGTGGTTGAAGGTGAGAGTTTGGTCGAGCCAGATGCCTAGACTCTTGATTTGCTCCTTGGGTTGCGGGGGGTCACCTAAACAGACGGGCCAGATGGGATCAATGGATTTCGTGATGTTATTTCCAAGGAGCATTACCTCCGTTAAGTTTTAAATAGGAACCCGACATCCAGGCGGCGACAGCTTCCAAGCATTTGTGAAGGCTGTGGTGGGAGTTGAGGGGGGGATCCAACGCTACCACCAGCTGCGTGTCGTCCGCATAGGTGACAATTTTCACACCGAAGGGGCGGACGACGTCAGCTAGAGGACTGAGGTAAACATTAAAAAGGGTGGGACTCAGGGAGGAGCCCTGAGGCACTCCACAATTAAGAGGTTTACTGGAGGAGGTGAACTCCCACTCAAATACTTGGAAGGATCTGTCTGTGAGGAAGGATCTCATCCAAGTGAGTGCTGTTCCTGACACTCCTATCATACCAAGGCGGTGGAGTAGGATGCTGTGATTTACAGTGTCGAAGGAGGCACTCAGGTCGAGTAGGACAATGGCCGTAGACCCGCCACCGTCCAAGATCCTTCTTGCCTCCTCCGTCACTGCAATCAGGGCAGTCTCTGTTCCATGACGAGGCCTGAAGCCCGTCTGGGTGGGGTCCAGTATGTTGTTAGATTCCAGGAAGTCGGTCAAGACAGAATTGACGTACTTCTCAAGAAGTTTGCTGAGCCAAGGTAAGAGGGAGATAGGTCGGTAGTTAGAAGGATTGGATTGATCAAGGCTGTTTTTTTTTTTAATAAGGCTTTGACCATAGCTCTTTTCCATAGGGGCGGGACGATGCCAGTATGGAGGGAGGAATTGAGCAGGTCTTGGATGGTGGGTGATATCTGTCTGGTTATCGGGGTGAGAACCCTCGGGGGAGCTGGATCAGTGGGTGATCCAGATTTGACCTGTCCCATGATTTTTTCTAGGTTGATTAGGTCTAGTGCTGGGAGGCTATTAAGAGCGTTGAGTGGGACTGTCGTGGGGCCTAGGTCGGCGGAGTCTCTGGGCGGGGTGGCAGAGTGAGGGAAAGAGGAGTTGATGACTTCTATTTTATGGTGAAAGAACTCCGCTATTTCCTCGCAATGGGTCTGGGTATTGTTGTACACCTTTGGGTTCTCGGGAAGTTGCAGGAGGGATTTAGCTATCCGGTAGATCTCCTTGGGTCTAGACGCTGCTTTATCTATCTTTTGTTCGTAGTGTTTGGCCTGCGCTAGTTGGATATCTACTTTATATTTTTTAATAGCTGCTCTATAGCTCGCTTTATCTGCTGGAAGGTAGTTGAGGCGCCATTTCCTCTCGATTCGTTTGCAGGCACGTTTGGCCTCCCGTAGATCAGTCGTGTACCATTGGATTGCCCCTCTTGGGATGGATACTTTTTAGTGGGAGTACTAGATCTAAGGAGCTAGTAATCCATCTGTTATAATTCTCGTTGCCCTGGATGGGATTGGATGAGTTAATGGATTTTGTGCACTGTAGGGAATCCTGCCACTCCGGTAGGGGGATTTTTTGCCAGTTGCGTGACTGTTGAATCGTCGGGGGTTTAGGAGGGGGGTGATAGGGAAGGGTCCAGGTGAATGGGATGAGAAAGTGATCAGACCAGGGAAGGGGGGAAGGGTTTTTAACGTGAAGGTTGGGGCAGTTGCTGAAGATGGGGTCTAAGAGATGGCCTTTTTGGTGAGTGGGCCCAGGGACAAGTTGATGTAAATCAAGGGCATGTAGGCTAGAGGAAAGTTCTCTGGCGGTGGGGTCGTTCGTGTCATCCAAATGGATGTTGAGGTCGCCTAGGATTGTAAAGTTCGCAGAGCTGAGTGCAAGGTTTGCAGCTATCGGGGCAAGATTAGAGAGAAATTGACCCTGAGACCCTGGCGGGCGGTATATGAGCATACCCGAAAAGGTATGAGTGGGGCTGAGTTTTATAAAGAAAGGGAGACATTCACTGTCTGGAAGATGCACGGGGGTGCTGGTGACTTCGTAATCTGCTCTATAGATTACTGCTAGGCCACCGCCAATTCCTTTTTTGCGGTCATGGCGGAGTATTTGGTATCCAAGCGCAAGTGCTTGTACCAGATCGGGTTCTGAGTGTTCCTGCAGCCATGTCTCTGTGACGAAGAGGATGTCTGGGCTTATTTCCTCTAACATTAGGGAGATTTCTGTGGAGTGTTTGGGGAGTGAGCGGCAGTTGAGCAGAAACATAGAGTATGTTGTGGGTTTCATTGACAGATGAAGTGCAAAATGAAAGCCACAATGGTTGCAGACAGGATGTTTTATAGATGAGTCCCATGCGTATAGGCAGGGTGGCTCAGCTGCCTGGTTTAGTAGACGAAGGGATTGGGAATTGTAAGTGATGATTTGGCTTGATGACTGAGCAGGGGGAATGGCTCTTGGCCTTGGTCGGTCGCGGACGGGCGCAGACGGGCTTACCTTTGGCGCGCCTTCGGCGCGCAAACGTCGCGCCCGCTACGCTCGTCCGCTGCGCGTCCGGAATATACACATGATTTATACTACCGTTAGTTGGCGAACAGGGGGGCGTGGCCTCAGAAAGGGGCGTGGCCTCCGGGCTTGGCGTGATGGCGCCAAGGAGTGTTGGGTTGTGTTGCCGCGTCAGCGCTAGATCCGCTGCATGGGACAACTCGTTGCCAGTGAGGGTGAGTAGTTAAAAACACAAGTATCAAGTGACAATAGGTAATTTTAAAATTTAGCTCGCTCCCGGCTTCCGCCTCAAGAGCTCAACACAATGCTTTACCAGGCGCCCTAAGTCGGCGTCTATAAGTAGTGGTCGGCGGGGGGCGTGGCCTCCGGGCTTGGCGTGATGGCGCCAAGGAGTGTTGGGTTGTGTTGCCACGTCAGCGCTAGATCCGCTGCCTTGGACAACTCGTTGCCAGTGAGGGTGAGTAGTTAAAAACACAAGTATCAAGTGACAATAAGTAATTTTAAAATTTAGCTCGCTCCCGGCTTCCGCCTCAAGAGCTCAACACAATGCTTTACCAGGCGCCCTAAGTCGGCGTTTATAAGTAGTGGTCGGCGCGGGGTGTGGCCTCAGAAAGGGGCGTGGCCTCCGGGCTTGGCGTGATGGCGCCAAGGAGTGTTGGGTTGTGTTGCCGCGTCAGCGCTAGATCCGCTGCCTTGGACAACTCGTTGCCAGTGAGGGTGAGTAGTTAAAAACACAAGTATCAAGTGACGATAAGTAATTTTAAAATGTAGCTCGCTCCCGGCTTCCGCCTCAAGTGCTCAACACAATGCTTTACCAGGCGCCCTAAGTCGGCGTCTATAAGTAGTGGTCGGCGGGGGGCGTGGCCTCAGAAAGGGGCGTGGCCTCCGGGCTTGGCGTGATGGCGCCAAGGAGTGTTGGGTAGTGTTGCCGCGTCAGCGCTAGATCCGCTGCCTTGGACAACTCGTTGCCAGTGAGGGTGAGTAGTTAAAAACACAAGTATCAAGTGACAATAAGTAATTTTAAAATTTAGCTCGCTCCCGGCTTCCGCCTCAAGAGCTCAACACAATGCTTTACCAGGCGCCCTAAGTCGGCATCTATAAGTAGTGGTCGGCGGGGGGCGCGGCCTCAGAAAGGGGCGTGGCCTCCGGGCTTGGCGTGATGGCACCAAGGAGTGTTGGGTTTTGTTGCCGCGTCAGCGCTAGATCCGCTGCCTTGGACAACTCGTTGCCAGTGAGGGTGAGTAGTTAAAAACACAAGTATCAAGTGACAATAAGTAATTTTAAAATTTAGCTCGCTCCCGGCTTCCGCCTCAAGAGCTCAACACAATGGTGTATATATATATATATATATATATATATATAAGTGATTGTATGGGTGAGTGAATGTGACAGTGGCTGTATGGGTGAGTACATGCTTGTGTTAGTGATTGCATAGGTGAGGGATTACGTATGAGTAGGTGAGTGGGTATGTGTGTGTGTATCTGTATTTATGAGTGAATGGCTTTGTGTTTGATTATATAGGTGAGTGACCAGGTGTTTGAGAAGTTCTTTGAGTGACTGACAGTGTATGAGTGGCTGTATGGGTGTATGAGTGGATATGTCAGTACCTGTATTAGTGAGTGTATGAGTGACTGCATGGGTGACTGAATGAATCTGTAGACCTATGAATCAATGAGTAGGTGCGTAAGTACTGGTATGGGTGTGTCAATGGTTTTAAGAATCGTAATGTGGAAGTTGGGGTGGGTGTATGAAAGGTTATATTGGGTTGTGAATGAGTGTCAGATTCTGTGAATGATGTTATCAGTGATGTCATTTGAGATGTCATCAGTGATGTCACTGACTGTTATGAGTGATTTAATATGTGAGGTCACAAGCAGTGCATTGGGGGTGCGAATTATTGTTTTTTGTATGAGGGGAAACTTGAGCCTATCTATAACGTCCCTGTAACCTTTGGTTTTTCCAGTGAATTTCGTAGTTTAAAAACAAAAATTCCTAACTATAACGTCCCTGTAACCTTTGTTTTTTTCAATTAATTTCTTAGCTTTTTTTAAATTCTATTGCCTAACTTTAACATTCTTGAAACCTTGGGTGTGAATAATTGAATTTCAAGGTTTTTAAATTGTATTTTGTATCTATAACGGCTCTATAAAATGTATTTTTATAACCTTGTATTTTTTTCAGTGGATTATTAAGTGTAGTTTTTTCTTTACAATTTTTAAATTCATGATGACGTCACAATACCCAGAGTGACTTCACAAAAGGTGCATGTTTTTGAGGAAGTTTGAGATATATATATAGACAGGTTTTACTTAAAAGCAGACATTAGTTATTTAGTAATGTAGAGTTTACATTTGATTTTTTGTGATGTTTTTTGAAAAAACACTTCAATGTGGTGTTTTATATGTACACAATGACACTTTAGACTGCAGCGCCATTGGTGGTCGCGAAGTGCGCATGTTTTTTAAAACTCGGGAACACATATTACTTAGACATATTTTAAAAGCCTTTTACTTGTAGTTTCACGTGATCGCAGTGATGCCGGAAGTTACGATGACGTCGCTAACCGGGATGAACGTGTGTTTTTGACGAAGTTTATAACACATATTTATACATATTACATTGTATGATGCACCCTTGGGGTTTAATATGAGTCGATTAGCCCTTATGTTTGAGTAGTTTGAGTAGTTATTTTCAAATAAAATATTGTGCTTAATTTCCAGTCTTCACGAGGACCCTGATCATTGCGAAGATCATGTCACTGGTAAAGAAAGGAATATGATTGGATGATACACTTTTCAAGAAAAACATGGCCATTTATCTATCTTGAACCTTTTTTAAGAAGAGTTCATTCATTTGCATATTTTTGAAAAGATGGCAACTTGGCCAGAAGAGGTAGATCAGGTGGAACAGCAGGCGGACCAGTAAGTCTAAGAGGTAGATTCTGGTAACTCTCAAAATGAGGGACTTCCCCTGAAGAAATCAAGCATTGCCTGGGATTTCTTAAGGATTCCTTCAGGAGAATCGAAAACAGTTGCCAAAATTGTGCAATGCACAATATGTGATCCAAGTCATTGTCAAGGGGTACACATAAAAAATATTCGTGCCATACTAAATCCATGCTTTACCATCTAAAAACATACCTAGGCAATCATCTGAAAGCAGCAAGAAGGCAATGTGAGGCTAAAGGACCTACAACTTCAATAGCAGCCGAACCAACACCGGGCAAAGAGTCTCTTCAGAGGTCCAATCTCATGTTCAGATTTATCTCCAGAGTTTTGCCAGATGGCATCATACTTCATGGATTGTGGAGTTGTACTGAGTGCTGGAGAGCAGTCCATAACAGTCCTTAGCAATGATAAAAAGAATCATAACTGTTGATATTTTGTTATTTTTGACCCTTTATAGTTTTTCCACACTTTTGAGTGCATGTTGAAATTTTTGAACTTCCAGATGCCAATATTTTTCCCTCAAAAATATTTTTCAGTGAAAAAATATAAGCTGAACGAATTCGTGTACGAGCATGTATATGGTGATTGAATGCATGCATGAGTAGTGCATTGGTTATTGAATAATGCATAAGTGGTGAATGCATGATTAAATGATTGAATGAGTGGCTGGATAACTGCATGTTAAGTGCCTGGGTAATTGAATGAGTGCATGTGTAGTACCAGGTTGATTGGATCAGTGCATGTGTAGTGCCTGGGTGGTTCGATGAGTAGATAGGTAGTGCAGGCGTCATTGAATGAGTGCATTTGTGGTGACTGGTTGATTCAATGAGTCAAGAGTAGTGCCTAGGTGACTGGATGAGTGCATGGGTACTGCATGAGTGATTGTATGAGTGCAATTGCAGTGCCTAGATGATTGCTTAAGTGCAAGTGCAGTGCCTGGATCATTGGATGAGCGTAAGTGCAGTGCCTGGGTGAATGGATACGTACAAGTGTAGTGCCTGGGTGAATGAATGAGTTTAAATGTAGTGTCTGGGTGAATGGATGAGTGCAAGTGCAGTGCCTGGTGAATGAATAAGTGCAAGTGCAGTCCCTGGATGATTGTATGGCTGCTTGGGTAGTGCCTGGGTGAAGTAATGACTCTATGGCTACTGCCTGGGTGACTGGATGAGTGTCTGAGAGATTAGATGGGTGAAAGTGCAGTGTCTTGGTTAATAGATAAATGCGAGCGCAATGCCTGGGTGAATGGATGAGTGCAAAACTAGTGCCTGGGTAAAGGAATGAAGGCAAGTGCAGTGCCTGGGTGATTGTATATCTGCATGGGCAATGCCTGACTGATCGTGTGAGTACAAGTACACTGCCTATATGATTGCATGATTGTGAATGCAGTTGGTTGATGGTTGGATTAGTGCATACTCAGTGCCTGGGTGAATAGATACGTGCAAGTGTAGTGCCTGGGTGAATGGATGAGTGCAAGTGTGATGCCTTTGTGACTATATCAGTGCAAGTGTAGTGCGAAAGTGATTGCATAACTTCTTAAAAATCTGGGCTTCAGACAGTTCCTCCCTGCCTACAGAATCTTAAAAACTGATCTGTCCCCCCGGAAAGTGTTCGCAGTGGCAAAGTACCTTACAGCAATGTGGTTTACTCGTAATCGCCTTTTAAAAACGGAATTGGTCTTTTAATTAAACTTAATTTTATTATTGTTTTTTTAACCCTATTGTGATAGTGAATTGACTAATGTGTAGTACAGCAATTTTACATGCAATGTTTTATTGACTGCGAAATGATTTTATTGTTTGCATATCTTTGATGATCTATTGATCGAAATAAAGATTAAATGATGAGTGCATAACTGCATGGATGGTGTCTGAGTGAATAGATGAGTGCAGGCCTCATGTCAAGGTGATTGTATGACTGCGAGTGCAGTGCTTCAATGATTGAATGAGTGCAAGTGCAGTGCCTGGGTGAGTTGATAAGTGCAAGTCTAGTGCCTGGGTGAATGAATAAGTGCACTGCCTGGCAGTAGCGGCTCCTGGAGGGAGTGCTGCGGGGTGGTGGGGAGGGGCGGGGCGCAATGTAATTCATTTTATTTATTTATGTACTTACCTCGGGTTGGCCGTATACCGGAGTTTACTACCCCCCACTCTGTCCCTCCCCCGCCCCACCCCACCGCCCCACAGCACTCCCTCCAGGAGCCTCTACTGCTGCCTAGGTGATTGCATGACTGTATGGGCATCACCTGACTGATTGTAGGAGTGCAAGTACACTGGCAGTGTGAATGCATGATTGTGAGTGCGGTGCCTGGATGATTGGATGAGTCCAAGCGCAGTGACTAAATGAATGGAAAAGTACAAGTGTGGTTCCTGGGTGAATGGAGGCGTTCTAGTGTAGCTCCTAAGTGAATGGATGAGTACAAGTGCAGTACCCTGATCATTGGATGAGTGCAAACGAAGTGCCTGGGAGAATAATTAATAAGTGCAAGTGTAGTGCCTGATTGATTGTATAAATGCAAGTGCACTGCCTGAGTGAATGCATCACTGCATGAGTAATGCCTGACTGATTGTATGAGCAGAAATGCATTGCCTGCATGATTGCATGATTAGAAGTGCACTGCTTGAATGATTGGATGAGTGCACGTGCACTGCCTGGGTGATTGGATGAGTGCTAGTGCAATGCCTGGGTGAATGGATGAGGGCAAGTGCACTGCGTGTGTGAATAGAAGAGTACAAGTGCAGTGAATGGGTGGTTCATGACTGCATGGGTAGGGCCTGAGTGAATGGATGAGTTCATGGGTAGTGCTTGGCTGATTTTATGAGTGCAAGTGCAGTGCCAGGGCAATTGAATGAATGCAAGTGCAGTGCCTGGGTGGCTGGATAAGTTCAAGTGTGGTGCCAGGGTGAATGGATGAGTGCAAGTGCAGTGTCTGAGTAAATAGATGAGTGCAAGTGCAGTGCCTGGTGATTGAATGAGTGTAAGTTCAGTGCCTGGGTTATTGCATGACTGCATGGGTATTACCTGACTGAATAGATGGCTACCACCTGGGTGACTAGATGAGTGCCTGGTGAATGAATGAGTGCAAAGCCAGTGCCTGGGTAATTCATGACTGCCTGGGTAGTGCCTTAGTAAAAAGGATGAATGCATGGGTAGTGCCTGCTTGATTGTATGAATGCAAGTGCAGTGCTTGGATGATTGGATGAGTGCAGGTACAGTGACAGGGTGAATGGATAGGTTCAAGTGCTCTGCCTCCATGATTGCATGACTGGATGGGTAGTACCTGAGTGAATTTATTGCTCAAGGGTATCAACTAGGTAATTGGAGGTCTGCAAGTGTAGTGCTTGGGTGAATGGGTGAGTGCAAGTGCACTGCCTGGATGAATGAAAGAGTGCAAGTGTAGAACTTAGGTGATTCCATAACTGTATCAGTGATGCCTGAGTAAAGGCTTGACCCAATGGGTATTGCCTGGGCGATTGGGTGTTTGCTTGAGTAGTGGCTGGGAGATTGAATGAATGCAAGTGCAGTACCTGAGTTATTTGATGACTGCCTATGTAGTGGCTGGCTGATTGGATGAGTGGAACTGTAGTGCCTGGGAGATGGGATGAGTATGAGCAGTCAGTCGATGAATCCACCACTAGATTACTGATTGGACACACATAATATATCCTGATCTTCAACAACTGTCAAAAAGTATGGAAAGAGAAAAATGTATTATGATTTGATTTTGAACATTAGGCAACCAAAAGAACACACAATATTTTTCTCCAAAACTTCAATTCAACACTGTTAAATGTTTTATTGTTTTTTTTTTTACTGTTTCCAACTTTCATACTTCTTTCCTTTAACAGTGGTCTGTATGAAGCATCATCACACAGTGGGGGAAAACAGTGGATTGTAAAAAAAAACAAAAAACAAATGTGCACAGTAGTTCTTTAGAAATATATCATACTACGCATTCCACTCACTACAAGTTTGTTAATACTGGCTTGCTGACAGGTTCCTACCTTAATAAAAGCAACTTTATGTTAAAACTGTTTCTGATATTTTTATATCTGGTACAAAATGTCTAATAATTATGAAGCAGTCTTCATTTTTGGATATCCTTTTGTAAACAATTTCTATGTGAGGCCAAATGGTGCCTAAAACCGAACACACAGTACTATGTAGAAGTGGCTGTAGCAGAAACAGAAGGGGGCATTTTTTGTGGTGAAGAGGCTTCTTGGATGTGACGTTAAGCTGCTGGTGTTATAGTACCTCCATTTAGTTTTTATCTGTGGTAACATAATATAGTCCTGTAATGTTTTATAAATTCCTTTCCTGCCGTTAAAAGGAGTCTTTCATTTTTAACAGCTTGCTTTAGACAGTACCCCTAATCCATGTACATGTCAACACAATACCACATTTAGCTATCCTAAATTGTCCTTAAAACTTTGGTTCTAGAAATACCTGCTATGATTATGGTAACATTTTCGGTTATCTTGATAAATGTAATTTGTATGTCATTGCACTCTGTCCATCCTGTTGACATCTTAAATATATTATGTAGTGTCCAGGGGTAATATCAACTCCTTCAAGAAATATGATTGCTATAGTTGTGAAATTTCTTTTTGAAATGGAAATGTGTCCAGCTACAAAGTTTGTACTTTCAGTTCCTAATTTAGTACCAACCACTCTGCATCGTTTTAGCATGACTATGACATATTTTCTATACCTTTGTAGTAACAACATAGACCTAAGTTATGATCTGCAGTTTAGACAGGCCATATCTTGATGGGTGTTTTTAGTTAATTTTTCAGAGCGCACAGATTTACAATCTGGTATTGTTAAGTAGAGGTATCATTCTGAACTGATTTCAGTGCTAGACGTGAATTCCCAATCTTCACAGTTATGGTTCCATTTATAAGTTAAACCAAATAATTCATTGATATTCACATATTCTACCTCTAATAGTCCAACCACAATCATTATCTCATTAATCTTCTTCCTCGAGTAGTCCTGCCATTATTATTATATCATTGAAAATGCTTGAGCATCATGCTGATGATTTTGAGAACCATTAATATCAATCATTGTACAGAACCTGGGGATATTTGCAGTAAACAAATAAAGGTTCTGCTACCTGTATTTCAAAAAGGATATCAATACCTCAGTCTAACCTACCAGCCTGGGGATAATCATTATATGAAAGAGTGACAACTCAACATCTCCCAATTACATTGAATAACTACACATGAACAAATCAAATTATTCATGTGTATTAAAGGCATAACATGTACACAATTTAAAGAAAGAGATAGGTGGCTCAGTCTGTCTCAGGGGGCAGAGCCAAGTCTAAAGAAAGCAAGAGAAGGATCCCCTGGACTTACATAGAGTAAGTGCAAACTTGCATCCACTTATACAGTTCACTCACAGATATTTCTACACAACACACTCACCCTTCATTCTGTTCTCCCAAGTGGCTTGAATCTATACCAAACTAAAAAATAGTGCTAAATAATGTTTTATTTATATTTAAAAACAAGCAGTATGCACAAATATTTAATTGTGTTAATACAAATATTTAAAAAACACCCTTCATACAAATCTATGAAGGACACTGGTCCCTTAATAACATCCACATTTTTTTATAAAAACAACAAAAGAAAATGTATACACAGTTCATAAAACTCAAGTGCAAGACCCTATGGGCTTCAAAAGCGCAATATAACAGTTCAATTGAAGCCTAACTTTAGATCCAGAGCTGATACCTGATTCAACGGTAATTTCGGCTAAATAACTGTATTTTTATTTTTTCTGTCCCAAAATGTCAGTCAGCGGTGGATTATTAGCATGTGCGTCAACGCGTTTCAGTGGTGTCTGTACTTCTAACTCTACCACCTTCTTCAGGACTGACATAAATTAAAACAGGGTCTGTTATTTCATTTTAGCAGCAGGTTAATCCTAGAGTGGGACGTTCTCTCTGATATTGCGTCCGTATCTCCTTGATAATCTTGATATCTTGATTATAGGTTTTAAACTTCCTTGATGAAACTTTTCTATGTGGATAACCTCCTTTATCTATGATGCTGTTTACTGGTTTTACTTCTCCCAGGTATGTTCTTTCTGTTGTAGTATTCCGTCCAGATTAATAGATCCCTCAGGGTTAAAAGCCGGTCTATTAAATCATAGTATTCCTCTTCTTTGTCCTTAAATAACTCTCGGCGCCCCTTAGCTTCTGATATGCTGCTAGGCGTGTTAGGCTGTGGAGATTTGTCTAATATTTCGATCACGGTGATATCTCACGCGTATAGTGGTGCTCGGCTTACTTTATTCCGAAAGAAGCCGAGCACCACTATACGCGTGAGATATCACCGTGATCGAAATATTAGGGGAATCTCCGGAGCCTAACACGCCTAGCAGCATATCAGAAGCTAAGGGGCGCCGAGAGTTATTTAAGGACAAAGAAGAGGAATGTGGAGTATACGTTGCTTGTGAAGGAGGTCAACATGTTTCTTGCCTTTCAACTTATTAGATGGCAATTCATCAGGACCAGAAGGATCTACCTACACTTTTTGGTAGTGGTCAGAAAAGGAGTTTCAAGTGTATAAGTGACCACCAATACAGCACCCTAAAAAGTGGTACCTAGTAGATCATACAAACACAACCTGCAATAAAAACAAGAAAAACATTAAAACGATAATTAATACATTTCTCAGTGTTCTCAATGGAACAGATGGCGAGCGCATTAAAATTCTTAGCGACGTAGTCACACCATGCTAGGGAATGTAGTTGACAAGTGGCATGCAAATTGTGAGCACACTGTGTCACTTCAAATGGTATAAAGTCATAAAAACAGCAGAGGAGAAGAGCAATGAACATAATGAACTCACCCTATTAGGTTCAGAACTTTGCATCAACAGTACCGGCTATCCAAATTTGTGGACCATTTCATTCAACCCTTGATCAGGGAAACTCCATCCTTCATCAGGGACACAACAGATGTCATCCGCTTGATCGAAGGGAGTTAACATCCAGAACTAGTAGACCTACTGGTCACCCTGGATGTTGAGGTCCTCTACACCAATATCCCCCAGAGAGCCAACTGGAGGTGATTGAAGACGCACTGGTCAGTAGTGAGTGCAACTCGCCCACTCAAGTGGCCTTTATACTGGAATGTGCTACCATTGCACTAACTGAGAATTTCTCTGAACACAACACTCAGCTTTACCACCAAACACAGGATACATCAATGGGGAGCACGTTCGCAGCGAGTCTGGCATGTATGTACATGTCAGCATTCGAGGAAAGAGGAATTCTAAACCCTAGGAATCCATACATGAGCAATGGGCTTATGTGGAAAAGATTTATATATGACATTTTGATCCTAGGGACAGGTGACCGCACCAAATGCGAGGAGTTCTGCGCATGGATTAACACTTTAAACCCGTATTTAAGGTTCACAAACACCATCTCAGCAACAGAGATCCCCTTCCTTGACCTCCTGGTCCGAATTGAGGATGAGAAAATCTCTACAAACTACTGATAGAAACAGCCTTCTACTCTTCAGTAGCCACCACCCAAGGGCACCGAGACAAAACGTACCCTGAACTGCAGCACACTAAAGGTACAAAAAAGAATATATCCAACTCAAGCAGGATCTTTTAAAGAGAGAGTACCCCAGAAGGTTGTAGAAACCGCGTGCAAAAGAGCTCAGAACAACAACCGTGAGAGCCTTTTGGAAGATATGATTAAAGTTCCCAGTCCATCTATCACGTGTGTCAGTAGCTATACCCCTGACTCCAACAGAATAAAGAAAATAATTTGCAAACACTGGCATATCCTCAACACAGGTTCTCTGTGCTTAACCGTCCAAATGTTCGCACTTAAGAGAACTAACAACATCAAGGACATGTTGATTAACACGAGGCCCAAGAAACAACAAAAGTAATGGCAAACTACACCATCTCAGCAACAGAGATCCCCTTCCTTGACCTCCTGGTCTGAATCGCGGATGAGAAAATCTCTACCACACTCTATCGAAAAACTACTGATAGAAACAGCCTTCTACTCTTCAGTAGCCACCACCCCAGGGCACCAAGACAAAACGTACCCTTTGGCCAGTTCCTTCGCATCAGAAGGAACTGCAGCACACTAAAGGACTACAAAAAAGAATCTAACAAACTCAAACAGGATCTGCTATAGAGAGAGTACCCCAGAAGGTTGTAGAAACCGCGTGCAAAATAGCTCAGAACAACAACCGTGAGAGTCTTTTGGAAGATAGGATTAAAGTTCGCAGTCCATCTATCACGTGTGTCAGTAGCTATACCCCTGACTCCAACAGAATAAAGAAAATAATTTGCAAACACTGGCATATCCTCAACACAGGTTCTCTAAGCTTACCCGTCCCAAGGTTCGCATTTAAGAGAACTAACAACATCAAGGACATGTTGATTAACACGAGGCCCAAGAAACAACAAAAGTAATGGCAAACTACACTTTGGGCCCTTCCCCCAGTCACCCGTGTGGTTCGTGCGTGGTCTGCCACCTCACGAAAGTGACTAAAGAAGTGAACTTCCAGAATGGGGTCCGCTGGAAAATGGCCACCCATACCAATTGCAACACCTATAACTGTATTTACATCATGAAGTGCATTTGTGGTTTGCTTTACATCGGCATTACCAATAGACTGGTCAAAGTCCGCATAATGGAACATAGGAGCAATTTTAGATGTCAGAAGAGCAACACCAAAATGACCACCCATTTTAAAGAAGAGCAACACTCTCCAGACGCATTTGAATGGGGTGTACTGGAAGAACATCCGGGGCTATCTAAAAATGCTCTGTTCCGCATGGAGCAACGGTGGGTCCTACGACTGGCCACTGACCAGTCAGGACTTGAATGAAAATATACCTTGGAGTTTACTGACTTTAATAGCTCCATCCTGCCCATTCCAACTCGTAGCGTAGCATCTAAGGCATGGGTACTCACAAACTTTCTCTCAGGGGCCAAATTTACAGTGTGGTTTGTGTCTGAGGGCAGCACCAGTGGGGGCGGGGTCAGTGGGGGAATGGGCGGGGCTAGAGCAAAAAAAAAAACTGTGACCATGAGGTTGAACACAGGTCCCTGCAGTAGACGCATTCGTCCACTGAGCTACCAGACCCGGCATATATATATATATATATCTGCCTCCCTCCCTCCATCCCTCTATCTCCCTCTCTCCATCCCTCTATCTCCCTCTCTCCCTTCCTGTCTCGCTCTGTCTCACTCACTCTGACTGTCTCACTCCCTCCCTCTCTCCTTCCCTCTCCCTCTCTCCTTCCCTCTCCTTCCCTCTCCCTCCCTCTCCGTCCCTCTCCTTCCCCTCCTTTCCTCTCCTTCCCTCTCCTTTCCTCTCCTTCCCTCAACCCCCTTCCCCCTCTCCCTCCCTCACTCCCCTTCCCCTCTCCCTCCCTCACTCCTCTTCCCTCACGCCCCCTCCCTCACTCCCCCTTCCCTCACTACCTCCCTTCCCTCACCCCATCCCTTTCCTCACTCCCCTCCCTCACTCCCTTCCCTCACTCTCTTCCCTCATTCTCTCCCTCCTCTTCCCTCTCTCCCTCTCTCCTTCCCCTTCCCACACTCCCCTTCCCTCACTCGCTCACTCCCCTTCCCTAACTCCCTCCCTCACTCCCCTTCCCTAACTCCCTCCCTAACTCCCCTTTCCTCACTCCCTTCCCTCACTCCCCTTCCCTAACTCACTCCCTCACTCCCCTTCCCTAACTCCCTCCATCACTCCCCTTTCCTCACTCCCTTCCCTCACTCCCCTTCCCTCACTCACCTTCCCTCACTCCCCTTCCCTCACTCCCCTTCCCTCACTCCCCTTCCCGCACTCCGTCTCCCTCCCTCTGTCGCCCTCCTCCCTTTGCCTGTCTCCCTTTCTCTTTCTCCATGTCTCAGTCTCCCTTTCCCTCCCTCTCCCTCTGTCTCTGTCCCTCTACCTCCCTCTGTCATATCACCCTGCCTGTGTGTCACCGGGCTGAGACAGCTTCCCCAGCGAGCTTTCCCAGCGCGCACAGAAACACAGCCCAACCCGAGCACTTCACAGGTCTTTAAAAAGACCATTTGCATGTGAATGGGGCTTTGTTCACCTTTTAGCGCCCCTGCAGCTCCACTCTGGCCTCCTGGAATGAATCGCCCGGCACCACATAGCAGCAGAGTCTCTCATAGTGTCTCTGCAACCGGCAGTGTTTGCAGACACTCTTGGAATTATTTTTTTTTAAACACGGGTATGATGTCTCATGGTCCGCGGGCCGCCACGGAAGGCTTCCCGGGCCGCTGCCGGCTCGCGGGCCGTACTATGAGTACCCGTGATCTAAGGGTACACACACTGGTACTATTGGCCTAAAACACACATTACGCCAGATGTACGCCACAGGAATCAAATCAAGTTATGCTCTATTTGTTTTTCCAAACATTCTACTGGTAATAGGTCAGGCCCATATGGCTTATGGACGATGGTGTTCCAACACAGCGAGCTCCCACATCCATTACTAGCACATGTGCACATCATCCAGATTCTTTACCTACACTGAGCACATCCATGACATTTCTTCCAGTACTGAGGTTCATCATACCTACCTCCTGACTTTCAAGAGGCTCCCTGACAGGCTGACACACCCCATCCCCTGCGTGCTGGGTTCCAACCACACGATACTAGTTAGAGGGGTGTTCCCACACAACCAGTCACACCCTCTATTCAGCGCTAATACCGTGTATGCGACACAATTGTAGTCTACTATCCATCTGGGCTAGTTGGATTTCTGTGGGTCCCGTGGTCATCTGACTACAGCTTCCTTTGTCTCTGTTGCTTCCGGGTTTTCCAATATGGTGCCCGGCGTGTTACTTGCGCTCTAGCTTCTCCGGCGGTATACTGGCACGTCCACCGGATGTCCCACCCCCTCCAATTTGTCGGTCGCGGGTACTTATTCATGGCACCATGGGGTCACTTTCTCAACCCGGACCGGCCTTGTGAGGGCAGAACAGATGCCCTTGGCTGAGCGTAGCACGTGAGTACTTCCTCTAGCGGTTGTGAGCACGATACGTACTCTAGCTAACCACATGACGGGCACCCACCCGCATGGGTTGGAGGGTGCACAACTCCTACGAGGAGCTTTGGCGAGTCCACGTTACCCCGCCTGGTACTGAACCGGCTGATTTCCGACTCACTTGGAGCACTGGCTCTCACCACTTTCCCTGTATTTGCCTCCGTGCATCCATCCCACCACACGGAGCAACCATAGTCCCGCCCGCACCTTGGTACATTTATGTGAGGTGGGGGTCTCTCTGCGTGCGCGATTCACGGACTGACCCTCAGTGCCGCTGGGGTCAGGTCCTTAGCTCAGTACACACAGCTGACTCCCAGTTCATTACAAAGACCACCGGGCTGCACTTACGTTCAGTGTGTCTTTATTTGGGAACACCAGCCCTACTTATTAACGACGCATCTACGGCGGTCACGTGGATGCTTTTGAGCAATTACTGACTTGTTGAGTCTCGAGGTTAGTATACCCGGGACTCCCTGTTATTCACCTTGTTCACTGGCAATCCATGTCTTTTTTAGCAGGACACTACAATTGAGTGTCTACACGAGCCGGTACCGTTGATGCAAAGTTTTGACCCTAATAGGGTGAGTTCATTATGTTTCTTGCTCTCCTCCTCTGCTGTTTTTATGACTTTGTACCATTTGAAGTGACACGGTGTGCTCACACTTTGCATGCCACTTGTCACCTACATTCTTTAGCATGGTGTGACTACGTCGCTAAGAATTTTGGTGTGCTCGCCCTCCGTTCCACTGAGAACACTGAGAAATGTATTCATTATCGTTTTAATGTTATTGTTTTTATTGCAGGTTGTGTTTGTATGATCTACTAGATACCACATTTTAGGGTGCTGTATTGGTGGTCACTTATACACTTGAAACTCAATTCAATTCAATTCAATTCGACTTTATTCAGTTAAAAGGATCATAACCATAAAAATACATAAACAATTCATAATAAAACAGTACCATATAAAACATGAATTAAATTTGAGTACAAATTGATTTACGTAATCTAAAAACATTACTAAAAAATTCCGAAATGCAGGCAACATTAAAAATAACATCTAATTTCTGGAGTTCCAGAAAGGCAACCCTACAGCGTCTCACCCCCATTTCCCTTAAAATTGGAATAATCAATCTTTTCCTGGTAGAGTATAATATTTGCAGAAAAATATGATATGGATATCAGACTGTTCCGATAGGTCATCACATGGACATTTAATCAAATTACGGGACGAACAACTCATTACGGGGAAACTTAAGGCCCTAAAGAGAATGCCTAACCTAAATCGGGTCAGAATAAACCGCGACAATTCAGTCAAAGAAAGGGTTAAGTATGGTTGGATTTTCCCTTGAGTTGATACAGGTAGGTGGGCTAGGACAGTTTTCTTCTTAGATTCCGCTGTCATTCTGCGTTCTTCCAGGTGTTTCATACATTTTGTTTTTAGTGCCTTTCTCGTGATATTACACATAGATAAAGGATTATCATAACAGCTCGTACAGTCCATATCTCCAAAAAAGTCCCTAATGTATGTAAACCACCTTATCCTCCCAACATAATCCAAACTTAATCCGTCCCTTAGGATAGCACGGTTCAGTACACATCCATCACTGGTCCAAGCCCTATGCCACAGCAGTATTGGTTGAGTTCTAATTGTGTCTTCAATATAACATTGGCCCAGTTCCATATGACAAAAGTAACTTGAGACACTCTCAGGTACAGCTAAGATGTATCTCAAAAATTTGTTTTCAACAACTTGTATGGATTTAACATTGTCATACCCCCAAAGTCCCGCGCCATAAACCGCAATAGAGACACAAGTGGCATTATACATTTTCAAGAGTTCAACAGTTGGTTTTTTCCCCATCTTTTTTGCAAAATTCTTAAGGGCAGTGATAGATTTGCAGAGCAGGGCTTTCCTTGCTTTTATTGCGTCTGTCCAATTCCCTGCTTCATAAATATAATATATAAATACCAAGATAGGAAAAGGTGATGGTATAGTCTATAGGGCTGGCTTAAATGAACACCCGCCTCCTTCTTCTACTAGAACCAGGGCCACAATTCATGGAGAATGTCTTAGAGCAGTTGATTTGCAAATCCAATTTAGTCATAAATGTATTAAAAGATGTTACAAGGCGTTGTAGAGCCACCGGCGTGCGAGCCATTAGTACCGCATCATCTGCGTATAATAACGCAGGGATCGGTCTTTTAGCTACCCTGGGCATATCACAGGATGTTTCCACTAGGGCATTCTCTATTCCATTTATGTATACCAGGAATAGGAATGGCGCTAAAACGCAGCCCTGGCGTACCCCACGCCCTATATCAAAAGATCTAGTACATTCACCTTTTTTACCATAACGCACTGTTGCGATGGCACCCAAATACAAGTCCTTAAGGAAGGAGATTATATTTCCCTCCACACCAAGGGATTCCATGATATCCCATAATTTGCTGTGTGAAACACAGTCAAACGCTGACGTCAGGTCAACGAAAGTGAAATAAATGGGTTCACGTCGTGCCTGGATATATTTCTGCTGGAGGATAAATAAATTCAAGCCCTGGTCTACTGTCCCCTGCCCCTTTTGAAACCCA
The DNA here is from genome assembly GCF_964261635.1 of Lissotriton helveticus. Taxonomy (NCBI): domain Eukaryota; kingdom Metazoa; phylum Chordata; class Amphibia; order Caudata; family Salamandridae; genus Lissotriton; species Lissotriton helveticus. The sequence continues at coordinate 390,857,998 of NC_136069.1, forward strand.
TATTGAAGATCAGTGATTATAGAGTTATCTTCCGACCATTTTTGTAGCCTGCCTAGGATTACTCTTCCTAGTATCTTTACAGTGCTGTCCAATAGGGAGATGGGGCGATAACAGATAGGGTTTTGCCTATCCCCTTTTTTAAAAATTGGGACGATAACAGACATAAACCATGATGGAAGTAGGCTCGTCTTAAGGGATGCATTAAATAATTGCACTAGAAATGGGCCCCATAAATCGATATTATTTTTAAACAGGTCTGGAGGTATACCGTCTGGACCTGGGGCTTTGCCGCCCCGTGTTGCTTTGAGGCTCTCATTTATTTCTTTTAGGGTAATTTTTAATTCCATGCCATTCACTCTCACTTCCCCCTGGTGAGGCATTAGTGATTGTAACAATGGAATCTGCTCGTCAATTGGGCTACTGTACAGACTAGAATAATGGTCCACCCAAGAGTCCTCGGTAATGGCAATTTCAATGCGTGCTTTTCCCGCATCAAAGAAGGGGGCATTTACTGCTTTCCAAAAAGCACAAACATCCTTGCTCAATGAAGCCTCACAGAGCGTCTCCCAGGCCTCAATTTTAATTGCCGTCTTCCAACGTCACTTGAAACTCCTTTTCTGACCACTTCCAAAAAGTGTAGGTAGTTCCTACTGGTCCTGATGAATTCCCATCTAATTAGTTGAAAGGCAAGAAACATGTTGACCTCCCTTCACAAGCACGTATACTCCACATCCTTAGAGTGAAGATACGCGTCTTGTTGCATTTTTTAACTAGAGCAGGGGCCACGGTCATCAGAATTGTTCTGAGTGGACCTCCTGCCTTATTTTAACTCACTTTACTTACACTCCACTGACACTACACTTACCTAGGGCCCTCACACGCACCTCACCCACCGGCACTAAACAAAAAAAATATCTCCGCCAAGTAGGCCCCATCACGGGTGCCTGATTGGGTATTGCACCGCCGACCCGATAAAGGGCAGACCCGATGATGAAGCAAGACACCTAGCTGGCTGGGTGTGTGAGGGTCTTCTTCCGAAGCAGAGGCTCCCTCTGCATACCAATATGACTCTGCTCTAACCATGGAGCATTTGCATCAAGCACATTAAACCCTGCATTCACAGTTAGGAACTGCATACTGGTTTTGTTCAATTGTTATCTCGGACATGTATGCTGGACCTGGTCCGTTCTGCCCCCTCTTTGTTTCTGAGGAAATGTACAACTCATTTACCAATGTACTCAACTACAGCAACATCATCAAATTATATGGCGAAGTATTCTACCTCATTTCTGTTTGGATAATTAATAAATATCATACATTTACCCAATGCACCGTTCACTAGCCTTTCTTCACCATTTAAATTACAACTTAAGATTACACAGCAATTTTTACAGATATGTAACAGTTTTTGGAATTCTACAGTTTTCAACATAGACCTTTCTAAACTATCCAATTTTGATTGCAGTTTTTCTGTTAGTAGCACTGTAACTCCTTGATGTTCCATTTTATCATTTGCTCTAATTTCGATGATCTTTTTTTTTTCCAGTTGGAAAATTGTTCATTGAATTTACTATACTCCTTTTTAAAAAAAATCTTTTTTATTATGCAACACCAGTTAATACACAGTAAAAATGAAGTGTAATTAGCAGCAAGTAAATACAAAAAGTTCGGAAATAGCATAAAAAGCATAAATATGAATATAGCAGTAAGTTAATATAAAAGTTCAGTAATAGCAGCATGCAGCATTTGTACACAACAGGAGGAAGGAAAAAAAGAGTATCTTGGATATTCGATCCATGGGCAGAGTATTAAAATATTAGAATATTCTACAGTCATATACATACACATATTGTATGCTATAAAGAATTAAAACAATATAATGCAATAATACAGTTTTCTTATGGCCCCCCCTTTACACCTTATATCCAATTATCAATAGTTAGCCAAATTTTTTTGACCACGTGTTCTAAGATGTCTACCCCTAATAGAGTAAATAGCTTTTTCTTGATTATATACAGCCAAAAACCTGGCAAGCCACATTTGAAAGGTTGGAGGAGCTATTTCTTTCCAGCTAGCTGATAATAATATTCTATATACCGTTGTCCCAATAAAGAGACTTGATTCCTGCTCCTTGCTCAGACCAAGAGTGCAATCATAGCACAGAATAAAAAGCGTAGATGAAACAGCTAATCCACGTCCGAATACTTCCTCCCAGTATCTGCCCAGCGCATCTTTTAATACCGATAGCTTATCACAATCATAAAACATGTGAGTTAAGTTGGCTGGCCCCAGCCCACATCTTGGGCAATGATCGTCCAATCTTTTCCCCCATGTAAACAGCTTAGTATAAATTAAAAATGGTTTTATATAATTTGGCTTTTAAGCACGGGGACAGGAGTATCTTTGACGTTAAGAATAGGCTCATTTCGATATCCACATTGGGATTAGTAAGTCTCAAAGCCCAGGATGATTCTGTATACTCCAGATCGTCATGTAAGCTATTTATGAATAAATCATATAATGGGGGCGTGGCTAGCCAGGCACCATGGCGGACGTAACTCCCTAGAGCTCCGTCTGAAGGGGCCCGATTTCTCCTGTAATTATCCTGCGAGAGTGGATCAAGCTTACCCAAGTTGAGAGAAACAGACACGGCACTGGTTGGGGCGCCTGCCGGTGTGAAATACTGCCGGATCTTAGTCAGCAGCGGAGAGGAATCGCCTGCCGGACTGCGAAGGTGTGGGAGAGCTGCAGTGGTGCGAAACTTGGCCGGGGTCGGGATGAGCAGGAAATCTCCTGGCTTCGGTGCTGCAGCGGAAGTGGAGGAAGCCGGACCTGAGCGGCGCTGCGGATCCCTGCGAGGACTGAAGGTGTGTGGCGGCGGACCTGGAGTGGACCACCGGGTGGCGGATGGCGCCTGGAGCAGTTGTGCGGGGGACAGTTAGGCGAGGCCTTGCAGCGGCTGACTTGTGGCACTGCGGCTCGGAGAAAGCCTACAGCCGCGCGCCCACGGGAGGACCCTGGAGTGAGCGGGAGAAGCGAAGGGGAGAACCCGACCGCAGACGGACACTGCATGTGGGCGGGGGCGGCGAGAAGTTCGGGAAGTGGGCTGCAGTGTGCCTATCCCGGGACTGGTGTGCTCTGGAGACCCGAGGCGCGGCTGGGGGCAGCGGCGGAGGATCGGCGGGCCCAGAGGCGGGCAACAGAACTGTGCTCCAGCCGTGATGCACGGCCGACGCGTGGACAATGCTGTTTGAGACGGCCATCGGCTGGTGAGTCACCGGGGACTGCGGCGCTACGAGCCGGCTGATCTGGCGATAGCGGGAGCACTGGACGCTATAACGGGAGACGTGGGGTGCAGAGAGACAGAGGAGGTCGCGAGCTGACGGAGGTGAGATGAGCTGTGACTGCACCCGTCGGGCGCCATCTCGCCCAGGGCGCCATTTTAATCGTGCGCACGCTGAGAGGCCCTAGCCCCCTGGCCTACACTGGTCACGCCGACTACTGGGACTGTCGCTGGCTACTGGGGCCGTGCTGCGAGCCGCCTGGTCTAGCGACGGAGGGGGCACTGGACACTGCCACTGGAGTTGTGGGGCGCATCGAGACGGAGGAGGCCGCGAGGTGACAGAGGTGAGACAAGGTGTGGACCGCACTCGCCGGGCGCCATTTCGCCCCAGGTGCCATTTTGTTTGCGCACACGTTGAGAGGCCCTAGCCCCTGACACTACATTTGCGCTAGCAGTGCGCGCCAGGGGGGTGAGGGTGCCCTCCCCCTATGTGGTTGGGACGAGGGTGCATCCGACAGAGCTTCGCTGTCTGTGCCCATGTGCATTGAATGTTTGGAGCCCGCCTATTTGGTCCGCGGACCCTAAAAGCACCTGGGCAGTGGCGCTAGAGGACCGGGATCTGCCGCAGCTAATTCCCACGAACCGGGCTGACTCCCCCTACAGTCACACCTCACAAACGGACTGGCCAGAGACTGATCGAGAGGCTGCTGCTGTCTATGCCAGCTGTCCCTGGCGAGAGAAGACTCACGTGAGGCCCCGGAAGCAGACACGAAGGGTGCGTTGTCCTTGACTCTGGACCCCTGGACGGGCCCGCGGAACATGACGTTGGCCCCGGCGCTGGTGGTGCCCAGAGGGCTGTGACGGGCTGACGGCGCACTCCGCTGGGGTGGGCGCACCTGGACCCGCTGTTCACTGTTGGCCACGCAGCATTGACCTTTCCGGTGAGTGCAGTAAACCTGACAGGTAGGGAGCCCTGCTGCCGCCACTGCTGCTCCACCGGCGGGGGCGCCGATGACCACGCCGCAGCAGCTCGCAATGGGTAGGCTGAGAGACAAGCCGCAGCCAAAACAACAAGGTCCGAGTGGCCCGACCCGCCACAGGATCAGCGGCGGACAGAGATGGAGCACGCAACTACTCTGGCAGCCAAAATAGACACAGTCTTGGCGGCAGTGGAATGTATCGGGACTGCTTTAGCACAAACCAAGACTTCCCTGGATGCGCGACTGGACAAAGTCACTTCTGACTTCACGCTGCTGCACGCGGACCACCGCAAGCTATCGGACGCGGTCGCCGCGCACCGCCACACAGTCCAGGAACTACAGCCGGTGGTGCATTGCCATGCCTCTGCTCTACAGGACCTGACTGATAGGGTCCACGCACTAGAAGATCGCGCGGAGGATGCGGAAGGGCGCTCCCAGCAGAGTAATGTCCGGGTGGTGCTCCCAGCAGAGTAATGTCCGGGTGGTGGGCCTGCCGGAAGGGGAAGAAGGGAAGAATCCTAAACAGTACATGGAGGGCTGGCTGCGGACACTTTTGCCGACTGGAACGCTGTTGCCGCACTTCGTGGTGGAACGGGCTCACAGGGTGTCCGCGCAAGCCCTAAAACCCGGGACTCGGCCCCACCCGTTCCTCTTCAAGCTCCTCAACTACAGAGACCGGGATGCGGTGCTATGAGAAACTCGGAAGTTGGGGGACATCAAGATGGGCAACAGTCAGGTCCTGTTCTTTCTGGACTACACGGCAACTGTGCAGAGGAGGCGTGGCTCGTACCTGACAGTGAAGAAACAATTGCGAGCCCTGGAGTTGCCCTATTCCTTACTCTTCCCGTCACGTCTGAGAGTAGTCACCAAGGAGGGCACGCGCTTCTTCGACACCCCGGCTGATGTCTGGGACTGGCTGGAGGAAACAGGACGATGGTCGGGACAGCGACCGGCGGGTCCGGAGGGGGGCGGTTGGCAGGAGCAGCGTTCCAGGAGGCGAAGGAGGAAGAGGGGAACACAGCGCAATGCAAGCCTGGGACAGGTCGCCCCGAGCCCGGAGAAAATGCGACAGGAAAGACAGGAGGCGCTAGAAGCGGTGGCGACGCTGGGTGCGGGGACTGTCGGCAATGACCTAGGCCATAGTCAACAAGGCGAAGGGCAGGCCAGTGGATCATCATCGCCGTCCACAGAGATGTCGGACGACATTGTTATGCCTGTGGTCACGCCTCAGACAGCGGACTTCATAGCGTGACCAGAGCCAGCCTTGGGACAACTAGATACATGGGCTGTACTTCACATATTGCATATTGTATCCTTTCATTGATCACCCACTACACTGCTGTCATGGGTAGCGGGCTGGTGCCCGGCGCTCAACACACTGCAGATACATACCCACGTCCGGCGTAGAGGTAAAGTGGGGTGCTTTGCGCGCGAACCACACGGGTGGCTTACCCATACCAGTTTGACGAATGACACTGATTGGATGCTTCGAGTCCATCTCCGCAACCTTACGGGCCCTGGGAGAGAGGGGACACTGCGATGCACCACTGACTGCGCGCTTCCCCACACACACACTAATTGTGGACACGTTACCTTGAGGAGTAATTGCCTCACTAAGTTTGGATGCTTGCCCCGTTAGGAAATCGCCCGTCGAGTTACAATGTTAATGTTAGTTTACACATTACAGAAGCGACACTCAGTGAGCACCTTGCACCAGTCAGGCCCCCGGCCCGGAGGGGCGACCCCCTCAGCTCCCCGGGCGACAACATCACAACACACGTCATGGCGTCCACCACTATCATGACATGGAACGTCCGCGGCATGAAGATCCCGTCGCGCAGGTACTCTTCGCCTACATGCAGCGGCACAGGGTGGGGATTGCGCTCCTCCAGGAAACCCATATGTCCCAAGTAGAACTGGAGAGGCTGCGCAGGCGGTGGAGGGGGCAGATATACGGCACAACGTACTCTTCGCAGGCACGCGGCGCCCTGATATGGGTGAGAGCTGGCGTACCCTTTGCTTGTTTAGATGTTCATACGGATGCTGAAGGGAGGTACTCATTTGTTAGGGGGAGACTTAACGAGCAGGCTATGCTGCTGGGTTCCATTTATGCTCCCAACACAGACCAAGCCGCCTTCTTGGCGACCCTCAATCCCATCCTCCAGCGACATGCGGGGCTTCCCTGGTTGCTGGGCGGCGACTTTAACATGGTCCTGGACATGCGCCTGGATCGCTCCTTCCCGCCCCTACGCGGAGCGACAGCCGCATCAACAGCGCAAGCCTTTAGGGACTGGTTACTGCACTGAGACATACATGATCTTTGGCGCACACAACACCCTGCGGATAAGATATACTTGTATTACTCAGCTGTGCATGACCTCCATGTCCGCCTGGACCGTATAGTGGGCTCCCAGTCTTTGCTCCCGTTACTGTCCAAGACGGAGTACCTGGGCAGGACGCACTCAGACCATAATCCTCTCTGTTTCCATCTCAGTTGGGAGGCTGATAGGCGTCCTGTGCCCACATGGCGACAGCAGCCTGCAGCACTAGAAGATGCTGAATTCCGATCGTCTCTAGGCACAGCCATTCTATCCTACTTTGCGGAAAACGAGGGCACGGCGAGCGACCCAGGGGCGGAATGGGACGCTCACAAGGTGACCATTCGTGGGCACTGTATAGGTGCCACATGGAATATCCGTACGCAGGTGTCCAACTCACTAACCCGCATAGAGACCGAGCTGATGCAACATGAAAGGGTGGGGGAGGGCACGGGTGAATGTGGATGCAGGCTGAGGGACCTTCGAAGCGAGCACGTAGTCCTCCGAGAGCGACTACGGTGCCACAATTATGCGGCGCAGACGGCCAGGACGCACTTGAAGGCAGACAGGGCCGGGTGCTTGCTCGCCTGGTTAATTCAGAGGGCAGAGCGCACGACCCCGATCGGTGCCATACGATCCAACGATGGGATAGTGGTGTACACGCAGCGCGAAATCCACCGGGCGCTGACGGATCACTATCGGGAGCTTTACAGGTCACGAGGCGCTGGCCGCCCACACCTGCTGACGGAGTTTCTCGAGTCGGTCGCTCTGTCTACTGCCACGGAAAGCCACAATAGGGAGCTCGGTGCTCCATTGACGTTGGAGGAGGTGGGGGATGCCATTCGAGCGCTAGCATCTGGGAAGACGCCGGGACCAGATGGTCTGCCGTCCGAATATTGCAAAGGGAACATGGACATTCTAGCGCCTGAGCTCCTCCGGATGTATAGGACACCGATAGACGCTGGCCGACTCCCACCCTCTCTGAGAGAGGCGTTTTTAGTGTCCCTACCCAAGCCCGACAGAGACCCCATGTCCTTGGGCTCCTACCGCCCGCTGGCAATGCTGAATGTCGATTATGAGATATTCGCCAAGCTCCTAGCGGAGCGGCTTGCGCTAGTGGTCCCGCATCTAGTGCACCCGGACCAGAACGGTTTTGTGCCAGCGAGATTCACATCTCTGAACCTCAGGAGGTTCTTCAGGGTAGCAGCGGAGGCAACATCGGTCTGGCCCAGGGCGGGATACCTGGTGCTTGACCTAGAAAAGGTATTTGACTGCCTGGAGTGGGGATACCGGCGGGCAGTGTTGGAGGCGTATGGGATAGATGGCGGCTTCTTGCAAATGGTGGGACTCCTATACGGTGGCCCCGTGGTCCGCGTCCGACTAGGGAAGTATGTCTCGGAAGCCGTGGCGGTCGGCAGAGGCACCTGGCAGGGCTGCCCTCTGTCACCGCTGCTCTTTGCGCTGGCCATGGAGCCCTTGGCTGCGGCCCTGAGGCAGCATTTGGCAGATGGCATTATACTGGGAGACGGAGTTCCCCAGGTGTCATTGAATGCGGATGACCTGCTGGTCTTCATCCGCGATGTGAGCCGCATGCCGGAGCAACTGGCCCCTTTGCTGAGCCGCTTCACTGACCTCTCGGGGCTCTGAGTCAATGCCGGCAAGTTGTGCGTTTGGAAACGAGGTGGCGGACCCAGAGTACAGCCTCCATGGCACGAGAGTAGTTTGGAAGGCGGACACCTTCAAATATCTGGGGATCCAGATATACCGCCGGCAAGAGGATTTATTAAACGGGAACCTGGGCAGAGCGGTGACGGCGCTCAGGGCCCAGATCTGTTTCTGGTTTACACTCCCACTCTCGCCCTCAGGCAGAGTGGCCCTCGCTAAAATGGTGATGCTCCCCCGCCTCCTCTACTATTTTGCGAACCTTCCGCTCTTTCTACCCGCGTCCTCCTTCTCCAACCTCAACAGGATTCTGCGCGACTTTATTTGGGGTGCCTCTAGACATCGCCTAGCGCTCGGGAAGCTGTTCCTGCCCACAGACAGAGGTGGGCTAGCCGCCCCCTGCTTTCAGCAGTATTACTTCGCGGCGCAGCTCCAATGGGTCGCCCGCTGGCTGGCTGACAGAGGGCGGGAGGACACCGCTGCGGCTGAGCCAGCATACACACTAGCGCTGCTCACTGCGCTATTCCACCCACTGGCGACGCCGGCGCTCCCCACTCCATTGCTGCTGGCAGTGGCATTCAAATGCTTTCGAAGGGCATTGTACCTCACGAGAAGGGTGCGCCCATACGCGCCTGCGGTGCCCCTGGAGGGCTCACCCGGGGGCGGGGGGACACTCACACATTCCATGCTGGAGCAATGGCATGAGGTGGATGTCCAAACATTGGGCGACTTGTACCAGGATGGAGCATTAATACCCTATGAGACGCTGGTCACGGAGTCGGGACTCCCCCCAGGAGGTTTCCTCATGCATAGGTCCCTAACAGCGCATATGGCGGCTAAGTGGGGTGATGTAGCGGAAGAGCCAACTCAGCATCTGACCGTGCAGTACCTGCACGTGATGGGCAGGGGCAAGCACTTGGTCAAGTGGTTTGCTGCGTCCCTACGGACGCACACGGAACTGGACTTAACTTCACTACGGGCGAAGTGGGAGGGGGACATGGGGCGTGAACTGACGGATAAGGAGTGGGAAAAGGTCCTTAAAGGTCCGGTGCGAATCCCTAGAAATGTGAGGTTCTGCCAAATCCAGGTATATATAGTGCACAGAGCATATCTCACCCCAGACCTAATCAACAAATATTTTCACAGAACGGACGCGGCCTGCCCCAGATGTGGAGAAGTGAATGTGGATCTCCTCCACAACTTATGGCACTGTCCGGGCCTCGGCGCCTATTGGAAAGACGTTCACACTCTACTTGCAAGAGGCACTGGTCGCGTCATCCCCTGTAATAGGCCCGAGTACCTCCTACATCATTTCAAACGGCCGCCTAAGAACAAAGCGTCATCTCGGTTCCTCGATCTGGGGATGGTGACGGCGGTGCGTCTTCTTACTAGGAGATGAAAGGAGAGGGACTCGCCCAACATTAGGGCGTGGGTTCTGTCGTTCTCGCCCTGGGCGCGAGCGAAGTGGACCGCCAATCTGAGGGAGGAAACTCTGGGACTCCGTAAGGAGCCTATGGCAGAGAGGTGGAAGCACATGCTGAGCGCCCTGCAGGAGGCGGCACAGGCTGCAAAAGAGGGGGTGGCGGGGCATTAAACAGACATCACAGAGTGAAGGGGAAGGGGCGCAGCGGCGATTGTACCGGAGGCATACCCTGGCGCACTAAGTGACGCAGTGGCGGGGCGCCATCAGCTACAGCACTGCGCGAGCTACATGAGGGGGAGCGGGGGGGGGACCTTTGACTGGAGGGGCCAAGAACTGGGGCAAAAGGAAATGTAATTTGGTGACAGTGTCGCAGTTTGTTGTTATTGTTCTTGTTTTATTGCACATGGTTATCCTCCGGGGTTGGGATGATTGCACATGCCTGTCCCTTCCCCTATAGGGAGGTGAAACGGGTCAACCTCTGCCTTTCGGAGGGAAGGCACACCTGGGCGCTTATATCCTGTCCACGAAATATCAGCATGAACTGGCATAGCGCCCTTGATGGACTGAAATGTTGCTTTATTGCCACCCGTGTAGACAGGAAAATGTACTTTGGTTGTAAAGATGTGCTTCATATGTTTTGCATCTATAAAACTAATAAAAAAAGATTTACAAAAAAAATGAATAAATCATATAATTTCCCAATTCTAAATGAGTTGGTAGCCACGATATCAAGGAGTAGTATTCTTTCCAATAAAATCCTAGGGGTTTTTAATTTAAGAATTGTTTTATTCTGCAAACATTTAAAGAAGTGGATATTTGGGATTTCAAATTTGTTTTGTAAGGTTGGAAATTTGCAGTCTAATTCGCATCCACAGAAATCCCAAACTGTTCTTATACCCATCTTTTCCCATTTTTTAGCCATATCATCATTCACTAGCAGGGGCAATAATGAGGAGCCCCATAATGGGGTATACCTATTAAATTTCGGAATTGTCAAAAAACTCGTGGCCTTCCTCCATATTTTCCATGCACTCGTAATTATCTTAAATTTTGGTTTTTTTAAATAGCTTGTCTCTAATTGCTTTAGTAATAGTCCCTGAGATTTCTTCACAATTAAGAGTTCATATATAGAAGGTATTTCTGATGCTATAGTGTCTGCCCTGGGGGTCGTGGTGATAAGCAAGGGAATCATTTGTTGCAGGAGGGCAGCCCAGTGGTATAACATGATATTCGGGAGTGCTAAGTCCCCTCTATTTTGTGGCAGCAATAGATATTTAAGTGACCTCCTAATCTCTCCATATCGCCACATGAAATTTGATAATTGTGAATCTAATGTTTTGAGTGTGCTATCTTCCACTGCTAATGGTATTGCACGGAATAAATATAAAATTTTTGAGGGTACATTCATCTTCAAAAAATTACCCTTTCCAAGGATAGATAAATGCAGGCTATTAATTCTCCTAAGGTCCTTTCCAATATTTTTAATTAGGGGATCATAATTTAATCTATTAATATCCTCTACTTTTGATGTTAAGCATATCCCTAGATAGGTCGCCTTATCTACTCGCCTAGAATCATCATATTCAGTATTGTCTGTACATAAGATAATTATTTTATCTTTGTTAAGTGAATATCCAGAATGCAAACCAAATTGCTGAGTAATTATGTCTATTTCTGCAATTGCCTCCACGGGGATAGGTGTTAATATAGCCACATCATCGGCGTATGCCAACACCTTCGTCTCATAGACACCTACGCATATTGGCTTAATTTTCTGGTCCTGTAGTAGCTTGATAATCAAAGGATTAATGTAGAGAGCAAATAGTATTGGAAAGCAAGTGCAACCTTGTCTCGTTCCCCATGATATATTAATCGTGCGAGATTATTTGCCCATTATCTGCAATCTTGCCTTCAGGTGATGATACATAGCTTTAATTGAATTGATAAAATTGGACCCAAAGTTGTTTAATCCGAGTACCCTCCACAAAAACTCCCACGACACCTGATCAAAAGCCTTCTCGGCATCGAGGAGGATCATTGACATATGGCCCCCCGTACTGGACATGAAATCAAAAAGTGAGATTGCTCTGCGGATATGATCCGTTGTGCCTTTACCTGGAATGAAACCATGTTGCCAGGGGGAGACCAGATGCTCAATGACCCTCCGGAGCCGATCAGCTAAGATTTTCGCGTAGAGTTTGGAATCTGAGTTAATCCGAGAGATTGGTCGGTATGAAGATGGATTCTCGACAGGTTTGTTCATTTTCCGTTTCCCTCCATGAGTCTGGAGGTTTTCCGGTTCGTTGTATTCCGGTAGACAAGTCATGTAGAAGGGGCAATATTCCAGTACCTAACATTTTGTAAATTTCTAGAGGGATTTTATCGGGCCCGCGGCTTTACCCGAGGCCAAACCGGACAGGGCTAGCTGTATCTCAGTGACATTAATCTCTTTCTCAAGATTTTCCTTAGCTAGGTCATCTAAAGTTCTCCCTAGTCCAGAGTTTCCTATAAATACGGTAACAGCATTCCTAACTTCAGTAGCGCCTTGTAAAATATCATCTTGATCCAGCCCTTGATAATATTGCTGAAACCCTTCAATAATGTCATCAGGTTCAGTATATTCATAGCCATCGATCTTGATGGAAGCTATAGCGTTATAGGAGACCTTCTGACGGGTACGCAGAGTCAGCTGCTTACCAACTCTCTCACCATTCTCATATAAGTTATTTTGATGTGCCTGAAATATCTCAGCAGATCTCTTAGTTAGCCAACTATTCAGTTCAGTTTTAAGGATCATTATACGATGAAGAATATGGACTCCATCATTGCCCTGAGTTATTGATAAAACATGTTCTTCCTCAGCTTTGATCAATTCCTGTGTCAGTTGTAGATTTCTGGCTTCTCGATGTTGCTTTATTCTTGCCACGTAGCTGATAGTTACCCCTCTAAGGGCTGCTTTAAAACAATCCCACACTGCCCCCCTAGAAGCGCTATAGCGATTCATATCAAAGAATCTTTGCATCCAATCTTTGATAAATTTAACATAGCCCTCATTAACTAAAAGCTTTCTATCAAACATCCACTTGGTACGAGGTCTGGTAAAATTAGTTATATCTAGTACCAGAATTAGAGGGTTGTGATCAGATATCATTTTTGGGAGTTTCTTTACTTCTGCCTTAGCTAAATCATGTGATATAAGGAAAAATTCTATCCTAAAATACCTGTTATGTGGGTATGAAAAGTATGTGTATCCAGGATCAGGATGGTTTTTTAAATCCCAAATATCTATTAAATCGTGGCTATCTCTAAGTTGACTTATAGAGCTGAATACCTTGGGTTTCCGACCTAAGTATTTATCTTGTAAATGTCTACTAAATGTAGGACCTAAGGAAATATTCAAATCCCCGCAGAATAATATTGATTTGGGCCAGGAGGCGAATTCTAGTTCCAGATCTTCAAAAATGTGAGGGTCATCTTTGTTTGAACCATAAACTGAACAGATAGTAATGGCAGATGTCAGTGCTACAATGGCCCACCTCCCCCGGGGATCCACTAGTTTACGGTTAGGTGTGCCTAAAGCTGTTTTGGCTATAATCACCACTCCCCGGATGTTCTAGGTTTGTGTTGTAGAGGCAAGAGTATTATAGCCCAAGATTTTTAATAGTTCTCTTTTTTCCCAGGGAAGGTGAGTTTCCTGTATACACACTATATCAAAGGAACCTTGTCTAATCAATTCAAAAAAGCGAGCCCTCTCAGTTTTATCATTTAAACCCGCCACGTTCCAGGAACACATTTACTATACTCCTAAAGAGTTGGCATCAAACTAACAATAGTCTTCTCTTCCGTAACAAAATTATACATTACTTCTGCAGCTGAAACATTACTTGTAAACAGATTTTGGATGAGACAGGTTTCTAATACTGTCTTTCCTTCTATTGTGAGGACTCCCACTCTTATGTCCCTTAGTACATCTTCATGATGCATATCTGATGCTTGGCGCCTATTTTTGGTTAACTCTTTGTATTGAAGGTTTTCCTAAATGTTTACATTTCCAATACTTCATAGTGAATTACTTGTTTCATTATATAGTAGCTTCTTGAATACTGGTTGTCCTTTTACTGGAGTTAGTTGTAGCAGGTCTCTAAAGACCATGACGTGTTTTCCTCCTAAAAAGCATGTCATAGTCAGTTTTTAATATTTGCTGCACTCTTAAATGTATAAAAGCTAGTATTAAGTTAAGACACCATGCTGACTTTATCAATAATTAGTATCTTTAATTTATTTGGTACCCTTGTCACCTCATGACAAGCATTACCAGATAATTTGTTGTATTCCTATTTGTTGTCATGTTTAACAGGCAGCATTAATAATCGATGAAGGGTAACTCATTTAACATTATGTGCGGCTAAGCCTGTTGGTACAGTAACTTTACAAAACAAATTGGAATCTTTTGTCTTCTCTAGATAACTTGTCAGTACTTTAATCAATAAACTTTTTCCAGATCCAGCTTGACCACTTATGTACAATAGAACGGAATTATGAGTAGAACTTTTTGTCATGCGGAATCCATGTTCTACTTTACCTTTACATCTTCAATTGCTTTAATATTTGTTCTAGATCCACAGTTTCTTGTCATACTTGCTGTATTGCATTCTGCACCTCATTCATGGCTATTGCAGCTTCATTTTGAATGATTGGCTGTCCAAGAGGATCTTGACTTTCAGGTGCTGAACTTTGGCTGCTCTGAGAACTCTATCTTGCTATCTCAGCAGCAATTGTTTCTTCTTGCTCATCTCATCTCTCAACATTTGAAGATAAACTGGAAACACAGATCACTCAATGCTGTATTTTACTGCGTTGAATGTGTCTTCATAGCAGTCAAATTCTCCAAGTAGCTTGCTTCCACTTTGCCATGGCTGAACATCCGTAAGAATGCTAAATAGAAAAACTCTCTTTTGTCTGGAGTTTGGCAACTTAGCTTTTGATGGTTGATTACATCCCCTTTGTTATGTCTGACCAAACGTCTGTTACATCCAACTACAGATAATGTTCCTTCTTCAATGTTTTCACTGACATTATTTCTGAATGTATAATGTTGAAGTATTTAATAGAGGCACATCCTTTCCAGATGAGGACTTCTTCTTGGATAGTATGTATCCAGCATGTTACTCTTCAAAATATCTATACAGTGTGGTTAAAATTCTGCAAGATATTGGATTTCAGGAAAATACTTCAGTACTCTGTTACGAGTATTAGCAAGCCCTCTACTCATCCATAGAACTCCTCTAGATTTAAAAAACAAACTATCTGAGCGTAACCGGTCTATGCATTCATAACAGCTTATCTCTCTGTGAGAAAGCATTTTCAAGCTAAAACTGTAAAATTTCTTTGTAAGACTCTTCATGCTGAAATCTCCCACATCTCCTTCATCTCAGTTTACTGACTTTGTTATATAAGACGTAACATACCGAGCAACAGCAATTGAGATGGCTGCAACAAACTATACATCCATGTTTGCATTCCACATCTTCAGAATCACAGGGTTGTAGTCATTAATAAACTTGGAGGCCTCTGTTATTAGGTTGTATGCATTTTTCAGTGATTTCCTTGTAACTGTATGTCTGACTACAGACAGACAGTTGACTCTTCCTTGTGAGATGACAGGACGTGGGAATACAAAATACCAACTCGCATGAAATGTCCCTTTGTATTCTGAAATTTGCTGACAATATTTTCTGCATCTATGATTTTGGAATTGTAGAGCTTGTTGTCTTAATATTTTGTCACCACTCTCTTTTGGGATACGGCAAGTTACATACTGCTCAATAAAAGACAACATAGACTCATCACTGTCTGTTCCAAACTTTGGGGCATATTTTAGCCACAATGGCATGTGAATATGGAAAGCGCCTATGGCTTGGTACACTTTGCGGCGAAAGAAATCAGTCACTTCACCAAGAGGAGGTTTCGTTTTGTTTCATATGAAAGCCATTATTGCTTGAAATCTGTGATTAAAATATCTGCAAACATTTGCAGGGTCTAGTAAGCACAGTGTTCCTGGTGTCTTCAGAGGAATGTCTTTTAGATTTGAATGTGCCTCCTGCAAGAATTCTAGCAGGTCATGACATGCATACTCTGCACAACTGAGTGTCAGAAATCAAGTAGGTGCTCCAAGGTTCCTCAACATGCTCTTAAGTTCCCCAAGACACTGATACAAATATTCATTAGTCCCACATTGACATGCCATTAGGTTTATTACATTGTATTTTAATTGATCATCTTTTTCTTGAACTTTCTCCAGAAATTCTCTTGCTGATATATTCTGCAAATAAATTAACTCCTGTTTTTAAAATGTGATTCACAGCATATCAAAGGCCAGACAAGTCACTATCAAATAGTAGGTGAAATATATATGGAATACACTGACAAAATCTTGGGTCTTCTGAATAAAGTCTGGTAGATCTTTTTCAGCTGCAGATTGTGGTAGAGGCCAGTGATCATTCCTACCACCTACTCTAGGAGGAAAAAGATGTGGGGAACACCGAACTTAGAATCCTTTCTCCCACTCACTTAATGGAGCTCCTTTCACCTGCTTCATTTGAAACAGATCAATGGCATCACTAATAACCTCTATATATTGCAAAGGGTAGATACTATAATGTTTATATATTTCTTCTGTTCTGGCGGATCCACCTTCTCAATCAAACCTGCCTATGGAAATGTCTGATCTTCCATGTGTGTGATATATTGCAGGCTTTCTACATTTCTATAGTAAACATTATTTTATACCAGATATAAAGTTGCTTTTTTAACTTTGGTAACATCCACTGACTCCTGCCATATCTTTTTGTTCTTAGTAGACACACCATTTATAAGAATTACAAGTCTTTCTTCTAAATCTCTATCTACCACTACAGTTTCAATATATTTCTTGAAATCTAAAGACAAATACATTACTCTACCTTTTAGACCTTTCTGCAGCTCTGTTGGCAGTACCTTGCCGGTCTTTAGCATCATACTATAGCTTGAAATGGATGTATACTTTGGATAAGAATGGACTCATACATATTTAAACCTTTGAGTGCTTCTGGAATAGAAACCAGCTCTAACCTGTTATAGACAGCTCTAGCAGGCATTTTATTATCTTCTAATTTACTGTAACAGTACTTACAAATAACTTTCCGTATGGGCAAATCAAAGCGTTCCTCCACAAATAAATACACAGTCAACATTTGCAAGTAATCATTATTTTCTTTTCCACCTTTTAAATACAAGTCAACAGTTCATGTTAAAATCATGTAGTGAGTTTGTTGACAAAATAACCAAAGTTTTTCAGAGCACACTGTGTTAATATTTGCAATCTCTTTAAAATTATCGACTGTAATACCTATGTCTTGTTCTGCAACTCTTCCTGTTGTCAACTCTTCATTCTCCCTAGAGTCCTGCTCAGGGGCATGGAAAGGAAACTGCACATCATCACAAACCTTTTCTACGTCTGCCACAATACCATGAAAAAGTGGTCTCTCATTTTAAACGTGAAGTAGGAGTTTTCACATAGTAAAGCCTCCTGACTAAAGTTAGCTTTGTTGAGTGGTGTACAGCTAATATCCTGAAAAGATGAAAGGTGCTTTGTGAGTGTCCCTACAAATGTGCATGCTTTCCAACCTTGCAAGGCTACCATCCTTGTAAAGTACTTTTTTTGTGTTTTAAACTTTTGCCTTGATACGTAGGAATTTCCTTAATATATCAATGGATTGCTGTTGAATACTTCAAACACTACTACAATTCCATTTGTATACAGGCGCATGACAACGCCTTCCTTGCACCTATTCTGCAATAACTTGTTCTACGTTTCTAGGCACCTTCACCTCTTTCGCTATGAGTGACATTCTTCATTTCATAACATTGTCCACTTTTATTAATAGCATGAACCAATCTGTTATCCTTCATTAAAGAAAAGCTTGGTACTAGAAATGTGTATCCATTCTCCAGTAAAAACTGTACAAAAGATACTTCTATTCACTAAACTTTTTTCCTGGTTTTGTGTCCTCATAGACGACACTATTTTGTCAAGAGTCTTCATTCTATTTATAATCAATGAGAAAAGCTTCCTCTTCAGAGCAAAAGCCTTATCAATTACTCTCTCAAGTCTTTTTTCTGTTTCAGTACCTCTTTCCTTCTTCATAGTTCTCTGTAGATTTATAACTACTCTACTATGAAGCATTCTGGCTCTGATTTCCTTAAACTGCTTATGTCTCCTGGTTAAGGTTTGACCTTCTTTGTTACATTCTTTCCTGTTCTTCTTATATAGATTTTGTCCACGCTCATTCTTTCTCATAGTTTGAATTTTGTTTTCATTATTTTTTAATCCTTGCAAATGTCCACATATAATTTTAAGTAATGACTTTGTCCTCTTACCAGTAGCTTGTTTTTCTTTCATCACTTTTTCTGCATTTTGCCCCTTTTGTGTCTCAGTTCTGTATAGATACAGTAGGTGCATCTGTTGCTTTTTCCTCTGAGCTTTTGTAGGTATTGTAACTGTCTGTAGTTATGTAGATAGTGTTCTGTAAAAAAAAAAAAAGTATATTTACATTTTTATTCTAGCCAATTTACCAACTATTTTACTACTGACTTACACATAATGCAAAAACAGTTGTTGCCTGGGTGTTTGAATAACTGCATTGGTACAGCTTTGGTGACTGTATATGTGAATGGCTAGTGCCTGGGTGATTGGATGACTGCATGGGTGCTGCCTGTGTAGTTCAATGAGCACATAATTAGTGCTTGTGTGAATGGAAGAGTGCATGTATAGTGCCTGGGTGATAGAATCAGTGCGTAGATAGTGAATGAGTGATTTGATAACTGCCTGAGTAGTGACTGAGTTATTGGATACGTGCCTGAGTAGTGCCTAGGTGACTGTAAAGTTTCTCCATCGCTATTAGTTACACAACAGTTGTGACTATATCTGTAACTAATTTTTAACTCCAGCTGCCAGAATCAATCTATCCTTTTCTAATGAGCTATGTGTCTGAAATGTCTAGATATCACACGTCATATATAATTTGATACATTCCCCTCTATGAGCATACATTGCTCTGTTACTCAGCATGCACATGCATCATTAAATTTCTAAAATTGAAATCAACACATCTCACTTTTTCACAGCACAAAACCGTTTATTAATGGCATACCTACATCATTTCTCAAATTGTTATTGTGTGATTAAAACATTTCTCCAGCATTGAAGCTTTCATAAATTCACATGTTTGAATCATCCCCGTCCTCATGGTGGTAGTCTCACGGTATCAGAAAATATAGCAGTATAAAAGAAAAACTCCAGGAAAACCAATAAAAATGCATCACATTTTGGTAACCTATCACCATCATTAATGGTCCAAAAGTCAGCCAATGAGACGCCAGCCCAGAGATCACAATCCCCAGCAGAGCCACCATACCTCGGATTTCTAACCGCACGTCGTGTGAGAAGGAGTCTCCCTGAGCTCTGCTCAGTTTTTCTCTGTGGTGAAATTGTGACCTGACTTGCATCTCCGTATTTCTCTGGAATAGAGGTATTGTTAATTTTCTTCATTTGGCAAGATGTCTGACGGCTTTAAGAAGAGGCTTTTCAGACCATGTAGATCTTGTGGGAAGGCCAGACTCTTCTCTGAGGATCTCTCAGAGGATCCCAACAAAGATTGCTTATATTGCTTGCATCCTAAACATGTCCCTAAGGAGTGTAAGCATTGCATGACTTTCTCTGCCAAAACTCTTAAAGATAGAGAGGCACGTTTGTTTCTATGGCTTCAGAAAAATAAATCCAAAACAGAATCTGGTTTTGAGGATGAAGAGGCTCATTCCACTCCAAAAAGAAAATAAGAGCCTTCTGTTTCAAAAACGGACTCAAAAAACTGAAAGTCAGTAAATCTAAGGACAAGGAACTAGAACTGCAACCTCCTGAAGGTGTTCGTAAAAAGTCTTCTTCAGTGCCTCACAGTCCTCACAAGAAGTCTACCGAAAAAAAGGCTCAGTTGACGGACCCGTCGATGGCAACTCCGTCGAAACTGATGGTGTCAACAACGGTTACACCAAAGACGATGACATAAGCGTAGTCGACAGCAACTTTAACGGCGATGACAGCTTCATCGACGTGGGTCATGACGATGACTTCTTTGTCGATGACCATATCGATGATGGCTCTGTCGACGACTGCATTCATTTCACCAAATACTCAAAGATCGTCGATGACTGTATCTATAAAAAGGTTTCCACCGTCGACGGAAGGAAAACGATCCTTAGTTGTGCCTGAAGCAGGAAAGTTTTCTTCAGATTTGACTTCTTGGAGCAAAGTCTTACTGCTTCCGGGGGGAACATGGTGGCCGGAAGCTAACGGCCGCGACAGAGCCTCCCGCGATGTGTGGTGGTGGTGATGGAGCCTGACTAGCATCGCTGCGGTAGCTGCTGGCAATCAAGCTCGCCTGGCTGCATGGTTTTGGATGCTGTGATCGGCTGTCGGGATCAGCGAATTTAGAGTGACCCCTTCCCTCGAGAAGCCTTCTTACCCGCTCGCTCACTCGCCCGCCCGGTGTCCTGCAGGTTCCTCGCGGCGCTGCCGTTCACTTGGGGCAGCGTGCGGATGGTGCAGGACGTAGGGGGCGGTGCGAGTTTGAAGCTTCTGTGCAGCCGCGTTCTAGGAGTGGCTCAGAAGAGGAGGCGGTGGGGTCTCGTGGTCCCGCTCCAGCCGCCCCTACTCGTGGTGCCGACCTCCTCACTCTATCCATTTTGGTGTGCTGTAGTGGGGGATGTATCCGCACATTGACCAGCGTGGAGTGAGGTAGGAGTCAGTTGCAGCGTGGGGGGCGCAGGTGAGGTGATTAAGGTGATTCGAAACAAGGGGTGTGGGCTCCCACTTCAGAATGGATTGTGCCTGGGAGATATAAGCTCCTTCCCAGGATCGGGGGTTCATAAAGAGGTCACTGCACCTTATTCATCAAAAATCTTCGCACACCAATCAGTCTATCGTATGGAGAAGCGTATGGGCAGTGACCCTGATAGTAGTTTGTGCCAGGCAAAGGAAGTATCCACCTATGAACCCACGGTTTGCTGTTATACATTGCGCAATATACCCCCCAGAATCCTTTCTGTAATCCCTAAACCAAAACTTGTATCACCCCCGATAGTGGTAGTAAAAGCCACTACAAGACAAGCAACAGGTGCCTGCGTAACAGAGGGTTCCCCCCCCCAGGCAAAGGAAAAGGTCGTAAAAAATCTAGGGGAAGCACCAACCCAAAAATTACACCTTCACTGAAGTCCTTCTATAAGGTTATCTCTACAAACACAGTGGTATGTGGGCAGAATAAAATTGTAAAGGATAAAGCTGAGGCCTTAAACATGGCGACTATTACTACCTCCACTGATATAGCTGCTCTAGCCACCACCACTCTAGCCACCACTACCTTAGCAGGCTCTGCGGTTAATGAAAGGGGCCTCCAGCCCCCCTTTAACACCTTGGTCACTGCAGAGACTCTGTCCATGGCTGTCATTCATCCATCAGTGGAATTGTCGAATAGCTTTTCGGTGTTGTAGATCCAGAATATTGTTCAGGAAGATACCTTTGGTGCAACCTCAGTGAAGGGGGGTGGGTTCCAATCTGGCCAACAGATGCTAGCAAATTGTGAGCTCTCTCAGCATTCCCCTTTGCCTTCTTTACCGGCCGCCCAACCTGTGTCCGTATCTGGGTTAGCCGAGCCACCTGGGTCATCCGGGTCGTTGGCCGATATTCTGATGAGCCTGAGAGACAACATTAGCAGGAGGTTTACCATCTCGGAGGCTAACCAGGCAGCTATTGAGGCCTCCTTCGATGTGCTTGCACAGAAGGTAGAGGAGGTTACACAGAGAACAGACGTTCTTGAAGCTGAGCTACCAAAAATCAAGGAAGCTCTGAGTGTGTCTTCTGCTTCAATGAGTAAAATGGCCAAGCAAAATCAGGATTTGAAAGATGACATTGAGCGGTTGGAAAACCATTCCAGGAAGAATAACTTGAAAATCCTAAACGTCCCGGAAGATCTAGAAGGGAACGATATCAAGAACTTTGTTGTTTCCCGCCTGAAGGCAACTATTCTGAAAGACTCAGAGGATGTAGGCATGGACTTGAGTGCAGACATTCAGAGGGTGCACCGCAATCCATTTAGGAGGGTTCAAGGAAGAGAGCGCCCTAGGAAAATCTTGGTGAACTTCCTCACGTACACTACTAAGGAGAGAATATTGTCTCTCGCTCTGAGAGCTGGTCATCTAAAGTGTAGTTCATTCTCTCTTGTTTTTTCCTTCTCTATTTGTTCAGACGTCTCTCACATTACCGCCACAAAGCAGTGGGAACTGGGGAAAACAATGATGATATTGAATGCACTGGGAGCCAAGACCCAATTGAGATTTCCCGCGTCACTACGTATCATGTGGAACAATCACATGTATAATATGTGCCAACTTGATGAAGTTGATTCCCTAGTAGATAAAATCAGAGACGGGGCGGGGGTGGAAGCAGTGGTGGAAGTGGAAGTGTCAGTAAGGCATAACCAGTAAAGGTTTGCTTGACATAGAATGGTCATATCGAAATATTCAGACAAAATTAAAACAGGGCGGGTCTTTTCGAAGAAATAGAAGAATGATCAGGCTGTGCAGCTGAGAAGAGTCAGTCTACCAGTTTCAAGTGTAGAAGTATTTGTTTATAGCCACACATCAGGTGGGCTTCTGTCTAAGGGCATATGCCCAGAGTAAAAGGGAGGGTTCCCTATGGGTGTAGAGGGTAGAAGGGGTCACGGGAGGGAGGGTGGGTGGCCTACAGGGGAAGCACGGGTGAGGTTGCAGTGGTAGAAAACATAAAAAATTTCCTCATTGTCACTATATGTTTAAGTGTAAGCACACTTTTAGTCTGTCGGGGATCGGAGGAAAACCTGGTATAGAATGACATCTACTAATATAAAGTTCCTGTCATGGAATGTCAACGGATTGCGATGCCCCCGAAGACAAAGGCTGATTATGAAATACCTGGAGCAATCCTCTGCCCAGGTTTTCCTTTTACAAGAGACCCGCTTGAGTTATCTTGAATCTAGTTATCTTCGGTAAATATAAGTGGGTGGAGTGTTTTCATTGCTCTGAGCAAACGATACATAGTAAGGGAGTAGCTGTTTTGTTTAGATCTAATTTAGGCAGCTCCATTAAGGCTACGTTAACTGACCAATCTGGGAGGTGGATCTTGGTGCAGGTGGCTATAGGGGGGTAGAACTCGCCATAGTATCCTACTATGGCCCTAATGTCGACGACCCGGCTTGTCTTCTCAGAGTGCAGGCCAAACTTGTAGAAGTCACTGTTCCAATAATAATTGGTGGGGATTTTAATGTCCTCCTTAATCCCTCCAAAGATAGGTCTAACCTTAGCCGGTATGTGGTAGCTCAGCGTATGCGTCAGACAATGATTAATATGATACACGAGGTCGGGTTATTAGATCTATGGAGATCGAAGAGGGATGGGGAACCGGGTTTTACCTTTTTCAGTAAAAAGCATGGCCACTCTTCAAGATTAGATTACATCCTTACAGATAGGTGGGTTTAGAGCATTTAGTGGATCTGTCCATCCAGCCATCTATTTTATCCGATCATGCCCCAATAACTTTCCTATATTTAGATGGTAAACCGATATCCCCTCCAAGGTGGACACTAAAAAGGGCAATGTTGTTGAATGAGGAGTTAATAAGTGTTATCAAAATATCGACTGCAGAGTACTTTACAGAGAATATAGGTTCAACATCCCTGGAGTATGTTTGGGATACATTTAAGGCCCATATCCGCGGAGTGCTACACAGCTGGATATGCTCCAAAAATAGGAAAGAGATGTTAGAACTTAAAAAGGTGGAGAAGGAGATATCCAGGTTCGAATAGGTTAGATCTAGCTGCCCACCAGATCATCTGCCACAAGTCCTTAAGGATTTGGAGTGCCAACGTTTGGCCTACAGAGATAAACTAGATCAAAAACTTAGAGCCCAATGGGCAGTATATAAAGCGAAAATTATGAATACGGTGAAAAGGCAGGAGCCCCCTTGGCATGGAAGATCAAATCCGATAGAGTGAGGAATAACATCAATAAGTTGATAGTAGACGAGATTGGCTCAATCTCTTATGACCAGGAGGATATGCAGAGGTGTCTCCTCTCTTTGTTTTCAAAGCTCTATAAAGAAGAGATTTCCCGCGTCACTGCGTATCATGTAGAACAATCACATGTATAATATGTGCCAACTTGATGAAGTTGATTCCCTAGTAGATAAAATCAGAGACGGGCGGAGGTGGAAACAGTGGTGGAAGTGGAAGTGTCAGTAAGGCATAACCAGTAAGGGTTTGCTTGACACAGAGTGGTCATATCGAAATATTCAGACAAAATTAAAACAGGGCGGGTCTTTTCGAAGAAATAGAAGAATGATCAGGCTGCGCAGCTGAGAAGAGTCAGTCTACCAGTTTCAAGTGTAGAAGTATTTGTTTATAGCCACACATCAGGTGGGCTTCTGTCTAAGGGCATATGCCCAGAGTAAAAGGGAGGGTTCCCTATGGGTGTAGAGGGTCGAAGGGGTCACGGGAGGGAGGGTGGGTGGCCTACAGGGGAAGCACGGGTGAGGTTGCAGTGGTAGAAAACATAAAAAATTTCCTCATTGTCACTATATGTTTAAGTGTAAGCACCCTTTTAGTCTGTCGGGGATCGGAGGAAAACTTGGTATAGAATGACATCTACTAATATAAAGTTCCTGTCATGGAATGTCAACGGATTGCGATGCCCCCGAAGAGAAAGGCTGATTATGAAATACCTGGAGCAATCCTCTGCCCAGGTTTCCCTTTTACAAGAGACCCGCTTGAGTTATCTTGAATCTAGAGTTATCTTCGGTAAATATAAGTGGGTGGAGTGTTTTCATTGCTCTGAGCAAACGATACATAGTAAGGGAGTAGCTGTTTTGTTTAGATCTAATTTAAGCAGCTCCATTAAGGCTACGTTAACTGACCAATCTGGGAGGTGGATCTTGGTGCAGGTGGCTATAGGGGGGTAGAACTCGCCATAGTATCCTACTATGGCCCTAATGTCGACGACCCGGCTTGTCTTCTCAGAGTGCAGGCCAAACTTGTAGAAGTCACTGTTCCAATAATAATTGGTGGGGATTTTAATGTCCTCCTTAATCCCTCCAAAGATAGGTCTAACTTTAGCCGGTATGTGGTAGCTCAGCGTATGCGTCAGACAATGATTAATATGATACACGAGGTCGGGTTATTAGATCTATGGAGATCGAAGAGGGATGGGGATCCGGGTTTTACCTTTTTCAGTAAAAAGCATGGCCACTCTTCAAGATTAGATTACATCCTTACAGATAGGTGGGTTTAGAGCATTTAGTTGATCTGTCCATCCAGCCATCTATTTTATCCGATCATGCCCCAATAACTTTCCTATATTTAGATGGTAAACCGATATCCACTCCAAGGTGGACACTAAAAGGGCAATGTTGTGGAATGAGGAGTTAATAAGTGTTATCAAAATATCGACTGCAGAGTACTTTACCGAGAATATAGGTTCAACATCCCTGGAGTATGTTTGGGATGCATTTAAGGCCCATATCCGCGGAGTGCTACACAGCTGGATATGCTCCAAAAATAGGAAAGAGATGTTAGAACTTAAAAAGGTGGAGAAGGAGATATCCAGGTTGGAATAGGTTAGATCTAGCTGCCCACCAGATCATCTGCCACAAGTCCTTAAGGATTTGAAGTGCCAACGTTTGGCCTACAGAGATAAACTAGATCAAAAACTTAGAGCCCAATGGGCAGTTTATAAAATGGAAAATTATGAATACGGTGAAAAGGCAGGAGCCCCCTTGGCATGGAAGATCAAATCCGATAGAATGAGGAATAACATCAATAAGTTGATAGTAGACGAGATTGGCACAACCTCTTATGACCAGGAGAATATACAGAGGTGTCTCCTCTCTTTGTTTTCAAAGCTCTATAAAGAAGAGAGGGTACCTTCCACTGATTTAATCCAAGATTGGCTTAAAAGTAAAGCTTTACCTAGTCTGTCAAGGGAGGGCTGGGACTTGCTAGAAGGCCAAATCTCTGAAGAAGAAATTTAGAGCAGCTTGAAAAAGATTAAAAATAATAAAGCGGCGGGGACAGATGCTCTTCCGGGTGAGGTGTACAAGATCTTGGAAGACGTCATAGTGCCTAGACTCTGTGAATTGTTTAATTTCATCTATAGCCCTGAAGGTAGGATCCCCCCGTCATGGAAGAAAGCAATAATAGTGCTAATCCTGAAGCCCGGTAAAGACCCGCTTAGAGCTGATTCGTATTGACCAATCTCCCTATTGAATGCAGATTATAAGATCTTTACTAGCATTCTGGCAGGGAGATTGGTCAGGGTCGCCCCCCAATTGATCAAGGAAGACCAAAAGGGTTTCTTGCCGGGAAGATACATCCAAGAGCAAACTCTACAACTAATTGGCTTATAGCCCTGGCGGTGGTACGGTCGGAACCATTGGCAGTAGCCGCCTATGACGCCGCCAAGGCGTTTGATCGTGTCAATTGGACATATCTTTGGGAGACCCTAAAGGTAATGGGGTTTGGACCATCATTTGTAGGTACCCTAATTAGGTGTCATGAGGGGGCCTCTGCCGTCATTCTTCTCAATGGTTTATTGACATTGAGCTTTAGTATTCAAAGGGGAAGGCGACAGGGGTGTCCTATTTCACCCCTGTTATTTAATATCTATATTGAACCCCTGGCTCAAGCCTTGAGACTTGACGAGCAGATCACCCCATTTCAGGTATCTGATTACAATTGTAAGCTGGCCCTCTATGCAGATGACCTGCAGGTGTACACCAACAACCCAGCAGAGGTACTTCCTAGGGTGGATGACTCCTTGGACAAGTTTGGCCTGTACTCTGGATACTCAGTCAATTCCTCCAAGACTGAGGTAATGTGCTGGGGCTTCGAGGGGTATACCGTGAGGCACTGTGGGGAGTCCAGGTATATTGGGATACTATAAAACAAGATATAGGGGATATAACCGTGATTAACTTGAGGAAAGTGTCTAAGGAAATCGATCATCTCTTCTTGAAATGGCAGAATCTTCCCCTTACTATTTTTGGCAGGGTAAACCTGGTTAAAATGGTTATCCTGCTGAAGTTGACGTACTTGTTTGGGGCTGTCCCTCTTGGCTTTCCCTGGAAACGTTTGGGTAAAATTCAAAGCAAGATAGGGAGCTTCATATGGGCTAATAAAAATTCCAGGTTATCCTGGAGGAAGTTAAAACGGAGGCTACTAAAGGGTGGCACCCCCATTCTCCACCACTCTGCAAACGCGCTTCCTGGCACACTACAGGTTGGGGGATGAAGTAAGTCCACTTTACTCCTGAGGGACTTTGGGGGCCAATAAGCCCGTCTGGTATCTCCTGTATGTCCTAAGCAGCAGAATTCCTGAGCGCTGGTAGGAGGCCAAGCCCCCTTTCTGCACAACTCTGCTAATGCGACTACTACCTTATACTTAACAATTACCATTTAAATATCTTTCAAATTCATTGAAATCTCAATAGGTTTCAGGGACGTTATAGTTAGTAATTAGCATTTAAAAAACCTTTGAAATTTACAGAAAAAAACATAGGTTTCAGGGACATTATAGTTTTAATTAGCATGTAAAAACCTTTGAAATTCACTGAAAAAACTATAGGTTTCATGGATGTTATAGTTAGAAATTAGCATTTAAAAACCTTACAAATTCACTGAAAAAAACAACACTGATGACTTCATCCACTTAATATCTGATGCATCTCCTCACACCCTAATATAACCTTTCATACACCCACTCTGAAATACAGACTACTATTCTCGAAACCATGGCCACACCAATACCAGTTAGTACATACCCATTCACTGAATTATAGGTCTACACACATCCACTCACTCACCAATATGGTCACTCATACACGCAGTCACTCATCAATATAGCCTCTGATATATGCATTCATGCACCCATACAGACACTCACATACTGTCACTCATCCACAGAGTTACTCACACACCTAGTCAGTCAACCAAAGACTCAATCACATTGCCATTTACTTACCAATATAGTTCTACACACACCACCTAACTTATTCATAGATACTAACACATGCTTATTCTCTTATAAATCACTGACACAAGCACACACTTGTCCATACAGCCACTCTTACAATCACTCACTCTCACATATAGTCAGTTATATACTCCAACACTCACATATACTGCCTTTTTCATATGTAGTAACTCACATATACCACTGAGATATGTATTCACTCACCAACACAGCCACTCGCATACTCACTCACCCATACAGCCCCTCACTGACACACTCAAGAATCCATACACCCTCTGAATCACCCACTCACACATCTATGCACCGACTCACAGACCCCCCACAAAGACACTCAGGTACCTATACAGGTACTCAGAGAACCAATCATTAACCCATGTAGACACTCAGGTAGCTACTCACCAACTCATGCAGCGACTTACACACCAACTGACAGACTGATACAGACATTCACACAGATTTGTCATTCACCCATGTATTCACTAAGACACGTTTAATCTCTCACTTATACAGTCAGTCATGTACCCACTAAATCTTCCATTCAGATGCTCATGAACCCCCTGATTCTTCAAAACACCTTTGCGTATCTATAACATTCTTAAACTGTTAAAAATACCCAGTCTCTGGATGATGTCATTTGAGATGCCATCAGTGATGTCACTGACCATGTCATGAGTGATGTAATATGTGACATCGGCAGGAGTGCAGGAGTGTGAGTTATAGACCTAATTTCTCTAGTTTTGTATGAGTGAAATGTCCAACTAACTATAACGTCTCTGAAACTTGTGTTTTTTTCAGTGAATTTTTAAGGTTTTTTTTATTTTAATTTTTATCTATAACGTCCATGAACCCATGGTTTTTTCACTGAATTTCAAAGGTTTTTTAAATGCCAATATCTAACTATAACGTCCCTGAAACCTATGTTTTCTTCAGTGAATTTCAAAGGTTTTTTAAATGCTAATTTCTAACTATAATGTCATTAAAACCTATGTTTTTTTTTCAGTGAATTCCTAAGGTTTTTTAAATGCAAATTTCTAACTACAGAGGTAGGACATGTGCAGAAAGAGGAAGACAAGTGCACAAAGAAGCAAAAGAAAGATGCAACAGAGGTCCAGAAACACGAAGAAAGGCGCAGAAAGAAGCAAGAGATTTACAGAAAGAACCAACAGAGATGCAGAAAGAGGCAAGAGATGTGGAGAAACAGGAAAGAAAGGTATAGCAAGAGGGAACATGGGTGCAGAAAGAGGCAAGAGGGATTCTGAAAATTGAAAGAGAGGTACCGAAAGAAGCAAGAGCAGTGCAGAAAGAAGCAAGAAAGGTGGCAAAATAGGGAAGAGGATGCAGAAAGAGGGATACAGAAATTTGCAAATGAGGTGCAGAAAGAAGCAAGAATAGTGCAGAAAGAAATAACAGGTGCAAAAAGAGGCAAGAGGGGTGCACAAAGAGGCAAGAGGTACAGAAAAAGGCAGATGGGATGCAAAACAAGGAAGATACGTCCAGAAAGAAGCAACAGAGGTGCTGAAAGAGAGAACAAAAGTACAGAAAGAAGCAACAGAGGTACTGAAAGAGGCAAGAGAGTTTCAGAAACAGACAGGAAAGGTGCAAAAATAGGGAAGAGGGTTGCAAGAAGAGGTAAGAGAGATGAAGAAAGAGGAAAGAGGGGTGCAGAAAGAGGCAAGAGGAGTGCAGAAAGAGCAAGTGAGGACCAGAAAGAAGCAACAGAGGTACAGAAAGATGGAAAAGAGGTGCAGAAACAAGCAAGAGAATTGCTGAAAGAAGAAACAGAGGTGTAGAAAGAAGCAAAAGAAGTACAGAAAGAGGTAATGGGGTGAAGAAAGAAGCAAGAGCTGTGCAGAAAGAAGCAACAGGTGCAAAAAGTGGCAAGAGGGGTGCAGAAAAATGTAAGAGGTAAACAAAGGTAAGAGAGGTACAGAAAGAGGCAGGAATGGTGCAGAAAGAATGAAAAGAAGTGCAGTAAGAAGCAAGTGAGGTACAGAAAGAGGCAACAGAAGTGCCGAAACAAGCAAGAGTAGTGCAGAAAGAGGCAGGAGAATTGCTGAAAGAAGCAGCAAAGGTGTGGAAAGAAGCTAGAAAAGTGCAGAAAGAGGCAAGAGAGGTGCAGAAAGAGGCAAGAGGGATGCAGAAAGAGGCAGTGGGGGTGGAAATAAGGACGAGAAGTTCAGAATGAAGCAACAAAGGTTCTGAAAGAGGCTTGAAGGGTGCAGAAAGAGACAAGAAAAGTGCAGAAAGAAGCAACAGAGGTACAGAAAGAGGAAAGAGAGGTACAGAAACTGACAGGAAAGGTACAGAAAGAGGGGACAATGGTGCAAAAAGAAGCAAGAGAGGCACAGAAAGGGGAAAGGGGTACAACAAGAGGAAAGAGGGGTGCAGAAAGAGGCAAGAGAATTGCTGAAAGAAGCAACAGAGGTAAAAAGAAGCAAGATAAGTGCAGAAAGAGGCAAAGTGAGATGCAGAACGAAGCCAGAGTAGTGCAGAATCAACCAACAGAGGTGGAAAATAGAGAGAGGCAAGAGGGGTTCAGAAAGAGGTAGGAGAGGTATATAAAGGGGCAAGAGAGGTACAGAGAAAGGCAGGAGGGGTGCAGAAAGAAGGAAGAGAAGTGCAGAAAGAGGCAGGAGAATTGATGAAAGAAGCAACAAAGGTGTAGAAAGAAGCAGGAGAAGTGCAGAAAGAGGCAAGTGAGGTACAGAAAGAAGCAAGAGCAGTGCAGAAAAAACCAACAGAAGTACATGAGTGGTACGGAATGAGAGAAGACAGGTATGAAAGAGGCAACAGAGTTGCACAAAGAAGGAAGAGGGGTGCAAAATAGGAAAGAGGGGTGCCCGAAGAAATAAGTGAGGTGCAGAAACAGGCAAGAGAAGTACAGAAAGAGGCAAGAGAATTGCCGAAATAATAAACAGAGGTGTATGAAGAAGCAACAGAGGTGCAGAAAGAGACAAGAGGAAAACAGAAAGAGGGAAGAGGAGTGCAAAAAGAGGTACAAGTGATATAGAAAGAAGGGACAGAGGTACATAAAGAGGCAAGAGAAGTGCAGAAAAAAGCAATAGAGATTCAGAAAGGGGAGGAGGGGTGGAGAAAGAGGCAAGAGGAGTGCAGAAAGAGGGAAGAGGTGTGCAGAAAGAGGCACAAGGGTTGCAGAAAGTAGGGACAGAGGTACAGAAAGAAGCAACAGAGGTGCAGAAAGAGGGATGAGGAGTGGTGACATAGGCAAGAGAAGTGCAAAAAGAAGCAACAGAGATGCAGAAAGAGGGAAGAGGGTTGGAGAAAGAGGCAAGAGGGAAGCAGAGAGAAGAAAAAGAGGTGCATAAAGAAACAGAAGAAGTGCAGTGACAAGGAACAGATGTGCAGAAAGAGGCAAGAGGAGTGCTGAAAGAGAAGAGGGGTGCAGAAAGAGGTACGAGTGTTGCAGAAAGAAACAAAAGAAGTGAAGAAAGAATAAACAGGCGCAGAAAGAGGCAAGAGGGGTTCAGAAAGAGGCAAAAGAGGTGTACAAAGAAGCAAGTTAGGTACAGAAAGAGCTATCAGGGGTGAAGGAAGAAAGAAGCAAGAAAAGTGCAGAAAGAAGCAACAGAGGTGCAGAAAGAGGCAAGAGAGGTACAGAAAGAGGCAAAAAATTACAGAAAGAAGCAAAAGAGGTGCAGAAAGAGGCAAGAGAGGTGCACAAAAAGGTAAAAGGGGTACAGAAATAGGCAAGAGGGGTACAGAAAGAAGCATGAGAAGTACAGAAAGAAGCAACATTGGTGCTGAAAGGCAAGATGAGTGAAGAATGGGAAGAGGGGTACAGAAAGGCACGAGGGGTTGCAAAAAGAAGCAAGAGGGGAGCAGAGAGAAGGAAGAAGTGCATAAATAAGCAACAGATGCAGAAAGCGGGAAGTGAGGTGGAGAAAGAGGCAAGAGGGATGCAGTAAAAACAAGAAAGGTGCAGAAAGAGGGAACAGGTATGCAGAAAGAGGCAAGAGGTGTGCATAAAGAAGAAAGAAGGATGCAGAAAGAGGCACAAGGGGTGCAGAAAGAAGCAAGAAAGGTGCAGAAAGAAGCAACAGATGTGCAGAAAGAGGGAAGAAAGATAGAGAAAGAGGCAAGAGGTGTGCAGAAAGAAGCAAGAGAGGTGCAGAAAGGAACAAAAGTAGTGCAGAAAGAGGCAAGAATGAAGAAAGAGAAGATGGTGTAGAAAGAGGCACAAGGGGTGCAGAAAGAAACGAGAGAGGTACAGAAAGACAGAAGATAAGTGCAGAAAAAGCAACAGAGATGCAGAAAGAGGAAGGAAGGGTGGAGTAAGAGGCAAGAGAAGTGCAGAAAGAAGACACAGATATTCAGAAAGGGGGACGAGGGGTGGAGAAAGAAGCAAGAGGGGTGCAGAAAGTAGAAGAGACGTGCAGACAGAGGCTAATGAATTGCAGAGAAAGGAAGAAAGGTGCAGAAAGAAACAACAGAAATGCAGAAAGAGGCAAGAGAGGCGCAGAAAGAAGCAAGAATGGCTTTCACACCATTAGTGCCAAACACCCACATTTAGCAATAAGTAACAGGTGACCATTCTAGGTTTACAAAGGACCTTCCACCTCACTGTGGCACTTGTCACTGCATTTTGGTAAGGTTTGATCTGTTTGACCTAGAAATAAGGCTTTTTTTGTTCAAACCTACAGATTAGGCAGCAGATGATTAATTATGTGGCTAATGCGGAAAATGTATAATTGTGCAAAAGTTGGTGCAGCCAAAGAGTCACATATTTTCAGTGGCCCGGCTCATACCTCTGACTATTTCCAGAAGTGCTCCTCAGTAATTCCTTCTTTTTTTGCCTCATTTAGTTAATCGTTTAGCTTCTATGGAAACGAGGAAGAATCAACCTCAGGTTACCACACCACAACACAGACTACCATACCACATAATTACTCTCCATAACACATAATCCCACTCTACATAGTTCCTATGAAATAAATACCACATACTTTCTATCCACATAATTTCACTGCACAATTTACCACATAATTCCACTACACACAACCTACATCTACTCCACTCTGAAAAACATTATTAATAAACTTTCACATTTACATCGCCAATAGCTCTAATTCTTACATATGCGAAACCTATTACATTGCAAACACTTCTTTAACTACTAGTCATGTTTGCAGACTGGTGGAGAATGGGTGCTGGGCTTCCTACCAGTGCTCAGGAATTCCACTGCATAGTACTTACAGGAGATACCAGGAGGGCTTCATGGCCCCCGAAGTCCCTCAGGAGTAAAGTGGGCTTAATCCCCCATCCCATACTCTGCCAGAGGCACGTTTGCAGAGTGGTGGAGAAAGGGGGGCATGACTTCCAAATACGTCTTAGGAATCCCACTGTGTGGGACTTACTGGAGGTAACAAGAGGGGTAGTTGGCCCCCAAGGACATCTCTAGGGGCCAACTACTCCTCCTATTACCTCCAGTAAGTCCCACACAGCAGGATTGCTAAGTTGTCATAGCAGGCCATGCCCCCTTTCCTCACCACTATGCATACACATTTTCTGGCGCGCTCTTGGATGTGGCTTAAAGTCCCCTTTGCTGCTGGGGGTCTTAGGGGCCAACTAGCCTACCTTATACCTCCAGTATGTCCCAGATAGTGGGATTGCTGAAAGCTGGACTCAGGCCATGCCCCCTTTCTCCACCACTCGGGGAACTCCCCTTCTGATGTGTTCTAAGGTGGGAGATTAAGTCCCCTTGAATACTGGGGGCCAACAAGCCCACCAGGTACCTCCAGTAAGTCCAACACAGCTGGATTGCTGAGACTGGTCTGAGGCCACGCCCTCTTTCAACACCCCTCTGCAACACACCTTCTGGCACACTTCTATTGGGGGATGAAGTCCATTTTAGTCCTGAGGTCCTCAGGACACAAGAGGACCTCATCGCCCCACCAGCAATACGCTAAGAGGCACGTTTGCAGAATGGTGTAAAAAGGGATGTAGCCTTAGACCACCTCTCAGCAATTCAGCTGTGTGGCGCTTACTGGGGTTACCTGGTGGGCTAGTTGGCCCCCAGGGACCCTCAGTATTCATGGGGACTTAATTCCCCAACTTAAAACGTGCTAGGGGGTGTATTTGCTGAGTGGTGCAGGAAGCGGGCGGGGCCTTCGGTGAGATGCCGACTTAACAATATATATATATATTTGAAGGGGGATCTGTGTCCCCCCCTTCTTTTAATATGTGTTGGTCCCTGTGGACCCCATCCCCCAGGGCTAGCAAATTGTTTTTTTTAAACGGGAAGGGTCTGCGCGGCCCCCCTCCTGAGGTTAATTTCGGCCCCAGCGACCCCTGCCCCCGGGACATGCCCAATTCTTTCTTTATTTTTTGAGGGAGGAGGCCTCCTGGACCCCTCCCGGGCCATTTTTGGCCCCAGGGACCCAATCCCCCGGGCCATGCCCAATACCTTTTTAAAATATGTATTTAAGGGAGTGGGGCTCCCCAGGGACCCCATCCCCGGGCATTGCCTCTCGTTGGGGCTGCGGGGGAGAGCCTCAATAACCCCACAGTCCCAGCCACTTCCCCACCTCCTGCGGGAGCCGGCATGGCTTTTGCACAAGGGGAGCTGCTGACATGCAGCTC
Organism: Lissotriton helveticus; assembly: GCF_964261635.1. Classification (NCBI taxonomy): domain Eukaryota; kingdom Metazoa; phylum Chordata; class Amphibia; order Caudata; family Salamandridae; genus Lissotriton; species Lissotriton helveticus. The sequence goes on from NC_136069.1 coordinate 390,892,413, forward strand.
CTCTTGTGCGAAAGCAACCTGCTTTGCTTTTTGGAAGTGAAAGCAGGTTTCCTGCTCTCACTTCCAAAAAGCAAAACAGGGTTTGCTATGGCAGGGCGGGAGCAGAACTCTCACCCTGCCATAGCAAATGGGAATTCCTGGGTGTAGACACCCCGACACATTGCAGGACCCGGCCCTTGGGGGTAGCGGCCCTCAGGACCATCAAGGGTTCCAGTAGGGGGGCCTCGCAGCCAAACTCCCAGCATTTTTAAATCCCAGGGTGGTGGTGGTCCCCGGGGCCTGTGGGGGCCACATAGCCCCCCCTGCATTTAAATCAGGTAGACCCTGGAGGTTGTGATCCCTGGGGCATGGGGGTCCCCCCAAATAATTAAATGCCTTGGGAAGGTGGTTGTCTCCAGGCTTGGGGGGCGCAAGGCCACCCCCACATAATTAGGAATGCCCCGGGGAGATGGCAGTTCCTGGGGCAGCTTGGGGAAGCAGGAGTTCCCCCACACATTTTTGTAAAAATGTTCGGGGAGGTGGCAATCCCCAGGGCTACGCTGGCTGTGTCCCAACATATGATATACAAAGCCCTGGGGAGTCGTCGGTTCTTGGGGCTGTGGATTACCAATTGTCCCCGGGACCTGGCCCACCCTGGGACTTGAAACAAATGAAGCGCGAGAGACTGCAATTCATTTTTTTAAATAATTTCTGCCGGATTTGCACAGCCAGCGCGATTTCGGCCCACATTATTAAAAAAAAAAAAAAATCTTGGCCCTGGGGGTCCTAGTGGGACACCCTGGGCAGGTCTAGGGGGTCAGGGTGTTTCTACCCTGCCCCATTTTCTTGTTTTGTCACCTTTATTTTACACATTTTCTTGTGACCCCGTTCTACCGAGTCACAAGATGGCTGCCAACACTTCCTGGTTTGAAGTGTTGGCTGCCAATCAGAAGTCAGCTCGTGCTCGGGAGAAGTCACAACTTTTCCTTGGTGCTCTGAAATCAATGTTTGTTTTTTATATCCTCTGGAACTACTGAACAGATTTACACCATTTACTGAACCAAGAGCTACCTTTTTGCTAAATTTGGTGTAATTCCATTCGACAGTTCAGGCTGTAGCGTGTTCCAATTTTTCCTTTGGAAATTAACATGGGGAAAATGTGTTTTGGGATCCCCCTATTTTTTTATCGGCCACCGCTTGACAAATTACTCCGAAACGTTCAAGACAGGAGCTGACCGGAGCGGGCCATTAGTTTAGAAAATTTCTCAAAGATTTGTCAAATGGCACCAAAGATATTGGCAAAAGAATAAATGGTTTTTGTATAGAAATGAGGTCCTAACTATAACTACCTACTGGTGACTGCCAGTATGTTATATATATTGTTTTTGTTCCGATGGATCAGATGTTCCGTGGCCCGCCTCAACTATCCAGGACATCAGCGGGCGGCGATACGTAGGGCAGGCTGTATTTACACCCCTGCCTCTGCCCACACTGTTACCTGGAGCGAGGGGCCGTAGCGGTGTTTGGGGACTCTAGGAAACGCCGCAAGAACTAACTTTACAGGAATTTTCATCAGAATGTGGAAGGTGCACTCATTGAAAGTAGACACTCACACTTTTAATCCAGTAATATTTCTTTCTTTTTATTCAGATAATCTTTAACAACCAAAGCACACAGCCAACGCGTTTCGTTCAGAGCAGGAACTTCATCAGGGCTCTATTTAAATTGGACCAATAGGTGATAAGGTAAATCCAACTGACGTAAAAGCTGAATATTCCAAGGAGCACAATGGACAATGTCGATTGATAGTGGCAGTGATTTAATTTATTTTCATACAAATAAGCCAAGAAAAGTAAGAATCTATAGAATCCGCGTGAAGCCCCTTCTCATCTCATCAAACGAAAAAATTATCAGTCAAGGTATATAGCCTAAAACTGTTCGGTGTACACACTAGCAGCGAAGTATCTATGCCATCAAAGTCCAGGTGCAAAAAGTACATGACTGTATCCAGGCACGTAAAACAATTGGCATGAGATTAACAGGGTATTCAAAATCTAATCGATGTAGCTCAATGCCAGCTATATACAACATGCGTTGAGAGAAAAGTTCAGTGTGAAGGATAGAGATAATCAGAAGCCGGTGGAGTGTACTCAGTTCTATAGATTCTTACTTTTCTTGGCTTATTTGTTTGAAAATAAATTAGAACACTGCCACTATCAATCGACATTGCCCATTGTGCTCCTTGGCATATTCAGCTTTTACGTCCGTTGGATTTACCTTATCACCTATTGGTCCAATTTAAATAGAGCCCTAACGAAGTTCCTGCTTGGAAAGAAATGCGTTGGCAGTGTGCTTTGGTTGTTAAAGATTATCTTAATAAAAAGAAAGAAATATTACGTATATATAAATTTATTTATTTATTTATTTATTTCATCAAGTGACCAAAGAGTAGGACAGCAGCGCAAATAATTTGAGACCAACACGCATTCTGAGGCCCATTGGAGGGGTTGTAATACTGGAACTGAAATGAAACAGCACTCATCAGGGAAGGATTGATGTCAGCACAGACTACAAGTTCCATCATGCAACGGGGGTATACTCACCTGAGTGGCCCCTCACAGGCAACTAATTGTTTATAGGTGTCTGCAATGCTGTGACCTTTAAGACCCATGCCTATGAATAAGAAGCAGGAACTCCGAAAGCGTCAGGCTGTCACAAATATCGAAATGCGATTGCCGGTCTACTAGCAAATAAAGGAAAGGCTGATTGAAGGTCAACTGATGTTCGAGTGTTTCCGCGCTCTTTGGGCACTTGTTGGAATTATATATATATATATATATATATATATATATATTCTTGCTCCCAGGTTGTCCACCTTATGAGTAGCACGCGAGCAGCAGCTTTATTTATGTGTAGGTGAGGACGGGGATCCGCTTGTAGACGCCGCTCCGTAATGGATCTGCCCGACGCGTTTCGAAGCTCCATCTGCTTCTCTTCAGGGGCTTTAACGGAAGCGGTGTGCGCACCCGCTACATTTCTCCAATTTCATATAACTCACCCGCCAATGGGAGGCTCCAATGAGGCTTTTGGGAAGTGTAGTGCGGAAAGCACACAATCAAGTCCTGTATGGACTCCACAAGTGGGCCCGTCCTCGATCCCATGTACGGCTGCTACTTCACTGCCGTGACCCCCACGTTAACGGGGTGGTGCATACTCTGCGGCTGGACTGCCGCATATAGATTCTCGCTCCCAGGTTGTCCACCTTATGAGTAGCACGCGAGCAGCAGCTTTATTTATGTGTAGGTGAGGACGGGGATCCGCTTGTAGACGCCGCTCCGTAATGGATCTGCCCGACGCGTTTCGAAGCTCCATCTGCTTCTCTTCAGGGGCTTTAACGGAAGCGGTGTGCGCACCCGCTACACTTCTCCAATTTCATATAACTCACCCGCCAATGGGAGGCTCCAATGAGGCTTTTGGGAAGTGTAGTGCGGAAAGCACACAATCAAGTCCTGTATGGACTCCACGAGTGGGCCCGTCCTCGATCCCATGTACGGCTGCTACTTCACTGCCGTGACCCCCACGTTAACGGGGTGGTGCATACTCTGCGGCTGGACTGCCGCATATAGATTCTCGCTCCCAGGTTGTCCACCTTATGAGTAGCACGCGAGCATAGCACACATAAATAAAGCTGCTGCTCGCGTGCTACTCATAAGGTGGACAACCTTGGAGCGTGAATATATATATATATATATGTATATATATATATATACCTGTTAATCTATCCCAGCGTGCAATGAAATATGTAACTATAAAACCCCAGTGGGTGGGGGAACAAAATCTCGTCGGGGTACCTGAAAACTTATGCTCCTTAGTCACTCGGAGTCCGTGTGCGCCCTATCTGTGCTGTGCCAAGGGTGTTCACAATGTGCAGAAAAAATGTGGTGTGTGAAGAAAAACCTGTGCGTTCCTTGTGTCAAAATTAAAATTAAACTAAAATTAAATGATCTTGAGTGAGATCTAGATGTTTACAGGGTGGTTAGAGTATGCAGGCCAAGCAGCAGAGGGCTAGAGGTGCACATTGTGCGCCTTGTCCGCATTCAACCTGTTTGGGATTTTTGAGTCGAGTAAGATAATGTATCTTGACTCAAGTCTTCTTAATGCCACAATTTGGTTCCCTCCCCTGATGTTCTTGAGGATGCTATCTATTACGAAAAATGTTAGGTCTTTGGCATTTCCTGCGTGCTGAGAGTTGATGTGCCTCGCCACAGGGTACGTCTGGTCATTATTGGCAATTGCCCTGAGGTGTTGTAATACCCTTACGTGTACCTGGTGTATCGTGCTACCCACGTATCTGCTTCTACAGGTGCATTCAAGCACATATACAGTGTACTCAGTCTTACATGAGTAGCTCCCTCTAATGGTGTAAGGTGTGTGCCTGAAAGGAAGCCTGACTGACTGTGTGTTTACGCCATGTCTACAGGCTTTGCATTTGAAACATCTATGGAGTCCATTTTGAGCGTGCAGCCATATAGTGCTTTTGAGAGTAGTTGGTGCATTGCACACTAATTCACTTCTCATTGATTTTGCCTTTTTTAAATGTGACTGCTGGACATTTCTCACATAAAGGACCTACAATTGGATCATTCCGAACCAAAGGCCAATGTCTGTTAAGGATTTTACGTAAATTGGCATGGTAGCTGTTATACCCCGTGATGAGTCTTGGGGTGTGGGATGAGACTCCCTTCATTGGAGCTGTGTGTTGGTCTTTTTGGGGGAAAAGGAGATCTTTCCTGTTCTTAGCTGCACACTTCTTTTCAGCATTGTCTAGTGAGACTTTGTTGTATCCTCTGTTTCTTAGTCTCATGAAGAGTTCCTCTTTTGACTCTTTCAAATCAAGTTCCCTGCTACAGTTACGGGTCATCCTCAGACATTCAGCATAACGTATGGACTGTTTCAGTTTTGTTGGTTTCAGCCTTTTGCAGAATTCCAGATGAGTAGGATGCTCTGATGTGAAGTGAGCACTTAGGGCCAGATGTAGGTAATCTCAATTTACCTATTCTTAAATACCTAATTTTACCCATTCAGCATTTTAGAATAGGTAAATGGGATGTAGATAATTTTAAGTTAACAATTACCGAAACGGTAAGATTCAGTAATTAAAAATCGGAGGCCCATAGGAATGAATGGGAATTACCGATTCGGTAAATACCGATTCGGTAAATACCGAATCGGTAAATACCAAATCGGTAATAGGGGGAACCCTTTCAAGGGTGGCAGGGTGTCACATTGACACGCTGTTGCACCACTGAATAGTGCATGGGTGCACATGTGGCACACATACATGCCGTAAGGGCATGTATGTCTGCCACACGGCACTGAATAAAAAGCACCAAATTGCTTTTTATAAAGCATTCGGAATTTACCACCAACTAATAGTTGGTGGTAAGTAACAAATCTTTAAATGTAAAAAGTACTCACTTGAGTGCTCTCTACATGAAGGATGCAGTAAGTTACCGAATCGGTATGTTAAGAATTTGATGATTTACCGATTTCTTAAGTTACAGATTTGGTAAATTACCGAATCCTATAATTTGGTCAACTACATCTGAAAAACCTAATTCCGGTTGGTAACAGCCGAAATTCGGTAATTTCGGCCGTTACCGACCGGAATTAGACTTCCTACATCTGGTCCCAAGTGCCTTATCTCCTCACCAGTGCCCCTTCCTAGGAGGAAAGATGTGCATTGTTGGTAAAGTAAATAGTCCCTCTCTCAGCGACTCCGTGTTATTCAGGAAAAACACCTTTTGTATTTGGAATGTCACACTCAAGGATCTGTGCTAATAATGACACAATGTATGTTTAAAAGTATGTATTTCCATATTCTTTTTTTTTATATATTCAAATCATTTTTATTGAAAATAGAAATAAAGGAAAAGGAAGAAAGAAAGAAAATGTAAAGTAAAAGACACAAGATCTCCCAATACATGAAATGAATTACATACGAGATCATAACAAAATCATAACAAATAAAGGCAGGGTAATACACAGTTTTGTGGTTTACATAAAAACTCATACCATGAGGTCCGAATGTGAAGTCCGAATCTAAGACGAGTGCTACATATACAATGCTGCATATACAATGTCCTTGTCCAGGTCCCTGGATTTCCAATTTCCATTTGTGTCCAACATTCTGTGTACTCATTCGAAATGAGTTCTGTTAGGGATGGTGGTTTCACCCTTGTGCCACATCAATTTACATTACAAAGTATATAATAAGTAACTCCACTTTGCTACAGAATATTACACATAACCATAGCACATCACGGAGGATCAAATGAAAATGATGAAGCATCAAGAGATTTCCAAAGCTTCTTATGGGATGCGCGCCATGGGGAGGAATGCAGCGCATGGTTGTCAGCTCCTCTTAGAAAGGATAACCATTCTTGCCATATCTTAAAGGACACCTCAGAGGTGCTCTTCCATTTACATAAGACTACTTTACAGGCCAGGGTGAGCAGTAAGTCATGCAATTGGCGGTCATATGCATTAACTAGGTTCGGGTCTAGGACACCCAGTAGGACATAAACGAATTCCCTTGCAGGTTTGAAACTGAAAATATGTTCTATGCAATCAAAAAATTTCTCCCAATATGTTTTCAGAGAGGGACAATTAAAAAGCATATGGGCCAAATCCCCTACAGCTGAGTCACAGTTCCAACACTTAGGGCTATCTCTCAGGTGGAGTTTAAAACGCTTATCTGGCGTCAAGTACGTTCTGTTTAATAACATGTATTTGGTTTGGGATAATATTGGAGAGACTTTGTTCGAGAAAGCAGTGGTATGAATAGTGTCCCAGTCAAACATCAAGCCCGTAGAGTTGGGTTCCGACTCCCATTGAATCTCACTCCGCCTGTGGGCCTTTCTAGGTAGAGGGAGAAGTTTATATGTTTTCAAGACAAAATGACCAGCCGCCATAATACGTGTCATATGGGTCTTAAGCCAGGGATCATAGGGTTTAAAAGAGCGTGTTGATAAGAGGACTTTTAGTCTAAAAAAATCATAAAAATCTATCGGTGCCAGATTATGTAGGGCCTGGAGCAGAGGAGAACGGTAAAGGGTGTATCCCATCATACAGGTCACTCACCAAATTGACACCTTTCTTGGACCAATATTCCCATTAAAGGGGTTTTCCTTCAATCTTAAGTGAGGGGTTATGCCACAAGGCTACCAAAGTAGTTTTTTTTATTTTCAGCCGGTGTTGTGGGATTGATCGAGCCGTAAGTGGGCCCGTCTTGTGTTTAATAAAATGTATTTAGAGTGAGGAAGGTGGGAGAGATCCATAGTGAGTAGGGCAGGAAGGGGAACATTATCATTGAGGGATTTCTCAACATCCAGCCACAGCGGGGTGTAGGCCGAGTCTTCAATCAGCCATTGTGCTCCTTGTTTACATAGGAACGCAGTTTGATAATTTCTGAAGCTGGGGAGACCCAGGCCGCCTTTTTCTTTAGATAGCTGTAGCTTCTTCATTGATATACTGGGTTTCTTCCCCTGCTACAGAAAAGTACCAAAAAGCTTGTCAACCCTTGTTAAAAAGTCATCCGAAAAAGTCATCGGCAACATACTTGCCAGGTAATTCACCCGTGGAGTCATCATAATTTTCAGGGTTTCGGCCCTACCCCACCATGATAGGTACTTAGGAGACCACCCATCTAGTAATTTGGATATTTTCTTTAGGGTCAAGTTTTTGTTAATGCGTAATGTAGAAATTAAGATACTTGAAGCAGTTTGGTTGCCAAGTTAGACCGGAGTCCCCCAGCACTTCCTTATTTCCCTGATTATTTAACAATTTAACCTCTGTTTTGTCTTTGTTTAATTTATACCCTGATGCCTTCGAGAATTCGTCAATAGTAGACATGAGGGCCGATATTGCCTCCTCCGCTTTTTCCGAAACAACCAGAACGTCATCCGCATAGGCAGTTAGTTTTATTGTACAATCTTTAAAGGGGATTCCCGAGATGCCCTCATTGTTCCGTATGTGGTGAAGGAATGGTCCGATTGCCAGTAGGAATAAGGAAGGGGAGAGGGGGCACCCTTGTCTGGTTCCTTTCTGTAATCGGAATGATGAGGAGAACGATCCTCCCGCTCTAACTCTGGCCGAGGGGCAGGAAAAAAGGGACATAACCATCCTCGTGAAGGACGTTCCTAGGTTAAATTTATTTAGCACTGCCTCCAGATATGTCCAGTCTACTTTGTCAAAAGCCTTTTTGGCATCGAGCATGATTGCTACAGTAGGGGTGGTAATAAGCTTCGCCTTTTCGAGTACATGTGCTAATGTCCTGGTATTGTCACTGGATAACCTATATTTCAAGAAACCTGCCTGGGAGGGGTGGATAAGTTTGGGCATAACTTTCTGGAGGCAGTTTGCTAAGATCATTGCTAAGAGCTTACAGTCGAGGTTGATAAGAGAGATATGTCTATAGTTTTTAGGGAGTATTGGATATTTCCCATCTTTGGGCAGGACGGCAATGATAGCTTCAGATAGTGTGCCTTTCGCTTCCCCTGTGTTGTTGATTTCATGAAACAGGTGTAGGAGTGGATGTGATAGGAGAGAAGAGAAGCACTTATAAAATCTAGCACTGAACCCGTCTGGTCAGGGGGCTTTTCCGCATTTTAAAGATTTGATAGCTTTTTCAATCTCCAGGATCGAGATTGGATTATTAAGGTCAGCTTGGCCAGCAAGGGAGAGAGACGGTAGCTCGTATTCCCCTAAGTAGTCCTGAATTTTGGTTTCCTCCACCTCTATGTTCTTTGCATAGAGACACTCATAAAAGTCTTTAAATATATCTGCGATCTTGACAGGATCTGAGTGGGCCACCCCAGCTTGATCTTGAATGGAGTTTATCGTGTTTTTCTGTACCTTAAATTTGAGATAAGCAGGCAGACTCTTGTTTGATTCACATAGCTTAAATTGTTTCCTCCTATTCAGCCAGACCCCTGTTGTTTCATTTACTATTTTGTTGTATTCATATTTCTTATTGGCTAACTTATACAGTGTATCCTCCTTCCTATCAAGCAGGTGTCAATTCTCTAGGGCAGATATTTCTTTTTCTAGTTTTTTTAGGGCCTTGTTATGATCCTTGTTTACAGCTGATCTAATTTTAATAATAACCCCTCTGACAGTACTTTTTAATGCTTCCCATCGGGTCAGGTCGTGGTGTCCCCCTTTTGTTATGATCCAGGTATTCTTAGATGGTACAAAAAGGTGTGGTGATGGACGGAGCATCTGAATCAATCAAACACTCACACCCAGTCAAAAGATCTGGGTTTAATCCATCACCGTTCTTTAGCCCACTCTTCCACCCCAGTGCAGACATGGCTATATGCAAATCAGTCTGACCCTGTGCCTCATGGGAACAGTCCAGCCCGAACTGCCAAGCCATGCCTTCCCTGGACCGGAAACAAGCTTCCGAGGACCGGTTTCTGGCATCCCAGCCGTCTTCAGCCCGGCTTGCTTGAATCCAGTGGCAAAGTGAGCAAGGGACTCACATCTGAGCATACCCGGTCCAGGAAAGGCATGGCTTGGCAGTTCGGGCTGGACTGTTCCCGTGAGGCACAGGGTCAGACTGATTTGCATATAGCCATGTCTGAACTGGGGTGGCAGAGTGGGCTAAAGAACGGTGATGGATTAAACCCAGATCTTTTGACTGGCTGTGAGTGTTTGATTGGTTCGGATGCTCCGTCCATCACCACCCCCTTTTGTACCGCTTTTGGCCGCCATAAGTGTGGCAGGGTATGCTCAGACGTGAGTCCCTTGCTCACTTTGCCACTGGATTCAAGCAAGCCGGGCTGAAGACGGCTGTAATGCCAGAAACCGGTCCTCGGAAGCTTGTTTCCAGTCAAGGGAAGGCATGGCTTGGCAGTTCGGGCTGGACTGTTCCCATGAGGCACAGGGTCAGACTGATTTGCATATAGCCATGTCTGAACTGGGGTGGCAGAGTGGGCTAAAGAACGGTGATGGATTAAACCCAGATCTTTTGACTGGGTGTGAGTGTTTGATTGGTTCGGATGCTCCGTCCATCACCACCCCCTTTTGTACCGCTTTTGGCCACCATAAAAGTCCACATTTGTAAAGCGCACAATCACCCGTAAGGGTCTCTAGGCGCTGGGGGCCGTCGGGAAGATTAAGCGAGCTATTGCCCAGAGTCACATGGTGCTGGGCTAACCTACCGCCGGAGCCGGGGATCGAACCGTGGTCCCCAGATTCCAGCGTCAGTCGCCCTGGCCGCGGCGCCACACCTGATGGATTAAACACAGATCAGTTGACTAGGTGTGAGTGTTTGATTGGTTCGGATGCTCCGTCCATCACCACCCCCTTTTGTACCGCTTTTGGCCGCCATAAGTGTGGCAGGGTATGCTCAGACGTGAGTCCCTTGCTCACTTTGCCACTGGATTCAAGCAAGCCGGGCTGAAGACGGCTGTAATGCCAGAAACCGGTCCTCGGAAGCTTGTTTCCAGTCCAGGGAAGGCATGGCTTGGCAGTTCGTGCTGGACTGTTCCCATGAGGCACAGGGTCAGACTGATTTGCATATAGCCATGTCTGAACTGGGGTGGCAGAGTGGGCTAAAGAACGGTGATGGATTAAACCCAGATCTTTTGACTGGGTGTGAGTGTTTGGTTGGTTCGGATGCTCCGTCCATCACCACCCCCTTTTGTACCGCTTTTGGCCGCCATAAGTGTGGCAGGGTATGCTCAGACGTGAGTCCCTTGCTCACTTTGCCACTGGATTCAAGCAAGCCGGGCTGAAGACGGCTGTAATGCCAGAAACCGGTCCTCGGAATCTTGTTTCCGGTCCAGGGAAGGCATGGCTTGGCAGTTCGGGCTGGACTGTTCCCATGAGGCACAGGGTCAGACTGATTTGCATATAGCCATGTCTGAACTGGGGTGGCAGAGTGGGCTAAAGAACGGTGATGGATTATAAACCCAGATCTTTTGACTGGGTGTGAGTGTTTCATTGGTTTGGATGCTCCGTCCATCACCACCCCCTTTTGTACAGGTATTCTTTGATGGCAGATTCAATGGTAGACCGATGCTGCTCCTTTTCGAGTACCTCCTCATTGAGCCGCCAAATCGATTGACGGGTAGACGGTTTCACATTAGAAATGGACAGTGATATTTATGAATGATCAGATAGAACCCTTGGTTCTATTGTTGTCTCCTCTATTCTGGGGATGCCATTTTTTGTGATAAATAGATAATCGATACGGGAGAACGAATCGTGTGGAGAGGAGTAGAATGTGTAGTCTCTCCCATCAGGGTTTTGCAGCTGCCATGAGTCCACTAAGTTAAAACGGGTACATAGGTTAGTGAAGGCTTTGTGAGACTTACTGCCACGGAAGGTGCATCAGTAATCCCTATCAAGAGTTGGGTCAAAGGGTAGATTGAAATCTCCTGCGAGAATATGTACAGCTGAGTCAAGAATAGTATCAATTTGCTTAGTGAGGTCTGACCAAAAACTTAAAGCACATGTGTTAGGAGCATAAACATTTGTTACATAAAATTCAGTATCATCTTTGAGCAACTTGGTTGTGACCCACCTCCCATTAGTGTCAGCCGTGGAGGAGAGCAAGTCAACATTTGATTTTTTTGCTATCAGTGTTAAGACACCATTTTTCTTTCCTATTGCCTCCGAACCTGCCACTTCGACACAGAATTTGTTCCTAAGTGTATTAAATTGTTTAGCATTGATTTTAGATTCCTGCAGTAGGACAATATCTCCTTTTTGCCTGCGGAGGTAATCTAGGATTTTCTGACGTTCAACAGGTTGATTAAGACCTTTGACATTAAGTGAGAGTATTTTCAGGTTGTCCACCCTCGTTATGCCAAGCGATGTGTCAATTGTCTATAGTGACATAGAGAAATAATGGAAGATCAAATCCAGTCAGATAGACAGAGTGCCCATAGGACCTGCGACAGATACAGATTAAAATGCAGCGGTGTTTGTACAATGTAAATAACAACTCATGGACCAGCAAGAGCAGAATATCAATAGGGATGAAAAGAGCATTGCTTGTGGAGCAATAGAGAACGTCTTCAGAGTTCTGACAATGTGGACAGCCTGACCTATGTGCGCAGCAAATAATAATGACATAGACAAGAAACAAAAGAAATTCCAAACTCTTACCCCGCCCTGCCCTCCCCCCAACCCTCCCCCACCCGCTCCCCTCCCAGCCCACCCATCCCACCCCGAATGAAAATAGTAGGCTTGGTGACGAGGAAAAAACAGCCTCCCTCCCATGACCTTGAACAGAAACTATATTGATCATTTGAAACTGGATCAACAATTAAAACGTCGTAGAACATTGGTTGCCGGAAGCAGTACATTCATAAACCATTACACTTTTGGTGAAAATCGCATGTGATGTAAGCACGGCAAGTCATGTCGCACTTGAGACAGTTTGCTTTCTTTACTACAATCCTCTTTGCTACTCACTGTACTACAATCCTCCTTACTACAATCCTGTATAATTCCATCTCTGACCACAGCTCATAGGCTAATAGGTATAATGACAATAAGGTATGTCAGTTACATTTAGTCTAGATAGAGATGAGACGAAGGTATGATCCACAGCTAAGGCATTCTGACGAGAGTAACAAGTTACAGGTGAGGTACGGCGTGAGCACAGCCATCTGGATAGGCTGCGCCATTAATATTCAGAACAGATTTAGAGGTGAACCTAGAACAATACACTTAGACGGAAATAACATGGTATCAAAGAGGCAGGGCATCCCCCTACCCCACAACATCGTCATTACTTAGGACCTATCTTTGCAACAAAACAACTTAATAACAGAGCAATGTTCATAGCAATTATGTGGGATACAACGCAGACAGCAGGCAGCTGGAGCATAGAGAAACTCTTTTGGTACATGAGATTAGAGACCTGCATAAGGAAAAGGATACTCATTTAGGAGCAGCTGTGGAATCCAGCGTCGTCGTGTCCATATGGAGATCGTCTGGGCCATCTGTGAGCCTTTTGAGTCTCTGCGGGTCCCTAAAGGTCTGAGGAGTACCTTGAATGAGCACACAAAACTTTGCTGGACCTATGAATCCGAATTGGTGGCCCAGCTACCGCAGCCTCGGGCGAAGAGCAAGAAAGGCCTTCCTCACATCAACAGTCTCCTTACTGTAATCCTGTGAGATGAAGATCTTGCTGGATTTCCACAGAATGTGGTTATTTTTGCGCACAAAGGATAAAATTTGCTCCACATGCTGATATCTTAGGAGACCTGGGACCTTTTTGGCTCGACATGATCCTACCCGGAACTCTGTGCGCCATGTCGAATTCAAGCGGCTGGTGAAAAGTGAGGTTGGTTGCTTGCGAAAACCATGACTCCAAGAAGGAAACACAGGAGCTGAAGGCTTCCTCTGAGCCTTCTGGTATGCCAAATATGCGGAGGTTCCCCCTTCGATTCCTATCTTCCAACTCGGATAGCCTCCTTGGCATCTGATCTGAGGATGCAGAAAGGTTTCTAAGAGTTTTGCAGATCTTTGTCTCCGAGTCTTCTAGATGGCTGATCCTTGATTCCGTTTCAGTAAGCCTGGAATTGGTGTCTCGAATATCTTGCCTAATAGCCACGATTTCCTCCTTTGTGGATTTCGCAAGGTCATGTACTTCCTCAAGTTTATTTAATATGATATCCATTGTGTCGTTGACGTCTTTCCTGCCCTTGATAGGTGAAACTGGGTTAGGAGGCTCGGCCTTGAGCCTCTTAAGATTTTTTGTTTCCTTCTCACTCATAGTGACACTTGCAGCAGAGTACTTTGGCAACTGAATTCCTCTACTTCACCTTCAGAGAGGCAGGCCCAGTGTTAATCCCGAGGGCTAATGAGAACGTGTAGGATGAACAGTGTGCTGGGAAAACCACCTTCAATTTAGAGCGTAACACCTGTCCATAGAGGAAGTGGAGGTTACAGAAGCCCTATCAAGGGCATATGATCGGTAAGAGCTCAGATCAGAGGATGTGATTGTGTCAGTAGGTGCCGTCCGGAACCTTGTAGATGTACCAGTTACAGCGTCAATATTGGACAGATGCCCCATCTATTGGTGACGAGCAGTGTCAGTTATCAGTGTCAATTATCAGGAGTTGGGTGTTAGCAGCAGCATTCAACCAGAGGCCAGGCAAACTCAGGTTGTGGCTTGCCTTGTCAGGTTTGTTGCGTCCGCTTGTGCTGCACTGTGAGCTACTTTTAACTTGCTACCATCGTTCCGTTTTACTGCGCTGTGTCCTGTTCTCCTTAGCTTGCTCTGTTTTGTTCAGGATTGTGTAATATGCCTTGTGTATACTGTTATGCCCGTTCACTGAGTTTTAGTTTTATTTACTTGAGATGCTGTGCTCTGCGCTCTGTTTTAATGTGCTTTGCTTCGTGGTTGGTCTCGAAAGCATGAACAGTTGAGAGCATGAACAGTTGTTGGGCTTGAGAGCATGAACAGTTGCATTCAGTTTTCTATCCCTACGTGGTATCTAGGCATGCTCTGGTTGCCTGCTTGCTGTACTTGTTCATGAGCATAGTCAGCCGTGCTCCTGTGCACTCTGCTTCTTTTTATTTTTTTTATTGCCTTTTGCCTATCATCGCTCGAGCACTCGAGTACTGCCTTCTTTAATGTTCACAATTTTCACGCTTTTGAAATTGCCTTTTGCCTGCTTTCACTCCTTTATTTTAGAGTTGCCTTTTGCCTGCCCTCACAGTTTTGCCTGTCTTCACTCAAGCCCTCGAGTATTGCCTTCTTCCATGCTCACGTGCTGTCACTGACTCCACTTACACGTTGCATTCGCTGGAGAGCATTCAAAATTTAGCCTTGCGACCCGATCCATCCATTTGGGCTTTTGTTCACATGCCTCATCAAGCATCGCGTTGTAGACAACATTGGACCTTTGGGGGATCCGATTTTAGGCCGTTAGCGCACCCGCCATTTTACGTGGCCCTCCACTCTCATAACAATGAAATAGCACCGGGGACTCAGGGAAACGACAATGTGGGGTCAGCGGTAGCGCGGGTACCTGATTGTTGCAGCAGACTAAGCGGTTAATTGAAGGCGGCAAAAAGGAGACCTGCGCATATACTTCAGTTCTCTGTTGTATGTTTAGGTTTTGGGCGCGTCCGCCATTTTGTAGGCGCCGTGTGTATTGCTAGGCCTCATTAAGTGTTCCGGGCAGGAGAAAGCGGCAGTAGAAAGCGGTGGATAACGCGCTCAGTTCCTCACTTACTGGCCTCTTTGATTTTCGGAACCTCCGATGCGTGGTGGTTCTCCTTAAAACAGGTAAGCAATCAGCGACCACGGGCTCAACCGCTGCGGGAGCTGCGGGAGCTGCGGGAGCTCCGCGGCTCTCTCGTTGTTGGCAGCGTTCCTCCAGGTGTCGGGGCTCTTACATGTTTCTCCACGTCGGAGCCTCGTAGCGTCTCAGAAGCCATCCATGAATGGGACTCACACTTCCGACCCCCGAATCCGTCCTCAAAATTGTCTTTGCAGTAGTTTAAGCGTTCCAAAATGCTTAAAGAACTTGTCGCCACGGGAGGAGTGAAGCTCTAAGCTGCCATTTTCTCCGATGTCCAAACCAGGCCCCCCATGTATTGCCATATTCTCAGAATTAGTGTATATGCTATGACCACAGAAAATATTAAGCAGATTGCTATTATTAGACATAGAGACTGAGGGTCATATGTATAATGGGCTAATGCCACATCAGCAGCACTTTTCCAAAGGTTTTGCGGTGATATTTTTATCGCCATATGTACAAGCTGTCGCTAACCTCTGTTAGCGGCAGTTTTCCGGCAAAAACTTCCATTCTGAAGATCGCAACTTCTGTTAGCGATAATGACATGCAAGGGAGGAGTTCCCATGCAAAAACGTCCGCTATCCCCACTTCGCGATATTTACAAGGTGATTCCTTTACTTTGGAGGACCAAAAAAACTGCCTCTAACTGCAGTTAGAGGCTTTAAGTCCCGAACATAGCTGGTCTTAAAAGTGGAGTTAACATTTGGGGCCTCTTTCCAGCAGGTTTTGGTGCAAGCAATGTTGCAGCACTGCCCTGCGACAAAACTACAGGACAGGAATGCGAACCATCAAAAAAGTGTGCATTCCTGGGCCTCAGTCATGAAAAGTGTTGCAGCGCTGTGACAAGACAGCGTTGCAACACTTTTCACTACACCCTTCTTGCGACACCATGGATGCGCAGTATTCACTGGACAGCGCTCCATGACTCAAGTAATGACAGATACGTCTGGAATCCTGATGTATCTGTCTGCACTAAAGCCATGCATTGCTGCAGTAGTGTCACAACCATGACGCAACTCCAATGCATGGGGCCAGCCTATACCTGTGGCACTGTGTCACCCATACGCCTGCCATCAGGCAGGCGTAAGGTACTGACGCAGTGCCATACTACAATCTGAGGGTTTTCACTGTGCCACTTCTATGAGGCCTTGTCACGTGGGAACGCACACCCTGGGTACATCATACCTGATGAAGGTATGATGTGGCCCAGGGCTTTACAAGGCTACGCATATGCCTACAAGTGTCACTTTTCAAATACGGCGCAACGTGGTGCTAGTTTTGCCTTGTCCATTCTTGAGGGGTGCCAGGGTGTCAACCCAGTTGGAAATTCATCTGTGGTGGTTGCGCGCTGTGATATCATCCTCTGTAAGAGTTGGCGGAGTGGTAGTGTTGAGGGAGTTGACAAGACGTTCTTCTGTGGCCTTGATCCAGCTGTGAGGGGGACGATGATGACGGTTGTGTACAGTGGGCATGGTGAAGACGTGATGCATGGCAAAACCAAAGGGGATGATGGAGTGTTGAACATTGCAAGCACTCACCCCCAGTCAACTGATCTGGGTTTAATCCATCATCATTCTTTAGCTTACTCCGCCACCCTAGTTCAGACGTGGCCATATGCAAATCAGTCTGACCCTGCGCCTCATGGGAACAGTCTGATACCAAAGGGGATGATGGATGGAGCACTTGAGCAAATCAAACACTCACCCCCAGTCAACTGATCTGGGTTTAATCCATCACCATTCTTTAGCTCACTCCGCCACCCCAGTTCAGAGATATGCAAATCACTCTGACCCTGTGCCTCATGGGAACAGTCCAGCCCGAACTGCCAAGCTATGTTTTCCCTGGACCGGAAACACGCATGCTGGGACTGGTTTCTGGCTAATCAGCCGTCATCAGCCAGGCTAGCTTGAATCCAGTGTCAAAGTGAGCTGGGCATACCCTACCAACTTAGGGCGAACAAAGCAAAACCAAAGGGGATGATGGAAGGGACCGGTTTCTGGCTAATCAGTCATCATCAGCCAGGCTAGCTTGAATCCAGTGGCAAATTGCGCAAGGGACCCATGTCTGGGCATACCATGCTAACTTAGGGCGAACAATGCAAAACCAAAGGGGATGATGGACGGAGTGCTGAACATTGCAAGCACTCACCCCATATGATGCATACAATGGCATACAATGATTGTCGGTCCAGGAGAGTCTGGTGGAGTCGCTGTAGTTTAAGCTGCCGCTGACGGAGGCGTCGTGCTTGACCGTGTGTCCTGCTCGGTGGCTAGCTGCAGTGACAAGCTGCTTGAGGCTGATGTTGGGGAGCTTCCCCAGGAGAGGCTGGTGTTCTGGTCACTGGGGTTGTCCAAATGGAACTTGAGTTCACCGAGTAGGATGTCGTCGGTGGATGGGAGAGCCTGGTGTGCAATGAGGTCTACAATGGTATCGGAGAATGGTTGTCCATGGCCCGGGGGGCCTTCAGATGAGGGTGCCGCAGAGGATGGGGTTAGGGTTGGTCCTGGAAGTTGAGGTGTTCCATGGTCACCGTTGGGTCATTAGAGTGTGTGGTCAGTCAGAGTGTGCTTCTGTAGATGATGGCAATGCCTCCTCCTGGACAGTCGGGTGGTCCTTGCGGGTGGTTTAGTAGCCGTCAGTGATGGCGATGGTGATGTCCGGAGCAGGTGTTGGTCCTTGCAGGCGATGTAGCGTCCAGTGTTGATGGCGAGGAGGCTGCTGGCTCTGTAGTGGTGGAGTGTCCGAGAGGATGGGTCCTAGGTGCTGAGTGTGGTCCAGCGGCAGACGGACATAGATGGGCTTGCCTTTGGCACGGGAGATGTCCAATACAATGCAGGCATTACATCGGAATGCCTTTACAACGCATCTCCAACAACGCAGGTTCCTTTACATCACATTCCATTTCAGGGCATTGGAGGTCAGTAATGGGGCATTTTTAAGTTTTAGGGTGGGTATGGGTTTTGGGTGTCGAAGATTAAATTTGGGGTGTCTCATGGGGAAACATTTTAAATTTGGGGTGTATTTTGGGGTCAATCATGAAAATGCGGGTGAACATTTGGGTCAAAATTGAGAATTGGGGTTTGCATTTGGGTGAAATGATTTTTTAGGGTGTGTTTTGGGGGCTCAAAGAAGAATTTTAGGTTTCAGCGTTTGCTTTGTGGTGCAAGCGTTAGTTTTAGGGCTTCACTCACTGCGAATATGACATGTTATTTCGCATGCCATTACTTCGCATGCCATTACTACGCGGTTATTACTTAGCAATAACCGTTACTACTCAAGTTTTTACTTCACATACCATTACTTTGAAAGTGTTAATGTATGCTAAGTAAAAACTTGCCTAGTAATAACAATAGTATGCGGAACAACATGTCATAGAAAATACACTACCCTACACATCTAAAACACTAAAACACTACACTAACATACACTACTGAAACACCACTACACTACCCTAAACCATAAATCACTACCCCCTACACTAACATACACATTCCCCTACTCCGCTCCCTAAACTCATTCACTACCTATCACAACCCCCGACACTACACTAAACACAAAAACAGTAAACTACACTACACTAACACTACAACACTACCCTAAACCCTAAAACACTACCCCCAGCACGACCCTGCCCCTAGACCCAGTCCTGTCCCTACCCTCAAACACTACCCTGCACAAACCCTGACACTTCCCTAAACCCTACACTACACTAACCCCACGACACTACCCTAAACCCTAAAACCCTACACTACACTAACCCCACAACACCACACTACCCTAAAACCTAAAACCCTACACTACACTAACCCCACACACTACCCTAAACCCTAAAACACTACCCCTAGCACAACCCTGCCCCTACCCCAGTCCTGTCTCTATTCTCAAACACTACCCTTCACGACCCCCTACACTACAATACTCTGCACAACCCCCGACACTACCCTAAACCCTTAAACCCTACCCTACACTAAACTAACCCCACAACACTACCCTAAAATACTACCCACAGGATGACCCTGCCCCTACTCCCAGTCCTGTCCCTACACTGAAACACTACCCTTCACGACATCCCGACACTACCCTAAACCCTAAAACACTACCCCCAGCACGACCGACCCCTACACCCAGTTCGTTCCCTACTCCCAAACACTACACTTCACGACCCCCTACACTACCCTACACCCAAATACACTACTCTACACTACACCTACACAACTGTCCCTACTCCCAAACACTACCCTACACAAGTACACAACCCTGCACGACCCTACACAGCCCCTACACAAACCTACACAGTCCCACTTACCTCTTTCCACGCGTGGTTCCAATCTTCTCCCCCTTCCTGCTTGCTCCGGCTTCCTCATCAGCAGCAGCATTAAACCCTCTGAGCTCCAAAAGCGGTGCACGCCCCCTACTCATGCGCTGTTGGTACGCATGCGATTTAACAGCAAGCTTACTAAAGGCGACACGTTGTTACATCGCATGCTTACTAATGCATGCGTAGTAATGGTACGCGTGGAAATGTCCGCGTAAAAATTAATGTTTCCCACTCACTGCAGTTGCAATAGTAATATTTACATCTCCGCTATCCAACACCTTCTCTACTGTTTCAATATGCCTAGAATTAGTATGCATTGTAATGGAATGCGATGTAATGGTAGGCGTCGCAACTTCATGTATACCGTTGGCCCACCAGTGGTACGTCCGCTGCGCATGGCCGCACAGTGGCTGCCATTGAGAAGTGCTACGGGGGGACTGGACAGTTGGGTGGTGGCAAATGCCGGAAAGGACACTGGATGGGGCATGGACACGTGTGTGTGTGTGTGTGTGAAAGTGTGTTGTAAATATTTAACCCTTTCCATGCGTCGGATGGCCCCCAGCCGTCCGACGTCACAGTAGGCGTGTGCGACCACCGTCCGAATCGCGCACGCGTGAAATTCGCCGCACCCGAACAGGAAGTAGGCAGCCAGGCTCCCTCTCCTAAGCCAATCACAACGCTGCAATGCGGCGTTGGGATTGGTCATTGGCGCAGGGACAAGGCGTTCAGCCAGGGGCTGGAGGGGTGGACATGTTCTTAATGCAGCCTGCATTGTGAACAGGACAGTGCGAATAACTGCTTTTGGCGGCCTGATTGGGCCGGCCAAACAGTCATTGCACACTTGAGTGGGCATGCCACTCCACCCCAGTGGAGCAGTTCTACCCACCCTTCCTCCTGCAAAGGAAAATAGCACGATTACATCCTGAAGTTATCATCATGTGTTGATTTTTCCTCTTCTTGCACTGCTTGAAAGCAGTAGGGTGACTCTCTTCTGCCATAGTGGATGAGCTGCCACTTGGGGGGTGTCATCTACAGGTGCAAAGCCTGTTTGAATCGACCCCGGGCATCCCCCGCTACGCGTCCCACCTTCTCCTTACTTGGACAGTAACACCATGGCGCAATCCGCTGCAATCTATCGAAATCTATGAATCAGCCAGCAGGGCCTCAGCCAGGTGGGATTTCATGAGGCTGGGTACATCAGTCGCCGATAAGTCTGCTGGTGAACCTCCCAATGCAGTTGATGCAACAGGGCCCCCTTAGACGTGAAGTTGCAATGCTCCAACCAAACAAGTTAGGCGCAGCTCAGGGGCCTCACCCTCCACAGCATCCGGCCAACGCAAAATCATGCGGCTGTGATGCAGAGAGGTGCCGCCCACCGTTGGTAATCCCCTCCGTGCACCCCGGTGTAGTGGTGGATTGAAGTATGCGATGCAGACCTCCCAACGTTGGTGCGTAGGAATGCCTCTACCTTTCACTGCTCCAAGGGGCTCAAGGAGGTCTCTTCACAGAGGTCAGTAACGTGTCTCTTTACGACCTTCCAGACTTCACCGCCAGATACGGGCGATCACTGCCCCTCAATTTCAACCGCCACGGCTCATCGACTCCATAGCTCCTCCACATCCCACTCTAGGCTCCAGATGCAGGACCAGCGGTGCATTCAGGCTCCAGACACAGGTCCAGGGAGTCATCCAAGCTCCAGGAGCAGGTCCTGCGAGGCATCCAAGCTCTCATCCTGGTCATCCTGGATGTTGGGTGGCTTGAGGGGGTTGTTGATGTGTGCTGCACTTGGCCCTGGCTGCTCCGTTCTGCATTTCATTGTTTTTTTTTGTGCCTATTTTCTATTGGAGGTTGACTGATAGGCTATTTTTTCCAATAGAGGCAAAAAAACTCACATTGACTAACGTGAGTTTTTTTGCCGCCAATGGGCCTTTAGTTTGTTTTTGCCCGCTAAAGCCAGAAGTCCTATTGCCATCGCACTAATGTTATCAGCAGTTTTCACTGCTGATCCCTGAAGCTATCACCATGTAGCGACGTCTTGTACATACGTCTCTAACAAGGCGATAGTTTTCAGCGGTACACAGCAGTAAGAAAACTGCTGCTAACTAGCGTTAGTGGTAGTTTTCACCAGTCCTTGTACATATGGCCCTGAATCCATTAAAATGTTCTATTATTTCCAGCATTGATTCCGTAACCCCAAACCCAATCACTCACTACTCGGAGAGCAAGAAAAAGGATTAACTTGCCTGTAGGTAAAAGTGTTAGAATTGTCACTCTGCATACCTGTCACACAGACATCCTCTGTGTTACCAGACCTTCAGTTGGCAAAGCAGGAAGCCTTCTGTGATCATGGTTCAGACACATTTTGTTTGATCTCCATAGATCTGACCTTGGCCCAGAAAGGATGCCAGTCAGCGATCTGGACAGCTCGGGACGAAGACCTGTCAAACTGAATAGTCAGATTCCAGTGTTTATAACAAACAGACTACCTCCTAATGTAACTGATTGTGGGGGACAAAGAGGACAGTAATGAGATGGAAAATCCCAGCCGCAACCATTCTTCTCGAAAGGCGTCACCTCTGTGCACATTTCACTGTTATATCTTGTGCATGTACCAGACGACCCTGTAACATAGATATTCTATGGCATCTTAGCCAAACTCATGTCTCACATGCTGATGATAGAATAACAAGAATATATTGGTGGTCACTCTAACTGTGCCTTCTAGTCATGCAATTGTAAAAAGCAAGTCATTTAACTTGCGGAAACGAGAATCACTTAAACTAGGCTAATGTTAAGTATACTTAAAAGTAGAGTCTGTTGCAGGAATACAAAGCCCCACCCCCTTGTGTGTCAAGGGTGACAGCATACGTAAAAGGTTAATTGGTTGTAATTAATCTGATTTAAAAAACATATTTGATATTGGAGATAAAAACGATTAAAGAGTATGAAATCATACAAAATATATGCTTTTAAAACTAGGGGCCCCATTAGGACGGCGGGCGGATCGCCCCGCCAGGCCGGCGGTAACCACCGCCAGCCCGGAGGGGGCTATCCACCCGCCATCCTCACATTAAAGACCCCCGCCATATTACCATGGCGGGGGGTCCGTGGCGGACAAGACCGTCCACCGCTTTTCAGCCCGGTCGAGAAGTCGACCGGGCGGAAAAGGCTTTAATATGGTGGCAGTGTCTGAAAGACATCGCCAGCCATATTATGATGTGGGGTTTGAAATGCCTTTCCGTGGCGGCATTGCCGCCATGGAAAGGAATGCGGAGTCTGCTTGGGTGGCCGGTTGCGGGCCCCAAGGGACTCCTGAGGTGTGGGGGTTGCACATAGGGGGTACCTATGGTACCCCCTGCACTTTCATGCACAACATTGCTGGCACCGCGCGGTGCCTGCCATGTTGTGCATGGAAGTGCACAACATGCCTTCCTGGCATTGTGGCAGGCGGTGCTGAGTGCACCGCCCGCCACAATGTCAGGAATGCCTGCAATTAGGATGCGCCCGCCACAGTGGCGGGCGCATCCTAATTGCGGGCACGGTACCCCTGCCCTTATGGTGGGTGGTCCCGTTGTACAACGGGATGACAAGCGGACAAAGTCCGCCCGCCATCCTAATGTGCCCCTAAGCATCTTATACAATACGTTTCATGATTCTTTTTATAGGAACCTTGCATATGTGTTCCAAACTATTATTGCATTGTATTTGTAATCTATGGACATGCTTAATTGTAAAGCTGTGCATGTTTCAAGCTATTACGTAAAATAAAAATATCTTCATAAAAGTGGTGTTAATTAAATGTACAGTTTGTCAATATAGGCCAACTAGGCATGATATCGTGTGAAGCTAATCAGTAAAAATAAAAGTGATTAAAACATCAATCTGAAATGAGACCAAAGTTTCTAGTCATCAGGATAACAAAAACAGTTCTTATCTTTTACACCTGTTGTTGTCCTGTGAAGTGGTTGATTTGAAGTTCCTCATCATCTAAAATAGTCACATCAGGGTTGGGAATCTGCATGCTACATCACAATGTCCGTATAGCATGTAAACTGCTGCACGTGGTTTTTCTGCATTTGCTGCATATTCAGTTGGAGACTCGGGACATGCCAGCAGTGGTTCCACGGAAAAATCTGTACATGATTCTCCTCCTACTCTCCTGCTGCATTAAGGCTCCCCGGAGATGACAGAGGCTGGCCACTATGGTGGGCTTTCTGTACAATTGGGAGTATGTTTGGTTGGTAAAACCTCCGATGAGACCTAAGCTATTGCACAAGATGGTCTACATCCAGGAAATTCTTCAGTATTTGTGCCAGATGCAGGTCCAAACATATTCCAAAGAAACACATTTGGCAACAAAACATTGGTTTCACACCACTCTGGCCCACCTTTCTTAGTGACAAATGGCAGTTCTTGCGTATTTCAGTAAGACATTCTTCTCCCAAGTAGCTTGCTAATGTATCTTGGCATAGCTGTTCATGCGGATATGCTGTCTCCATTTCCCATTCCAAAATGGCCTCCATTTTAAACAAGCCATTGTGCCCGAGTAACCTTTGTCTCTCTGACTAAGTAAGTAAATTTATTATGTATAGTTAATTAAAACCAGTACATTCGTTACATTTAAAACAATTTCTTAAAATATGATGACAATATGGTCTGTGTAATCGTCTTTGTAAAAAAGGCATGCAGTGAGAAACCGAGGGTGATTGTCGGACAGTATTTCCTGAGCCAGGGCAGGCTAGTCTTTTGTGGCCCAAAGTTCGTCCATTAGGTCCCAGAGCCAAAAGTTGCTGCCAGTTGTAGATTTTGCAGACTTTGCTCTATCGTGGTCAGAAATTTGACATATCTGCAGTTCAGTTTTGTATTTGCAGGGTTTAAGCATGCAAGCACAGCCTGCCTTCGCGTGCTGGTCCCTATCTGCTTGAACTGGTCCCTTAATAGCAATCGACGGACTTGTCGGAACTCTTCGCAGAGGCAAGTCATATGTAATATGTCTCCGGTTGCTGATTTGCAGTGCGGACAGACTTCATGGCCATAGCTCCTGAGCCATGGTGGTTGGTGCTCTCTGCTGGGCAGGATCCCTAGTCTATATTTCAAAAACTTCAGTTTTGTAATTTTTGGGTAGCCCTGGCTGAAGTAAGGTTGTGGTGTCAAGGATTTGTACGTGTTTAATGTCATCCACGCATGGTTTCTTTTTGCAAAAGCGGCCTTGTCCTCTATTAGGGATATAGTTTTTACGTTTTTCCAAACCACTTTTTTAAAAGGGTTGTGCCCCAGTTGCATGTCCCAGAGTGCGGATGCCTTGACAGCCCCCAAGGCTGCCTTCAAGTAGGAGCACGCCTGAGATTCGTCCCTGCTTTGTATGCCACAGCGTTGCGTTTAAGGTGTCTTTGAAGGCTGAGCGAAGTTTGTGGCAGCAGATAATGAAAGCTCCTTGTCTTGCAAGGGCCTGTTTTTTTAAGCCAAACTCAAGCCTTATTTGGGCAGGCGAGGTGTAGGACGGGAGTGAGAACAGAGTTCTATATGCTTTTACCTGGATGTTGTCTAGGTTCTTGGAGTCTCTTCCTCGTAGTGCCTCGCTACCGTAGGAAATTGAAATGAGCAATTTAGCCTGGATGACTTTTAAGTATGGTGTTAAAGTCGGTCCCGCTAGTTGGTTTGCTAAGTTTTTCAGTGTGATAGCGATCAAGGCCCCTCTTCTTTTGATTTCCTCCATCTGCCGGACAAATGAGCCTTCGGTGTCGAAGATAAGTCCCAAGTATTTATATTCGCGTGAAGACTCTATTTTTTGGCCCCCCAGAGTCCAGGGCTTCTGGTGTTTATTCCTGGTATTGATCGACATCGTACGCGTTTTGCTTAAGTTGATTTTTAAGTTGTTTTCCGATGCGTAACTGTGCATTTCGATCAGCAGATTCTGGAGGCCGATGTATGTGTGGCTTAGAAGCACCACGTCGTCCGCGTATAAAAGATTGCTTAGGGTTTTTCCTCCCAGCCTTGGAGAGTGGGAGTTGCATGTGTTGAGTCGGCCTGATAAATCTGCCATAAACAGGTTGAACAAGGTCGGGACCAACACGCACCCTTGTTTTAGCCCTTTGGTCGTACAAACTTTGGAAGACAGATTGGTCCCACTTCCCAGCTTCACCTGTACCCAGGTATCATGGTGGAGTAACTTCAGCATGTTAAGAAGTGGTTGAGGTATTCCCCATTGTGCAAGTTTCTGCCACAGCATGCCTCTCTCGATGTTATCAAAGGCTGCGGAGAAATCGATGTAGCACAAATGCAACGGCAGTTTTTTTGTTTTAGCTCCATCAATAATCAGCGAGATTGCCAAGATGTTAGTTGTTGTTCCGTTTTTTTTTCGGAAACCCGTCTGGTTCCATGGTATAATCTGCTTTGAGTCCGCCCATGTCACGATCTCCTCTAGGATTGCTCCAGCAAAGTATTTCGCCTCGTTGTCAATGAGGGCTATTAATCGGTAGTTATCGGGGGTCGTTTTGTCTCCCTTTTTGTGTATGGGGACAATCGTCGACCCTCTCCAAGAGTCTGGAATTCTGTTTAGGAGTCTGACTTCTGTGAACAAAGGTTGTAATATTGTTGCCCATTCTGTGTCTTTTGCCTTGAACAGGGCTGGCGCGCCTTCTTTCCTGCCCTTGCTGATCTGTTTTTTTATTAGGACTATTTGCTCGGCTACTGATGGTGCCAGAGTGTCGCCGGGTTGGGGTTGATCTCCCCGGTTTGTCGGTGTTGACATGGTCGTTGCTAGTGCTTGCTCTCCATTGGTACTGCTTTGTACCCCTGTCTGTCTCAAGGGATCATTGAAGTGGCTGCCAAGGTAGTTAATCCACTGTTCTTCCCCAATGTGCGAACCGAGGTCCTTATGATCTGGGCGTAAGATCTTATTTACTGATTGCCAAAAACGGGCACTATTGTTACTTTGGGAGTCATATATGAGTTTAGCCCAGCCTTCGCTTTCTGCGTCTTTCTTTATTTCCCATTTTGTATGTTTGAGCTCCGCCCTTTGTTTTTTCAATGTGACTCGGAGTTGTTCATTTTGGGGCGCTGCTCTAAGCCTCCGTAAGGATAAATTTATAGCTCTTTTTTTGTGAGCGTAATTGTGTTCGTTGACCCTTCTTTATGCTACTTCTGCTATGCTCTGTTTTGTGGTTGCCTTTAGGAGCTGTCTTTCTTGCCAGTTTGTCTACCAGTAAGTATGTGTATTGCTCCCAGTGGGAAATATGCCCAGCTGCGTCTGATGTATCTGTTTTGTATAGTTGGTGGGCAGTTTCAGCCAAGGTGGTTATGTTAGTTGGCGAACATTTGATTTTTCTTAGATTGATTGTGTAAATCTCCCCCAGTGTGTTGTCAGGCCTAATTGCCGTTTGCGTCCTTGCTGTCAGATGGCTTTCCTGAGGACGATGATCACTTTCCCCCTGATCCCCCATTCTAAATTCCCGGATGTATGGGAATAGTGCCAGACTGGCAAAAGTGTAGTCCAGGATGGAGCTGGCACTGTGGGAGTAGAAAGAAGCTACTGGGGGGGAGTCCGTCGGAAATCTGCCGTTTAGTGCCCGGAGATTTTGATGTTCTAAATCCTGTAGAAGAGCATTATTTTGGCGCTTTCTCCGGTTTGGAAAGGAGCTTTGAGCTGGTATGCTGTAAATTTTGTTGAGTGAGAGGGCATCGTCGCCTTGTGACGAGCCAAGTAGATTTTGGTTGAAGTCCCCCGACACGAAGAGGAGTGGGTTCTCCAGTTGGGTGGCGTGCTCTGTCAGTTGGTTCAGGATGATCCTTGAGTCTTTGGCTCTGTTTGTAGGTTGAACATATATATTAACAAAGCAGACTTCTTCTTCTTTGGAGCCCAACTGTAACTTGATCTTTACGGATAAGGTTGAAGATGTCGATGAGGCTAGATGAACTGCCGAGGGTATTGATATGGTGGATACATATGTTGCCAAACCTCCTGACCGATGTCCAAATTTGTTGGTTTTGGCCGCGGCTGTTAAGAAGCAAGTGAAACCCGGGATGTGTTTTGTGCTCGAGAGCCAGGTTTCCTGCAGCATTATAATGTCGAATTGTGAGATGTACTTAATGAAGTCCGGGTCATCCATTTTTTAGGCTAGGCCATGTATGTTCCAAGAACAGATGCCAAAGACTGGCACCCTTCCTCTGGTGTCTTCTCCCAGTTGATGAGGGCGTCATACCTCTTCGGGGCATGTGAAAATCGTTCGGGACAGTGTTCCTCTTAGTAGTGCGTGGTTTGAGTCAGTTGCTTTCTTTGTGCATACTTCTGCCCATTCCCCCGAGCTGTTTCCCTTGGAGTTGGCGGTGGAGGATGTACAAGGCTGATGGTTCCTTGGGGCTGATTTGCGTCACCCTGTTGTGAGAACTGACTCCGAGCCAGTTGTCGTTGTCAGCCTGTCCAGTGGTTGCTGCCAAGTGCTGTTATCCCTTTTTGTCGGTGATCTTCCCAGCGCACCCCTTAGTACGCTGCAGGGGTTGGTCTGTTGCATCGCTGGTGCAGCACTGTTACTTCTGCGGAGTGGCGAAGGGTATGCTGGTCTTTGTAAAGGAACGAGCTTAATACCCCAGTTCTTAAATTGGGCTGCTTCTGATGCAATTAGGTCAACGACATCGCTGGAGGACCAAGTCGTCCTAGTCGCCTCCTGGCTGCTTGTATTCGGAGCGGGCAAGAATTCAACCAAAAGTAAATCTTTGGAGTTTATGCCCCCCAAGGTGGGGACACATTTCATCAATTTGAGAATGTTGCCTCTGTTCAGCACGTCCTGCTGCCCTTTCGGTGTATATTCCGGGTGGAAGACAAGGATCTCAGTTAGATGCATTTTGTTACCGACTTCCTTCAATTTTACGTTTGCAGCATGGGCGAGTGCTGCAACGCCAAGATCAGATGGAGTAGTATACGCTACTGGATTTCTGCCGTCACCTGGCGGATTGGAGCTGTGGGTTGGTGCTTTGATTGGTGCTTTGATTGGCATTGGTTGCTTCAGTGTTGTTTGCATCTCTTGTGGCCAGATTGTCTTTTCTTTGACTGTTCGGATTGGCTGTGGGTAGAGTGAATAGTTACGGTTGTCATAAGTGTAGCCCTGGTTTGATCGTCTTGCGATTGGCATGACGTATGGCCTGTTGGTCTTTCCCTAACCCCCTCCCTGATGATCAGTGGGTTAGGTGTTTTTGTTGCTGCTGAGGTTTGATGGATCTGGTTGAAGCACTCGGAGGGATTGGCCGTTCGATAAGAGGCTTCCCTGGTAGGCGATGTCAAGGCTGCCAATTGTTGTTCAGTGACTGGCTCCTGCTTTGCGAAAGACACAATGGACTGTGTGTGCTGGCTAGTGCTTGTCGCAGTTGTTGTGTGTGTATATAGGAGTCCAGGTAAGTTAGCAGCCGGTCGGGCTTGGGGCCCCTGTCCTTCCTGATGCAAAGGGCTGCTAGTTGAGTTTTGCGGCTGGGTTAGACTGATAGCTGCTGGGGTTTCCCCTGCAGGGAGGTTGCCCGTGTTTGAAGGCTCCATTCGTTTCCTGGTAAGGCCAGAGAATATAGGAAAGAGTTTTGTTGAGGTTGGCGACAGATTTTGTTTACGACCTTTTCTTTTTTGTTGTCGTCGTTGTTTTGCATTAAGTTTTTTGGGGGACTCAGATTTCTTCTGGGCAAGTTCCTCGTTCGCAAGGGATTCGTGGTCGATTGTGATTTTGTCATGTGGATTGCTGCTGATGTTACTTTCTGCGAAGTTAGTGGAGCCCGTTTCTTTGGGGTCTTTGCCTTTGTGCAGCGATTTTATGTCCGCTATTAGATCTGTTAGCATTGAAGGCAGTGTGGCAAGTTTGTCTACTGCCTGATTGCAGTTACAGCTTAAGTATGTTTTTGTTTGTGCTCTTTGTATCAGGGTGTTCAGGTTACCTAACTTTTCGTCAATGCCCGCAGTAAAGACTGCCAGTGTGTTGAGGAGATTAAGTTGCAGATCCATTTTGTCCGATTGATATTGCATAGCTTCCACAGCTAGCTGGATTGTATTTAGGAGGGAGGTCCAGGCTCTGGTATTGTGGTCTTTTCCCTGGTCTCTGTCGATTGCTCCGATATTGTGATCTTTTTCCTGCTCTCTCTTATTTGCCAGTGGAGAATTCGCAATTGGGGCAGTGTTGATGGTGTTGTTGTCAACCAAAGAGGAGTTGAGGGAAAGCAGGTTATTGTAGTCTAAGTTGTCTAGGTTGTTGGTTGTTAACATGTCCTCTCGCCCCTGTGCGTTCTGGTAAGACGGTCTGGCCCTACGTTCGGCATCCCAACTGGAGTTATGCTGGTTGGGCTTGTGTTGGCTGTATTCCGTGCTGAGTGCTGCGCTGCACGAGAGACTTGATGTTGAGGCGTAATTGCCCGGTTCTGTGAGTGGTGAGGAGCCTGTACCAGCCAGGTGGACTTTGGTGAGGATACTGTGGGTGGGGCTCCTGAGGTGTCCGCCCTGGTCTAGTTGAGTATCCTTGGGAGTGGCCAGAGTTTGTGTCTTTACCGCTGTTATAGGCTGTAGTCCAGCCCCTACTTCGCCCGCACTCAAGCGTCTGTCTAGAGGGTCCAGGTTTTTAGGTTTTCCTACTTCTTGTGCCTCTAAGGTAGATTTTATGGTTGCAATGGTCCCCTCCGATGGTCGTTTTGGAGTACAGCTAGCCAGGTGGGCTGGTGTTGACTGCTGTTTGGAGGTAGAGTCCGGGGACTTCCCAAACACAGGTGAGGTCTCTAGAGGCTCAAATGATGCGCTTGCACTTATTGACCTGTGGTTTTGAGTACCGTTTTGATGGAAATCAGCCATGACCGTGAAAGTTCCCTGGGGCAGGGTGCTTTTAGCACGTGTGGTAGTGTCGCGCAGTGGTGCACCTTTGCCCAGCAGCGGTAAGGGTGACAATGGGGATTGCAATCCCTGGAGGTGCTTGTTGCTTGAAAAGATGGCTGAGCCTGCGTCCTTTAGGAACTCAAACTTAGTGTAAATTTTAGGCTGGTGGAGCTTTTTCCTATTGAGGGACTCAGTAGCCGGCGACACTTGGAGCAGGTCCTTTGAGTACCCCTGTTTCGCTACGGTGCTGTCCAGGCCCAGTGGTGACTCAATTAGGGAGAGAAGATCCTGCTCCATTCCGAGGGGTGTTGGTCCGTCGGTGGCTGTTTTCTTATTCTTATTCCCCTTTTTTGTCTTTGCTTTGTTGCTTGCTTTGTTACTTGAGGTTAGCTCCGGTGAACCCCTGATCTTTCCAGACCTCATTTTGCTCTCTCAGTCTCCTCTCTGAGACTCTTGCCGTGACCCCCTCTGCGCTTACTGATCGATCGATGGAGTGATCGGTGATGATTGGTGATAATAGCTGGAGCAGTTCAGGAGTAGGAGGAGTCTGGTGGAGGGTTGCGAAAATATCGCTGGAGGGGGGGCCTGGATCACCTGTGAGCGTAGCGCCGGGGGGGCCCCCTAGTCAGTCAGACCTGGTCAGACTGCCCATCAGCCAACCCCTGGGGCTCTTACTTCGCGACCGCCTCTATCGGCTGCCGCGCTCACAGCTTCCCCCCCTCTGCAGGATCCTTCGGTGCTGTATCAGAGCAGCGCGCAGTCGGTTGCTTGGACAGCTTCCTTTCCTCGCCTTAATCCTGACCTTGCCTTGCCTCTTTTCTGCCTCTTTTCTGCCAGTTAGGGCCTGAGTTTCCTTGGCAGCTGAAGGGCGCTGCAGCCTCAGTGTCCTCAGCTTTGGCCACAGCTTTGGTGCACAACACTCATGCCCCCCACGGCTCCCCCACGGCTCCGGTACCGGTTTAGTCCGGGTCGGGGGTTGGAGCGAGTGAGTGAGAGTGCAAGCAAGCAAGCAAGCAGGTACATTCGCGGTACTGACAGACAGCAGGCGGGTCAGATCCTGTGTGTGGGACTCTTCCCAGATCAAAGGTATAGGTGTATAAGGGTGGGCGCAGACGCAGATGCCGAAAAAACGGACAAGTACAGGTGCAGGCAGATACGGGTTCAGTTTACCTCTGCAGTGCCTCCCTGCGTGACTGCCGGTGCGGGCGCGGGACCTTGCTGCCTCTGGTGAAAGTCCGGTGACAGGGAACAGGGAAGGTGCGCGACCACCGCTACCACCGCTGCTACCGCTGCGCTGTTGTGCCTCCCTACAGCGCCCGTGTTCGCCGTGTTAGTTCGCGGTTAGGAGCGGTTCTCAGCGGTTCACAGCTCCCGGCAGCTCCCGGCAGCCTTCTGGCGTCCGAACCGAATGGTGATCAGCCGTTACTGGCCGGCGTCTCTGTTAGCTCTCTGGCGCTCTCTGGTGGCTCGCTCCATGCAAATGAGAGATTAGCGTCTCTCTGACTATGTGCGAGCATCATGCAAATCAACAACCTCCACCGCTGATGTAAGAACTATGGGGCCAATTATGATGGCGGAAGGCCCGCCACCACCAGCCGTGCGGTGGTGGGCTCCCCGCCATCTGACTGGCAATTTCCCCAGCCACATTACGATGGCAGGGGAATTGTTCTGCAAGCGTGGCGGGTGCAAAGACCGCCTTCCACGCGTCCACCACAGTCAATAGTTACTTTTGCCTGGTGGAGCGGACTGATGGAGGTGAATGGTGGCGGTGCCTAGCAGGCACGTCAGCCGGATCACAATGCTGGCCTCAGCCAGCCTTTCCATGGTGGGAAAACCACAGTGGAAAGGCTGGCAGAGAAAGAATTTGAGGGCCCGCTGCGGGCCCCCTCTGTATGGGGGTTAGGGTGGTGATGCACTGGGTGGGTACCCATGGTACACCCCTGCATTTCCCTGTACAAAGTGGCAGGCACTGCGTGGTGCCTGCCACGTAGGCAGTGCAGGAAAATGCACTATGTGTCACTTTTGTATTGAGAACGATGCTGCAGCCAGCAGCACCGTCTGCAATGTTAAGGGCCCTAGATGCACCTGCCATAGTGGCGGGCGCATTGTAATGAGCTTAGCGGGACCGCTGCCTTACCGGCGGCCGGTCCCAAGCACAGCAACAATGGTGGATAGACTCCGGTCCGCCCACCATCGTAATGACCCCCAGTGTCGTTTTGTATGAGTACTGCAACTAATTTGCTAATCTTGCCAAAACATATATTTTCAGTTTGCACTCTAGACCAATTCATGAATATATGACATTGCAACACAAAGCATTACGACGCATGCTTTTACATCACAGTTTTTACAACGCAGATACCACTACATTGGATGTTTTTACAACACAAGCCATTACAAGGCAAATACCTAGGGTTGTATTAAAACTGTCATTACAACGCAAACCATCACATTGCATACTAATACAACGCATACCAATACAACGCATAATAAGTCTACAATAAAATATATTTTTAAATATGTTGTTTTATGGTTTTTTAGGCACAACAATACTTTGGGACGGGATGCAAGAGAAACAGAGGTTCTAGGTGGGTGAATACATTAATTACCCAAGTATTCATTTTAATACTCGAGTATTAATTCAAATACCTAAATATTAAAATACATAGGTATTAATAAATATCGTAATGTCCAAAAATGTGTTTGCCATTTTTCTATATTAAATAAAATCCATGATAAATACAAACAACATTTAAAAAAAAAACCTACAGTTTCTGTCATAAACAGAGTGTAAATACAAAGCACAGCAAGCATAGAAAACGGGTGTCCATCAACTATTTCTATTATAGCCCCTGACCCATCATATACTCAAAATGGCTGACATAAAGATACAGAATTTAAAACCAACATTTCACACAACACATAATAAATATACATTCTGTCAGGTTCTAATTCACAAGAAAAAAATAGTTTCCAGGCCATTGTTTCAAATTCTTGTTAACCCCTAAAAAACGTATAAAAGAAGCCGTCCACCATTTGGTGCTCACTGGTGCACTGACTACCATGCTGACCACACGCAGTAGAAGTAGGAGACTTGACAAGACTTTCAAGTAAACATTTTATTATGTTTTCACAATAAAAAATAGTACACTTTATATTAAAAAGCCAAAGTAAATTGGCAAGTAATAGTCAGTAAACGAAGGCAATATTTTAAAGGCAAAATCCAAAATCCACCAGGTGTATGCCTCAGGAGATCTGCTGGACATTGTGAAGGAGGGAGCAAAATTATTATTCAAACTCAGCAAAGTGATTGCCTCAGGGAAGGTGCTGAACAGTGGTAGAGGGCAGAGTTACTATTCTTGTTCCGCCAACTGATTGACTCCGGGAAGGTGCTGGACAGAGTTGGGAAGCAAAATTGCTATTCTAACTCTACCAAGTGATTGTCTCAGGGAAGGTGTTGGGCAGTGGTGGGAGGCAACATTACTATTCAAACTCCCCCAAGTGATTGCCTCAGGGAAGGTGCTGGACAGTGGTGGGGGCAAAATTACTGTTCTAGCTGCGGGGGGGGGAGGGGTAAAATCACTATTCGAACTTCACCAAGTTATTGCCTCAGGGATGGTGCTGGACAATGGTGGGGGCAAAATTGCTATTCTAACTCCACCAAGTGATTGCCTCAGGGAAGGTACTGGACAGTGGTGGGAGGCAAAATTACTCCGCCAAGTGATTGTCTCAGGGAAGGTGCTGGAAAATGGTAGGGGGGGGGGGGGAAATTACTATTCTAACTCCACCAGGTGATCCCGTCAGGGAAGGTGCTGGACCGTGGTGGGGGGAAATTACTATTCTAACTCTACCAGGTGATTGCCTCAGGGAAGGCGCTGGACAATGGAGGGGGCTAAATTACTATTCTAGGTCTGCCAAGTGGTTGCCTCGGGGAAGGCGCTGGACAGTGGTGAGGGACAAAATTACTTTTCATGCTCCTCGAAGTGGCTGCCCCTAAAAAGTTGCTGGACAGAGGTGGAAAATGTGCTTCACTCTTGGAAAGCGTTCAAAAGTGATGACGTACAAAATGCAAGTTAAATGACATTTGCTTTTTCTTACAACATATTAATTAGAGAGTTGAACTTATAATCAAATAACTTTTTTTTTATCACAGATTTACTTATTCTACAAAAACAAACAGCCAAGAATAACCAGCAGCTGAACTTTCACCACATCACTCCAACAGTAACTAAAAAATCAAAAGGCCTGCCACAGATAAATTATTCGTACGCCCTCGCGAAACAGCCAAAACAAACTAGCCCAATTCGCATAAGTTTAAAAAATATAGAGCAAAACATAAATCACTTTAAAAGGCAAATAACAAATTGCAAAAGCAGACTAACCAGAGATAATTTACAAAAAAGTCAACAATTCTCATTTTTATCTTTCAGACAAAGCAAACAACAACCAGAACTGTGGAAACCAACGAGCAAATACACAATAAAAACCTTGAAAAGTTGAGTATAATTACAAAAAAAGCAATAAAAGCCTAATATTCTTTTTGCAGGACTCAACAACAAAAGAAAAGCACAAAATCTTAGCATGCAGAATAAAAGGCAAACAATCTAATAAACATCATGTCATTTCAAAATACAATTGACAATCAATAAACAATTAACGTACATGTTTTCATTTAACAGGATGCAAACAATAAACAATTCAAAAATCTAACATTTAGCTTTTTTTCCAGTTTAAATTCAAAATGGAAACTGGAGGACATGCAACATACCTGAAATCCAACCCAGGCAGTAGGTTATTAAAGTCCAGGGGCTATGTTTATTGTAAGGAGGGATTAACTGTGCCCAGCTGTCATTGGAGGTGTGTGCAATCTTACTCAGCCCATTGCACAGAGCAGTTACTCTTGGTGACACTGTTGAAAGGACCACAGAGCAGAGCCACTCTGCCTCTGCAATGGAGACTGAGGTTAGAGAAAAATTAAATCAAATGAAAAACCTTGCATCCACCTACAATGAACCCTGTGGCTCAGTTTTGAGGGAGGTATCCCAAAACATTCCTATGCATGTAGCACATTGTATGCCCACAATTCTAAACCTGCGCAAAATCATACAGCGTAAAAAACAGGCGAGTAACCCCCTACATGTATGACCTCAAACATATTGACATACCTCCTGAACTGTCACTGTTACTAATGAAACCTTTCTTTTGCGTGATAACAAAAACCCTCAGAAAAGAATACTAATAATTAGCGCAACCGGCAACCTCGTGAAATGAGAGACTAGTTATATTTGGATGATGGATGGCACTTTTAAATCTACACCCCATCCATTCACCCAAATATACACTATTCGCACCCACATTAATAACACAGTAGTGCATTTGGTGTACAGTTTACTTCCTGATAAGCAAACCCCAATATACACAGAATTTTCACCAGGGGCATAAGCTAAAATCTTGAAGAAAAGTGTTAATTGACTTTGAATTACCCATGATTAACATCACCAAAATGCATCCAGAAACTCAAATTCAAGGATTTTTTCTCACTTTTCACAGGCACACAAAATTCAAAAAACATCCTTACTTGAGGATTACATAGCTGATAGTAAACTGTAATTTGAGTTTAAAAAAACATTGCTGTGTTTCTCCTGACTTTGGAATGGAATGGAATGAGAATTTGTAAAGCGCGATGGCTACCCAGGGGCGTCCCAGCGCTGTAGAAAAAACTGAGAACTTGGGCTGAAGGGGCGGCAGTGTGGGGAACAGAGGAAAGGATTAGGTGAAGGTTTTATTAAAAAGCCAAGTTTTTAAAAGTTTTCGAAAGGTAAGCAGATTAGGTACTACACATCTATTACTGAATCTGACTATTTTTCAACATACGACGAAAAATTGGCAACCCTACAAAATTACTTTTCAACCCAATCAACCCAACATGGGCCTACAACTGCTACCTGCGAAGGAATGAAAACGTGGGTTAATACATTCAAAACATACAAAAGAATACTATCCTATTTCTAACAACCTCCTTCCTCTCTCCTTACAATAAACTTAGCAATGCACAAACTATTTAAAAAAATGTATTGCCTTACTTTAGAGCAGCTCTTCCTTCATTCCAATCTTTACTGCGATGATCCACTAAATGTAGAAAGTAACATAGAACCGGCAAAGTCATCCGTGTTAGTAAAAATGAAAAAAGGACATTGATTTCAATGGGAAACCGTGGGAAAACCTATTAAAAAAATCAAACAAATATGATAGAGTACAGTACAGTTGCAATGTTGATTTTTTTAAATTAATAAAAATTGACATTTATTTTTAGAATTAGTTTTGACATTTAAATTGACTGTCTTCTGTTTTCAATAAAATAAATCAACTTTTAAAGAAATGCAGTTTGTGTGACACATGGATTGGCCACATAAGCAGGTCAGGCCGCAGGACGAAACCACAATTTCATGTGGAGCGGTAGAATTGCTACACGACCTTCTCAGAGGGAGGAGCAAAAACAAACAATGCCATAGAGGGATGGCATAACTCCTTCAACAAATCTGTTGGAAAACCTCACCCAAACTTGTATCATTTTTGGGAAATGTTGACAAAGGAGCAAAGTTTCCAAGAAATTAGAATAGCGCAATCATTGACTGGTAGTCTGAACCCACGGATTTATAAAAGAACAAAAGAAATGTCCGAGCGACTATTGGGTCAAATTCAACAATTTTTGTTGATGGTGGCTTCAGACTACATAGACAATATTGCACACATCCTAAATTTTTTTTAAATTAATAAAAATTGACTTTTATTTTCAGAACTAGTTTTGACATTAATGTTTTCAATAAAATAAATCAACTTTTAAAAAATGCAGTTTGTGTTGTCTTTTTTATTTTTATATCTGTTTTATATTTGTATTACTCTTAAATAATTAACTACATATACTCTGACTTAAACATGTTTACCTTTTATTATTTTATTAAATATTTTATTGATTTTAATTCTTTAAAATTAATAAAACATGCATTATAAATGAATACCCATGCATTGAAAATAATACCTCGGTATTGATACTCTCCCACCCATAACCCTTAGTTATCTTGCATTCCGTCCCAGGGGAAAAGAGTTAAACCCTTCTATTATTTTTAAAATGTTATACACTAAGATAAAAATAACAGTTTTACAAAATTATATCAGTATAAATTAATACCCAGGTATTAATTTTAATACCTGGGTATTAATACCCTATTTCATCCAAAGCCCTGTTTTCCCGGCATCCCGCACCAGGGGCTGGTTATTGAATCTAATTCTAAAAAAAGTTTTTACAAAAAATTGATTTAATACATCTTTGTACATTATTTAGTTTTAAAATTAGTCAAGTCTAAAAATGTATTAGGAGTTGTAAAGTTAGGACTCCTAACTTTACTACTCCTAAACTGAGAAAAATCCTAATTTTAATACTTTCGGTATTCACAGAAGGCATTTAGGAGTCCTAAAGTTAGGAGTCCTAACTTTACTACTACTCAACTGAGAAAAATCCTAATGTTAAGACTTTCGGTATTCAATCAAGGCATTTAGGAGTCCTAACTTTTCTACTACTAAACTGAGAAAAATCCTAATTTTAAGACTTTTGGTATTCACGTAAGGTATTTACGAGCCCTAAAATTAGGGCTCCTAACTTCTGTGAATACCGAAATGAGTAAGTGCCTTCTGTGAATACCAAAAGAGGTAAGTGCCTTCTGTGAATACCAAAATGGTAGTAAGTTTAGTATTTTGTCTTAAGTTAGTTCTGTGAATCGGGCCCTGCGTGTTGTGTTTTAATTTTTAACATAGGAGAACCTGATAAAATGATAACATGCTAAAGCTGGCAGATATCCATTACAGAGAATTGAAATGATTATGAGTCACATAGGAGCAAGTGGCCACGTGGAATTTATGAAAGCTGTGTACATTTATAAAGACAACTTTGTCCACATTTAGACACCTGCCTTCAAAGGAAGTTTCCACTATTGGTGTAGGAACTGATTAATTCTTTCATACTATCCCAAAAACAAAATTTTGAATATTAATGAAACGAAACGTTGTAATGGTGAATGAAATCATTCCATGTAAAAGCCACATTATAAATGTCGCATCTGACACTGAAAATGGTGTTTGCTCCAATTACTGAAATTTTATAAAGTGTTCGTCAACTTTGTTGTGCCATAGTTCTCTTTGTTAGAGTTAAATTATATGGTTAAAACATCTCTGAAACATTCAGAAGCTGCGAAGGAACACATCCAGCCTGCAGTGTTTGTAATGTGCAATTAGGCTGAACTTCACCTTGACTGATCTAGGCCATACTGCAGCAAATATGTTATTTCTTATTAGGGCAATTGCAAATTGCATTATTTTGTATAGGGAGTACACACGTTCGGATAACATATTAATGCGATTGTCTACTACTTGCAATGCTTTATCTAAAATCTCTTAATCTGTTTATCTAAATCTTTCAGCTACTTCTTGCTGTGAAACTTTCCATAACTCATTAGAAACAACGTAACTGGTGTGTTTGACTTTAGGAG
The DNA here is from genome assembly GCF_964261635.1 of Lissotriton helveticus. Classification (NCBI taxonomy): domain Eukaryota; kingdom Metazoa; phylum Chordata; class Amphibia; order Caudata; family Salamandridae; genus Lissotriton; species Lissotriton helveticus. Next base: position 390,931,422 of record NC_136069.1, read on the forward strand.
CAAGTGGGCACAAACATCTAGTCGGGAATATCATGTTCCTCTAATTTGCAACACGTTGTTTCACAGCCTGCAGACTACAGTGCCGCAACCAATGTTGACATAATTTGTCAATGTTGTAATATTACCTATCACAAGTACATCATAGCGTGGATCAAGATGGTTAGCTTTGAAATCAGGAGAGTTGGAAAGGAAACAATCATTTGTGTATTTTGGCCATAGTGGCCAAACTAATGTCAAAAACATAAATAGGCTGTAGGTACGGTTTATAATCATGTCATTTATTGTGCCTTCAGTCATGTGTATTTTCAGCTTCCAGTTCTTGAATCGTGCTGCTTTGGGAATGGAAGCATTTCTAATATCTTTCATGACACTAAATCATAAACATGAAGCTTGCTAAATAGTTTTATTTAGGAACATCATTTCCCTGCGTATCATGCATGCTCTAAACAGGGCTTCTTTGCTTTCCATTAGCCAAAATGTTGTGCTCCATTCACTCTCCAAATGCACATAATCCTGTATGGTTCACTAGAAAAATTGTGAAACATTTCCATGTAATTTGCAGTGCTGCCTACAGTAGGTGTCATGATGTTTTCCCACTGTGTGTAATTGTATATTTCATTAGCAGAGCTTGTTCTTAGAAGGTACTAATGTGTATAATGATAGTAACAATACATTTCCTTATTATTGTTAGCATTTAAATAAGGATCACATTTTGCAGGGTAGCATATTCTTCTAAATCAAACATCATATTTTTTACAGTCTCTCTCTCTCGCTATATATATCCCATTCATCTGATATGGAACCAGAAATTATAATATCATTCAATTAAATGTTTATAATATATGGTAATAATTGCAAGCTCACAGTGGGCCCCATACTTTGGTAAACCATACAATCTGGTATAGGATAAGCTGTGCTGTTCACAACATCTAAGCATATTTGATCTCTATGAGAAATAAGATGCAGTTGTAACTCTTTTTCCATTATTTGTGGCACAATTCTGCTGTCCAGCGACCCTGGGCAAACGCCCTCTTCCTCCAAGGTCAACCCTGGTGCATTCTCTACCACACCAGCGGGTAGAGAATCCAAAAGGCTAGATATCTTCGACAAGAGGATGTTCTCTTCTGCCAGCCTAGAACTGTGCTTAGTAAACACTGCATGCCTCTTGGGCCAATACACCCTCGCAGTTTGGGCTTCAGTTTCACAAGTGCTGCACATGGTCTCAGAGGAGACCTGAGCCATACTGTCACAGGCTATTGCACATGGCAGAAACTCAGCAAAGATCACTATTTGCCGGTAGACAGAACATGACCGACTTGCTAGGCAGAGCAATTGCATCATAAATGGCACTCAACCTGATTGAGGTCTACTAAATTTCGTAGGATGTTCAGGCATCCCTTATGGAAATGCCCTTTGATGGCATCTGCCTCTTTGGCTACAGGGCAGATTAATCACTGGAGCACTTTGAGGACAACTTGGCTACTGACAGGTCCTGGGACTCTCCTTGGCCCCTCACCCACCCCATTCCAATTGTCCTCTTCATTTTTTTACCATAAAAACTGCCATTTGCACCATCTGTGGCTACGGTAGGTGCTACTAGCCTGATCAATTCACTCCCTACCACCAAGACCAACAGCCTCCTCAGCCTTTTTGTGAATGTGGACACAGTTGCCACAAGCCATGTGGAACAACCAGCCAGAGGACTACCCAGTCTACCCCTCACCATGGCAGCCACAGCCCTCAACCCCTTTAGTTTCCCCTAGAAAATGTTGATCCTTTTTGCACCCTTGTCTCATGTTGTGTTAATTGTCCTCTATTTAAGACACCAGTTGTGACTCATTTTCTCAAATGACAATAACATATGTGTTGCCTCCAAAACCCTACACCATGCCCCAATGAGACCTGAACATAGTTTTAACTTTCCTGATGTGTGTGCCTTTCAGGGTCCTACACAATTGTCCTCCTCATTTGTTGACCATAAAAACTGCCTTTTGAGCAATCCGTGGCTAAGGTAGGTGCTACTAGCTTGGTCAATTCCCTCCCAACCACCAAGACCAACAGCAACCACTGCCCCTTTGTGAATGTGGACACAGTTGCCACAAGCCACGTGGAACAACCAACCAGAGGTCGACCCAGTCTACCACTCCCCACAGCAGCCACAGCCCTCAACCCCTTTACTTTGCCCTAGTAACTTCACAGGCACCAAATTGGCAGCAGAATCCAACAGCACCTTTCCCATTGGCAGTACATAACACTGGGCAAATGGGTACTTCAGGCTTTTCAGCTTGGTTACTTCATCCCTTTTCTAGAAACCCTGCCTCCCATGCTACCATCTTTAGAACCACGTACAGAGGACCACCTGTAACTGCTCCATCAGGAAGTTAACACTCTTTTGGTCAAAAGAACATTTGTGAGGGTGACAGCCTTAGAAGTAGGTTGTGGTTGCTGTTTCAGCTACTTTCTAAAACAGAAGAAGGACGGAGGACTCGCCACTCCTTTAGACCTGCACCCTCTCAATTTCTCCCATAAGAAGAAGAAATTCAGATGCTCATGTTAGCTCAGATCCTTTTCATCCTTGACCCTGGAGTTTGGATAGTAGCACTGCTCCACATTCCTGGTACGGCTGTCTGTGGGCCGCTAATGTCTGCCCACAGGCATTACCTACAGTTTACGGTGGGTGACCAGCATTATCAGTCTGCTGTGATTTATTTTGGCCTTACCAGTGCCACTCAGGTGTTCACTTAGGTGATGGTGGTGGTTGCGTATCAACTTCGGGGGTCAGGGGTTCCAGTCTTCTCCGACCTCAATGACTGGCTGTTGAAGGTAGGTACGCCCAAGGTAGTTTCCAACCTCCAGACTACGGCAAACATTCTGCATTTGCTGGGATTCAATATAGATGTGCTGAAGTCACACCTAACTCCCTCTGAGACCCCCCCTTTCATCTGAGCTATTCTGAATACAGCCCAGTTTCAGGCCATTCTCCAGAATGGTGAGTTCAGCATATTTTAGCTATGATTTCAATGTTTCAGTCTCTAGCCAGGATTTTGGTGCAACTGACTCTGAGGTTGCTGGCTCTTATGGCCTCCTGCATCCTGATGGTGACACAAGCCCATTGACTTATGTGGGCTTTGCAGTAGGATTCAACAGCGTGTCCCGTCTGGGAGACGTCCCCTAGTCACAGCTCTTTCACCCCAAAGGGGTATCCCAATTAGTGGTGAGTTCCAATTAATCACAACGTTATTAAGTTCACATTCATTTATTTTTTCTTGTTTTCAAGAATTCCTTCATTCTTTTATATCCATTTCATTTTCAAATCCAAATGAATTGTATTCAATCTCATTCTTAGAACATATCCATCCTCCAATGCATTTTGGCTGTCAATGAGCCTTCATCAGGGATATAAGTCTACAATCAAAAGGATATGATACATGAGGTAACAGAAACTATTTATCCCACATATATTGACTTTATCAAAAGGGAAGATGAGATGGTGAGAAGGCCAACGCTCCCAGATGTAGATTTTCAAGACAGATTGTAAAAATAAATCAAATCACTCGTGACTTTAAAAAAATGGATTTACGCAAATCGAATGTATTCACATATTCCTAGACTATAGGCAATCATTAAGTAAATATGATGGCCACTATGAATGTCTTCAAGTTCGAAATTACATGCTCATCATCTGTCCATATGGTGATTTTACAGGTCAATTACGCGCTAGGGCGATTGTCACACAACTTTCAGAAATAACCAATTTTTGGACTTCACGCACATCATCTGTCTATGTGATGATTTAAACAAGTCAGTTACGCGCCATGGCGGCTACCACACAAAATTCAGAAACCGTCAGTATTTAAACAATTTCACATAACGTACATCATTTAAAGTAACAAAATGTTCCTATCGTCCGGGTGATAGGTTCCTGTTCATGAACTTACTTGAATGAAAAATAATGCAGCTTTGAGTATTCACTCGATAAGTTACTTGCGTCTAAAGTCTGTTAGCGTTTCTGCTCCAGATAAGCAAATCCATAAAAATAAAGAAAGGACTAACCTTCTAACAAGAAGAATGGGTGCCATATTGGAACGATGTAAACAGTTTAAGGAAACATTCTCAGAATGCGTATATGTGAATCTAAATAACAGATATATCATAGAACTACATCAACTAGCAAGTAAGAATGAATTAAAATAAAAGTAAAAACTAAAAAAAAAACACTAAGTGACAGAGAACAGTCTAATCATGGTCAATCAATGGCATACATAGCAAGTACATTGTCAATAAAGTTATTTGTAAATTCTGATTCTATAGGTTACAGCTAAATTCAACCCTATCATTCATCCCGTTGGGCTTTAAAGTATCTAGTTTATAAATCCAATAGTTTTCACGTTTCAAGAGTAGTTTATTGTTATCAACACCTTCTTGTTTTGAGACTGACTCCAAAATTAAAAACCTCAATTGACTAATGTTGTGTGCAGCTTCCTGAAAATGGGTAGCAACTGTGGATTTTGTGGTTGCAATGACTGCAGTTGTGGCAGGGCAATGTTCCTCTGAAGTTTTAAATTTTACTCGGTTCCTTAGCTTTAATTAAACTTCCTAAATTGGGAGCTCTTTGATAGGCAAAAAGTGGAAGATCATTGAATATGTTCCTGAACATGTGCATCGTTCCTCCACCTTCATGCATGGAGATTAAGTGGCAGCAGTTGACAGCTTTTGACCTCCCTTCTGAAGTCTGTGACATCATTCTGGCAGCCAGGCATCCATCAACTAAGACAGTATATGCCTCATTTTGGAACAAATGTGTGGCTTGGTGTGCTTTTGAAAATATTGATCCTTTTTGCACCTTTATCTCAGGTTTTGTTATTTGTTCTCTCATTGGCCCGGCAAGGCTTTGCTTTGGGCACCATTAAAGGATGTCTTTCAGCTATATTGCCTTTCTTGTGGTTGCCGCAATACCTATTTAAGACACCAGATGTGACTTGTTTTCTCAAATGACAACAACATATGTGTTGCCTCCAAAACTCTTCACCATACCCCAATAGGACCTGAACCTAGTTTTAACTTTCCTGATGCATGAGACTTTCGAGGTCTTACACAATTGTCCTCTTCATTTGTTGACCATAAAAACAGTTTTTCTGGTGGCCATTGCATTGTCTAAAGGTTAGCGAACTGCAAGCACTTTCTGCTCATCCTTATTACACAACATTCTTCCCGGACAAGCTGGTGTTTAGAACTCGTGCCTCTTTCCTGCTGAAATTGGTGACACCTTTTCACAGAGGCCAGACCGTGACATGGCCTACCTTCTATGCTCTGCCTCACCCTTCCAAAGAAGAGACTCCACTGCCCAGATCCAAAAATATCATTGTCATTTTATGTTGCTCGTACCAGAGAATTCCGCATGGACATTGGGAATGTTGGGGTGTAGAAAGGAAAGGCTGTGCGGAAATGGGACATCTCACAATGGATTGTGTTGTGCATTTGAGTTTGCTATGCGCAGGCCAAGAAGCAACTTCTTGAGGGTATGCATGCTTGTTCCATCAGATCCAAGGCTATCACAGTTGCCTTAGCTCATGAAGTCCCTGTCTTGGACATCTGTCAGGCTGCAATGTGGGCGTCTCTGCACATGTTTACCAAACAGTACTGCCTAGATAGTCAGGTCTATCCTGAGGGGCATTTATCTCGCTCAGTATTCCAGAACTTCCTGATCTAGCCTTTTCACAGACCCACCTCTGCAGAGGTATTCATTGGGTATCCATTCCAAGTTAAAACATCTGCAGCAAGAAGTCTCTATCAGATGAACAAGTTACTTAACTTTGGTAACTTCTTATCTGGTAGACTCTATCTACCTGCTCATTCCTTACACTAAGGACCTCATAATTACCCTATAATGAGAAATCCATTAGCAAAGCGGGGAGGATGAGAGGGTCTGTAAGGAATCCACAGATAGATAGAGTCTCTACCAGAGTAGGTGTTACAAAAGGAAAGTAAATTGTTCATTATGAGTGAACCCATGTTCAGATGATGCATTATAAATGTGGCTATACCTGTACTCTTGTGCAGCATCCTGGCTCTTTCTATCTATGATTTAGTTATTGTGCATACATACATACTGTTATACTCATGTGTAGTAGTAAATTTATGCTCCTGTCCTTTATTTTAGGCGTGACAGAATTCTCCTTTTTATTTTTAGCAGCTGCAACTCCGCAAAAAAGAACAGCAAAGTAAGTTTTACCCTTTTCATAGAAGAATTCAACGCATGAGAATTGTGGACTTTAGTATTTAGCAATTAGATTAGCATTTTTATTAATGAATATATTATTGAAACGAAAAGTACTTCCATGAAAAAACATGTCAAAGAGTACACTCAAGATAAGAAACCAACCATAAATATGTAAAATTGAGATACAAAACAAGCAGAGAAATGGCAACAGTTAAACATTGTAAAACAGAGTTAAAGAGTGCTAAATAGTAAAAGGTTCTCTTGTAAGCCGGGACACGCAATAGAACAAGAAAAGGTTTACATCCTTACTGTAGAGACAAGCACAGATGCCTTTTCTTCTCAACATAAATTGCTCCCATCTGGTGACTTCATGTGTAAAAACAGGAATAGGTGCACTTTGCACTTAGCCAAAAAAAGTGACTGGTGGGACGCGCAACCACACACCAGACCTACCGGGACAACCGTGAGGGTAACGGTCCTGTGGCCAGCCTGCCTGCCCGTGTTTTCCTGTGGCAGAGGGAGCACGCGCGCAGCCTGCCATCAGGAAAACAGCTGAGACTTTGCCGGGATCTTCAAAGGGACCACAGTCCCCAGAACAACCGCAGGCGCACCCGGACAGCGACATCGCCAGGCGCCGCCAGCCTTCATCTGGGAGCCACACCTCCCGCTGCGCGGGACGCGCAACCACACACCAGACCTACCGGGACAACCGTGAGGGGAACGGTCCTGTAGCCAGCCTGCCTGTCCGTGTTTTCCTGTGGCAGAGGGAGCACGCAAGCAGCCTGCCGTCAGGAAAACGACTGAGACTTTGCTGGGATCTTCAAAGGGACCACAGTCCCCAGAACAACCGCAGGCGCACCCGCACAGCGTCATCGCCAGGCGCCGCCAGCCTTCATCTGGGAGCCACACCTCCCGCAGCGCGGGACGCGCAACCACACACCAGACCTACCGGGACAACCGTGAGGGGAACGGTCCTGTAGCCAGCCTGCCTGTCCGTGTTTTCCTGTGGCAGAGGGAGCACGCAAGCAGCCTGCCGTCAGGAAAACGCCTGAGACTTTGCCGGGATCTTCAAAGGGACTAAGCATGGGCGTAAAATCCGTTCCGCTCGCGGATTTTGTGGATTTTCGGCAAATTCGCAATCCGCGAACTCTCGCGAACTTGCCGAAAATTCGTAAATCCGTGCGAAGCGGATTTTTTGCTTGGTCACACTTGCCAACTAGAATACTATACAATTTCGCGGGAGTAAACACTTGCGAACACGTAGATGCGGCGGGCAGCGACAATCTCGCAATTGCGAGATTGCAAAATTTGCAATTTCGCACAAGAAATCCACCAGCAGGCAGCATAAACCTTGAAAATTATGATTTTTATCAGAATAACTCCTCAGGTTGACATTTGCCTGCACTTTTTTTTGCAAGGAGTCCATTTTGGGGGGGGGGGTGGGAGGAAGGAAGTGCCCCACAGTCTCCAACTTCCTGTTCCTGTCCAGCAGGCTCCTCCCAGTGCTTTCTTCATGTGCTGGTCACTTTGATTTGGATCTTGACCTGGAAGGATTACTTTTTGTGGATACAGCTGGATATTTGGATTTTTGCAAAACTGAAAGCACTCAGCAGGTGCAAAAGTTCAATCTTATCATTAGTAACCATTCCCTGTAGTGCCTGGAAGGATTACTTTTTGTGGATGCTGCTGGATATTTGGATTTTTGCAAAACTGAAAGCACTTGGCAGGTGCAAAAGTTCAATCTTATCATCAGTAACCATTCCCTGTAGTGCTTCCTGAGGGGCCCCTTCAGAGTTCAGTTGCCTACTTGCAACTATTCTATGACCCTGCTCTGACCCTCACAGCAGGCTCAGAGAATAGCTACAAGTAATCAACAAAGGTCCTGTTAAAAAAATTACACTGCAACAGAAAGCAATTACAGATAAGGAAGCAGGTGCCAGCCTGGAAGTTCAAATTCAGTGGCACATTAATCAGCCCCTAATTCATTCATGTCAGTTGAGGTAGGGCAGGTGTGCTTTTCCCCCCATAATCTACAGGGATGAACTAGAGGGTGGCATGGGTGAGATAGAGGGTGGCATGGGTGAGCCAGAGGGTGGCAGTGGTGAAACAGAGGGTGGCAGTGGTGAAACAGAGGGTGCTGTGATGAACCAGACGTAGAAACAACATGGTCGCGACCGTTGCTACCCGACAAGTAAGTTCGCGTTTGCGAACTGGTAAAAAACCCTCGCGAAATGGCAGAAACACTTGCGAACACAAAAAAAAAGGAATCTGCAAAATTCGCGAGAGTGCGCGGATTTTGCGGATTGCGAATCCGTAAATACGCAATTTTGCTGATTGCCAATTCGCAAAAACCGCCCATGCTTAAAAGGGACCAGAGTCCCCAAAACGACTGCAGGCGCACCCGGACAGCGTCATCGCCCGGCGCCGCCAGCCTTCATCTGGGGGCCACACCTCCCGCAGCGTGGGATGCGCAACCACAAACCAGATCTACCGGGACAACCGTGAGGGGAACGGTCCTGTAGCCAGCCTTCCTGCCCGTGTTTTCCTGTGGCAGAGGGAGCACGCGAGCAGCCTGCCGTCAGGAAAACGGCTGAGCCTTTGCCGGGATCTTCAAAGGGACCACAGTCCCCAGAACCACCGCAGGCGCACTCGGACAGCGTCATCGCCCGGCGCCGCCAGCCTTCATCTCGGGGCCACGCCTCCCGCAGCGTGGGACGCGCAACCACAAACCAGATCTACCGGGACAACCGTGAGGGGAACGGTACTGTAGCCAGCCTGCCTGCCCGTGTTTTCCTGTGGCAGAGGGAGTACGCGAGCAGCCTGCCGTCAGGAAAACGGCTGAGACTTTGCCGGGATCTTCAAAGGGACCACAGTCCCCAGAAGCACCGCAGGCGCACCCGGACAGCGTCATCGCCCGGCGCCGACAGCCTTCATCTGGGGGCCACGCCTCCTGCAGCGCGGAACGCGCAACCACACACCAGACCTACTGGGACAACCGTGAGGGGAACGGTCCTGTAGCCAACCTGCCTGCCCTTGTTTTCCTGTGGCAGAGGGAGCACGCGAGCAGCCTGCCGTCAGGAAAACGGCTGAGACTTTGCCGGGATCTTCAAAGGGACGACAGTCCCCAGAACCACCGCAGGCGCACTCGGACAGCGTCATTGCCCGGTTCCGCCAGCCTTCATCTGGGGGCCACGCCTTCCGCAGCGCGCGACCCGCAACCACACACCAGACCTACCGGGACAACCGTGAGGGGAACGGTCCTGTAGCCAGCCTGCCTTCCCCTGTTTTCCTGTGGCAGAGGGAGTACGCGAGCAGCCTGCCGTCAGGAAAATGGCTGAGACTTTGCCGGGATCTTCAAACGGACCACAGTCCCCAGAACCACCGCAGGCGCACCCGGACAGCGTCATCGCCCGGCGCCACCAGCCTTCATCTGGGGGCCACGCATCCAGCAGCGCGGGACGCGCGCGGGCAAGGGCGGGCCCGTCCTTGCCCGTCACTGACCGGAGGTGGCCAGGCTGGGCCACCCCTCTTGATTGATTTCCCCAGGAAGTAAGGTAATTACTTAACGATATATTTAACTAATGCACCGGTGCGCACTCAAAGAAAACGCGCATGTACTGTGAAAGGGCATCACTCTAAGCCTTAAATACCCGCAGCTTGCTTGCCCACAGCCATTGACTTGATGCTACAAAGGCGATTGGGGTTGTCACCACGGAAATTGAACTCACGGAAAGACGCTTATCCATTACACCTGACTTTTCCTCCCTGGTGACTCTGACTCCCTCAATTACTCTAAATGTTTCTGGTTCATCTATACCTGAATGTCACACTTTACAAGACTCTATGTTAGCTCATCATTCTAAATCTGATCCAGTTAGAGAGGGTATTGTTATAGTACCTAAAAAAGATAGGAAGAGAAAACAAGGTAAAAACAGGGGGTCTAAGGGGAAAAAGGTGGGGATCGGCTCTGATAAAGACACTTTAAAGGGTACAAGTACAGAGAATTGCGCCTCACCTCATTTATATCCACCGTGGGCTCAATCCCTATTATCTGACCTCCTCACACAATGTCAAACTATTACAAAGGATGAGATAGCCCCATTATACGATCTTATACAAAAGCTAGTAATCAACATGGGCAATATTCAAGTGACTAGGCCGCAAAGCGTTAATCCTCATATACCTACTAGATACCAAACTAGGGCGGACATCCACCAGATCCCCTCTGAGAACCATCTAATTCAATCTCTTCCTGATAGGACACCAGACATGGTAAACCCCAACAAGATAGTTCCTATCCCTGAGGTGGCCACAAAGTCTACACAGCAAATAGAGGAGCAACTCCCGACAGAGACCCGTTTTAAAGCAAGGAGAGGGGCCCAAACCCAAATCCATGGCGCAGGAGTTAAGCTAACCAGTACCGTGGATCTGGATCACACACTCACGGAAGAGAACAGAGGGGGACCCATCTCAGTCAGGGAAATACAAAATCAATCCCTTCCAATGATTGATTTACCACCAGCGGCTGCACCATATGTACTAATCCTGGCAGGTATCCCTGTACGTAAACACAGCCAAAACGAGACCCAACTAGATCTTAGAAATAAGATATTGTTCTGGTTGGCTACTCACAAACAATTTCCATACACAAGGGCGGGTGAGATCCTAATGGTGCGTAGGGTAGGTTGGGTGGGCCCCACAAATAAGACTATGCCAGGGGACTGTGTGATTATTAATTTTAGGTTCCCTGAGACTGTTAGGCTGTTAATCCATCCTCCCTGTCTTTTGGGACAACAAACTGTTATTAGAGCACTATCTCTGGTCTCTTTCTACCCTTTAGCCCAAAATGCCGTTACAACCCATCGCCGTCGGGATTATGGAAGCTGGCGTAAGGACCATTTTATGATCCCTCCATATGTTCCGTCCATATTTAGTATTCCGGTCTCAAACCAGTTTGCCCCCTTGAAGGAAGTAGATTGACTAAATGCTTTGGAAGTCCATAATATTTTTAATTCTGGACCAAGAGCGTCCAAACCATTATCTGACCTAACCCAGGCGCAGAGACAGGCTGTAATAGATAGGGGGGAGGGCTTGGACCTCCAACGACAGGATAGTACTTACATGATTAGCGGGCCCAACGAGTCTATAGCAAGGGGCAATGTTGTGCCTGTTATGCATGGCACAATATTACAACAAGGAATGATGGAGGTGGCACAGATAGTACTAATACAAATTGCGGCTCCATAGGGGAAATACCCTGTACAACTGTGGGAGATTTTTCCCCTATATCAACCCTAGACGACAGTATGGTAGTTAACACAAACACCAGTGGAAAGGGAAGTTGTAACTTTATGTTCTGGAATGTGGCTGGGCTAAAATCTAAGTTGAGCAATGTAATGTGGTATAAATTTATAGAACAATTTTACGTTTTCAGTGTACAGGAATCATGGACACTGGAACCAATTCACATTAATGGATATCAGACCCTGCACACCACTGCCATAGCCTCTAACTATGGTCGAGCTAAAGGGGGGCTATGTACCTATGTCTCGAGTCTATCAAATTTCTTAAAAACAGACATGGTAGTTGAGAATTGTTTTTTCCAGATCATCAGGCTAGTGGTAGATGCATCTTGTGTAGTATTACTGGTGAATTATTATAATAATATCCCCCATAACTTGGTAGGGGAGGTGGTGAAAACATTAAGGGGACATCTACTTAAGTTACAGGACTCAGGTAATAAAGATTCAATTATAGTCTGGGGGGGGATTTTAATATTGCTAGGTGTCAACATTCGGACTATGGGAATTGTGGACTCTCATATGATCTAGAGTCCACTATTGCCCACTTTCCGCATACTGGGTATGGTGATTCCCGTGTTAATTTTTGAATTTGATATGGGGTTCGCAAATGTTCTGTGTGATCCTCCTGTACCCCTTTGCCCCACATGTAATGGACGTGGTGCTCTTACCACAATAGATTACATCTTGGTATCTAACAGCTATGGAGCATTTGTTGAGGACTTCCGTTGCCATGAAATTGTGCTAGGGGATCACTTTGCTCAAAGTATGTGCTTGTTGTTGTTTAAAGAAAACGCATGTAGGCTGAGGAGCCCTAATCAGATGTTGGAGAATATTTCATTGTCCAGACAAAATGACTATGCCCTAAGTTGGGATAAAGTGGTACCCGAAGAATTTTTGGCAGGTGTCATTTCAAATTGCCATGACAACTTAAAAGTGTGTCTGGAAGAACATACTCCCTCTAATGAAATCATTGTTAGTTTCAACAAAATTACAGACTATATTAAGAGGGCATTGACAATCTTTAAAACCCCCAAAAATAAGTATAAAGGAAAAAAGGGGTGGTTTGACTCTAACTGCACTAAGGCCCATAGTAATCTGAAGCTTGAACTACACATTAACCCCATAGATAGGAATAAGATCAGAGAGGCAAGAAGGGACTATAATCATGCCCTAAAGTGTAGAAGAGTAATCTGAAGCCCGAAGCCTGGACAGCCCTCCGTGATGCCTCTATTATTAAAGACTCAAGTGCATTTTGGAGAGCAGTGAATCTACCCTTCCTTAGAGATAAGGATGTTGCAGCTATAGAACTGGCCATCCCGGAACATAGATGGGTTGAGTATTTCTCGACCTTATATGATGAACCCTCTTTAGTCAGCCACGAGAGGGAGGGTCATACGGTGGATGTCGGTACTCTGGGCGAGGGTGCCGAAGGGGACTTCGCCCTAGTCCTAAGGAATCAACAGGAGCCACTTGTATTTGAGCTAAGCGAGGTTAATATGGCAATTTCGGCAAGCCGGGGACGAAAGACTGTAGCCCCGTACGGCGTCCCAGTCAATATTTTTAAAGCCAATATCTCTTTATGGGGCCCCCTTTTGACCCAAGTATTTAATGCAACTACTTCTGGTGGTCTGATTGAAACATGGTATGAGTCCATCCTTGTGACGATTTATAGGAAAGGTGATAGAAACGAACCAGCCTGTTATCGTCCAATATCTTTATTGGATTCGACTGTGAAAATAGTGGGTCGGGTCATTTTAAATAGACTACAGGAATGGGCAGAGGAACACTCTGTCATAAGCGATCTCCATTTTGGATTTCGCAAAAAGTTGGGCACAATCGAGCAGGGCCTCAACTTAAGTATTTTGCTGAGTAAGTATATCTCAGCAAAAAAATGTGCCCTGTATTTAGCTTTTGTCGACCTTTCATCGGCGTTCGATTGTGTGAGACACAATAATCTATGGATGATTTTAGAAGAACTGGGTGTCAACGCAGCCTTAATTGTATATATAAGAGAGTTTTATCTAGGGGCTAGGGCACAGGTACGATTCGGGCGGGGTGGGGAATGCACTGGGCACTCTAAAGTAAAACGGGGCGTGAGGCAAGGCTGTGTCCGTGCCCCGTTCCTTTTCACGTTTTATATCAATAATCTCGAAAAGGTCCTGGTGAATGAATGTAAGCATTTTCCTGCGGCCGGCAAGCGCCCTATCCCAGCAGTATTGTATGCGGACGATGCTGTCCTAATGGCCCGAACCCCTCTGGGACTGCAAAGGGTGGTAACCACTTTTGCTAATTTTATGACCGAAATAGGTCTTACTATCAACTCATCTAAAACCTTTGTAATGAATTGCGGGCCAGGCGTAAAAAGATGAAATCCATATTTATTGGTGAAAAACAAATAGAAAATACCAAGACTTTCTCGTATCTTGGAATACTGTTTGAGCGTACAGGGACATGGGTGCAGGCTGTTAGCACCAGGAGATTGTTATATATTAAGACTCTTACAGCATTATCTAACTTCAGTAGGAGACTGGGTAGGCATCCCACTGTTGAGTTACTAGACATCTACAAGGCAAAATCTGTCACTGTATCTACATACAGGGCTGGCATATGGGGCTATGCGGACGTAAGTTCACTGCAAACAGCAGAAAATATTTTCTTAAGATTTTTGTTGATGGTTCCAAACAGTACCTCTTCTTTTATTTGCCACACTGAACTGGGACTTGCTTATCTGGAAGACCTTATAAAGATTCAACCGGTTCTGTTGTGGCATAGGATATGGACAACTGATGAAACTTTTTTTAGCCGGAGCATTCTTGCCGACTCCAGGGCCATGGAAGGGGTCAATCGTATCCAATGGTTACTGTATGTTAAATCATTTTTATATAATATTGGCCACCAAGAATTTTATGATGACCCAATGACCATGACCTCTATTTCCAGGAAAGATCTTAAAAGAAACTGTTTGAGTTGTCTGAATGAGCGGAGATTGTCCATTGAAATTAGTAAAAGCACGGTACAGGCACACAACCTATCATTAACGACTCTCAGTATCCAGCCATATCTACGATTAATAACAAGTGACTATGACAGAATCCTATTAATTCGTTTTAGATTGAGTACCCTGCACAGATTACTCAGTTTCCCTACAATAAATTTCTGGGCAAAACCGCTGTGTAAATGTCCCTGTGACGACACCTCTGAACAAACTTCTATACACGTTTTGTTTTTCTGTCAATTTTATTCTGTACAGAGAAAGATATGTCTTGTACCAATTTTAAAATTATTAAGTATAAGGCAGTGCTGGCCAGCTTATGTCCGTCTACAACAATTAGAGTCTGTCTACATTGTAGCCTCTGTATCAGCTTTTTAAAAAAATGTCTGTAGATGTAGGAAAACAATCATCATGTGATAACAGCTTTATATGAATTTTCATCTCTATTTAGGGCACCATCCTTTTGTACAGTGTATATCTTTTTATTGTTCTGAATCTTTTTAACTTACTGTTTTTATAATGTGCTTTTATGGTTATATACACTCTGTAACCGAATAAAGTATTGACTTGAATTGAATTGACTGGTGTGCTAACATAGATGCAAATGCTATTTGCCTCAATTGCAGCACTTGCTCCTGGGTCTGAAGGACACTATAAGATAGCTTTAATGGAGCGTGGCCGAGCCGAGGACCAAGATGGCCACTCAGCTCTTAAGCTCTGGAGAGCTTGCCACTTTGCTGCAGCCTGCCAT
Source organism: Lissotriton helveticus (assembly GCF_964261635.1). NCBI lineage: Eukaryota > Metazoa > Chordata > Amphibia > Caudata > Salamandridae > Lissotriton > Lissotriton helveticus. The sequence continues at coordinate 390,946,688 of NC_136069.1, forward strand.
AGCCTGTTGGTGCCCAGCCATGGTGATGATGGGCTGATCGTGGCGTCCCTGCAACCCGGACATTTCTCACCTGGGTGGTTGCAGTGACCGTCTCTGGCCCGCTGTCGATCATGGCATGACGTTGCCCTCAGAGGACCGCGACGACTGGGGTCGCAGATGAGCCTGAGGGCGGGGCTGTGCTCGTGTTTGGCACAAAACGATGCTGGGGCTTCCGGCCGCTCTTCTCTCCTGCGGGTCTACTGCCGGGGCTGTCATGATGCAGTAATAATAATAATAATAAATTCACATTTGTAAAGCGCACAATCACCCGCAAGGGTCTCTAGGCGCTGATGGCCGTCAGGAAGATTAAGCAAGCTACTGTCCAGAGTCACATGGTGCTGGGCTAATCTGCCGCCGGTGCCAGGGATCGAACCGTGATCCCCAGATTCCAGAGTCAGTCGCCCTAGCTGCGGCACCACACCTCTTCCTGAGACGGATGCCCTGTTCCTGGCCAATGTGGGTCGCCAGTGAGTGAGTGAGTGAGTGAGTCGCACCCCTGGGACGCTTGGCCCTTCATTTCCTTGGCCATACCTGCACGGGGCAGAAGGCCCCTCTGGGACTTTCTTTGTGATGCACTGGGCCACATTATCTAAAGTCTAAAGTATTACTATCTATGCTCTTACCTCATCTGGTACCCTGGCCTTAATTAGAGTGATGTTTCCTGCAACCAAGCGCAGTGTACATGCTCGGGGGCCTGGAGGTTGGTGGTTTGGTGCTCACCGGCCCTGGCCTACCTGTAGTCTTTGCACAGACCATTGGCTACCTTGTGGATTACTGTGATGCCTTTTTGCCTCATTGCCCGACATTTGTGGTGACCACCAGATAATATCTGTGGTGCACATACCAGGTTATACTGCATGTTTTCTCCTTTTTTTCTGTGTCAACTAGCCGCGCCGCCTGGCATTGCGGTGAGCTATTAGTGTGGTTTTGCCCACTTGTAGCTGTTTGCCATTTTCTCTGAACTACGCTGGATTATATATCGGAGAGTACCAGCTGCATAATGGGGTACAGTGACCCAAAACAGCAGCAGCACTCCTCCAACACTGCCCGGACCGCCCGGTAAGGAAGAGCTGTCGGTCCCCTAGAGGATGCCCCTGCAGTATCTCTGACAGAAACCCCTGCACTTGAGGGCACTCTGGCAATCATGGCTAAGCTGAAAGCCGGGTTCAAATCAATTGACTCCCGCTTCAATGTTCTCTCTGCACGATTAGATGCAATGCATGAAGGCATGGACAAGCTCGAAACTCAACTTGACGCCACAGATCAGCACATATCCGCATTGAAGGCAGTAGTTCTACAACAAACAAGCACCTCGAGAAAGTGGCGAGGTTTCTCAAGAAGATGGCTGCCAAGACTGAGGATTTAGAGGCTCGCTCGGGTCGAAATAATATCCACATTGTTGGAATAGCGGAGTACACAAACACTGGGCACATGGACACTTTTGTTGTGCACCTGCTCCTGGAACCATTTGATAAGGAGGCACTTTCATCTACATTTGCAGTGGAGATGGATTACAGAACCCCTGGTCCGAGACCAGTGCCTGGCATTCAAACTTGACTGATCATTGCTAGACTCCTCAACTAATGCGGCCAAGATACTGCAATTCGCCTTGCTCGCGAGAAGGGGCAGCTTTATTACCAGGGGATGGATGTTTTTCTTTTCCCTGATTTCACACCACTAGCGCAAGAGGCACGCTGCAAATTTGCCAACGTTAAACGCACACTTTAGGAAGCTAGTGCGCACTATACTATGCTGTACCCTGCTCGCTTTCGTGTCCAGGTGAATGGCAAACATCATATTTTTTACTCTCCTGCAGATTCTGCCCCCCTTTTGAAAGCAACATGGTATTGGGACTAAGGTGCCTGGGGATGGATCATCCATCTCTTCACCCCCCTGGGTTTCTGAAGATTCGTGTACTTTCTCCTTGCCAACACATAACACCACAATGAAGTTGAGGCATACTGATCGCCTCATACTAGGGCATTGTTCTACTTTTCATATTGCTCATGTAGCTTGACATGCTGGTATATATTATGCTAAGATTATGGCCAATTGGCATTCTCCTTAGAGAGTTGCCACCCCTCTAGGATTATTTCAAATGATTGCTTTCTCCTTGTTTCTTGGGATAATTATGGGTTTCACTGGATACTGTTTGTTTGTTATTCGGTGTGGGTGGGGGTATGGGTTTTTCTTGCTCTACTATTGTATTAATCTTTCTTTTCTTTCACAAGAGAAATACTATGTTGCACGCCATGCACTGTTTTATTGTTGATACCTTTGCACTGCAATTTCTGTAACTTGACTCACATGGGTCAGCTGGATAGGGGGCTGGGGCGTGAGCCTTAAGATGTATGACTTGGAATGTCAGGGGATGGACCAACCCACGTAAGGGGAGATGGGTGTTGTTCTACCTGTCCATACATGGTATCTAACCAGCCTTTCTACAAGAGGCCCACTGTGCACCAAACTCCCCCAAACACTATGCATCATCCTGTGGTGGTAACCGATTCTTTGATAATTATAGCGCTTAATCTAGAGGTGTCTGCATTCTGATCTATAGGAGATCCAGAGGGCCACTACATATTAGTCTCCAACTCTTTTGCTACTAAATCTTTACTGCTGATCAATGTTTATACCCCAATGTAGACATACCAGAATTTTTTCATGATATTTCCATACACATTACTCACTTGCACTCTGACTGCATACTAACTTCAATTGAACCCTCAGTCCCTCCCTGGACTCATCTGGCAATGGCCACATTTCCAAACCTTGTGCGATGCAAGTGCTCTGTATCATTTTGAGATCGCTCCACCTCGCTGATGCTTGACACTCCAGACATTTACTTAGCAAGGGCTACACCTTTTATTCCACCTCTCATTGTACATGGTTGCGTGTTGACCATTGGTATCTTACCCCTGACCTGTTACTCATGGTTACTAATGTCAGACACCTCCCTTGTATGTATGTATGTATGTATCGCATACTTCTATAGCGCAGACTATCACCCAGAGGGCATCCTGGCGCTTTGACTCTCCTTGACCATTACGCACTCACAAATTTTAGACTGCCCTGGGAAAGAGATGCACCTCCGTCTTAGACCCATTAAGCTGAAGTGAATTCTCTCGCAACCAGTCCGCAGTAGCTGTCATACAATGATGGAAGGTCTCCTTAGACACAGCATCTTTGCCTTCAAAGGAGAAGATGAGCTGTGTATCATCGGCGTAATTAATTGCAGAGATACCGAAGGATTTGACCAATCTGATCAAGGAACGGAGGTATAGATTAAATAGAATGGGGCTGATTGCCGACCCCTGGGGCACACCTTGCCCTACTCTTCTAATGCCAGATCTAAAAGGCGGCAACGCCACCACTTGGTGTCTGTTGTGAAGGTAGGAAACCAGCCATTCCCGCGCAACCCAGCTACCCCAATCTCTTCCAGTCTGCTGATAAGTGTGGCATGGCTGACCGTGTCGAACGCGGCCGACATGTCGAGCAGTACTAAAAAGGCTGCCCGACCAGTGTCGACCCGCGAACGAAGATCTTCCAGTACGACCACCAGCCCAGATTCCGTGCCATGCGCTGGCCGGAAGCCGAACTGAGCCACATCTAGACAGGTATTAGTTTCCAAAAAACTGGACAGAGATTTAGTAACAAGTTTTTCCATGATCTTAACAGGATAGGGGAGCAGCGAGATTGGCCGATAGATCGCCGGGCAGGTAGGATCCAATGTGGGCTTCTTCAAGAGCGGAGAGACCACTGCCACTTTCCAACATTCAGGTACCGTGGCGGTACTGAAGGACTGATGACAAATGGAGTATAAGGGAAGGAAGAGTTCCTCTTGGAACAACTTCCAAAATTTATGAGGCAGTGGATCCATCGGCGAGCCCGATGATACACCATTCGCCAAAATACGGAACTCCTCAAAGGAAGGGAGAGTAAAACTATCCAGTCAAGATTGTCCTGCCACTTCCTCTGGATCACCTGGAATGGATAGAGGTGCCGGAACCACCAAAGGCTGAGGGCAAGGAGATCCTGAACTGGAGACTCCACTCAAAATAGTAGCGATCTTGTCCTCAAATGCAGCTGCCAAGGAGTCACATAGGGCCTGAGAGGCCGGGATGTTATTCGTAGCACAAGCCGGGCGGGAAAGGTCATTAACGATCTTAAACAAAGTTTGTGATTTGTTTGATGCCTGCATCAACATATCCTCGAGATACTTGGCTTTAGCGCATTTAATCTGTGCTTTTTACTCCAATAGTGCCCTTTTAAAGAAAGCTCTATCCGGCTCTGAATAATGCTTCCTCCAGGCTCTTTCCGCCTGTCAACACCGCAATTTCTGCTGGAGAAGATCGTTGGAGTACCAAGGCATGGCGAGCTTATGCCTATCCCTAACTTTCCGCAAGGGAACCACTTTATCCAAAGATTTGTAATTTGCTGGCACAGATTTAAATAGCTCTCTTCCACATTTCCCCCAAAGGAAAAGCCACCAGGTAGTAGAGTGGGTGGACCAGAATTTTTTAAGAGTGTGGACCCTTGCCTACTGACTTTGGTGAAACCCAAACTACTATCTCTCAAAAAGTCAGTAGGGAGGTATAGGGAGAAATGGACAAGAGCATGGTCCGTTCAGCATTGGATACTTATATCCCTGATTATGGCTTGGGTGACATCTGCAAAGATTAAATCTAAAACATGACCCTTCAGATGGGTCTGGGAGAGCACCAGCTGCTACAGCTGGATATTGTGGCAGGCCTGGCACAAATTTCTATAGGCTGTATCAGAGGGCCCATTTGGCCACAGATTGAAATCCCCCAATACTATTAGCCTGGCATGTGTGTTAGAAAGATCGTAAATAAGATCAATCAGCTCAGGTAAAGTTGATAATGCATTACCAGGTGGTCTATAGCATAACAGTCCGGAGTATAGCACTCTTTTTTGTCCTTTAAATGAGAAGCCCATGAGTTAAAAACCTCGGACCTCCTTAATCTCAAGCTGAGATATGGCCAGAGTGTCTCTAAAGATGATTCCTACACCTCCACCTCTGCTCCCCACTCATGGGTAATGCCTAATTGTATAGCCCGGAGGGCAGGCCAGTCCAAGTTCTACCTCACTGTCAGCTCGAGTCCATGTTTCTGTGAGACATAGCACATCCAGCCCATAGGAGTCAATTAGAAGTGCAATTTCAACATGATGTTTACAAAGGGACCGAACATTAAGCAAGCCACAAGATAGCACCCCAGAGCCGCTAGTGGTAGTCTCCGGCAGGCTACTCGCCTTAGGGGGCTGGTCAAGCAGAATAAGTTCCTCCCTGGAGTACACTAGACTGGAGTTGACAGGAGAAGCAGCATGACTTGCACTGGTCGCGACCTGTACGCGAACGGGCGCAAACGGGCTTACCTCTGGCACACCTCCGGCGCACCATCGGCGCGTCCGCTGCGCGCCTTCGCTGCGTGCTTGGCAACTATCCATCTTAAGTAGCCGTTAAGCGCGGGAGTCCTACGAGGCAACCTCTGGCCCCGCAACCAAGATGGCGCCCGCAAATCGGCACCCTCCCGGTTTTCCTCACCCAAGATGGCGGCCTAAATTGCCACGACGCGGTCAAAGCAAGCACTGGATCGGCCTATATCCCGCAAAGTACGGGGTGAAAACAATTTAGTGTGCAGGTAAGATCTACCGATTTAATTATCGCCCCCAGAAATGTCCAAGGTTAAAAATGAGCACCTGCGTTCAGAGTCAGCAGCGCGGTAGTGCAAGGTGAATTTAAAAGAGTAAAAACTCAACAGGAATGGCAAAGTAAGCGTGCGCACTCCGGTAAATAGAGTCTACCTGCCAAAGGAGAGAACCAGCTTTTAAATGTTCCTCCAAGCGCGGGAGTCCTACGAGGCAACCTCTGGCCCCGCAACCAAGATGGCACCCACAAATCGGCACCCTCCGGGTTTTCCTCACCCAAGATGGCGGCCTAAATCGCCGCGACGCGGTCAAAGCAAGCACTGGATCGGCCTATATCCCGCAAAGTACGGGGTGAAAACAATTTAGTGTGCAGGTAAGATCTACCGATTTAATTATCGCCCCCAGAAATGTCCAAGGTTAAAAATGAGCACCTGCGTTCAGAGTCAGCAGCGCGGTAGTGCAAGGTGAATTTAAAAGAGTAAAAACTCAACAGGAATGGCAAAGTAAGCGTGCGCACTCCGGTAAATAGAGTCTACCTGCCAAAGGAGAGAACCAGCTTTTAAATGTTCCTCCAAGCGCGGGAGTCCTAAGAGGCAACCTCTGGCCCCGCAACCAAGATGGCACCCACAAATCGGCACCCTCCGGGTTTTCCTCACCCAAGATGGCGGCCTAAATCGCCGCGACGCGGTCAAAGCAAGCACTGGATCGGTCTATATCCCGCAAAGTACGGGGTGAAAACAATTTAGTGTGCAGGTAAGATCTACCAATTTAATTATCGCCTCCAGAAATGTCCAAGGTTAAAAATGAGCGCCTGCGTTCAGAGTCAGCAGCGCGGTAGTGCAAGGTGAATTTAAAAGAGTAAAAACTCAACAGGAATGGCAAAGTAAGCGTGCTGCGGCAAATAGAGTCTACCTGCCAAAGGAGAGAACCAGCTTTTAAATGTTCCTCCAAGCGCAGTAGTCCTACGAGGCAACCTCTGGCCCCGCAACCAAGATGGCGCCCACAAATCGGCACCCTCTGGGTTTTCCTCACCCAAAATGGCGGCCTAAATCGCCGCAACGCTGTCAAAGCAAGCACTGGATCGGCCTATATCCCGCAAAGTAGGGGGTAAAAACAATTTAGTGTGCAGGTAAGATCTACCGATTTAATTAACGCCCCCAGAAATGTCCAAGGTTAAAAATGAGCGCCTGCGTTCTGAGTCAGCAGCGCGGTAGTGCAAGGTGAATTTAAAAGAGTAAAAACTCAACAGGAATGGCAAAGTAAGCGTGCGCGCTGCGGTAAATAGAGTCCTTATCAGATCACTCACCAGTCTGAATATGCAATTCTCCAACTTTCCACCTCCCCTGATGACCTGGTGGTTCCCGGCTCATGCATTATACGATGAGGCATTCCAAGTGGAGGACCGAGATGCTATCGTAGAGTACTTTGCATTGAATTCTGGCTCCATCACCCAACACTCAGTGCTTTGGGAGGCATTTAAAGCCTACATCAGAAGGGCCTGCATTGCCAAACATGCAGGAGTGCTTTGCTCCATTAGAGAAGAACTAGTGGCTATCGAGCGTAAACTAGAAGACCTTGATTCACAGACCGTGAGGTCTGGATATTCTCCGGTAGTACTCCGACGTGCTATGTTGTTAGATCAATTCCATGATTTGGCGGCTCACAAAGTAATGTAGCTGAGCAAATATACAAGGTCGTAAGTCTGGGGAGGGTGAGAGGCCCTGCTGTACACTAGCCAAGCTTCTCCGCCTGGCATCTCAGGCCTCCTATAGCTTAGGCTTACAGCTTGACAATGCTCCTTAATCACAGATAGTACTGACATTTTTGCTGCCTTCCTTTCCTACTGTACTTACCTAGGCACATCCCGAAGTGCTGCTACAGAGGAGGCACTCGCCACCCATTTGGCGGAAGTGGCAATGATGTGGCTTGGCAGGGGGCACCAGCAGTTTCTAGCCTTGACCATCTCTTGCAAGGAGATTTCACAGGCCATTGATGCCCTAAGCAGCACTTGTGCCCCTGGACTAGATAGTTTCACGCGCAATTTTTATAAGGCCTATACGTCCTTGTTGGCTCCTCATCTACTAGAAGTCTATGCAAAATCCCTAGAACAAGGGACCCTTCCCCCCACATTGCGAGAGGCGGTTTCAACTCTTTAACTTAAACCTGGCAAATCTCCAAAACTCTGCACTTCTTACAGACCTCTCTCACTTTCGAACCATGACAATAAAAATCTAGTTAAGGTCCTTGCAACACATCTCTCCCTGCTGATGGACAGTATAATATCTCAGTTGCAATCTGAGTTTGTCCTGAACCGCTCCACTTTGGTGAATCTCCGCACAGTGTTTGCCGTCATTAACCATCTAGATCCTGATCTCCCTGCGGCTATTGTACTACTGAACACCGATTTTAAAAAAATGAATATTGCAATGGACCCCCTCATTTGCCATTTCCAGGAGAACCATCTGCCTTGTGGATTATGGTTTTATCGGGCCCCGGTTTGGCACCTGTATATGCTGATGTTGGCATGCTTTCTGTCAGGGACCCCAAGACTATTCTGTCCATCTTCTCCAGAAGGTCGTCCGGTTTGATGTTTTCTCTGGATTTACTATTAATTGGGGTAAATCTGAAATGTTTCCATTAACAGACACTACAGTTTTGTTGTCCTCTTGAGTTCCCCCTGCAATGGTGCACTGAATCCCCAAAATAACTGGGCATCTATCTCCAATGGAGCAGTCCGGAGGTCATTCGCCACAACTATGGCCCGGCAATCGATAGACTGTTCTCCCTGATTGATTGCTGGTTGAAGCTCCCTTTGTCCATTGCTGGTGAATTGCTATTATTAAAATGATGATGCTACCCTGATTGTTTTTTTTTTTCGTCCTCAACAAAAGACATCAGCAGATTTAGCAAGCCGTCTTCCTTTACACCTGGGCGCCTCTCGGCTAACTGCGGTTGTCTAGGTTGTCCCGACCTGCCTCACGTGGTAGAGGCTTGGTGTAATCATTGGATCCAGGGAAGAGACCATCGCTTAAAAAAATTACCAATCGCAGGCGTTGTCCCCAGCTTAACAGAGGATGCCAGATATTGTGCGGGTTTTCCTTGCTACCTTCTTGTTCTAAACGTGCCATGCCAAACACAGTTTTGAGCCAGCCCTCTCTGTTCAGGGGGATCGAGTCTTTCCATTTTATACATATCTCCCTCCGAGCTAGCAGTATAAGGTATAACAGCAGCCCCTTATGGATCTGTGATAGCACCCCGTTAATAAGATCGTTGCCCCCAAAAATCACCAGATGGAGATTGATCTCGATATTGATTTCAAAGATAGACGATTAGGAGTCCCCCACGTCCTTCCAAAAAGATCTTAACTCCGGACATTCAAAAAAGATGTGAATATCGGCCGCATTGGGTAAATTACATCTAGGACATTTTAGGGGCGGCAACGGAGCAAACTTAGTTATCTTAGCTGGGGTGTAGTAGAGTCTGTTGAGCACAAAGAAATGATTATTTTTTAAACTAGCTAGCATTATGTATTTATAAAGTAGTTTGAGAGATTTCTCAAAAAAGTCTTCAATATCGTGGACGAAGGGTGATTGGTTCCAGAACGATGTTTGGGGGGAAATATCCGAATCGTCTGCTTCACAGAACCTTGTATTCCACAAAGATATTCCTTTCTTTTTTGGCTGGACGTTTTGCAGTAGCCGCTCAAGTTCCCAGCTCCCAGTAATTTCACCCACTTCTGCCTCATGCCACGATTTAAGTTAGAGATACTTAAACTTAGAGAATGTGGGGCCTATCTTAGCTCATAAGGCCTCCCATGGAAGAATCCCATCTATCTCCACCAGGTCCGACCATTTCACCACACCAGCTCTTTTAATCGAGATCGCCAAGCTATCGCCCAAGCAGAGTGGGGTCCTATGGGAATCCCAAATGGGAGCAAAGTTGGAAAAATATCCTATGCCCCATCTGCGCCTCACTTTATACCATGTCATCAAGGCAGCCTCAAGAACCTTAAGACGGACACGTTTAAAGAATCTTGGGGCCCCAAACTTATATAAAAACCCTCCTTAACCACTTCCTCCCTCAACAATTGCCATCTCGCCCAAGAGCCTGCCCCTCGTTGTATTCTCGGATATTGAAAGCAACATCCTGATAACCTTAAATTGAAAGGCCGTTAAATACCAACTGATGTCCGGAAGAGCCAACCCACCTTTTAAAAGTTTTCTTCTCAGCTTTTTCCAGGACATCCTAGCACTTTTATGTCCCCATATAAATCTCCCAATTTTCCCCTGGATCCTACTAATGCTCTTATTGTTAAAGATTAAGGGAACTGCGTTAAATAGGTACGTCAGCTTGGGAAGGATACTCATCTTCACCAGATTGACCCTCCCCTAGATCGTCAAAGGGAGGTGTCTCCATCTGGCGAAGAGGTAATCAATTTCCTTGCCGATTTTTTCCAAATTAATCAGGGGTATTTTATTCTGGTCCTTCACAATTTTTATACCCAGATACTTGAATTCTTTACTGATGGGGCCTACCCTATAAACAGTGTTCCAACACATAACTTCAGCTTTTGCGGAGTTAGCAAGGTAACCTGAAATTAAACCAAACTCCTCCAGCAAGTTTTCAAGCCCTGGGATAGATATCGCTGGATCACTAGTGTAAACTACGACATCGTCAGTATACAATGCTATTTTACACTGATAATTTTTAGATTTAAAAGGACTGATTGAATCATCTAGCCTGATAGTTTGTGCTAGGGGCTCAATATAAATGTTAAATAAGGGAGGGGATAAGGGGCACCCTGTCTAGTCCCTCTCTGAATGTCAAAGCTGGGAGTCAGTGTGCCACTCAGCAGGATCTTTGCGAAAGCTCCCTGGTAACAATTCCTTAGGGTCTGTACCGTGACGGAGCCCATGCCCATACTCTCGAGGACCCCCAGAGATACCTCCAACACACCTGGTCAAAGGCCTTAGCAGCATCTAAGGCCACTACTGCTAAAGAATCTGCCCTCACCTCTGCCAGGTCGATATTCCCTATCAAGAGTTGAGTCTGCTCCTGGATGTATCTCCCTACCATAAAACCTTTCTGGTCAATGTTAATCAGACTCAATACCAGTTTCGCCATTTTCCCTGCCAGAATGCCCATAAAGATCCTGTTATCGGCATTCAGCAGGGAGATCGGGCGGTAGGAATCGGCCTTTAGTGGGTCCTTCCCTGGCTTCAATATTAGGACAATTGTAGCTTCCTTCCAGGATCTGGCTACCACTCCTGATGGACTATAAACTGAATTAAATAGAGTGTAAAGTACCAGGGACGGTTCATCCAGAAGAAGTTTATATACTTCGTTCAGGGGAGCATCCAAATTAGCAGCTTTTTTGTTTTTAGACCTCTTTATTTGATCCCTAATCTCTTCTATGGTTATGAGAGCTTCAAGGACGTCCCAACTGGATTCAGTTAGAACAGGTAGAGATTTGTCCCTTAGCCAGGAAGATATTATGTCCTGGGAAGGATCCCGATTCTCCCTATACAGATCTGAAGAGAGAGAAAGAAGACATTTTTGCAGATCTTCAGCCTTGCTAGATTTTTCTCTGCTACTATCAATAATGTATATAATAATTGATGCTATTTTTTGACCGATCGATCCAGGCTAATATGGCTCCTGCTCTTACCCCATATTCAAAAATTTCCATGTTCTTCGCTAGCCATTGTGTCCTACATTTCTGATCCAAAACGCTCCTAAGCTCCTGCCTGGCCTCCTCCAACTTTTTTCCTACTTGTGTCAATTTTCCTGAAATACCCTGATTAAGATTGCCCCTTTCCAATTCTAGTTCAGTTATCCTTCTCTCAATGGCATGTAATTCCAAGGCCTGTGCTCGATTTTTAGAGCTTATTAGACCATGTAACATGCCTCTCAAATTAGCTTTATAAGCTTCCCAAATGTGATCTCTGGACGTGGGGCCTAAGTTAAATGAGAAAAATTCCAAAGAGGAGGTTCTGATAGACTGAACAATTCCAGGATCTGACAGCATTGATCTATTCAATGTCCATCTCATTTGTGGACTGTTGCCTTCCTTGGAATATGAAAACATAGGAGGGGCATGGTCAGATAGATGACTAGGTAAAACAGATATGTTGCAAAGGTTCTCTAAAATTCCCCTTTTAGCTAAGACATAGTCTATTCTAGAAGAATGAGGATATTTTTTACAATAAAGGTGAACATCTGGGCATCTCCCTTCTTAGCCCTCCAGTGGTCTACCAAGTTCACGTTAAGTAACAGATTCTTCATAGCACTACATGATTGCGGGGTCCCTTTAAGATGACTTAATTTAGATCTATCTTTAGATGGATCAAGACGGACGCTAAAATCACCTCTTATTATTAAAGGGGGATTTGCCATCATCAATTTATCTTGTAATTTACTTATATAAGTAGGGTCGTCAGTGTTTGGACCATAAAAAGAAGAACAAGTCATCTCAACTCCCCCAAAATCCAGCAGAGCCACAATCCATCTTCCTGTTTGGTCTGTTTGTACAGATTTGACCACACAGGGACTCCCTTTCTTCACCAGGATTGCAACCCAGCGACTATTGATTGATTGCTGAGAAAAGCAAAAGCAGTTTATCCAGGGGATTTTTGAAAACATTGTATGTGATTTAGAAGAGCTCAGGTGAGTCTCCTGCAGAAGACATACCTGAGCTATGGAAAGTTCTAGATACTTGAAGATCAACCTTTGCCTACGCGGGCATCTGAAACCATTCAAATTCCAGGAAATGAAACAAATTTTACAGTCCCATTTAATATTACCTGCCATTAGCTAGAGCACCCTTTGCTTGAATTATATGGCATTCCTTAAAATACAGATGAGATGATGAGTATTTTAAAAAAAAAATTCCCTCTCTGCTCCCCACCCTGTGAACCCCCCCTACCACTCCTCTCCCCCTTGTGACCCCCTGCACCCTAAGGAACCCTCCCTTCCAATAGGCTACGCCTATTCGGACACCGCACCCTCGGGCCATAATTTACTGAAATTAAATCGTTTTATACTTGGGTTCTAGATATCGAGCTCTCCAAAACCTCTATTTCCTCCTTTATTTCCCTCCCTCCTTCTCATATTGTATCCTTGCAATAAGGGTATCCACCTCTTCCGTTGAACAAATCATGTGCATGTGGTTATTCCAGATCACACATAGTGTAGCGGGAAACCTCAATTGGGCCTTTGCCCCGAGACTGTTTAACTCTGCTAACCTCTTCACCAGCTCCCACTGTCTTGTGGCCGTTATATGTGAGATATCGGATCTGATGGAGAAGGAAAAAGGGGACATATCCAAGAATGGAGAAGATATCACCCCTTCCTTTAGAGCGGCAGTCAGAATCAACTCCTTAACTGAGTAAGACAAAAAGTTTACCAATATTTTCTGGGGTTTCTGTTTTCTGGGTTCCTCTTAAAAGGGTCCCTGTGGACTCTTTGAATTTCATATATAAGATCAATGATTCTTAAAATCTGAAAGAGACACGTTAGTATTAGATTCCTTACCTTAGAATATCCCCAGGCGTCAGACTGGATCCGGAAACTTTTGCGTAGCAGTACCCTTGCGCGTCGGTAGGCTTCGTCTGCGGCTCCGCGTCCGTCGTCGGCGTCGTGGGCGCCGTGATGACGTCGTCGGAGTACTTAGACGCCGCCTCCGCGTGCTGACGTCAGTTCTTCTTTTTTCCGCGCCAGCAAGCGCAGATCTGGAAAAAGCAGTTCCCTGGTCATTTTTTGACTAACTTTTTGATCCTTTTGATCCTGTTTCGAAGTCTCTCGACTCCGATTCGGTGCCTTAGGGATGCCCGGCTTCAAGCATTGTGACGATTGCGACCGGCTGATGTCGGTCACGGATCCTCACCGCGTCTGTTTGTCGTGCTTGGGCGTCGACCACGACGACAAGGCCTGCTCCGACTGTCGGGCCCTCTCTTTGAAAGCCAGGCGGGAGCGGTCCCGTAGGCGCCTCGAACTCCGACAGTCGGTCCCGCGCCGTGAGAGGTCCCGATCCCACGGGAGGTCGAGGGACAGGTTGCGGGCCCGGAGCCACGACAGCTCCGAGAGTAGGCCTCACTCTTCCGGGTCGAGGTCGTCAGGTAAGAGGCATAAGAAGTCCAAGCGGCGTCATCGCTCCTCGGACTCCCCCCGACGCTCGCACGATGCGGCCGGGGGTTCGGGTGACACCACCCACGCGGCTCCGTCGGAGTCGCGGGCGCCGCATTTGGCTCCACACCCTCCGGTCCCTGGGCTGAACGCGTCGCAGGAGGAGATCGAGCGCTTCCTCATGGTCATGAGGAAACTCTCTCCTCCGACGGGCTCCGCGGCGCCTCCGGGCCCAGCGGACCCATCTGGGAGTCCCAGCGGGTCGGCGGCTCCGGCCCCAACGCCGTCGGGTGCTTCGGCCCCGACGCCGCCGGCGCCTTCAGGCCCGGTGCCGCAGGCCCCCGTTATCCCGACGCCGCCGGCGCCTTCGGGCCCGTTGCCGAGGGGTCCAGTTGTTCCGACGCCGCCGGCGCCTTCGGGCCCGGCGCCGCAGGACGCCGCTGGCCCCCCTTCGGGATCTGGTTCGTCGCCGGTGGATCTGACGACCTCCCCGGCGTCGGACCCTCAGGTGTCGCCTCCGGCGCCGGCTCCGGGCGGCGCCGGCCCCGGTCCTGCCCCCATTCCTGTTCAGCCGTCGGGACGGCCCCGTTGGGCGCCGCTCCAGACGTCGTTTGGTGAATTTCACTTTTATGAACAGGCCCCATTAATTGAGAACCCTGAATTTCAGGAGATGGGTGAGGAGGAGGACTGGGAGGGGTCTGAGGACCCTCTGACCAGAGAGTGTCAGTCTCATGAGGACTGGACAGGAGACCTTGGGGAGGCCAGTGGCCTGGACATCTCTCCAGACACTGGTTTTGTCTCCCCTCCTACCGTGGCTTCGGAGGAGGGGGCAACTTATAGTGTGGTGCTGATGAGGGCTGCCAAGGCCTTGGGCCTTGAGCTCCCCGTCGCGGCCGTGAGGACTAACCTCCTCACTGAGGTCCTTAAACGGCAGTCAAGCTCGGCCGAGCCTCTGCTGCCCTTTAATGAGGCCTTGACGGACGTTCTTTTGGGCACTTGGTCCGGACAGGTGGGTGCTGCAAATCGTCCGAAGGGGCTACTCCCTCCCCTTCGAGGCGACTCCTCCAGCCATGCCACCGCAGAACCACCGTGTATCGGGGGATCACTTGCGACTTCTGCAGGAGGAAGTTACGGCCCTCTTGGCCAAGGGGGCCATCGAGCGCGTTCCTGGGCCAGAAGTAGGGTGTGGTTGCTACTCCCACTACTTTCTGGTACCCAAGAAGGGCAAAGGGGGCCTACGCCCTATCTTGGACCTACGGAACGTCAACGGCTTCCTCCGGAAGGAGAAGTTCAAGATGTTGACACTGGCTCAGGTCCTTGCTGCCCTGGACCCAGGAGACTGGATGGTAGCGTTGGACTTGCAGGGCGCTTATTTTCATATCCCCGTCCTGCCTGCCCACCGGCGCTACCTGCGGTTCATGGTGGGCCACGAGCACTTTCAGTTTACCGTGCTCCCCTTCGGCCTTACCAGCGCCCCACGGGTGTTCACGAAAGTGATGGCGGTGGTCGCAGCTCATCTGCGCAGGTTAGGGGTTTCAGTCTTCCCCTACCTCGACGACTGGTTATTGAAGGCGGGCTCGCCCCAGACAGTCGTCAGCCACCTCCAGACGACGGCAGACCTCCTGCACCAGCTGGGGTTCTCCATCAATGTGCCGAAGTCACACCTGTACCCCTCTCAGAAGCTCCTCTTCATCGGAGCGGTTCTGGACTCGGCGCGGTTTCGGGTTTATCCGCCGGAACAGCGGGTCCGGGATATTCAGGCTCTGATTCCCATCTTTCAGCCGTTATCCCGGGTTTCGGTCAGGTTGACGCTGCGGCTTCTGGGGCTGATGGCCTCCTGCATCCTACTGGTGCATCACGCCAGGTGGCAGATGCGGGCTCTGCAGTGGGACCTGAAGTTTCAGTGGGCCCAGCATCAGGGCAACCTATCCGACCACGTCCTGATCTCGGAGGGCACTGCGAGACAGCTGCAGTGGTGGCTTGCGGACCGCGATTGGGTCAGCGGCAGATCCCTCTCCCTTCCCCAACCGGAGCACGTAGTTGTGACGGACGCGTCCCTCCAGGGCTGGGGAGGCCACTTGGGAGAGGCGGAGATCAGAGGCCTCTGGTCTCCGGCGGAGTCCCGGCTCCACATCAACCTGTTGGAGCTCAGGGCGATTCGTCTGGCACTGAAAGCATTCCTCCCATTCTGTCTGGGGGAGTGTAGTGCAGGTGTTCACGGACAACACCACCGCCATGTGGTACTGCAACAAACAAGGCGGGATGGGGTCGTGGATCCTTTGTCAAGAGGCTCTTCGCCTTTGGCAATGGCTGGAACGCCAGGGCGTGACCCTGGTGGCTCAACACCTGGCAGGTTCTCTGAACGCCAGGGCGGACGAGCTCAGCCGTCGGTGCATGATGAATCACGAATGGCGTCTGAACTCGGACGTGGCGCAAGGCCTCTTTCAGTGATGGGGAGAGCCTTGGTTAGATCTATTCGCCACCGAAGAGAACGCGCAATGTCATCAGTTCTGCGCGTTGGAATTTCCAAGGCGGCACTCGCTCGGAGACGCTTTTCGTCGCGAGTGGAGTTGCGGTCTGTTGTATGCCTTTCCGCCTATACCACTTCTGCCCAGAGTGCTGAAGAAGATCAAGCGCGACCGGGCCCAAGTCATCCTTGTGGCTCCCAACTGGGCTCGAAGGTACTGGTATCCAGAGCTACTCAGTCTGTCACTCGATCCCCCGGTTCGTCTGCCTCTTCAGGAGGACCTTCTGTCGCAGCAGCAGGGGACGGTCCTCCACCCGAACCTGTCCAGTCTCCACCTCCATGCTTGGAGATTGAGCGGCGACAGTTGAGGCCATTTGACTTGCCTCCTGAAGTCTGTAACATCATTCTGGCAGCCAGGCGTCCCTCCACAAAGTCAGTATACGCCTGCAGGTGGAACAGATTTGTGGCATGGTGCACAGCAAAGGCTGTGGATCCTCTTTCTGCCCCTCTTTCTGAGGTTCTTCTCTTCCTTCTTTCTCTTGCCCAGCAGGGCTCTGCTCTGGGCACTATCAAGGGCTACCTTTCTGCCCTTTCAGCCTTTCTCAGGCTACCTGATCAGCCTTCTTTGTTCAAGTCCCCTATTGTAAATAGATTTCTTAAGGGCATCACTCACACGTTTCCTCCTGTTCCGTTTGTGATGCCTCAGTGGGACTTGAACCTGGTTTTAACATTCCTGATGTGCGCTCCCTTTGAGCCACTTCACAATTGTCCTCTTCGCCTTCTGACTTTGAAGACTGCTTTCCTGGTTGCCATCACCTCTGCCAGGAGAGTGAGTGAGCTCCAGGCTCTTTCTTATACTCCACCTTTTCTGTCTGTCCATCCGGACAAAGTGGTGCTTCGTACCAAACCCTCTTTCCTGCCCAAGGTTGTCACGGCCTTTCACATCGGGCAGTCTATCACCTTGCCAACCTTCTTCCCGCCACCGCATCCCTCTAAAGAGGAAGAGCGGCTCCACCATCTGGACCCAAAACGTGCGCTCTCATTTTATCTGGATCGCTCACGCCAGTTCCGGGTGGATGACCAACTCTTTGTTGGTTACGTGGGCGCTAAGAAGGGGAAAGCGGTGCACAAGAGGACCATCTCCCGGTGGATCATCTTGTGTATCCAGGCATGCTACTCCTTGGCTAGGAAGGAGCCCCCTGCTGGATTACGGGCTCATTCTACCCGAGCCACGGCGACTACCACTGCCCTGGGCAGGGGTGTGCCCTTACAAGACATCTGTCAGGCAGCTACGTGGGCATCGCTGCACACGTTTGCAAGACACTACTGCCTGGACAGCCAAGTCCGGAGGGATGGCTTCTTTGGCCGTTCCGTCCTCCAGGACTTTCTGGTGTGATTATTGGTTCGCAAACCCACCACCGGGGTTGGTATTGCTGGGGTATCTATTCTAAGGTAAGGAATCTAATACTAATGTGTCTCTTTCAGATGCACAAGTTACTACTTGTGTAACGATATATCTGTAAGAGACATTAGTTAGTATTAGATTCCTTACCGACCCACCCATCCTCCCCGTTCTGCGAACCAATATCTAGGGTTAGGGTTGTCCCCTGTCAGGGCCCTAGTTTCCATGGCACCAATGTTGGTTTTTTGACATGGCTCTGCGTTTCTGGCGCGGAAAAGCTGTGTCTAAGAACTGACGTCAGCACGCGGAGGCGGCGTCTAAGTACTCCGACGCCGTCATCACGGTGCCCACGACGCCGACGACGGACGCGGAGCCGCAGACGACGCCTACCGACGCGCAAGGGTACTGCTACGCAAAAGTTTCCGGATCCAGTCTGACGCCTGGGGATATTCTAAGGTAAGGAATCTAATACTAACTAATGTCTCTTACAGATATATCGTTACACAAGTAGTAACTTGTGCAACAGTACCCCTTAGTAAGGAGATCAGAAACCTCTTAATATCCTCCCCCTCAAGAGCTTCTGGGATGTTTAGGAACTTCAAGTTGTTTTTCCTTGAATAGTTTTCCAATCGTTCAAGGTTGTCCTTCAGTTCCTTATTTTGAGTTGATAACATTGCTAAGTCAGAAGTAGTTGTTTTGATCGATTCCTTAAATTTGGGGAATTCATCCTCAGTTGCCTCAGTCCTCAAGGTGACTGCCTCCAATTTCTGAGCAGTACCTCGCATGATGACCGGATAGCAGCCTGGTTCTCTTCAGAAACAGAAAACCTGTTAGCCAGCTCTGCTTGATTTGTATCCGAGACGGTAAATCTGCAAGCCATCTCGTCTTTCGTAGCCAAGAGTAGATCAGCTATAGAATGTGTACTTGACGCTAAGATCGTAGGGTCGTTAGGGGCAGAAATATTTAAACTTTTACAGCTGTTTTTGGATACCTAAGTTGCCCGAGTCCTCCTTTTGTACCAGTACCCACTCCCGCCCCTGCTCCGGCTCCAGCTCCTGCAGTGCTCATGTTCAGCTCTACTCTTGCCCTGCTCTTGCTCTAATTCATCCCTCGGTCCCAGCACTGAGTATCTATTAGTGAGACTAATCATCGGGTGAACCACCAACTCTGTACCAGTTGTACTAACGAAAGCTGGGGCTTGAGGTTCCTTCCCCGCCAAATTTGGCTGAATGGTTTTGCTTAAAGGCTCACTGTCATCAAAGGTTGATGCTTTCCTCATTGAACATGCTGGACCCACAGGGACAGAGGCAGAGGCCGACGCAAAGATGGGCACGGGCTTGGGCATGGTTGTGGTTGAGGACAAAGGTGTAGCCGTAGACGAAGACAACTTGATAGAAAGTTTTCAGAGATGGAGTAATTTTTGATTTTACGGTTGACATTTTCTTATACCGGGTTTTTCCCCTGCCCTTGATCGCTTTCACTTTCACTGGGGTTACAAAACCACTTATGTTTCCCCCTTGTTTGCATTGTTTAGTTATCGTTCTAACTTCTGCTAGAGGGGGGGAAACTCGTGGTGGCAAGACAGAGTGAGTAATTACTGTATTAGATGATAAATGAGCTGCTCTTGCTCGCAGAGTATACCTACTTAGTTTTGGGGGGAAGTACCCTCTTGACTCCCAACACCACTCTCCATACAAAAAAGAGACTTCCCGACCTCCACCAAAGGCACACACCCCTGAGAAAGTGCCGAAAAATTATCAGTCGGAGTCCTCTCTCTGCCTATCAAGGTCTCCAAAACCAACTTACCAGCCAGCAAGTCATTTACAGAAGGACTGATGTCCTTAAGATCTTCAGTAGGAGCTAGTCGCAAAGACTGAAGCTCCCCTACCAGGACACCGTCCTCGGAGAACCACTTGAACCTGCTGCCTTGACAAGCCTCCAAACTGGTGCTGACCCTTCCTTTGGTGAACTGTAGCAGCAAGGAAGCGAAATCCCGGCGCCTCCCCTCATACACGGCCTCTCTCCACCTCCAGCTCTGAGTCCCAGTCTCTGCTCTGCCCTCGCTGCCGCCAACGCGACGCCGAACGCCATGTACTGAAAAGCAAAATAGAGCACAGAAGAGGAAAACTTAGGTAAGGGAAATATTAACTTGTTTCATAAGCTCATAAGAGCCTCAGTTCTAGCGACCCATGTGAAGCCCGAGGGAGCGAGACAGCGGCCGTAAGAATGCGGCCGCCATGTTCCTCCTCCACTACCCTGATTCTTATACTTGGTTCTTAATTTCCTGTAGTCCTGACTGGCAGTTTCTTTGATACTTTATGTAGCAGGCTCACACGACTAGTTTGGGCGGGTAAACACCCAAGTATCAGCTGGCAAACATTGACTTTGCCCTATGCCCTAAGCCTTTTTCTCTCTCCACTATTATGCCGCAAGGCCTACTGGGGATTCCTGCGGAAATGCCGCTGCCCGCATCCCACGCAGGGGGACATTGGCAGGGCAGCCCCCTTAGTGACCACTAGTCCAGCCCCCTCCCCCTGTTTTTCCTCGTGCGCTGGGGTTGGGAGGGAACCCAGGGAGCCCCATGCCCCTCCCAGGTACCTGCGAGCCACTCCAGTCGGGGGAGGGCCTTCCTGGGGTGGGCGTGCCAGGCTAGGTATATAGGGCCTGGCCCGCCCTTGCCGCGACCTCTGCTTCCTGCCTCTGCCCAGTGCTCTCGGCCACCGTCCTCAGGCTGCGTCCGTCCGCCCCCCTCGAGTGCTGCAGTGCATTCGTTGCCCGCCGTTGTCGGATCGCTGACTTTTAAGGTATGCGTGCTTCCCTCTCGCCTCCCCCCGGCCCCGTCCCTGGTATTGGTATGGATCCAGGTTGTACAGGGCCCTGTGGTCGGATGCCACGGGGGGGGGGGTGTAGAGGTGGCCACCCGGGTATCTACTTTTTTGATGATTTTGCGGCACTGTGATTTGGGGGGACCCGGACGAGGGGCGGCAGGGCTGGATGGTGGGCCGCGGTATGCTGCCCACGGCAGGGCAGGCGGAGGCCGTGTGGGGTTTAAGATGGCCGCCAGCCGAGCTGGCCCTTGGGGCCTGCGGCGCCTCAACCCGATGCAAAACCAGTTCATTCATCTAACGGAGCGACCACATGTAACAAAGCGGAGCCGCTCTGACGGTAACAATGCGGCTCATAGTTAGAGTACTGCTTTAAGATTTGCGGTAGGTCCCAACAGGAATCAGATTGGGTTTCAGTTAAGCCCGCGGATCGTCCGGATGGTTGCTTGGCATGTTTTTTCTGCCCCTACCTTCTCCACCAACTATAGCGCTAAGATTGTGATACCGCAATTGGCATATGCACCGATCCACAGCTTGGGGTGGCGCAATAAACCTTGAACGGCCCGCACGTGTGGCGACTATGCTTGAGCGCGCGCTCGGTGCCCCCACCAGCCGGTTGGTTTGGGCGCCAAAGGCAGTAAAGAAATGTATCACCCTCAATTTATCCGTTATCCCACACGTGGGACACGATGTCCTGCGTCAATCTTTGAGCATAATTGTGGTACCGATTCTCTCAATGTTTAATACGCACAGGCACAAGTATGTCTCACTCCCATTCAATGACTTCTGCCGCTTCTTAGGTAAAACAAATGCCGCGTTGTGCGATAGCGTTAGGGCCGATGCGGTCTATTTTAAAAATTGTTTCTCCGGGGCTCCTTAGCTCAGGGGTTAGAGCACTGGTCTTGTAAACAAGGGTTCGCGAGTTCATGTCTCGCTGGAGCCTTAACATTCACCTGCCTCAGTACTCGAGGCGAAAGCACCTCATCTGTGCGCGTTTCAGCCTAAAGGAGGCTGTTGGCATGGCGCTTCCTCGGGCAGGGAGAGAGCGCGAGGCCTCCAAGTACATTAGTAATCTGTGATAGAAGCGCGAGACACGCTCCTGGAGCGCGCTCTATAAGTGTCCCATGTCAGGCCATCAATCACGCTGGATGCGGGTTAATCCATTGGATGCGGGTTAATCCACTGAAAAATGACACAGTACAATGGTGCAAACGCGTTAGCTTGGGTGATGATTTTGATGGTTACTACGTGCCCCATAATGCGCTGTGCCCCACAATACACCGCGATACAACTTCCGGCCGCGATTCCCACAGTGGAAGGGCTGGCCGTTGACTATGCGAATCATGGAGCTCTGGAAATGAATGCCTGTGTCGAATCAATAACGAGAATGTTGTTTTCTCGTTGTGATGTGGGCCGGGGCGCGCTGCTCTGCCGAAAGTGAGGTGCCTCGTGTCTGCGGTCTCAGGGTTGCTAGGTAACCCCCCCCCTTTTTCAACTGCGTCTCGACGCCGGAGAACCCGGTTCGAGTCTCGGCAATGACGTCGGCCATACCCGGCGAGCATAGGCTGCCCGGGTAGGGCGGCGAATTTTGGCAGATAACACCCGGGTCTCGGCAGGACGCAGGGTTACCCACTGCGGAGCGCCGTCCCCAGGCCCTCAAGAGGGGCAAAAGAGTGCCCCCGCCAGTGTTAGGTGAATGTGTGTGTCCAGTAAACCCGAAGACAGCATTGAATGCTAACAACAGACGGTTGGGTGTAAAATGTCGGGTGCCCAGACTTTCTCAGGTTGGTAAGTTAGGATTGCAGGGCATGGTGTGGTATAAGGTAGATGAGCCAGTTACAGCCATGAAGGGCTGACCCACACCGGATGAACAGTGTGCAATGGCTCTAGGCCTATATTACCACCCCGGGGAAGACGCGCGCGCAATGTGGAGTTTGCTGGGGAGTCCCCTGCAGGACTGAGAACAAGACGGTTAACTCTTCACCTTCAATTTCAGGTTGTCGCTGCGCAGAGAGTGGGGATTAACGAGCGGCCGGTACATCATTCCAGCGACCAGAGTAGGAGACCAGGTATATAAGACTTGGTGACTTGGTGATGACGGTTGGGGGGGGGGGGCGTGAGAGGGATACCTGGTGCGTGTGTTGGCAGGCCAGAGGGGCTCAGGTTGGAGAGGTGCACGCATTCATCCATTTTCTCACCCTTAGGGACCCGCAAGGGCAGAGGCCTTCTCTAGGATGAGCGATTTCGGTACCCCGCCATTGTTCACCCAGGGCTCCAGCGTGTTTGACTCGCACCCCGGCGAGCCGCAGGATGGATTGTGGGCAGAGTTCATGTCCATGGCCAAATCAAAGGGCCCGGAGTGGGCGTGGGGATTTATGGAGGCGCGCAGGCAGGAGGATTCTGGCGTCGTAGCGGACACGGCACCGGAAGAAGTGGCGGGACCTTCGACGCCCGGGCGGGGGAGGTCTATGCGCAACCGTAAAAAGACGTGCAAGGATTATCCGGCCGCGGCTCCACTGGCGAAGGCGAAAACAACCCGTAAAGACGTCCCGGCCAGGGCACCGCCGGCGAAAGCGAAATCACCTCCCACACCTATAGTTTTGCATGACTCTGACACAGGCTTAACGGACATGGCCCAAATGGGTAAGGCAATGGACCAAATGTAGGGGATGATGTCAATGTTTCAAAAACGTTTGGATGCCATGTCAACAGTACTGCAAGATGTGCCACCGGCCCCCACAGCAGCTGCACCGGCGTCTTTGTTGCAAGTGTGGGCTGGCCAGGCCAGGTCAGGGCCGAATGGTCAGGTGGGGCTGGGGGTTGCCTACAGCCGCTACGCTTGTGGAAGGGTCTCCTGCCATTGTCATGCCGGCCCCGGCAACCGCGGCACCTGCGCCTGCCGTTCTGTCCCCAGTGGTCCTACCCGCTCAACCTAACGGCACGGCGGTGCACAACACAGCAGGCTCCAGCGGGGCAGCTGATGGGGTTCCGTCCACAGGTTTTGGGGCCCTTGCTGTCATAGGGGAAGCAGGCAAAACGGGCGCAGCGGGGGTCCCACATCCGTTAGTTACCCAGGCCCCGTTGGCCTCCGGTAGATGTTCACTAGCTTGGCAGGTCCCACAGGCAGCGAAGGAAGGTATATGGAGGAGAGATTACATTGATATTTTAACATTGTTGATGCATGGTACGGCAGGCGCAGACACAAGAAAGATGGGGGGCAAGGATGATGAGAAGAAGACCAGGTATCAGGGATGGCCAGAAAAGTCAATAGAGAACTGGACTGCTGCATTTAACATCTTAGCCGCAGTAGTAGCGCAAAAATACCCTGAGCAAGGTGAGGCGATGAAGCAATACGCTACCACATTACAGCATGAGGCAAAATGCGGTGAGGGTATGGGCTGGTTCTACTATGACCAAGAATTCCGTAAGAGGATGTCCATATGTCCGGATCTGGGGTGGGACCAAAAGGAGATCCAACTCTGGATCCAACACATGTGCAGGACTACTAGTGAGCGGAAGGAGGCTGCGCAAAAGGCGCATGGCGAGGTAGAGAGTAGGAAAGGTTAGCAGTCCTCAAGGCGCCCCTTCAAGCAGTCCTTTCGAGGGAGCCGAGGGAGGGGACAGAGAGGGGGGCCCAGCCGCTTTAATTCAGGGACCTGTAGACTCTTCAACAGTCGGGTGTACACATGGGGGAGGGCTTGCAAGTTCGCCCACAGTTGCAGTAAATGCGGTGCACAGCATGCAGCTTCCTCCTGCACCACGGCCCAAGGTTTGCCCCCCACCCCCCTGGCTCACAGACCAGACGGAACACGCTAGTTTAAGCAGTGATACGTTACAGACCGCCAAGTTGACATACAGGCCCCCCCACTATGCAGGACAGTTGTGATCAGCCAACGGCAAACAGCAAGGACCCCTCTCCCATTGTTTTACGGAACATACTTCCATTAATCAGGCTGTACCCCCGACAAAGACAGGGGCTCCTAGCCTAAGGTTTTATAGATGGTTTCAGGATACCTTACAAAGGTCCCTTAAGTTGTAGAGACTCCCAGAACTTGAAATCTGCTAGGGAACTCCCAGGGGTGGTCAGCGCGTAGATCAGCAAGGAGTTGACATTAGGAAGGGTGGCGGGTCCATTCCTCTCCCCCCTTGACAATTTTTTGGTCTCTCCACTGGGAGTGGTGCCAAAAAAGCAGCCAGGAGCCTATCGATTGATCCACCACTTGTCCTATCCCGAGGGCAACTTCGTGAACCACTGGCTGGAAGATGGGGCATGCTCAGTGGCCTACTGTTCGTTGGACATGGCGGTAGATATGGTTAGGAGGGCAGGTAGAGGGGCATGGCTGGCGAAGGCAGACATTGAGTCTGCTTCCGCCTCTTGCCCGTGCATCCGTCCAGCCATCATTTGCTAGGATTCAAATGGGAGGGAGAATTCTATTTCGACCGCTGCATGCCAATGGGTTGCGCAGGCTCCTGTGCTTACTTCGAGGCGTTCAGTTCCTTCCTAGAATGGGTACTGGTTAGCACGCATGGCATAACGCAAGCAACACATTACCTAGATGACTTTCTGTTCTTTGGCCGGGCAGGTACACAGGAATGTGCTGAAGGCCTGCGGGCCTTTGAGACAATGGCAGGATACCTCGGGGTGCCTCTTGCTCCAGGTAAGACCGAAGGTCCTGCGCAGATACTGACTTTTTTGGGCATCGAGCTGGATACTATCAAGGGTGAATCCAGGCTCCCTGCGGATAAGGTCTGTGGTTTGCAGCAGGAAATTCTGGCATTACTGGGCAGGGATAAGGCGACTTTGGGGGCCATCCAGAGCCTCTTGGGCAAGCTGAACTTCGCAGCTCATGTGATACCGGCTGGCAGGGTCTTCTCCCGCAGGTTAGCAAGGGCCACGGCCGGCGTAATTAAAAAACACCACCTGGTCCGTTTGAGTTCTGGTCTGAAAGCAGATCTAGCAATGTGGGCTTAGTTTCTAGATCACTTCAACGGGACGGTCATGTGGAGGGCCCCCTGGGTGGACAGCCAGGAACTGTGCTTGTTTTCAGATGCGTCAGGCAGAGAGGGCTTTGGAGTGATCCTCGGGGACGAATGGTGCGCCATGCGATGGCCCAATGTTTAGCAGAAGAAGGGGATCACGGCCAACATCACTGTCTTGGAGCTCTTCCCCTTTGTAGAGGCATTGCATTTATGGCCAGAGAAGTTGGGCGACAGGAAGGTAGTGTTTTGGTCAGACAACATGGCAGTGGTACAGGGAATCAATGGGTTATCTGCCACCTGCCCCCTTGTGTTGAGCTTACTCAGAGAGCTAGAGAAGAGGGGCCTACACAAAAATATAGAGTTCAGGGCGCGACACATTGCTGGTGTGAAGAATGTGGCAGCTGACGCTCTCTCTCGGTTTCAGTGGCTCCGTTTCCGAGAGGCCTGGCCGCAGGCAAGGGCGGCGATGACACCATTCCCGGCATCCCTATGGTGACTGCTGTGGTGGAAGAGCGACTAAAGAGGATGGGCGAGCGAGCCCTGGCTCCAGCAACACGAAGGAAATATGGCTCCCAGTTGCTCACATTTAGGGCAGTCATGGAGGCGTCAGAAGCAGGGGCCCTGAGTCTTGAGGAACAGGTGGAGACATTTGTGGTTTGGGTGAAAGAAACAGGCAAATCACACTCATGGGTATGCGGCCACCTAGCGGCCTTGAGACATGACACCAAGCTCAACGGGGGTATGGATCCTACCAGTTCTTTCAGAGTGAGGGCAGCGCTGCGGGGGTGGGTTCGGGAGGAAGGGGCTACCCCAGACACCAGGGCGCCCATAGATTTCCCTTCACTACAGCGGATGATAGACGCCCTACCCTGGGTCACCAACTCTCCTTTTGAGGCACGGTTATTCACCACAGCGTTCTGCTTGGCATTTTTTGGGGCTTTCAGGGCAAGTGAGTTGGTGGCCAAATCTAATACAGATAGAACGGGGACAGCTTTGAGTATGTTGGATGTCTATGCAACAGACGCTTTGGCACTCCGTATCCGGAGGTCTAAGACTGACCAAACTGGGCGGGGCACGACCATTATGCTGCAGGCGTTGGGGGACCCTAGATACTGCCCGGTTACAACAGTTAAGGAGTTCCTGAGGATAAGGCAAGCGGTGGCGGGACAATTTCTAATCCATGGGGATGAGACACCATTGACCAGGTTTCAGCTCGACCGCATCATGAGGGCAGCCCTGTCCAAATCAGGATTAGCAGGGGATGGGAAGAGGTTCGCAAGC
Organism: Lissotriton helveticus; assembly: GCF_964261635.1. Taxonomy (NCBI): domain Eukaryota; kingdom Metazoa; phylum Chordata; class Amphibia; order Caudata; family Salamandridae; genus Lissotriton; species Lissotriton helveticus. Next base: position 390,973,476 of record NC_136069.1, read on the forward strand.
CATTCCTTCAGGATCGGTGCGGCCATGGCTGCATTTAAGGCAGGCATGGGGCCGGAAGGCGTCAAAGGGGTGGGGCGTTGGAATTCCAACTGTTTCCAACGGTACATCCGCCCTTAATACCCCAAGTGAGGACGGTTAAAGAGGCATTTGGTAGAAGTTACCATCATGTAAATATGACGTATTGACTTTTTGTGTGCAGTGTTTAGGCAATTTAAGAGTGATCTATTCAGAATGTTGTGTGCAGTGCTCAAGAATTAAAAAGTAACTTGTGAAAAACTGGCGTCCTCCTTTCTCCAACAGGCCGTCGAGTGTGGGTGTTGGGACATTCGTACGTGACAAGGTTGGAACAGTGGGCGGCTCTCAGGGACTGGAGCAGGGGTTTCACTCAGACGCAGTTGGTATGGTTGGGCTCCCCAGGGATGAAATGGAACGACCTAAGGAAGTGCCTGGAGCAGCACCTGGGTAGGGGTCCCCCACCTCACGTCCTGATAATCCACTTGGGGGGCAATGACTTGGTCTCCAAGGGGAGGAGGGTGCTACTCCAGAACATGCAGTCTGATATCATGGCGATTAGCAACAGGATGGGAGCTTGCAAACTGGTGTGGTCCGAGATCGTGCCACACAGGGAATGGCGGGGTGCCAGATCCACAGCTGCAGTTGAACATTCACGGAAGAGGGTCAATAGGTCCATGCAGAGGTTCATGGAACGAAGGGGCCTAGGATTCATTAGGCATGCATTGATCCAAGAGAAAATAGAGGGTTACTGGGAAAAGGATGGGGTGCACTTGTCCAAGGTTGGCATGGATTTTTTCCTACTAGATTTACAAGATGCACTCGCGGCTGCAGGATGTCACTAGGGTACTCTGGTGTGGGGGGCCCTGACATCGACGGTAGCCTCCTCCAGAGCTGTGGCGGAGTTACAGGGCGATCTGGAGGCAGATGGGTACAGTAAGGGTACCTCTGCGGCAGACGGTACAGTAAGGGTACCTCTGCCCGGCACAGTAAGGGTGCACGAGCCTAAGTCCGTGAGCCACAGGAGGTTCCGGAAACCACGACGGCGCTCCGTTAGTCCTTCGGGCGGTTGGGGTGCCTGAACAAACCGGGGGTGGGCCATTCCGCTCCGCCCTAAAAGGGGCGGGAGTCCGAGATAAGGATCTACAAGGTGCGCACTGTCCAGGCGTCGACCCACCGTGCTGGCGGGCTCTCCAGGCGGGCGGGGCAGCGAGGGGCTGCCTGCCCTGGATCGCCCGTAAGATGACCCACCAATGTCATACTATGGTTGTATGATAATAAACCTGCAGCAGTTCTTTACCCATAAACAAAGTGTCTGGTTTATCTTTTATGGGTAAAATGTTTTCATGTGCGGGGAGGAGCGGGTGACGGTGTGGGCACTATGCCGCTGCCCGCGTCCCACGCAGGGGGACATTGGCAGGGCAGCCCCCTTAGTGACCACTAGTCCAGCCCCCTCCCCCTGTTTTTCCTCGTGCGCTGGAGTTGGGAGGGAACCCAGGGAGCCCCATGCCCCTCCCAGGTACCTGCATGCCACTCCAGTCGGGGGAGGGCCTTCCTGGGGTGGGCGTGCCAGGCCAGGTATATAGGGCCTGGCCCGCCCTTGCCGCAACCTCTGCTTCCTGCCTCTGCCCAGTGCTCGGCCACCGTCCTCAGGCTGCGTCCGCCCGCCCCCCCTCGAGTGCTGCACCCACTCTGTCCGCTCACCCAGCAGCATGTCAGGCGGCGCGAAATTATTGGAACATTTTAATGTTTTTTCTGTGTTGCAGGCGGAGTTACAGGGCGATCTGGAGGCAGACGGGTACAGTAAGGGTACCTCTGCCGCAGACGGGTACAGTAAGGTTACCTCTGCCCGGCACAGTAAGGGTGCACGAGCCTAAGACCGTGAGCCGCAGGAGGTTCCGGAAACCACAACGTCGCTCCGTTAGTCCTTCGGGTGGTTGGGGGGCCTGAACCAACCGGGGGTGTGCCATTCCGCTCCACCCTAAAAGGGGCGGAAGTCCGAGATAAGGATCTACAAGGTGCGCACTGTCCGGGCGTCGACCCACCGTGCTGGCGGGCTCTCCAGGCGGGCGGGGCAGCGAGGGCTGCCTGCCCTGGATCGCCCGTAAGATGACCCACCAATTTCATACTATGGTTGTATGATAATAAACCTGCAGCAGTTCTTTACCCATAAACAAAGTGTCTGGTGTATCTTTTATGGGTAAAATGTTTTCATATGCGGGGAGGAGCGGGTGACGGTGTGGGCACTATACAGATGTTTCCAATTACATACTGGGCCTGGACCAGACTCCAGTGATATTTGGGCTTTGATCTTTTTTACTCCCCTCATATTCCTCTTCCCAATAACCCTTTGCTGCCGATAACCGAGGAAACTTTAACAAAGCGTGTATTGGCCACATGCCAGCTCCATTTGCTGGTTTATTTCTTTGCTGATGTCACACTACAATCTGTGTCCTCGCTGACTGAGAGACATAATGTGTCTCACATGGACAGGTTTAATTTGCGCCAACTACATAGTACTATTTGCACTGCACTTCCCTCTTTCCTTGCAGAGACTGTGGACTTCCCACCCCTCACTATGGTGAGCACGGCCCCGAACAATGCACACCTGGTCTCCTGTCTATATTACAAGTCCCTCTGAGGCCTATTGTAGTAGAGAAGGCTAGGATTGCATGGTAGAGGGATTTGAGAAGCCCCTTACCAGACACTACTTAGTATTATTGCTGCTAACATACACGGTTGGTTTCAAATAACCATCAACATAAATTACTACATTTGAAATACTTACACCGGGCTTATGCTGCCCCAGATGCGCGGCGAAACATTCTGCTTTCGCTTATCTGGCATGGAACTGCACACCGATACTTTCTTACTGGGTGGCAGTTTTTTCCACTTTATCATTCATGATAGACTTTCCACTTACCCCACCCCATTGGTAGGCCCTGCTGGGCTATGTTAAACTATTTCCGGCAGGGGTTCAGTGATATACTGCTATTGCGTTGCTGTTGGCTAATAGCCAAGTGTTCCTAGACTGGTGTAGCGCCACTGGCCCGCCAGTTAAGGCTTGGGTTTGGGACTTAATATACTGTGATACCGCAAGTGAAATATATGAAACCGCCAGCCTCTAGACCAAAAAACACATGGCAACCATTGAGGGCCTATTTACTGATTTCTACTGCTGGCGCAAATGGCACCGAAGTGGATTAATGTACATTTCCTTGAACTGCGCATGTGGCACCATGTATAAATGCATCTATGTTATGACCCTACTATGTATTGTATCATGGCTTATGCAGTTATACTCTTTCATTTCTGATTCGTACACTTGCCTATTCCTCTTCCCTCTATTATTTTTTTCATTTGGAATGTCTTAAAATGCACAATGTACATTATGCACTTGTGTGAACTGCATTGTGTATTTTTGATCCTCCCTTGTACGTTTCTTTTAGTTTCTTCTTGATATACTCCTGCTGATATAATTTTCTATGAATAAAGATTAAAAAAAAAACAAAGATAGCTTTTATGCCTGTGTTTTTAAGGAGATACAGCCTGATTCATCAAGCTAAATTGCACTTGTAAAGGGCAAGATTCTCAGAATCTTGCCTTTGGCGAGTGCAATTTTTGCATTTGGGATTCATCATCCCAAATGCAAAATTCGCTATTAAAGAATTCGCACATTTGCGAAGATTTGCATTTAAGGAATCTCTATTTGAGATTCCTTAAATGCAATTCATGAATCATTTTAATATTGCGAAATTGCAATTTTGGCCCGCTATTTACCGAGAGGTCAGACCTCTCGGTAAATAGCAAAAACTTAGAAAAATGCATTTAAATGCATTTTTCTAAGTTGCATGTTACACACACACATGTCCTTTGGACATGTGTTTGCGCAACACCAATGTAGATTACATTTCAGGGGTGCTACAGGGTGTCCTTTGGACACCCCTGCACCCTTGAAATCGCATCCTTATTTGCGATTAGCAAATTGCTAATCGCAAATAAGGAATAACTCCCCATTCATTCCTATGGGCCTGTAGGCCCATAGGAATGCATGGGGAGTTATTCCTTATTTGCGATTAGCAATTTGCTAATCGCAAATAAGGAACATGTAGGAATCGCTATATTTTTTGCAATTCCTACATGAATCCCGTTTTGCAAGTCCTTAATAGCGATTCCTTATGAATCGCTATTAGGGGCTCGCAAAACGGGAGAATGATGAATCAGGCTGTTAGTTCTCTAGAATTCGGTATTCTGAAGGAGCCACATTTAAAAAAAAATATACACAATTGATTCTGGCAACTTCTGAACCAACATTGCCAAAGGATTCAGGTCGATGCCTGAAGGAGATATTGAGGCTCTGACTCACGAAATAGGCCCACATTGTGATGGAGCATCTCACAGCTCTACACGGGGAACTGGTTGAGCCGCCTTGAAAGATGTTGCATCCTTTCTGGCTCCAGTTGGGAGCTGGAGAAAGTATTCGCCACCCCTGTTGATCCAGGTCAATTTGCTTCATCCAAACTGCTCTAACATCTGAGAGACCTCCGGCACTGCCACTGTGGAGAGAGAGCCTGAGCCTCCTGTTACTGTTGCATGAGCTGTGAGCAGCCCAACCTCTACAAACATTGAGTTGGGTAACAATAAACATCTGATATTCAGTGCCAACATACCCTTGGATTAATGTGTGATGTACAAATGCACACGGTATGTTATGTTATGTTTATGTTATGTTACAAACTTAGCAGAACTTGCGGGTGCATATTTGAGGGTGGCCTTTGCATTGCTGAACTCTTCTGTGCTGCGAGAGTGGGTAAAATGAGAATTTGGCCAATTGGGCCCTGGGGGTATTTGCTGCAATTGGTGCTGCGGCATTATAGACACCTTTGACTAAGTTCCTAAAAGGTCAGAAGGGAGAACTGTTGAGTGCGACCTAATTGTTTGCATTCCCTGATGCAGTTGGTGTGAATGGGGAATATTCCTGAGCACATTATACGAAGGAAGATGTGACGGGGATTTGCCTGACAACTACTAGAGCCCCGACCTCAAGGGTATTATATTGCTGCATTTAAATGTTGCTTTTCATTGCCTGTGTAGAGTTCAAAATAAAATTCTACTTTTTCTTATAAAAGCAAGTATATGGCTGGGCATTGATTTATTGTTCACACATTGAATTATGAGTTGTGTTCACTGACCTGTTTCTAGAACCCCCCCGAAGGAGTCTTGTCTGCTCGACTCCAGCTACAATTGAGAGTCAAGTGCAGAAAGGGTGCTTGGCCCAGTCGAGCAGGATCCATAGCAGGTAAGGCTGCGGGACATCAGTAGCGAAAGACCTCAACCCCCACTGTTGGCCCAGTAGCCCCTGTGTGCCCAATGGCCCTCTGAAAAGGTTCTGACAATTGGGAGAAAGCAGTGGAACACCTAGCATTTAGGAGCCAAAGATACAGAGGTACCTTGTCAATTTGCATTTGTACTTCCATTAGTCTAGTCTTTTTTCTTCTATGCAAAATGGCAATAGGCATAGGCAATGGAGAACACAGGTTTGAGACTTGACCTCAGCACCATGCCCATAGATCAGCTGAAGAATTTACTGGGACAGAGAGTGGAGGATTCCCAGTAGTAGGGAAAGAGATGTCCTTACTAATTTCATTAGAGGCTAGTTTGAGATACTGAGTGAAAAGAAAGCGGCTATAGTTGGCTTTGGGGAGAGAACCATGTTAGGAACCCAAGAAGAAAGCACTGTGGACTCAGGCTCTAGGGTCCCCTTAGCACAGGTATATCCCAGCCACACACTTGGTGTGCTGTCCAATGCATTTTCCAGTGTTTTTCAGCCTCTTTATTTTCTATAATATCTCAGATGAGTACAATACCTCAAATTTCAAGGGTACTACTGTCCCCAATTCTCGGAATAAACCACTTGGGTGGGTTGAGCCTCTCAGAGATCCTGAGCTTGCGTTTAGCACTTTCGAAAGCTTAGGCTGAGGAAGCTACAAAAGCCAGAGAGTTTCTGAGGAAGATGCTAAGACTTCCACACCAGGAACAAGAGGAGAGGATGTGGGAAAGACAGGAGGAATGAGCGAGAGAGAGGAGAAACAAAGAGAAAGGGGGTAACAAAGAGATTAGTAGGAGAAACAGAAAGAAAAAGAAAGAGACCTGGAAAGGAAAATGATAGTCCGTTGTGCACAAGAAACTTAAGATGGCAGCAATGACTACTCTATCTGGGATAAGTGACTCTTACTTCAAGCTCAGGCCAGTTTGAGGCCAAGGTTCACAAGGATCTTGTGCATGAGTATTTGGAAGGTCAGGCTTTTTTGGAATGGTTTAAAAGCTTTGAGGTCGCTTGTAGAGCGCAGACTATAAATGAGGTGTCCAAGACAGCTGCCTTATTAGTGTGAATGCTTTTGGAAGGGACAGCTGCCATTTGAGTGCGCCTGTGACAGACCAGATGGTCTATGAGTGAATGAAGGATGCTCTCATTAGGAGATTTGGGCTGAATCCTGCTCAATACTTGCAGAGATTCAGGGGCACATGCATCAAAAATTGAATAAGCGATTCCTTAATAGCGATTTATAAGAAATTGCTATTTCAAAATTGCAAAACTCAATGCATTAATAAAATAAATAAAAAATTGTGAATCGCGATTTCCTATTTACTGAATCGGTAATAGCGATTTCGCAATTATAGAATCGCTAATTGCGATTTACCTACATTGCTGCACTGTGATGACATCACAACCGGGAAGTGATTCACTGAATGAACACACCTGTTCACAGGGCAAGTCTGAGGAGGAGGTAGACTGGTGGAGCTCAGCTTGAAGAAACTGTGTTTGGAGCAGAAGCAGTGAGAAAACAACAGCATGGCTACAGAAAATGAGAAAAATAAAGGAGAAGGCAGGAAAAGAAAGATCAAATTTAGCAAAAAGGAACTTGAAATCCTCACTGAAGAAGTGGTGTTGAACCATGACTGGCTATTTGGGAAACTCTCCCTGCAAGTTGCTGAGTATGTCAAAAGAAAGATTTGGCTGGGAATCCAAACTAAGGTTAATGCTGTGGTGGTAACACAGCGTGCGATCTCTGACCTGCACAAAAGATGGTACGACCTGCGCAGCCGAGATAAAGAGAGGGTGGCTGAAAGGCTAGCCGCTGCAAAATTAAATAGTGAGGGACCATATACCAAACAATCAAACACCACACTGGAGGACATGGTGGAATCCATACTGCAGCCAGAGGCAGCCGTCGGGATTACAGAGATCGACACCTCTGAACATGCAGGTACCTCCCAAGGTAAGACCACAGCTAACCATATTTCAATGTCAAATGTAACTAAAATAGCCCCAAATGCATACCCTGCATAGTGTAGCACACCTGAGTTCAGTCCACTTTTTACTTGCAACACCTAAATGCATTGTGGGAGTTGTATACAGACAAATGTAAGTGCAAGGCATGGAGGGACAAAAACAGTATTACTGCAGCATAGTACAGCAAGGAAGTGACTAAAGTAGACTTTGTACATTACATAAGTAGATTTATTAGACTTTTGCATGCGGTATATTACAAACATGTGCAAAAAAAAATAACTGAACTTGCACTGTTTTAAACTGAACTTGCACAGGACAGTGATGTGGCTGGCAACCACAAGTCAGAGGGACCAATGGAACAGCCTGATAAGGAAGCAGAACTGCCTATATCCTCACCCATACCTGCTCCTACTCGCACAGGCGAATAGTCCAACCACTGCCTGATTTGGAGAGTGATGAAGACAGCCAAACAGGACATCCCACACAGCAGCCTGCCCATACAACACCACCACTGCCACCACCAGAGGTAACAAAGCTGTGCCGTTCTATGCAGTTCCGCAGGCGAAGGCCCAGGGCAATCCTGATGTCTGCAAAGGACAATGGTGTACCTGCCTGCAGTGGGCTTGAGGCCAAGATGCTGAGGGTCCAGTGCCTGCAGGGAAGGAATATGAATATTATGCAGGGCCAACTGGGGACAATAACAACCCACATGGGGGACATAAGTGACTGCCTGAGAGAGCTAACAACTGCGGTAGTTGAAGGGCACATGGCGAATAATGAAAAACTAGACAGTGTTGCAACAGCCATACAAGATATGTGCAGGGTCATCCAGGCTGAGCATGCCTCACATGGCAGGTGGCTTCACAATTCAATGAGGCGCATGCACTCATCAGGGCAATAAATACAACTACGGCTCAGCTGTCCAGGCGTGCTGTCAGCATGCAGGTAGAGATGGGCCACTGCTGCGGGGATGTGGCCAGGGGCTTCATCCAGGTCACCAATGCAGTGGCTCAACTCCAGACTGCAGCAGCTCGTGGAAACAACATGCATGCAGGGGGGACAGTGAGGAGGCATCCAGCCTCAGCAGCCTACTGGAACCTGTGTCACATACCAGGAGGTGTAGTACCTGGAGTCATGCCGGCACAGAAGGCTCAATGAGGGATGTAGCTGAGCCTACTGAAAGGGCCACAGGAATTTGTGGCAGGAAGAAATAGACATGTGGACAGGTACAATTCTGGTGCGGTAACCAGAATCTTGTAACAAGTTCACATTGAAATTTAAGTGCCAAGGCAATGACAATTAATTGTCTATACCCACACTGCACTTGCCTGCACATGGTATGTGTGCATTAACACAACCAGACAATTCTCACACTAAACCTTTGAGCAAATACGGTGTTGTTATGTGATTACCCACCTTAAAAGTAATGTTGCATGATTTCTGCCCGTCTCCGTTCCATCTCTCTTCTGCTGCATTTGAAAGGCATGCTACTTGGGGTGGTTGTCTTGGCTGTATGTCTAGTTCTGGCTCGCTATCAGACTCTTCCAGGGGAATGCCCCTAATAGTGGCTATGTTGTGCAACATTGCACATGTGGCGACTATTTTACAGCAAGTCTCCGGCCTATACTATAAAGTACCACTGGTTTTGTGGAGGACTCGAAACCTTGATTTAAGTACACCAAATGTCTCAATCACATTGCGTGTAGAGATGTGTGCCTCATTGTATCGCTGCTCCTTTTGTGTAGAAGGATTCAGATATGGAGTAAGGACGAAAGACCTCACAGCGTATGCACTATCACCTACAGGATGTGAACAATATATATACATTAGTCACTTTTATGTGTCACCGTGGCGGGCAATTGTGCAAGACAGTATTACATCTATTTACTCAGCAAATTTCCTTCTCCAAATTCACCCGCAAGTAGACGTCTGTGTATGCCAGTATGCCGGAAGATATAGGAGTCATGTGCACTGCAAAGGTAACTAGCCACTATGTCTGTTTTTATTGTTTTTGAATTGCAGATAACTTGAATGTTCAGTGAATGGTAAGATTTCCAGTTTTGGTAGATACATTCATTCACAGAGGGGGGACATATGGGTACATGCGCCCCATCAATACAACCAATGACATGTGGAAATTGTGCAACCTGATAACAATCTAACTTAGTTTGCAGCAATTCCTGTGGTGTTGTGGGGGATATAATGTGGGGATGTATCCTCTGCAACATGGCATTTAGGAAAGAGTTAAACAAGTGCAAAAGGGCTCTTTGAGAGACATCTCCAGTTGCAGCAATTACTCCCTGAAGCTAGGACATTCGGAGAACACAGGACCTGCACATGGTTGGGGATGGCATGTGTCCTGCGAGTCTGATGCTGCAGTATTGGGTCTAACTCAGCAATGAGATCTAAGATTATAGCAGCATTAAGCCTATATTTATCATAAATCTCTTTCTCTGCCCTAGCAAAGTGACGCACACTTTGAAAATTCTCTCCTGTATCCTCCTTCTTCTCTGTGCTACTGCTCTTAGCCTCATCCTCCTTGCCATGACTTAGAGCGGTGCCATTGTGAAAGTTTCTAATGCATTCTGGAACAGTTTAAGTAGTTTGCTGATGATTAACACCTGATTTTTTTTAATGTGACATTTTTACTACCTGATAGGATTTGTTCTTATTTAAGAAATGCTAATTACGAATTTTAACTGATTCTTTATTCGCGAATTGTTGTTGCATTGGATTTTGCGATTTCTTATTAGCGTTTACTTAATACGGAATCGCTATTTAGGTAATTGCAAATTTAGCGAAAAAGCTTGATGCATGTGGGCCTCAGTGACTGCAAGAGAGTGTACAGTGTTCCGTTTGGGACTTGGATTCATGGTGTACTGCTTTATTGGAATGAGTGTGTGAGAGGGATGGAGGCTTATGATTTTCAGTCCCTTAACCAACTGATGGTGACAGAGTGACTCAAGGGGGAGTGTTCTACCACATTTAAGCAATAACTGTCAAATCTGACACAGAGTAATCCAACAAAACTGCAGTGATAACCAATAAGTGGTTGGCCAACAGAGTTTCACAAAGGGCTGAAAAAAGCATGGTTCTAAGCTGAAAGGGGAGAGGAACTCTCAAGAGACTGGTTCCAAACCAGAGGGTAAGGACCTAGGTAATTCTCATGGGAATTGAGGTAGGCACAGGAAACTTGGGAATGGTAATGGTGTGTCCGGGTAGGACCATCTTGAGCAGGGAAGTCAAGGAAGCTCTTCTAAGTCCAAGGTGGTGACTTGTTTTACGTGTGATACGGTGGGACATTACAACAGAGAGTGCCAAGAGAAGGAGCTTGACAAAGCAATACCTTTGTTAGCAAACATGTAACATGAGGATGAGGGTATCTGAAAGTGACCGGTTGTGCTCGACCTATTTGCTATGGATATTTGGTGGAGAGGGGCCCGGAAGCTCTGAAGCACATCCTCGTAATACAATTGGATATGTTCAGGAAGTTAGTATCAATGCTTGGAAAGTGCCTGCCCTGATGGATAGTGGAGCCTTCCACACCATGGTTGAGAGGAAGTACCTTGAGCGTGAGAAAATACTCCCTGGAGCCAGGGATACAAGATTGATAGCCAGTGGTGCAAGCATGAAGTATCCGCTTGCCAGTGTTGACATTCAGCTTAATGGCAATGAGGCTATTATTGATATCGGGGTAAGGGAAAAGCAAGAAGCTGGATGTCTCCTGGACAATGATTGCCCCTGGCTTAGTGCCAGAACCAGATGCATTTACGGCTTGGACCACATCATATGTGTGGATTGAAGCACAAGGCAGTCTCGGAGTGAGGCAGCGATCATCTTTGATTTGGAGGAATCAGGACACTGTAATTTGCAGGAAAAAGCAAACTCCAGGAAGGCAGTGGCCGTAGAGGTCATTGCGTCTACTCCAGTGCAAGAGGAGAATGAGAGTCTTGAAGTGGAACATTTGCTGGAGCCTAAGGAGACTCCCTTTCATCTGAGCTTTTCTGGACACAGTGCAGTTTCGGGCATATCCCTTCAAGCGGCGAGGCCAAGATATTCAGGCTATGATACCGATGTTCCAGCATCTATCCTGGATTTCCGTGAGGCAAGCACTGAAGCTGATAGAACTCATGACCTCCTGCATCCTGCTGGTAACTGATGCAGGATGGCATATGCGGACTCTGCAGTGGGACCTGAAGTTTCAATAGGCATAACATCAGGAGAATCTCTCTGGCATCGTCCAGATCTTGGAGGTAACTGCAAAACAGCAGCAGTGGTGGCTAAAAAACTGCAATTGGGTCAAAGGTAGACCTCTCTCCTTTCCACAAACAGATATCATAGTAGTGACAGGTGAAATGGCCATCTGGTAGAGGTGGAGATTATGAGACTCTGGTATCTATCGGAACCCAGACTCCATATCAACCTGTTAAATCTCGGTGCCGTCCAGCTATCATTGAACGCCTTTCTATCCTCCATTAAAGCAAGCCTAGTGCAGGTGTTCATGTACAACACCACCCCATGTGGTGCTGCAACAAATAGGGTGGGGTGGGGTTGTGTACCCTTTACCAAGAGCCCCTGCATCTCCGGAATGGCTCAAGCGCCAAGGCATATCTGGTGGTTCAACACCCGGTGGGATCTATGAATGACAGAATTGAATTGAATTGAAATTCTATTTCTATAGTGCATGGCTACCCTGAGGCCTCCCAGCGCTGATTAATAGAAGGGTAGATAAGGTCAGGCCAAAGTGCTATGGAGGCATACCGAACAGATGGGTTTCTAAAAGCTTTCTGAAGGCCAGAAGATTATTGTTCTCTCGGAGGGCAAGGGGAGAGAGTTCCAAATGTTTGTGGCATTAAACGAGCGTCCGCCCCATCTCGCTTTACATATCTTCTTGGTGGTGGCCAGGCATAAAGAGCTGGAACGCAGGGTTCTGTGAGGGAGATAGGAGGTGACCAGAGGGTGCATGATCGCCGGGCCAGTCTTCCAGATGGCTTTGTGGGCCAAACACAAAGCCTTAAACTGTATCCTGGCTGAAATCGGGAGCCAATGAAGTTTCCTCAATGCTGGTCTTGCAGACTGCCAACGCAGGGTCTGAAAGAGCAGACGGGCTGCACAATTCTGTGTTACTTGCAGTTTGTTGATCGTAGCCTGTGGGGCTCCGAGATATAAGGCATTGCCCGTAATCCAGGCGAGGGAGTATAAGGGCCTGAACCATAATTGCCTGGAATGGGAGCAGGGGGATTACGCAGCATTCTCATCATAGCAAGAGGCTAAAAGCTTGGTTGCCTGGTGGGTGAAATCGAGAGAGCTGTCGAGCCACATGCTGAGGCTCTTTATCTGTGTCTTTGGGGGTGGAGCAGGGCCCAGACAAGCCGGCCACAGGGAGGCGGGGACAGAGGATGATGGATTGCCCAACAACATAATTTCTGTCTTGTCCTCGTTGAGTCTAAGGCATGAGAGTTCCATCCACTCGGCCACCGCCTCTAGGCAAGGGCCTTGGGTGCTAGACGACCCCTCAGCGTGATTTAAAGATACCACTAGCTGAGTGTTGTCTGCATAGGTGATGATCGTAATGCCGAATGGATGGACAATCCCCGCCAGAGGACTCATGTAGATATTAAAAAGCGTGGGGCTCAGGGCGGAACCCTGTTGAACCCCACAGTTAAGAGGTAGCCTGCAGGACATCAAATCCCCCTCAAAGACCTGAAAATAATGGTCTCTGAGGAAGGATAGGAATCAGGTCAGTGCTGCGTCCGACACTCCCATACTTTTAAGTCGGTCGGCCAAGATGGTATGATTGACCGTGTCGAACGCGGCGCTGAGGTCCAAAAGGATGACGGAAGCCGTTCCTCCTTGGCCCAGCAGCCTCCTCGCCTCACCCTTCACCGCCAACAGGGCTGTTTCTGTCCCGTGCTGAGGACGGACACCCGTTTGAGTAATGTGTTTTTCAATCATTTTGCTCAGCCATGGGAGGAGGGAAATTGGGCGATAGTTGGACAGATTAGACTGGTCCAAACTGGGCTTCTTCAGGAGAGCCCTGACCATCGCACACTTCCATGATGTAGGAACCTTGCCAGAGGTAATTGAGGAGTTCAAAACATCAAGGACAACTGGGCGGATGGATTCAATAACAGAGATAAAGTGTTGCGGAGGGGCAGGATCCAGTGGGGAGCCTGAGGTCACTTTGGAAATTACCCAATCCAGTGAGTCAGTGTCTAAGAGACAAAACTGTTCTAACGCGCAATTGGGTAAAGGAGTAGAACTGCCTGTTGTCGCTACCACGGCCATAGGCATTGTAGTAGGAAAAGATGAGTACATTGTTTGAATCGTTTGATGGAAAAAAATGCTGATTTATTGCAACGTGTGAGTGCTCCTTCTAGTGATGGAGATTTTTGAGGGGGAGTGATAAGTGATTTTGCTATGCGAAAAATATCCTTGGGCGAGTTTGCAGCTGTATTCATTTTCACCTCATAGAAATTTGCTTGGCCAGTTTTGATCTCGGCTTTGTACTGCCTAATTGCTTTCCTATATTCCTCTTTCCTACTTGGTGAGAAGATTTGTCTCCAGCTCCTCTCTAGTCTTGGACAGGATTGCTTTAAGTCCCTCAGTTTGGAGGAGAACCATGGGGAATTTTTCTGTCTGTTTTTGTATTGGATAGGTTCTTTGGGAAGTACGGCATCGATGGAGACTTGAATCCAGCTGTTAAAGTTGCTGCTGGCCAAATTAGGATTAGAAACCCTAGGACTTCCTTCCATCTATTGGAGGGAAGTCTAGACCACTTCCTACCCCATGACGTGGTTGGTTCCTGGGCGGGCGGGGATGTGGCAGTAGCCCAGATTAAAGGGATTAAAAAGTGGTCTGTCCAAGGGAGTGGAGTAGGGATCCCCGGGTTCAGGCTTTCTAGATTGCTGAAGACATGATCAAGAAGATGACCCTTATTATGCGTAGGGAGAAAGCCCTTTTGTATAAAATGAATTGTCTGGAAACTTGAAAGTAGTCCACTAGCTACGTAGTTAGAGGGGTCATGTAAGTGGATGTTGAAGTCGCCCAGTACCGTGAAGTTGGCAGAGACCAGTGCTGAATTGGCGACTATATTTGAGAGATTCAGGATAAACTGTCCTAAGACTCCTGGGGGGCGACAGATCAGCAGACCGGAAAAAGTAATTGTAGGCGTGAACTCTACCGAGAAAGCCATGCTTTCGCATTCTGGAAGCACGGTTGGTAGGGTACGACAATTATATAGGTCTTTATGGATAATGGCCAGGCCTCCACCTCTGCCAGAGGTACGATCAGCTCTGCTTATTAAGTAGCCATGGGGAGGGCATGAACAATAGTGGGGTCAGTTTCAATCTGGAGCCAGGTCTCCGTTAAAAAAAGAACATCTGGCTCAAGCATCTCCACTAATAGTGCTATTTCAATACAGTGTTTGGGCAGTGATCTGCAATTTAGGAAAAACATCTTCCTAGGAGTAATGGCAGGAGGTCTAAGATGTGCGTTGGGTAGCAGCTTAAAATTACAGTGTGGACAGTGTGCGGGAGAATTGGCGAGATTCAATGAGTGTAGACACTTGGAGTTACCATCTAATCTCATCTCATGCAGACGTGACGAGGTATAAGTTAATGGGCCCCCAGAAAAAAGACCAGGGTTTATGGCCCCTGGGCCCGGACGGGCGCAGACGGGCTTGCCCTTGGCGCGCCTTTAGCGTGCCTTCGGCACGCCCGCTGCGCGCGTCCGCTGCGCGCGTTCGCTGCGCGTTAGCATCATTCGCCCTGATGTAGATTGGATCGCTTGGAGAGCTGGAGCGTCACCCTGCCAAGATGGCCGACCACTAATGGCTCAACCAGGAAGTGCTGGGCTCTGTAATCTCCCTCCACACAACCAGCGTAGGAGTTCCTGTGGTGGACCAGGGAGTCAGCGAGCTTGTGGCAAGTAAGTAGAAGTGAAGATTTTAAAAATAATTAGTGCCGTTTTTTAAAAAAATTTACAAGTGCAACTGCAGAGTGCTAGCGCAGCATACCGGGCTGAGGACTCTGCCTTCTATTACCTGCGCTTCGGCGCCTGGTGCTCTAAATAGTAAAGATCGCCTGGAGAGCTGGAGCGTCACCCTGCCAAGATGGCCGCCCGCTAATGGCTCAACCAGGAAGTGCTGGGCTCTGTAATCTTCCTCCACACAACCAGCATAGGAGTTTCTGGTTAACTCAGCTGTTGATGCTTAACAGATCACAAACGGACTCTACATCTGGAGGTGGCGCAAGGTCTCTCACCAGTGGGGAGAGCCTTGGCTAGATATGTTTGTCTCTGCTGAGAACGGTCAATGTCAACAATTTTGCACACTGGAGTTTCCAAGGCAGCTCTCGATTGGAGACGTTTTTTTATTTCGAGTGAGGCACAGGTCTCCTGTACACCTTTCTGCCCATACCACCCCTGCCCAGAATTATTTAGAAGATCACGAACACTCAAGTTCAAGCCATCCTGTGGCTCCAGACTGGGCATGTTTAGTCTGGTATCCTGACCTACTGAACATGGCCATCCACCCCCAGATCAGGCTGCCCATTCAGGAGGATCTTCTGTCACAGGGAAGAGTCCTCCACCTGAACCGGTCCAGTTTCTGCTTTCTTGCATAGAGGTTGAGTGGCATAGTTTAACAGCTTTTGACCTTCCTTTCGAAGTCTGCAACGTCATCTTGGTAGCAAGGCGTGCCTCCACCAAGACAGTATACACCTGCCATTGGAAAACATTTGTGGCGTGGTGTGCAGAAAAATACATTGATCCCCTTTCTGTTCCCTTTTCTGAAGTTGTGCTTTTCATTCTTTTCTTTGTCCAGTTGGGCTCTGCTCTGGGCCCTCCTAAGGGTTGTATTTCTGCTTTTTCTGCCTTTTTTTGCATTTGCCTGACCAACCCTCCCTTTTCAGGAGGGTTTCCAACCTTTTCTGTAATAAGAGCTAGTTTTGGTCAATAAAAATTCAAATGAGATACTGACAGTATTTGAAATGTAATTGACCACATCAGTCAAGATTACATTTGTGGCCATCTTATGCAAGTTTATCATCAGTAATCACCCCAGTGCATCAGACCGGGTTGCTATCAGTAATGTGAAAATGCTTGGTCAGTGTGGAATGCAACCAAAGGTGGATTGCCCTGCCACCAAGTTAATGATATTAGTAAAAAAATCCCTCCAACACCATTTGAGTTTTCTCACTCAGATATCAGCTTTAATTAGATCGACTGCACGAGTGGAGAAAAGCTGCTCCTAGGAATTTGTATGCTATGCTTATCTTAGCTTAGTACTAGACTGTAAGGTTGCACTGACTGAGATCGCACCTACTTTTAACTATAATTTCATTGCGGATCGCTTTTTAAAACTATAAAATTGCATGTGTGCTCTACTGGCACTCTGAAGGAAGCTGCGCTGATTGAGCCCGCACTTCACATTTAAAACTTCACCAAAGTCACATTGTATTGTATATTGTGATCTGCTCTGCTTCCTACCTGCATTTACCACCTCCACCGCCGCTGCGCTGCCCCACACACCCCGGTCCACCACGGCAAGTGCCGATTGAGCGGAGGGTGGAAACGGGGTCAGACGGTCCTACTCCCGGCAGGGGGTATTTCCGGCTCTCGAGCGCTCTGCAGTCTAGTTGACCTGAGGCACGAGACTACATAAGACAATGTCAGGATGAACGCGCAGCGGATGCGCGCAGCGGGCACGTTCTCAGCACGCTGAAGAGTCGCCTAAGACAAGCCCGTCTGCGCCCGTCCGCGCCTGCACGTCGCCTCTTGCCAGGGACCCTGATGATATCATGAGGGGCACGGTAACCTACTCTAGGCGAGATTTACTGACTCTCAACTGTCTGGACGATACTTGCAAAAAATTCTCCCTCTCACGTAGGAAAGGGCACTCTAAATGTCCATGTGGTTTCTCTCTTCCTAAACCCTTAATGCCATCATCCCTCTTGAACGGTAATCCCCAACAAATGAGGATAGGCCAGCTCAACATAAGATCCCTACAAAAACATCATATGGAAGTTCACGAGCTACTCACCAGCCATGCCTTAGACATCCTATTCCTTACGGAAACATGGCTACAAGACGACATGGAGTCGGTCATCAACTTAGCCACCCCTCTAGGTTATTCCATATATACTTTAAATAGACAAACTAGAGGAGGCGGGCTCGCAATAATTGTTAAATCTCATTACACCTGCCTACTCACTAAACTGGATATTGAAGGCAGCGAATGTGCCCGTTACAATATCAAAATCAACCCCCAGTTCACCTTTGTGCGTATTCTGATCTATAGACCGCCAGGCTCAGACACTGTCTTTATAAAATCGCTTCTCGATAATGTCTGTTCACTAGTCACTGAAACTGCTAATTTTCATATAGTGATCTAAATATGCATTTCGACCTCACGACTGACAACAAGATAAACACCTTGCTAGCCGTCCTAGTGGCTTTCCAGCTCAGTCAGCTCGTCAGCTGCCCTACACATAGAGGCGGCCATCTTTTAGACCCCATCTTTTCCAATCTGACTAATGTGAAAGTAGAGTCCCCCATTCCTATGACCTGGACTGATCATTCTTTGGTAATTATGACAGTGCCCACGGGGAGCACTCCTAATACAAGATGCGCCTTGCAAGTGCTGAAGCGGCCATGGAGGAAGCTCCGTCTGGAAGACTTTGACACACTTCTTATAACTGACCCCCCTAAATCCAGTGAGGACCCCGAGCAAGCATACGAAGGCTTCTGTGACTGGATTAGTCAGGCCCTTGATGCACTGATACCAGCTAAATGGATCAGGGCACGAACTCAGGAATCTAGTCCATGGTACAACGAAGAGCTCACCTCCCTTAAGAAAGAGTGTAAAATTGCGGAGCGCAAATGGAGGAGAGATTATGACCCTTCGCTCAAAACCCTTTATGCCAGGCACAAAAAAGATATCATCGTAACATTTGTAGAACCTGAGCTACTTATTCTGCCACAGAGATTAGCAATAGCCAGAACGCCTCAAAAACCATCTTCAGAATAGTAAAAGAACGGCAGTAAATTCCAACATCCCCCCCATACTCTGCGAGAATTTGGCATCTTTTTTTACGGATAAGATTCAGAAAATATATAGTACCTTTCCTACCTCGCCACATCTCACACCCTCAGTTGCTGTGGACAGGCCCAAACTTACCGACATACCTGCACTTAGTCAATAAGACTTTCTTGAACTGTGCAACAAAATCAAGTCTGGCTCACCGGCAGACCCCCTTAAACCAGCACAATTCAGAGAAGCAGACTGGTTAGTACTTGGTCCTCTTCGAGATATTATAAACGAGTCCTTCTCCACTGCCAACATCCCTTCCAGATGGAAACAAGCTTGGGTCTCCCCCATCATAAAAAAACCCACGCTAGACCCTAGTCTACCCGAAAACGTCAGGCCCATTTCGTTACTCCCTTGGCCAACTAAAGTGGTAGAGTCCCATGTTAATACCATCTTGACCAAATTCCTGGTGTCTAATTCCATACTAGACAGGTCCCAACATGGATTCCGCGCTGAACACAGCACCGAAACTGCCCTCTTTAGTGTGACAGAACATCTCCAGACCATACTGGATTCCGGAGGGACGGCAGCACTGATTCTACTAGATCTCAGTGCTGCCTTCGATACGGTCTCACACGA
This sequence comes from Lissotriton helveticus, assembly GCF_964261635.1. Lineage (NCBI taxonomy): Eukaryota > Metazoa > Chordata > Amphibia > Caudata > Salamandridae > Lissotriton > Lissotriton helveticus. The sequence continues at coordinate 390,992,450 of NC_136069.1, forward strand.
GGTGCTGCTGTTCAGGCTTGAGGAGGCAGGAATATCTGGACTAGCCCTAAACTGGTTTAAAGCGATACAAAAGGGGATGATGAACGGAGCATTTGAGCAAATCAAACACTCACCCCCAGTCAACTGATCTGGGTTTAATCCATCACCATTCTTTAGCTCACTCCGCCACCCCAGTTCAGACATGGACATATGCAAATCAGTCTGACCCTGTGCCTCATGGGAACAGTCCAGCCCGAACTGCCAAGCCATGTCTTCCCTGGACCGGAAACAGGCATCCTGGGACCGGTTTCGGATTCATAATCCTCATCAGCCAGGCTATCTTGAATCCAGTGGCAGAGTGAGCAAGGGACTCACGTCTGAGCATATCCTGCCAGCTTAGGGCGAACAAAGCGATACAAAAGGGGGGTGATGAACGGAGCATTTGAGCAAATCAAACACTCACCCCCAGTCAACTGATCTGGGTTTAATCCATCACCATTCTTTAGCTCACTCCGCTACCCCAGTTCAAACATTGACATATGCAAATCAGTCTGACCCTGTGCCTCATGGGAACAGTCCAGCCCGAACTGCCAAGCCATGTCTTCCCTGGACCGGAAACAAGCATCCTGGGACCGGTTTCGTATTCATAATCCTCATCAGCCAGGCTATCTTGAATCCAGTGGCAGAGTGCTCACTTTGCCACTGGATTCAAGCAAGCCGTTTCCGGTCCAGGGAAGGCATGGCTTTGCAGTTCGGGCTAGACTGTTCCCATGAGGCACAGGGTCAGACTGATTTGCATATAGCCATTTCTGAACTGGGGTGGCAGAGTGGGCTAAAGAATGGTGATGGATCAAACCCAGATCTTTTGACTGGGTGTGAGTGTTTGATTGGTTCTGATGCTCCGTCCATCACCACCCCCTTTTGTACCGCTTTTAGCCGCCATAAGTGTGGCAGGGTATGCTCAGACGTGAGTCCCTTGCTCACTTTGCCACTGGATTCAAGCAAGCCGGGCTGAAGACGGCTGGAATGCCAGAAACCGGTCCTCAGAAGCTTGTTTCCGGTCCAGGGAAGGCATGGCTTGGCAGTTCGGCTGGACTGTTCCCATGAGGCACAGGGTCAGACTGATTTGCATATAGCCATGTCTGAACTGGGGTGGCAGAGTGGGCTAAAGAACGGTGATGGATCAAACCCAGATCTTTTGACTGGGTGTGGGTGTTTGATTGGTTGTGATGCTCCGTACATCACCACCCCCTTTTGTACCACTTTTGGCCGCCATAAGTGTGGCAGGGTATGCTCAGACGTGAGACCCTTGCTCACTTTGCCACTGGATTCAAGCAAGCCGGGCTGAAGACGGCTGGAATGCCAGAAACCGGTCCTCGGAAGCTTGTTTCCGGTCCAGGGAAGGCATGGCATGGCAGTTCGGGCTGGACTGTTCCCATGAGGCACAGGGTCAGACTGATTTGCATATAGCCATGTCTGAACTGGGGTGGCAGAGTGGACTAAAGAACGGTGATGGATCAAACCCAGATCTTTTGACTGGGTGTGAGTGTTTGATTGGTTCTGATGCTCCGTCCATCACCACCCCCTTTTGTACCGCTTTTGGCCGCCATAAGTGTGGCAGGGTATGCTCAGACGTGTGTCCCTTGCTCACTTTGCCACTGGATTCAAGCAAGCCGGGCTGAAGACGGCTGGAATGCCAGAAACCGGTCCTCGGAAGCTTGTTTCCGGTCCAGGGAAGGCATGGCTTGGCAGTTCGGGCTGGACTGTTCCCATGAGGCACAGGGTCAGACTGATTTGCATATAGCCATGTCTGAACTGGGGTGGCAGAGTGGGCTAAAGAACGGTGATGGATCAAACCCAGATCTTTTGACTGGGTGTGAGTGTTTGAGTGGTTCTGATGCTCCGTCCATCACCACCCCCTTTTGTACCGCTTTTGGCCGCCATAAGTGTGGCAGGGTATGCTCAGACGTGAGTCCCTTGCTCACTTTGCCACTGGATTCAAGCAAGCCGGGCTGAAGATGGCTGGAATGCCAGAAACCGGTCCTCGGAAGCTTGTTTCCGGTCCAGGGAAGGCATGGCTTGGCAGTTCGGGCTGGACTGTTCCCATGAGGCTCAGGGTCAGACTGATTTGCATATAGCCATGTCTGAACTGGGATGGCTGAGTGGGCTAAAGAACGGTGATGGATCAAACCCAGATCTTTTGACTGGGTGTGAATGTTTGATTGGTTCTGATGCTCCGTCCATCACCACCCCCTTTTGTACCGCTAAACTGGTTTAAGGCTTTTTTATCTGGGAGATCTTTCAGGGTCTCTACCCCGCCGTTTCTTTCCAAAGAGTGTCCCATTAGGCAAGGAGTGCCCCAGGGTTTTGCACTCAGTCCTACCCTATTTAATGTTTACGTCCAACCTCTGGCGGAGGTGGCCAGGAGGCATGGGTTGTCATTGGTATCTTATGCCGATGACACCCAGCTAGTGGTAGCACTGAAGGACGAGGATGGTCTGAGCGTGCAGAATTTTAAACAGACCCTTGCCGACATCACTAGCTGGATGACCTCTAACTACCTTCAGCTTAATGCCGGCAAGACGGAGGTCCTGCTGGTGGGCAAAGAGACAGCGGCTTGGAACAACCAATGGTGGCCTGAGTCATTGAGCCAACCACCTGAGCCAAAAAGCTGTGTAAAAAAGTTTGGAGTATGGGTGGATTCTGCCCTGAATTTTACCCATCAGACTAAAAAAGTTGCTGACACCTGCTTTGGAATCCTTCGTAACCTTAAACCAATCCTAAAGTTCTTTGACCATCAGACACGCCAGCTTGTGGTACAATCAGCCATTCTCTCGCGGCTGGACTACGCAAGCTCCCTATTATTAGTGGCTTCCGGTAGAGTAGAGGATACACTTTAAGACCTTGTGTCTTGCCTTCAAAATCTTGAAAATGTCCTCCCCACCCATGCTAAGTCCACTTCTCACAGCATATGTGCCCCGACGCACCCTGCGTTCAGAGGGACAGAACTTGGTAGTTGTCCCCCGTATCAAACTAGCCCGGATGGGGGGTCGCTCTTTCCGGTATCTTGCAGCTAAGCTCTGGAACGCCCTGCCGTCCCAGATTCGCGGAATGAACGACCTACTATCTTTCAGAAAGGCTATAAAAACTCACCTCTTCGGCTAAAATTTGTTATGTTGTTGCAAGTTCCATCTGTAGCGGTTATCTCTCCTCTCAGGCAGAAAGCGCTGGGACGCCCCTTTGCTGGGGCAGCCGTGCGCTATACAAACCTATGTAACATAACATAACAAATGTATTTTGTGAATTCAACCATGTTTCTCCTCACATCTGCTTATTAGTTCTGAAAATATGCACATTTTCATCTCAAATACATTCCTTTCAATTTTGGTACACATATATTAATTCAACCAAGCACTAGCTTCTAATTTAGTTGACCAGGCTGCACACGGTAGAGATACTTACAAGTACCTGGAGAGCTACCAGTAGCTCATGAGCTACTCGTTGGAGAAGCCTAGTACATTGGTTTCTAAAAGGTAGTGTTCATCTTTTCCCTCCATCACCATTTGTCATGCCCCAGTGGGACCATTATCTGGTTTTAACATTTTTGATGTGAGCTCCTTTTGAGCCTCTCCATACTTGTCCCTTCAGGCTTCTTACGATTAAAACAGAGTTTCTTATGGCTATTATACCTGCCTGAAGAGTAAGTGAGCTGCAGGCTTTGCCATCCAAGCCGCCTTACCTCTCAGTCTATTCTGACTAACTGGTGCATTACACAAGAGCCTCCTTTCTCCCGAAAGTGGTCAATCCACTTCACCTTGCCTACTTTTTACAGTCCTCCACATCCCTCTAAAGAAGAGGAGCAACTCTCCTGTCTGGACCCAAAAATAGAGTTGACCTCACACAAGAGTTCCGGGTAGATAACCAACTCTTCTTGGGGTATTTTGGTGGGAAGAAAGCAAATCAGATGTGGCCTTGAAAAAAGATCACATTTCTGAAGTGCTTATATAGAAATCTAAGATGGGTGATGCAGTCAAAGAATAAGACTAATGAACAAAGCTGGGTAAGACTCTAGTCAGCTATGAAACTAAAGGATTTGAGAAAATTCTGGTGCCTCATAAATAACCTCACTCGGGTTAAAAACAAAAAAACTGTAACATCTTGTCAAAAGCGCGATCAGAAAGCATCCACTAGCTATATAAAATCCCCCTGCCCTCAACAATAAGTGCTACACTTTTAAGAAGTGAGGGCGACAACGTATGGTTTGCTAAATCTTCGGCATGAAGGGGGAAGAATCTGCAAACATCGGGTACATCAAAGGGTTCTACCAAGCTCATTGAGCAGTATGGCCTGTGAGATACCAACAGTGCTCTCATCCATTTCTTTACTGCAAATACAAAGTCAATAAACCTGGTTTTCCACTAGAATGGGGCACCTACCCGAAAGAGGCATAACTACGAGAATATCTTCATGTCTCATTAGATCCTCTTTACACATGTGCTGCATTTTGAAGCACACATAGAAAGAGGAATATGATGCCAAGATTTGTTTTTAGGCAGAAAGGTCTCCCTTTCTGCACAAAACCATCCTGTCCTTAACGCAGGCATCCTTCTGCCTTAGGGCAAGGGTGCCTGCATTGATGCTAAACTGCCGAAGCGCTTGACCTCATTAATCAAAGGCTTTAGTTATGTCAATTGGGGTCAACTGGGAGCTCAGAGCTTATTATAAGGCTAGAAATAAAGGGAATGTATTGTTTGAGGTGTGAAGGTTTGTAATTCTCTGGGACAATCTGAATGTTAAATTTCCAAAATATGCCTAATCTATTCTGTCTGTAAATCTTACTAAAGAAATTGAAATATGCCAAAGTTGAGTCTCCACAAGCGTAGGTCACATTTTTTCTTTCTTCTTTTCAATACAGATTTAACTGCTGGGTACATATAAGCACTTCTCTATTCTTTTGAGATCATCTTTTTTTCATATCTAATGATAGTGCTGCTTTTAGCACCTGTGCAGTGATTGTCAAACTTGTTTTTCGGCCAACCTTAACTATTTTGAGTGATAACAGCAAGGTCTTATAGTGGCCAGTATATTATTATAGGTATGCACAATTTCCCCACATTAAAGGGACTGATCTAAGGCGCTCAAAAAGTGGATAAACTTCACTCATATAGGAATACACAACTACCATAATTTCTAAGTATATGCAAGAGGGTTATATTCACTTTCAATGTGTTGCAGAATGCACAAATCATCCACTAGATATTCCTTTCTATATCAAAGCATTATAACAAATGTATGTTTCTTTGAATCCACATGCAGACTGGGGGATGTAAAAGCAGCAGAAGAAGTTTCCATAGTAGGGATGTGCAATGCAAGTATCCACATTGTCATGCTCACTCAATTACCTTTTCGACCTCATTTATTCATTGATAAAAAACACCATATTTAATATTAGATTGTAATCTTATGCTCATTCAATAGTGAATACCTACATAATATGCATGAAAGGTCTTTAGAATTAGTCTATATCAATATCGTGTCTACGACACCCAAAACTGCATATAGAAGTCGGAGTGACACGGCTATTGACTACATAAAGTATTGTCTCTTCTGTGTTTACAGTTTAAAGCACTGTACTTTCATAGCCCCAGTTGGAATTTCATGTAGACCTCTTGACGTATCCATATGCGGAGCCATCCTCTTTAATTTCCTTGGCGGAGGTTCCTATTTCTTTGAAATACCTTGTCTACTGTACAATACTTACATTTGCCATCTTTCATTTTAGTCCTGAGACCTATTATATTTCAGGAAAGCAATTTTGGGATTTTCCTCAAAATCAAACAAATACCTAAGCTACATCCCCAGGACTCAGTGGATAGATTAGTTAACATAAGGGTCTTTGGGGCACAGTGCAAAAGTCTGCTGAGTGGAGGAAAGGTAAAACATGAATCATGTCCATGTATTTAATGCATATGACTAATCTGTAGTGCTATCTCATTTTCAGTGCTATTTCACACAGGTGATTTAGAGACTACTGGGATGTTCATTGCTGCATTTGGATATCATAGCCACTCCAATCTAAACTTACTTGTGTGGGTAACTGGCGTATATTAGGGTTATAATGTACAACAAAGATAAACCTATGTTTTATGCAGCTTTATATTAAGTGAGCCACAGTTAATTATTTCTTACCCTTGTCTATAATTAATATTCCATCATCATTTATCTCTTTATCTGTAGTCCAACAAATCCTCTGTGAAAGGTAAGGTATTCAAGAAGCTTCATATTTTTTTTTATTTAAGAACCTTACAGCTCCAGATCTTATATGTGTGATTGTTTTATTGGCATTGTTCTTAGACATCTTTATACACAACATATTTGCTCAGCTTGTGCCAATGATAGTAACAATATATCCATATTTGCTCAGCTGATGTTACCATCCAGACAATGTCAAGTATCAATATCGGATAGTCTTCTAGCCACAGATTTCTTACTTTAGAATTATCCTCAAACATCAGACTGGATCCGAAATCTTTTTGAGTAGTGCCTCTGCACGCCAGTATGTGGCGTTGTTTGGCTCCACATCTGCATCATCTGCATCATTCATGCCTGAAGGTACTTGTGCCGCACCTAAGTAGGCACCACTCCAGTGTGATGACATCAGTTCTTTCCCTTCCGTGCCATTCAGCGTGAATCCAGAGAGAGCTACCTACAGTCACTTTTTGACTGACTTTTATTGATGATTTGTTGAAGCCCTTGTTTGAAGCCCTTTCTCCTGATGTGCTAGGAATGTCCACTAAAAACCAGCGGGTTTCAAACCCTGTGATGCCTGTCATAGGCAGATGTCTATGACAGACCTACACCTTGTTTGCCTGGAATGGGGCCATAATTCTTAGGGCTTCACAGACTGTTGCGCAACAAACCCCTAAGTGTTACGGAAGCTGTCCTGGAAGCTTCTTTCCTCCTGAGGTCAGATCACCCCACAAAGATCAAGATCCAGGTTGAGTGGAAGCTTCTGGGACCACTCAAGTAGCCACTCTCAGCACTCTTAGTCACAGCTGAAGTCTTCATTGGGCAGTCCCACAGAAAAAGTCCAAAAATTAAAAGCGGTCTTCGATTTCACTGCACCAGTTCAAGTCTTTAGACATGATGCAGGAACGATGACACAAGTTGATACCCTGCTTCCACTCTTTCACCTTGAAGCCTGTGCTTAGGTCTGCTCCATGCGTCCCCGAGTTTCCAAGAGCTGGACCGATCCCCATCCAACTAGTTTTTTGAGACCATGTACCTTATATTTGGGTGGCCTGACCCCTCTGTAGTGCCTTTGGGCCCAACGAATTCCCGTAGGCAGGTTTGCCCCTGACGACCTCAGGCCCCTTGGATCCGATTCTGAATCTGGAGCTGCTCCATCGTCATTGTTCTGCTCCTGAGGATCCCAGTTTCCTCACTGAACAGCACACCCCACAGAGCTTGGTGGCATAAGACTTAATTTAGAAAGTTAAACCTTGTGCATTCCTTACCACTCCACAAAATAGGTATCTAAAAAGCTTTGGCAACAAGATGTTCACTTCTAACCAGCCTAGTACTGAGGCTGGTATACACTGCATGCCTTTTGGGCCGATACACCCATGCAGTTTGGGATTCAGTTGCGCAAGTGCTTCCCATGGAATTTGGGGGGGACCAAAGCCATACCGTCACAGGCGATTACAGATGGCAGAGATGCAGCAAAGTTCTCCATTCACTGTTGACAGAACACAAATAGTTTGGTAGACCGAGCTATTGTGTCTGTGACACTTGGACACCAAGCCTGAATGAGGACCACTTGCTTCTCAGGGAATGTCCAAGCTTCCTTTATGGACATGCTCTTAGATGTCTCACGCTTCTTTGGCAAAAAGGCATGTTCAGTACTGTAGGGCTAAAAGGAGGGCCGGGCTGCTGCCAGGTCCTGATGCCTCTTCATGGTACCCACCAATCCCATTCTTCCATTTGGCATTTGCATGGCTATGGTAGGGGTTATCAGTCACGCTTTCTCAAACCATCCACCAAGGCCAACAGGCTTCTCAGCCTTAGCATGGCCTAAGACATGGTTCCCCCACATAACATGGGACACAGGTCAACATAGTTCACCACTCCCTCAGGAGCCGCAGCCTCAAAACCCCATTAGCTTACCCTCATACCACCACAGGCACCCAACGGGTGGCAGGATCCACCACCACCTTCCCCACTGACAGTTAATAACCAAGGACAAGTGGATACCCCAGAACGTCCAGCTGGGTTAATATGAGCTATTTTGGATATTGTGCCTTTTTGCGCTTATGCTCCCTAACAGGGAGTCCAGCATATGCAGGCTGTGATTCCGATATTTCAGCCTCTATCCTGGATTTTGGTGAGATTGACTCTGCAAATTTGTGGGCCTCATGCCCCTCTGCACCCTTCTGGTGACACATGCTGTAGAAAAGTAGGATCTGCTTCTATGGTTACCCCCACTTTTTGCTTGATGCAAAGCTGTTTCTGATTAGTCTGACTGGGATCCTGCTAATCAGGACCCCAGTCTCTCTAATTTCTACCCTAACTTGTTATGGTAAGTACTAAGGTACATCCCAGATTAGATACTGGGGTACCCTTATCAGTCCCTATTATATGGTACTAAGGTACCCAGGGCTTAGGTACCCCAGATGTCCCCCATAGACTGAAGCATGTATTATGCCACCTATGGGAGACCATTCAAACTATCACAGCAGGCCTGCCATTGCAGTCTGTGTAAGCTGGTGCTAGCGTCACTAACAAAAGATATAGGTGTCCCTATATCTAGGATAACTGCACTTAAAACCTAAAGTCACCCATACAGCAGGCCAGCGGAAAGAGGAGGTGACATCTCACACATTTTGCAAAGACGTGAATGTCAGTGGATAGAAAGAACTAACTCTATCGCTCAAGGATTAAATACAGCAGAGGAATGGCGTGGATTTGTGACCACTTTATCAAACTAACTGATATGTACTGAGATCCTCTGTGGTTTCTCAGATACTGCCATACAACAACAATTGGACAACTTAAATGTACATAAGTATTTATGTACTGGTATTAATTGGGAGTTATATTTTGCATGTATATCATATGACCTTGTATGTTTCTCCTCTGTCCATATACTGTGTAATATATGACCTTTTTGATATGTACCTCATATATGTGCTCTCTATATCTACCACCTATGCAACTATAGTTGTCCGGGTTGACAGCACATAGCAGGACACCCACATGTGGAATGCCGATGGTAGCTCTATTAGACAGGCATCATACTACTCCAAGTGAGTCTGTAGTTGTCCAAGCAGTATCCTGCAATCTGCCAACACACCGCAGCAACTCTATGTATCTGAAATGTTGCTGCCCAATTTGTTAATTCATTTGGGCGTGTCTATATCTTACATCCCTCTTTCCAGTTGTAGATATTTCACTCGCATGAATTATTTTTGTATGCCCCTCATACAGAACCATTCCTCTCCATTACTCTGCTCTGTACTAGAACCTTCATGCGTACACTTACCATTCCTGGATTGAACCAATCCCAGGTAAACACACTAATGAAGATAGAAAATATCCTAATTATTTTAATGTTTTAATTTTTGTTCTTTGATTCAATTCTTCGATGTTTCCTTCTATATTCATGTCCGATATTGCAATCTCTTCACTACACTCTGTATGTATGTGCTTCCTCATTGTTTTTTACCTCCACTGATGGTAATGGTGACGCTCCGATCACAGAATGTTTGTGATGTGACTGGGAGCTATCCCCCGTAACGTCTGGCACACTTTCCCGCTCTCGAACCGCTGCTGGAGCCGTCTCCTTGTTAGTTAACAAGTGGAGACTGACTCGTACAGTTCTCCCTTTGCCAACGCTGACTCACGAGGCTTCCTTCACCCCAGACACATCGTCTCTACGGGTAAGCGCCATCCGTAGCTAATGTCACTTCACTATGTTGAGCCATGTATTCAGCATATACGAGCACTTATACATGCTCCTTTCCCCCATTTTTGTACGTGTAGAGGAAATCCCATTCACACGAACAGTCGTGCCTGCAACGCCCATTGAACCACTATTACTGTTGGCACTTAAGCTGACGCCTGCGGCTTCAAGTCACTTGTGATCATTCACATCATAAACCTCATGGATAAGAGCTCACGGCATTTAATAAATACCTCCTGTTGCAGTTATCGCCAACAAGTACTGAATATTGTTTTTTCTTCCCTCAGTGGAATGCTCTATCATTGTAGTGTGCCATGACATGCTCATACACTGATGCCGAAATTCTATCACAACACGCAAACTGTCAGTTTCTTCCCCTCACTGGGGTAAGTGTTTCTTCATAATCCAGATACACCATTGTATCTTCAGTCTTGAGCAATTTTTAGTACTCATTTTTTCCTCACTGTTTCCTTTCCACACTAGTTCTCTGTGAGTACCTCTCCTTTTTTCATTATCACTTCCTTGGGTTACACTTGTCTCACTTTGACAGTTCATTCCAAATTTCAGGTACTACTACCAGTCCTTGATCAGCTTATAACAAATGTATTGATTTCCCAAGCCCACACTGATATGATGTATCTCCTTTGTCAGGTGTCCTTGCCTTGCTAGGTCCTGAAGAGACCCCTCATTGTTGGCAGGGTCGAAACATTGTCAACAATTTCAAAGTTAACCATTCATCAGCCTTTGTCACTGTATTAGAAGGCTGTGTCCGTTTGCTAATTTTGTTTTGGTCAACTTTGTAAATATAGAAACCGTCACAAATTATTATGTAGGTTTCATGTTCACTGGGGACACTGTGCACCTTGAGGAAAAGTGTCCTTCTTGTCGGCATTTATTTTGTGTCAGGACTCCATTATTTTTGCATTACCATTTCGTGTCAAACACCTCTGCATGACCCTCCTGGTCGTTACTGCTGATGTCTGATGAAATTCTAACTGTCACGACCACCGTGCCCTTCCTGCTCCTTGTGGTTCAGCCTCTTTCGAAAAAGGGAACAAAGAATTGGCCTCACCACCCTCGGACTGAACTCCTGCACACGCATCCTCTTTTGCAAGACTTGGTCACGCCACAGTCCCAGAACTTGTTTCTTTCACATATCCTGTTGTTAAAGATCTGTCTGCTCTCTCACGTACATATCCTGTTTTGCAAGACCTGTCCGTAACCTTTTGTACCATCTGTTGCAGCCCCCGTCCTGTTTGAACAAAGAATGGTGTAACTGCATTTTGACTCGGGGGCGCCAGGCCCCCACCTAAACTGGTTTCTTAAGGTGGGAAATGTGTATATAAGGCCTGTAAGCTGCGGAGTGAAGCAGCAGCCTCCTCTGTCTTGTCTCAGATGAGCTTGGGACTCCGTTCCATAGCCCGGGCTATTCAAATAAAACTTGTTTTTCTCCTGTAGACCAAGGCTTCTGTGTCTCCTTTTTCTATATAAGGAGGGTATGAAGAATTGGGCGGTTCCCCCGCCGCCAAGACCCAGTAAGTGGGTATAACCGGTTCTTCAAATGAGTCCCGAATAGGGACTCCACAAGCACGAAGGTCAGGCCCGTGGATGTGAGGAGGTGCACGGAGAGACTCCGATGGAGGTACCCTACCCGAGGGATGCTTGCAGTCCGGTAGCCGAACGACTCGCCAGCTGTTCCTCACCACCCGGTCTAGGCCACATGACCGCGTCCTCGCTGGAGTCCCCTAACAAAGTGATTTCTGGAACAGGACACAGCCCTACGTCTGCAGAAGAGAACTACCCCTGTCAGGTTAGGGTGGACTGATCACCCACCGAGTCTGTATGATTCTGCTGTTATTGACTTTTGCAAAAGCCAAGCCAGCGAGGTGAGTTTTTTAAACCCGCTGTCGTCTGTTATCTGTTTACAAGCATGCCGGCCAGTAGTAAGTTTAAGAAATTATGTTGTTGTATGTGTGCGCAGGACTCCCAGCTGGAGGCGGCCTGTCCGCTTTCTCCAGAGGGGACACCTGGTCACACCATGTATACTAAACATGGTCCTTCTGCTATAATGTTTTCCCCTTTTTGAACCAAATACACTAAACAAAGTAACTCAGAATTACAATGGCCGCCTTATGGGTCTTTTGACCCGCAAATTCTGGCAAATCTAAAGGAACAGCTATTAAAACGGAAGATTTGTCTCTCGATGTTTGAGTCTGTCGGGTTGTGGAGGAAGGAAATTGAGCAGAGAGCAAAGAAGGAAAAAGCACTAGAAAGGAAGCGGGAGCGGATGTCAATGGCTGACCATGCTAGGGAGCACTTACAGGACCGAATGGAAAAGTCTGTAGAGATAGCTGATAGGGAACATAGGGCACGGGTGCAAAAGTGTTACCCGGCCAGTGAAAAGAAAGGAAAAAGCTTTATGGAAGGGGGAGAAGAGGGCGATTCCCTGCTCGATACCATGTTGGAAAGTCCTCCTGCTTATGCCCCCATGTACCCTACGCTGACACACCCTGCCCTGCATGCTGCTGCACCAGCCGTGCTACACACTCCTGCCCCTCCTACTATTCCCCTGTCACACCGAGCCCCCCATTTTGACGCCTATGACACCGACTGCACACACTTCCCCTGTCTTTGCCATGGGAATGACAACGAGTCGCCCAATCCCTGCAGCTTTACCCCTGCCCGTCCCTTCCCTTCTTCCCCGTGGTCTACGGTTAAGCAGGATTTATATAGAATATTGAATTACCCCCGACTGGCTTCCTTGCGCTCTGCAGTCAGCGTTTCGTCCCTTCAAGAAGATGACCTGCAAAAGCAACAGTGTGAATGTTGGATAAATAGCGGGAATATTTATCCATTTAAAGAAATATGGTCCACCTTTTCCCAATGGACGATTATGGAACAGACCACCTGGGCTGAATACATGTGTACCTTGGTTATGCAGAGATTCGAGAATTCTTTCTTTATCTTTATTTCGACTACTTTAGCCATAAAAGATACATACATAAAAACATAGATCATACATTTCACACATGTGGTACTAAAAACAATTAAGACTTGAACATAGGTTACAAAATTCGTAAAAACATCCTCAAGGGTAATACGTACATAGATACATGAACACCAAGACTTCATCACGGTTAACATCTAGTAATAAGTAGAGATCATACACCATCATCGTATAGCAAATATAACATCCAAGAGCCAAAGGAAATTAACCAAAATTTGGCTGTTCAAAATAATTGACCAGACTTCCTGCGAGCAAAGTAAACTGAATAAAGAAATCTACTAATGCTAAATACAATGAGTTGGGAAGTGTTAGTTTTAAAAATTCTATATGCCATTGTACAAGATCTTAATCCTAAAATGTTACACAGGGGTTTGATCCACCTTTTTCTTGCTTTGGTGTATGCTTGGCAGAAAAACAGTATATGGACCTCGTCCTCCGTGTGAAAATCTGGGCACATAGTGCACTTTCCCTGTATAAGGTTGACCCCTTCCAATTTTCTCTTAGACCAACGTTCAATGTTGGAATTTATCATAAGATTCCCATACCTGAATTTCAAGAAGAGAGACTTCGCAAGAGGAGGCTCTATCTCATCTTGAAAGGCCTCAAAGTAAGGTTCATCTTTGAAGCCTAAAAAGTTTTGAGTTAGGGAGCCAATTCTATTGCCATTAACTAACTGATTAGTAATGAAGGACCAGAAAGCTTGTTTTACCATGGATTTTGCATAAAACGGTTGCCTTTCCGGACACTCCCAAAGGTGAGACAGACCCAGGATAGAAAACCATTTTTTAATATGTTTGAGCCATACAACAGAATGTAAAGAATCTAGGCCCAATATCTCCTGAAGGCCTTTCCTATAATCGATCAGTTCGGGAATAGACCATATTCTTACCCAAAACATTAGTGGTCTTATAATAGTATAGTTGTCAGTTTTTTCAGGTTCAGGTCAAATTGAAGAGGAGTCAGAGGAGTACTGGTGGGGACCCTTACAATCGATCTCATAAATTTATTATCCAGGCCATAAAAGCTTTCCCTTGCCCAAGGGCCCCATATCTCAGCTCCATAAAGGGCAGCAGACTGAACTTTAAATTTAAAAAGCTCAAGCGCAGGAGTCACACATTTACTTGAGCTGGTATTGAGTTTGCTAATGATTGGCTTAGCATTGTGGGCATAAGACACCTTACTTTTCTCAATTTGAGCCTTCCATGTTAAGTTTGAATCTAGCACCACCCCCAGATAAGAAAAACTATCAACTATTTCTAGGGCTTGGCCGCCCAGACTTAAGGTCCCCCTATCCGGCCTACAGGGATTTAATGCCATACACTTGGTTTTTTTAACGTTTATCTCTAATCCTTTCTTCACGCAGTACACACTAAAGGAGTTCAAGAGCGCCTGGAGACCTTTCTTGATTTGGGATATCAGGATGGTATCATCCGCGAAAAGTAACGCAGGCACCCTTTCCCCATTAAGTTTTGGTGAGTCACTGGTACAACTGTTCAAATGATTAGGGATGTCGTTAACAAATAATGAAAATAAAGTAGGGGCCAAAACGCATCCTTTGCGTACGCCACGCTCTATGGGGATATCACGTGTCAGTTCCCCTTTTGGACCCCACCTGATGTTGGCGTGATTCCTAGCATGCAGCTCAACTATTTGAGCCAGGAGACAGCCTGGCAATCCAACATCACTTAAAGACCTCCAGAGCAGTTTGCGAGGAACAAGGTCAAATGCCGCTCTCAGATCTACGAAGGCGACATACAAATGACCCTTTCTAATAAGTACATACTTCCAATATATACAACAAAATCTGAAGACCTGATCTATTGTACTGACCTTGCCCCTGAACCCGGCTTGGAGTTTGGTAAGTATTGCTTCTTCCTCAAGCCAATCATTTATCCGAAATAGTAGATGCTTGGAATAGAGTTTTTGCAAGATGTCCATCAAACTAATCGGTCGATAGTTTGAAGGAACAAACCTGCTGCTCTTTTTAAATATCAGAACGACTTCTGCAGCACGCCAACTATCTGGGAATTGACAGTTGCTAGATAAAGCGTTAAACAAATGATTTATATATGGGGCCCAGACTTCAATGTCATGTTTGTACAGGTCGCCTGGTATTTTATCGGGGCCAGGAGCTTTACTACTTTTCAATTTGGCGATTGCCCTTTCTGTTTCGCCAATTGAAAAATTAAGACATTCAATCGGTGGTGGAAACCATGGAGTATCATCAGGTCCACTATCATATTCTTTATAAAGAGATGTGAAGTGTGCCACCCAAGTCAATTCATCTAAAAAGACGTCCTTCACAGCTCTACCTGCATGGGACCCATTGGCTACCAGCCTCCAAAACCCAACATTATCCTCAGATTTGGCGGCAGCCAACATATCCGCCCAGTTTGACTCTTCCCATGCCTTTTTTGAAGTCATTTGGATGTGCTTATATGTCTCCCTGGCGGATTTAACATCATCCTTCGTTTTGTTTTTTATTGCAAACAATAACTCCCTCTTGGCCAATCTACATGAGTGGTCATACCATAATTTACCATGACACCCCATCCTTACATTTTGTTGCTTTTTTTTGGCATTTTTGTCAAACATATTTTTAACTCTTGGAAGAATGTTTTATGTAATGCAATGAATTGACCATAGCAATTGGGTGAAAGAAAGTAATCATCTACGGACCCAAAGGTTATATCAAAGAGTGAATAAACGGTTGCAAGTGCATTTCCATGTGCGAGTACTTGTGACCATTTCAATTCGCGTCTATTGTTACTAACATGTACCACGTCACACGGAATGGGGTTAGGAACCTCAGTGGCAGATAATAAAGAGGGTTCACTAAACAGGTTAGCATCAATGGACAATTCCAGTGGGTAATGGTCACTCTCACCCCTATTTACCACCTTGAAATCAACCATATGATGCCAGATGCTCAATGAAACAAATATAAAATCCAGATTGCTTTTGATATCGGACCTTACAAAGGTGGGACGTTTTAACAGGTCAGAAGGAAGGCGACCATTGCATGCCCTGAGACTGTGATCAACCGTTAACCTCACCAGTTGCACGACCAAAGCCGAACAATTAACGAAGTTTGTGGTCTCAAGCTGAGGAATGTTATTCGCTTGGTCTTCGTCCTCAAAGACGTCTACAAGCCCTAAGACGGGTTCAAAGTTACAGTTTATGTCACCACCCAAGATTACTGCAACATCACCAACCACCCTTTTCAAGAAACTATCCAAAATTTCAAGAGTGGGAGAATCTTTGGAGTGTGCTAAGGGTCTATTGTAGACATTAATTATGTAACATTCTACCCTATTCATATTTGTGAGTTTTAGGGCCAGGATGTCGGGTGAACCTACTTCTACTACTTCGATCTTGATCTTCAATGTAATTTTGACCCATATGATGAGACCCCCCGACGGTCTACCCCTGGTTGACTGAACAGCCCCAATGTCAAAAGTTTTATACCCTATCCTATGAGGTATGTCTATTGCCCATGTTTCTTGCAAGAGACAAAAGTCGCTAGAATCAATATATTCAGCCCACTCTGGGTCTCTCAAGTTTTTATTTACACCCGCAATGTTCCAGGAGGTTAAAAGCAATGATGGTTTTGCCCTGTTACCAGGACAAATTGGCTTTGCAGTGTCTAATGTCAGGGCCACTGGTCCTGATGCATTATCTTGCGGCGTGGTATCTGGAGAGTGCAATACTAATCGGGGTGCCAAACCCACTGTGCCATTAACGGTTCCATCAACCAAGCAACCCTCCTCATTCCCAGGATTCATCAAGCTTGCTACTAGAGTATACTTCTTATCTAGAGCATCCCCCTTATTTCGGTGGTCATTACCCCCCTCTCCCTTTGCCCATGTTACCTTACTATTATCATATTTGATGGAATTACTCTCATCACAGGATAAATGATCAGTATCATGGAAATTAGTGGTACAGTTTGAAGAGATTGTGAGTCAATCAACTCCGTCTAGGCAGCTGAACCTATTATAGGTAGGGACTCCATTCCACACATTGTGAAAGCCCTGCCTACCCAATTCAGTACCACACCTAGAATGTTGATTAATCGTGGTCCAGTTCCCTCCATGGTTGGTACGCCTCAGTGGGGGATAAAAGAAAGTTAGAGGTCTAGCTTCAATGGAGGATGTGCCTGCATAAGAATTCCATGTGCATATATGTTGGGCAGTATGGGGATCCTCGAATGAAACAACAATACAGTCACCTAAAATTGATTTGTTTATGGGACCAATCCAAGGCACCCTCCTTACCATAAGAATTCTACTTTTCATATGGTTTGGAACAGGCTTGTTTTCGTTTAACCAATAGATCACCTTGTTTTTCAGGGACAGAAATGTTTCCTCGTGTTGGTTGTCTAGCTCAGGAACCCCAGTAAGTACATCTACGAAAGGACTTGCATCAGGCGGAAGATCTATAAATCCTCCCCTTGGGTTATTACTAACATGAGATGTATGATAGTTATGATTGTAAGCCTTATTTGCCGAGCTTCTCTGGCCCGAGGACACATTTGAAGTCGGTACAGAATATACAGAAGGGTGGGTATTGGCAACACTCGCTATTTGGTTATTCGTATTTGATACGAAACCCTTACCGATCGATTTATTGGCGGATTTTCCTTTAGATGGAGCCTTGGAGGTTGCAACAGAAGTGTGAACGGTACTCACAATCTGGTTATTTACATTCGGCACGTTTGGCACATCACTCTTACAAAGTTGTGTATTAGGGGGATTTACTTCCAAAGGTACCAGGGGCCTAGGGGCAGGTGTTTTGCTGGTAACTATGTCGGAGCTCTGTAGCTCACTGCCACCTGAATTTAAACTCAGACTTAGACTGGACAGAGTGATGATACTTTTCTCCACCTCAAGAAGCTGGTTTTCAATACAAGACAACCTAACTTCCAGCGGCCTAAGAAGTTTCTTTAATGTCTCCCACACAATTTTCAGAAATTCTTCTTTGCCCCCCTCTAAGTCTACCACGGGGGTGGTGATCTTCTCATCCCCAATGGCAGAGTGCACATCTATTTTGTCAACATTCGACGCTTCCTTTTTATCTTTGTTAGTATACAACTGCATAGTAGAGAGCGTCTGATTAGACGTGCTACTTAAATCCCCTTGTGGCTTGGTCCCCCCTGTGAAACACTGGCTTTTTGCCACTTTGGCCTTTTTCAGCATACACTGACATTATTTGGCGTTTTCTCTTTTGTATTGACTTTACCTTATTTTCACCCAAGGTACTTTTGAACTCTTCGTTCCCTTTGGCATCCTCCGACAATGTGACCACGTTAGGAGAATTTACAAATAGATTGCTATTGACTGTTTGTTGAGTAGAGTCGAGTGAAACATCAACAGAAATAACAGTTTCTTCAGGAACGGAATGCACTTCGGCCAATAGAATAATGGGTGTAGGACCAGTAGGACGCTCGGGGTTTTAGCTAAAGCAATACTACCTAAAGATGATTTTTTGCCCAGTGCAAGATCTGAGGACAGCCTTCTAGCGGCCTCCAGCTCCAAGGACACTCTATGCTGGAGTTTATTGATCTCAATGTCAATGCTTGTATTAGTCCTTGTGATGAAATCGTCCAAAGTTCCTGTAGCCTTTTTCGCAATTTTAGCCATGTTTCGAGTTTCGCGCGCAGACATAGTTTAACAAAAGGCCCGGTGCAGGAATATACAATGAGTGCAGTTACCAAAACTGTGAAGTGCAACCACACCGCCAAGAGGGGTGGCCCGGTCCGGTCTTGCTCGGTCTGTAACGGGCTAGAACGGGCCCGCTCTTGGCCCGGTCTTCGCCCGTGCGCGTCCCGCGGGCCGAAAATGAGTGTCCACCAATATAGATCCGTTAAAAAATCCACGCCCCTGATTTCTAGTCACAGGGAGGAGGAGGCGGCGGGAAGAGGACCAGCTGTGGCAGGTTAGCGCACTGCCCGCTGGTCCTCGCAGTCCCGCTGCAAGCCTGGGATGGAATGCGGCTTCAATACTCAGCTCGGTGATCCCTGTGACGTCCAGATACTCGAGCGGCGCCCGCGAAGCGGGAGCCGCGAGGCGTGGGTCAGGGTCCGTGAAAAGCAACAGCTAGGGCAAGGGTCGGTCCACAGTGCAGCCTGTTCCTCCGTGAAGGCACACACAAAGCTCAGGTCCAGCCCTGATTTCTAGTCACAGGGAGGAGGAGGCGGCGGGAAGAGGACCAGCTGTGGCAGGTTAGCACACTGCCCGCTGGTCCTCGCAGTCCCGCTGCAAGCCTGGGATGGAATGCGGCTTCAATACTCAGCTCGGTGATCCCTGTGACGTCCAGATACTCGAGCGGCGAGGCCTGGGTCAGGGTCCGTGAAAAGCAACAACTAGGGCAAGGGTCGGTCCACAGTGCAGCCTGTTCCTCCGTGAAAGCACACACAAAGCTCAGGTCCAGCCCTGATTTCTAGTCACAGGGAGGAGGAGGCGGCGGGAAGAGGACCAGCTGTAGCAGGTTAGCGCACTGCCCGCTGGTCCTCGCAGTCCCGCTGCAAGCCTGGGATGGAATGCGGCTTCAATACTCAGCTCGGTGATCCCTGTGACCTCCAGATACTCGAGCGGCGCCCGCGAAGCGGGAGCCGCGAGGCGTGGGTCAGGGTCCGTGAAAAGCAACAGCTAGGGCAAGGGTCGGTCCACAGTGCAGCCTGTTCCTCCGTGAAAGCACACATAAAGCTCAGGTCCAGCCCTGATTTCTAGTCACAGGGAGGAGGAGGCGGCGGGAAGAGGACCAGCTGTGGCAGGTTAGCGCACTGCCCGCTGGTCCTCGCAGTCCCGCTGCAAGCCTGGGATGGAATGCGGCTTCAATACTCAGCTCGGTGATCCCTGTGACGTCCAGATACTCGAGCGGCGCCCGCGAAGCGGGAGCCGCGAGGCGTGGGTCAGGGTCCGTGAAAAGCAACAGCTAGGGCAAGGGTCGGTCCACAGTGCAGCCTGTTCCTCCGTGAAAGCACACACAAAGCTCAGGTCCAGCCCTGATTTCTAGTCACAGGGAGGAGGAGGCGGCGGGAAGAGGACCAGCTGTGGCAGGTTAGCCCACTGCCCGCTGGTCCTCGCAGTCCCGCTGCAAGCCTGGTATAGAATGCGGCTTCAATACTCAGCTCGGTGATCCCTGTGACGTCCAGATACTCGAGCGGCGCCCGCGAAGCGGGCGCCGCGAGGCGTGGGTCAGGGTCCGTGAGAAGCAACAGCTAGGGCAAGGGTCGGTCCACAGTGCAGCCTGTTCCTCCGTGAAAGCACACCTTTTATGCAGATACCCGCCGGATGAGTGGACCTCAGGTCACAAATAAAAAGAGGCGATGTGCAAGGAGAGGGGATGTTTGGCGCTATGTCTGCTTTGATAGCTTACCGTGATATGACAGCCTTCCCCAAACCCCCTCTAGAGACAGCTATGCCAATGAGAGAGGCGGCCCCTGTCTTTGTTAATGCACTCACCGATGCCCAAAATAATGGCCGAGTGCCTGTTGAAGCCCACTGGCATAGGCTATGGGTTCATGTCCCTTGGAAAAGGTCAGAGGTAATGCAGTTGAAAGGGCAGTTACCAGATCCTCAAAAAAATCCAGCTGCCTTTTACAAAGAATTAGGCCAGATAATATCTGCTGGTACACTTATTCTTGAAGACAACAACTTGCTCTTTGGTACGGTTGTTCCTACTGAAATTTGGGATAAAATTCGACATACTGACCATGAAGTAGAGCTGGGAGGTAAATGGGCTAATCTGGAAGCTATGGAAGACGCAAGGGCAGGGGGGACTAAGCCAGAAGCTGCCATCCTGACTGTGCCCGGTAAAATAATAACACTTATGAAAACATTTTTGCCAAAAAGTCATTAACTGGGATAAGATAAATGCCTGTAGGCAACGAAAAGAATGATGATTATGATGAAGTTGATGAAACAGGTTTCTATCAAGCATAGGACAGCCAGGAAAGGGGTATTACGAGAGTGCAAATTCCAGTGTGTTCAAATGTCAGTTGTGGGGAATGATCAGAATTTTCTTCGGATACTGGGGCCACCAGGTCTTCTATTGCACGCCTGTCAGTCCTGGAGGCACCCCTTTCTGGCAACATGAATGTTTCCGTGGGTTTTGCAGGAACACCCGTGACCAGCCCTGTCTCTGAACCCCTCCCTCTCGATATTGGCCCTACACATGTTGACGCTCCCTTGGCCCTCACTACAGGTTGCAGTGAAAACCTATTAGGACTGGATGTATTGAAAGCTTTGTATGCAACCATATCATGTAGTCCCCAAGGTGTATTCCTAAAGATTTCCCCCACCACAGCCTCCTATATGTATCCGTCCGGTCCCCTCCCACCAGAGTTGCAGTCTTTACCATCATCCCTCTGGGCATCATCAGACACTGATGTCGGCTGTCTCAATATACCCCCTCATGTGGTACGTATTCAGCCCGGTGCCATCCTTCCCCACCTTTGACAGTATCAACTGCCCGCGGAAGGAGAAGCGGCCCTTTTAATAATAATATCTGAATTGATGGACAAGGGCGTAGTGGAGGAGACACGTGGTAACTGTAACAGTCCCATTATTCCGGTTCTTAAAAAGACCAATGGAGATGCTCTCTCCCCTAAAATATACAGATCAGTGATTGACCTGAGAGCCCTTAACAAAATAACGATCTCCCAATACCCTGTTGTCCCCGACATTACAGCCCTCTTGACGATGGTCCCTTCTGACGCCACGCACTTTTCTGTCATAGATCTGAAGAATGCCTTTTTCAGTATTCCTATACATCCTGACAGCAGACATTTTTTGGGTTTCTCCTTTGGTGGGCGGAGCTTTATATTTTGCCGCGCACCTCAAGGCTTCACCGAGAGCCCCAGTATCTACAGTCAAGCTCTCAAAAGTCAACTAGATTCCTTGGAACTCCCTGATAATTCCGCACTGCTGCAGTATGTTGATGACCTCCTCATTACTGCAAATTCCACCCCGACATGTAAAGAGGCTACTCTCTGTTTATTACGCCACCTTGCCCTCCATAACCACAAGGTCTCTTTAAAAAAGCTTCAGTTTTGTCAAGAGAAGGTGACCTATTTAAGTCATCTTCTCTCGATGGAGGGAAGGCAGCTCATCGCTGATCGTGTAGCCGTAATCAATGCTATGGCCGGCCCACGGACACAAAAGCAGGTGCGAGCCTTCATAGGTCTAACCTCATAATGCAGACAGTGGATTTCCAAGTTTTCGGCCATGGTCAAACCTCTTCTTGCCCTCACCACTAAATACATATCAGACAGTTCCTTTCCATGGACTAGAAAGCATATGCAGGCCTTCCAGGATTTAAAAAGAGCTCTGTGTACTGCTCCAATCCTAGGTACTCCTGATTATAACAAACAATGTTTTATTTTTGCACATGAGACAGACGGCTGTGCATGCGCTGTCTTGACCCAGATGTTCTGAGGTCACCGTCGGCCATGTGCTTATTTTTCAGCCACCTTAGATCCTGTTTCAAAGGCTCTCCCAGGATGCCTACGGGCGACAGCTTTGGCTGCACTCATGGTCCGTCAGAGTGCGGGGATCGTCATGAACTCCCCCTTGACTCTGATGGTTCCCCATTCTGTGGATACCCTCCTTAATAACACCAAGACACAACACCTCTCTAGACTCACAGGATATGAACTGACACTCTTTTCCAGCCAAATTAACATCAAGAGATGCACTGTCCTGAATCCCGCCACCTTACTCCCACTAGACACTCAGGCTGCTTGTTTAGATCTACATTACTGTATATTGAAGACAGAGGAGGAGACAAAGGGACGGGTTGACTTACAGGATACCCCGATAGCAGACCCAGAAGGTACACTGTATGTGGACAGATCATGTCTCAGAGGGCCAGATGGTAACACATCAGCCGCCTCCGCCCTCACGACATTGGAGTAAGTAGAAGAAACAGCTCAGATTCCGGGGTGTTCTGCTCAGGCTGCAGAATTAGTGGCCCTCACTAGAGCCTGTGAGTTAAGCAAAGGAATAACAGTTAATATCAACACTGACAGTCAGTATGCCTTTGGGGTGGCTCACAACTTTGGGAGACTGTGGAAAGAAAGGAATTTCCTCACTTCACATGGGACGAAAATTCAACATGGCCCCCTAATTCAACGATTATTAGACTTCCTGACATTTCCCAGAAAGGTAGCTAATATAAAATGTAAAGCGCATAAGAAAGTGACGGATGATGTTGGAAAAGGCAATGCCCTGGCTGACCAGAGAGACAGCTCTTAAGAAAAAGGAAGGAATGTATGTGGGAGGTCCTTCCTGGGTGGTGGCAGAGGGGGGCATGGTTGAAGATACAGTACAGAGTGTGATCGATATTCAATCCCATGCTACCCCTGAGGAGCTGAGGATGTGGACAGAGCATTTAGCGGTAAAGGAAATAGATGGTTGTTGGGCCCGTATCACTATGGAGAGACAATGGATGTTGCCCGACAGTCATGTGCTACCAGTAGTATCGATGGTCCATGGCCCTGCTCACATTTAAGTATTACAAAAGGGGATGGTGATGGACGGAGCATCTGAACCAATCAAACACTCACACCCAGTCAACAGATCTGGGTTTAATCCATCACCGTTCTTTAGCCCACTCTGCTACCCCAGTTCAGACATGGCCAAATGCAAATCAGTCTGACCCTGTGCCTTATGGTAACAGTCCAGCCCGAACTGCTAAGCCATGCCTTCCCTGGACCGGAAACAAGCTTCCTAGGACCCTAGATTTAGATGTAATCCTTGATGGAGGTCTTTGCATCCACGAGTTTCTCGAGCGCAATCCCCGTGTACTTCCTGTGACCAGGAGGCTGTTTTCTTCTCATCTGCTGCTCTGACCCTTTATAAACAAGAGGCATGTGAAGTGTGAACTTGCATAAAAGCCCCGCCCGTTTGGCCCTGCCACACACACACACTAGGGTATGAAACGTCTTCCCGCTCTTTCCTCACTATGATGGACAGCTCACTCGAGGGACCTCGGCGCCTTTCGGCGCAGTGGCAAAGTTACAGACACACGTGGTCACTGGAGACTACTCTTCTGGCCCTTTACGCAGCTGTAGTGTAGCAAAAGCACTATACATTTACCCAACGAGGTAGCACTTACTGATTAGCCAGTAGAAAGTACTCCAGTTGAGTAGAGGTATGGCACAACACGGTGGCATCTTCGTGGATAAATATGCAGGCAGGATTCATTCTGGCACGATGCTCCTGTCACAAAAATTAAACCTCAACAGGAAGCACTTACAGATATAAGCAGGTGCCCGAGTTGAAGCTCAAATTCAGTCGCGCATTATAATCAGCCCAAACAACTAGTAAGTACGGTCCAGGTGTGCTTCCTCCCCATATCTACCACCTACAATTAGATGTAATCCTTGATGGAGGTCTTTGCATCCACGAGTTTCTCGAGCGCAATCCCCGTGTACTTCCTGTGACCAGGAGGCTGCTTTCTTCTCATCTGCTGCACTGATCGGTCGCTGACCCTTTATAAACAAGAGGCATGTGAACTCGCATAGAAGCCCCGCCCATTTGGCCCCGCCACACACACACACACTAGGGTATGCAAAATCTTCACGCACTTTACTCACTATGATGGACAGCTCACTCGAGGGACCTCGGCACCTTTCGGCGCGGTGGCAAAGTTACAGACACACGTGTCACATTATTTGTGCAAATGGCAAAAAAATCCGCAAGTTCACTGGAAAATCCGCGAACTTGTGGATTTTTTTGCCATTTCGCGCGAATTAGCGGACCGCGAATCCGCAAAATTCGCCCATACTTATTCACATTAGCGCGAAAGGGATATGTAAGTTGCTGGAACTCACCTGGTATAACTCAAAGATACCAGCATATGCTGAGAGGATGGTCAAAACATGCATGATTTGCCTTATGTACAAGCCGGGAAAAGGTACAGTGAACCCTGGAGGTGGATTCTCCCCTCCTACCTTTCCTTTCGAAGCCTTCCAGATGGATTATATCCAGATGGACAGATGTAACAATTTAAAATACGTCCTGGTGGTGGTCTGTACCTTCAGCCAATGGGTGGAGGCCAACCCTGTTAAAGACTGCACCGTTACCACTACCGCCAAAGTACTATTGAAAGAATACTTCCCACGATTTGGTTTGGCCGTTCGGTCTGGAGTGACAACAGGACACACTTTACGGCTCAAATAATGGAGTATGTCTGTTCAGCACTGGGTATGAAACAAAAATTTCATGCAGCTAACCACCCCCAGCCGGCAGGTCGAGTAGAGGTGTACAATGGCATCCTAAAGACTAAAATGGCCAAGATTGTAGTCGAGATAGGTGTCACTTGGGTTGATGCTCTACCCCTGGCTCTGCTGTCTGTCAGGAGAATGGCCCATACCAGGATAGGACTGTCTCCCCATGAAATTGTGTTCGGGAGTCCTGCCAAGGTGTGGGGTGTTCCACGGCCCCAGAAACTGTCTGATGTTGAGTACCCTGTGTTAACTGATTATCTGTCCAGTTTGACTAACACCTTTTGTACTCTTTACCACCAGGTGCATGAGGCCATACCTGATAAAAGCGATGGCCCAGGACACGTTATGTAACCTGGCGACTGGGTTATGATTCACAACTTTCAACGTACTAGGAGCCTCGAGCCCCGCTGGACACAGACCCGTCAGGTATTACTGGCCACCCGCACTGCCATGAATGCTGAAGGTCGGAAGAACTGGATCCACGCGACGCACTGCAGACAAGTGCCTCTGCCTCTCCCCTATGATCAGTGGATGAGAGAAGGATGAGGAGACTCAGAGACAGAAATAGTCCCGACGTTTGTTCCATCCAGCGACGCAAGATAACATTTCACATCTACGGAAGCAGAGAGTGACAGTATACTAAAGGGAAAGGTGGAACACTCCCCTCACTCTGCTCAGCATCAGGAACAATTATCCCCCGACCATACTGATCGTACTTCTACCAGATATAACTTGCGTCCCAGAAGGAAGGCTGGCCTTTGACTTCGCTCAGGAACCTTCAGGCTGTAGGGCTGTGATCTCCCGGCGAAGACCAGTGCTGGTATGTCAGACTAAGGTACGCCCCTAGGGCTCTTGGCACCTGCATCCAGTGAAGCAACCACCAATCACAGACAGCCGCTACTGGTCCCTGGCTTAGTACCATGGCAGCCGTCCAATACACTCAAGTCCAGAAACGATATGTCAGTCTCCTACATGGCAAGTGCTTCGTTGCCCCCGTGGTGGCGCTGTTTGTCTCAATCACCTTGTCTATCATCGGTTGGATGTTACTGATATACTATCCTGTTACCCCACCAACTCCTACCCCGACTCCTGCAGAGCATCAGTATTTCACGTTACCCGCCCACGAATTACCCCGCCGTGCAGAATTTTTCAATAACACCTTTGTCCAGATGTATCATCATCATCAGCTGATCATAAATACTTCCAACTGTTGGGTATATGGACTGATGCTGCATGCTATGACACAAACTGTCCCATTCTTTCCTTCTCCTTTTTCCATTTCTGTGTCCTGTCTTGCATGGTGGATGTTGATGCAGGAGGCCTATACTATCAATGGTACTGCCAATTCTGTCCTTGGAACATTTCAAGATGACTTAGTTCTGGCGAAACAGGTCTGGCAATACCAACACCCCTTTTTGCCCAACCGGCTCATCAACATTGCTATTACCAACGGATGAACTCGGTGAGATGTTGGTATTTAACTCAACTTCTCGCCAAACATTTACCAAATTTCGCGCCAGAAGGCTACTACCTGATGTACGAAACACTCTGAACGTTATAAATGTGCGGGCTGTGTCTGCACCCATGGCTTGGGAACTAAGAAAGTTGGTACTAGTATCTGTGACATCATTAAAACTTTAAACTCTACGTCTCCTCCAAAGTTGGTGGCGTCCCCCAACACTTATTTTGTCTGTGGCACAGCAGCCTACACTTGCCTCCCCGTAACTGGTCTGGTACCTGCTATCTGGCCTTCCTCCTTCCACCAACATATTCTACCCATGGAGATTTCCACCTGTTGATGAAGGGCGCTTTGCGCCGCTCACGTAGGGTTGTCATATCGGCTGAGGATACAGTAGGCCAGGAAGCTGGGGACTTCTTTAAGGGGTTCCTCCCATTCTGGGGCCCCATGGCAAACAGTCAGGCTATATGAGGACTGACCAGGGTCCTTGAGGCCACCATCAAAGAAACAGCTGGTGCCCTCTTCAACATCACTGCAGAGCTGTAGGCAAACCGTCTTGTAACACTTTAAAATCGTATGGTCCTTGACATCATCCTCGCTGATCATGGTGGTGTGTGTAAATTGATTGGCTCCAGCTGCTGTGTGTATATTCCAGATCACGCACCCACAGTATATGATGCCATCAACATTTGCATCACCTTTCCTCTGAAATTCATCAGGATGAAGGCAACTGGTCCCTCACAGGCTGGATCTGGGGCCTCCTTTCCCAATGGGGATGGAGGGTCCTCATCTTCCTTGCCTTGGGAGTGGCTGCCCTAGTCTCCTGCTGTTTGTGCATTAATTGCCTGCCAATGCTCTGTGCAATGTATGTTCAGGCTCTCAAGCCTCAACCCTCTAACATTCACTACACCAATCTGAAACAGATGATCTCATGAATATCGACATTCCCACTCAATGGCAAAAAGAGGGTCTGAGGAAAAGTGTCCTTCTTGTCGGCATTTATTTTGTGTCAGGACTCCATTATTTTTGCATTGCCATTTCGTGTCAAACACCTCTGCACGACCCTCCTGGTCGTTTCTGCTGATTTCTGATGAAATTCTAACTGTCACAACCACCCTGCCCTTCCTGCTCCTTGTGGTTGAGCCAATTTCGAAAAAGGGAACAAAGAATTGGCCTCACCACCCTCGGACTGAACTCCTTCACACATCCATCCTGTTTCGAAAGACTTGGTCACGCCACCGTCTCAGAACTTGTTTCTTTCACATATCCTGTTGTTCAAGATCTGTCTGCTCTCTCACGTAAACATCCTGTTTTGCAAGACCTGTCCGTAATCTTTTGTACCATCTGTTGCAGCCCCCATCCTGCCTGAGCAAAGAATGGTGCAACTGCATTTTGACTCAGGGCGCCAGGCCCCCACCCAAACTGGTTTCTTAAGGTGGGAAATGTGTATGTAAGGCCTGTAAGCTGCGGAGTGAAGCAGCAGCCTCCTCTGTCTTGTCTCCAACGAGCTCGGGACTCGGTTCCATAGCCCGGGCTATTCGAATAAAACTTGATTCCTCCTGCAGACGAAGGCTCCTGTGTCTCCTTTTTCTATATAAGGAGGGTATGGAAGACTTGGGCGGTTCCCCTGCCGCCGAGACCCAGTAAGTGGGTATAACCGGTTCTTCAACCTGATCTTGAATTAGAGATTGTATATATAAACTTTTGAACTTACAAACATCTTGCTGTATATAGTGTTAGATCTCTCTTTGACATCCTCCTAAACCCCCTTTTAATGCCATTGAGCCTTTGATTGCTGTTATCTATTAACTATGTTTGTCCACAGGAACCATTGTTTCTGTTTACATTTTTTCAATCCTGAAGGCAGGTTGCTTGGTTCTAAGTGTGAGGGTGCCCCTGTATGAGCAGGATAACCCTACAGCCTTCGTAGTCCATTATCCTGGGTTGTAAGCGAGACAGTGAGACAGCCATATAACATATAGCAGGGCACCATGTCATTATGCGATGGCCATCTCGAAACTAGCCTGTAAGGAACTCTGTCATGGTTGGTATCAAACAAGTTGGAATCATACCCCCTCATCATATACGGTGAGGTATGATTTCAAGCACTGTAAAAGCCCTCCGTTAGGCCCTCAGTGCTCCCAGTACCAGTCTTCTAGACCCGGACAGCACAACATGACTGCTGCCGACCAGAGACACAATGCTGCCCTGCTGCTGGTGAGTCAAGCTCGAGCAGGGGAAGGTAGAACAATAGGCATCCTGTCACAGGGAGGTGTGACAACCTCCCAGACATGGTTTAGTGAATTGCGGAAGGGTGGGAGTGCTTGCCAGCACCACATAGTATGCGTGCAGGGCACATTTGGTGCCCTCCATGCATAGTCCAGTTCAAACCAGTAAAGGGAGTTTTTGGCTACTGCTCTGGCACAAAACTAAACAAAGGGCAGGGGAGTATCCTCCCCCTTATCCAACCCTTCCTTAGGGAGGGACTCCTGTATCGTCACAACCCTTTCCTTAGGGTATTTACCGGCTTACCTGTTGGTGGGTCCCTCGATTCATTGTGGAACATGATACCATTCAGACACCACTTCAACTTCAATCATCTGGGCACTTTGGACTTCGCTGGACTTCGCTCTGGGCATTAAGGCTGCAACCGGAAAGACTCCTGCTGCTCCTGATCTCACCTGTCTCATCTGCTGCAATGCCGGGCTCCATTTAGGAACCCATCCAGGGCCTGTGGACATCCAAGACACCTCAAGGAATTTCCCTTAAAGTGATAGAGTCACTTCCCTGCATCTGACGGCACCCCAACTAAGCTGAGCGATATGCTGATCCTAGGCTCCTACTGACTCCAAAAGGCCCAGCAACACAGGTCGTGGCTCTTCACATTCCTCAAGGCCTGCCCTGTCCTTTTGCCAAGCTTGAAGCCAGTATCCCTCGTAGGAGGAGCAGGAACCGAACCCCTGTCCACCGCTTCAACTTGCAGTTGCAAAGGCTTGTTGGCTTCTTTCAAGCAAGATCTTCGGGCTCCAAGTAGCACCAACCTCGAGCATTCCCAGTGACCAAGATCTTCATCCTCACAACATCACTTGCACTGTGAGCCTGCAACTTTAGTGAGCTGCTTGAAATCCTGTGCAACTCCAGCGCCTCAGACCTGTGGGTCCTCTTGAGGTTCACTTTTGAATTCTTTTGGTATCCCCTGATTGCTTGGGCCTGCCGTGACTCCCCTGTTTGAGGTGAGTCTCCTGGAACTTGATGGTCCCATCATTGCACCTTTTTCAACTTCCAAGGCTTGTGGGTGCTCCCGCCGGACTCCGAACCCTCAACTCTCAACATATGACTTGGCACAGCTCGTGTGCGGCTCCTGGTCTACCACAGCGTCGCCTGGTCCACCATTCCAGCTCTCTCACAGCATCCGACATTGGTGGGCATTCGTTTTACGTGCCTCCTGGTCACTCCTGAGTGGCAAAGACTCTGTCCCTTCGGCTTGCAGGTTCTTCACATCTTGCATCCACCTTTGGGCTCCACTGGACACTTGCACCTTCTCCAGCAGCGACATCTTTCTGAAGTCCTCCATTGGGTATGACGGCCGTTCCTGACACCACTTCACACCTATGCACCTGGCTTGCCTGGCACAGGTAACCTGGCTCCTAGGGTATCCACGGGTGGGGTGGCTCTCCAACCTCTTGTCCTCTATGTGGTTTCTTCAGGGTCCACTTGGAGGGGCCCTCTTTCTTTAAAAATGAAACCATCAACTTACCAATTGATTTGTACAGATAACACGGTTGTGTTCTTACACTGCACACGACCTCCGTGGGGATCCTAGATACTCACCATGGGTGGTTCCTTGGGCCCCTGACATTTCTACTTAATCTGATTATTGTCTTGACTCGAGTCGTGGTTCGCATACCAATATTTTAGTATATGGTTTGGTCCCCCTCTGGTGACCACTGTGTATTCTGTGCTCCTTACCTGTTTCTATTGCACAGTATTCTGTGGATTGTGTTAATACTCAGGCTAGGAGATATCTAAATGTGTTAGTGTGTGTCTTATCAAAAATTCCTATTTCTATAAACTCACTTTGTAGTTCTTTTTCATTTTATCTATACCTAACCTATAAGATTATACACTAGTAAAACAAGCTGCTTTACACTCCTTCTGGACTAAGCCTGAAGGTTGTTCTCCATAGCTACCACTTAGAGAGCTTTCTAAGGTTGTCTAAGACCCCTAAAAGCACTATAAGGGTTGTCTGGATCAGTGCAAGGTGTCCACTTACATACGTGTACATCATATACTGAGCCAGCCTATAATACATCCCCATTGACAGATGCAGGATCTGCAATGAGACCTGATGTTCCAGTGAGTGCAGCATCGGGGAAATCCCTCCAACCTGGTCTTGATCTCAGAATGACGCTTTTTTTTGGGGGCCCTTTTTGGCGCTTTTTGGGGCCCTGTTTTGGGCTTTTAGGGGCATTCACCAGCCTGCCCACACCACCCTGGTGGGACTCCAGTCCCAGGGTGTACCATTGGCTGTTTCCTGCACCTCCACAAGGAAGATGAACACGTTTGTGGGACTACAAGTCCCAGGATGCATCTGGTCTTCCTCCCGCTGCCGGAGAAGAGGGGAAGGCACCAACACAGCGGATAAAATCGCTGTCACATCCCCCACGTCGTGGGACACACGCAGGCCGCGCCCGGGCCAAAGGCAGGCCCATCCTTGCCCATCATTGCCTGGAAGAGGCAGGTCAGGACCACCTCTCTTGGTTCTGTGGTCACCCAGGCAGTTTCTTTGGACTTATGGACTGTCAAGATGCAAACTGTGAGTTGCAGACACTGGGGCTGATTCACAGAACTTACTTAAGACAAAATCCTAAACTTACTACTTTTGGTATTCACTGAAGGCATTTAATATTAGTAAAGTTAGGATTTTGTCTTAAGTTTGACTTAAGACAAACTTAAGGCAGATTTAAGAAAGACTTAAGACAAACTTAAGACAAAATCCTAACTTAAGTCTGTCTTAAGCCCCAAAAGCCTGCATCTGGGGGTGAGTCCCAAAATTCCAAGAAAGGCAAAAAGAAACCTTGGTGTTACTTCTGTATGGTGAAGAGCCATTGGACAAAAGATGCTGAATGTTCAAAGGCCTAGAAAACTATTCCTAATACCACTGCCCCTACCGCACTTGCTCCCCCCAAGTACAAGTAGTAGCACAGCAAACAAGGGATTAGTGGGATTAACCTTGGGTACTGAGATGGGTTCTGACTTAGTCAGAACACCAGCTCAGGCTGTGTTAGTCTGTGATGGTGGCATGGATCTTGCTATCTTACTAGTCAATGTCACTAACATGGGCAAGTACGATAACAACATTTAATTAATGGAAAAGAAGCAATGGCTTACAGGGATACAGGGCCCAGTGTTACTATAGTGACAGAGAAACGTGTGTATCCTGAATAGGTCATTGCTGGAAGCGTGTACCAAGTCACCATCGCTAGCAATGCCTGTGCTTGCTATTCCTTGGCAGTTGTGAACCTCAGCTGGGGAGGGGTAACTGGACCAAAAGGGTTGTGGTATCCCCAGACCTACCTGTAGATAGTGTGTTGGGCAATAATCTGGAATCCTCACCCTGGTCTGCAGTGGAGTTCAGGACTCATGCAGAGACCATGGGCATCTCTGCCAGTGTGGTTCCTGTCACCAGGGCTCAGGCCAAACACTCACCACTGAAAAACCACTGGATCCTGGAAAATGGACCAGTTGCATCTCAAGAGAAGGAGCAGGAAGGGCAAGGAATTGCCCTACTCACAAAAGATTAGTCTCCTGGGGGGGGGGGTGATCTTAATCTCTGTGAAGGAACTGTGCCGGAGGAGCTTGGGCCTGATCAAGCAGAGTTCTTGGAGGCACAGGCCCATCCAGGGCATATCTGAGTCCCTCAGTCAGCAAGCTGCTGCTGAGGAAGCAGGGATTGTCAGTGGATCCCATAGGATCCATTGGGAGGATGGACTCCTGTACTCTGAGGATAGAGACTCAAAGCCTGGTACCACCAGGAGGTTGGTGATACCCCAGAAGTACAGAGATTTCCTACTCTCACTAGCACATGACATACCTCTTGCATGACACTTAGGGCAAAGCAAGACTTGAGATAGGCTTGTTCCTCACTTTCACTGGCCCCATATGTCTAAAGACACCAAGGAGTTTTGTTGTTCCTGTGCCACTTGCCACGCCAGTGGTAAGCCAGGTGGCACCATGAAGGTTCCTTAATTCCACTTCCAGTGGTTGGGGTTCTCTTTGAGAGGGTAGGGATTGGCATTTTTGGCCCCTTAAACCCTCCAACTGCATCAGGGCACAGTTACATACTAGTGGTGGTGGAGCATGCCACTAGGTACCCAGATGCTATTCCCCTTAGGACCACCACAGCTCATGTGGTTGCTAGGGCCCTAATGGGAATTTTTCTCCAGGGTGGGCTACCCTAAGGCGGTCTTAACTGACAGAGATACCAGCTTCATGTCAAGTTACATCACTACAATGTGGTAATAGTGTGGAGTGAAGTGTAGGTTTACCACACCCTACCATTCACAATGCAATGGGCTTGTTGAAAGGACCAACAAGATCCTCAAGGGTATGATCATGGAACTCCCAGAAAATCGTAGGCGAAAATGGGATGTCTTACTTCCCTCCCTTCTCTTTGCCTACAGAGAGGTTCCTCAGAAGGGGGTTGGCTACAGCCCATTTGAGATTCTGTTTGAACATCCAGTTAGGGGGGCCTTGTGTCTAGTGAAGAAAGGTTGGGAGCAACCTCTCAAACCTCCTAAACAGGACATCATGGACTATGTCATTGGCGTGCGTTCACTCATAGCTGAGTACATGAAGAAGGCCAGCAAAAACCTGGAGGCCAGCCAACAACTTCAAAAAGCGTGGCATGACAACAAGGCTGTCTTTTTATGTTTTGTTTTTTTGTTTGAATCTTCTTATTGACATTTAGTTTTAAGCAACAACATTAGTTTGACATTGTACATATTAAACACATTTGAGACCTACTGATGCTGGTATAGTGACACTAGCGTGCGTTTAGCATGGCGTGCATGAGAAAAGCAAGGATCCTATCTAAACAGGGTTGCACGCCGATGACGGTGCTGACTGGATATGGCCATGTGGTATGTTACGCGCATATGGTCTATAGGTGTTATGCCACATATTTGAACAGTGGGAGCAGAGTTAAAAAAAATGAGGGCAAAAAAAGTCAATAGAGGAGAGGGATAACCATATGTGATCTGTTCCTGTGGTGTAATACAGTGGAGGACTATCTGCTTGTAGTAGGTGCTGAATGTCGTATGTATTAACTGGCTGATCAGTAATTGTGGAACTCTGCCCTACTTGTGTCTCCACGGAAGCAACTTCAGGTTGCTACATTTGGACGGCCTAGTCTCCCATCCCCACAGGCAGTCCCCTGCGGGTGTATCTAGGCCATGTAGATCAGTCACAATAGCCCCCCAACTACTCCCTCCACAGGGCCACTCCTTCTGCCCTGGCCCAGTTGAGCAATGAACGGAGCCAGGCTATCGCGTGTGGGTCCATTGGAGTTTTCCAACATTTGGTGATTAGGCGCTTTGCTGTAACTAGGCCCAAGTATAGAAATCGGGGAGTGGCCCTGTTTTTCTTGCCTCTCTTAAAGAGGTGCAAAATATATACCTCCCAACCAAAAGGGATGTCACACCAGTGCAACAGGCCAGGGTGATTGGTACGTCAGCCCAGAACTCTCCCAGGGCGGGTCAATGCCATAGCATGTGCAGTAGTTCAGTGTTGGTTAAATGGCACCGGGGGCAGACTGAGTCAGTGCGGTGAATGTACTTATTAGCTTGGGCTGGGGTGAGGTATGCCTGGTGTAGGATGAAGAACTGAATCTGGCAAAAGTGCTGATAACGAGGGACGTGCACGGACCCCCCAACATGGCGGTCTATTCCTTGTCTGAGAGGGCACACCCCAGATCGTCCTTGCAGTGTTGTTTTAAGGGGCAGCCTAATCACTGTATGTTAGTGGAGAGACAATGCAAACCAACGAGTCAGGTGGCTCCCTTCCCCCATTATATGCAAGTACTGGATCATATGGTGTGTGGGAGGCTCCGCAGTGAGGTTGTCCCACCTGGATGATAGATTGATTATTAATGCATGGTGTAATAAGAAATGTCCCGGATGTAGGCCCTCCTCTGAAATAAGCTTGCTTATGGGATGAGGGTACCATTGTGAAAGAGATCCCTATGTCGTGGATACCTTCTGTGTCCCAATAGCGCATTTCTGCTGCCATGGTAGGGGAGCTTCACTTAGGCCTTCCCAATAGGGGGATAGCAGGGGCGTATGGTGCGGTGCCACATGTGACAAATAGGCTTGTATGCTATTGAGAGAAGTAAAGAGTTTGTATTCCTGGTCTTCGCACATGGGTGGAACATGTAAAGTAGAGTGATTTGATACGGGAGATTGTAGAGTGGCTGTGTCTGACAAATATCGAGAAGTTAACCATCTGGTTATCCATTGTAACTGAGCGGCTAGGTAATAGTGCTCAAGGTTATGCCCTGCATGTCTGCCCTGCCCTGTTGGTAAATAAAGCTTCTTTATGGAAACACTATGCCTAGACACCTCTCAGACAAATCTCTGACAATTTTTCCCATCTACAGAAAAAGGGGGATGAAGATAGGTAGGGTAGTGAAATAGTAAAGAAAGCGAGGAAGGATCACCATCTCTGTGAGGGCTACTCTGCAAGAGACAGCCAATGGGAGAGTTTCCCAGAAGGCCATCTACGATTAAATAGCAGAGGTGGCTTTGGTGACATTGCTCTCAAACAGGCGGTTTTGTTCCGGTATAGGACGACCCCCAAATATCTGAAGGTGTCAGTACATAATTGCACTGGCACCCCACCCAGTGAATACCCCGGGTCTATGACAGCTAGAGAGAAAGGAAAAAGAATGGACTTCACTGCATTGACACGTAGCCCTGACGTGAATAACGAAAGTGCAAATTCTAAAGAGGGAGGGATGGAGTGGAGGTCTTTCATACAGAAGAATGTCATCAGCATATAAAGATATTGTGTGTATGCCGTCTCCCAGGGGATTACCCATGTCCACACGTGAGCGGATGTATGCCGGCCAGTGGATCTACTGCTAGGGGGAAAAAAGATGGGATAATGGGCAGCCTTGTTAGGTCCTGTGACCTACACTTATGGAGTCCCAGATATAGGGTCCTGCTTTAACACAGACCCTCAGGTGGTTGTACAGCAGCTTCACCATGCTAAGAAAGAAGGGGCCTTTGCGGAACCTAGGTAAGGTCGAAAAGAGATAGTCTCATTCGAGAGAGTCGAAGGCTGTCTCAAGGTCAAGCTCCAGGCATTCCGAGCTGGGCCAGTTCATTGGGGCATATTCTGCCACTCTGAAGTAGCGGCGAAGGTTGAGAGCGGTGTTTCGGGCCGGGATGAACCCATTCTGGTTCGAGTGCACCAAGGAGGGAATGTTGGGTGCGAGCCAGTAAACGAGGATCTTCACCAATATTTTGTAGTCTATGTTTAAAATTGCTAGGGTTCTGTAAGACACCGGTGCTGTGGGATGCTTGCCTGGTTTTAATAAGGAGACTACATTAGCCATGCATAAAGAAGGGGGCAGAGCAGAGCTGTCTATTGCAGAGGTAAAGAGTGCATGCAAACGTGACACAAAGACTTCTGCATATGTCTTAAAAAATTCTGTAGGGAGTTCGCCTGGCCCCGATCTTTTCCTCTATGCCAGTGACGACAGCGCTTCCTGAATTTCATCTACTGTTAAGGGGGAGTCCAATGTTAGGTGCTGGTCAAGAGGTAGAGTAGGCAAACCAACAGAGTCCAGAAAAGCGCCTATTTGTTGGGAGTCCCCATGCAAGCTGGACACATAAAGCATAGAGTAATGTCTAGTCATGGCTGTGTGCATGTCCAGTTGTGTGTGTCTCATTTGCCGTAGCTTGTCTCTTATAGAATGTATGGGATGGTGTGGGTGCTCATGTCTAATTAGGTATGCAAGTAGTTTACCTGCCATATTGGACATTGCGTGGGCAAGTGCTGAGTGAGCTAAGTAGTTGTGACAATGCAGCTTATCCAGGAGCTATAAGGGTCCACTTGCGTAGTGTCTAATTGTGTTTTGGCTTCAGAGGGGGTGACAGACAATGATTCCCAGTGAAAGAGCTTCCACTCAATAGTGGTCAGAGAGGCATCCAGTTGCTTACAAATGCTCCATGTAAGGTCCAGGCAGTGTCCCCTAGTCGCAACCTTAAAGGCCTCCCATTCTGTCCAGTTGGAGTCCGTGGAGCCGGCATTGTGCTTAAAATAATCGAGCAATGCCGTTTCCAAGGAGCTGCAGAAAGCCTGATCCGCCAATGCTGCTTTTTGCAGCTGCCAGGTTAAGATCGGTGGGGTTCTTGCTTCACAACTAAGCCGCATGATCTGAGGGTTATGGTATATGTGTGTACGGTCCAGATAACCAGTGTTTTAGATTAGGGGAAGCAGCGCTGCTGAGGTCACTATGTGGTCCAGTCACACATGCAGGTTATGGACTCGTGAGTAGAAGTAATATATCCATTAGTCAGGATTGTGCGCTCGCCAAACCTCTGTTAACAACCAGTGCCCCAGCCAGTTGTGTAATGCTTGTGCTTTCAAAGAAGCTGTAGTGCGGGTGAGGTGGGAAGGAACCATCAAGGAAGACGTCCAGGACCAAATTTAAAGCCCCATACAGGAGCCAAGGGATATCTCTCCAGAGGGATAGCAATGTGGAAAGGCTACAAAGGAAGGCCTTCTGTTCTGTGTTAGGGGTATACATTGAGGCCAGTACAAGCAACTGCCCGTTAGGCTTAGCCTTAAGGAAAACATAGTGTCCCACAGGATTGGTCACCACCTCCTCCTCTTCCCAAGGAACCCCCACCCTCACCCAGACCAAAACACCTCTAGCTAAGGAAGAGAAGTTAGTGCTGTACACTTGTCCACACGGTGTCACAACCGGGCAGCCACTAGGCTCATCAAGTGTGTCTCCTGGAGTAAACAAATACTGGCAGACCTGAGATGCAAATACTTGTAGAGTACTTACGTACAGGAGTATATATGCCCCTTATGTTCCAGGTAATGATGTTAATGCTTATCATGGGGACTGTGTGGATCTGTAAGACTCAGCCAGTGAAGCAGATTTACAATGTATGTGTGTATGATAGGGCATCCGGTCACTAGGTAAGGCACTAAATCTACAGGGAAAACCAAAAGAGGGAACCCCTAATAGGAGTTGACCCAAACAGATGTGCCCAACCATGGCAACTAACAAGTAGTCAAATGTTGACTCTGATAAGGGGTGTGTAAGAGAAGAAATGGAATAAGCAATGCATCCCCCAAACAGATACAATTATGGAGTAACATCAAAGTGTGGTGCTGTGCCTGTGCGGTGCGGCACAGGCACGAGGCGTGGGTTGTCAGGGGGGCATGGGTACCAATTGAAGATTACTGTAATGATAGAGGACTAATATCAAAAGTACTGTCAAATAATTGTGTCCGAGATCTGTGGCGTGACATCTGAAAGAATCGGCAAACCAGAGTTGGCAGACCATGCCGGTAAGGATTCGGCATCCCACCTGGACCTGGATGGTGATGCTGTAGAAACTGATGACGATCTCGCAGACTGGGGGGTTGATGCCACATGAAACGCCTCTATATAAAAATAAAATATATACATATATCAATGATTTAAAATAAAATAAAACATCCTATGACCAATTAAGACATTAAACTATTTTATACATTTCACAGCACAATAATTACAATAGCAGGCAAAATATTGGATAGCGGAGGGGTAAAATCCTTTTACCTCCAGCCAGTCCCCCCAAGCATCAGAGGGGGGAGTCAAAAAATTGAGTGTTTCCATTTTGGATTGCCCGGAGGCGGACTGGAAAGAGCAGAGAGTAGCGTAGATCAAGGTTCCACAGTTGACGCTTCACAGCCCCGAAAGTGGTGCTCCTCTTCTGCACCTGGGCAGTGTAGTCTGGGAAGAAGGAGACAGTGACATTCTGTACCTTGAGTCCTGGGTGCCTTCACACCTCTCAGTATCGTATCCCTGTCGCGGAAATTTAATTGGCGAAACCATAAGGGTTGCGGTTTAGCCCCTGGA
This sequence comes from Lissotriton helveticus, assembly GCF_964261635.1. Classification (NCBI taxonomy): domain Eukaryota; kingdom Metazoa; phylum Chordata; class Amphibia; order Caudata; family Salamandridae; genus Lissotriton; species Lissotriton helveticus. The sequence goes on from NC_136069.1 coordinate 391,031,233, forward strand.
GGCGGCCTATGGGTGGGAACCCTCTTAGGCAAGCTCAACAACAAACTGGGGAGAAAGTGATCCTGGGGGAAGCAACTCTCTCAACTAGGTCTCTGTGTAACCTAGTGGGTCCTGTCCTTCTGTCCCCTCAGGCAGACCAACCACCCCACATTATTGCGGCACAAATGACCCTCTGCATCATCTAACTTCTTTTTGAAGGTGCAGACACTGTCTAGCAGATCCTGTTGGGTCACAGTGTGGTTGCAGGATTTAGGTTGGAGGTCCGCAAGTGTAAGCAAAGTGTCATGCACACACTTGGGCAATTTCTGATGGTCTGCCCGTAAAATTGTAAAGTCACATGTGATGCTGTCTATCCTGTTCTCAAGGGACGTGCAGGTCTGATCCAGTGCTGCGCCAATTGTTTTCCACCTCTGCCAGTACTGAGTCCAGTTTAGGAGAGAGGTCAGGGCGGCGGGGAACCGGAGGTTTCTACCCACCCCTGGATGACCCCCCACTCGTGCCATGAGGCTGCATGTCCTTATGAGTGGCAAAGCAGGGACGGCCCATAACTAATTGCTGTGCATCGGGCATAGGGAGGAGTTTTTGTGCTGTTTTTGTATGTGGCAGCTGCAAAGGGCGAAGTCAATTTAGTTGTTATCAACCCTGTGAGCTCCTCACAAGTTTAGTTAAATACCCTGGGTGCTGTCGTGCCAGCCCAAGTGCTTGCATCTTGAGGACAGCAGATCTGCAGACAAGTCCGAACAGGTCAGAGACCACCCTGTCCCCCTAGGCAGAGGTCCGCGGCTGGGCTCAACGAGAGGGGTGAGGGAGGTGCTCTCGATCAACACCCTGTCCGATCCAGCCACAACTCGTGTTCAGTGTGGCGCCCTTGTAGGTGTAGGATCTTGTAGTTCCGCCTTGACTTGATGTACATGAGAGTCTCATGGGGCTATGAGGGGGAAGGGAGCTATAGGTGGGACCCGCTTTAGCACAAGGGATGGCCATAGCACCCTGTGATACAGGCCTGTGGCACAGGGTCTATTGGTGGAGCCAGCACGAGAGACTGGGCTACACGTTCCACACAGAGTGTCTCCAAAGGGAAAGTGGATTAAGGGAACAGGGTTTGGCCGCCGCTGCAGTAGTGCCTCAAGAGTTAGAAAGGCTGTGAGTGAGCGGAGGGGGAACATCCTGTGCCCGATGTGACCCCTGTGCTGACCAAATTATGGGGAAATTAAGGTTCCTTGTTGTCTGCGCTGTTGCCAGGGGTGTGCCTGCCAAGGGAGTCTAGGCCCGATCAGCACCCGGGCCTCCCTTCCCCTGGTCGTCAGAGTCTGCGATACCCCAGAGGTTCCGCAAGCCGCGGGTGGCAGTAGGAGGGACAGCTTGGGCCCAATACGACCCTCGCGCTGTCCTCAGTAGCCAGTCATTTGGGTTCCAAGGCTGTTGGGGGCTCAGCTGGTCGGCACAGCTGCAGCGCGCTTGCTCGGGGGCCTGAGCTTGTTCGCGACCCGGGTCCCTTTCCCTCCAGCTGGCTGCTGCTCGCTCACTCACCAGTCTCACCTGCAACTGTTTCATTCTGCCTGGGTGCAGCAGGCCCAATAGGGCGGCTCAACTTCTGAGTGGCGGGGACCACGATGCAGCCGATCGGGCCAGGGACCCGCAGCCTGAACGCGGTCTCCCCCCTCGCGCGGTTCCATTTTTAAATATCGATGTAAATAATATAGTTTAGAAAAATATCGATGTAAACTTATTGAATGCAAAAATATTGACTCCTATACTGAAACAGGTAAGTACAATAATATCCAATCAAAAATATCGAAGTAAAAAATATAGATGTAAAAAATACAGACTTAAAAAATATATATAACAAAATATATAAAATAATATTAATATTTTTAACAATATAAATTACATTTAATATATATTTTAACTAAATATAACAAATAAATTTAATTTTAAAAAAATAAACACAAAAATGTGTACATATACATATATTTACTTAAATACATTTTATTAACTATTATCTTTATTTAATTTATAAACTTTATAAATTATATAAAAATAAAATATATACATATATCAAAAATGTAAAATAAAATAAAACATCCTATAATTAATTAACACATTAAACTATTAAAAAAAATACATTTCACACCACAATAATTACAATATCAGGGAAAATGTTGGATAGCGGAGGGGTAAAAATTACTATTCCCACTCCAGTGAGTGCAAAAGCAAAGAAAGTGTTGGATAGAAAAGATGTAAAAAGTACTATTCCCACTCCAGTGATTGCAGCAGTAGGGAAAGTGTTGGATAGCGGAGAGGTATAAATTACTATTCCACTCCAGTGAGTGCAACAGTAGGGAAAGTGCTGAATGCCACACCAAAAAGAAATACAACATTTTTATTAAATTTAATTTCCATTATTATAATAATATTGAAATTAAAATATATTATTAAAAAATATAAAACATTAATTAATTACACATTGTTTAACACTATAATACCCACCTAACACCTACAAATAATTACATAATTACAAATAATAATGAAGAATTAATTAATACAAATTATTTAACAAATAATTAATAATTCATCAATACAAAATAAACTACTTCCCACCATTTACACCTATAAACACCACAACACACACCTAAAATTAATTACACACTTACCATAATTAATTAATATTTAATTTAAATTAATTAACAACTATTTATCAAACAATTAATAATAAATTAATGTACACATTTAACTCAATAACATAACAATTATACAATTATGAATAAATATAAATTACTGAATACATTTCAAATAATAAAATTACTCCCTTATTCCCCTATAAGCCCACAACCGGCTACAGAACTAAAAACGCGAAATTCAATAAAAACAAATATATTAACTACTATAAATAATAAATAAATTCTGTAAAATTAAATTACTTCCCACCCTATTCCCTTATAAACCCACAACCCGCTACGGAACTAAAAATGCAAAATTGTATTTTATTAACTTCTAAAATTTTAACACATATACTAAAATTACAAAAAATTATCATACAAAATTCTGAAATACATAACATTATTAATAAATTGAAATTTGTAATAACTATATTTTTGTAAACAATAATTAACACTTCAATAATTTTGCAATCGATATTACTTACCTAACAATCGATATTCTTCACCATGATATTTTTCCATTGATATTTCTATCCCACGATATTTACACCTCGATATTTCTGTTCATCGATATTTATACATCAATATTCTAGCTCTATACCCATTCGTGCCACAGCTCCGGGTCGCCGTAGCATGGCAGCCCTGTTGCAAGCCTCAGACTGTTCACCAGGCCTCTCCAATTTTCATTCAGGGTGCGGATGCCCATCCAGGTTCCGGCAGGTGTCGCACCCAAACCGCAGAGGAGCAAGAAACTCAGCTGCCACGCCCGTAGTGCCGGACAGCGCAGAGGAGAGGCATGGGCAGGGCACGGATGCCCACCCTGGTTCCGGCAGGTGTCGCACCCAAACCGCAGAGGAGCAAGAAACTCAGCTGCCATGCCGGCAGTGCCGGACAGTGCACAGGAGAGGCATGGGCAGGGTCCCGGGTTCAAGCACAAGAAAGGCCGCACCTCCGGGAGCTCCGCCACCGGTATGCCCACAGCCTCGGAGAGCCCACTGCTGGACACAGCGGGTGCCCCTTTATGCTTGTTGCCCCTGCAGCTTTGCAAATGCAAGTTTGAAGCAGTGATGGTCAGGATAATCGGGGGCTGGGACACGGAACTCGATCAAAACTCGTCCACCATCTTGCGTACTTGGCCACTATGATCAAAAAGCTGTTTTGATTGTTTAACAGCCAGGTCAGAAAGTGTGGGTGTTGGAGCCGGTGTGCCCAGCAGATTTCCAAGATAAGAGGAGTGGACCCCATACTATACTTGAACAAAAAGGTGAGGCCACCTACCTTGTGGACCTAGGTACTCCAAGAATCACCTAAAACCTTTTGTTGACAGGGCTGACATTGGGCTGCTCATAGCAACTAATGAGTGACAGGAGGAAGTGAGTGATTCTCTCCCTGATGTCCTCCCCCAGAGCCCGGATGATGGATCAGTAGATGGAGTAGCCTTGGCAAGCAGCCTCACTGATCAACAGCAGACCGGTTGCAGGTAAGTTCACAATCAGTAAAGAGGTATTTTCTCCCTGACACCCAGTCAAACCACCTGGTGTACCCATGAAGTGGATACATGTGACAGTCTGCCTGTGAAAAAAAAGATCTACAGACAGCTGACCATGTAAGGGACTGCATCCGGGCAGAGGTCCAAAAGGTACTAGAATTGGGGGTCATTGAGCCTTCTGATGGTCCTTGGTCCTTGGGCTAGTCCAGTAGTCCTTGTGCCAAAACCTAACACCAAGGGAGGATAAAGAGAGATTAGGTTTTGTGTAGACTTCAGAGGCCTCAATGCAGTCAGTAGGACTGATGCTCATCCAATTCCCAGGGCAGATGAACTCATAGATACTTTGGCCTCAGCCAAGTTTCTGAGTACATTTGACCTTACAGCTGGCTACTGGCAAATCAGACTAGCTGAAGATGCCAAGCCAAAAACAGCATTCTCAAAACCTAGTGGGCATTATCAATGTATTGGGATGCCCTTTGTTCTGAAGAATTATCTTCATAGAAAATACCTCTCAGACCATAGCTGGCTCAATGATTTACACGACAGAGATCTCCTAACGTTATCCCCGCGGGTAAACAATTAATGAACCATATTTATTTCTCTGCTTTTCATATCATTTATGTAACTTTTCCCCTTGTTTTTTAAATGTAAGATGGGCACATAATGTGGCTTGTACCAAAAACTTTTTTACTTTTAAGCCTTATAAATTGGCTATCTCAAACATGATGTCATTCAACTAGGAACAATAGGATGACACATTAACATATTTACATAACAAAGCATAAAGACTTGATGTGTTGATGAAGACATAAAAAAGCATAAATCAAACGAATAGATCTATTATATTAGAAAAACAACACACTCGAACGAAGACTTAATACATTCTGGACATAACAAATTGACTAAACATTACATACATGTTTTAACGCATTACATATATTCAGAATTGTATTTCTCCTATTTGCGGACCTCGTTCCATATGTAATCTTCTCTGACCTACTTTTCTTTTTCAGCTACCGGGACCTGAAAATTCAAACTCCTCGATACTGTGTTGACTTTTTGGTCCTGACAGAGGTCATAGTGTAGATGTAAACGCTCTAGTCTATGCCCTCTTATTTGCGCCTATACTATCTGTCCTTTGACACAATTTTTGTTATATGAACACTCTTGGCCTCTGGAAAACGTGTGGTGAAGCGTTTCGGCCTTCAAGATTGGACCATGTATTGTTTAGTGGAAGGTCTTTCTTAGGGCTCGGTGAACTTTTGTAGGACACTGGAATTCTGCAATGTAAAGTGGGAGGATGTTATATAGTATTTTAAATAATCACTTCATATTAATTTAAATCTTATTGTTCCTGAATATATTTCTGTACATACCTACAGTTTACCTCAATCTGTCTTGGGCATACACTGGAGGAGGAAAACTATCCTTAGATAGTTGGGGATGATAACTTCGCACTAGTTCGCAATTTGCTTCTTTCTTTTCATTTAGTCTGGGGATTACATATAATGGGCTGATTATTAACAATTGCTGTTATGTGTGCACTGACTGTAGCTTAGCATTTGTCATGCACTAGTAGGACTTATGTGCAGTACTGTTACTCCTTTGTGTTCATGCTATTGTATATATGAATCAAACTGTTGAAAGTACTTGAATAGTATTAATCAAGTGTTCAGGAGAAGTAGTTAGTTGTTAATTCAACTTCCATTCTTGCTTGACCGTGTTGTTGCTCCTGTGGCATGAAGGACTTACATGTAGTTGCCTGGCGCTGCTACAAACATGTCGCGTGGTCTAGTGTACTAAAACTTGGCAGATGACATGCCTGCGTGGCAGTGACCCGAGTGCCAAGCAATTTGTGCCTTAGGACATGCTTTTAGTGCCTGTGTGGAGGTTGGTCCCTTGTTAGTTTCCCTTTTTCTTTGGCGTATGGGTCGACCTGCGCGTCTCTGCGCAATTACCTTCAGTTTTGGGATTGCTTCTTTTCTTCTCGACGGGAAGGATTCTTCAGTAGCTTTAGGTGATCCTTTTACCACCGTGGGTCAAATGCGTTGTTTCGCGGGAACTCTTTGTTCTTTGCTGTGAACGTGCCGTGGGATTGCGCGCATCTACGATTGTGGCCTGACTTCCGCCTGGCTTTCCCAGTAGTCTTGAAACCAAGCATGGGCTACTTTTAACTTATGTGGCACCTTCCTTTTAGCGTATCCATTAATGCACGTTGTTGTTCTTTTATTTTTGAGGTGTTAGAGAATGTGTAGTTTATAAAAACGTTTTGCTGTGCTGCTGTGTGTTTGTCTGACTGTGCCTGGCTTCGGTTAGGGGCATGTTCTGTGGTTGTCAAGGAAACCGCAGATTAGATTGTCTGATGCCTTTATTCTAAGCTTTTTCTTATCATTTTTTTTTTTTTCCAAGCACCGTTATTGAAAACGAATTGCACTTCAAGGCTACAGTATATGCAGACAGAGAATCGGCAACCAAAAAGGAGAACTATAGTCGTTGCATACATCAAGTGACACATCATAAACAAATGGCTCATTGTACTACACAGAGAGAGGTTCTGAGGCAAAGCTGAGAGAGTGGGTGAGAGCTACCGGGAATATTCCAATGCAGATCGAGGAGAACTCTGGAAGCTGGAGTAGCGTGTGAACTGGGAGGTAGCACCTCACTGGCCAACACTGGCAGCTGCCGCGGGCGGAGTGCCGGTGGAGAGGGCGGGAGAGGTCGCAGAGTGCAGGGAGTCCAGGCGCAGGAGGTAGGAGACAAGGGGACCCCAAATATCAATCGGGCAGGAAGTCGCCGGCATCAAGTTCCAGAATTCGGACTAAAGTGTCTGACAGCGTGAAGCGTCCTGAAGCCAATCGCTAACCTTGGGCACAGATTTTCGGCCCCAGCACATGGAAACCCTGCGTCACGCGAGAACAAGAAGCATCGCAGTCAGCCGAGGTGTAGCGTCTGGGCAGAATTTCATAAAGCCTCGGAGGCAAAGCAGGGGATCTGGCTGGACCAGCGTTGAGGTGATCTCAGTAATGACGGTGCATACTTCGCACAAGTATGTGGATACTTTGGGGTACGGTCAGGCAAGGTGAGAAAAATCTGATGAGGAGGCAGAGCATCGCAAACATCTGTGGCTAGGTATGAGGCCTATTTTGTGCAGCTGAGCGGGGAAGCAATACAATCTATGTAGATATTTAAAGTGAATGAGGCGTAGGCGGTAGTTTGGGGATACATTTTTGGTCTGTTGGCAGCAGTAGAGCAAGACCTCCCGAGAGAGGTCAGTGCCCAGATTTTCTCTCCACGCCGTATGCGCATGGTCAGAGGAGATGGGGGAGTCCGCAAGCACAAAGGCGTAGATCTTGGTGACTAGCTTGTGTGGGGAGGGGGATGTGTAGAGAAATTGAGGGCAGCCATCGAGGGGGGGCTGAGGAAACGAGGGATGAAGTTCCCTACAGACATCCCTGAGTTGATAATAAAGCAGAGTGTCCATGGGGTCAGACTCGGCAGCAAGAGTAAAGGAAGTGTTACTGGGATAAAGGTCCGACACCGTGGAGAGCCCCAAGCGGGTTGCGTGTTTGACCATTCCGGCCATCTGTAGAGGGGGAATGTCGGGTTGTGTGCAATGGGCATGGCGTTTGCGGAGAGCATATTAGAGCCGGAATATCTCCGGTGCCCATCCCAGGCCCATCGCAAACTCTCCACTGTGTCAATCTCGCCGCACAGAGGCTTCCCCAGGGCGAAGAGAGCGGTCAGAAGCGGCCAGGAGGCAGCTAGGTCAGCCTCCACCATGATGGGCGGTTGAAAAGGCGTTGGGTGGAGCCAAAAGTGGAGGACTTGGGCACTGAGGTCGTATAGTTTGAAATCCGGGGCTCCCAGACTACCACGCGAAAGAGGGAGAGTGAGTATATTATATGCGATTCTAGGCTGCTGACTGGCTCAGACCAGGGCGATTATCAGTGAGCGTAGTTTGCGGAAGAAGTGCGCTATGAGGGGGATGAGAACATTAACAAATAAATAAAGAAACTTCGGGAGCGCCACCATCTTGGCGATTGCTATGTGGCCAACAGAGACATGCGCAACCGTTGCCAGAGTTGAATCTTGGACTCCAGCCAATTCACAGCACGGCCGAAATTAGCTTTCCAAAGTTCGTCCACGTCCCTACTGAGCAAAATGCCTAGATATCTAGTCGGTCCCGACGCCCATAAGAAAGGGTAGTCCGGAGTGAAGGGGACCGTAGCATCTGTGAGGGGAAAAAGAATGGACATGCCCCAGTTGACCTGGATGCCAGAGAGACCCCCAAAACGTACCACCTCGCGGACCATATGGCCGAGGTTCTCCTGAGGGTTGCGGACATTGAGTGTGACGTTGTCCGCATACATGGAAACGACAAGAGCTCGGCCGCATGCCCAAGACCCCTTTGGGTGTGGTGTTGCCTGAGCCTGGCAGCCAGGGTTTCCATGGCAATGACAAACAGCATGAGCAAGAGCAGGCACCCCTACTTGGTGTCCCTAGCGATGGGAATAGGCTCAGAAATGTGGCCATTAATCCGAAGGTGGGCTGTGGGTGGGGAAAAGAAAAGCTGAACCTTGCACAGAAAGACCGGGCTAAAGCCTAAGCAAGAGAGTAAATAAAAAAGGAAGGGCTACTCTAGAGTATCAAAGGCTTTGGTGGCGTCCAAAAGGGCAGCCACAGCAGGGGGTGCGGGATGGATTTGATGAAGGACGGAGAAAATGGTCCGAAGATTGTGGGAGGTGGCCGTCAGACACTGTGGTGGTTGCCCGGCCGAAGCAGATGGACTGCACTACTCATCTACACCAGCCCCACACAACTCCGCCATCACCCTGGTTCTTTTTGCCTGCCTGGGGGCCCTGGCTTGCTGAGGTTTTTCCGAGCTGCGGCTTCTAGTGGTCGCATTGTCCATCCATCTCTCGCGGCCGCGGCCCTCCTCTGCCCCCTTCTCTTGCTCCTTGAGCCACCGCCCCTGCCTCTTTCAACTCTTGGCAGCCTCTGCTCACCCCGCTGTGCCAGATCATGGGGAAAGCAGGCCCCAAACAGCCTACGTTTGACTTTGATCAATGTCGGCAAACACGGCAGGATGGGGCGGCTTCTGATACACGCGAGCCCACCCCTCAGTCTGACGCCGCCCCGACCAGAGAGGATGACTTGACGGCCATCATGCTACACTTCAAGACCGCAGTCACTGGCATTGCCACCCAACTTGATCAGCTGTCGGCCCAATCGGACACTGTTATGGCTCGGGTCGACCTACATGACATACGTCTGACCCAGGTTGAGGCTAGGGTTTCGGACTCTGAGGACGCCGCGACACAGGACCACCATAAGCTCCTGCAAACGGACAATGTTCTTGAACTTATCAAAAACAAGAACGAGGATTTGGAGACATGCTCTCGTAGGAGCAACCTCCACATCACGGGCGTGCCTGAATCCTACAACATCACTAAAATGGAGGATTTTGTGGAGCAACTCATCTGTGCTCTCTTTGGAGAGGTCCTCTCCCCAATTTTCATTGTTGAGCGAGCCCACCACTCTCTTTGCCCCCGGCCTGCACCTGGGCAGCCGGCTCGCCTTATCATTGCCAAGTTGACCGGGATGCTGTTCTCCGTGTGGCCCGGGAGCGGGGGGAGATTCGCCACCAGGGGAACTCCCTGGCTTTATTCCCTGACTACACGATGACGGTGCAGGCTGCCCGACAAAATTTTTTGCCAGCCAGCCAAGCGACTACTCTAAAAACATGACATCTCCTACTCCCTGGCTTACCCTGCTAAGCTGCGTGTCAAACAGGGCTCCAAAATGCAGATCTTCACGGAGACGAAGGCCGACCTGGCTTTTGCACAGAAACCTGACCGGGCTCACAGATATTCCCCATCCAGCTCCCGGGCCGGCGCTGGAAGCGACCTGATTGAAAACGATGACTTTTGCCTCAATCACTGTATTTTTCCATGCTGTTCTTTTTCATGTAATGTTGTACTCGATTGCTGAGCTCCACTCTGCTTCAGTTACTGCCTGTGTCTTCTGTCTCCACTGCTGAGCTCCTGCTTGCTGTCTGCTGGTCCCGGGGGCTATCTACTGGTCGCGGGACTCCTCATTGCTCCTGCTGTTTCGACCTCCTCCTCTCCCCCATCTCCCATGGCCTCCTATCAGCTTTCATTCCAGGCTTCTCGCTGCATCATTTGTTGTTACACATTAAGTCCCTGCTTTTCAGGCGTCCCAACTGTCCACGTCCGATCGAACTGCTGTCTGCAATGCCCACGGCTTGGCCACCCTGTCTCTACGATAGGGGTGTACGCCGGGCGAAACCATGCCTCCATGGGATGATTCCCTTTCTTGCCTCTGAATTCCCCCTTCCCAGTCTAGGCTCCCTTGGGTGGGTCGGTTTGGTTCCTCAGCCTAATTGGGGGGTTAGAGTGGGTGGTAGGGGTTTGAGTTCCCTTGGATTGTTGCCTCCTTCTGAGGCTATGTTGTTGCTTTTGCCTTTCGTTTCTTTCTGTTATGCAATATCTGCTGCATCGCGTTCCCCACTGCACTTCTCTTCTTTACCACACATGGGCTTGTCGCAGGGATTCTGCTCCTACACTGAACTGTGCATAGAGACTTAGGGCCAGATGTAGGTAAATCTATTTTACCGACTCATAAATACCGAATTTTACCGATTCGGTATTTATGAATCGGTAAAATAGAAGTACTGATATGTAGGTAAATACAGATGTGCATTTACCGAATCGGTAATATTCGGTATTTACCGATTCGGTAAATACCGACCGGTAATGCCCATTCATTCCTATGGGCTTTGAAGCCCATAAAAATGAATGGGCATTACCGATTCGGTATTTACCGAATCGGTAAATACCGATTTTCACAAGGTTGCAGGGGGTGTCACTTTGACACCCTCTGGCCCCCCAAAACAGACTCGGGTGCCATGTGGCAGGTATACATGCCCCAAGGGCAGGTCTGCCTGTCACATGGCAGAGGTGTGCATGCACACATGTGCATGCACACCGGAATCAGAAGAGTCCCACCTACATCTCAAAATCACCGAATCGGTAAAAATACCGATTCGGTAATTTACAGAATCGGTAAATTTACCGATCGGTAAATTTACCGATTCTGCCCCCTACATCTCAAAATCCATTTACCGGTCGGTAACGGCCGAAATCGGCCGTTACCGACCGGTAAAAGCCTACCTACATCTGGCCCTTAGAACCTCAGTGAAGGGTATACCAAAACTTACCTTAGTATCCAAAATCCCCTACCAGACTAGCAATCAGTGTCTCATTGGTTCTTCCATACCCTCAATGATTAGACAACCCAGAACATGGACTTAGAACACCTCAGGTAATGGTTGAACACATGAACACTCTTTTGTTATACTAACATACCAGTCCAGAACCAGGAGTAAATGAAGACACGTGCAAGTTTGAAATATTTATTTCTAATGCCGTGTTCTCAGGTGCAGTATCTTAGCTAATACAAGCAAACATATTATAGGCAACAAGGTTATCAGCATAATTACTATTCCATAAAATACAAAGGGAGAAAGCATGTTAAAATGCTAAAGGGAAGAATGCTAAATGGCACCTCAGTCTTACCCTCCCTTGCTAGTATATTATATTATATCTACAGAAGGTCTCTTTGGGTTTTAGAAGGACGGCCCCATACCTCTAGTCTTAGTAGAAAGGGATCACATCATCTTCTACACCAGCTCTCTGCATGCGAATATTCATCAAGTGTGTCTGCATGCTCTGTGTAGTGCATTATTAAACGCGCCAAAAGCCAGAGTTGGCCACAGCTGCATATGTGTTATGTCTAGGACGTGCGCTGATCAGACCGAACAACAACCACTGTGTTGAAATAACCTTGAAGGCCTCGGCACTCACTGTTCAGACATAGCTTACCAAGCAAAGCTGATACTATAGGAAAACATATTATTCTCGTGTGAAATAAAATATTCTACTAGGCTCAAAACATTAATAACAATATGTGCCGTGTGCAGAAGCAGCAGAAAGGAAAAATGGTGTTTAAACTTCTAATAAGCTCATGCTAACTTAACACAGTGTTAAGGCAAAGTCTATCTACATGACACCCTCCCTTGATCCGAGCACAGACAAGATAAGATAAGATAAGGGGCAAATTTAGGAATGCAGAGTTCAACAATAATAGTCAGAACAAGTCTCCAATTTTCACAAGGAGGACAGAAACATTTTTTGAAGAAAAAACCTCATGGTCTGTTAATAGTTCAATGTTATAAAAAAAATGTAGCTTTTGGACATAGTGAAGCCAATAGGTCTGGGCAAAACAAATTGATGAAAAAGTAAAGAAATATCCGATGTCCAATAAGTGGCGTCGGTCACGGAAGAGAGACAGAAGATACATCTCATCCCAACAATGAATATGCAAAATATGCAGCAACGGCCTCCAACAGGAAGTCACTGTTCTCATCCGAAAACAATTCGGCCATCCAATTTACCAAAGGGAAAGAACATACATGTTCCTCAATTACCGGAGCCTCTAGCACCATCCGAGGATAACTCGGTGGGTTTTCAAGGAAGCTGCGTGCCAAGAAATCTTGCGCCGGTGTGAACACATTCCTACGACCTAGTACTCCATGCATCACCGCAAAGGCCATAATCCCTCCATCTGAACAAAGCAATTCATGAGCAACTAAGGGGCTCATAAGTTGATTATAATCCGCATCGGGAGACACCGTATTGCAGAGACACAAATCCAGGGCCCATTCGAAGTCGCAACTCAGGTAATGAAAGACAGGCTGGATGCATGTAAAGTAGGAAAATCAAAAGGATAATCCATAAGCTGCACTCAATGTAGCAAGAGGCAGCGCTCCATAGTACTCAAGCATTCGGGCGCAAAGCAGCCCCAGCCGAGACAGCTTGTTTTGTAACACAAGATGTGCATCCATTTTGAAACAAGCAAAACAGCAAAAGCACAGCAGCAGCCAGAGCCAACTGTAAGGGAAATCCACCAAATAGGCTGGAAAAAATCGAATGAAAGAAAGCTGGGAAGACACCGAATATAGTTTGAAAAGAAGTTACAAGGCAACCGCTTACAACTTTAAAAAAGTGGGCCAGCCCCTTGGCGGAGGACGCATTAAAGATAGTGTGAATTAATTCACTGAAATGCAAGGGCAAATCAGTATTTAATAAAGCATGCACCTCTGTGCGGGTGTTTGCCACGTGAAGGACAAATGTCTCACGAGCAGATGTGAGGGCAACTTCTTTCTGGGACAATAGAGCTCTTATGCAACTCATCTTGTTGAACTCTGCTTTCAAGGTCGGAATCGTGGGCCAGATGAAAACATCAAGCTTCCCATGCGGGGGAGGATACATTACATTCTTACAGCAAACCACACGTTCACTGACGGTAACTACATAAGCAATTCCTTTTATTAACCCACAACAATCTTCATTGTTTAAAAGTAAATAACTCCCGTTTGCCAGTAATGTGAATGTGGGCACGATAGCAGGCACAGGTGTACCTTTCAAAATACATGCTAAATTTGGCTCATTCTGGTTACAAGAGCCATGTAATTGGATATGTCTGCACATCAATTAGTGATCTGGTGTTTCAGTGCAATCTTTACCATTCAAATAAACTCCCTTACCTTCCCTAAGGCATCTATGGGTAAATGGAAGCGACCAAGCTTCATGGAGATAAGCACTTCCAAGAGGCTCATATCTACCAATCGCAAAGTACTTCATACACCCCTTGAACTTGAATAGAGGGAACAGGAGAGTTATTAACCCATGGATAAGCCACGTTGCTGAATTGGGCTCTGCCACAGAAAACGGTAATGGTTCCAACCTCTCAATGTGTAACATAGTAAAGGAAGCATCTTTCATTGACAGGAGATGCTACTTATCAGTCAAATTAAACGGAGCAAACAAAGATGATGTGTTCATGCAATGCCATGGCACTTTGCCAGCTTTTAAGGTCTGCAAAGTCCATGCAAACCCCATCATGGAACGCAATTGATTTTGACCATGGTACAAAACAGACACTTCATCCTGCACAATATCAACAACAGATGATGCAATATTGTCTAACGTGTAAATGCTGGAAGAAAGCGTATTAATGCTGTTATCTACAACTGCTAGCACTTTCTCTAAATTAGCCTGATCTATAGCTCTAATGCGGGTAGCCGCCTCAATCTGGGACGTTTTCCAGACTTCGTTGTAAATAGCATATATCAATCTTTTAGATCTGCCATTAGCCGGACCCTTTATAAAATCATTCAGATCAACATCGTCAGTCAGTTTAGATAAATGTAGTTTCACCGACGCCAAAGTGGAATTTTTGAGACAATTCTGACATAATTTGCCTACAGAATAGGTAGTCACAGAATGGCCACTTTCAAAACGGGGATCTACTCTGACCTGTGTAAAGCCATGAGCCAAACCCAGAAAATAATGCTGACAAGAGTCAGCGCTTCTGTGCCAGAGCAACCAGCCTTTGGGATCCAAACTGGATATGTTAAAGGAAGAATTTAGCAACAGAGTTTGTAAAATTCTCTTATCGATAATGTAGTGGCATTATTCCAACTAGAATATTCTTCTAAATCAGGAAAAGAAGGAGCATTTAATCTTTTAGTAGTAGCCAATCCAAAGCAAGTTGTCTGTGAAATTGTAGAATTCAAAAACAACATATGTTTCGGGATGAAGCATGCACGGTGCAAAGCCTCAGTGCCTTGCACTTGCCAGCTTTTAGAACCCCAAACTAATTTAAGGTCAATTGTATCCTTCCACAACTCGTAGCCTCCTACAGCCAACTGGTCTAGAGAGGACTTCAAATACAATAATTTAGTATCGGTAAGTCTAACTTTGGATGTGGACTTTTCGGTCATCTTAAATTAAAATGCATTGGGATTTGGCTGATTAAAATCAGTAAAATATGTGAACCTTTTAAAAAAGGAAGCAGAACTGCCTTGAATAGGAGCTGGACAATGTTCCCATTGTGTATAATTTACAGTGTTCCTCCTGGTATTAGTTTTATGCAGGTAGTGATTGCCAAAATGTTGGTAACAATATAAATCACCGTAATTAGCAGATTCTAAATACAAATCTTCAGCATCAAAGGCAGCATAATATTTCAAATCAGAAAACAAGGCTTCTACGGCCTGAACATCCCAATCATCAGAACATATATTTTGTATAATTACATTCCCCATAGAAACTCTAAGCCCATTAGGGACATTTATAACCTCAGTGGGCCCATGAATTTGAAAACGAACAGCATCCCATACAATCCCATCTAAAACAGGTCAAGCAGTGATGTTAACAAAAGCCAAGTCTCTCCTCAATCTGTGTGATGAGGAATGGGGAGCCAATGTTCCATTGATATGCCGAATGCATGTTCTCTCTTCGACATAATGTCCATTGACAAGTCGAAAACAATACACCACAAAGCCAATTGACATGAAAAGGTAAATTGAAAAAAGCACCAACCAAATGTAGGTCCAAGAGGGAATCAAAAAATATTTTTTAAACAATTTAGCCAAAACGGAGACCTTTGAAGGTTTCCTCGATGTTTGTGAATCAGTGTCAAATGAAAATCTGGATTCTGTAGCCAAGCGAGTTTCCAAATCAAGCATCGATAAGTCAGTTGAGTAAGTTTAGTCAGTTTCATCAAGTTGACTACCAGGCAGTGTACTCAATAAAGGACTAGAAATTTCAGGCATCTCGAGGGCAACATCAGGCATTGGATCAGAAGCCGGGGCCAAAACAGAATTCCTCAAAATGAAAGGACATGGGACTGCCGGTGTCATACTAAGAAGAATCGGCCACTCTGTGGATCTTGACATTATCAATGGAGAAATACCTGTTTTCCTTACTACCTGGAAGTGGTGGTAAAATGACTGTTCTTGTGCCCTTCACACCAAGCACCAGAACTGGAGCTCGATAAGAGGGACCAAATTCTTTCTTGTGTTCGATCTTCTACCGAACTAGTTCTCCAACTTGGGGTAGCCAGCCAACTACCGGGATCTGCAACGCATCATCCGAGGTGGAGGGCAAATGTTCCTTTGCAAGACTGTCTCTCGTCTCTTGTAGATTATGTAAAACATTTCAATGTTCATCTACGTCAAAGGAGGCAGCAACAACCGCCTGGTCTAGACCGTCATGGTCCGGTACAAACATCTTGATACCAAAGAGCATCTCGTTTTGGGTCTGCCCACCCAGGGACCTTCTAGGGAGATTATTTAGAGCACGCTGCACGCTATTGAGGTGGGCCAGCCAGTTCCTGCCAGTGCCTATAACTCTAGCTCTCAAAGACTGCTTTTAATCTCGGTTCATTCGTTCCACTACAGTATTACCCTCAGGTCTGTATGGAGACGAAAACTTGACTTGGACCTCCAACAAAGTCATGGCATCCTTATACGCCTTAGAGGCAAAAGCCGGACCCTGATCGGAATGGAAGGTATCACAGGCAAAAATCCCTACAAAGACACGCAAGTCTCTTATGACAGTTCGTGAATCAGGGCTACGGTGTGGCCAAACCCACACAAAGTGTGTGCATGAATCAACTGCTACTAAGATATGCTTATACGCAGTATCAGAAGAAAAAGGACCGCAGTGATCTAAATAAACACAACCAAGTGGTTTATTAGAAATGTACAACTGCGTCTGGGGCAGACGCACAGCAGTTGAAGGCTGGCAAATGTCACATTGAAGGACATAATCAAGCGTCTGTTTGTACAGTCCCCACCACCAGAAACGTTGTTGTAACTGAGAAACAGTAGCCAAAACGCCCACATGCGCAGACGCAACACCTTCATGGGCTGCCGTAATCAGCGCTGGCCTGCGGTCCGCGTTGGGAATTAACCTCTCACCAACGTCAGGTATTTTCACATAAGGAACTTTATCAGGACTTAAGTGGTATGAATACTTTGAAGGGAACCCCTTAGGATATTTACTTCCCTTCTCATTCGCAGCAACGGCTTCCAAGATATCATCATCAATCCTACTTTTGGAACGTGTAACTGCTGCAACCAAATATGTTGATACTGCTGATTTTGCGGCCTCATCGGCAAAAGAATTGCCAACAGCGTGGACTCCTACGCGCTGATGACCGAGAGTATGAATTACAAACACGAGTGGCAACTGCTCTTTAAGCTCAGCCACTCGGACCCAGATCATTTTATGTTTTATTGTGCTACCCTTGGAATCCCGAAAATCCTTCTGAATCCAAAAGAACAGATTTTCGTTGTAAGACTGGACACAGTAGTAAGAATCACTCACAATAAGCGTTGTCACACTAGGATCAGCGTACTCCAATGCAAGCATCAGAGCACGAAGCTCTGCCAATTGTGCGGTGCAGTCCCCTAAAGTCTGCGTGTGCACGACTCTGGAGTTGAACTCATCATTCACCATGGCACCTACCACAATGGCGCAAGCTGAAACGTATGCGTGCTTAGACCCATGCGCAACTTGCGCTGAACTATCAGTGTAAATGATACAATGGAAATCCTCCAAAGGCTGCATAGCCAAAGGCGCAGGATGAACAAATTCATACTGCAAAAACTCTTGCGACTGTAGGGAGGCGTAAAAAATAAACATGACATCCGGAGACGTCAATAATGCTGCCCATTGTATCCACTGTGGGTGCAAAGCCTTAGAATTTGGTACACTGGATTTCGTCACTGCCTCTAACGCAGGATAAGGGTTAACAACCAACATGCGTTTTCCCTGCGACAGTGCACATTCTTTAAGAATCGCCATTTGCACTGCTGTCAAAACTTTTTCCACAGTGGAAAACCGCATTTCAGCCAAAGTGTACAAGTGTGACTTGTAAGCAATAGGTACTGTGTCTCCTTCGTTAAAAGTAAGGTAAGTGAAACCCACCGCCCCAAGAATGATTCTTATCACCATGTTGGTGTGGTTATCATGAGTCAGTAAGAATGAAGATTCTAGAAGATCAGCCTTCAAAGATTGCAAAATAGCTGAATGTTCTGGCAGCCAGCACGATTTGGTCAAAGTAGGTTGTATCAAAGCATACAAAGGCTTGATACGCTTGGCATATTCAGGAATGTATGTACGCCCGAAATTCAAAAAATCCCAGCAAGGACTGTAACTTTTTCAGAGTTGTAGGAGCGCGCAGTTGTGCGCATTTCTCCAGGAAGTGAGGAGCTAATCCTTGACCTTCATTGTTGAGCTCGTAGCCCTGAAACAACACTGTGAACTCTGCAATGTGAGACTTCTCAAATTTGAATTTGTAACCAAAGTCAGCAAAGTTACAAATTATGCGGTCAACGCGACACAGATGCGCCCAAAGCTCGTCGTCTGTGAGATATATAAGTCATCCACATACGAACACGCATCCGTGTCCACTCTCTCCAAGAGAGAGACAATACGGGCAGCAAACACGCCTGGACTATTCTTATAGCCCATAGGTAAACGTTTGTATTGGCGCTGTTTGCCACCACTTGTAAAACTGGTCCATTGGGAACTAAGACCATCCAAATTGTGGGCAAAAAAAACGTTGGAAATGTCAAGTGTGGTTTTAAACCGTTTTCGCAAAAGACCATCCACTAAAGCAGAGCCGTGGGTATTCTGTACTGCACAGGTACGACAGTGCGAGTTCAAGTGCCGGTAATCCAATACCAAGCGGTACGAGCCATCTGGCTTGGTCACAGTAAAAAAAGGGTTATTCATCGGTGACACACAAGTTTCGATTATACCTTGATATTCCAATTGTTCAAGGATTTCCGCAACAGAAGCCTTAGCTTCGCGTCGGATGGGATATTGATGTTGAGGCTGTGGTATAGACCGTAAGGGAATTTCGTGGTGTGGGGAAAATTTATCCCAACCACAATGAGTACGGCACAGAGTCGGCGCAAGGGCTTTAGCCCACTCTTCTGCAAAATTCAGCGCATGCTCCTTTGAGACAGTGTGCGAGAAACTAGGGAGGATGACCTCCTCCCCTCTTGGAGCCGCGAGCACAAAAGGTGGTGGCCAGACAGCCTCCGCTAACAAATTGTCATAGGTAGTCGTAAGATGTCCCCAAAATACCCCTTTTATGGTACGTTGTATGTCACCTTCAATTAAAAGGACAATGTTATAAAGTCTATCAGGGGGAGCTACTCTGGTATCAGCTGTCTCCACAACAACATACTGGTCAGTTGCTGCCACCTTCAGTAGTGGACGCAGGGCCTCTCGCACTATGATAATCTTCGCCGCTCTGTCTAACAACGTCAGCACCCATGTCAGATTCCGAAGCTGCGTTCTCACTATCTGTGGCATATCTCGCTGTTAAAGCGGCAACTTTCTTTTTCTGAAACTGGGGTCTTTTTGGTGTTGAATCGTCCTGCTTGCCTTTTCTGTCTTTCGGGTGGGGCTGGTCGCGTCCCAACCTCTGCCGCCTCCTCCACCACCGGTCGATGAGGCGGATGAGTCCTGAAAAGAACGAATAGAGCGTAGTTCAGAAACCTGAAAACGATCAGGAGATTTTATCGTCACGCTATCGCGCAAATCATAAACACGTTCCGTAGGTGCAGGCACTGGAAATGCAGGACTTGACCCCTGTTTCTGTTACTGTTGTTTACCCTGTTTTTGTTTTTTCAGCCAATTTTGCTTCTTAGCTTTGGGCTGGTTGTCTGTTTCTGACTTCTGCCCTTGGGGTTGTTTTTTCTCTTTTGTAGAGAAAGACTGACACCCAAACTATTACGGTTCACGGTCTTATCAACCGCCGTAATAATTCTCGGTAACTGGCGGGGTTTATCGACATCGGGAACAGCCTGCAAAGCATTAGACACCTGAAAGCTTACCGCATCTCCCTTGACATTTGCAAGTACTGTTGTGTTGGGTTCAATCAGGCCTACATACTCTGCTAAACTCTCGAACACCTTAGTATAGAAGTTGGCACGGACACTGGAAAATGCAAAAGACAAGTTTATTAAGACCCCATGGGGTGGTGGTACATTCCTACAGCACCCTTCGGCAATGCAAGAAGTAGCACACCGAACATTGGTGCGCGACCTCTTTTATACAGTTTAATAGCAATAAAAAGGTAGGCGTTTACAAGTTTACACATTTTAGGTACATATAAGGTCATTTTTGGAACACAGCCAACGTGTGGGAGGAGTCCAGTAGTACTGGTCAGTTTGGGATAACATTCCTAAAGGATGACCAATTGATGTATAATGCGCATGTGCGCTTGACCAGTACTAAAAATAGCCTGTTGCTGGGCAAGGTAGACGACCATGGTTATCGAGATAGGACAAAAGGGCATGCTGACCACGAGGCAGCGTGTTCATACAAAATGGAAGCCAAAGGATTCAAAATGGCCCCCGTATATTTTAGTCAAGTTAAGAGAAAAGATCGTGTAGCTGTGCTAAACGCTAACTCAGGAGCTGCCAAAATACGTCAGACGGCCCTTTTAGCGTTTAGCAAAAGCTACCTCATAACGAAAGTAATCAGGGTTTTCATCATCGATATTGATGGCCATTATCTTCATCATTTCATCATTAATTTGTCTCTCTTGCTTAATAATAGCTCGTTTGGACGGAATGCAAGCTGTGATACATACAGAGCATAAGGTAGGACCACATTGAATACATAGACACAGGGAAAACAGTACTCCAATAATAATACATAGAATAGTTAATAACTTCCAACCCCATGTACTAAGTAGAGTCCAGAACCAACTAGAAAAAGTCCATGTTCCATTCTCTGGGTGAATCTCAGCAGCTATTTTATGTAGTTTGGTTATAGCATCATATACAGAAGGTGAATTATCTGGCACGTACACACAGCAACTACTACCGATAATGCGGCATGCTCCTCCACGATCAGCTAGGATCACGTCTAGAACCATCCTATTCTGGAGCGTTACAATTCTAGTAATCTGCAATTCTTCAGTTACGTTTCCCAAAGCAGAGGCAGAACCATCCTATTCTGGAGCGTTACAATTCTAGTAATCTGCAATTCTTCAGTTACGTTTCCCAAAGCAGAGGCAGTTTCATTAGCAACTGCTTCCACAACACGTGTAAGTCGTCTTATCTTTCTACTGTTTAATGCAGCTCCTACAAATGAAAATAACCCTAAATTGAAATCTACATATTGCTGTAAAGAGGTATCGGTTTGGTCTACTCCATCAATATCTAATGTTCTTTTAACCCTATTTAGTACAAAATCATGGTACAATACGTAATCGTTGTGATACATAGGTGGAGCAATAAACACAGGCGGTAATACAAAAGATATATAACAAGCTCCTAACCATCCAATTGGAAGACGATGATATCCCTTATTTCCACAAATAAAATATGTATTACGTGATGCTACGAATACAATTCCATTTGGTGTATCAAATGTAAGCGTGATATTACATTCGCTTCGGCCTACAGGGATTGTACCTTTATTTCGAATACAAAGATCTGCTTTCGTATCAATAACAGTTATCACATGAGAGGTCGATACATTTATGAATCTTTGATTTGTAAAAATACGAGGTATAGATACATTGTCCGGACGGTATTCTTCCCATTCGAATTTAGTTCCTTCAGCTTGTGGATAGCCATCTTTGTCATTGAAGCATAATTTATTTAATCGAAAGAGCAGTCCACCTTTCGTTGGCCATCGTAAAGTGAAAAGAAGAGTGTACCAAGCATTGCAGGAACCATTATGAGAAAACGGGAGAGGAATAAGTGGTGTTCCTCCTCTCTTCTGATGTCCAGGCAACATTCCACATACCCAGCAGTTTGTTGTGTTAGTCATATTATGAGTGTGGTGCAAAATCTGAATGAAACTGTTATTCAAATAAGTCTGTCTATGTCTCTCTTCATGATAAGGCAAAGTAAAATGGAAATGCTCAGATGGGCTTGAAGTGGTAGGCAGTAAGTGTTCTCGCACAGGAAACAATTGTTCTATAGTCCAAGCTATTACTGCTATTACCACTATAGTCAAAACAAACAGCACTGCACCAAGAACTCTCCCATTTCGTGTCGGAGGAGGTGCCATAGTTCACGAAACAAATTTCTTCAGAAGCAAAACTTAAAAATAAAAAGTAGTTCTGGACTGAGGCTGCCGTTGGTTTTTTCTCCGAGATTCAAGACGGGTGTCGCTACACTGGACAGAACTGATCCCCCCCCCCTTGATATTCCCGGCTTCCGTTTCACAAACCTCACAACGGTTACTAACCAGTTTCAAAAATGCTAGAAAAATTATTTCCTAGGACGTAGATTGTACTTCACTCCATCAGAAACAGTGTGGTCCGGGAAGGCTCCCTCCAGTTCGTTAACAGCTGGGCTCTTTTCTGCATCCAGAATATCTCTGTAGTCAGATAACACCACAGGGCTCACCAAATCCGGAGAGACACGTTGGCAGTGCGTCGAATGTATCCACCGCTTCTTGTTCGTGACGCGCACAGCCGTCCGTGTTGCTAGCAGCACTTGTTCTGGGCCACGCCACCTCGGTTCCAGGCTGCTGGTTCTCTCAAATACCTTAATCATGACATGGTCACCAGGACGGAGATCGTGAGCCTCTCCAGTGGAGTTATCGGGAAGCGCTTCTCGAACCTGTTGATGAATAGAAAGTAAATCATTTGTTAATCGTGCCAAATAATCGTTCATCATTATACAAGGCACATCATGTATCAAACGAGGCTTAGGAACTCCCCAAATATTCATCGGCCTTCCAAACACCACTTCATAGGGTGTGAGGCCAGATCGGGAATGTGGCACTGATCGAATAGACAGCAATGCCAAAGGCAGAGCGTCCGGCCATTTCAAAGATGTGGATGCCACGATCTTTGCTAGCTTCAGCTTCAGAGTTGCATTATACCTTTCTACCAAACCTGCTGATTGTGGGTGAAAGACAGCGTGGAATCTTTGCTTGATTCCCAATCCTTTCAGGACGTACTCCACTACTTTCCCGATGAAATGAGGACCATTATCATTCCACATAAATTTACAAACACCGTAGCGCGGGAAGTACTCTTTGAGTAACACCTTAGCTGTTGTCAATGCTGTATTTTCTTTCGTGGGGTAAGCCTCAATCCATTTGCTGAAGGCACACACCACCACTAAGACATACTTGAGGTTATTACAGTGCTCCAGCTGAATGTAATCCATTTGCAGTACTTCGAATGGTGCAGTAGGTGGAACAAACCCTCCTTTGGGAGTATAAGTCCCTTGTCCAGGATTGTGCTGTAAACATATCAGACAGGTCTGAACCACTCTCTTGGCCGTACTAGCAATCTCAGGATTTTCCCAAACCCGTGTAAGCAATTTAGTAATTGCAAGAGCTCCAACATGTGCCAGCCCATGTGTCATTTGAACCATTGTTTGTAAATAGGCCGTAGGTAATTTCCATTTTTCCATATCTTTACTACGCCAACAACCCTCATCATCCAGCACTCCTTCAGTGGCCCATCTCATAAGTTCTGCTTCAGATGCTGATCTCTGTATGTCTAATATTTCTTCTCTAGCATCGTGCCATCGCTCTGCCTGTGATTTCACCATATACATGGGAGAGTCATTTTGTAACATGGCAGTCTCTCTCGCAATGCGATCTGCAAAAGCATTTCCTTGTCCTATTTTGTCTATCACCTTTTTGTGTGCGCTGCACTTGACTATCGCTACTTTCTTTGGACTCAAGAGTGCATTCAGGAGATCGCATACTAATTCTCCATGCATGATATGCACTCCATGTGAAGTCAAGAACCCTCGTTCCTTCCAGAGTAGGCCAAAATCATGCACTACTCCGAAAGCGTAGCGACTATCCGTGTAGATGTTCACACATAGTCCAGCACTTAACTCACATGCTTTCGTTAAGGCTATCAATTCTGCTGCTTGGGCCGATTTCTGGGGTATTCGTGCTGTTTCTACCACTGTTTTAAGTGTCGTGATCGCATAGGCTGCAGAAGTTGTTCCATCTGGTAATTTCACACATGATCCATCAACCCACAGTTCCCCATCTACATCTGGAAATGGTGTAACCTGTAAATCGATACGACCCTTTGTCTGTTCCTCAGTCAGAAAAACACAGTCATGTTGTTCTTCTTTCTGGGTCTCAGCAATGGGATACGGCAATAAAGTAGCGGGGTTCAGTGTAGCACATCTCTTTAGTGTGATATGCGGCGCCAACAGGGTTAGCTCATATCCTGTTAGGCGGGCGCTGGTTAGATGCTGTGTTTTCGTTTGATTCAACAAAGCATCTACCGCATGGGGAACTAACACCAACAATTTGTGTGACAGAACTATACCCTCACTTTGCCGTATAGCTACTGCCGTTGCTGCAACTGCTCGGAAACATCCAGGCAATCCTCGAGCCACAGGGTCGAGTACCGTCGAGAAGTATGCACAGGGTCTCTGTTTGTCTCCGTGTGTCTGCACTAACACTGACAACGCGCACCCATCCTTCTCGTGTACGTACAATGTAAAGATCTTCCTATAATCAGGTGTACCTAACACTGGTGCAGAACAAAGAGCTTGTCTCAATTGTTCAAAAGCATTCTGACATTCATCTGTCCATTCAATGGGAATCGGTGTATCTTTGGACAACAATGCTAGCAATGGTTTAACAATGTGAGAAAATCCCAATATCCATTGCCTGCAAAAAGACGTCAGACCTATGAAGGCACGAACATCTTTCTGAGTACGGGGGACCGGTGTGTCTAAAACTGCTTGAATTCGGTCTGGTGTTAATGCACGGCCCTCCTTAGACAAAAGATGACCGAGGTAGGTCACCTTAGGTCTACAGTATTGTAACTTTTTCTTCGAAACCTTATGATTATGTTCAGCAAGGAAGGAAAGCAAAGAAAAAGTACTCTCCTCACATTGTTCCTGTGTGTCTGCTGCAAGTAAAATGTCATCCACATACTGAATAAGAGCCACCCCAGCCTGTAATTCAAAAGAATCAAGCTGTCTTTTTAAGGCGTGACTATAAATGCTAGGACTTTCTGTATAACCTTGAGGAACTCGACAGAATCTATACGATTTGTTATTTAATGTAAAACCAAAAAGATATCGACTGTCAGGATGTACAGGAATCGAGAAAAATGCATTTTTTAAATCGATGACTGTAAAGGTAGTTGCCGTCGTAAGCAACGTGGTGATGTCAGACACCACCGGGTACTGAGGCACTACTATCTTGTTAATTTCCCTCAAATCAATGATAAACCGATAAACCTTAGTATCTGTATCTCTCTTAAGAATCGGAAGAATTGGGCTGTTACAAACATTATAGGGAACTTCCTCAACCACCCCTGCCGTAATCAAATCATTCACAATGTGGATCAATGCAATTTCGCCCTCTTTAGATATTTTGTATTGTGGGACACGTGGCAGAGATACTCCCTCCTTTACGGTAATGTGCACTGGAGGAATAATCATCTGCCCTACGTCAGTATCAGAAGTGGCCCACAACGTCTTTGGCAGGGAGGCTAATACTTCAGATTCTTGGAGAAAACACACTCGCTCAATTTCTGGATAATTTTCATTTAACACGACCCGTACTCCTTCTGGAGCACAACGAATAGTAGCTCGAAAATGTTTTAACATATCGAGCCCCATGATGTTATCTGGTGTGTTTGGGGACAGCAAAAATGGACATGGGGCAGCAAATTTATCAACATAAAATGTAACAGGTTGAGACAGTGGGCTAGAAGTAGGCGTTCCATAGAACCCTATAGCTGTAATTACCTCGCCAGACAGGGGAGCCCTTGGAACCAAGTGTTTGGACAAAGCGCTACGAGTAGCTCCTGTATCTACCAGAAACTGATCAGTAGAACCCAAGACATGTGCTTCTATATATGGACCTCTTTGATCAACTGGTACCTCAACCGATTCCACACCCCATCCTACGCAATCCTATGCATGACGCTCGTCGCGTGACTCAGGCGAGTCACCATCATTTATCTGGTATTGATTTCGTCGATCAAACGTATTATAGTCTGTCTGTCCACGACCCCTCGCTTCATTCCTTCCACGATCATTCGCTCCACCCCTCAATCCTCCATAATTATTCCTAGACCTTCCACTTCCTCGACCACGCTGATTACGCTGTTCTCTCAACACCGGACAGTCTGAAACCCAGTGTCCAAACTGTTTACAGTATGCACACTGATCCTCAGAGATGTCAGAACGGGGAGGAGGCGCGTTATTATACGATCCTCGTCTACCCCTATCATTCCCCCTCGTAGCCTGGACCTGAGCCAACATTACCTTCGTCTTCAAATCCTTCACTTTCTTATCACTACTTTCCTTTGCCTCCAATTCCTGTCGTTCATAGTATTGAGCCATAGTCAATAAAGAAGCAGGGGTTGCAGTGGTCCATGAACTTTCACTCGCCTTTAATCGTTTTGCAATCTCCGGTAGGAGATTAGCCACATACTTATCAACAAATAAATGCCTGCCTGTATCTTCTGTTAATGATTGGCCACTGTAATCATGGAACGCTTCCTCAAAGCGAGAAAAGAAATCAGAGACCGATTCATCCGTTTTCTGTTTACAAGAGGCTAACATGGTCCAATCAATTTTCTTAGCGGGAACAAGCGTTTTTAATTTGTTTAGTATAGCCCCTGGGAGTTCTAATATTAATTGGCAAGGCTTACATGCTGGTTCCCTGTCTAAATCAGCTTGAGCTATGTCCTTCCAACTTGCCCCAAGAACCGTTTGGTCATCAAACTTACGAATCGCTCTCCACATATCAGGGGGCAATATCAGCCCAAAAAACAGATCAATATCAACTAGTGTCATAATACACGAAGAAATTGCACTTTCAACACTTTCATAGAAAGCCGCTGGATTTTTACGGGGATCAGGCAAAGCATTCTTAAGCGCCATAACATCTGCTCTATTCCAAGGCGTATAAACCCAATTATATATAAAATAACCCTTCGCGTCTTTGGACGTTTTATCGTCATCTGTGCCATCCCCTTTATGAGGGACATACAAAGGCGCAGCTTCTCGCATAGGTCTAACATTAATCGCGGCGTTCTTATCTGTTCCAAAGATAGAGCATTCTTTGGATATCTCCGTCGATCCAGACGTAGGTGAACCCGATGTCTTTTCCAACTCCCGTAGCCGCGACGCCTCATTCCGTAGCTGAACCAAACGCTTGAAAAACTCATCCGCATCTGAAAGAATAAAGAGACCTTTACGAAAGTTATCACGACCCTTCGAGATATCCTTAGGTTCTAACTCAGAAGAATACTTTCTAAATCGGTCAACAACCTCATCTCCAAAATGATCTAAAAAATACAATCGCTCCTTATCAGACCACTGTTCCATATGCTTACTAATCTCAGAAACAGTTATAGTATTAACATTTAGTTTTCGTGCAAGCGAACGTAATTCCGCAGTTCGATCCGAAGATAACCTAGTACGCTGTGTATTCTGATCTTCCTCATCCGATTCCTCGTTCGGAGCCGTAGGTGCAACATACGGAGGCGGGCAACGATCTAATAACGAAAAATCATCTATTTCATTAGTAAGGACCGGATAAAGAGGACGTCGGATAGGGAATTGCCCATTAAGCTGTAAATTACGTTCTCGAGTCTCCCTCTCTTTCTGTTCCTGTAACTCCTTCTCCTGTAGCTGTAAAGCTTTGTCACGCGCAGCCCTTCGCTGCACCTTCTCCACCAAGGCTTCCTCACGCTTCAATCGTTCACGTACCTTTTTCTCCCACATACGCACACAATCAAACATATCCTGTCTAGACCTACGCTGAAACAAACACTGCTCCACATATTGCACCTTTCGTAAATCGAATGACCCATGTAGTGGCCATTGCAATTCACGATCGGCTTTGGTATACTTATGCCACAATGAACTATACATTATTGGTGGAATACCAAATTTAACATACATCTCTCGATTTGGAGTCCCCTCTGGGGGAGCCGGCTGTGATTTATTTAATCGATAACTGGTACCATTTCCAAGGCAGCACATTCCTCGGAGTGTGCTGAGAACAGGCATGTCAAAAATATCACGAAAACGTGATACTACATAAAATGGCACTTAATATGCTTTATACACGGTGTGCCGCTCAAACAAAAAGCAAAATCAGAGAAATATCCCTACATGCCTGCCTATGTGAGGTGCACTCCACATATACGTCAAATTCATAGGTCCAAACGTTAGCTAACTCAAACAAATTCAAATTCAAAGTCAAAAAGCCACAGTAAGTGTCAGTAGACTACCTTACCAATCATAAGCTTACCAAGTATCTTCAAACGTCCAAGGTCCAACTGCCAAGTTCTTTAGTCGAATCAGCCAAACGGCACTACACGACAATCCAAGATCAGAATCTCAGTCGAGGACCGGCGCCACCTGGAAGGTCGGATCAGAAGGAAGGAAGAAACACCGTGGGTGCCAAGACTCGGGTCACTCAAAGGCAGCGATCGCTTCCATGGCGAGTTTCCAATCCTTCGTCACGACCTCTCCTTCGGGCATCCGAGTCGCCGATGAGTCCCTTCGTGGTCGCCAATTGTGGTGTTGGGTTCAATCAGGCCTACATACTCTGCTAAACTCTCGAACACCTTAGTATAGAAGTTGGCACGGACACTGGAAAATGCAAAAGACAAGTTTATTAAGACCCCATGGGGTGGTGGTACATTCCTACAGCACCCTTCGGCAATGCAAGAAGTAGCACACCGAACATTGGTGCACAACCTCTTTTATACAGTTTAATAGCAATAAAAAGGTAGGCGTTTACACCTTTTAGGTACATATAAGGTCATTTTTGGAACACAGCCAACATGTGGGAGGAGTCCAGTAGTACTGGTCAGTTTGGGATAACATTCCTAAAGGATGACCAATTGATGTATAATGCGCATGTGCGCTTGACCAGTACTAAAAATAGCCTGTTGCTGGGCAAGGTAGACGACCATGGTTATCGAGATAGGACAAAAGGGCATGCTGACCACGAGGCAGCGTGTTCATACAAAATGGAAGCCAAAGGATTCAAAATGGCCCCCGTATATTTTAGTCAAGTTAAGAGAAAAGATCGTGTAGCTGTGCTAAACGCTAACTCATGAGCTGCCAAAATACGTCAGAACGAGATCGAAAACACGTCAAAACTGCTACATAGCTGAATACCCAATTCAACCGCTTCCTCAGGCCTGTGCTCGTCCTGAACACGCTTAATGACCGAGGGAAGGAAAGTCATGGACGGAGTGCCGAAGCACCTCGTGTACACCGCCGCAAAAATCTTACGCCAAGACTCACAGTCACCTGCCTCTGGTATCAAATCTTTTGGCAAACTAATTGTCAGAATCCTGTGTTTCTCAACGGGAGTGATGTTAGGAATACTGCTTCCAGCTGGTCAAATTTCTCGGCAAGCCAGAAAGGCATATCATCCTTATCCTGGGGGTGCTTGCCCATCACTGCATTAACCATAACAGGACTAAGCTTCATACCGCTCGGTCCGGCTGGAGGCTCCGCAGCACCTGGGGCCCCGCCCGGGAGATTGCGGGTTATGTATTGCACTAACGATCTAATTACACTAATTGCGACTGTATGTAGCAGCCGTAAATCTGCAACGGGAACCGCTCCATGTCGAGGATGCGGTGTAAATCCATCCAAAACAGGCTAGGTTGCGCCTGGAATGGACAAAGGACCTAACCTTGAGACTAACAAAGTGTGGGGTAGGGTGCCATTAAACCAAACTCTGTGCTGCCAAGCATTATTCAGAACTTCCTGTGTCCTATATGGAATATATTCATGTGGAACTGCAGTAGCAGTATAAGTGTCGAACACACCAGTATTTGCGTTCACAGCAGGAAAGGTCACCCACGATTAGAAAATTTCGTAAGGGTAAGGTACTTCCGCACTCATTACCATAATAACTGCAATGCCCTCTAAACCGACGGTATAAGCCTGCAAATGATTGCGAACCGCAATTCGACTATGTTGCGGTATGTCAACGTCAGCCATAGTGACACAGCAAGAAAGAGGTACAGCAAAAAACTATGTAGCACAACTGGGTAGTAATTCAAAAGGAAACCATTTGAAAAGATTCAATCTTGAAAAGACCTATGTAACTATAGGTAGGTTTGTCTGACACCACTGTCTTCCGGAAACAATAGTGAAGGGGGTTAAGGACTGATATAAGCACTACTCAAGCGTCACGTAATAAGACCACCAACGGTTGGGCGCCATGTCGCAGGGATTCTGCTTCTACACAGAACTGTGCATAGAGACTTAGAACCTCAGGGTGTACCAAAACTCACCTTAGTATCCAAAATCTCCTACCAGACTAGCAATCAGTGTCTCATTGGTTCTTCCATACCCCCAATGATTAGACAACCCAGAACATGGACTTCGAACACCTCAGGTAACGTGGAACACATGAACACTCTTTCGTTATACTAACATACCAGTCCAGAACGAGGAGTAAATGAAGACACGTGCAAGTTTGAAATATTTATTTCTAATGCCCTGTTCTCAGGCACACGATCTTAGCTAATACAAGCAAACATATTATAGGCAACAAGGTTATCAGCATAATTAATATTCCATAAAATACAAAGGGAGAAAGCATATTAAAATGCTAAAGGAAAGAAGGCTAAATGGCACCTCAGTCTTACCCTCCCTTGCTAGTGTATTATATTATATCTACAGAAGGTCTCTTTGGGTTTTAGAAGGGCGGCCCCATACCTCTGGTCTTAGTAGAAAGGTATCACATCATCTTCTACACCTGCTCTCTGCATGCGAATATTCATCAAGTGTGTCTGCATGCTCTGTGTAGTGCATTATTAAATACGCCAAAAGCCAGAGTTGGCCACAGCTGCATATGTGTTATGTCTAGGTCGTGCGCTGATCAGACCGATCAACAACCACTGTGTTAAAATAACCTTGAAGGCCTAGGCACTCACTGTTCAGACATAGCTTACCAAGAAAAGCTGATACTATAGGAAAACATATTATTCTCGTGTGAAGTGAAATATTCTACTAGGCTCAAAGCATTAATAACAATATGTGCCGTGTACAGAAGCAGCAGAAAGGAAAAATGGTGTTTAAACTTCTAATAAGCTCATGCTAACTTAACACAGTGTGAAGGCAAAGCCTATCTACATGACAGGCTCCATTGCGCATCTGCCCCTTCTCGTCATTCACTCCCTTTGCACAGCATTATGACCGACACCACTCTCTGGACCTGAAATGTCCGCATTCTCAATGATCACCCTAAAGCCCGCCTGGTTCATACCAACTTATCCGGCGTTATGTGGACATCTGTTTCCTCCAGGAGACCCATTTGCTGCCCGCTACCTCTCCCAGGTTTCTCTCTAGGTATTGGGACGAAATTCAATCCTCCTTTTATTCCAATTACTCTCGTGGGGTGTCCATCCTACTGCACAAGGGGCGTCCCTGGCACACTTCTCAGGCAATTATAGACCCCGGGGGCACTTTGTCATCCTGCGCGGCACCCTTCTGGCCCAACCATTGATCCTCGTGGC
Source organism: Lissotriton helveticus (assembly GCF_964261635.1). Classification (NCBI taxonomy): domain Eukaryota; kingdom Metazoa; phylum Chordata; class Amphibia; order Caudata; family Salamandridae; genus Lissotriton; species Lissotriton helveticus. The sequence goes on from NC_136069.1 coordinate 391,062,802, forward strand.
GGTATACGGTCCCAATTCTGACGACCCTGACTTTTTTGCGCAGGTCTGGCAGCACATTTCCTCAGTGGGCCCAGTCGCGCTCCTCTGGGGGGGGATTGTAACATTACACTTTCAGGCTATCTGGACAGCTCTGGGACACACGCTCTCCACCCGCGTGTTACCTCTCTTTTGCACTCCATACTTCCCGATAGCTCACTGTTCGATGCGTGGCGGCACACCCGCCATGAGACGTGCAAGGGCACCTGCGTGACAGGCTCCAGAGGATGCAGGTCTAGCTTGGACCTTTGGATCACAACTCAGATGCCTTTGCATGGCTTACCTCTGTGGAACATATGGCGCGCACCCGTTTCTGACCATGCTCCCGTTCGTCTCTGTCTGCAACTTCCGTACTCCCTGCAGTGCAATGATCTCTTGGCGGCTGCCCCCCAATGCGCTCCGGGACTCAGTTTTCTGCGATAAAATTCAAACCGCAATCAAAAACTATTTTGACCTTAACGAGGGCTCTGTCAACTCCCTCTCCACGCTCTGGGTGGATTTTAAGGCTGTGATCTGAAGTGAATGTATTTTCAAGCAGTCTGGCATGTTAAGCTCCATTTGCGGCACTCTTGATAGGTTGGATGTGGAGATCAAAGCTTTGGACTCCATGCATTCTCTCAACACTAACCCTGAATCTCCTGCGCAGCTCCGGAGTAAACTCACAGATTTCTATGATGAGGCCAATAGAGAGCTCTCTATTTTGGGCAGGGAGGTGAGGGTGCGCTGCTTCAATGAGGGGGATCACCCTGGCAAGACTCTGGCCAACCTTCTACGACAACCCCACGCTGCTTCTTCAGGACGGAGGCCCAGACAGAACTACTTCCCTCGAGGAGATAAGGGCTAGATTCACCTCATTTTATTCCCAACTCTATACAGCCGGGCCGTTCCACTGTGCGTCGTTCTCGATCAATATTTTGACACCCTTCAGCTCCTCTGGCTTAGCGATTCCCACCGGGAATACCTTGACAAACACTTTTCCAAGGAAGAAATCCCGGTCTTCCCGGAGACAAAGTCCCTGGCTCTGACGGCTTGCCTGCATCCTTTTATAAGACTTTCGCGCCCCTACTGGTCCCGCACCTCGCTGCCATGTACAACGAATCGTTTAACAGTGGCCAATTCCCCCCTCACTCTGCGAGACAATGCTCATGCTCCTCCTGAAACCGGACAAGTCCTCGGAGTTCTGTGACTCTTATCGCCCCCTGTCTCTCATTAATACGGATAACAAGATCTTTGCCAAACTAGTAGCCTCCCATCTTTTCCCCCTCATGCCGCTTATTGCTCGCCCGGACCAGTCCGGCTTCATTCCCGGCTGCGCCAGTGTGGGAGGCGTTGCAGGGCAGAAAGAAGAGGGTGGCTGGCCACGCACGAGGTCCCTGGAGTAGTGGAGAGGCCTTTTGCTATGGAGTGAGCTGATGAGGGTGCTGAAGTACGATTTGCACACAGTAGAGGGCACTGAGGGCCGCGGGGCAGGTCCCCAGGTCTCGAAGGAGAAGAGAAGCCAGCGTTGTAGGCCCAGTGCATTGCAGTGAAGGAGCAGAAGGGAAGCAAAGGAGTAAGCTTCCATGGGGCAAGGGCAAGGGGAGTCGCGGGAGGCGCACTGCCCGCTTTGCAGGGCCTCAGAGGAGCGACCAAGGACAAAGAGTACAGGTGTGGACAGATGGCGCTCAAGCGAGGAGAGGCCCAGGCCCCGCGGTACGGCACGTGCGCCTCCAACCCCGCCGCGATCCAGTCCTTGGGGGTCAGTGCAGATGAGGCAGCAATGCGATTCGGCCGCAAAAGCTCACCTGGGGCGCCAGCTGCATGCAAACAGGAGGGCCCAGCCGCTGCGTCCGGTCCCAGCGGTGGATCTCGATGTGGCGGCGGCAGCTGTGGCCCGGAGGAGGCTCAATCGGCACCCCAGGGTAAGGGGACTCAAGATAGCGTGGAACCGGGACACAACTCCACAGATGTCCGCAGGATTATGCCAAATTAACGGCTTGGCCGGCAGAGCCCACTTAGAGAGCGGCCATCTTGCAGCTGGCTAAGCCATGCCCCTCCAAACTTTTACTTAGCATTAAAGGTGCACCCATGATGCTTTTGTTGGTAAGGGTGTCTCTTGGGCATAGCTTGGGGCTCATATTTTAACAGTCTTATTTAAACCCATTGAGACACACGCGATTGTGCTTTATGGATGGCATATAGCTTTGAGTCAGTTAATTTATATGCAGTGCATTATCTCACTCATTTTGTTCAGTCCATTTTCCTAAGCATAGGATGGTTTTGGCTTCAAATCTGTGACATGTTTCAAGACTGTCGATTTAATTTCTTGTGTGCCATGGCCTTTCTCAATAAAGTGTTGTACCATTGGTGCATTTGGTACTCAACCTTTTATACGAGATCTATGCCAATGCAGATGGACTCTCCAGATATTTCCACTTAGAAAATGAGCAAGGCTAGTCTCATCTCTTCACGTTTGGGTGGGGGTTGTGTAGGAAAGTAGGATCTGCTGCTATGCTTACCCACATGTTTTGCTTGATGCAGTGCTGTTTCTGACTAGTCTGACTGGGATCCTGCTAAGAAGGACCCCAGCCTCTCTGCTTTCTCCCCAAAATTGTTATTTTAAGTACTTATGTAAATCCGAGATTGGATACTGGGGTACCCTTATCAGTCCCAAGTATATGGTACTAAGGTACCCAGGTCTTAGGTACCCCAGAGGTCCCCCATTGACTGCAGCATGTGTTATGCCACCTTCGGGAGACTATTCAAACTATCACTACAGGCCTGCCAACGCAGCCTGTGTAAGCTGATGCTAGCACCCCTTACAAAAGATATAGGATTCCTATATCTAGGATCTCTGCACTTAAAACCTATAAGTCACCCTCACAGCAGGCCTTTTGAATCCTGATGGCAGGGTGCTTGGTTCTCAGTGTGAGGGTGACCCTGCATGAGCAGAATTCACCCTACAGCCTTCGGAGTCCATTCTTACAGGTTGTAAGTGAGACAGCCATATAATATATAGAGGGGCACCTCGTCATTATGCGATGGGCATCTCAAAACTGGCAGTAGCAAACCCTATTGTGTTTGTTATCAAATATGTTTGAATCATACCCCCACACCATAAATGGTGCAGGAGGTATTATTCCCACCACTGTAAAGTCCCTCTGTTAGGCCCTCAGTGCCCCCTGTACCAGTCTTCTAGACCCGGACAGCACAATATGGCTGCTACCAACCACAGGCATGATTCTGCCCTTCTGCTGCTGAGCCAAGCTCGAGAAGGGGAAGGCAGAACAATAGGCATCCTGTCACAGAGAGGTGTGGTCAAGGATGGGAGCGCTTGCCAGGGCGACATCGTCTGCATGCACGTAACATTTGGTGCCCTCCATGATGCATAGTCCAGCTCAAACCAGTTCTGGGAGCCGTTGGCTCCCGCTCTGGTGTGAAACTGAACAAAGGACAGGGGAGTTTCCTCCCTCTTGTCCAGCTCCTTCTTAGGGAGGGACCCCTGATCGTCCCAGGCCTTTCCTTTTTAAGGGCTTACCTGTGGGTGGGTCCCTAGATTCGTCATGGGACATGATACAATTCAGACAACACTTCAACTTCGACCGTCTGGGCACTCTGGACTTCGCTTTGTGCATCAAGGCTGCAACCTGGAAATCTCCTGCTTCTCCTGATCTCTTAACTGTGCTCATCTGCTGCAAAGTGCATACCTGTGCTCCATATAAGAACTCGACGAGGGCCTGTGGACATCCAAGACACCTGAAGGAATTTCCCTTGAATTGAAGGAGTCACTTCCCTGCACCTGCAGGCACCGCAACTAAGCTGACCGGTCTGATGATCCTAGACTCCTACAGACTCCAAAAGGCTCAGCAACACAAGTCATTGTAGTTCACATCTCACAAGGCCTGCCCTGTCCTCTCACCAAGTTTGAGGCCAGTATCCCTCGTCCGAGCTGCAGGAACCAAACCCCTGTGCACTGTGTTGACTTGCAGTTGCAAAGGCTTGTTGGCTTCCTTCTATCAAGATCTTTGGGCTCCAAGTAGCCCCAACCTCAAGCGTCTCCAGTGACCCAAGATGTTCATCCTCACCACATCACTTGCACCGTGAGCCTGCATCTTTTGTGAGCTGCTTGAGGTCCTCTGCGACTCCAGTGCCACCAGCCTGTGGGTCCTCTTGAGGGTCACTTTTGAATTATTTTGAGCTTCCCTGATTGCTCGGGCCTGCCCTGACTCCCCTGTTTGTGGTGAGTCTCCTGGACCTTGCTGGTCCCGACATTGCACCTTCTTCAACTTCCACGTTGGTTGCAGTTGCCAAGGCATGTTGGTGCTCCCGTCAGACACCGACCCCATAACTCTCGACAAATGACGTGGAACAGCTCCCGTATGGCTCCTGGTCTTCCACAGCATTGCCTGGTCCACATAGCTGCCGGGCCAAGGTCACCGTCAGGCTCTCCTGCAACACCCAACATTAGTGGGCATTTGTCTTCCGTGCTTCCTGGTCACTCCTGAGTGGCATAGACTCTGTCTCTTTCTGCTTGCAGGTCCTTCACATCTTGAATCCACATTTGGGTTCCACCAAACACTTTTACCTTCTCCAGCAGCGGCATCTCTCTGAAATTCTCCTTTGGGTTTGACTGCGGTTTCCGATGCCACTTCACACCTATGCACCTGGCTTCCCTGGTACAGGTAACCTGGTTCCTAGAGTATCCACAGGTGGGGTGGATCTCCAACCTCTTTTCCTCTACAGGGTTTCTTCAGGGTCCACTGGGAAGGGCTCTCTTTCTTTAAATTTGCAACCACGACATACACGTTGATTTGTACGGAGAATGCAGTCGTGTTCCTACACTGCACACAACCTCCGTGGGGCTCCTAGATACTCAACCTTGAGTGGTTACTTGGGTCCCCAGAATTTCTACGTCCTCTGAGTATTGTCATGACTCGAGTTGTGGTTTTCATCCCACTATTTTAGTATATGGTTTGGTTCCCCTCTGGTGACCACTGTGTATTCTGGGCTACTTATCTGTTTCTATTGCACAGTATTGTGTATATCTCCGGCTAGGAGATATCTAAATGTGTTTCTGAGGATTTTATGATAAATACACATTTTTATAAATACACTGTGTGTTTCTTTTTCATTTAATCTATACCTAGAAGATTATACACTGGTAAAACAAGCTGCTTTACACTCCTTCTAGACTAAGCCTGAAGGCTGTTCTCCACAGCTACCACTTAGAGAGCTTTCTAAGGCTGTCTAAGACCACTAAAATAACCATAAGGGTTGTCTGGATCAGTGCAAGGTATCCTCTTACATAAGTGTACATCATATACTGAGCAAGCCTCTCACACAAGCCCATTGACATATGCAGAATCTGCAATGAGACCTGATGTCCCAGTGAGTGCAGCATCAGGGAAATCTCACCAACCTGGTCCAGATCTCAAAAGGAACTGCAAAAAATCTGCAATTGTGGCTGATGAACTGCGATTGGGTCAGAGGCAGACTCCTCCCCATTCCCAATCAGAGTTGACTCAAGTGACAGATGCATCACTCTTGGGCTGATGAGACCACCTGGGAGAGGTGGAGATCAGAAGCTTCTGGTTTCCAGAGTAGTGCCAGCTTCACACCAACTTGTTGGAGCTGAGGGTGATCTCTCTGGCATTGAAAGCTTTTTCTCCTTTGATCAAGGAAAGACTAGAGCAGGTGGTTACGGACAGCAACCCTGCCATTGAGTACGGCAACAAACATTGTGGGGTGAGGTCAGGAACCATGTGTCAAGAGGCCCTGCATCTCTGGACATAGCTGGAATGGAAGGGAATTTTTATGGTGGCACAACTTGATATGCCATCGATGCCTAGGAGATCGCAAATGGCGTTTCCATCCAGAGGTGGTACAAGGTCTCTCCTGAGACTAGGGAGAACCTTGGTTGGATCCGTTCACCACCGTCAAGAGCACACAATGTCAGCAGTTCTACATGCTGGAGTTTCCAAAGCGACTCTTGCTCGGAGACGCTTTTCATCTTGCAGGCCTTCTGAACGCCTTTGCACGATACAACTCCAGCCAAGAGTTCTCACGAAGATCAAAAATGAATGTGTCCAGGTCATCTGGAGTACCCTGGATCGTAATGGAGAGTATGGTATCCTAATCTCCTGAGCATAAGTGTCTCTCCAATCAGTCTTTCCCTTCCGTTGGATCTTTTATCGCAACAACAGAGCAGCTGCACCTAAACCTGTCTACTCTTTTTGAACTTGTGTGCAGATTGAGTGGTGATAGTTGAGAGTTTTTAAACTTGTTCCACAAATATGTGATGTAATTCTTGTGGCCAGGAGTCCCTTAATGAAAATAGTATATATGTGGCAAATGGACACATTTATGGCTAGGTGTGCTGCCTAATCCACTGATACTCTGCCTGCATTTTTATCCGAAGTCCTTTTGTTTGCCTTATCCTTTGCCTGGAAAACCTTGATTTAGGCACAGTTAAAGGGTATCTCTCTGCCATCTTTGCTTTCTTGTGTTCGTTTGCTAAATCAGCCTTCCCTGTGCAAGTCCCCCATTATGACTCATTTCTTGAAAGCTTTGCAGCACTTTTTTGCACAAGAAAGAGAGGCGAAGAGCACAATTGAGTATGGAGTAACAGTTAGCATAAATCCAAAGTAATAGGTCTTTGTCACAGTGGTAGTTTTTTTCTTCTTTATTTTAGTTTCTTCAACCACACTACAAACACGCAGCAAAAGCGTTTCATCTTACAAAGGATTCATCAGGGCTGCAACCATAAAAGACATTAATAAGACAAATCATAAGACATAAAACATTCAAATTAAATCAAAGGTCTAAGACACAGATGCATTTGGTTGGAAGGATCAGAGAATTCCAAACAAAGCTCCACCAGAACTTGAAATCCGACTTAAGACTTCCAAATAGGCATTACAAGGACCCCCTCCGCCTGCTGTCTCTGCACATGGGCCGAAACCCTTGTGATCGTTGAGGATGGGGGAAAAGCATAGCCTCTCTCTTGACTCCAATTTTGTAAGAATGCATTGGTCACCACTGCCTGCATGTTCAATCTACAGCTATAGAACCTGACCAACTGTTGGTCAAGACAGGAGACCAACTAGTCCACCAAGAACAGACCCCCCGTCCGAGATCATTGAGAAAACCTGAGGGTTCAGCTTGCACTGGCTCGAATCCTGGAAGAGGAGAGAGTGAATGTCCACCACTTGATTTGCCTCATTGGGAGGATACTCTTCTGTGACATATATGTGATGGTTCAGGCAGTGCTGCCAAAGTTCAGAGCTTTGGATTTTGTTCCTCCTAGATGGTTGATGTAAAGCACTGCCAACACATTGTCCATCTTGATGGGGATTTAGGGTTTGATCCTATCCTTGGTTCATCATTGAAATGCAAAGGAGCCGGCGAGGAGTTCCAAACAATTGATATATAGCCTCTGTTTTTCTGACCAGTTTTTATCCTGTGGATAGTTTTGCACATCTCTGACCCCAGCCTAATCTGCTGGTGTTGGACTCTATTACAAGTTCTGGGGTGGAACCGGAGATCGCTCTCCCATTCCAGGTTTCCATGTGGAAAAGTCACCAATCTGTTTCCTCTTTCACCTCATCCGATGAGCGAACGAACTGGGAGTAAGTTAGCCACTTCTATTAATGGCGTGCTTGGAAGCGTTGTTACTGATAATGTAGAGGGCACAGGAAGATCACTTGGTTGGACGATGAACATAATGCCGCCTTATGAGTAATTTGCTACAGCGATGTGTGCTGCCTGGAGAGAGTTTTCTGCAATTTGAGTTAGATTTTTGCCAATTTTTGAGATGGAAAGCTCAAGGAGGCCATGGCAGAATCTATCACAAACCCAGGAAGGTCGTTATTTGAGAGTCAGGATTTACTTTTTATTATTGAATACAAACTGAGCCAGCTCCGAGGGGGGCAGATTGACCACTGAGTTCCTCCAAATCAAAGTAGATTATAAGAGAGAGGAATTCTTAGATTTAATATTCCCTGCAGTAGCACGAAAATTGTATATACAATTTATATTAGGTACTCTTCCTCTCAGAGTGCTCACCAGTAAATGGGACAAAACTAGGAGTGAGGAGTGCACTGCCTGAGGTTTCTACCTCGGAACCGAAATTCATGTTTTCTTTTTTTGCGCAGCGTACCAGGGCTCACGTAAGCACTGGCTACTTGCAATCTGTAGAAACTTAGGTTTCCTTTAGTGTGCACATGCATTTAGGGTGTTAAAATATGATACGCACCCCCCTATTATTTTTGCTGTCTCCCGCTTTTTGAATGCAATGTGGCACAAACGCAGGAAATTGATTACCGTACCCAGTGTCTAGTACAAATTCCTGTTTTAAATTCAATGTGATTTTCGATAATCAATTCTAAGTTTAATTTTCTTTTATTCTGTGCATAGTATTGTATGTTTACCTGTAAATCTGTATATGTAATGTATTTTAAATGTTATTCTTATTTATTATCTTACATTTCGTATTTTATGTACTTCTATGAACTTTTATGGTCCGTGGTGGCCGAAATAAAGTTATCGAACGAATACAAACTGAATGCCTTCTAAAAGGTTTACTGCTGTCTGTAGTTGATGGGACAGTTTCCTGGGGCAGGTGCCTAATTACAGAATGTAATGTATATAGACAATGATCCGCGTCCCCTGCACTCACAGATGTTTTACAACCAGCTGTAGGACCTTCGTGCAGCACCAAGGGCTCAACGATAGCCCGAATGGCACTGTGGTGAACACAAACATCTGGCGGTCGCCACACAAACTGCAGGAAACATCAGAAGGGGGTAAAGATACATTTAGGGATTTAGGGATTGTCATGTAAGCACCTTTTAGGTCCAGATGTACCATCCAATCGAAAGGTCGCAGGATGGGGCAAAGAAGTTGAATACCCTTCATCTTGAAGAGGTGGTAAACCAGCCATTTCTTCAATTCCCTGAGACTGATGACTGATCTAGACCTGCCGCCACTTTTGATGACCAAGAATAGGGTACTGATAAAGCCATTGGTGTGAGGCATGGATGAGCAAATGGCCCCTTTGTCTTAGAGGGCCTTGACCTCCATGTCTATTAATCTGACAGCCTGCAAAGAGAAATTGATTGGGCACAAGTGGAATTATTGATGGAGGCAACCATAAAACTTGATCTGAAAACTTAGACCATGCATCTGTTGTGATGGATACCCAAGCGTTGAAAACATGTGCCAGCTAGCCCCTCTACTTTTTAGGGGGAAGAAAGGTGAACACTCACTGCTGCTGGAGGGGTGGATGGTTTGTCCCTCGAAGCCTACTCTGCCATGGAGCTGCTGGCTCTGGTGGGATAGATCTTTGTGATGTGAGATTAGTTTTGTCATTGGCCATGCTTTGAGTCTTGTCCTCTGTAGGGGATTTTGGAAGAGAAACAGCCGGGCGAGAGACCCTTATCTGATAGAGAGTTCTAGCCACAGATTCCTTACCTTTGAATTTTCCCAGGTGTCATGTTGGATCTAGAAGATATTTTGTGAGCAGTACACCTGCGCTTCGAAGAGATCCACGCCCGTCGTCAGCGCTGTCCCTGCCAGAAGTTGCAGTGTGGTACCTATATAGGTGCAGCCTAAGCGCACACATGTCAGTTATTTTCTTTCCACATCAGCCAATTCTGATTCAGAGAAGAGCTACCCCTCAGTCCCTATTAAACTGGCTTTTGTTGACATTTTGTCTACAGTTTTTGAAGTTTCTCCTCCTGGTGTGTCGAAGATGTCATTGCGAAAGATGGGATTCAAGCCCTGCAGGGCCTGCCACTGCTCAATGTCCATGATGTAACCGCACCTCATCTGTCTGGTGTGTCTGTGGTGTTTGGAGTGAAGCCATGCCTTAAAGTCATTCTCCAATTGCCAGGGCTAGACCCCAAAAGCTTTGAGGGAGTGGTCCCTAAAACTCTTGGCAGCTCAGCATAAGACTCCATGCAAGTCGAGGTTCCATTCGAGAGGAAGGTTCTGGGAGCATTGACATTCTAGGCCTTGTTACTTGGGACCAGCACCTGGCCCGACTCAACACCTCCCCGACGATCTGGGAGCTGGAAAACGTCTTCCCAGCACAAAGAGTTCTGCGAGGCCATGCGTCTCAAATCTGGGCTTCCAGACCCCATTGGCAAGCCTTCAGGGTCCGTGGAGTGCGAGGGGTTCCCACCTGAGTCGGCACCGGCAGCTCCGTACCTTGCTACAGTGGACCACCAAGGATCCATTCCGTGATCTGGACCAGCACCAGTCATACGACCTTGATAAACCCCAGTGCAGGGCCCCATGCTAACTCTCCTGATTCACCGCCACCCACCAGCGGCATCATCGCTGAGCTGGATGGGCTTCGCCCAGCTCCAACAGGAGCCTTGCGTCCTAGATCGGAGCCTGAGCCCTAGTCCCTTGGGCTAGGCCTCATGGAAGACTGGGCTCTTTGGAATACCAGCCCTATACGGAAGACCCAAATGTAGGCTAGTGTGAGGAACTGGATACTTCTCCAGATACTGCCATACTTTCTCCTCCTACCGTGGCTATGGAGGAGGGACCCTCCAATGCAATGGTGGTACGGAGTGCAACTGAGGTCCTTGACTTTCAGCTGCCCTCAGTGGCAGTCAAGACTAACATTTTGACAGAGGTGCTGCACTCAGAAGTGTCTACGTCTGAACCCCTGCTCTCATTCAATGACACCCTCACTGATATCCTTTTTGGGGCCTGGTCCAAACCAAGCACAGGGGCTCCTGAGAATAGGACAATTACCTACCACCAGCGCTCTGCACCTGGGGACCCAAATGTCCTCACCCAACACCCTACCCCCCAGAGCTTGGTGGTCCAAGCCTCAACATCCCCAGATGCATCCCCTACCATGCCCCGGATAGGGAATCCAAGAGGCTGGGCTCATTTGGGTAGAAGATGTTTCTGATAGATACATCTGCCATGTGGATTCCTCACCTTGTGAATATCCCCCTGCGTCAGCAACGTTCGGAAATTTTCTTCGTAGCACGCCGACGTGGACGACGTCACAGGAGTACGACCTCGCGCGTGACTCCGTCTGACGTCACCGACTCCTTATCAGGCCCACGCCGGCGTGATGACGTCAGTTCCCTTTTTTCCGCGTCTTCGACGCTAACGGTTTTTGGGATCTTCTGCGATACTTTGTATCTTCTATTTTTACAGTGTTGCTGTTTTTCCTTTGATTCTTCTTCTTTAATCGAGGATGTCGTCGAGGAAGACAGGCTTCAAACAATGTGGGTCTTGCGCTCGAATGATGTCGATCACCGATCCGCATGGCGACTGCTTGTGGTGTCTTGGATCAAGCCACGACGTCAAGAACTGTCGGTCTTGCTTCAAGATGAACCCTAAGGCACTAAGAGAGCGCGAGGCAAAACTTCTTCTTGCGAAAATAAAAGGTAGAGAGATTGGGAGATCTTCGAGGTCGACGTCGAGACGCTCGAAGTCGAGACAAAGATCTCGTTCGAAGTCGAGGTCGGCGTCGAGGTCGAGATCCAGAGCGAGATCGAGGTCTGGAGTGAAGTCGAGGTCCAGGGAGAGATCGAGATCTGGATCCAAATCGGCTTCGGGTCACGATTCAAGCTCCTCGAAGAGGAAGCACAAGAGGAGGAAGCACAGCTCTAGACATCATTCGGGGAAGGAGTCTTCGGATTCGAAGAAGAAGTCTCGTAAACATCATAAGGACTTTGTTTCTCCTTCTCCTGCTCAATCTCTCAGAGGTTCTCCGACTCCGGAACAAGAACCGGATCCGATATCTCAACATTCTTCGGAGCATGAGGAAGAGGAGGAGGTAGTTCCTCAAACTCCGACTCCGATGGAAACTCCTGTAGATCAAGGAGGTCAAAATGAACCTATGTCAGATCGTCCTCCTTCAGAACATCCGGTAGGTTCTTACCCTCCTTTTCCTGGTCCTGGACAGGACCCCTCGCATTTCCTTAATGCGATGTTTGGAGTTTACTCCAGAGCAATGTATCCCACTGGAGCACCTGTTGGTCCCATGGGTCCATTGGCTTACAACTTGGGCATTCCTCAGTCTTACGCCCCAGCTCCATTTGTGCCATTTATGCCGGCGCCTCTTACACCTTGGCTCGGTACGGCTCCGCCGAGGTCTTCGACTCCGCATGCGGCTTCGCCGACTCCGGATCGACCTCGTAGTTTGGATCAAGGTACCATGCCAGTCCGTGAGTCTCGTCTTCCAGTTACCCCAGCTCCTCGCTCGACGTCGGAACCGGCTCCGTCGGAGTCGTTGCCGGATCCGTCGACTTCGGTTCGTGTGGAGTGGTCGAGACGCAGGACTCAGCGTCTCTTGGAAGAGAAAAGGGGTGAAGATTCTGATATGGAAGAGGGTGAGCTTCTTGATCATGATGATTATTTTGAAGACCTACAGAATGCTAGTGGTCTGGAGCTCTCTCCTGAATGGGGTTTGCCTTCAGTTTCGGATGCACCATCCAAGGAAGTGGCACCTTACCATGTCGTTATTAGGAAGGCTGCAGATCTTCTCAACTTAACCTTGCCTACTGTTGAGTACAAACCCAACATCCTTACGGAGGTTTTGCACTCTCCTTCTTCTATTATTGAACCTACACTGCCGTTCACGGATGCCTTAACTGATCCGATAAAGGAGGTCTGGAAGAGGCCATTGACTGCTCCTGCTGTTTCTAGGTCTGTTGCAAGACGCTACAGAGTGGCTCCTGGTGACCCTGAATTTCTCTCTTCTCATCCTTCTCCGGAGAGTCTAGTGGTGCAGGCTGAATGTTCTAACAGATCTGCAGGTTCATTTCCTCAGGTACCAGCAGACAAAGACTCTAAAAAATTGGATCAATCTGCAAAGAAGATTTTCTCTTCGGGCAGCATGGCCCTAAAATCCACTAATGCTACTTGCCTTTTGGGTAGATATGTCCATGCGTTGATGGATTCTGTGAAGCAATTATCATCCAAGCTTCCAGAGGAGGATAGAAAGAACTTTAATGAAGTGGTCTCTGATACTCAGGCTGCGGCACGCATGGTTATTCAGAGTGGCATGGACACAGTTGATTCTGTTGCCAGGATTATGGGCTCTACTGTTGCCACCAGGAGAGCCGCATGGCTAAAGTCCTCTGATTTTTCTGCAGATGTGCAATCTACGTTGCTGGACCTACCTTTTGATGGGACTGGTCTTTTTGGAAAAAAGGCGGATGTCGCACTGGAAAGATTTAAAGATAGCAGGGCTACTGCAAGATCTTTGGGCCTCCAGATGAGAGGATCGACAACTAGGAAGTTTAGAGGCTTCGGTAGATCTTCTTTTTGTCCCTTCAGGCAAAGTCAACAGCAACAGCAGAACCCTCTGTACAAGTCCTATAGAGGTAGACAGAAGGGTCGTGGACGTGGGCGTCAAGTCTCCTCCTCCTCCACTTCCTCCAATAATGCCCAACCCCCACCCGCATCAGCAAAGCAGCCCTAGATCCACCATTCTGGATCATGTGGGGCCGGTAGGGGGTCGGCTTACTCATTTTCTACGAGATTGGGAATCGGTTACATCAGATCTTTGGGTTCTCAATCTCGTAGAAAATGGGTATGCACTTCCTTTTCAGGAATTCCCTCCCAATTACCCTCCTTGCCAAGGTTATTGTTCGGAGGACCATCTTCTTCTCCTGCAGGAAGAAGTCCTGGCACTATTCAGAAAGGGTGCAATAGAGGTGGTTCCAGAGCAGGAAAGGGGTCAGGGGTGCTACTCCCGGTATTTCCTGATACCCAAGAAGGATGGCAGACTTCGACCAATCCTGGACCTCAGGATTTTGAACTTCTATCTCAAACAGGAGAAGTTCAAAATGCTCACACTTGCACAGGTTCTTCAAGCGCTGATGGAAGAAGACTGGATGGTGTCGATCGACTTGCAGGATGCGTATTTTCACATCCCAATTCTGAAGTCGCACAGGAAGTATCTCCGTTTTACGGTGGGATCGCAACACTACCAGTCTGCGGTCCTTCCTTTTGGGCTTACTACTGCGCCTCGAGTCTTCACCAAGGTGATGGCAGTGGTGGATCGGGGATTCCTGTGTTCCCCTATCTGGACGACTGGCTGATCAAAGCGGAGTCGCCGGAGAATGTGCTTCATCATCTGCTAGAGACAACTCAGTTGTTGCACAGGTTGGGTTTTTCGATAAATGTACCCAAGTCTCACCTGGTGCCCTCCCAGCGCAACCTGTTCATAGGTGCGGTACTGGACACTACTGTATGTCGTGCATTCCCTCCACCTCAAAGGATTCACGACATACAGGAAATGATTCCTTTATTTTACAATGGGGCGGTTGTTCCAGTCTTGAAGGTCCTTCGTCTGCTCGGTCTGATGGCTTCCTGCATTCTGTTGGTCAATCATGCACGCTGGCACATGAGGGCACTCCAGTGGTGCCTCCGCAGGCAGTGGTATCAGCACAACGGAGATCTCAGGGAGTCAGTGAGGATCTCCAGAGAAACTGCAGCGGATCTGTCTTGGTGGGGCGTGGAAGGCAATCTGTCTCAAGGGAAGCTTTTTCAGCTGCCTCCATCGATGGCCACAGTGATAACGGATGCATCCACTCTAGGGTGGGGTGCTCATCTTGGGGATCTGGAGGTCAAAGGTCTTTGGTCTCCAGAGGAAAGGTTGCTTCATATCAACCTTCTAGAGTTGCGGGCGATACGTTTGGCGCTCAAAGCCTTCCTCCCTTCCCTTCGCGGTCAGTCAGTTCAAGTCCTGACGGACAACACGACCGCGATGTGGTACATCAACAAACAGGGAGGAGTAGGGTCGCAGTGTCTCTGCAGAGAGGCTCTGCGTCTCTGGTCCTGGGTTCAGGACCACCAGATTTGTCTGATGGCAAATCATCTGGCCGGGGTTTTGAATGTTCGTGCAGACGTTCTCAGTCGGCAGTTCTCTGCCGATCACGAGTGGAGGCTTCACCCGGAGGTTGTTCACGACATCTTTCAGATGTGGGGGACTCCTCGGGTGGACCTATTCGCCACTCACGAGAACGCTCATTGCCTGTCATTCTGCAGTCTCCAGTATCCGATGCAAGGAGCTTTGGGGGACGCGTTTCAGTTGAGTTGGGACTCTCAACTCCTTTACGCGTTTCCTCCCATACCTTTGATTCCTCGGGTTCTGAGGAAGATTCGCCAAGACCGGGCCCAAGTCATATTGATCGCTCCGGATTGGCCGAGAAGGGTGTGGTACACAGACCTTCTCCACCTCTCCTCTCACCCGCCGCTCCGTCTCCCTCACAGGGCAGACCTCCTCTCTCAGATGGAGGGGCAAGTTCTACACCCCCACCTCCAGACATTACACCTTCATGCCTGGAGATTGAGCGGGGCAACTTGAGTTCTTTTTCTCTCCCTCACGATGTGGTGGATGTCATTCTTTCTGCCAGGCGTGACTCCACTAAGTCCATTTATTCGTATAGGTGGTCTAAATTTGTCTCTTGGTGCAGGGAGAGGGATGTTGACCCTTTGAGGGCTAATTTGTTTGACATTTTGCAGTTTGCTCTTTCACTGGCGCAGCAAGGATTTGCTGTTGCCACAGTCAAGGGGTATCTTTCAGCCTTATCGGCATTTCTCTGTTTGCCGGATCAGCCCTCTCTTTTTAAGTCTCCGGTGGTTTTGAGATTTTTGAAGGGACTCATTAATAAGTTCCCTCCTACTCCTTTTGTGATTCCTCATTGGGATTTGAATCTTGTGCTGACCTTTTTGATGGGTTCTCCCTTCGAACCTTTGCACAAGTGTCCCATGAGACTCCTTTCTTTTAAAACGATTTTCCTCGTTGCAATCACCTCGGCAAGGAGGGTAAGTGAGCTTCAGGCTCTTAGTTCCAAGCCCCCATTCCTGTCCATTCATGCTGAAAGGATGGTTCTTAGGACCAGGGCTGCTTTTCTGCCTAAGGTGGTAACTCCCTTCCATCTTGGACAATCCATTACCCTTCCTACCTTCTATCCTCCCCCTCACCCTTCTAAGGAGGAAGAGAGGCTGCATCGCCTGGACCCTAAAAGGGCGGTGTCTTTCTATCTGGACAGAACTAAAGACTTCCGGATGGATGACCAGCTGTTTGTTGGTTTTGCTGGCTGCAAGAAGGCAGAGCGGTGCACAAGCGCACACTTTCCAGGTGGATAATCCTGTGCATCAAGATTTGCTACTCACTGGCGGGTAAGGACCCTCCTGAGGGTATTAGAGCACATTCAACTAGAGCTAAGTCTGCAACATCTGCTTTGTCTAGAGGTGTGCCTGTAGAGGACATTTGCAGAGCCGCGACTTGGGCCTCCCTCCACACTTTCGCGAAGCACTATTGCTTGGATACCGAGGTGAGGAGGGATGGCCACTTCGCGCGCTCTGTCCTCCAAGATTTCCTGGTATAGCAGAGTGGACACCCTCCTCCGGGAGTGGGGACTGCTGTGGGACTCTATTCACAAGGTGAGGAATCCACACGGCAGATGTATCTATCAGAAGAACAAGTTACTTACCTTCGGTAACGCTTTTTCTGGTAGATACAATATCTGCCTGTGGATTCCTCACATGCACACCCGCCTCCCCGTTGTCCACTCTGTTATACCTGGTCTTTATGTATATATGTTTGCTGCTATTGTGCTATTTCTACTGCACGCTTTGTGTGCGTATTTGATTGGTATGTACTGTGTACACTGTATATTTGCATATTTGCTGTCGTTGGTCCGTCCGTGTGCCTCGAAGGCACGGGAAAAAAGGGCGGAACTGACGTCATCACGCCGGCGTGGGCCTGATAAGGAGTCAGTGACGTCAGACGGAGTCACGCGCGAGGTCGTACTCCTGTGACGTTGTCCACGTCGGCGTGCTACGAAGAAAATTTCCGAACGTTGCTGACGCAGGGGGATATTCACAAGGTGAGGAATCCACAGGCAGATATTGTATCTACCAGAAAAAGCGTTACCGAAGGTAAGTAACTTGTTCTTTACTCTGCTAGTCCGTCATTGTGGTCCATGAACACTGCTTGCCTGTTGGGACATCTCTCCCACACTCTGTGGTACATGGTTCCACAAGTGCTGGTCACAGGTCAAAGAGGAGGCCGGGCCCATTCTATTCCAAGCTGTCATCAACGTGAGAGATGCAGCAAAATTCACAATCAAATGTGGACTTGACGAATTGGACTCACTGGGCAGAGCAGTTTCCACAGCAGTGGCCCTGATGCGCCATGCCTGGTTGTGTCCGACTAGCTTTTTGGGTGATGTTCAGGCTTCCCTTATGAACATGCCCTTTGATGGCACGCGTCTCTTTGTATGCAAGGCAGATTTAGTGCTCAAGCACCTCAAAGACTCTCAGGCTACGGTGAGGTCCTTGGGCCTCTCTGCACCCCAAGTCAGCCCCAATCCACCTTTCACTCCTTTTGTGGCTCTAGAAGAGGTTTCGAGCCACGCCAATTCCCTCTTAGCCACCATGACACTCATGCTCCCCAGCCTTGTACCCACAGACCTCTTGGGTCAGGTGGCCAGCATTCGGGTCAGTCCACCACCTTCCTACTGCAACAACCTCCAACCCCTCATAAACTGCCCCTTTATCACCATGCGCACCCAGTTTTACGATCATCTGACCCACTGGCAGTCCATAACATCGGACAGGTCGGTTTTGCTGATTGACAGAAGGGGCTACTCCCTCTCCTTAGAGACTACACCTTACCCCAGGCCACCATCTCAAGAGCAGCTAACAAAGGATAATCTGCCCCTTCTCTGCAAATAGGGCATGGCTTTCATGGCCAGGGGAGCAATAGAGAGGGTTCCTGTACAAGAGTTATGCTGTGGTTGCTACTCCCGCTATTTTCTAGTTCCCATAGAGGAGAAAGGCCATCATCCTATTGTAGATCTTCGAGCCCTCAATCTCTTTCTCAAGAAGGAAAAATCCAAAATGCTCATGTTGGCTTAGATCTTGTCTTCCCAGGACCCAGGAGACTGAATCGTAGTGTTGGACTTGCAGGGCACCTTCACATTCACACCCTGCCTGCCCACCGGCACTATCTGCGGCTTGCAGGAGGCCACTGCAAGCTTTGTCAATTCACGGTGCTCCTCTTTGGCCTTACCAGCGCCCCTTAGTTGTTTATCAAGGTAATGGCGATGGTTGCAGCTCTTCTGTGGAGATCAGGGGTAGAAGTCTTCCCCTAGCTCAACGACTGGCTGATAAAGGCAGGCTTTCCCAAGGCTGTCGTTTCCCCCCCTCCACACTACAGTTTCTGCTCTCACTGAGGTTCACTATAAACATGGTAAAGTCAAACCTGAATCCCACTCAGATGTTCCCTTTTATCAGAGCTGTTCTGGACACAGTGCAGTTTTAGGCCTTTCCAGCGAGCTGCAAGTCCAGGATATTCAGGCTATGATACAGATGGTCCAGCCTCTATCCTGGGTTTTGGTGAGTCTGACTCGGATGCTGCTATGTCTCATGGCCTTATGCATCCTGCTTGACACGCATGCCAGATCGCATGTGCAGGCTCTGCAGTGGGACCTGAAGTCCCAGTGGTTGCAGCATCAGGGGAATCTCTCCAATGAGGTCCATATCTCAGAGGGAACTGCAAAAGATCAGGAGTGGTGGCTAATTAAAGGTGACTTGGTCAGAGGCAGACCCCTTAACCAGATCTGACAGCAGTGACAGAGGTGTCACCCCTGAGATGGGGTGGCCATCTGGTAGAGGTGGAGATCAGAGGACTCCGGTCTCCTGAGGGATCCAGAATCCACATCAATATGCTGGAGCTCTGTGCATTCTGACTGACATTGAAAGCCTTTCTACCCTCCATCAAGTGAAGGATTGTGTACATGTTTACGGACAACACCACAGCCATGCGGTACTGCAACAAACAGGGCAGGGTGGGGTTGTGGATCCTTTCTCAAAAGGCCCTGCATCTCTGGACATGGTTTGAATAGCAGTGCATAAACCTGGTGGTTCAGCACCTGGAGGCTCTTTTTTGGCATTTATATAACATTCAAACATTATATCAGAGTATTCACATGTTTTGACATAGAGAAGGAAAGAGTATGTCGGTGTAGGTAGGCCCCGAAAACTAAAGTAGAATAAAATAATTGCAGCATAGTGTTGAACAGGAGATTTTCCCATGGATAATGAATCAATCACACTTTTTATTTCTGGGTCATCTAATCTTCTATGTTAACATTATACCGGGTTACAACACGTCCTAATTTTCACTTAGATAATGTCTATACTTGCTATAGCGATTTGTGTCAGAAAATAGGCTATCTGTAGTGTCCTACCGGGTTTTGAACAGACAAATGAACAAAGTGTTATCTTAGAAGGGCAATTATCCATATCAGCTTTGGCTGTGGAGATGCTAGGGGGATGTTGGTAAGATGTTGTCATCTTTAGAACTCAAATATCCTAGCAGCAGTCCCCAAATGTCTTTAGGGCAAGATTTCAGCAGCATCATGTCCCAGTGGTGAGAAATCTAGTCCTAAAGTAGACTGCAACTAGGAACCAGTCTTTCTCTGTCGGCACCTGCCATCTGCCCCAAGCTATAGCCACTTTACGTTTGGCCAGGAGCATGGTCACCAGTTTGCGGCTTTCAGGTTGTACCTCCTTTACATTGCTCAGAGCCCAACCAATGGTGTGCATTCAATACATAACTCAACAATGGCCTGGACAGCCATAAATACTGTGGACCAATATTTTGCGATTCTGGGGCAGGACAAGGCCAGGTGCAAAAAGTCCACTCCAGGAGCACCCCATCTGAGGCATTTATTGCTGTCAGTCAGTCCAAGTTTGTATAATTGCAATGGGGTGCGACATAGTCTGTGCAGAAATTTAAATTGTATTAACCTGTGTCTGTAGTTCAGGGATCGCCCCTCCATTTGTCCTCAACAAAATTCCAAGGGCGCATCTGTGAATTCTGGGCTATGGTCTGTTTCCTATTGTGATTCAGCCCGTACTTCTATCTTGGGTGTGTTCTGTTGTACCTCCGATTATAGACGTGTTATGAGTTTTCGAGCTGAGGGTGAGCTAATCATGTGTTCTAATATTGAAAGTGTTTGTGGCTGCGTCGGAAAGGTTTATTTCCCTTCGTGACATGAAGCCCTGATATGATAGTATAGTAGTGTGTCAAATATGTTCTCCCAAAGCGTGTCAACTGAAGGAGGTGTTTGGAAGAACACATCTCCTGAGTATATGTCGGCAAACATGTGGAGATTTAGTCGCTTCTCTCTTTGTTGAACTCCACCCTCCTAGAGTGGAGGCAACTTAGGGTTGCCGCAGAGTAGAATAGATGGTGCATATAATTGTGGAAGTAATGTACTTTTTCTTATGCCCTCTTATGCCCATCTGACACTTTCTACTGTATTTATTTCAAAGTGCTGCACCTTGTATGGGGCGTAAAGTGAAGTATCAAGAGGGAGTGGAGTGATACGGTCTTGTTCAATCGCCATGTGTGGTGGGAATGGGGGTAGGGTGAATCCAAAAATGCAAGAATTGCGCCACGGTGCAAAGAGCTGATAGGGCCAAGTCTGGTGCACCCAACCCTCCCCGTGCAAGGGGCAAGGTGAGAACCTCCCAGGAAATATGCTGCTGTCCTCCCGCCCAGGCCAGAGATATCAGGTTGGAGCGGAGTTGTCAGAAAAATGTGCTTGTGTGGGGCAGGGGAATGTTTTGAAATAAATATAGGAACTACGGTAAAATGATTATCTTCGCAATAGCAATGCGATCGACCAAGGATATGGGGAGCTTGGACCCTATACAATCCTACTTTCAAGCCAGTCAACAACCTGACCAAAATTAATGGTCCATAGTTCTTGTGTGTTGCAGCTAACCCACACCTGGAGGGCTTTTTGAATGCCAGGGGAGACAAACTCAGCCGTCAATGCTTAGCATATCATAAATGGCATCCCCACAAGGAGGAGGTACACTTTCTTTCAGCAGAGGGGAGAACCGTGGTTAGATCTGTTTACCTCTGCAGAGTACGTGCAATGTCACAGTTTTTTGTGTGCTGAAGTTTCCATAGTGGAACTCTCCCAGAGTTCTCAAGAAGATCAAGAATGACAGAATCAAGTCATCCTTGGGCCTGAGTACTGGGTTTGGAGATTTCAGTATCCAAAGCTAGTGAGCATGGCCATCATTCCTCAGAGCGAGCTGTTCATTCTGGAAAATTAGTAAAACAAAACTAAAGATGGAGAGAAAGAGAAGTTTGTTAGTCTCCCCAGTACTATATCACTTCAAAACATAAAGAACAAAGTTGCTACTATCCTAACTTTGGTGCTTTTATCGTCTTTTAATCCTTATGGAAAAGAAACCCTTGGGTTGTGCTTAAAGAACCCTCACTCACCAAGCTAGTTGGTAACATGATTCATCATTGGGTTCCCACCTTGGGTGCTGAGTGCCCCCACGGTTTGCTTCAATGCCAGATTTACTGTGGCGCTGGTTGTTTGGGAAGTGAAGGAAGTGCAAGTGATTAAAATTTGTCTCAAGGTCTACCAACTGTAATGGTACTTTATTCATTGGCGGCCTTGGGCAAGTGTAAAAACGCAGAGGATATTTTTGGACTTCAATGATCCTCTTACATATTGTGTTAATAATACTATCCTGGCCCCAGGCCAAACCAGTCTGGCCCTCTGCCGAACCAGGAAGTGGTTCCAGGAGGGGCGGCCATGTTGGCACGAATTGCCAACCTAGTTGTCCTGCATTGTGACTGAAGCAGGAATGCAGCGCCCGCTGACATACTGCATTTGAAGTGCCACCTGGTGCCAAGACGGTAATATTCAGGCCCCGGTGATGTTCTTTAGGTGAATCAGCCAGGAGAACATTTTGCGAGGAGTGAGTACGGCATAGCAGTGAGTTGCCCATGTGGTACACTTGTTCTCTGCTTGTGCTTTTATATAGCAACATGATTTGATGACCATGATTTATGGGTTGTCTGTCTTAGAGTGTAACTACAGGCAGACCTTCCCACTGGAGGACCTACGATGCCAAAGTTTTCCCTCATTCTTGTAAGTAATAGCTTTGAATTAAGTGTGTATGTATCAGTGTGTTTTTTTACATCACCTGGGTCACTGTTCAATTAGATGTGCGTACCTCATCAATTCATTATATTCCTAGTTAACAGGAACTTTTAATTAGAGGTGTTTTTCTTAAAGGATGATAATAAATATACAGTGTGGTTTGCCTAATTGCACCAGTGTAAGAGCCTGGTGAATTATGATTGTGTTTCCATCCACCTTTGGCAGGCTAACCCTCTTATTATATATTACAGGTTTACAAACAGTGTTTCTAAGTAGGTGATATACCCCTTTTTTAATTCACATGCAGAGTGTATGCCTTTAATTTATGACAGTACGATTTGAGGGGTGGACAGGGAATTCTATCCTTGGTCCTGAAGAAGAGCCATGGGGATTGGCTTGAAACATGCATACCTATAGCAAGAAGAGCACATTGTATGCTATACTTTCCAATTCTCCCCATTTTTTTACCTTATCACCTGGGGTACAGAATACAAATATTATTTACCCACTAGGCAGGTATCTTTAACCTCCCACTTTACTAAAAATCCTCTCCTACTACGATTGCTTCTCATATGAATACACCCCTTAAGAGCTCCTGTGTATTTCACAGGTCGTAGCATGCTGCATTCTGCAGAGAACGGGACAGGCCCTATGATGAAGCATGTCACCAAGGGGTAACCCTGGTGGAGGGAAGGTTTTGAAGGTTTTATAAAGAAAACCGAAAGTTTTCCTTTATCCTGTGGGAGGGGTAGCACGTGTGTGTATATATATATATATATATATATATATATATATATATATATATATATATATTCACTGAAAAACCCATAGGTTTTACATATGTTATAGTTAGGAGTTAGCATTTAAAAAACCTAGCAAATTCATTGAAAAAACCATAGGTTTTATATCAGTTATAGTTAGCTGGACAATTTATTCATACAAAACCATTGAAATTCCCACGTTATAGTTAGTTGTACTCACTATAACTCGCGCGCCCGCAATCCACTGCTGATGATGTCACATATTACATCATTCATGACATGGTCGGTGACATCACTGATTACATCACTGATGACATCTCAAATGACATCACTGATGACATCACTGATGACATCTCAAATGACATCACTGATGACATCACTGATGACATCATCCAGTGAATGTGTGTTTCCGAAAAGTAAAAATGTTTTATATATTGAAGAATGAGTGGATGTATGAGTGTCTGGATGAAGGATTTAGTAGGTGTGTGACTGACTGTATGAGTGAGGGATTAAATGTGTCTTACTGAATGCATTGGTAAGTGACTAAACTGTCTGAATGTGTGCATCAGTTTGTCTGTTGTTGTGTAAGCTGCTGCATGTGTTGATCAGTAGCTATATGAGTGGCTATATGGGTTATTGATTGGTTGTACAAGTATTTGTATGTGATGGTGA
This sequence comes from Lissotriton helveticus, assembly GCF_964261635.1. Classification (NCBI taxonomy): domain Eukaryota; kingdom Metazoa; phylum Chordata; class Amphibia; order Caudata; family Salamandridae; genus Lissotriton; species Lissotriton helveticus. Next base: position 391,086,224 of record NC_136069.1, read on the forward strand.
GTGTGTGTGTGGGTGGCTGGGAGGTGTGTGACTCTGTGCATATATGTGTGAGCAGTTGATTCACTTGGTATATGGGTTCAAGAGTGCATGTGGAAAGAGCTGTATGGGTGGTTGACTATGTGCATGGGTGAGTGTCGAAGTAAGTACATATGTAAAACACAGTGCATGTGAGAGTTGGCATATATAAATGACTATACATGAGAGCCTGTGATTGCGTAAGTGACTGTATGGATCAATGTGTACTTGTATCAGTGATTGTATAAGAGAGTAAGTATGTGTTAGCATATGTTTGAATAAGTAAGGTGTTGTGTGTATAACTGTATAGATGAGGAAATGGGAGTGTGATTGATTCTTTGCATAACTGACTAGGTGTGTGAGTAACTCTGTGGATGAGTGTCAGCGTGTGAGTGTCTGTATAGGTGTATGAGTGGATATGATAGTGTTCTATTGATGAGTGACTGTATGTATGAGTGATTGTATGGGTGAATGAGTGGATGTGTGTGTATACCTAGAAATCAGTGAGTGCGTATGTAGTTACTGGTATTGGTGTGTCAATAATTTCAGGAATGGTAGTCTGTATTTAACACTGGGTGTATCAAAGGTTAGATTAGAGTGTGAGGAGGTGTATCGTATTATCTCATGGATGATGTCATCAGTGATGTCATTTGAGATGTCATCAGTGATGTCATCAGTGATGTCATTTGAGATGTCATCAGTGATGTTATCAGTGATGTCACTGACCATGTCATGAATGATGTAATATGTGACATCATCAGCAGTGGATTGCGGGCGCGCGAGTTATAGTGAGTACAACTAACTATAACGTGGGAATTTCAATGGTTTTGTATGAGTAAATTGTCCGGCTAAATATAACTGATATAAAACCTATGGTTTTTTCAATGAATTTGCTAGGTTTTTTAAATGCTAATTCCTAACTATAACGTATGTAAAACCTATGGTTTTTTCAGTGAATTTGCAAGGTTTTTTAAATGCTAATTCCTAACTATAACGTGTGTAAAACCTATGGTTTTGTTGGTGAATTTCAAAGGTTTTTTAAATGCTAATTCCTAACTATAACGTATGTAAAAGCTATTTTTTTTTGTTAAGTTTGCAAAGTTTTTTAAATGCTAACCCCTAAATAAAATATGTGTAAAATTCTTTGTTTTTCATTATGAATTTAAATACAACATCAAAACACTGAAAGTAGTTTTTTCTCCTTTCTTTATTGCCTTCCGTTAGTTCTTTAGATCCTTTAACTCACTCCCCTACTCTTAGTCCCCTTTTTTAAGTTACTCTTCAACTCCTTTTTTGTCACTCACCATACTTCCCTTTTCTCACTCTTTCACTCCGTCCCTTCCTTTCCTCAGTCATTTCAATCACTCATTTATGCACTACACTTTCATTCAAAAAAATGAACGACACAGTGTTTAAGAATATAACTCTTTTTAGAAAATTGAGTGAGTTCTGAAAAGAACTGTTTTTTTTTCTTTTGTTGTTTTATATATTTTTTTCTTTTTTTTAAATTTTGAGAATTTTTTTTAAAGAAAATTCAAGAACTGTAACAAGGAAACTGTTCAACTGGAACAAAATAATGAAAAATAGAAAAAAAAATTATCTCCTTTCAGAGCATTTATGACTCTGAATCATGCGTTTAATTATATTCAGGCTCTGTTCTCCATGAACAATAATATCAAAACATTTGATGCACCGCATTTGCACATGTCCCAAATACGGCCTAACGTCCATTTCTTCTGTTGCTGGCGATGGAAGTGGAGCTGTAGATGTGGTGGCCACAGCTGGTGGAATCTGCTGGGCCACAGCTCTTGTGGCTGCTTGGGCATATTGCACAGGGTGCACATTTTTCACATGTCTTAACATCGTATGTATAGAAAAAGAGTATTTTTTAAGAGGGTTTCCCCTTGAAAGAACAGTACCACAAAGGGTACACGTTACTTTAGGAGCATTTACTTTACTTTTTTTTGATGCTCAGGAAAAGTAAAAAACTTCCAAATAAATGAAGATTTCCCTTTCTTAGCTGGCTGATGATATTCCATGTAGGAGTCAGAAGAAGAAGATGATGTTTCTTGTCTTTCTGCCATCCTGTTCTTTTTTCTGTCTGCAGCTCCACAAAGGGTGCTTCTTCCAAGAGAATAAAGGAAATAGTGAGGGAAATGGGTGGGGTTTTGAAGATTCTAGATCTGTAACTAATATTAACCAATGAAAAATGTTTTTTTGAGTCACATGACTTGATTTATTTATTTTTATTCTATTGTGAGGTGCGCGACCGGGTGCGCGCACCCCGCCCGACGTGCGCGACCGGGTGCGTGCACCTCGCAACTTTTTTTGAAAAAAAAAAAGGATTTTTTGGGCCTTGGGGGTCGTTAATGAACCCCCTGAGAATACCTAGGGGGTCAGGGAGTGTTTACCATGCCTCCTTCTTATGTTTCTTGTGCCTTTACAACGCAACTTTTACAACGCAAACCATTACAACGCATTGCGCTGGGGTGCACTCTAGGATAGGGAATGGGTTTAATGTACTATCCAACATCTTCCCTACTATCCACGGGGACTGGAGTTGGAATAGTAAATTAAACAATTCACTATCCAGCGCCTAAAAGCTCTATGCGTTGTAATGGTATGCATTGTAAAAACCGCGTTGTAAAAGCATGCGATGTAAAAGCATGCCTTGTAATGTCATACATCCAGCACAACCCATTTAAATGACCACTACAAACCAAAACAGAAAACTAACTCATTTCAAAAATTCTTTTCCAATATACACCATACAAAAACACAATATGCTTCTTAATCTTCCCCATACTGCATACAGCAGTAAATCATATTTCAGATACCACACAGCCACAGAGTAAGATGAGACACAGGCACAGAAAACCCTTTAAGCTAAAAGTGGCAAATTGTTACAAAGCATATGTGACATTATTGAGAATTATATAAATATAATTTCTGACTTTAAACAGACACTCAGAGTAATCCTTGACCAAAATTTAAACACCACACTTTTTACCAGAAAACATTTTCCACAGTAAATCGTTTTTGACACAGAGCAGAGCTCATTTAAATTACCACTACAGAAACAAAGCAGAAAACTAACTCATTTTGAAAATACATTTCCAATATGCACCATTCTATTTTAAACAGCATTACAAAATAACATGACACAAAATACAAGAATAAATAAGCACAATAAGCTTCTAATCTTCCCCATAGTGCATACAGCACTCTATCTTTATTAGAATAATAATTACTCACCTTTTAAAATGCTTTGGAAGATCTAGATAGTGTCAATCACAGTCAACAGATTTTCTGCAGCAGAATCTCTGAATAATGCTTCTGACACTAGAGCCTGATAATAATGGCACAGATTCTTCTTCATTTCTGACCCATATGCGTGTACATAGCCAATAAAAATTCTTCCCACACAAATTAAAAAACAAACTGCACATTTTAATTGGTTGTACATTAGAACACTTTGAAAGTCACATAACATTCACCCATCCCCCCATTGCTCATTCCCCTGTAACCATGGTAACTCCCTCCTAACCCAGCTCACAGTGCAAAAGTTCATCATACAATGTTGCAAAATATTCCATCAAGGGTGTTTGACCTCTCACTGTACTACCTAATCATGTGCCATGTTTATTTAAATGACTTTTTCTCAACCATTGAAATGACTTCTTTTTTAAAAAAAAAGCATGCACCCTAATTTTCAGTGCTGAATTTTAAGAAAGCACCAATCATTTCTTGTTTTTCAAGTGCACTGAATACCTGTTTTTTTTCATAACTCCCACTTTCAAACTGGCATTTCATTTCCACAACTCATCTGAATACAAGCACACCTACCTTGAAGATGCAAAAAATCTGGTTTGTGGGTCATAGCTATGTCCACTGGGCTCAAAAATACGCAGCTAACAGAGGTAATTACAACCTTGATTTACCAAATGTGGACATTGTATGGATTGGACACAGAGGATTGAGATGTCACCAATTGATACCATTGGTAAAATCCTTTATGCATTTACCACACCCTGACCTTATAATTGTGCACTGTGGTGGCAATGACTTGGGCACTTTGACTGGGGTAGGTCTGGAAATGCTTTTAAAGGACATCTTTGGGCAATTGATGACACTTTTTCCAAAAACTGCCTTGGTATATTCTAATATATGACAAAGACCAAAAATGGAACTGGTCCAACCAATTTTGTACACAGATTGAGAAAGCAAGGAAACATGTAAATAAATCTGTTTCTGCGTACATGAGAGACTATGGAATGGGTAGTATATACCACAACAACTTGCGTTACAACATGCAAGGCATTTATAGGAGAGATGGTGTACATTTCACCGATGAGGGGAATAGAGTCTTCCTCTGTAACATAAGACCCTCAGAGGCACCCTCATCTACAGGCCTCCAGGAACCCGTAAACAATTCAGCGAAGACATCACTGACTTCATCAGCCCACATGCCCTCGCCTCCGAGAACTACATTCTACTAGGAGACATCAACTTCCACATGGAAAAGAAAAACGACAGCAACACCACCACCCTCCTCGCCAACCTGGCCAATCTCGGCCTCAAACAACTTGTTGACACCCCCACACATGTAGCTGGGCACACACTCGACCCAATCTTCACCTCCAGCAAACACATCTCCTTCGATCACACCACAGCTCTCCATTGGACGGACCACAGTTGTGTTCACTTCAGCTACAAAACCATCTCAACCCACAACCCCCACAACCTATTCCCCGAAGAGAATGGAAAAAAATTACCACCGACCAACTTCTCACATCGCTCAACCAAAACCCACCCGCCCCCTCATCGGACCCAAACCAAGCTGCCATCAAATTCAAACAATGGATCACTCACAGGGCTGACGAATTAGCACCCTTGAAAAACCATCACACCACACAATACAGCAAAAAAGCCCTCTGGTTCAACGACGACCTTAAGAAATCCAAAAAGCTATGCCGCACTCTCGAGAAAACATGGAGAAAAAACCCAACCACCGACAACATGACCACCTTCAAAGCAGCCACCCGCAAACACCACCAGCTAATTCGATCCACCAAGAAATCAACATTCAAGAATCGACTCGACAACAACGCCCACAACAGCAAGGAACTATTCAAAATAGTCAAAGAATTCACCAACCCCACCGCAGCCTCAAACGACATCACTCCCTCCCAAGACCTCTGCGATTCGTTATCCTCCTTCTTCTACAACAAAATTGCCGACATACATAACAACTTCGAAAACAGTTCCAACGAACAATCATCTCCACCCCCCTCAGAACGCAAACGGCCCTCTAACAACCTCAGCGCCTGGAACACAATCTCCACTGAAGACACCATCCGCTTAATGAATTCCATCCACTCGGGTTCGCCAACCGACCCATGTCCCCACCACATCTTCAACAAAGCAGATTCCATCATCGCACCCCATCTCCGTGATGTCATCAACTGCTCCTTCAACTCTGCCACCTTCCCAGAAAGCTGGAAACATGCCAAAGTCAACGCCCTCCTGAAGAAACCCACAGCAGACCCCTCTGAACTTAAAAACTACCGCCCCATCTCCCTCCTCCCATTTCCAGCCAAAGTCATCGAGAAAGCCGTCAATAGACAACTCGCCACCTTCCTCGAATCCAACAACTCCCTCGATCACTCACAGTCTGGCTTTCGAGCCAAACACAGCACCGAAACCGCCCTCATCGCAGCAACAGACGACATCCGAACACTACTGGACAACGGAGAAACAGTGGCCCTCATTCTACTCGACCTCTCCGCCGCCTTCGACACAGTCTGTCACAGCACCCTCATACAACGCCTCAGCAACATCGGCATTAAAGGAAAAGCCTTGGACTGGATCATCTCGTTCCTTTCAACATTTACATGAGTCCACTCGCTTCCATCGCACGTCAACATAACCTTAACATCATCTCCTACGCCGACGACACCCAGCTGATCCTTTCCCTCAACAAAGACCCCAACACCACCAAAACCAACCTTCACGAAGGCATGAAAGAAGTAGCCGTATGGATGAAAAACAGCCACCTAAAACTTAACTCCGACAAAATGGAAGTGCTCATACTAGGATCATCCCCCTCCGCTTGGGACGACTCATGGTGGCCTTCGGATCTGGGTTCTGCGCCCATGCCCACAGACCACGCACGTAACCTAGGCTTCATCCTAGACTCCTCCCTCTCGATGACCAGACAAGTCAACGCCGTCTCATCATCCTGTTTCAACGTTCTTCGTATGCTCAAAAAAATCTTCCATTGGATCCCCACCGAGACAAAAAAGACCGTCACCCACGCACTGGTTACGAGTCGACTAGACTACGGAAACACCCTCTACGCCGGAATCACAGCCAAATTACAGAAAAAACTCCAATGCATCCAAAACGCATCGGCGAGACTCATTTTGGACATCCCTCGCCAAGATCACATTTCCAGCCACCTGAAAGACCTCCACTGGCTTCCCGTCAACAAGAGAATAACATTCCGTCTCCTCACCCACGCGCACAAAGCCCTCTACGATCTAGGGCCTGAATGCCTCAACACTCGACTATCCTTCTACACACCCTCCCGCCAACTAAGATCCTCCAATCAAGGCCTCGCCGCAGTTCCGCGAATCCAAAGATCTACCATGGGAGGTAGATCCTTCTCCTACCTAGCGGCCAAAACCTGGAACTCACTCCCCACTCACCTCCGCGTGACACAGAATAACATCTCCTTCAGAAAAGAACTTAAAACCTGGCTATTCGATAAATAATGAACCCCATCCCCAAGCGCCTTGAGACCCTCTGGGTGAGTAGTGCGCTATATAAATCCTTGAACTTGAACTCTGCATCGGTACTTACTTGTAAGTACCAAAACACCCAAAAAACACAACGGCTCTTTTTAGAGCCATCTAACATCTTAACACTCAAACTTTTGATTTAACTCCATTTTTTTTTTTTTTTTGTCGCCATGCGCGCACCATGCGCGCACCCGTAACTTTTTGGCGACAAGAAAACAATTTTTTTTTTTTTGGGGCTTTGGGGGTCATTAATGGACCCCCTGAGAAAACCTAGGGGGTCAGTTAGTCTCCACCCTGCCCCCTTTCCACGTTCTCCAATATAGTTTCTAATAGTCTTATAAATAGAGGTGCGCGACCGGGTGCGCGCACCTCGCAACTTTTTGCAACAAAAAAAAAGAATTTTTGGGGCTTTGGGGGTCCTTAATGAACCCCCTGAGAAAACCTACGGGGTCAGAGAGTCTCCACCCTGCCCCCTTTCCACGTTCTCCAATATAGTTTCTAACAGTCTTGTAAATAGAGGTGCGCGCACCTTGCAACTTTTTACAACAAAAAAAAGAATTTTTGGGCTTTGGGGGTCCTTAATGAACCCCCTGAGAAAACCTAGGGGGTCAGAGAGTCTCCACCCTGCCCCCTTTCCACGTTCTCCAATATAGTTTCTAACAGTCTTGTAAATAGAGGTGCGCGACCAGGTGCGCGCACCTCGCAACTTTTTAGGAAAAAAATGATTTTTTGGGACCTTGGGGTACCTTAATAGACCCCCTGACAATACCTAGGGGGTCAGGGACTGTCTACCAAGCCTCCTTCTCACGTTTTCAAACTTTTAAAAGAAACGAATAAAACGCCATTTTGAGACGAGGTGCGCGACCCGGTGCGCGCACCCCGCAACTTTTTTCGGCCTTGGGGGTCTTTAATGGACCCCCTGAAAATACCTACGGGGTCAGGGAGTCTCCACTCTGCCCCCTTTCCATGTTGTGCCCCTTTCTTATCTACAATATGTGGACTCGCACTGACAAAATGGCGGTCAACACTTCCTGATTTCCTCCAAAATGAATGTTGACAGACGTCAAACAGCAAATCAGAATTCAGCTCGCGCACGGGAAGGTTTTCTCAGGCACTACTGGATAGATTTACAATATTTAACGAAAAGCGTGATCTGCGTACCAGACTCTACCACTTTGCCAAGTTTGGTGTAATTCCGTTCAACCGTTCGGGCTGTAGCCGTGTCTAAAGGTCCTATGGAAATTAACTTGGGGAAAACACGTTTTGGGACCCCCCTTTTTTCTCAGCCCCCACTTCACGAATCCCCTCGAAACTTTCAGGGAAGGAGCGGAGCAGAGCTGGCCAAAATGTTGGAAAATTACACGCAAATTCGTCCACCGGCGCCAGAGTTATTCCTAATAGAATGTTGCGGATTTCCTATGGTAACTAGGTCCTAACTATAACTACCTACTGGCGACCGCCAGTAGGTAATATATATATATATATATATATATCCACCAATGCAGGAAACCCTTTCAGAGAGAGGCCACACACAAAATGGATCCAAAACTTCTTTAATATTGTCAGCTTGCCAGCAGGCTTCCAGCACCGGTATCAGCAAAGAGATTGCTTGCCAGCCGCGTTTCGAGAGCTCAGCTCTCTTCTTCAATGGCAAAGGTTACCAGTCATACAAGAATGCCTTCAAATTACGCACATATTTAAACATTCCTTGCCCACTGGGCGTGTTCCTCACAGCTCGAATCCCTTCCTCACGCAAATCCATTTTTGCTACATTGGCGTATCCTCTGTAGGTTGGATGCGCGATTGGGTCAGGCTCCTCAATTTTAATCCCCAAATCAGTCTCACGTTACCAAAGCCCCAGGCCCTACAGGGCAGCCTCACACATGGGCCCGAGCAGCCCATCACAACATCACCATATAGACACAAAGTGAGGCCCAATACTGAAGCAGAATTTATTTCTCAGTCTATCTGCGCTTGTTATCTTTGCCCCAACTTTTCGGCACCATAGCCTTGCTCACGGTTGAATAACAAACGCCATATTGCGCTCGGGCGTGTTCTTAAGACGGGTGCAATCACTTGACTATTATAAAACACCTTCAAATCCCACAGTGCATTTATGATGACATGGAAGTTCTTAGATATTGTACCTGTATTAGAAGTCTTTATACAGTACATTCACTGATATTAGTGTGGTCTTCGTAACAGCAGGCAGGTGAGTTAAAATGCCGCAGTGTTGTCACTCTGCGAATGACTTTGAAAAGAAATCCGCTTTCAGCACAATCGTAGCAGGGTTCCCTCTGCTCGAATCCCTTCCTCACGCAAATCCATTTTTGCCACATTGGCGTATCCTCTGTAGGTTGGATGCGCGATTGGGTGAGGCTCCGCAATTTGAATCCCAAAAACAGTCTTACGTTACCGGAGCCCCGGACCCTACAGGGCGGCCTCACACATGGGCACGGAGCAGCCCATCACAACATGACCATATAGACACTAAGTGAGGTCCAATACTGAAGCAGAATTTATTTCTCAGTCTAGCAGCGCTTGTTATCTTTGCCCCAACGTTTCAGGACCATACCCTTGCTCACGGGTGATGACACACGCCATATTTCGCTCGAGCGTGTTCTTAAGAACGGTTTATCACATGACTATTATAAAACAACTTCAAATCCCACAGTGCATTTATGATGACATGGAAGTCCTCATATTGTACCTGTATTAGAAGCCTTTTTACAGTACATGCACTGATGTTGGTGTGGTCTTCGTAACAGCAGTCAGGTGAGTTAAAATGCCGCAGCAAACGACTTTGAAAAGAAATCCGCTTTCAGCACGATCGTAGTAGGGGGTCCCCCTGCTCGAATCCCTTCCTCCCGCAAATCCATTTTTGCCACATTGGCGTATCCTCTGTAGTTTGGATGCGCGAGTGAGTCAGGCTCCTCATTTTTAATCCCAAAAACAGTCTTACGTTACCTGAGCTCCGGACCCCACAGGGCGGCCTCACACATGGGCACAGAGCAGCCCATCACAACATCACCATATAGTCACAAAGTGAGGTCCAATACTGAAGCAGAATTTATTTCTCAGTCCAGCTGCGCTTGTTATCTTTGCCCCAATGTTACGGCACCATAGCCTTGCTCACGGGTGAATACAAACGCCATATTGCGCTCGGGCGTGTTCTTAAGTAAGGTACATCATGTGACTATTATAAAACAACTTCAAATCCCACATTCCATTTATGATGACATGGAAGTCCTCAGATATTGTACCTGTATTAGAAGTCTTTATACAGTACATGCACTGATGTTAGTGTGGTCTACGTAACAGCAGTCACATGAGTTAAAATGCCGCAGAGCTCCCGCGTATTTCACAGGTCATAGCACTCCTCATTCTGCACATTCTGCAGAGAACGGGACGGACCCTATGATGAAGCATACCACCAAGGGCTAACACCGGTGGGGGAAGGTTTTATAAAGAAAACCAAGTGTTTTCCTTTATCCTGTGGAGGGGTAGCAGGTGTGTATGTATATATATATATATATATATATATATATTTATATTACCTACTGGCAGTCGCCAGTAGGTAGTTATAGGTAAAACCTAGTTTCCATAGGAAATCCGCAACATTCTAATTGGAATAACTTTGGCGCTGGTGGACGAATCTTCGCGAATTTCTCCAAGAAGATGGCCTGCTCCGCTCCGCTCCTTCCCCGAAAGTTTGGGGGTGATTCCTGAAGCGGGGGCCGAGAAAAAGGGGGGTCCCAAACGTGTTTTCCCAATGCAATTTCCGATAGGACCTTTAGCTGGGGCTACAGCCCGAACGGCTGAAAGGAATTACACCAAACTTGGCAAAAAGGTAGAATTCTGTTCGCAGATGGGCCTTTTTGTTAAATGGTGTAAATCTGTTCAGTAGTTCCTGAGAAAATCAAAAGTAAAATCATAGATATATATTGGAGGTGTTACGGTACGCTTACCCATACGCGTACAGTCCGCGTACCTTCCCAAGCACGAGCTGCATGCTGATTGGATGTCAACTGTCTGTCAACACTCCAAACCAGGAAGTGTTGGCAGCCATCTTGTTACTCGGTAGAACCGAGGCACAAGAAAACAGAGAAACAAATGCGCAAAACACACAAAGGGGGCAGGGTAGGCACACGCTGACCCCCTAGGCCTGCTCAGGGGGTCCCACAAGGATCCCCAAGGCCCCCAATGTTTTTAAAAAAAAAAAAGAATTGCGGGGTACGCGTATGTACTGTTTGCCCCCCCCCCACTCGCCCCGGGGACCGCCACCCCCCGGGGCTCTAATTTTGAAAATAGGGGGGTCTGTGACGGACCCCCAGCCCCGGAGACCACCACCCCCTGGGGCTTTTCTATGTTGGGAGGGGGGCCGCGCGCCCCCCTCCTGGAGCCTTTGATGGCCCTAGGGATTGCCACCTCCCCACGGCCGGCTCCTGCAGTGTCCTGGGGTGCCTACCCCCGGGACACTGCTGTTTGCTATGGTAGGGTTGGAGCCTCGCGGCTCCCTCCCTACCATAGCAAACTGCTTTTCGTCAAAGAGAGCAGCATGCCAGCTGCTCTCTCTGACGAAAAGCAATGCCGGCTCCCAAAGGACGTGGGGAGCCGGCTGGGACCGTGGGGGCATTGGGGCTCCCCCCACGGTCCCCAATGTTTTTTTTTAGCCGCTGGGGATGGGGTCCCCGGGGGTTCTGAAAAATTTGTAATAGACGCTATTTTTTTTTTTAAGATAGATTTACCGTATGCGTACCATGCTAGTACGTACGACGTACCGTGTAAAGTCTTTAGGTCGTCCCGTAAGCGAATCTAACTAATTAAAAATCCATTTAAAAAATACATTTTGCAGACATTTTTAAATTTTATATGTTTATGTGTTGGTTGGTTCTAATGAAACATTTTCTGTTTATTAGTACTTGTAAGTAAATACGTAACCTTAGTCTAAAGTTAATGAGGAGCAGTGTTTTACAGTGTGCTGAACTTTTGACCTCTGTTGACAGTTGACTTTTGCATTATCTGTTGGGGGTAGGGTGGAAAGTTATGTCACTTGGAAAGGTTTGAATTATTGAACCAATAGAAATGTGGTTTTGGTTTTGAATTATTGTGGGACGGAATTTGATTTGTTTTATAATGTGTATATATGTGTAAATTGAGAGGGAAAATGTGCCATTTGTTGGTTCCTGCTGCAAGCACTAAATCAGAGAGATTCTGTGTGAGACTATCTGCTGTGTGAGTGGCATTTGTATTTGGTGCATTTTATTTTTAGTAAGAGTAATGTGTTTATCCTTGTAAAGTTTGTAGAATCATATTTTGAGTTTGTCTGCTTTTGGATAACTATTTTGGTAAAATCATTTGGTAAGTTAATGTGTTTAGTTAGTCAGCTTTGTGGAATAAAGTGCAGTACTAAAAAACTGTAGAATGTGTGCAGTCACTTATATAATACCTCAGTCAGTATACATAGACTGCTGCATACAGTCTTGTATAAATGAAAGAATTATATTTGCACCTTTTTCTATAATCTCACCTGTCTCTCCTCGCAGTCTACCTCTCTCTGCTTATACTGTCCTCTTTCTTCTGATATTGTGTCTCATGTGTTTGGATGTAATGCTGGCAAAAAAGTAATGCTGCAAATTGGAAATGTATTTTGAAAATGATTCAGGTTTCTGCACTGTAATGTAGTGCTCATATACATGGGCTGAGTTCTGTCTCTTAAACGTTTTAGTGTGGTAAATGTGTTTTGGTAAAATGTATGGTTTTAAAATTTTTGTCCAGGATCAATCAATCAATCAATCAATCATGCCATTTGTATAGCGCACTACTCACCCGGGAGGGTCTCAAGGCGCTTGGGGGGAGGGGTATGCTACTGCTCGAACAGCCAGGTCTTGAGTTGTTTCCTGAAGGCGAGATTGTCCTTGGTCAGCCGAAGGTGGATGGGGAGGGAGTTCCAAGTCTTGGCAGCCAGGTAAGAGAAGGATCTTCCTCCGGCGGTGGCTCTTCGGATGCGTGGTACGGCTGCGAGGGCGAGGCTGGTGGACCGTAGCTGGCGGGTGGGCGTGTAGAAGGTCAGGCGGTCGTTGAGGTACTTGGGGCCCCGGTCATGGAGAGACTTGTGTGCGTGGGTGTGGAGCCGGAACGTGATCCTCTTGTCGACGGGGAGCCAGTGCAGGTTCCTCAGGTGGCTGGAGATGTGGCTGCGTCGGGGGACATCCAGGATGAGTCGGGCGGAGGCGTTCTGGATGCGCTGGAGTCTTTTCTGTAGCTTGGCTGTGGTTCCGGCGTAGAGGGCGTTTCCGTAGTCCAGTCGGCTGGTGACGAGTGCCTGGGTGACAGTCTTCCTGGTCTCGGTCGGGATCCGGCGGAAGATCTTGCGAAGCATACGCAGGGTGTTGAAGCACGATGAGGAGTCGGCGTTGACTTGTCTGGTCATCGAGAGGGAGGGGTCCAGGATGAAGCCCAGATTGCGTGCGTGGTCGGTTGGCTTGGGTGCGGTGCCCAGGGCTGGGGGCCACCAGGAGTCGTCCCAGGCGGAGGGCGAAGATCCCAGGATGAGGACTTCCGTCTTGTCCGAGTTCAGTTTCAGGTGGCTGTCCTTCATCCATTCGGCGACGTCTTTCATCCCTTCGTGTAGGCAGGTTCTGGCGGTGTCGGGGTCTCTGGTGAGGGAGAGGATCAGCTGGGTGTCGTCGGCGTAAGAGATGATGTTGAGGTTGTGCTGGCGTGCGATGGCTGCGAGAGGCTTCATGTAGATGTTGAAGAGGGTGGGGCTGAGTGAAGATCCTTGCGGGACGCCGCAGATGACTTCAGTGGCCTCGAAGCGAAACGGGGGGAGGCGGACTCTTTGTGTTCTTCCGGCGAGGAACGAGATGATCCACTCCAGTGCCTTCTCTTGGATACCGATGTTGCTGAGGCGCTGGACTAGGGTGCGGTGGCAGACTGTGTCGAACGCAGCGGAGAGGTCCAGGAGGATGAGGGCCACTGTTTCCCCCTTGTCGAGCAGGGTCCGGATGTCGTCGGTGGCTGCGATGAGGTCGGTCTCGGTGCTGTGGTTGGCTCTGAAGCCGGACTGCGAGGGGTCGAGGGATCCGTTCGTCTCGAGGAAGGCGGTCAGCTGTCTGTTGACAATCTTCTCGATGACTTTAGCAGGAAAAGGGAGGAGCGAGATGGGGCGGAAGTTTTTGAGATCGGTGGGGTCCGCTATAGGTTTCTTCAGGAGGGCGATGATCTCGGCGTGCTTCCAGCTCTCCGGGAAGGTGGCGGTGTTGAAGGAGGCGTTGATGATGTTCCGGAGTTGGTGTGCGATGGTGGAGTCGGCCTTGTTGAAGACGTGGTGTGGGCAGGGGTCGGTCGGTGATCCGGAGTGGATGGTGTTCATCGTGCGGGCTGTGTCTTCGGTGGTCACCGTGGTCCTGGTGCGGAGGGTGGCGGTGGGGGGCGTTGGTTCGACGGATGGGTGCGTGGGTGGGGCGCCGAAGCTGTTGTGGATGTCGGCGATCTTGCGGTGGAAGAACAAGGCGAGGGAGTCGCAGAGGTCTTGTGACGGAGTGATGTCATTGGTGCCGGTGCTGGGGTTGGAGAACTCCTTGACGATAGTGAAGAGCTCTTTGCTGTTGTGGGCGTTGTTGTCCAGTCGTTCCTTCAGGGATTTCTTCTTGGTGGTGCGGATGAGCTGGTGGTGCTTGCGGGTAGCGTGTTTGAGGGCGGTCATGTTGTCGGTGGTCCGGTCGAGGAGCCAGGCTTTCTCGAGGGTGCGGCAGGTCTTCTTGGAGTCCTTGAGGTCGTCGGTGAACCAGGATGCCTTCTTGCTTCTGGGTCTGCTGGGAGGGTTCTTTAGTGGCGCGAGGTCGTCGGCGCAGGCGGTCAGCCACTGTGTGAAGTTGCGGGCTGCTTCGTTGGGGTCCGTTGTGTTGGCGGGTGGGCTCTGGCTGAGGGAGGTGGTGAGCTGGTCTGCGGTGATCTTGCTCCAATTCCTGTGAGATACCTGTTGCGGGTGGTGGTGGGTCGTGGATCTTTTGAAGCTGAAGTGGACGCAGCTGTGGTCGGTCCAGTGGAGTCCGGTGGCGTGGCTGAAGGTGATGTACTTGCTGGAAGAGAAGACGGGATCAAGCGTGTGGCCGGCGTAGTGGGTGGGGGTGTTGACCAGTTGCTTGAGTCCGAGGTTGGCGAGGTTTTCCAGCAGGGCGGTGGTGTTGCGGTCCTTGTTGTTCTCCAGGTGGAAGTTGAGGTCCCCGAGGAGGATGTAGTCAGTGGAGGGGAGGGCGTGCGGGCTGATGAAGTCTGTGATGTCTTCGCTGAATTGTGTGCGTGGTCCCGGGGGTCTGTAGACAAGGGTGCCTCTGAGGGTCGTCTTAGGGTCGGTGTGAATCTGGAAGTGGAGATGTTCGGCTGCGGCGAAGGATTCTTTGGCGTCGGTCGTGATGCGGATGGTGTTCCTGTGGACGATGGCGATGCCACCTCCGGTCTGGTTGATGCGGTCCCTCCTGATGATCTTGTACCCGTCCGGGATGGCGATGGCGATGTCGGGTGCAGAGGAGGCGTTCATCCAGGTTTCCGTGAGGAAGACGACGTCCGGTGATGTAGCGTCGAGGAGGTTCCAGAGTTCCACGGCGTGTCTGTGGACGGAGCGGGTGTTGATCAGGATGCACTTGAGGTGGTTGTTTCTGGTGTTTGTCTTGGCGGGTGCTGGGCAGGTTCGGAGGCAGGTGAACTTGCAGGTGCAGCAGGTGAAGGGTCCGTGGGTGCGTCTCGGGGTGGCTCGGCAGCAGGCGTGGGTCCGGCCGGCATTGAGTGCGTTGAGAGTGGCGGCGTCGTAGGTCAGTCGGGTCGTCTTACCTCGGCGGGGAGGGCCAGGGGTCCTGGCGCTGGGCGCGGGCCAGGCGCGGACGGGCGCAGACGGGCTTACCTTTGGCACACCTTCGGCGCTCAATCGGTGCTCCCGCTGCGCGCTTCCGCTGCGCAGTCGCTCTGGGGGCGTCATAAGTAAGGAGCCGGGAGGGAGGAGCAGCTGGGTGGCGGGAGCGGTGCGGCGAATGGAATCACAGGGGGGCGGGGCCGCAGGGAGGCAGCGGCGGGAAATTCCAAGAAGCAGCGGGCAGCGGGAAATTCCCAGGAGCAGCGGGAAATTCCCAGGAGCAGCGGGCAGCGAGCGAAGGAATCTGCAGGCAGGAGGCGGCAAAGGCAGGCAGGAGTGGCAGCAGTGAGTGGGGCGACCAAGCCCTGTGGAGGGCTGAGTGGTCACACTGAGTGTCTGTGTAAATGAAAGAATTATATTTGCACCTTTTTCTATAATCTCACCTGTCTGTCCTCACAGTCTACCTCTCTCTGCTTATACTGTCCTCTCTTTTCTGATATTTCCATTCTTTCCTTATTTTCACTTGTCTTTCTTGATAGTGCTGTTTCTTTTCAAACTGCCTCCTGTGTTCTTAGTTTCCCTCTGTCGTCATGGTCTTTCCTGTCCCCTAATGTTGGGCGGATTTACAAGCACCTTGGGCCTCTTTCTTCTTGTGTGGTGTCTCATGTTTGGATTTAATGCTGGCAAAAAACTAATGCTGCATATTGGAAATGTATTTTGAAAATGAGTCAGGTTTCTGCACTGTAATGTAGTGCTCATATACATGGGCTGTGTTCTGTCTCTTAAACGTTTTAGTGTGGTAAATGTGTTTTGGTAAAATGGATGGTTTTAAACTTTTTGTCCAGAATCACACTGAGTGTCTGTGTGAATTTTTTTTTTTTTTTTATTGATTCAGTTTAAAGCCGCAAAAGACAAACAGATTTATATAGCAATTACACAATCAGAAATAATCAAATATTAAAAAAACCAATATCAAAACATGATATATAAGCAACTATATCATCATATTTAACCAAACATAGAGAGAGCAGTATTTTTTTCATGTATCCAAATGATCAATCATTGCCTGCCAAATTTTATACCCTTTTTGCATTTTCCTAACAGATTTAATCCGGTAAAGGTTAAATTCTAAATAAAAAACATTGTAAAACTTTGCTCGCCACATTTCATATATAGGAGATTCTGGCTTCAACCACATTGAAGATATACATAGGCGAGCTACCGCCATAGCCATAAATAAAACATATCTATTGTGTTGATACCCTGGAAACAAGTTATTATCATTAGATAAACCAAAAATAATCATCTCTCTTGAAATTGTGACATCACAGTTTGTGATATAAGCTGGAAATTTTTCTATAGATATAAAGAAAGATTTTAACACTGGGCAATCTGAAAATATATGTACAATTTCTGCTTGATCAGATTGGCATCTATAACATTTCCCATTGTTAACATTACCCCATTTCATCATTTTAAATGGCGTATGATAAAGGTTAAATAAAGTTGTATAATGTTGTGAGTATAAGTTGGCAGACAAGATAATTTTATCAGCTATATAAATTGACTCTTGAAAGGGCACAGCCAGTGTGCCCAGTCTATTACACCATTTGGATTCCTGCAATCCCAAATCATCCTGTTGTAAATTCACCAAATGATTGTATATAGTCCCAATACGTGAGGGTTTTTTGAGCTTATCGATGAAGTCATTATGACAAAGCGGTAAAGCATTTGGGTGTTTAAAAATTAAATCCCGTATTTGTAAGTACTTAAAAAAGTCATGTTGGGAGAGACTATAGATATCTTTTAGCTCCTGAAAAGAGGCAATTGTGCCATCTTTAACCATATTGCCTATAGTTAACATACCTTTTTCCCCCATGTACCCATAGTATAATCCCAGAATATTAACAGAAGCAGTTCTATAGAGTTACATGGAGTATAGAAATTAATGCGCCCAAGGGAGATAAGCTTCCGTATGGACCGCCATCCTTTAAATGCAGACACCACCAATTAAAATCTGGTTCTTTTATAATAACTGGTTCTAAAAAACAAAGTAGCGTTTGCTGAGATTGTGGGTCAAGTAAAAGAGAAAAAATATCAGGGCTCTCAAATATAGGGGGAGTTCCACCAATCACAAAATACTCAATATTCTGCATAAGACACACCAAATAATATAATGCAAAATTTGGAGCTCCCCAACTCCCAAGTAATATTGGTAGTGTCATAAATTTAGACGCCCTGCGTGCCGATTTCCAACCCCATAAAAATCTATCAGCTATAGATTGAGGTTTCCTCTGTTGTAATACAGGTATCTCCAATGGTACTGATCGAAAATAATATAAAACTTTAGGCAAAATGAAATTTTTAGAACATTGCGTCTCCCAACCAATGACATATGTAAGCACTCAATTTTCTCAAGTTGATTTCTAATTGATTGTAATATATCTGACCAATTCACCGTGACTAACTCTTGAAGCGACAATCTAATTTTAATGCCAAGATATTTAGCCTCTGTGGTAACCCGATTGTCATTAGGGCAAAGTCCTGGTGAGCATATAACCTGTGTTTTCTGGATATTGAGTTTATACCCCGACACATTACCAAATTCATGTGTCAGGTTTTTGATCTCGTGTAATGCAGGTTCCGGATCTGATGTTATGATCGCTACATCATCAGCGTAAGCTAAGAAACGTACATTGCCCCCGGGTAAAGCCATAGATTGTATACGTGGAGATGTCATCAGCATTTTTAACAGTGGTTCTATGTACATGGCAAATAGTAATGGTGAGCATGGGCACCCCTGCTGTGTGCCCCAAGTGATGTTAACTGCTGTTGATTCTTGACCTGACAAACAAATCTTGGCCCTAGGATGTCTATACATCACTTGTAAAGCATATATAAATCGCGCCCCAAACCCCATTTTTCCCAAGATCGCTCATAAAAATACCCATGCAACGCGATCAAACGCTTTTTCAGCGTCTAAAAACACCAAACCAACGTTTGTACGATTTGCAGCTGCATAGTCTAAAGTTGCAATGACACGATGTATGTGATTAATCGTACCACGACCGGGAAGAAAGCCATGTTGTTGATTGGAGACAAGTGCCAGGACCACTTGAATCAGCCAATTCGCAAGAATTTTAGAGTAGAGTTTTGCATCTACATTAATAAGAGAACTAGGTTGATATGACCCAGGAAGATGGGGCGGCTTATCTTTCTTTTTAAATACAATTATACTAGCAACGTCCCATGATGGGGGGGATTTCCATTTTGGGCACCTAAGAACGTTGCCAACATATCGTCTTTAATAATGGGAAACAGTATATGGTATATCTCTAAAGGAAGTTTATCGGGGCCGGTAGCCTTCCCCAGCGCCAATTCTTTAAGTGCGCTTTCAAGTTCTTGCATTGTAATTAGCAGCTCTAGATCTTCTTTATTCACAGAGTCTAGTTGAGTTAAGTCAAGTCTATCTATATATTGATCAATTAAATCAATAGAAAAATGTTCTTGGGTATATAGATCTGTATAATAGTCATGAAATATCTGAAGAATACCTTCTGATGACTCTACTAAAGTACCTTGGCTATCTTCTATAGAAGTTATACGCTGTTCTGTCTTGCGCCCCCGCATTCTTTGGGCTAGACATCTTCCCACGTTTTCCCCATATTCATATCTAGCAGCACGATGACATTTATATTGGCGTGCTATGTCCTGGCTCCACACCCCATTTATCTTAGCTTAACATTTAGCAACTTTGTCTTGTGCTGCACTACTATCTCGGTGTAGGCTTATTTCATGTGTTAAATCGCGCTCTGCATTTGTTAGATCCTTCAAAAGTTGTATCATTTTTTTTCCCTTCCTGTTGAAGACTCCAGCCATAGCTACAAGTTTCGCCGCGTAAGACTGCCTTAAAGCAATCCCATTCCATTGCATAGGAGGTAGAACCCCTATTAAGATCAAAAAACTGCTGAAGCCATACTAAAACTTGTTGCAAATAAGTTTCGTCTGAAAGCAGTTTCTTATTAAATGTAAAAGACCTTTTTGTATGCTGGATTTTAAACAGGGGCATGTCTATAACAATAGGGGCATGATCAGATGTGATACGTGGCATTACAAACATTCTAGATCCTTCTGCCATATACCGAGGTAGAAAAATATAATCTAGACGCACACATTTCTTATGAGGTGAAGAAAAAAAGGTAAATCCAGGATCTCTCGGATTAGCCAAAGGCCACCCATCAATCAAACCATGTTGATGTAGTAGTTGCCGTAATTCTTTAAATACTTTAGGCTTCCTACCTAAGTATCGGCTAAACCCCCAGTCCCATGTACTCAGCTCCCCATGGATATTAAAATCACCAAGTAGAAATAGTGGAGTGCCCCATAAACCCAATTCTACATTCAAAAATTCTATCACTGCAGTGTCATCGATGTTAGATACTGTATACCCAAGATCGTTCAAAACTTTTCTATTTGACCATGGTATATGCGTTTCTTGGAGACATATTAAGGGCCTCATTAGGATGGCAGTGAATCCGCATCCTCTGGGCCGGCGGAAGCCACCGCCGGCCCGGAGGATGCGGATTCACCGCCGCTGCCACATCAAACACCCACCGCCAGATTAGGATGGCGGTGGGAATGTGGTGGGACCAGCGGCGGACGGCAGGTCCGTCCGCCGCTGATCCGCGGGTTTTGCCGGGCCATTTGGTGGCGGTGTCTGCAAGACACCGTCAGCCAAATTAGGAAGCATGAGTAAACATGCTTTTCCGCGGCGGTTTTTCTGCCGTGGAAAAGCATGTGGACCTTTGCTTCTGGGGGGCCCTTGCGGGCCCCCAGGGTAAAGGGGGGATGGGGGTGCACATGGGAGGTACCTATGGTACCCCCCTGCATTTGCATGCACAAAGCGGCAGGCACCGCACGGTGCCTGCCGCTTTGTGCATGTAAATGTGAAACATGCTTTTTTAACCTTGCGGCGGGTGCTGCTTCAAGCAGCACCCGCCGCAAGGTTAAAGATCCAGGATGTGACCGCCAGGGTGGCGGTCACATCCTAATTTGCATGGAGGGACCGCCGCTGCCCATGCGGACGGTCCCTCTTCCACGGGGGTGGCTGACGGACGCAGGTCCGTCCGCCATCCTAATGAGGCCCTATATCTGGTTGAATCAAACGTATCTCATGCATCACTCGTTTTCGCTTCTGAATGTTATTGAGGCCACATACATTAAATGAACATATGCGAAAATTACAGCTAGTCATGGCTGTTGAATGGATTCCTTACGCAATTACACCCAAAAAGAAACAGTATATTTAGTCTAAACATTCTATGGCTTTGACTGAATTTTTTTCCCCTTTTTCTCCCCAACACACCCCCCGTGCCCCTCCGAACACACCCCCCCACCACAACCCCCGCCCACCCCCAGTGACCCTCCCCCAAAACAAAGGCAAAGGGGCCTATCACCCCGTTGATGCGTGTGAGATCGTCTCTCAAATTTGGGCGTATCCGTTAACCTATAAGAAAATAGCATGAGGAATAAACCATATGAACAGATGAATATTCAAAGTTAATAATTTTTCTCTCATGCTAAAGAATTTAGATATTCCCTCGCTGGAGCCTCAGTTATGAAAAACCGATTCTGTCCTTTATATATTGTTTTTAATGTAGATGGTTGAAGGAGAAAAGCTTGAGCGCCCTTCTTTTGAAATGGAGCAATCAGCTGGCGCATTCTCCAGCGATTTTCTACGGTGGCATGACAGTAATCAGGGCGTACAAAAAATTCAATACCCTTCCCAGAACCCTTTTTATCTGGTCTTGCAAGGTCATATACTTTTTGTCTTGCCAGAAAGTTATTTAGAGATATCAGAATTGCACGGGGTATTGATGACTTTGATTACCCCGTATTGTTTGCTTGCGAAATGGAAAGCGATGTGCCCTTTGAATCTCTTGAGACCACTGCCAGTCTTTAACCTCCGGGAAAGCTTCTCCAAAAAGTTCGACCACAAACTGTCGGATGTCCTGTCCCTCGCGTCCTTCGGGTACACCCAAAACTCGCAAGTTGTTGCGGCGTAGCCGATTCTCCAAATCCACCAATTTTATATTCACGTCGTCTTTCTGAGCCTTTATTCCATCGATGTCAGTTCTATTAAGTGTTACTTGATCTTCTAATGAAGAAATACGACCTTCCGCTTCTACCATTCTATCAGTAAAATCATTACATGATTTCGCCAGCCGTCACACGGTGTTTTGAAGTTTTTTGCAGGCATAGTGTGTTTTCAAATGTTCAGCTTTGGCCTCCAGGCGTTGATCAGAGATGGCTTTCAGAATAATGTCTACTGGGGTTTGGCTTGGAGTTCCAGGGCTAAAGCTATTTTGTTCAGCGGAATTTGCTTGATCTTCCTGGCGGCATTGATCCAGATCTATTGCAGTCGTATCTCCATTAGATATTTCCTCACTCCCAATTGCTGTCCACTTGTAGATTAGCTGTATTTTCCAAAGAGGAAGTCTCCACTTCGTCCTCTAAGTCGCCCTCCAAATCAGAGCCCTCAGAGTGTTATGAAAGTGAATAAAATTCGCTATCCTTACTACTGATTGGATCGCCTTCCGCTCCTTCTGCCCCTTCTGCCCCTTCGATCCTAGGGGGATCCACCTCAGGATCAGTATCAGCACTGGCGGCAACATCAGTGATAGGATCATGAACCACATTTTTTTGTTTGTAATATAGTAGATGAGGCAGCTGGAGAGACTACCGGTGAGACTACTAGTTGTTCAAGTGCCTCCACCAAAGTCTTATCTTGCTCATTTTCAACGTCTAAAACCACCAGATCATCAATGACTTTATTTTTTCCCCCTCCACCTCTAGCTGACAGAGTCTTTACCACTGGGGTTTTCGCTTTTGTATTGAACATTTGTGGTATTTTCGGAGTACCTATTTGACTAACATCAACTTCATCATTGTTCCCATTTTGTTTTGACTTTGCCGCCAGGGCAGCCCGAGTCCCAATCTGGTTCTCACCACTGGGTCTTGTTTTCCCGCCACGGGTTGTTTTAGGACCCATAATAGATAAGCAGGTTTATTTCAGCTATTTCAACTATTACAACAGCCCTTTTTTTTCCTATTTTCAGCTCCCCTTCAATTGCTAGGCTGAAGTTCACTAATGACTGGTGGCAAATAGCGTTGTAATATCCTCCAGTCTATATAAGTTTTGGTTGTTTGTTTTAGTTATCTGTTGTTTGTTTGTTTGTTGTCTAACGCCAGCTCTATTTCAAATCGCTTTCGCAAGTTCGTTAACCCCTTAATACCTTGTCTCCGGCATTTTCTTAACAGGTTAACAAGTTCCTTCTAAACGCTGTTGCCGTGACCTCTGAATATTTCTGAGCACTGCCGTAGCCGTTGTAGCAACCGCCCGTCTCCCCCAACACGTTTATTTCAGCTCGTCCACCTCACCTCCTCCTCGCCTCCTCACCTCCTCGCCTCCCACTCCTCCTCCTCTCTCCGCATATCAGCCGGCGTCTCGGCCGGCGTCTCAGCTGCGTCTTGTCCAAGAGCGGCAGGCACTGAAACACTGAAGCATCGGAGTACACTGTTCGCGCTGGCTTTTTTTCGTTACCAAAACGCCGCGGTTGTCCACAATACCGGCCCGGCAATCTAGAGTGCAGACGGCAAAAGGAAAAGCAGCTGGGGCTCCAATACAGCATTCATACGGATCGCCCAAACGGAGCACCTCACACACACGCCTGTCGTGCAGGCGCCATCTTGCCTTTCATTGAGTGTCTGTGTGAATTAAAGAATTATATTTGCACCTTTTTCTATAATCTCCCCTGTCTCCCCTCACAGTCTACCTCTCTCTGCTTATACTGTCCTCTCTTTTCTGATATTTCCACTCTTTCCTTATTTTCACTAGTCTTTCTTGATAGTGCTGTTTCTTTTCAAACTGCCTCCTGTGTTCTTAGTCTTCCTCTGTCGTCATGGTCTTTTCTGTCCCCTAATGTTCCCCCTTCTTTTTATACTCCCTCCTCTGCCCTCTTAATTCTCTCTGTTTTATCATACCTCCTCTTAGCAATGCCCCACTCAATATAGATAGGGTGCTGCATACACTCTTGGGCAGATTTACAAACACCTTCGGCCTCTTTCTTCTTTTATTGTGTCTCATGTTGGGATGTAATGCTGGCAAAAAGTAATGCTGCATATTGGAAATGTATTTTGAAAATCAGTCAGGTTTCTGCCCTGTAATGTATTGCTCATATACATGGGCTGTGTTCTGTCACTTAAACGTTTTAGTGTAGTAAATGTGTTTTGGTAAAATGTATGGTTTTAAACTTTTTGTCCAGAATCACACTGAGTGTCTGTGTAAATTAAAGAATTATATTTGTACCTTGTTCTATAATCTCCCCTGTCTGTCCTCACAGTCTACCTCTCTCTGCTTATACTGTCCTCTCTTTTCTGGTATTTCCACTCTTTCCTTATTTTCAATTGTCTTTCTTGATAGTGCTGTTTCTTTTCAAACTGCCTCCTGTGTTCTTAGTCTCTCTCTGTCGTCATGGTCTTTCCTGTCCCCTAATGTTCCACCTTTTTTTTATATTCCCTCCTCTGCCCTTCTAATTCTCTCTGTTTTATCATACCTGCTCTTCGCAATGCCCCACTCAATATAGAGAGAGTGCTGCATACACTCTTGGGCAGATTTACAAGCACAATGGGCCTCTTTCTTCCTGTATTGTGTCTCATGTTTGGATGTAATGCTGGCAAAAAAACGAATGCTGCATATTGGAAATGTATTTTGAAAAGGAGTCAGGTTTCTGCACTGTAATGTAGTGCTCATATACATGGGCTGTGTTCTGTCTCTAAAACATTTTAGTGTTTTTGAATGTGTTTTGGTAAAATGTATGGTTTTAAACTTTTTGTCCAGAATCACACTGAGTGTCTGTGTAAATTAAAGAATTATATTTGCACCTTTTTCTATAATCTCCCCTGTCTCTCCTCACAGTCTACCTCTCTCTGCTTATACTGTCCTCTCTTTTCTGATATTTCCACTCTTTCCTTATTTTCACTTGTCTTTCTTGATAGTGCTGTTTCTTTTCAAACTGCCTCCTGTGTTCTTAGTCTCCCTCTGTCGTCATTATCTTTTCTGTCCCTTAATGTTCCCCCTTTTCTTTATACTCCCTCCTCTGCCCTCTTAATTCTCTCTGTTTTATCATACCTCCTCTTAGCAATGCCCCACTCAATATGGATAGAGTGCTGCATACACTCTAGGGCAGATTTACAAGCACCTTTGGCCTCTTTCTTCCTGTATTGTGTCTCATGTTTGGATGTAATGCTGGCAAAGAACTAATGCTGCATATTGGAAATGTATTTTGAAAATGAGTCAGGTTTCTGCACTGTAATGTAGTGCTCATATACATAGGCTGTGTTCTGTCTCTTAAACGTTTTAGTGTGGTAAATGTGTTTTGGTAAAATGTATGGTTTTAAACTTTTTGTCCAGAATCACACTGAGTGTCTGTGTAAATTAAAGAATTATATTTGCACCTTTTTCTATAATCTCCCCTGTCTCCCCTCACAGTCTACCTCTCTCTGCTTATACTTTCCTCTCTTTTCTCATATTTCCACTCTTTCCTTATTTTCACTAGTCTTTCTTGGTAGTGTTGTTTCTTTTCAAACTGCCTCCTGTGTTCTTAGTCTCCCTTTGTCATCATGGTCTTTCCTGTCCCCTAATGTTCCACCTTCTTTTTATACTCCCTCCTCTGCCCTTTTAATTCTCTCTGTTTTATCATACCTCCTCTTAGCAATGCCCCACTCAATATAGATAGAGTGTTGCGTACACTCTTGGGCAGATTTACAAGCACCTTGGGCCTCTTTCTTCTTTTATTGTGTCTCATGTTTGGATGTAATGCTGGCAAAGACCTAATGCTGCATATTGGATATGTATTTTGAAAATCAGTCAGGTTTCTGCCCTGTAATGTATTGCTCATATACATGGGCTGTGTTCTGTCACTTAAACGTTTTAGTGTGGTAAATGTGTTTTGGTAAAATGTATGGTTTTAAACTTTTTGTCCAGAATCACACTGAGTGTCTGTGTAAATTAAAGAATTATATTTGTACCTTGTTCTATAATCTCCCCTGTCTGTCCTCACAGTCTACCTCTCTCTGCTTATACTGTCCTCTCTTCTCTGGTATTTCCACTCTTTCCATATTTTCAATTGTCTTTCTTGATAGTGCTGTTTCTTTTCAAACTGCCTCCTGTGTTCTTAGTCTCCCTCTGTCGTCATGGTCTTTCCTGTCCCCTAATGTTCCCCCTTTTTTTTATATTCCCTCCTCCGCCCTTCTAATTCTCTCTGTTTTATCATACCTGCTCTTCGCAATGCCCCACTCAATATAGAGAGAGTGCTGCATACACTCTTGGGCAGATTTACAAGCACAATGGGCCTCTTTCTTCCTGTATTGTGTCTCATGGTTGGACGTAATGCTGGCAAAAAAACGAATGCTGCATATTGGAAATGTATTTTGAAAAGGAGTCAGGTTTCTGCACTGTAAGGTAGTGCTCATATACATGGGCTGTGTTCTGTCTCTAAAACGTTTTAGTGTGGTGAATGTGTTTTGGTAAAATGTATGGTTTTAAACTTTTTGTCCAGAATCACACTGAGTGTCTGTCTAAATTAAAGAATTATATTTGCACCTTTTTCTATAATCTCCCCTGTCTCCCCTCACAGTCTACCTCTCTCTGCTTATACTTTCCTCTCTTTTCTCATATTTCCACTCTTTCCTTATTTTCACTAGTCTTTCTTGTTAGTGTTGCTTCTTTTCAAACTGCCTCCTGTGTTCTTAGTCTCCCTCTGTCATCATGGTCTTTCCTGTCCCCTAATGTTCCACCTTCTTTTTATACTCCCTCCTCTGCCCTTTTAATTCTCTCTGTTTTATCATACCTCCTCTTAGCAATGCCCCACTCAATATAGATAGAGTGTTGCGTACACTCTTGGGCAGATTTACAAGCACCTTGGGCCTCTTTCTTCTTTTATTGTGTCTCATGTTTGGATGTAATGCTGGCAAAGACCTAATGCTGCATATTGGATATGTATTTTGAAAATGAGTCAGGTTTCTACACTGTAATGTAGTGCTCATGTACATGGGCTGTGTTCTGTCTCTTAAACGTTTTAGTGTATTCTAATCTCTGCTCTCTTCTTAAAAGTAATATAATAGTGTGTTTTATATATTTAATATACTAGATTTTTTTCATCAATACTAAAAAAAGTCGTCATGCCTAGTAAGGCTAAGAAGCCGAAACAACGAAAGAATGCAGGTTATTTAAAGAGAAGTCATCTACAAGATTTACCTCAAGAAAAATGTATAAAGAAGACGCAAAAATGTCCTGGTAAGAGAGCTAAAAGTTTTCTACGAAGATTGGTAAACAGTAAGAGTAGTGTGTATAAAGAAAAAAAAAATATCAGTGTTTCTGCAAGCAAGAGAAAAGACAAGAACCGTGTAGTATTATGTTCTGAAAAAAATTAGTGTAGTACAAGGAGGAAAAATCTATACACGGAGATAAGGAAGAAGATGCACTATAACTGAGTTGTTACAAATTTGACTAAGATTGTAAAGAATTGTAAAAGAAAAAGAGCTTTTTACAAAAAAAAGAAATATATTGAAAAAGTAGTTGAGAAATCTTTTGAATTGAAAAAAATACTTTTTATTTTAGTAATCAATAGAATTCGATCATTAAATAAGACAATCCATTTAATGAAGGCCAAAAGTAAGTGGAAAAGATTAATTAACAAAATTAATTTTTCAGAGGTTTTTCTGGGTGAATGGAAACATAGTTCAAGTTCTGAGCCTTTTTTTAATGAAGAAAGTTATCTGCAGAGTAATGATTTGTTGCATGCAGTTGACACTACTGGTCGTGCTTATGAGGTTAAAAATGGTTGTCCTATTGAGAAAGAGAAAATTGTTCCTAGAAATGAGGAACAGTTGTTAGCTGATGAAGTTTTAGGGAGACGTCCTAAAACTCCAGTGTACACTTGGAATTGCAGTAGTATTTGTAGTGTACGGCAGGAGTCTATTGATGTTTTACACAATTTCTTACGTAACTATACTAAGGAAAATTGTTAAACAAAAGATTAAGATGTTGCAAGGATTAGACCCTTGCAGAGTGAGACAAATTACTGGATTGCAAGGGCATTCTTTAGCCTTTCTTTCTAAAAAAGTGTGTTGAAGTGTTTTTCACCATTTAAGAATGTTAGCAGTTCATCATACTCAAATGAGGAAATTAGTGAGAAGGTTGTATTATGCAAAAAGTCCAGCATTAATGTTAAAAAAGTTGAACAGTGCTCTTTTGCATGGATCTGTATCAGATGTAATAAAGGTTTGTGATGAAATTGAGGTTAGTTATGTTGGTCCTCAAGAACACTGTGCAGAAATTGATCCGTTAATAGATGGAAATCTAGAAGAGAATGTACAGCATTGTAGTACAGAAACATTTGCGCAAGAAATACTAAGTTTGAAGTAATTTCTGGTGAAAGGCCAAATTATTCTTGTATCTATTGTCGACGTACTCATTATAAAAATAAGACTAGCACTGTTGATCTGCAAGTGAAAAGTGAAAAAGAAAATATTAATGAGTGGAAGGATTTTGCAACTTATTTGTTGGTAGAGAATTGTTTTGATTTGGGTTCTGATCAGTGTATTTGTAAATATTGTTATAATAAATTAGATGAGAATAAAATGCCTGCTAGAGCTGTGTATAATAATCTTGAGTTGGAAAATATTCCTTCTGAATTGATGGATTTAAATACTTATGAGTCTATTCTTATTCAATGTGTTCATCCATTTTAAGCTATCGTTCGTATGGAGCCTAAGACGGGGAAATTGCCTCCTTCAGATTTACAGAGAGGGTTAAAGGGAAGAGTTGTATATTTGCCTCTAGATTGAAAGGAAAATGTTGAAACAATTCGTGTAGAAAATGTAGAAGATGAACTTTTAGTTATTTTAGTTAATGGTGTAGTTGATGCGATAACTGTTTGTTACTGTGTTTACTTACCTTGTGACCCGCCCCGTTCCGCCGCGTCCTTGTGGGCATTTGCACGCGAGGGTGAGGCAGCCAAACACTTCCGGGCTCGGCAGAAAGCAGGTCAGCGCTCTAGTCGCGCTGTCCTGCCCTTGACATAAATAAGGGAGGGTGCTGGGCTCGCGCCTTGGATGATTGCCTGTCAGTGGCAGAGACAGGCACATTCATTTTGCACGCTGAGCTGATAACTGGTGAAGCATATGTATTTGCGCTATTGCTGATATACTGCTGATATACTGAACCTATTTTTAAATGATACATTTTTTTAGAGCGCATTACTTTTAAATATTAATTTAGAGCAAGTCAGTTGATGCGATAACTGTTTGTTACTGTGTTTACTTACCTTGTGACCCGCCCCGTTCCGCCGCGTCCTTGTGGGCGTTTGCACGTGGAGGGTTAGGCAGCCCAACACTTCCGGGCTCGGCAGAAAGCAGGTCAGCGCTCTAGTCGCGCTGTCCTGCCCTTGCCCTCCACCATTCACTATAAAAAAGGGATATGCTACGGACGCGCAGCGGGCGTGCGCAGCGGGCGCGCCGGCGGCGCGCCGAAGGCAAGCCAAAGGCGAGCCCGTCTGCGCCCGTCCGCGACCTGACGCGGCCCAGGGCCATGACCCCTACATCTGTGGATCTAGCGGGCCCTGGTAAATATGTTTATTCAAGTGAACAATTGCGGCGTCTGCGCCCCCCAGTCTCTAAATGCTGTGCACACTCACTTCGAGTGGTCACAACTCCGTTACTCTGCCCCAACTGTTCTTTTAAAACCTTCCTCACCACTACAGTGCAGGAGGCTGCCTGCCTTAAACTAATGATGTTAAATTGCCGTTCCATGAAAGGACATACTACCGAAATTCATGACCTTATAGCAGACGGCCAGCCCGATGCGTTTTTCTTCTCAGAAACATGACTTGATGCCTTATCGTCACCAGATACGCTTGATGCTATTCCTGAAGGGTATAGCTTACTTAGACTAGATCGAGCGGATCAAAGAGGGGGCGGAATTGCTTTAGCTTTTAAATAAGAGTTTACCTGCACACTAGACCCTGTGAATATTGCGAAATGTGAGGCAGGTTTTTTCGTACTCACGATCTCCCCTAAACACACTATAAATGATTTCCTATTGTACCGTCCCTTTGGACCAGCTGCCTCTTTTTGTGATAGTTTGTTAGATTCCATCACTCAGCCAGCTATAAGATATAATCACTTCCTTCTTTTAGGAGATTTAAATCTCCATTTTGAAAATTGTAAGTGTATGGAGGCTCAAACCCTTCTGGGTGCACTTAAGTCCCTGATGTTAGAGCTCCAATTCAACCTGCCCACGCATCAATCGGGCCATCTGCTCGATCCAATATTTGCCAACTGGGAGCCGATAAATGTGTCCCCTCCCATAAGCATCCCCTGGTCTGATCACAAACTAATTTCGTTTTCAATATATAACGAAACTAATATAGCTAATGGCCCTAAACCTCCCACTGTGAAACATAGAAACTGGAGGAAATACACCCAAGAGGCTTATAGATTAGCCTTATTGAAGGAACCGCCCACTTTGAACGACAGCTTGATGGGCAGCTGTGTAGCCTATGAAACGTGGATGACCAGGGCACTTGATAAGGTAGCCCCCTGGACTAACAAACCTCCAGTTAGAGGCAGTAGAACGGCTCCATGGTTCACAGAGGAGCTTAAAACTGCTAAAGCTATCTGTAAAAAAATGGAGCGTGGTTGGCGCAAGGACTATGACCCAGAGAGAAAACAAATTTATAAAAACGAACTAACTAAATATTCAAAAATGATTAGAGCAGCAAAAGGGAAATTTTTCAAGGACAGGATCACAGAGGCAATAAATCCAGTTAGGGAATTGTTTTCCATTTATAAGGAAATTACTGTTCCTAATAGGTTAGAAACTCAAGATATATTCTCGGATGATTTATGCAATGTTATCGCTGATTATTTTGTCAATAAAGTCGAACTTATTCATGCATCTTTCACCACTAAAACTGAGGAGAACATAATTCAGGCCAAGGAAGAAGAGTGTTTAAAATCTTCCCGCCAGCTGACTGGTTTTTATGTCCCTGATCGACAAAAATTGATAAGTATTGCTAATAGTGTAAAGTCGGGATCTCCTAATGATGCTGCCCCTCCTAAACGCTTCAATTACGTTTTAGAGGTATTAATCGACCACATTAGCCACCTCATTAACCTATCCTTCCACACTAACCAGGTACCTGAACCTTGGAAAAGAGCGCAGGTAATCCCATGAAGAAGAAACCTAATATTGACGTGTATTTAGCAAGGACCCCCTGAGTATATGGATCTTATAATTCCTAGGTCAGGGAAATTAATATATTTGAAAGGCAACAACCTAGGCAACTAATATTTGGAATACAGTAATAATGAGATAAATGAACAATCGGCTAAGGCTGGCTAAAAGAATTGGATTTTTTATTAAACAGTTACAAAGTTGGCAAATCATTAGTATGACACAATCTTAAAGGTTAAAAAATTTTCACAACACGTTGTTTATTACATTTTTTTTATACATAAACAAATGAAGACACAAGTTAAAAATATGTTTATCTATAATAGATAAGTGGCGAGAATGGGTCTCTACGCGCGTTTCGGCGGCCAGCGCCTTCTTCATGGAGTAGCCACACAATTTCTATAAAGTAAAAATATATATAGATTACATATTTGTCAAATTACAAAATGACATAGTTATACAGTTTTTAAAAAAAATCTAACATCAAGAATTTTAATTTTTGCAGCCAGTTAGTCCAGTTTCTAGTTTAGAGATTTAGAAAACAATATTAATTTCCATTGTTCATCTTTATCCTTGTCATTTCCTTACGTGATCTGTCTCAGTCCAAAAAGACACGTGTCTTAAAAGGAGATTAAAAAGTAGGGTATTGATGGACTTGGCGGTAAATGGCATGTTACGTATATACAGCGATATTTGTGGTTTTGCCATTTCCGTAGTTATGGAGGATTCAATGATGATAAGATAATTTATAGCAGTCAAAAAATGTGGAATAAAAGAGAGGATCTTTTAAGGGCTCGCTATGTGAGATGTTTGATTGGAAAACAAATACATGACAAAGTCAATACTTTAATTTTTTAAGGAGAACTCAGTCTTTTACTTTTTCTGCTATAGCTATCTAAAAGTTTTCTATTGTCTTAGTTTATTTGTCTGAGATACTTACTATGAGGATCTATTTTGAACACCGGTTAAGTCGATTTTCTATTTCTTGTGAAGAAATAGAAAATCGACTTAACCGGTGTTCAAAATTAAAGTATTGACTTTGTCATGTATTTGTTTTCCAATCAAACATCTCACATAGCGAGCCCTTAAAAGATCCTCTCTTTTTTTCCACATTTTTTGACTGCTATAAATTATCTTATCATCATTGAATCCTCCATAACTCCTTTTAAGACACGTGTCTTTTTGGACTGAGACAGATCACGTAAGGAAATGACAAGGATAAAGATGAACAATGGAAATTAATATTGTTTTCTAAATCTCTAAACTAGAAACTGGACTAACTGGCTGCAAAAATTAAAATTCTTGATGTTAGATTTTTTTTAAAAAACTGTATAACTATGTCATTTTGTAATTTTACAAATATGTAATCTATATATATTTTTACTTTATAGAAATTGTGTGGCTACTCCATGAAGAAGGCGCTGGCCGCCGAAACGCGCGTAGAGACCCATTCTCGCCACTTATCTATTATAGATAAACATATTTTTAACTTGTGTCTTCATTTGTTTATGTATAAAAAAATTTTAATAAACAACGTGTTGTGAAAATTTTTTAACCTTTAAGATTGTGTCATACTAATGATTTGCCAACTTTGTAACTGTTTAATAAAAAATCCAATTATTTTAGCCAGCCTTAGCCGATTGTTCATTTATCTCATTATTACTGTATTCCAAATATTAGTTGCCTAGGTTGTTGCCTTTCAAATATATGAAGAAACCTAATATGCCTGGAACACAGCTCCAAAATCTCCGCCCTATCTCTCTGCTGCCCCACTGTATGAAGGTAGCAGAGAAAATTGTTAACATTCAACTGATGGAATATCTTGAGCAGGGCCAGTTTCTTCATTCTACCCAATCAGGGTTCAGAGCCCAATACTCGACGGAATCTGACGTCTTGTATTCCACCGAGGTACTGCGTCAGATAGCAGATAAAGGTCAGACAGCGGCGTTGGTGTTATTAGACTTAAGTGCGGCATTTGATACCGTATCGCACACCACGCTGCTGACACAACTATCTGAGATTGGAGTCAAGGGCAACTCCTATGAATGGCTAAAGTCGTTCTTGGAGAAACGGAGCTTTCAAATCCACTGCCCCCCATTTAAATCGTCACCAAGACAGCTGAAGCATGGGGTTCCTCAGGGCTCCAGTTTGAGCCCTACATTGTTCAATCTGTACATGGAACCCCTTGCAAAGTTGGTGGAATCATTTGGCGTAGATATCATCACCTACGCCGATGATACACAACTAATGATCACACTAACCCAGGGACATGATGAGACAGCGAGGAACTTTTCCGCCTGTCTCTCAGCTGTCACAAGCTGGATGAATAACAACTGTCTTCGTCTCAATGGGGACAAGACCGAAGTGCTACTGGTGGGTAAAGCAACATCGGTGTGGTCTTCTGACTGGTGGCCGAGTGAAATAGGTTTGACTCCTATACCTGCAGTCTCTGCTAAAAATTTGGGGATTCTGTTGGATACAGAACTTACTTTTGGAAAACAGATTACCAAAGTCACCGGCAAGTGCTATGCTATTCTCAAAACCTTGCGTAAGGTTTTAGATCTTCTGCCCATTAACTCTAGGAAGTCCCTTGTCCATGCTCTAGTGACCCCTCACTTGGACTATGGCAATGCCCTCTTCATCGGCCTAAGTCAAAAAGGTTTGGGGCAACTTCATAGAGTGCATAACATGGTTGCACGGGGAAAAACGCTCTGGCCAAGTTACACTGGCTACCCATCAAAGAGCGCATTTTGTTCAAGACAATGTGCTTTGCCCATCGAATTGCACATGGGAAAGGCCCCCCCCTACTTAAAAAGACTCCTAACTATCTACCGTCCCAAACGCAATCTGAGGTCCTCGGGCAGTATGCTATTCACTGTCCCCCGTATCTTCAGAGCCAGAATGGGTGGCCGATCATTCCGCTATCTGGCAGCCACCCACTGGAATAAACTCCCACTGAATCTGCGGATGGAGCCATCCGAAAGTCGCTTTCGACTTAAACTCAAAACTCACCTCTTCCCCAGTCATTAGTAGAGGGCAGGGAGTGGCCGTATTGTTTTTTGCTGTTTTTATGTGAGCGTTCTCTATGGAACTCATCCACAGCGCGGGGACACACTATTTTAAGTGTAACCATGCGCTCTATAAATGATTTTATTATTATTATTATTATTATGGTGTTCCTACTAAGAAAATCTGGCATGAATTAGTGGATTTTAGCAAAGTTAAAAAGGCAACGTTGTATCGGATAAAAACAATATTATGAAAATGTGTTTCTGAGAGAAGAAGAAATAACTGTAGAAGAAGACAGTGACTTGCCATCTGGACAAATTGAAAAAGTGGATGTGTCCAGAACAGAAGAAATCTAAGAACATTATAGTGTTCATCCACCTCATTCTAAAGAAGGTATGGGGGATACTATAGAGTTGTTCCAAATGAAAGAAGCAAAGAGAAATCCCATTAGTGTATGGGAAAAAAGCTTGGAAGCTCGCTGCTTTCCTCAGTTGTTTCCAACAGGAAAAGGTGGACGATATGGTGACCGACCTGTGCAGATTCCTGCATCTGAATACCGGACATCAAGATTGTATGCTGAAGATCTGAGATTTTGACAATGTATTCCATATTTGTTTCATCTGTTATTTGAGAGTGACTTGTCTGGACTTTCTTATGCAGTAAATCATATATTGAAAACAGGTGTACATCTGCAAAATGTTTCAGCAAAGGAATTTATGGATAAAGTACACTTGAAAGATAATGTTTTGGAATCTCATCTGATTAATCTCATGGCATGTCAGCGTGGTACTAATGAGTACTGGTACCATCGTCATGGAGAACTTAAATGTATGCTAAGGAACTTAGGGACTCCTACATGGTTGCTTACTCTAAGCTGTGCTGAATATGCTTGGGATGATTTACAATTTCTTCCAGAGGCAAATGCAAATATAGTAAATATTGAATACAAGACACCTGGAGAATTGTGTTCTTTGGATCCAGTTAATGTATGCAGGTATTTCAAACATAGATTTGAAGCTATGATGAATTTTATCACCAATAAAAAAAATCCACTCCTTGGAGAGGTTTTGGATTTCTTTTGGAGAAAGGAGTATCAAGCAAGAGGTGCTCCTCACATACATATGATAATATGGATTAAAGATGCTCCCAAATTTGGAACAGACTCAGATGACACTGTATTGTCTTTCATTGAAGAATATGCAACATGTGATATACCGAAAAGTACAAAAGATAAGGACTTAAGAGAAAAAGTCTTTCGATTTCAAAGTCAAAGTCATCGTTGTGGCAAATACTGTCGAAAGTACAAATCAAAGGATAAATTCTATACCAAATGTCGTTTTGGATTCCCACGTCCTGTAATATCGAAAGGAAGAGTGAACAATTTTATGTCATCTCTGCGACATAGTATCAGAAGAAAGTCTCCAAAAAATATCTACAACTTAAGAAGAAATGAAGAGTCAAAATATATAAATGATTACAACCCAGTAATTTTGTCCATGTGGAATGCTAACATGGATATTCAATATGTTGCAGACAATTCAATAGCTGTTGCTCAATATATAACATATTACATAACCAAATCAGAAAAGACAGAATTGAAGGAAATGTGGGAAGAGATTTCTCACAAGAAGAGTCTCAGTAAGAAATTATATACTTACAGTTTGAAGATGTTATCTCATCGAGAAATTGGAGTGTATGAATGTTCGGATCGCTTTTCATCTGCAAGTCTTTATTACAAATCTAGAAGAATCATTTGGGTGAGTCTTGGTCTTTCTGCAACACGAAACCGAGTACTTAAATTTGTACGAGAAATTGAATATTTAGCTGAAAAGGAGCCAGAAAGTACAGATATTGTGTAAACAAATATGTTGGATACATATTATCCAATTAGAAGTCATCATCTTGAGAACATTTGTCTGTATGAAGTGTTGCACAACTATATTTTTAAGTGGAATATTACAGAAAACATCAATAATAGTATATATGCCGTGATTGGTTCTGAAGGATGCCTGGTGAAACAAAGAAAAGGACATTTGATTTATCATCGTAAACTGAGTTGCAAAACACCTTACAAAAGGGAATTTTACTATTTAGCTCTTTTGCAACTTTTCAAGCCATGGCGTTCAGCATTAGAATTACTTGGAGATTTCGAGAGCTATGAAGATTCCTTCAATGCTACTAAAGACACTATAGAATAGCCTGTTTTTGCTAATTACGTGAAGATGTTGAATGATGAAATTGAGCAAGATTCTGCAATTGCAGCTGAGATTGCTAGAGACAGTTCTTAGGATAGTCAAACTTCTGCTTCATTAAGTCAGGATCCATTAGGAGAACCAATTATTCAAAATGAAACAGCAACTGCTATGGAAGAGGTGGAAACAGCAATGTATCCAGCTCTAGAAGATGTAAAAAACTTACGAAGTTTGGAAGAACAACTAAATGTTGAGCAGAAAGAAATATATGAGCAAGTGAAAGAACAGATTAACCATGGATTACTTCATTTGAACCTATCCGATTGTACGTGAGTGGACAAGCTTCAACAGGAAAAAGTTTTTTAATAAAAGTAATTTCAACTTATCTACACAAAAGAACTGACTCGTATTTGTCTTGTGTTGTCACTGCTCCAACTGGGTTGGCGGCACACAATACTAAAGGAATTACTTTCCATTGTTTATTAATGCTACCAGTAGAGCATGAAAACAAATTGGAATACCACAAGCTATCTGGAGAAGCTTGTTTTGAAGTTTCAAGAGTCTTGAAGAAAATGAAAGTTCTCATTATTGATGAGGTAAGCATGGTATCAAACTTAATGCTTGCCTTTGTGCATTTAAGAATGCAGCAAGTTCTTAAAACAGAGTATGACGTAATATTTGGAGGAAAACACGTCATAGTTTTTGGAGATCTACTACAACTTACTCCAGTAAAAGGACAACCAGTGTTTAAAACACTGACACATGAAGATACCAAAAAGTCTTTGGGGAGTATTGGAAATGTTAACATTTGGTCATATTTTCAATATAAGGAACTTATTACAAATATGCGTCAGGCAAATGATGCAGAATATGGAAAAATTCTTCAAGATATAAGGATTAGAAAACTGACAGAACATGGAAAACAAGCTTTACAGAGACGATTACTTCACAATTTGTTTCCAAATGAAAATATTTTTCCTGAGAAAATATATATGAAAATTTCAGAAAACAACTCTGTAATCTGATTAATGCCAACACTACGTGAATGTTCTATATTCAATGAAGAAATGTTAAAATTGGAAAATGAACAAATTATAAAATTGGAAGCTATTGGTAAAATAGAACATGAAGGGATCCCTATTATTTTGACTGAAAAATTAAAGAGGAAATTAGATTTTTTAGAGAAATCGATAAGTAAAACTGCTGGGTTAGAAAAGAATGTATATGTATGTAAAAACTGTAGGGTAATTTTACGACATCATTTGAATGTGGAAAAAGGTTTAGTAAATGGAGCAATGGGTAAAATTGTTGATTTTGTTAATTATGTAAATAGAGATGGGATTGAATTTTTGAAAATCAAATTTGATGAAATTGCTGAAGTACAACAACTTAGTCGTTGTCCAGCTCGTTTTTTGCTTGTAAAAGATTTGTATGTATGCAAAAAACAGTTTCCTATTTGTTTGGCATATGTGGTGACCATTCATAAATCTCAAGGTTTAAGTGTAGATAGTGCTTTAGTGAATATTGGAAGTACAGTGTTTAAAGAGGGTATGGCATATGTTGCTTTGTCCCGAGTGAGAACTTTATCTAGATTGTATTTCATTGATTTTGATGAGACAAAGGTTAGTGCAGATGCAAATTGTGTGAAAGAGTATGATAGATTAAGAAGAGAATATGCACCCAAATTTAGGTCAATATCCAGTGTTTGAAAAGCGTGTGGTAGGTAGAAAAAGAAGATTAGAGAATATATGTAGTGAAACTGTAGAGAAAGGAAAAAAACAAGATGAAGTTGCGCCTGCCAGCAAAAAGAAAAAGGATAGTGTTGAGGAAAATGTTGGATATCAGTTTGAAAATAGTTGTGGTGTCAACTGCAATGCTAATGTAGTTGCTAATGTTGTTTTTCTTCTTCAAAGTTTGTAACAGCAAATTGCTGAAAATCGGAAGAAAAAATTGTCTTCATTGTTGTATTCTATTTATGAGAAATGTAGTAGTGATAGAACTAAAATACAAAGTGTTTCTGATATTCAAAATCTTTTGGACATGTGGTCTGGTTCTACTCAATTTACGCAAAATATACAGCAAAATTGTCAGGAATTTTTAATGTTTATGCTTGGTGTATTGGAAGATGAAGGTATAGATATTGAAACCCTTTTTGGCCTTTCTTATAAATGGGAACATGAGTGTCAAAATTATTTGTTTACATGTACCACTGACATAGACACTGAAAGATTTATATATTTGACTTTACCTGACTGTAAATCAGTGTCTTTTAATAATCTAGTTAGAGGAGCAACTCAAAACAAGGAGTATAGCAAATGTAAATCAGAAATGTCATCAACATTATTTTTACATAGTTATGGACAGTATGTTATTTTAATGCTGCAACGTTGTAGAGCTGATGGAAGAAAATTGGAAACTTTAATTAAAACCTTTATAGCTACTCAAGTATCAATATCAGGAATAACTTTTGCAGCTGTTGCAATTATTTTTCATGATGGACCTTCTACAACATCCGGACACTACACTGTTTATTTAAGATGTCTGAAAGGTTGGATACATAGTAATGATACTCAATTAGTTTTTAGGCAACGTTTGTCTAAAGACTTACCAAATTCTTACCTAATATTTTGTAAGCCAAAATTTTAAGAGCTTTTTAGCCTTTCATGATTACTGTTGTTAAGGTAGATTAGTTTGGTGTTGTAGAGTATTTTGTAAGGGAGTGTGAGGAGTTTGAAGGCTAATCCTCATGTTGATGTTGAAGCAGTGTAGGTGTATGAGGTCGTTAGTGATGTGGCTACAGCAGAGGATATTGAAGATCAGTCAGGTAGATGTGTTTTGGATTTGTTGTCGTTGTAGGTGTTTGCTTGATATTCCTATGTAGAGTGTGTTGCCACTGTGTAGTGTGTTGTTAATGAGGTCCTGCGTCACTGTTCTTCTTCTTTTAGTTAGGCTGCACTCGTAAATGTTGCAGAGCATGTGGTGGGTGTTATAGCAATATGAGGAGTTGCTGTAGACTTGCTTACACATGCCTAGGGAGGAGTTAAGGATGAATCATATGTTGTGTACATGGTCAGTAGGTGTTGGTACTGTTTATAGTGTAGTTGGCTAGCAGAAGTCATCTGAAGCTGAGTAGGTGGGTTTGAGGATGAGTATCTTCAAGTTGTGCAAGTTCAGATTTAGAGAGCTACTCCTTATCGACTTGGTGACATCTTTAATTATGTTGTGGAGGTTGTTTTTTATGGTTTTTTATGGTATGTGGTTTCTTGGTGAGGAAGAGGATGAGCTGGGTATCGTCGCCGTAAGAGATAATGTTGTGGTTGAGATGGCGGGCCACTTATGTGAGGGTGGCTATGAAGATGTTGAATAGTGCTGGGATGACAAATCAGCACTGGGGGATGGTGCACATGATATCAATGGTTTTAGATCAAAACAGTGGAAGGCAAATGTTCAGAGTTACTATTGAACAACTTTCGAAATAAGAATTTCACACATACTATGTGGCCATGGGGAAAAGTTTGTGAAACCTTTAATAACTTTTTTTCAAGTTTTGTCATGGAATAAAATTAATGATGGTGTTTTGTTATTTCAGGATTTTTGACATACCTCATAGTTACGTAAAAAATTGGTCTTAGAAAAAAACATTTAAGATATGTTTTATTTCTATTTTTTAGATTCTTAATGAGATTGTTGTTTGGGTTTTTTTAAGATAATCTTTTTGATTGTCTTTTTTTTGCCTGCTGTTATGTGATGAGTACTATTGAAAAACCAAAGGTGATGATGGACGGAGCGTTTACAATACAAACACTCACCCCCAGTCAACTGATCTGGGTTTAATCCATCACCGTTCTTTAGCTCACTCCGCCACCCCAGCTCAGGCATGGCCATATGCAAATCAGTCTGACCCTGTGCCTCATGGGAACAGTCCAGCCCGAACTGCCAAGCCATGTCTTCCCTGGACCGGAATCAAGCTTCCCAGGACCGGTTTCTGGCATTACAGACGTCTTCAGTCTGGCTTGCTTGACTCCAGTGGCAAAGTGAGCAAGGGACTCACGTCTGAGCATACCTTGCCAGCTTAGGGCGAACAAAGAAAAACCAAAGGTGATGATGGACGGAGCGTTGACAATACAAACACTAACCCCCAGTCAACTGATCTGGGTTTAATCCATCACCATTCTTTAGCTCACTCCGCCACCCCAGTTCAGACATGGCCATATGCAAATCAGTCTGACCCTGTGCCTCATGGGAGCAGTCCAGCCCGAACTGCCAAACCATGTCTTCCCTGGACCAGAATCAAGCTTCCCAGGACCAGTTTCTCGCATTACAGCCATCTTCAGCCGGGCTTGCTTGACTCCAGTGGCAAAGTGAGCAAGGGACTCACGTCTGAGCATACCCTGCCAGCTTAGGGCGAACAAAGAAAAACTAAAGATGATGATGGACGGAGCGTTGACAATACAAACACTCACCCCCCAGTCAACTGATCTGGGTTTAATCTATCACCGTTCTTTAGCTCACTCCGCCACCCCAGTTCAGACATGGCCATATGCAAATCAGTCTGACCCTGTGCCTCATGGGAACAGTCCAGCCCGAACTGCCAAGCCATGTCTTCCCTGGATCGGAATCAAGCTTCCCAGGAACGATTTCTGGCATTACAGCCGTCGTCAGCCGGACTTGCTTAACTCCGGTGGCAAAGTGAGCAAGGGACTCACGTCTGAGCATACCCTGCCAGCTTAGGGCGAACAAAGAAAAACCAAAGGTGATGATGGACGGAGCGTTGACAATACAAACACTCACCCCCAGTCAACTGATCTGGGTTTAATCCATCACCGTTCTTTAGCTCACTCCGCCACCCCAGTTCAGACATGGCCATATGCAAATCAGTCTGACCCTGTGCCTCATGGGAACATTTCCAGCCCGAACTGCCAAGCCATGTGTTTCCTGGACCGGAATCAAGCTTCCCAGGACCGGTTTTTGGCATTACAGCCGTCTTCAGCCGGGCTTGCTTGACTCCAGTGCCAAAGTGAGCAAGGGACTCACGTCTGAGCATACCTTGCCAGCTTAGGTCGAACAAAGAAAAACCAAAGGTGGTGATGGACGGAGCGTTGACATACAAACACTCACCCCCAGTCAACTGATCTGGGTTTAATCCATCACCATTCTTTAGCTCACTCTGCCACCCCAGTTCAGACATGGCCATATGCAAATCAGTCTGACCCTGTGCCTCATGGGAACAGTCCTGCCCGAAATGCCAAGCCATGTCTTCCCTGGTCCGGAATCAAGCTTCCCAGGACCGTTTCTCGCATTACAGCCGTCTTCAGCCGAGCTTGCTTGACTCCAGTGGCAAAGTGAGCAAGGGACTCACGTCTGAGCATACCCTGCCAGCTTAGGGCGAACAAAGAAAAACCAAAGGTGATGATGGACGGAGCGTTGACAATACAAACACTCACCCCCAGTCAACTGATCTGTGTTTAATCCATCACCGTTCTTTAGCTCACTCCGCCACCCCAGTTCAGACATGGCCATATGCAAATCAGTCTGACCCTGTGCCTCATGGGAACAGTCCAGCCCGAACTGCCGAGCCATGTGTTCCCTGTACCGGAATCAAGCTTCCCAGGACCGGTTTCTGGCATTACAGCCGTCTTGAGCCGGGCTTGCTTGACTCCAGTGGCAAAGTGAGCAAGGGACTCACGTCTGAGCATACCCTGCCAGCTTAGGGCGAACAAAGAAAAATCAAAGGTGATGATGGACGGAGCGTTGACAATACAAACACTCACCCCCAGTCAACTGATCTGGGTTTAATCCATCACCATTCTTTAGCTCACTCCGCCACCCCAGTTCAGACATAGCCATATGCAAATCAGTCTGACCCTGTGCCTCATGGGAACAGTCCAGCCCGAACTGCCAAGCCATGTCTTCCCTGGTCCGGAATCAAGCTTCCCAGGACCGTTTCTCGCATTACAGCCGTCTTCAGCCGGGCTTGCTTGACTCCAGTGGCAAAGTGAGCAAGGGACTCACGTCTGAGCATACCCTGCCAGCTTAGGGCGAACAAAGAAAAATCAAAGGTGATGATGGACGGAGCGTTGACAATACAAACACTCACCCCCAGTCAACTGATCTGGGTTTAATCCATCACCATTCTTTAGCTCACTCCGCCACCCCAGTTCAGACATAGCCATATGCAA
Organism: Lissotriton helveticus; assembly: GCF_964261635.1. Taxonomy (NCBI): domain Eukaryota; kingdom Metazoa; phylum Chordata; class Amphibia; order Caudata; family Salamandridae; genus Lissotriton; species Lissotriton helveticus. The sequence continues at coordinate 391,128,574 of NC_136069.1, forward strand.
ATCAGTCTGACCCTGTGCCTCATGGGAACAGTCCAGCCCGAACTGCCAAGCCATGTCTTCCCTGGTCCGGAATCAAGCTTCCCAGGACCGTTTCTCGCATTACAGCCGTCTTCAGCCGGGCTTGCTTGACTCCAGTGGCAAAGTGAGCAAGGGACTCACGTCTGAGCATACCCTGCCAGCTTAGGGCGAACAAAGAAAAACCAAAGGTGATGATGGACGGAGCGTTGACAATACAAACACTCACCCCCAGTCAACTGATCTGGGTTTAATCCATCACCGTTCTTTAGCTCACTCCGCCACCCCAGTTCAGACATGGCCATATGCAAATCAGTCTGACCCTGTGCCTCATGGGAACAGTCCAGCCCGAACTGCCAAGCCATGTCTTCTCTGTACCGGAATCAAGCTTCCCAGGACCGGTTTCTGGCATTACAGCCGTCTTGAGCCGGGCTTGCTTTACTCCAGTGGCAAAGTGAGCAAGGGAATCACGTCTGAGCATACCCTGCCAGCTTAGGGTGAACAAAGAAAAACCAAAGGTGATGATGGACGGAGCGTTGACAATACAAACACTCACCCCCAGTCAACTGATCTGGGTTTAATCCATCACCGTTCTTTAGCTCACTCCGCCACCCCAGTTCAGACATGGCCATATGCAAATCAGTCTGACCCTGTGCCTCATGGGAACAGTCCAGCCCGAACTGCCAAGCCATGTCTTCCCTGGACCGGAATCAAGCTTCCCAGGACCGGTTTCTGGCATTACAGCCGTCTTCAGTCGGGCTTGCTTGACTCCAGTGGCAAAGTGAGCAAGGGACTCACGTCTGAGCATACCTTGCCAGCTTAGGGCGAACAAAGAAAAACCAAAGGTGATGATGGACGGAGCGTTGACAATACAAACACTCACCCCCAGTCAACTGATCTGGGTTTAATCCATCACCATTCTTTAGCTCACTCCGCCACCCCAGTTCAGACATGGCCATATGCAAATCAGTCTGACCCTGTGCCTCATGGGAGCAGTCCAGCCCGAACTGCCAAACCATGTCTTCCCTGGACCGGAATCAAGCTTCCCAGGACCAGTTTCTCGCATTACAGCCGCCTTCAGCCGGGCTTGCTTGACTCCAGTGGCAAAGTGAGCAAGGGACTCACGTCTGAGCATACCCTGCCAGCTTAGGGCGAACAAAGAAAAACTAAAGATGATGATGGACGGAGCGTTGACAATACAAACACTCACCCCCCAGTCAACTGATCTGGGTTTAATCTATCACCGTTCTTTAGCTCACTCCGCCACCCCAGTTCAGACATGGCCATATGCAAATCAGTCTGACCCTGTGCCTCATGGGAACAGTCCAGCCCGAACTGCCAAGCCATGTCTTCCCTGGACCGGAATCAAGCTTCCCAGGAACGATGTCTGGCATTACAGCCGTCTATAGCCGGACTTGCTTAACTCCGGTGGCAAAGTGAGCAAGGGACTCACGTCTGAGCATACCCTGCCAGCTTAGGGCGAACAAAGAAAAACCAAAGGTGATGATGGACGGAGCGTTGACAATACAAACACTCACCCCCAGTCAACTGATCTGGGTTTAATCCATCACCGTTCTTTAGCTCACTCCGCCACCCCAGTTCAGACATGGCCATATGCAAATCAGTCTGACCCTGTGCCTCATGGGAACATTTCCAGCCCGAACTGCCAAGCCATGTGTTTCCTGGACCGGAATCAAGCTTACCAGGACCGGTTTTTGGCATTACAGCCGTCTTGAGCCGGGCTTGCTTGACTCCAGTGCCAAAGTGAGCAAGGGACTCACGTCTGAGCATACCTTGCCAGCTTAGGTCGAACAAAGAAAAACTAAAAGGTGATGATGGACGGAGCGTTGACAATACAAACACTCACCCCCAGTCAACTGATCTGGGTTTAATCCATCACCATTCTTTAGCTCACTCCGCCACCCCAGTTCAGACATGGCCATATGCAAATCAGTCTGACCCTGTGCCTCATGGGAACAGTCCTGCCCGAAATGCCAAGCCATGTCTTCCCTGGTCCGGAATCAAGCTTCCCAGGACCGTTTCTCGCATTACAGCCGTCTTCAGCCGGGCTTGCTTGACTCCAGTGGCAAAGTGAGCAAGGGACTCACGTCTGAGCATACCCTGCCAGCTTAGGGCGAACAAAGAAAAACCAAAGGTGATGATGGACGGAGCGTTGACAATACAAACACTCACCCCCAGTCAACTGATCTGGGTTTAATCCATCACCGTTCTTTAGCTCACTCCGCCACCCCAGTTCAGACATGGCCATATGCAAATCAGTCTGACCCTGTGCCTCATGGGAACAGTCCAGCCCGAACTGCCAAGCCATGTCTTCCCTGTACCGGAATCAAGCTTCCCAGGACCGGTTTCTGGCATTACAGCCGTCTTGAGCCGGGCTTGCTTTACTCCAGTGGCAAAGTGAGCAAGGGACTCACGTCTGAGCATAACCTGCCTGCTTAGGGCGAACAAAGAAAAATCAAAGGTGATGATGGACGGAGCGTTGACAATACAAACACTCACCCCCAGTCAACTGATCTGGGTTTAATCCATCACCATTCTTTAGCTCACTCCGCCACCCCAGTTCAGACATAGCCATATGCAAATCAGTCTGACCCTGTGCCTCATGGGAACAGTCCAGCCCGAACTGCCAAGCCATGTCTTCCCTGGTCCGGAATCAAGCTTCCCAGGACCGTTTCTCGCATTACAGCCGTCTTCAGCCGGGCTTGCTTGACTCCAGTGGCAAAGTGAGCAAGGGACTCACGTCTGAGCATACCCTGCCAGCTTAGGGCGAACAAAGAAAAACCAAAGGTGATGATGGACGGAGCGTTGACAATACAAACACTCACCCCCAGTCAACTGATCTGGGTTTAATCCATCACCGTTCTTTAGCTCACTCCGCCACCCCAGTTCAGACATGGCCATATGCAAATCAGTCTGACCCTGTGCCTCATGGGAACAGTCCAGCCCGAACTGCCAAGCCATGTCTTCCCTGTACCGGAATCAAGCTTCCCAGGACCGGTTTCTGGCATTACAGCCGTCTTGAGCCGGGCTTGCTTTACTCCAGTGGCAAAGTGAGCAAGGGAATCACGTCTGAGCATACCCTGCCAGCTTAGGGTGAACAAAGAAAAACCAAAGGTGATGATGGACGGAGCGTTGACAATACAAACACTCACCCCCAGTCAACTGATCTGGGTTTAATCCATCACCGTTCTTTAGCTCACTCCGCCACCCCAGTTCAGACATGGCCATATGCAAATCAGTCTGACCCTGTGCCTCATGGGAACAGTCCAGCCCGAACTGCCAAGCATGTCTTCCCTGGACCGGAATCAAGCTTCCCAGGACCGGTTTCTGGCATTAAAGCCGCTTTCAGCCGGGCTTGCTTGACTCCAGTGGCAAAGTGAGCAAGGGACTCACGTCTGAGCATACCCTGCCAGCTTAGGGCGAACAAAGAAAAACCAAAGGTGATGATGGACGGAGCGTTGACAATACAAACACTCACCCCCAGTCAACTGATCTGGGTTTAATCCATCACCGTTCTTTAGCTCACTCCGCCACCCCAGCTCAGGCATGGCCATATGCAAATCAGTCTGACCCTGTGCCTCATGGGAACAGTCCAGCCCGAACTGCCAAGCCATGTCTTCCCTGGACCGGAATCAAGCTTCCCAGGACCGGTTTCTGGCATTACAGCCGTCTTCAGTCGGGCTTGCTTGACTCCAGTGGCAAAGTGAGCAAGGGACTCACGTCTGAGCATACCTTGCCAGCTTAGGGCGAACAAAGAAAAACCAAAGGTGATGATGGACGGAGCGTTGACAATACAAACACTCACCCCCAGTCAACTGATCTGGGTTTAATCCATCACCATTCTTTAGCTCACTCCGCCACCCCAGTTCAGACATGGCCATATGCAAATCAGTCTGACCCTGTGCCTCATGGGAGCAGTCCAGCCCGAACTGCCAAACCATGTCTTCCCTGGACCGGAATCAAGCTTCCCAGGACCAGTTTCTCGCATTACAGCCGTCTTCAGCCGGGCTTGCTTGACTCCAGTGGCAAAGTGAGCAAGGGACTCACGTCTGAGCATACCCTGCCAGCTTAGGGCGAACAAAGAAAAACTAAAGATGATGATGGACGGAGCGTTGACAATACAAACACTCACCCCCCAGTCAACTGATCTGGGTTTAATCTATCACCGTTCTTTAGCTCACTCCGCCACCCCAGTTCAGACATGGCCATATGCAAATCAGTCTGACCCTGTGCCTCATGGGAACAGTCCAGCCCGAACTGCCAAGCCATGTCTTCCCTGGACCGGAATCAAGCTTCCCAGGAACGATTTCTGGCATTACAGCCGTCTTCAGCCGGACTTGCTTAACTCCGGTGGCAAAGTGAGCAAGGGACTCACGTCTGAGCATACCCTGCCAGCTTAGGGCGAACAAAGAAAAACCAAAGGTTATGATGGACGGAGCGTTGAAAATACAAACACTCACCCCCAGTCAACTGATCTGGGTTTAATCCATCACCGTTCTTTAGCTCACTCCGCCACCCCAGTTCAGACAAGGCCATATGCAAATCAGTCTGACCCTGTGCCTCATGGGAACATTTCCAGCCCGAATTGCCAAGCCATGTGTTTCCTGGACCGGAATCAAGCTTACCAGGACCGGTTTTTGGCATTACAGCCGTCTTCAGCCGGGCTTGCTTGACTCCAGTGCCAAAGTGAGCAAGGGACTCACGTCTGAGCATACCTTGCCAGCTTAGGTCGAACAAAGAAAAACCAAAGGTGATGATGGACGGAGCGTTGACAATACAAACACTCACCCCCAGTCAACTGATCTGGGTTTAATCCATCACCATTCTTTAGCTCACTCCGCCACCCCAGTTCAGACATGGCCATATGCAAATCAGTCTGACCCTGTGCCTCATGGGAACAGTCCTGCCCGAAATGCCAAGCCATGTCTTCCCTGGTCCGGAATCAAGCTTCCCAGGACCGTTTCTCGCATTACAGCCGTCTTCAGCCGGGCTTGCTTGACTCCAGTGGCAAAGTGAGCAAGGGACTCACGTCTGAGCATACCCTGCCAGCTTAGGGCGAACAAAGAAAAACCAAAGGTGATGATGGACGGAGCGTTGACAATACAAACACTCACCCCCAGTCAACTGATCTGGGTTTAATCCATCACCGTTCTTTAGCTCACTCCGCCACCCCAGTTCAGACATGGCCATATGCAAATCAGTCTGACCCTGTGCCTCATGGGAACAGTCCAGCCCGAACTGCCAAGCCATGTCTTCCCTGTACCGGAATCAAGCTTCCCAGGACCGGTTTCTGGCATTACAGCCGTCTTGAGCCGGGCTTGCTTTACTCCAGTGGCAAAGTGAGCAAGGGACTCACGTCTGAGCATACCCTGCCAGCTTAGGGTGAACAAAGAAAAACCAAAGGTGATGATGGACGGAGCGTTGACAATACAAACACTCACCCCCAGTCAACTGATCTGGGTTTAATCCATCACCGTTCTTTAGCTCACTCCGCCACCCCAGTTCAGACATGGCCATATGCAAATCAGTCTGACCCTGTGCCTCATGGGAACAGTCCAGCCCGAACTGCCAAGCATGTCTTCCCTGGACCGGAATCAAGCTTCCCAGGACCGGTTTCTGGCATTAAAGCCGCTTTCAGCCGGGCTTGCTTGACTCCAGTGGCAAAGTGAGCAAGGGACTCACGTCTGAGCATACCCTGCCAGCTTAGGGCAAACAAAGAAAAACCAAAGGTGATGATGGACGGAGCGTTGACAATACAAACACTCACCCCCAGTCAACTGATCTGGGTTTAATCCATCACCGTTCTTTAGCTCACTCCGCCACCCCAGCTCAGGCATGGCCATATGCAAATCAGTCTGACCCTGTGCCTCATGAGAACAGTCCAGCCCGAACTGCCAAGCCATGTCTTCCCTGGACCGGAATCAAGCTTCCCAGGACCGGTTTCTGGCATTAAAGCAGTCTTCAGCCGGGCTTGCTTGACTCCAGTGGCAAAGTCAGCAAGGGACTCACGTCTGAGCATACCTTGCCAGCTTAGAGCGAACAAAGAAAAACCAAAGGTGATGATGGACGGAGCGTTGACAATACAAACACTCACCCCCAGTCAACTGATCTGGGTTTAATCCATCACCATTCTTTAGCTCACTCCGCCACCCCAGTTCAGACATGGCCATATGCAAATCAGTCTGACCCTGTGCCTCATGGGAGCAGTCCTGCCCGAACTGCCAAACCATGTCTTCCCTGGACAGGAATCAAGCTTCCCAGGACCAGTTTCTCGCATTACAGCCGTCTTGAGCCGGGCTTGCTTGACTCCAGTGGCAAAGTGAGCAAGGGACTCACGTCTGAGCATACCCTGCCAGCTTAGGGCGAACAAAGAAAAACTAAAGATGATGATGGACGGAGCGTTGACAATACAAACACTCACCCACCAGTCAACTGATCTGGGTTTAATCTATCACCGTTCTTTAGCTCACTCCGCCACCCCAGTTCAGACATGGCCATATGCAAATCAGTCTGACCCTGTGCCTCATGGGAACATTTCCAGCCCGAACTGCCAAGCCATGTGTTTCCTGGACCGGAATCAAGCTTACCAGGACCGTTTTTTGGCATTACAGCCGTCTTCAGTCGGGCTTGCTTGACTCTAGTGGCAAAGTGAGCAAGGGACTCACGTCTGAGCATACCCTGCCAGCTTAGGGCGAAGAAAGAAAAACCAAAGGTGATGATGGACGGAGCGTTGACAATACAAACACTCACCCCCAGTCAACTGATCTGGGTTTAATCCATCACCGTTCTTTAGCTCACTCCGCCACCCCAGTTCAGACATGGCCATATGCAAATCAGTCTGACCCTGTGCCTCATGGGAACAGTCCAGCCCGAACTGCCAAGCCATGTCTTCCCTGGACCGGAATCAAGCTTCCCAGGACCGGTTTCTGGCATTACAGCCGCTTTCAGCCGGGCTTGCTTGACTCCAGTGGCAAAGTGAGCAAGGGACTCACGTCTGAGCATACCCTGCCAGCTTAGGGCAAACAAAGAAAAACCAAAGGTGATGATGGACGGAGCGTTGACAATACAAACACTCACCCCCAGTCAACTGATCTGGGTTTAATCCATCACCGTTCTTTAGCTCACTCCGCCACCCCAGCTCAGGCATGGCCATATGCAAATCAGTCTGACCCTGTGCCTCATGAGAACAGTCCAGCCCGAACTGCCAAGCCATGTCTTCCCTGGACCGGAATCAAGCTTCCCAGGACCGGTTTCTGGCATTACAGCCGTCTTCAGTCGGGCTTGCTTGACTCCAGTGGCAAAGTGAGCAAGGGACTCACGTCTGAGCATACCTTGCCAGCTTAGAGCGAACAAAGAAAAACCAAAGGTGATGATGGACGGAGCGTTGACAATACAAACACTCACCCCCAGTCAACTGATCTGGGTTTAATCCATCACCATTCTTTAGCTCACTCCGCCACCCCAGTTCAGACATGGCCATATGCAAATCAGTCTGACCCTGTGCCTCATGGGAGCAGTCCTGCCCGAACTGCCAAACCATGTCTTCCCTGGACAGGAATCAAGCTTCCCAGGACCAGTTTCTCGCATTACAGCCGTCTTGAGCCGGGCTTGCTTGACTCCAGTGGCAAAGTGAGCAAGGGACTCACGTCTGAGCATACCCTGCCAGCTTAGGGCGAACAAAGAAAAACTAAAGATGATGATGGACGGAGCGTTGACAATACAAACACTCACCCACCAGTCAACTGATCTGGGTTTAATCTATCACCGTTCTTTAGCTCACTCCGCCACCCCAGTTCAGACATGGCCATATGCAAATCAGTCTGACCCTGTGCCTCATGGGAACATTTCCAGCCCGAACTGCCAAGCCATGTGTTTCCTGGACCGGAATCAAGCTTACCAGGACCGTTTTTTGGCATTACAGCCGTCTTCAGTCGGGCTTGCTTGACTCCAGTGCCAAAGTGAGCAAGGGACTCACGTCTGAGCATACCCTGCCAGCTTAGGGCGAAGAAAGAAAAACCAAAGGTGATGATGGACGGAGCGTTGACAATACAAACACTCACCCCCAGTCAACTGATCTGGGTTTAATCCATCACCGTTCTTTAGCTCACTCCGCCACCCCAGTTCAGACATGGCCATATGCAAATCAGTCTGACCCTGTGCCTCATGGGAACAGTCCAGCCCGAACTGCCAAGCCATGTCTTCCCTGGACCGGAATCAAGCTTCCCAGGACCGGTTTCTGGCATTACAGCCGCTTTCAGCCGGGCTTGCTTGACTCCAGTGGCAAAGTGAGCAAGGGACTCACGTCTGAGCATACCCTGCCAGCTTAGGGCGAACAAAGAAAAACCAAAGGTGATGATGGACGGAGCGTTGACAATACAAACACTCACCCCCAGTCAACTGATCTGGGTTTAATCCATCACCGTTCTTTAGCTCACTCCGCCACCCCAGCTCAGGCATGGCCATATGCAAATCAGTCTGACCCTGTGCCTCATGAGAACAGTCCAGCCCGAACTGCCAAGCCATGTCTTCCCTGGACCGGAATCAAGCTTCCCAGGACCGGTTTCTGGCATTACAGCCGTCTTCAGTCGGGCTTGCTTGACTCCAGTGGCAAAGTGAGCAAGGGACTCACGTCTGAGCATACCTTGCCAGCTTAGGGCGAACAAAGAAAAACCAAAGGTGATGATGGACGGAGCGTTGACAATACAAACACTCACCCCCAGTCAACTGATCTGGGTTTAATCCATCACCATTCTTTAGCTCACTCCGCCACCCCAGTTCAGACATGGCCATATGCAAATCAGTCTGACCCTGTGCCTCATGGGAGCAGTCCAGCCCGAACTGCCAAACCATGTCTTCCCTGGACAGGAATCAAGCTTCCCAGGACCAGTTTCTCGCATTACAGCCGTCTTGAGCCGGGCTTGCTTGACTCCAGTGGCAAAGTGAGCAAGGGACTCACGTCTGAGCATACCCTGCCAGCTTAGGGCGAACAAAGAAAAACTAAAGATGATGATGGACGGAGCGTTGACAATACAAACACTCACCCACCAGTCAACTGATCTGGGTTTAATCTATCACCGTTCTTTAGCTCACTCCGCCACCCCAGTTCAGACATGGCCATATGCAAATCAGTCTGACCCTGTGCCTCATGGGAACATTTCCAGCCCGAACTGCCAAGCCATGTGTTTCCTGGACCGGAATCAAGCTTACCAGGACCGTTTTTTGGCATTACAGCCGTCTTCAGTCGGGCTTGCTTGACTCCAGTGCCAAAGTGAGCAAGGGACTCACGTCTGAGCATACCTTGCCAGCTTAGGTCGAACAAAGAAAAACCAAAGGTGATGATGGACGGAGCGTTGACAATACAAACACTCACCCCCAGTCAACTGATCTGGGTTTAATCCATCACCATTCTTTAGCTCACTCCGCCACCCCAGTTCAGACATGGCCATATGCAAATCAGTCTGACCCTGTGCCTCATGGGAACAGTCCTGCCCGAAATGCCAAGCCATGTCTTCCCTGGTCCGGAATCAAGCTTCCCAGGACCGTTTCTCGCATTACAGCCGTCTTCAGCCGGCTTGCTTGACTCCAGTGGCAAAGTGAGCAAGGGACTCACGTCTGAGCATACCCTGCCAGCTTAGGGCGAACAAAGAAAAACCAAAGGTGATGATGGACCGAGCGTTGACAATACAAACACTCACCCCCAGTCAACTGATCTGGGTTTAATCCATCACCGTTCTTTAGCTCACTCCGCCACCCCAGTTCAGACATGGCCATATACAAATCAGTCTGACCCTGTGCCTCATGGGAACAGTCCAGCCCGAACTGCCAAGCCATGTCTTCCCTGTACCGGAATCAAGCTTCCCAGGACCGGTTTCTGGCATTACAGCCGTCTTGAGCCGGGCTTGCTTTACTCCAGTGGCAAAGTGAGCAAGGGACTCACGTCTGAGCATACCCTGCCAGCTTAGGGTGAACAAAGAAAAACCAAAGGTGATGATGGACGGAGCGTTGACAATACAAACACTCACCCCCAGTCAACTGATCTGGGTTTAATCCATCACCGTTCTTTAGCTCACTCCGCCACCCCAGTTCAGACATGGCCATATGCAAATCAGTCTGACCCTGTGCCTCATGGGAACAGTCCAGCCCGAACTGCCAAGCATGTCTTCCCTGGACCGGAATCAAGCTTCCCAGGACCGGTTTCTGGCATTAAAGCCGCTTTCAGCCGGGCTTGCTTGACTCCAGTGGCAAAGTGAGCAAGGGACTCACGTCTGAGCATACCCTGCCAGCTTAGGGCGAACAAAGAAAAACCAAAGGTGATGATGGACGGAGCGTTGACAATACAAACACTCACCCCCAGTCAACTGATCTGGGTTTAATCCATCACCGTTCTTTAGCTCACTCCGCCACCCCAGTTCAGACATGGCCATATGCAAATCAGTCTGACCCTGTGCCTCTTGGGAACAGTCCAGCCCGAACTGCCAAGCCATGTCTTCTCTGGACCGGAATCAAGCTTCCCAGGACCGGTTTCTGGCATTAAAGCAGTCTTCAGCCGGGCTTGCTTGACTCCAGTGGCAAAGTCAGCAAGGGACTCACGTCTGAGCATACCCTGCCAGCTTAGGGCGAACAAAGAAAAAACAAAGGTGATGATGGACGGAGCGTTGACAATACAAACACTCACCCCCAGTCAACTGATCTGGGTTTAATCCATCACCGTTCTTTAGCTCACTCCGCCACCCCAGTTCAGACATGGCCATATGCAAATCAGTCTGACCCTGTGCCTCTTGGGAACAGTCCAGCCCGAACTGCCAAGCCATGTCTTCTCTGGACCGGAATCAAGCTTCCCAGGACCGGTTTCTGGCATTAAAGCAGTCTTCAGCCGGGCTTGCTTGACTCCAGTGGCAAAGTCAGCAAGGGACTCACGTCTGAGCATACCCTGCCAGCTTAGGGCGAACAAAGAAAAAACAAAGGTGATGATGGACGGAGCGTTGACAATACAAACACTCACCCCCAGTCAACTGATCTGGGTTTAATCCATCACCGTTCTTTAGCTCACTCCGCCACCCCAGTTCAGACATGGCCATATGCAAATCAGTCTGACCCTGTGCCTCATGGGAACAGTCCAGCCCGAACTGCCAAGCCATGTCTTCCCTGGACCAGAATCAAGCTTCCCAGGACCGGTTTCTGGAATTACAGCCATCTTCAGCCGGGCTTGCTTGACTCCAGTGGCAAAGTGAGCAAGGGACTCACGTCTGAGCATACCCTGCAAGCTTAGGGCGAACAAAGAAAAACCAAAGGTGATGATGGACGGAGCGTTCACAATACAAACACTCACCCCCAGTCAACTGATCTGGGTTTAATCCATCACCGTTCTTTAGCTCACTCCGCCACCCCAGTTCAGACATGGCCATATGCAAATCAGTCTGACCCTGTGCCTCATGTGAACAGTCCAGCCGGAACTGCCAAGCCATGTCTTCCCTGGACCGGAATCAAGCTTCCCAGGAACGGTTTCTGGCATTACAGCCGTCTTCAGCCGGGCTTGCTTGACTCTAGTGGCAAAGTGAGCAAGGGACTCACGTCTGAGCATACCCTGCCAGCTTAGGGCGAAGAAAGAAAAACCAAAGGTGATGATGGACGGAGCGTTGACAATACAAACACTCACCCCCAGTCAACTGATCTGGGTTTAATCCATCACCGTTCTTTAGCTCACTCCGCCACCCCAGTTCAGACATGGCCATATGCAAATCAGTCTGACCCTGTGCCTCATGGGAAAAGTCCAGCCCGAACTGCCAAGCCATGTCTTCCCTGGACCGGAATCAAGCTTCCCAGGACCGGTTTCTGGCCTTACAGCCGCTTTCAGCCGGGCTTGCTTGACTCCAGTGGCAAAGTGAGCAAGGGACTCACGTCTGAGCATACCCTGCCAGCTTAGGGCGAACAAAGAAAAACCAAAGGTGATGATGGACGGAGCGTTGACAATACAAACACTCACCCCCAGTCAACTGATCTGGGTTTAATCCATCACCGTTCTTTAGCTCACTCCGCCACCCCAGCTCAGGCATGGCCATATGCAAATCAGTCTGACCATGTGCCTCATGGGAGCAGTCCAGCCCGAACTGCCAAACCATGTCTTCCCTGGACCGGAATCAAGCTTCCCAGGACCAGTTTCTCGCATTACAGCCGTCTTCAGCCGGGCTTGCTTGACTCCAGTGGCAAAGTGAGCAAGGGACTCACGTCTGAGCATACCCTGCCAGCTTAGGGCGAACAAAGAAAAACTAAAGATGATGATGGACGGAGCGTTGACAATACAAACACTCACCCCCCAGTCAACTGATCTGGGTTTAATCTATCACCGTTCTTTAGCTCACTCCGCCACCCCAGTTCAGACATGGCCATATGCAAATCAGTCTGACCCTGTGCCTCATGGGAACAGTCCAGCCCGAACTGCCAAGCCATGTCTTCCCTGGACCAGAATCAAGCTTCCCAGGAACGATTTCTGGCATTACAGCCGTCTTCAGCCGGACTTGCTTAACTCCGGTGGCAAAGTGAGCAAGGGACTCACGTCTGAGCATACCCTGCCAGCTTAGGGCGAACAAAGAAAAACCAAAGGTGATGATGGACGGAGCGTTGACAATACAAACACTCACCCCCAGTCAACTGATCTGGGTTTAATCCATCACCGTTCTTTAGCTCACTCCGCCACCCCAGTTCAGACATGGCCATATGCAAATCAGTCTGACCCTGTGCCTCATGGGAACATTTCCAGCCCGAACTGCCAAGCCATGTGTTTCCTGGACCGGAATCAAGCTTACCAGGACCGGTTTTTGGCATTACAGCCGTCTTCAGCCGGGCTTGCTTGACTCCAGTGCCAAAGTGAGCAAGGGACTCACGTCTGAGCATACCTTGCCAGCTTAGGTCGAACAAAGAAAAACCAAAGGTGATGATGGACGGAGCGTTGACAATACAAACACTCACCCCCAGTCAACTGATCTGGGTTTAATCCATCACCATTCTTTAGCTCACTCCGCCACCCCAGTTCAGACATGGCCATATGCAAATCAGTCTTACCCTGTGCCTCATGGGAACAGTCCTGCCCGAAATGCCAAGCCATGTCTTCCCTGGTCCGGAATCAAGCTTCCCAGGACCGTTTCTCGCATTACAGCCGTCTTCAGCCGGGCTTGCTTGACTCCAGTGGCAAAGTGAGCAAGGGACTCACGTCTGAGCATACCCTGCCAGCTTAGGGCGAACAAAGAAAAACCAAAGGTGATGATGGACGGAGCGTTGACAATACAAACACTCACCCCCAGTCAACTGATCTGGGTTTAATCCATCACCGTTCTTTAGCTCACTCCGCCACCCCAGTTCAGACATGGCCATATGCAAATCAGTCTGACCCTGTGCCTCATGGGAACAGTCCAGCCCGAACTGCCAAGCCATGTCTTCCCTGTACCGGAATCAAGCTTCCCAGGACCGGTTTCTGGCATTACAGCCGTCTTGAGCCGGGCTTGCTTTACTCCAGTGGCAAAGTGAGCAAGGGACTCACGTCTGAGCATACCCTGCCAGCTTAGGGTGAACAAAGAAAAACCAAAGGTGATGATGGACGGAGCGTTGACAATACAAACACTCACCCCCAGTCAACTGATCTGGGTTTAATCCATCACCGTTCTTTAGCTCACTCCGCCACCCCAGTTCAGACATGGCCATATGCAAATCAGTCTGACCCTGTGCCTCATGGGAACAGTCCAGCCCGAACTGCCAAGCATGTCTTCCCTGGACCGGAATCAAGCTTCCCAGGACCGGTTTCTGGCATTAAAGCCGCTTTCAGCCGGGCTTGCTTGACTCCAGTGGCAAAGTGAGCAAGGGACTCACGTCTGAGCATACCCTGCCAGCTTAGGGCGAACAAAGAAAAACCAAAGGTGATGATGGACGGAGCGTTGACAATACAAACACTCACCCCCAGTCAACTGATCTGGGTTTAATCCATCACCGTTCTTTAGCTCACTCCGCCACCCCAGTTCAGACATGGCCATATGCAAATCAGTCTGACCCTGTGCCTCTTGGGAACAGTCCAGCCCGAACTGCCAAGCCATGTCTTCTCTGGACCGGAATCAAGCTTCCCAGGACCGGTTTCTGGCATTAAAGCAGTCTTCAGCCGGGCTTGCTTGACTCCAGTGGCAAAGTCAGCAAGGGACTCACGTCTGAGCATACCCTGCCAGCTTAGGGCGAACAAAGAAAAACCAAAGGTGATGATGGACGGAGCGTTGACAATACAAACACTCACCCCCAGTCAACTGATCTGGGTGTAATCCATCACCGTTCTTTAGCTCACTCCGCCACCCCAGTTCAGACATGGCCATATGCAAATCAGTCTGACCCTGTGCCTCATGGGAACAGTCCAGCCCGAACTGCCAAGCCATGTCTTCCCTGGACCAGAATCAAGCTTCCCAGGACCAGTTTCTGGAATTACAGCCATCTTCAGCCGGGCTTGCTTGACTCCAGTGGCAAAGTGAGCAAGGGACTCACGTCTGAGCATACCCTGCAAGCTTAGGGCGAACAAAGAAAAACCAAAGGTGATGATGGACGGAGCGTTCACAATACAAACACTCACCCCCAGTCAACTGATCTGGGTTTAATCCATCACCGTTCTTTAGCTCACTCCGCCACCCCAGTTTAGACATGGCCATATGCAAATCAGTCTGACCCGGTGCCTCATGTGAACAGTCCAGCCGGAACTGCCAAGCCATGTCTTCCCTGGACCGGAATCAAGCTTCCCAGGAACGGTTTCTGGCATTACAGCCGTCTTCAGCCGGGCTTGCTTGACTCTAGTGGCAAAGTGAGCAAGGGACTCACGTCTGAGCATACCCTGCCAGCTTAGGGCGAAGAAAGAAAAACCAAAGGTGATGATGGACGGAGCGTTGACAATACAAACACTCACCCCCAGTCAACTGATCTGGGTTTAATCCATCACCGTTCTTTAGCTCACTCCGCCACCCCAGTTCAGACATGGCCATATGCAAATCAGTCTGACCCTGTGCCTCATGGGAACAGTCCAGCCCGAACTGCCAAGCCATGTCTTCCCTGGACCGGAATCAAGCTTCCCAGGACCGGTTTCTGGCATTACAGCCGCTTTCAGCCGGGCTTGCTTGACTCCAGTGGCAAAGTGAGCAAGGGACTCACGTCTGAGCATACCCTGCCAGCTTAGGGCGAACAAAGAAAAACCAAAGGTGATGATGGACGGAGCGTTGACAATACAAACACTCACCCCCAGTCAACTGATCTGGGTTTAATCCATCACCGTTCTTTAGCTCACTCCGCCACCCCAGCTCAGGCATGGCCATATGCAAATCAGTCTGACCCTGTGCCTCATGAGAACAGTCCAGCCCGAACTGCCAAGCCATGTCTTCCCTGGACCGGAATCAAGCTTCCCAGGACCGGTTTCTGGCATTACAGCCGTCTTCAGTCGGGCTTGCTTGACTCCAGTGGCAAAGTGAGCAAGGGACTCACGTCTGAGCATACCTTGCCAGCTTAGGGCGAACAAAGAAAAACCAAAGGTGATGATGGACGGAGCGTTGACAATACAAACACTCACCCCCAGTCAACTGATCTGGGTTTAATCCATCACCATTCTTTAGCTCACTCCGCCACCCCAGTTCAGACATGGCCATATGCAAATCAGTCTGACCCTGTGCCTCATGGGAGCAGTCCAGCCCGAACTGCCAAACCATGTCTTCCCTGGACAGGAATCAAGCTTCCCAGGACCAGTTTCTCGCATTACAGCCGTCTTCAGCCGGGCTTGCTTGACTCCAGTGGCAAAGTGAGCAAGGGACTCACGTCTGAGCATACCCTGCCAGCTTAGGGCGAACAAAGAAAAACTAAAGATGATGATGGACGGAGCGTTGACAATACAAACACTCACCCCCCAGTCAACTGATCTGGGTTTAATCTATCACCGTTCTTTAGCTCACTCCGCCACCCCAGTTCAGACATGGCCATATGCAAATCAGTCTGACCCTGTGCCTCATGGGAACATTTCCAGCCCGAACTGCCAAGCCATGTGTTTCCTGGACCGGAATCAAGCTTACCAGGACCGTTTTTTGGCATTACAGCCGTCTTCAGTCGGGCTTGCTTGACTCCAGTGCCAAAGTGAGCAAGGGACTCACGTCTGAGCATACCTTGCCAGCTTAGGTCGAACAAAGAAAAACCAAAGGTGATGATGAACGGAGCGTTGACAATACAAACACTCACCCCCAGTCAACTGATCTGGGTTTAATCCATCACCATTCTTTAGCTCACTCCGCCACCCCAGTTCAGACATGGCCATATGCAAATCAGTCTGACCCTGTGCCTCATGGGAACAGTCCTGCCCTAAATGCCAAGCCATGTATTCCCTGGTCCGGAATCAAGCTTCCCAGGACCGTTTCTCGCATTACAGCCGTCTTCAGCCGGGCTTGCTTGACTCCAGTGGCAAAGTGAGCAAGGGACTCACGTCTGAGCATACCCTGCCAGCTTAGGGCGAACAAAGAAAAACCAAAGGTGATGATGGACGGAGCGTTGACAATACAAACACTCACCCCCAGTCAACTGATCTGGGTTTAATCCATCACCGTTCTTTAGCTCACTCCACCACCCCAGTTCAGACATGGCCATATACAAATCAGTCTGACCCTGTGCCTCATGGGAACAGTCCAGCCCGAACTGCCAAGCCATGTCTTCCCTGTACCGGAATCAAGCTTCTCAGGACCGGTTTCTGGCATTACAGCCGTCTTGAGCCGGGCTTGCTTTACTCCAGTGGCAAAGTGAGCAAGGGACTCACGTCTGAGCATACCCTGCCAGCTTAGGGTGAACAAAGAAAAACCAAAGGTGATGATGGACGGAGCGTTGACAATACAAACACTCACCCCCAGTCAACTGATCTGGGTTTAATCCATCACCGTTCTTTAGCTCACTCCGCCACCCCAGTTCAGACATGGCCATATGCAAATCAGTCTGACCCTGTGCCTCATGGGAACAGTCCAGCCCGAACTGCCAAGCATGTCTTCCCTGGACCGGAATCAAGCTTCCCAGGACCGGTTTCTGGCATTAAAGCCGCTTTCAGCCGGGCTTGCTTGACTCCAGTGGCAAAGTGAGCAAGGGACTCACGTCTGAGCATACCCTGCCAGCTTAGGGCGAACAAAGAAAAACCAAAGGTGATGATGGACGGAGCGTTTACAATACAAACACTCACCCCCAGTCAACTGATCTGGGTTTAATCCATCACCGTTCTTTAGCTCACTCCGCCACCCCAGTTCAGACATGGCCATATGCAAATCAGTCTGACCCTGTGCCTCATGGGAACAGTCCAGCCCGAACTGCCAAGCCATGTCTTCCCTGGACCGGAATCAAGCTTGCCAGGACCGGTTTCTGGCCTTACAGCCGCTTTCAGCCGGGCTTGCTTGACTCTAGTGGCAAAGTGAGCAAGGGACTCACGTCTGAGCATACCCTGCCAGCTTAGGGCGAACAAAGAAAAACCAAAGGTGATGATGGACGGAGCGTTGACAATACAAACACTCACCCCCAGTCAACTGATCTGGGTTTAATCCATCACCGTTCTTTAGCTCACTCCGCCACCCCAGCTCAGGCATGGCCATATGCAAATCAGTCTGACCCTGTGCCTCATGAGAACAGTCCAGCCCGAACTGCCAAGCAATGTCTTCCCTGGACAGGAATCAAGCTTCCCAGGACCGGTTTCTGGCATTACAGCCGTCTTCAGTCGGGCTTGCTTGACTCCAGTGGCAAAGTGAGCAAGGGACTCACGTCTGAGCATACCTTGCCAGCTTAGGGCGAACAAAGAAAAACCAAAGGTGATGATGGACGGAGCGTTGACAATACAAACACTCACCCCCAGTCAACTGATCTGGGTTTAATCCATCACCATTCTTTAGCTCACTCCGCCACCCCAGTTCAGACATGGCCATATGCAAATCAGTCTGACCCTGTGCCTCATGGGAGCAGTCCAGCCCGAACTGCCAAACCATGTCTTCCCTGGACCGGAATCAAGCTTCCCAGGACCAGTTTCTCGCATTACAGCCGTCTTCAGCCGGGCTTGCTTGACTCCAGTGGCAAAGTGAGCAAGGGACTCACGTCTGAGCATACCCTGCCAGCTTAGGGCGAACAAAGAAAAACTAAAGATGATGATGGACGGAGCGTTGACAATACAAACACTCACCCCCCAGTCAACTGATCTGGGTTTAATCTATCACCGTTCTTTAGCTCACTCCGCCACCCCAGTTCAGACATGGCCATATGCAAATCAGTCTGACCCTGTGCCTCATGGGAACAGTCCAGCCCGAACTGCCAAGCCATGTCTTCCCTGGACCGGAATCAAGCTTCCCAGGAACGATTTCTGGCATTACAGCCGTCTTCAGCCGGACTTGCTTAACTCCGGTGGCAAAGTGAGCAAGGGACTCACGTCTGAGCATACCCTGCCAGCTTAGGGCGAACAAAGAAAAACCAAAGGTGATGATGGACGGAGCGTTGACAATACAAACACTCACCCCCAGTCAACTGATCTGGGTTTAATCCATCACCGTTCTTTAGCTCACTCCGCCACCCCAGTTCAGACATGGCCATATGCAAATCAGTCTGACCCTGTGCCTCATGGGAACATTTCCAGCCCGAACTGCCAAGCCATGTGTTTCCTGGACCGGAATCAAGCTTACCAGGACCGGTTTTTGGCATTACAGCCGTCTTCAGCCGGGCTTGCTTGACTCCAGTGCCAAAGTGAGCAAGGGACTCACGTCTGAGCATACCTTGCCAGCTTAGGTCGAACAAAGAAAAACCAAAGGTGATGATGGACGGAGCGTTGACAATACAAACACTCACCCCCAGTCAACTGATCTGGGTTTAATCCATCACCATTCTTTAGCTCACTCCGCCACCCCAGTTCAGACATGGCCATATGCAAATCAGTCTGACCCTGTGCCTCATGGGAACAGTCCTGCCCGAAATGCCAAGCCATGTCTTCCCTGGTCCGGAATCAAGCTTCCCAGGACCGTTTCTCGCATTACAGCCGTCTTCAGCCGGGCTTGCTTGACTCCAGTGGCAAAGTGAGCAAGGGACTCACGTCTGAGCATACCCTGCCAGCTTAGGGCGAACAAAGAAAAACCAAAGGTGATGATGGACGGAGCGTTGACAATACAAACACTCACCCCCAGTCAACTGATCTGGGTTTAATCCATCACCGTTCTTTAGCTCACTCCGCCACCCCAGTTCAGACATGGCCATATGCAAATCAGTCTGACCCTGTGCCTCATGGGAACAGTCCAGCCCGAACTGCCAAGCCATGTCTTCCCTGTACCGGAATCAAGCTTCCCAGGACCGGTTTCTGGCATTACAGCCGTCTTGAGCCGGGCTTGCTTTACTCCAGTGGCAAAGTGAGCAAGGGACTCACGTCTGAGCATACCCTGCCAGCTTAGGGTGAACAAAGAAAAACCAAAGGTGATGATGGACGGAGCGTTGACAATACAAACACTCACCCCCAGTCAACTGATCTGGGTTTAATCCATCACCGTTCTTTAGCTCACTCCGCCACCCCAGTTCAGACATGGCCATATGCAAATCAGTCTGACCCTGTGCCTCATGGGAACAGTCCAGCCCGAACTGCCAAGCATGTCTTCCCTGGACCGGAATCAAGCTTCCCAGGACCGGTTTCTGGCATTAAAGCCGCTTTCAGCCGGGCTTGCTTGACTCCAGTGGCAAAGTGAGCAAGGGACTCACGTCTGAGCATACCCTGCCAGCTTAGGGCGAACAAAGAAAAACCAAAGGTGATGATGGACGGAGCGTTGACAATACAAACACTCACCCCCAGTCAACTGATCTGGGTTTAATCCATCACCGTTCTTTAGCTCACTCCGCCACCCCAGTTCAGACATGGCCATATGCAAATCAGTCTGACCCTGTGCCTCTTGGGAACAGTCCAGCCCGAACTGCCAAGCCATGTCTTCTCTGGACCGGAATCAAGCTTCCCAGGACCGGTTTCTGGCATTAAAGCAGTCTTCAGCCGGGCTTGCTTGACTCCAGTGGCAAAGTCAGCAAGGGACTCACGTCTGAGCATACCCTGCCAGCTTAGGGCGAACAAAGAAAAACCAAAGGTGATGATGGACGGAGCGTTGACAATACAAACACTCACCCCCAGTCAACTGATCTGGGTGTAATCCATCACCGTTCTTTAGCTCACTCCGCCACCCCAGTTCAGACATGGCCATATGCAAATCAGTCTGACCCTGTGCCTCATGGGAACAGTCCAGCCCGAACTGCCAAGCCATGTCTTCCCTGGACCAGAATCAAGCTTCCCAGGACCAGTTTCTGGAATTACAGCCATCTTCAGACGGGCTTGCTTGACTCCAGTGGCAAAGTGAGCAAGGGACTCACGTCTGAGCATACCCTGCAAGCTTAGGGCGAACAAAGAAAAACCAAAGGTGATGATGGACGGAGCGTTCACAATACAAACACTCACCCCCAGTCAACTGATCTGGGTTTAATCCATCACCGTTCTTTAGCTCACTCCGCCACCCCAGTTTAGACATGGCCATATGCAAATCAGTCTGACCCTGTGCCTCATGTGAACAGTCCAGCCGGAACTGCCAAGCCATGTCTTCCCTGGACCGGAATCAAGCTTCCCAGGAACGGTTTCTGGCATTACAGCCGTCTTCAGCCGGGCTTGCTTGACTCTAGTGCCAAAGTGAGCAAGGGACTCACGTCTGAGCATACCTTGCCAGCTTAGGTCGAACAAAGAAAAACCAAAGGTGATGATGGACGGAGCGTTGACAATACAAACACTCACCCCCAGTCAACTGATCTGGGTTTAATCCATCACCATTCTTTAGCTCACTCCGCCACCCCAGTTCAGACATGGCCATATGCAAATCAGTCTGACCCTGTGCCTCATGGGAACAGTCCTGCCCGAAATGCCAAGCCATGTCTTCCCTGGTCCGGAATCAAGCTTCCCAGGACCGTTTCTCGCATTACAGCCGTCTTCAGCCGGGCTTGCTTGACTCCAGTGGCAAAGTGAGCAAGGGACTCACGTCTGAGCATACCCTGCCAGCTTAGGGCGAACAAAGAAAAACCAAAGGTGATGATGGACGGAGCGTTGACAATACAAACACTCACCCCCAGTCAACTGATCTGGGTTTAATCCATCACCGTTCTTTAGCTCACTCCGCCACCCCAGTTCAGACATGGCCATATGCAAATCAGTCTGACCCTGTGCCTCATGGGAACAGTCCAGCCCGAACTGCCAAGCCATGTCTTCCCTGTACCGGAATCAAGCTTCCCAGGACCGGTTTCTGGCATTACAGCCGTCTTGAGCCGGGCTTGCTTTACTCCAGTGGCAAAGTGAGCAAGGGACTCACGTCTGAGCATACCCTGCCAGCTTAGGGTGAACAAAGAAAAACCAAAGGTGATGATGGACGGAGCGTTGACAATACAAACACTCACCCCCAGTCAACTGATCTGGGTTTAATCCATCACCGTTCTTTAGCTCACTCCGCCACCCCAGTTCAGACATGGCCATATGCAAATCAGTCTGACCCTGTGCCTCATGGGAACAGTCCAGCCCGAACTGCCAAGCATGTCTTCCCTGGACCGGAATCAAGCTTCCCAGGACCGGTTTCTGGCATTAAAGCCGCTTTCAGCCGGGCTTGCTTGACTCCAGTGGCAAAGTGAGCAAGGGACTCACGTCTGAGCATACCCTGCCAGCTTAGGGCGAACAAAGAAAAACCAAAGGTGATGATGGACGGAGCGTTGACAATACAAACACTCACCCCCAGTCAACTGATCTGGGTTTAATCCATCACCGTTCTTTAGCTCACTCCGCCACCCCAGTTCAGACATGGCCATATGCAAATCAGTCTGACCCTGTGCCTCTTGGGAACAGTCCAGCCCGAACTGCCAAGCCATGTCTTCTCTGGACCGGAATCAAGCTTCCCAGGACCGGTTTCTGGCATTAAAGCAGTCTTCAGCCGGGCTTGCTTGACTCCAGTGGCAAAGTCAGCAAGGGACTCACGTCTGAGCATACCCTGCCAGCTTAGGGCGAACAAAGAAAAACCAAAGGTGATGATGGACGGAGCGTTGACAATACAAACACTCACCCCCAGTCAACTGATCTGGGTGTAATCCATCACTGTTCTTTAGCTCACTCCGCCACCCCAGTTCAGACATGGCCATATGCAAATCAGTCTGACCCTGTGCCTCATGGGAACAGTCCAGCCCGAACTGCCAAGCCATGTCTTCCCTGGACCAGAATCAAGCTTCCCAGGACCAGTTTCTGGAATTACAGCCATCTTCAGACGGGCTTGCTTGACTCCAGTGGCAAAGTGAGCAAGGGACTCACGTCTGAGCATACCCTGCAAGCTTAGGGCGAACAAAGAAAAACCAAAGGTGATGATGGACGGAGCGTTCACAATACAAACACTCACCCCCAGTCAACTGATCTGGGTTTAATCCATCACCGTTCTTTAGCTCACTCCGCCACCCCAGTTTAGACATGGCCATATGCAAATCAGTCTGACCCTGTGCCTCATGTGAACAGTCCAGCCGGAACTGCCAAGCCATGTCTTCCCTGGACCGGAATCAAGCTTCCCAGGAACGGTTTCTGGCATTACAGCCGTCTTCAGCCGGGCTTGCTTGACTCTAGTGGCAAAGTGAGCAAGGGACTCACGTCTGAGCATACCCTGCCAGCTTAGGGCGAAGAAAGAAAAACCAAAGGTGATGATGGACGGAGCGTTGACAATACAAACACTCACCCCCAGTCAACTGATCTGGGTTTAATCCATCACCGTTCTTTAGCTCACTCCGCCACCCCAGTTCAGACATGGCCATATGCAAATCAGTCTGACCCTGTGCCTCATGGGAACAGTCCAGCCCGAACTGCCAAGCCATGTCTTCCCTGGACCGGAATCAAGCTTCCCAGGACCGGTTTCTGGCATTACAGCCGCTTTCAGCCGGGCTTGCTTGACTCCAGTGGCAAAGTGAGCAAGGGACTCACGTCTGAGCATACCCTGCCAGCTTAGGGCGAACAAAGAAAAACCAAAGGTGATGATGGACGGAGCGTTGACAATACAAACACTCACCCCCAGTCAACTGATCTGGGTTTAATCCATCACCGTTCTTTAGCTCACTCCGCCACCCCAGCTCAGGCATGGCCATATGCAAATCAGTCTGACCCTGTGCCTCATGAGAACAGTCCAGCCCGAACTGCCAAGCCATGTCTTCCCTGGACCGGAATCAAGCTTCCCAGGACCGGTTTCTGGCATTACAGCCGTCTTCAGTCGGGCTTGCTTGACTCCAGTGGCAAAGTGAGCAAGGGACTCACGTCTGAGCATACCTTGCCAGCTTAGGGCGAACAAAGAAAAACCAAAGGTGATGATGGACGGAGCGTTGACAATACAAACACTCACCCCCAGTCAACTGATCTGGGTTTAATCCATCACCATTCTTTAGCTCACTCCGCCACCCCAGTTCAGACATGGCCATATGCAAATCAGTCTGACCCTGTGCCTCATGGGAGCAGTCCAGCCCGAACTGCCAAACCATGTCTTCCCTGGACAGGAATCAAGCTTCCCAGGACCAGTTTCTCGCATTACAGCCGTCTTCAGCCGGGCTTGCTTGACTCCAGTGGCAAAGTGAGCAAGGGACTCACGTCTGAGCATACCCTGCCAGCTTAGGGCGAACAAAGAAAAACTAAAGATGATGATGGACGGAGCGTTGACAATACAAACACTCACCCCCCAGTCAACTGATCTGGGTTTAATCTATCACCGTTCTTTAGCTCACTCCGCCACCCCAGTTCAGACATGGCCATATGCAAATCAGTCTGACCCTGTGCCTCATGGGAACATTTCCAGCCCGAACTGCCAAGCCATGTGTTTCCTGGACCGGAATCAAGCTTACCAGGACCGTTTTTTGGCATTACAGCCGTCTTCAGTCGGGCTTGCTTGACTCCAGTGCCAAAGTGAGCAAGGGACTCACGTCTGAGCATACCTTGCCAGCTTAGGTCGAACAAAGAAAAACCAAAGGTGATGATGAACGGAGCGTTGACAATACAAACACTCACCCCCAGTCAACTGATCTGGGTTTAATCCATCACCATTCTTTAGCTCACTCCGCCACCCCAGTTCAGACATGGCCATATGCAAATCAGTCTGACCCTGTGCCTCATGGGAACAGTCCTGCCCTAAATGCCAAGCCATGTCTTCCCTGGTCCGGAATCAAGCTTCCCAGGACCGTTTCTCGCATTACAGCCGTCTTCAGCCGGGCTTGCTTGACTCCAGTGGCAAAGTGAGCAAGGGACTCACGTCTGAGCATACCCTGCCAGCTTAGGGCGAACAAAGAAAAACCAAAGGTGATGATGGACGGAGCGTTGACAATACAAACACTCACCCCCAGTCAACTGATCTGGGTTTAATCCATCACCGTTCTTTAGCTCACTCCACCACCCCAGTTCAGACATGGCCATATACAAATCAGTCTGACCCTGTGCCTCATGGGAACAGTCCAGCCCGAACTGCCAAGCCATGTCTTCCCTGTACCGGAATCAAGCTTCTCAGGACCGGTTTCTGGCATTACAGCCGTCTTGAGCCGGGCTTGCTTTACTCCAGTGGCAAAGTGAGCAAGGGACTCACGTCTGAGCATACCCTGCCAGCTTAGGGTGAACAAAGAAAAACCAAAGGTGATGATGGACGGAGCGTTGACAATACAAACACTCACCCCCAGTCAACTGATCTGGGTTTAATCCATCACCGTTCTTTAGCTCACTCCGCCACCCCAGTTCAGACATGGCCATATGCAAATCAGTCTGACCCTGTGCCTCATGGGAACAGTCCAGCCCGAACTGCCAAGCATGTCTTCCCTGGACCGGAATCAAGCTTCCCAGGACCGGTTTCTGGCATTAAAGCCGCTTTCAGCCGGGCTTGCTTGACTCCAGTGGCAAAGTGAGCAAGGGACTCACGTCTGAGCATACCCTGCCAGCTTAGGGCGAACAAAGAAAAACCAAAGGTGATGATGGACGGAGCGTTTACAATACAAACACTCACCCCCAGTCAACTGATCTGGGTTTAATCCATCACCGTTCTTTAGCTCACTCCGCCACCCCAGTTCAGACATGGCCATATGCAAATCAGGCTGACCCTGTGCCTCTTGGGAACAGTCCAGCCCGAACTGCCAAGCCATGTCTTCTCTGGACCGGAATCAAGCTTCCCAGGACCGGTTTCTGGCATTAAAGCAGTCTTCAGCCGGGCTTGCTTGACTCCAGTGGCAAAGTCAGCAAGGGACTCACGTCTGAGCATACCCTGCCAGCTTAGGGCGAACAAAGAAAAAACAAAGGTGATGATGGACGGAGCGTTGACAATACAAACACTCACCCCCAGTCAACTGATCTGGGTTTAATCCATCACCGTTCTTTAGCTCACTCAGCCACCCCAGTTCAGACATGGCCATATGCAAATCAGTCTGACCCTGTGCCTCATGGGAACAGTCCAGCCCGAACTGCCAAGCCATGTCTTCCCTGGACCAGAATCAAGCTTCCCAGGACCGGTTTCTGGAATTACAGCCATCTTCAGCCGGGCTTGCTTGACTCCAGTGGCAAAGTGAGCAAGGGACTCACGTCTGAGCATACCCTGCAAGCTTAGGGCGAACAAAGAAAAACCAAAGGTGATGATGGACGGAGCGTTCACAATACAAACACTCACCCCCAGTCAACTGATCTGGGTTTAATCCATCACCGTTCTTTAGCTCACTCCGCCACCCCAGTTCAGACATGGCCATATGCAAATCAGTCTGACCCTGTGCCTCATGTGAACAGTCCAGCCGGAACTGCCAAGCCATGTCTTCCCTGGACCGGAATCAAGCTTCCCAGGAACGGTTTCTGGCATTACAGCCGTCTTCAGCCGGGCTTGCTTGACTCTAGTGGCAAAGTGAGCAAGGGACTCACGTCTGAGCATACCCTGCCAGCTTAGGGCGAAGAAAGAAAAACCAAAGGTGATGATGGACGGAGCGTTGCCAATACAAACACTCACCCCCAGTCAACTGATCTGGGTTTAATCCATCACCGTTCTTTAGCTCACTCCGCCACCCCAGTTCAGACATGGCCATATGCAAATCAGTCTGACCCTGTGCCTCATGGGAACAGTCCAGCCCGAACTGCCAAGCCATGTCTTCCCTGGACCGGAATCAAGCTTGCCAGGACCGGTTTCTGGCCTTACAGCCGCTTTCAGCCGGGCTTGCTTGACTCTAGTGGCAAAGTGAGCAAGGGACTCACGTCTGAGCATACCCTGCCAGCTTAGGGCGAACAAAGAAAAACCAAAGGTGATGATGGACGGAGCGTTGACAATACAAACACTCACCCCCAGTCAACTGATCTGGGTTTAATCCATCACCGTTCTTTAGCTCACTCCGCCACCCCAGCTCAGGCATGGCCATATGCAAATCAGTCTGACCCTGTGCCTCATGAGAACAGTCCAGCCCGAACTGCCAAGCAATGTCTTCCCTGGACAGGAATCAAGCTTCCCAGGACCGGTTTCTGGCATTACAGCCGTCTTCAGTCGGGCTTGCTTGACTCCAGTGGCAAAGTGAGCAAGGGACTCACGTCTGAGCATACCTTGCCAGCTTAGGGCGAACAAAGAAAAACCAAAGGTGATGATGGACGGAGCGTTGACAATACAAACACTCACCCCCAGTCAACTGATCTGGGTTTAATCCATCACCATTCTTTAGCTCACTCCGCCACCCCAGTTCAGACATGGCCATATGCAAATCAGTCTGACCCTGTGCCTCATGGGAGCAGTCCAGCCCGAACTGCCAAACCATGTCTTCCCTGGACCGGAATCAAGCTTCCCAGGACCAGTTTCTCGCATTACAGCCGTCTTCAGCCGGGCTTGCTTGACTCCAATGGCAAAGTGAGCAAGGGACTCACGTCTGAGCATACCCTGCCAGCTTAGGGCGAACAAAGAAAAACTAAAGATGATGATGGACGGAGCGTTGACAATACAAACACTCACCCCCCAGTCAACTGATCTGGGTTTAATCTATCACCGTTCTTTAGCTCACTCCGCCACCCCAGTTCAGACATGGCCATATGCAAATCAGTCTGACCCTGTGCCTCATGGGAACAGTCCAGCCCGAA
Source organism: Lissotriton helveticus (assembly GCF_964261635.1). NCBI lineage: Eukaryota > Metazoa > Chordata > Amphibia > Caudata > Salamandridae > Lissotriton > Lissotriton helveticus. Next base: position 391,155,758 of record NC_136069.1, read on the forward strand.
CTGCCAAGCCATGTCTTCCCTGGACCGGAATCAAGCTTCCCAGGAACGATTTCTGGCATTACAGTCGTCTTCAGCCGGACTTGCTTAACTCCGGTGGCAAAGTGAGCAAGGGACTCACGTCTGAGCATACCCTGCCAGCTTAGGGCGAACAAAGAAAAACCAAAGGTGATGATGGACGGAGCGTTGACAATACAAACACTCACCCCCAGTCAACTGATCTGGGTTTAATCCATCACCGTTCTTTAGCTCACTCCGCCACCCCAGTTCAGACATGGCCATATGCAAATCAGTCTGACCCTGTGCCTCATGGGAACATTTCCAGCCCGAACTGCCAAGCCATGTGTTTCCTGGACCGGAATCAAGCTTACCAGGACCGGTTTTCATTACAGCCGTCTTCAGCCGGGCTTGCTTGACTCCAGTGCCAAAGTGAGCAAGGGACTCACGTCTGAGCATACCTTGCCAGCTTAGGTCGAACAAAGAAAAACCAAAGGTGATGATGGACGGAGCGTTGACAATACAAACACTCACCCCCAGTCAACTGATCTGGGTTTAATCCATCACCATTCTTTAGCTCACTCCGCCACCCCAGTTCAGACATGGCCATATGCAAATCAGTCTGACCCTGTGCCTCATGGGAACAGTCCTGCCCGAAATGCCAAGCCATGTCTTCCCTGGTCCGGAATCAAGCTTCCCAGGACCGTTTCTCGCATTACAGCCGTCTTCAGCCGGGCTTGCTTGACTCCAGTGGCAAAGTGAGCAAGGGACTCACGTCTGAGCATACCCTGCCAGCTTAGGGCGAACAAAGAAAAACCAAAGGTGATGATGGACGGAGCGTTGACAATACAAACACTCACCCCCAGTCAACTGATCTGGGTTTAATCCATCACCGTTCTTTAGCTCACTCCGCCACCCCAGTTCAGACATGGCCATATGCAAATCAGTCTGACCCTGTGCCTCATGGGAACAGTCCAGCCCGAACTGCCAAGCCATGTCTTCCCTGTACCGGAATCAAGCTTCCCAGGACCGGTTTCTGGCATTACAGCCGCTTTCAGCCGGGCTTGCTTGACTCCAGTGGCAAAGTGAGCAAGGGACTCACGTCTGAGCATACCCTGCCAGCTTAGGGCGAACAAAGAAAAACCAAAGGTGATGATGGACGGAGCGTTGACAATACAAACACTCACCCCCAGTCAACTGATCTGGGTTTAATCCATCACCGTTCTTTAGCTCACTCCGCCACCCCAGTTCAGACATGGCCATATGCAAATCAGTCTGACCCTGTGCCTCATGGGAACAGTCCAGCCCGAAATGCCAAGCCATGTCTTCCCTGTACCGGAATCAAGCTTCCCAGGACCGGTTTCTGGCATTACAGCCGCTTTCAGCCGGGCTTGCTTGACTCCAGTGGCAAAGTGAGCAAGGGACTCACGTCTGAGCATACCCTGCCAGCTTAGGGTGAACAAAGAAAAACCAAAGGTGATGATGGACGGAGCGTTGACAATACAACCACTCACCCCCAGTCAACTGATCTGGGTTTAATCCATCACCGTTCTTTAGCTCACTCCGCCACCCCAGTTCAGACATGGCCATATGCAAATCAGTCTGACCCTGTGCCTCATGGGAACAGTCCAGCCCGAACTGCCAAGCCATGTCTTCCCTGTACCGGAATCAAGCTTCCCAGGACCGGTTTCTGGCATTACAGCCGTCTTGAGCCGGGCTTGCTTTACTCCAGTGGCAAAGTGAGCAAGGGACTCACGTCTGAGCATACCCTGCCAGCTTAGGGTGAACAAAGAAAAACCAAAGGTGATGATGGACGGAGCGTTGACAATACAAACACTCACCCCCAGTCAACTGATCTGGGTTTAATCCATCACCGTTCTTTAGCTCACTCCGCCACCCCAGTTCAGACATGGCCATATGCAAATCAGTCTGACCCTGTGCCTCATGGGAACAGTCCAGCCCGAACTGCCAAGCATGTCTTCCCTGGACCGGAATCAAGCTTCCCAGGACCGGTTTCTGGCATTAAAGCCGCTTTCAGCCGGGCTTGCTTGACTCCAGTGGCAAAGTGAGCAAGGGACTCACGTCTGAGCATACCCTGCCAGCTTAGGGCGAACAAAGAAAAACCAAAGGTGATGATGGACGGAGCGTTGACAATACAAACACTCACCCCCAGTCAACTGATCTGGGTTTAATCCATAACCGTTCTTTAGCTCACTCCGCCACCCCAGTTCAGACATGGCCATATGCAAATCAGTCTGACCCTGTGCCTCATGGGAACAGTCCAGCCCGAACTGCCAAGCATGTCTTCCCTGGACCGGAATCAAGCTTCCCAGGACCGGTTTCTGGCATTAAAGCCGCTTTCAGCCGGGCTTGCTTGACTCCAGTGGCAAAGTGAGCAAGGGACTCACGTCTGAGCATACCCTGCCAGCTTAGGGCGAACAAAGAAAAACCAAAGGTGATGATGGACGGAGCGTTGACAATACAAACACTCACCCCCAGTCAACTGATCTGGGTTTAATCCATCACCGTTCTTTAGCTCACTCCGCCACCCCAGTTCAGACATGGCCATATGCAAATCAGTCTGACCCTGTGCCTCTTGGGAACAGTCCAGCCCGAACTGCCAAGCCATGTCTTCTCTGGACCGGAATCAAGCTTCCCAGGACCGGTTTCTGGCATTAAAGCAGTCTTCAGCCGGGCTTGCTTGACTCCAGTGGCAAAGTCAGCAAGGGACTCACGTCTGAGCATACCCTGCCAGCTTAGGGCGAACAAAGAAAAACCAAAGGTGATGATGGACGGAGCGTTGACAATACAAACACTCACCCCCAGTCAACTGATCTGGGTTTAATCCATCACCGTTCTTTAGCTCACTCCGCCACCCCAGTTCAGACATGGCCATATGCAAATCAGTCTGACCCTGTGCCTCATGGGAACAGTCCAGCCCGAACTGCCAAGCCATGTCTTCCCTGGACCAGAATCGAGCTTCCCAGGACCGGTTTCTGGAATTACAGCCATCTTCAGCCGGGCTTGCTTGACTCCAGTGGCAAAGTGAGCAAGGGACTCACGTCTGAGCATACCCTGCCAGCTTAGGGCGAAGAAAGAAAAACCAAAGGTGATGATGGACGGAGCGTTGACAATACAAACACTCACCCCCAGTCAACTGATCTGGGTTTAATCCATCACCGTTCTTTAGCTCACTCCGCCACCCCAGTTCAGACATGGCCATATGCAAATCAGTCTGACCCTGTGCCTCATTGGAACAGTCCAGCCCGAACTGCCAAGCCATGTCTTCCCTGTACCGGAATCAAGCTTCCCAGGACCGGTTTCTGGCATTACAGCCGTCTTGAGCCGGGCTTGCTTTACTCCAGTGGCAAAGTGAGCAAGGGACTCACGTCTGAGCATACCCTGTCAGCTTAGGGTGAACAAAGAAAAACCAAAGGGGATGATGGACGGAGCGCTGACAATACAAACACTCACCCCCAGTCAACTGATCTGGGTTTAATCCATCACCGTTCTTTAGCTCACTCCGCCACCCCAGTTCAGACATGGCCATATGCAAATCAGTCTGACCCTGTGCCTCATGGGAACAGTCCAGCCCGAACTGCCAAGCATGTCTTCCCTGGACCGGAATCAAGCTTCCCAGGACCGGTTTCTGGCATTAAAGCCGCTTTCAGCCGGGCTTGCTTGACTCCAGTGGCAAAGTGAGCAAGGGACTCACGTCTGAGCATACCCTGCCAGCTTAGTGCGAACAAAGAAAAACCAAAGGTGATGATGGACGGAGCGTTGACAATACAAACACTCACCCCCAGTCAACTGATCTTGGTTTAATCCATCACCGTTCTTTAGCTCACTCCGCCACCCCAGTTCAGACATGGCCATATGCAAATCAGTCTGACCCAGTGCCTCTTGGGAACAGTCCAGCCCGAACTGCCAAGCCATGTCTTCTCTGGACCGGAATCAAGCTTCCCAGGACCGGTTTCTGGCATTAAAGCAGTCTTCAGCCGGGCTTGCTTGACTCCAGTGGCAAAGTCAGCAAGGGACTCACGTCTGAGCATACCCTGCCAGCTTAGGGCGAACAAAGAAAAACCAAAGGTGATGATGGACGGAGCGTTGACAATACAAACACTCACCCCCAGTCAACTGATCTGGGTTTAATCCATCACCGTTCTTTAGCTCACTCCGCCACCCCAGTTCAGACATGGCCATATGCAAATCAGTCTGACCCTGTGCCTCATGGGAACAGTCCAGCCCGAACTGCCAAGCCATGTCTTCCCTGGACCAGAATCAAGCTTCCCAGGACCGGTTTCTGGCATTACAGCCGTCTTCAGCCGGGCTTGCTTGACTCTAGTGGCAAAGTGAGCAAGGGACTCACGTCTGAGCATACCCTGCCAGCTTAGGGCGAAGAAAGAAAAACCAAAGGTGATGATGGACGGAGCGTTGACAATACAAACACTCACCCCCAGTCAACTGATCTGGGTTTAATCCATCACCGTTCTTTAGCTCACTCCGCCACCCCAGTTCAGACATGCAAATCAGTCTGACCCTGTGCCTCATGGGAACAGTCCAGCCCGAACTGCCAAGCCATGTCTTCCCTGGACCGGAATCAAGCTTCCCAGGACCGGTTTCTGGCATTACAGCCGTCTTCAGCCGGACTTGCTTTACTCCAGTGGCAAAGTGATTAAGGGACTCACGTCTGAGCATACCCTGCCAGCTTAGGGCGAACAAAGAAAAACCAAAGGTGATGATGGACGGAGCGTTGACAATACAAACACTCACCCCCAGTCAACTGATCTGGGTTTAATCCATCACCGTTCTTTAGCTCACTCCGCCACCCCAGTTCAGACATGGCCATATGCAAATCAGTCTGACCCTGTGCCTCATGGGAACAGTCCAGCCCGAACTGCCAAGCATGTCTTCCCTGGACCGGAATCAAGCTTCCCAGGACCGGTTTCTGGCATTAAAGCCGCTTTCAGCCGGGCTTGCTTGACTCCAGTGGCAAAGTGAGCAAGGGACTCACGTCTGAGCATACCCTGCCAGCTTAGGGCGAACAAAGAAAAACCAAAGGTGATGATGGACGGAGCGTTGACAATACAAACACTCACCCCCAGTCAACTGATCTGGGTTTAATCCATCACCGTTCTTTAGCTCACTCCGCCACCCCAGTTCAGACATGGCCATATGCAAATCAGTCTGACCCTGTGCCTCTTGGGAACAGTCCAGCCCGAACTGCCAAGCCATGTCTTCTCTGGACCGGAATCAAGCTTCCCAGGACCGGTTTCTGGCATTAAAGCAGTCTTCAGCCGGGCTTGCTTGACTCCAGTGGCAAAGTCAGCAAGGGACTCACGTCTGAGCATACCCTGCCAGCTTAGGGCGAACAAAGAAAAACCAAAGGTGATGATGGACGGAGCGTTGACAATACAAACACTCACCCCCAGTCAACTGATCTGGGTTTAATCCATCACCGTTCTTTAGCTCACTCCGCCACCCCAGTTCAGACATGGCCATATGCAAATCAGTCTGACCCTGTGCCTCATGGGAACAGTCCAGCCCGAACTGCCAAGCCATGTCTTCCCTGGACCAGAATCGAGCTTCCCAGGACCGGTTTCTGGAATTGCAGCCATCTTCAGCCGGGCTTGCTTGACTCCAGTGGCAAAGTGAGCAAGGGACTCACGTCTGAGCATACCCTGCCAGCTTAGGGCGAAGAAAGAAAAACCAAAGGTGATGATGGACGGAGCGTTGACAATACAAACACTCACCCCCAGTCAACTGATCTGGGTTTAATCCATCACCGTTCTTTAGCTCACTCCGCCACCCCAGTTCAGACATGGCCATATGCAAATCAGTCTGACCCTGTGCCTCATGGGAACAGTCCAGCCCGAACTGCCAAGCCATGTCTTCCCTGTACCGGAATCAAGCTTCCCAGGACCGGTTTCTGGCATTACAGCCGTCTTGAGTCGGGCTTGCTTTACTCCAGTGGCAAAGTGAGCAAGGGACTCACGTCTGAGCATACCCTGTCAGCTTAGGGTGAACAAAGAAAAACCAAAGGGGATGATGGACGGAGCGCTGACAATACAAACACTCACCCCCAGTCAACTGATCTGGGTTTAATCCATCACCGTTCTTTAGCTCACTCCGCCACCCCAGTTCAGACGTGGCCATATGCAAATCAGTCTGACCCTGTGCCTCATGGGAACAGTCCAGCCCGAACTGCCAAGCATGTCTTCCCTGGACCGGAATCAAGCTTCCCAGGACCGGTTTCTGGCATTACAGCCGCTTTCAGCCGGGCTTGCTTGACTCCAGTGGCAAAGTGAGCAAGGGACTCACGTCTGAGCATACCCTGCCAGCTTAGTGCGAACAAAGAAAAACCAAAGGTGATGATGGACGGAGCGTTGACAATACAAACACTCACCCCCAGTCAACTGATCTTGGTTTAATCCATCACCGTTCTTTAGCTCACTCCGCCACCCCAGTTCAGACATGGCCATATGCAAATCAGTCTGACCCAGTGCCTCTTGGGAACAGTCCAGCCCGAACTGCCAAGCCATGTCTTCTCTGGACCGGAATCAAGCTTCCCAGGACCGGTTTCTGGCATTAAAGCAGTCTTCAGCCGGGCTTGCTTGACTCCAGTGGCAAAGTCAGCAAGGGACTCACGTCTGAGCATACCCTGCCAGCTTAGGGCGAACAAAGAAAAACCAAAGGTGATGATGGACGGAGCGTTGACAATACAAACACTCACCCCCAGTCAACTGATCTGGGTTTAATCCATCACCGTTCTTTAGCTCACTCCGCCACCCCAGTTCAGACATGGCCATATGCAAATCAGTCTGACCCTGTGCCTCATGGGAACAGTCCAGCCCGAACTGCCAAGCCATGTCTTCCCTGGACCAGAATCAAGCTTCCCAGGACCGGTTTCTGGCATTACAGCCGTCTTCAGCCGGGCTTGCTTGACTCTAGTGGCAAAGTGAGCAAGGGACTCACGTCTGAGCATACCCTGCCAGCTTAGGGCGAAGAAAGAAAAACCAAAGGTGATGATGGACGGAGCGTTGACAATACAAACACTCACCCCCAGTCAACTGATCTGGGTTTAATCCATCACCGTTCTTTAGCTCACTCCGCCACCCCAGTTCAGACATGCAAATCAGTCTGACCCTGTGCCTCATGGGAACAGTCCAGCCCGAACTGCCAAGCCATGTCTTCCCTGGACCGGAATCAAGCTTCCCAGGACCGGTTTCTGGCATTACAGCCGTCTTCAGCCGGACTTGCTTTACTCCAGTGGCAAAGTGATTAAGGGACTCACGTCTGAGCATACCCTGCCAGCTTAGGGTGAACAAAGAAAAACCAAAGGTTATGATGGACGGAGCGTTGACAATACAAACACTCACCCCCAGTCAACTGATCTGGGTTTAATCCATCACCGTTCTTTAGCTCACTCCGCCACCCCAGTTCAGACGTGGCCATATGCAAATCAGTCTGACCCTGTGCCTCATGGGAACAGTCCAGCCCGAACTGCCAAGCCATGTCTTCCCTGGACCAGAATCAAGCTTCCCAGGACCGGTTTCTGGCATTACAGCCGTTTTCAGCCGGCCTTGCTTGACTCCAGTGGCAAAGTGAGCAAGGGACTCACGTCTGAGCATACCCTGCCAGCTTAGGGCGAACAAAGAAAAACCAAAGGTGATGATGGACGGAGCGTTGACAATACAAACACTCACCCCAGTCAACTGATCTGGGTTTAATCCATCACCGTTCTTTGGCTCACTCCGCCTCCCCAGTTCAGACATGGCTGTTGGAAATGGGATCCCCGGCTGGCCAGGGCTTTCGCCAAAGTCAGTCAGAGACCACCACTCCCAAGTCAGGGCAAGGGAGTTACACGCCAAGATAACCCCTACTCACCCTCTAGGTAACGTGGCGCGAGCAGCAAGGCTAAACTTGGAGGCGATGTAGGCTAAGTATTTGCGCACGCACCCCAGCAACAACAACCAAAGGCCCACCACAAAGGAAACTCCACACATGGTTATTTAAAAATAGCCTTTGTATTACACCAAAACACATTAGATAAAACACACACTTTACAATGTGCCAGAGGCACGGGCAGAATTTACAGGGGGATATTTACAAGACAGGGCCACCTGGACCACTGTCAGGAATCAGAAGTAACAATACAATACTTGTAGGCCTAGAACTTAGAACATAGCCTATCAGACAGTACCTTCCGTCCTGGTTGCACGGGATAATACGAGTGACCTCCTTAGTAAGCTTGAGCGGGCGACCCAGCGAAGCGGCGCGGCTCAGGGGAGAGCGGCGCTGCTCGAGGCTTGGACGGGCTGCCGGCACGGTACAAGCGTTTCTCTGGGGCGACCAATGTGTGCGGCTCAGAAGAGGAGGGGGAGGCAGGATGCGGGCGACCCAGCGAAGCGGCGCGGCTCAGGGGAGAGCGGCGCTGCTCGAGGCTTGGACGGGCTGCCGGCACGAGCTGCCGAGGGGAACGAGCGAGGCACACTTCAGCGAGGCCCCAGGGGCCCAGGGAGATCAGACAAGTCCCAGCAATTTGGCAGGGAAGGCACCATAGAGTCCACTGGTCCTGGTACTCTGGTCAGGGGGCAAGCTTAGTATCAAGCCCTTGGGATCACTTATAACAGAAGATCACTGTAACACAAAATGGGACATAAAGCACAAAACCAGTACCCACTGGTACCTGGTAAGTCCCCCCTGCGCAATCCTAACCACCCTAGGAACAGGTCACGCAGGGAACCAGGACCTTACTAGCACCACCTGCACTAGCAAGAACAACCACCTCAGTATCACAATACAAGTAGGGGCATAGACCTGGGGACAAAACACATGATGCAGAACCTACATTCAGCGGTGTAAGGAACACATGACGCATCAACACACGTTCAGCGGTGTAAGGAACAGGGCACATAATGTATCAACAACACATTCAGAGGTGCAGCAAAGAGCACTTTGCAGAAATCACAGTAACATGAACTTACATCAAAGTCCAGGGTCCAGGTTGCGCCACTGCGCCAAGACCTAAACGTAGCAGCTGCCCACAAAGTGCTGGGCAGCTGAGGGACAGAACAGGGGGCCTAAACGCTGCAGCTGGCACTAAATGCTGCGCAGCTGGGGAAAGGCCAGGGATGAAGGAGTGCGCCTCACTCCTAAAGTCCAGAGTACATGTCACTAGAAGAGAAACCTAAACGGTGCAGCTGCCCACTAATTGCTGGGCAGCTGGGGAACAAATCTGCGACAGGGGCCCTCACTGGCCCCTCAGGACAAGGACTGCGCCCAAACTGCGCAATAGGTTGGAGCCCTCTAGGCTCTAAACACATTCATGTGTCCCCTGGAGCACTCTGGCTCCTCCAATAAGGAACTCTCCCCCAACAATGGAGCCCTCTGGCTCTAGGAAGAATGGGGCCAAAACAGGTGGGGGCCACTCGGGCTCTAGGCATCACTCTGCCCCTGAAGACAGATATGGCCACATCGTGGGAGCGGCCCGCTATCATGTGGGGCCGCTCAAAGAACAATCAGGACAGCCCCGAGGCCCCTCTCCTTACCGGGCTCCGGGCGTCCATTCTCTCTGTGTCCCCTCACCGGGGGCAGCGCAGGACTTCGCCTCTGGGGCTCCCCTCACTCCTGGGAGCCCCAACACGCAACATCCGGCTCCAGGAGGGGAGGGGGGCATCTTCACCCGGTCCCCCATCTCGGGACCGGGACTTGGAAAGTGGAGCCCTCAAGGCTCCGGGCTCCTCTTCTCCGGCCGGGCGCCCTGGCCAATCAGAGCACGGCGGCGGGCGGGACTTCCTTCAGCAACCCGGAAGTCCCGCCTACAGTCAGGCGCGATGCCGCCTGACTTCCGGTTTTGCCCGCGGCTGCGGCGGTGATTTCTCGGGGCATAGCGAGGGGTGGCACCCTCGAGATTAATTAAAACCAACACAGCGAGGTGGGCACTCGCCAATTAATTAAATAAACGGGGTGGCACCCGTATTTAAGAAGAAAGTGCAACGAAGCACTCTGGGGCACCAGAGGGGCAGGAGCGCTTCCCTCAGAGGGAAAACGACAGCGCTCTGCCCAGGCATGAAAAATAAAACGCTCACAGCGCTAGCAGGACACAAAGCGCTCCAATGCGCTAGGGACAGCACACAAGCGCTTCCAGGCGCTAGAAGCCATCAGTCAAGCGCTCCCAGCACCACTAGACAGGACAAAGGGCCTCCAGGCGCCTCAGGGGAACACAAGTCCAGCAAAAGTCCAAGCACAGCGCTAGAGGGGAATAAACAGCGCTCCCAAGCGCTATAAGGGACCAAAGTCCAGCAAAGCTCTTCAGAAGTCCAGGGGCTGGGCAGGGCCCAGGGGAGGCAAGCCTTCCCCCTGGGCCCAAGCAGCAGCACGCCCCTGGCAGATTCAAGCAGCAAACAAGAACATTTTCATAGGGTCACATCCCCTCTTTTATACACCTTTTCCCTTTGTCTAAGGGCAGGGTGGGGGCGGAACCAGTCGCAGCTGGTTCTGGAGCACTCTTGATGGCCCAACCACCCATTCTATTCACTGGCAGGGCTTGGGTCATCAGTCACACCACAGGGGGGCGGAGCCAGCATTGTGTGGGGAAAACCCAGCCCATCCAGGACACAGGTACACTCCTCCCACACATCACTCATGCTAATCTCACACTCACCACCGGGCAGACCCATCCAGACTTCCTGGAGCCTGGCATGCCAGCCAGCTCCAGCCAATCACGCTCCAGCACCCTCACTGCACACATACATCAATGTCTAGAAGTGGCCCTTCCCCACTAGACACATACAAGCCACACATACCGTTGCGCAGCATTCACTCCCACGAGTTCACACATACCAAACTTGACCATGCACCCCTCACGCATCAGGAACTACCAGGGACACAGACATTCCCCATGCATTCCTATGGGAGGGCAGGCCAATCTCACACATGCACTCAGGGAGAGCACGCACTTTACACTGCGCCACAGTGCTAAAGTGCGCAAAGGCCAGAAATCACTATACTTTCAAGGCAAAAAGTTCAGGGGTGACCCTGCCAGAAGGCCCAAGTCCAACAATGGCCATATGCAAATCAGTCTGACCCTGTGCCTCATGGGAACAGCCCAGCCCGAACTGCCAAGCCATGTCTTCTCTGGACCGGAATCAAGCTTCCCAGGACCGGTTTCTGGCATTAAAGCCGTCTTCAGCCGGGCTTGCTTGACTCCAGTGGCAAAGTCAGCAATTGACTCACGTCTGAGCATACCCTGCCAGCTTAGGGCGAGCAAAGAAAAACCAAAGGTGATGATGGACGGAGCGTTGACAATACAAACACTCACCCCCAGTCAACTGATCTGGGTTTAATCCATCACCGTTCTTTAGCTCACTCCGCCACCCCAGTTCAGACATGGCCATATGCAAATCGGTCTGACCCTGTGCCTCATGGGAACAGTCCAGCCCGAACTGCCAAGCCATATCTTCCCTGTACCGGAATCAAGCTTCCCAGGACCGGTTACTGGCATTACAGCCGTCTTCAGCCTGGCTTGCTTGACTCCAGTGGCAAAGTGAGCAAGGGACTCATGTCTGAGCATACCCTGCCAGCTTAGGGCGAAGAAAGAAAAACCAAAGGTGATGATGGACGGAGCGTTGACAATACAAACACTCACCCCCAGTCAACTGATCTGGGTTTAATCCATCACCGTTCTTTAGCTCACTCTGCCATCCCAGTTCAGACATGGCCATATGCAAATCAGTCTGATCCTGTGCCTCATGGGAACAGTCCAGCCCGAACTACCAAGCCATGTCTTCCCTGGACCGGAATCAAGCTTCCCAAGACCGGTTTATGGCATTACAGCTGTCTTCAGCCGGGCTTGCTTGACTCCAGTGGCAAAGTGAGCAAGGGACTCACGTCTGAGCATACCCTGCAAGCTTAGGGCGAACAAAGAAAAACCAAAGGTGATGATGGACGGAGCGTTCACAATACGAACACTCACCCCCAGTCAACTGATCTGGGTTTAATCCATCACCGTTCTTTAGCTCACTCCGCCACCCCAGTTCAGACATGGCCATATGCAAATCAGTCTGACCCTGTGCCTCATGGGAACAGTCCAGCCCGAACTGCCAAGCCATATCTTCCCTGTATCGGAATCAAGCTTCCCAGGACCGGTTTCTGGCATTACAGCCGTCTTCAGCCTGGCTTGCTTGACTCCAGTGGCAAAGTGAGCAAGGGACTCATGTCTGAGCATACCCTGCCAGCTTAGGGCGAAGAAAGAAAAACCAAAGGTGATGATGGACGGAGCGTTGACAATACAAACACTCACCCCCAGTCAACTGATCTGGGTTTAATCCATCACCGTTCTTTAGCTCACTCCGCCACCCCAGTTCAGACATGGCCATATGCAAATCAGTCTGACCCTGTGCCTCATGGGAACAGTCCAGCCCGAACTGCCAAGCCATGTCTTCCCTGGACCGGAATCAAGTTTCCCAGGACCGGTTTCTGGCATTACAGCCGTCTTCAGCCGGGCTTGCTTTACTGTAGTGGCAAAGTGAGCACGGGACTCACGTCTGAGCATACCCTGCCAGCTTAGGGCGAACAAAGAAAAACCAAAGGTGATGATGGACGGAGCGTTGACAATACAAACACTCACCCCCAGTCAACTGATCTGGGTTTAATCCATCACCGTTCTTTAGCTCACTCCGCCACCCCAGTTCAGACATGGCCATATGCAAATCAGTCTGACCCTGTGCCTCATGGGAACAGTCCAGTCCGAACTGCCAAGCCATGTCTTCCCTGGACCGGAATCAAGCTTCCCAGGACCGGTTTCTTGCATTACAGCCGTCTTGAGCCGGGCTTGCTTGACTCCAGTGGCAAAGTGAGCAAGGGACTCACATCTGAGCATACCCTACCAGCTTAGGGCGAACAAAGAAAAACCAAAGGTGATGATGGACGGAGCGTTGACAATACAAACACTCACCCCCAGTCAACTGATCTGGGTTTAATCCATCACCGTTCTTTAGCTCACTCCGCCACCCCAGTTCAGACGTGGCCATATGCAAATCAGTCTGACCCTGTGCCTCATGGGAACAGTCCAGCCCGAACTGCCAAGCATGTCTTCCCTGGACCGGAATCAAGCTTCCCAGGACCGGTTTCTGGCATTACAGCCGTTTTCAGCCGGGCTTGCTTGATTCCAGTGGCAAAGTGAGCAAGGGACTCACGTCTGAGCATACCCTGCCAGCTTAGGGCGAACAAAGAAAAACCAAAGGTGATGATGGACTGAGCGTTGACAATACAAACACTCACCCCAGTCAACTGATCTGGGTTTAATCCATCACCGTTCTTTGGCTCACTCCGCCTCCCCAGTTCAGACATGACCATATGCAAATCAGTCTGACCCTGTGCCTCATGGGAACAGTCCAGCCCGAACTGCCAAGCCATGTCTTCCCTGGACCGGAATCAAGCTTCTCAGGACTGTTTTCTGGCATTACAGCCGTCTTCAGCCGGGCTTGCTTGACTCCAGTGGCAAAGTGAGCAAGGGACTCACGTCTGAGCATACCCTGCCAGCTTAGGGCGAACAAAGAAAAACCAAAGGTGATGATGGACGGAGTGTTGACAATACAAACACTCACCCCCAGTCAACTGATCTGGGTTTAATCCATCACCGTTCTTTAGCTCACTCCGCCACCCCAGTTCAGACATGACCATATGCAAATCAGTCTGACCCTGTGCCTCATGGGAACAGTCCAGCCCGAACTGCCAAGCCATGTCTTCCCTGGACCGGAATCAAGCTTCCCAGGACCGGAATCAAGCTTCCCAGGACCGGTTTCTGGCATTACAGCCGTCTTCAGCCGGGCTTGCTTGACTCCAGTGGCAAAGTAAGCAAGGGACTCACCTCTGAGCATACCCTGCCAGCTTAGGGCGAACAAAGAAAAACTAAAGGTGATGATGGATGGAGCGTTGACAATGCAAACACTCACCCCCATTCAACTGATCTGGGTTTAATCCATCACCGTTCTTTAGCTCACTCCGCCACCCCAGTTCAGACATGGCCATATGCAAATCAGTCTGACCCTGTGCCTCATGGGAACAGTCCAGCCCGAACTGCCAAGCAATGTCTTCCCTGGACCGGAAACAAGCTTCCCAGGACCGATTTCTGGCATTACAGCCGTCTTCAGCCTGGCTTGCTTGATTCCAGTGGCAAAGTGAGCTAGGGACTCACGTCTGAGCATACCCTGCCAGCTTAGGGCGAATAAAGAAAAACCAAAGGTGATGATGGACGGAGCGTTGACAATACAAACACTCACCCCCAGTCAACTGATCTGGGTTTAATCCATCACCGTTCTTTAGCTCACTCCGCCACCCCAGTTCAGACGTGGCCATATGCAAATCAGTCTGACCCTGTGCCTCATGGGAACAGTCCAGCCCGAACTGCCAAGCCATGTCTTCCCTGGACCGGAATCAAGCTTCCCAGGACCGGAATCAAGCTTCCCAGGACCGGTTTCTGGCATTACAGCCGTCTTCAGCCGGGCTTGCTTGACTCCAGTGGCAAAGTAAGCAAGGGACTCACCTCTGAGCATACCCTGCCAGCTTAGGGCGAACAAAGAAAAACCAAAGGTGATGATGGACGGAGCGTTGACAATACAAACACTCACCCCCAGTCAACTGATCTGGGTTTAATCCATCACCGTTCTTTAGCTCACTCCGCCACCCCAGTTCAGACGTGGCCATATGCAAATCAGTCTGACCCTGTGCCTCATGGGAACAGTCCAGCCCGAACTGCCAAGCATGTCTTCCCTGGACCGGAATCAAGCTTCCCAGGACCGGTTTCTGGCATTACAGCCGTTTTCAGCCGGGCTTGCTTGATTCCAGTGGCAAAGTGAGCAAGGGACTCACGTCTGAGCATACCCTGCCAGCTTAGGGCGAACAAAGAAAAACCAAAGGTGATGATGGACTGAGCGTTGACAATACAAACACTCACCCCAGTCAACTGATCTGGGTTTAATCCATCACCGTTCTTTGGCTCACTCCGCCTCCCCAGTTCAGACATGACCATATGCAAATCAGTCTGACCCTGTGCCTCATGGGAACAGTCCAGCCCGAACTGCCAAGCCATGTCTTCCCTGGACCGGAATCAAGCTTCTCAGGACTGTTTTCTGGCATTACAGCCGTCTTCAGCCGGGCTTGCTTGACTCCAGTGGCAAAGTGAGCAAGGGACTCACGTCTGAGCATACCCTGCCAGCTTAGGGCGAACAAAGAAAAACCAAAGGTGATGATGGACGGAGTGTTGACAATACAAACACTCACCCCCAGTCAACTGATCTGGGTTTAATCCATCACCGTTCTTTAGCTCACTCCGCCACCCCAGTTCAGACATGACCATATGCAAATCAGTCTGACCCTGTGCCTCATGGGAACAGTCCAGCCCGAACTGCCAAGCCATGTCTTCCCTGGACCGGAATCAAGCTTCCCAGGACCGGAATCAAGCTTCCCAGGACCGGTTTCTGGCATTACAGCCGTCTTCAGCCGGGCTTGCTTGACTCCAGTGGCAAAGTAAGCAAGGGACTCACCTCTGAGCATACCCTGCCAGCTTAGGGCGAACAAAGAAAAACTAAAGGTGATGATGGATGGAGCGTTGACAATGCAAACACTCACCCCCATTCAACTGATCTGGGTTTAATCCATCACCGTTCTTTAGCTCACTCCGCCACCCCAGTTCAGACATGGCCATATGCAAATCAGTCTGACCCTGTGCCTCATGGGAACAGTCCAGCCCGAACTGCCAAGCAATGTCTTCCCTGGACCGGAAACAAGCTTCCCAGGACCGATTTCTGGCATTACAGCCGTCTTCAGCCTGGCTTGCTTGATTCCAGTGGCAAAGTGAGCTAGGGACTCACGTCTGAGCATACCCTGCCAGCTTAGGGCGAATAAAGAAAAACCAAAGGTGATGATGGACGGAGCGTTGACAATACAAACACTCACCCCCAGTCAACTGATCTGGGTTTAATTCATCACCGTTCTTTAGCTCACTCCGCCACCACAGTTCAGACATGGCCATATGCAAATCAGTCTGACCCTGTGCCTCATGGGAACAGTCCAGCCCGAACTGCCAAGCCATGTCTTGCCTGGACCGGAATCAAGCTTCCCAGAACCGGTTGCTGGCATTACAGCCGTCTTCAGCCGGGCTTGCTTGACTCCAGTGGCAAAGTGAGCAAGGGACTCACGTCTGAGCATACCCTGCCAGCTTAGGGCGAACAAAGAAAAACCAAAGGTGATGATGGACGGAGCGTTGACAATACAAACACTCACCCCCAGTCAACTGATCTGGGTTCAATCCATCACCGTTCTTTAGCTCACTCCGCCACCCCAGTTCAGACATGGCCATATGCAAATCAGTCTGACCCTGTGCCTCATGGGAACAGTCCAGCCCAAACTGCCAAGCCATGTCTTCCCTGGACCGGAATCAAGCTTCTCAGGACCGGTTTCTGGCAATACAGCTGTCTTCAGCCGGGCTTGCTTGACTCCAGTGGCAAAGTGAGCAAGGGACTCACGCCTGAGCATACCCTGCCAGCTTAGGGCAAACAAAGAAAAACCAAAGGTGATGATGGACCGAGCGTTGACAATACAAACACTCACCCCCAGTCAACTGATCTGGGTTTAATCCATCACTGTTCTTTAGCTCACTCCGCCACCTCTGTTCAGACATGGCCATATGCAAATCAGTCTGACCCTGTGCCTCATGGGAACAGTCCAGCCCGAACTGCCAAGCCATGTCTTCCCTGGACCGGAATCAAGCTTCCCAGGACCGGTTTCTGGCATTACAGCCGTCTTCAGCCGGGCTTGCTTGACTCCAGTGGCAAAGTGAGCAAGGGACTCACGTCTGAGCATACCCTGCCAGCTTAGGGCGAACAAAGAAAAACCAAAGGTGATGATGGACGGAGCGTTGACAATACAAACACTCACCCCCAGTCAACTGATCTGGGTTTAATCCATCACCGTTCTTTAGCTCATTCCGTCACCCCAGTTCAGACATGGCCATATGCAAATCAGTCTGAACCTGTGCCTCATGGGAACAGTCCAGCCCGAACTGCCAAGCCATGTCTTCCCTGGACCGGAATCAAGCTTCTCAGGACCGGTTTCTGGCATTACAGCCGTCTTCAGCCGGGCTTGCTTGACTCTAGTGGCAAAGTGAGCAAGGGACTTACGTCTGAGCATACCCTGCCAGCTTAGGGCGAACAAAGAAAAACCAAAGGTGATGATGGACGGAGCGTTGACAATACAAACACTCACCCCCAGTCAACTGATCTGGGTTTAATCCATCACCGTTCTTTAGCTCACTCCGTCACCCCAGTTCAGACATGGCCATATGCAAATCAGTCTGACCCTGTGCCTCATGGGAACAGTCCAGCCCGAACTGCCAAGCCATGTCTTTCCTGGACCGGAATCAAGCTTCCCAGGACCAGTTTCTGGCATTACAGCCGTCTTCAGCCGGGCTTGCTTGACTCCAGTGGCAAAGTAAGCAAGGGACTCACGTCTGAGCATACCCTGCCAGCTTAGGGTGAAGAAAGAAAAACCAAAGGTGATGATGGACGGAGCGTTGACAATACAAACACTCACCCCCAGTCAACTGATCTGGGTTTAATCCATCACCGTTCTTTAGCTCACTCCGCCACCCCAGTTCAGACATGCAAATCAGTCTGACCCTGTGCCTCATGGGAACAGTCCAGCCCGAACTGCCAAGCCATGTCTTTCCTGGACCGGAATCAAGCTTCCCAGGACTGGTTTCTGGCATTACAGCCGTCTTGAGCCGGGCTTGCTTGACTCCAGTGGCAAAGTGAGCAAGGGACTCACGTCTGAGCATACCCTGCCAGCTTAGGGCGAACAAAGAAAAACCAAAGGTGATGATAGACGGAGCGTTGACAATACAAACACTCACCCCCAGTCAACTGATCTGGGTTTAATCCATCACCGTTCTTTAGCTCAGTCCGCCACCCCAGTTCAGACATGGCCATATGCAAATCAGTCTGACCCTGTGCCTCATGGGAACAGTCCAGCCCGAACTGCCAAGCCATATCTTCCCTGTACCGGAATCAAGCTTCCCAGGACCGGTTTCTGGCATTACAGCCGTCTTCAGCCTGGCTTGCTTGACTCCAGTGGCAAAGTGAGCAAGGGACTCATGTCTGAGCATACCCTGCCAGCTTAGGGCGAAGAAAGAAAAACCAAAGGTGATGATGGACGGAGCGTTGACAATACAAACACTCACCCCCAGTCAACTGATCTGGGTTTAATCCATCACCGATCTTTATCTCACTCTGCCACCCCAGTTCAGACATGACCATATGCAAATCAGTCTGACCCTGTGCCTCATGGGAACAGTCCAGCCCGAACTGCCAAGCCATGTCTTTCCTGGACCGGAATCAAGCTTCCCAGGACCGGTTTCTGGCATTACAGCCGTCTTCAGCCGGACTTGCTTTACTCCAGTGGCAAAGTGATTAAGGGACTCACGTCTGAGCATACCCTGCCAGCTTAGGGTGAACAAAGAAAAACCAAAGGTTATGATGGACGGAGCGTTGACAATACAAACACTCACCCCCAGTCAACTGATCTGGGTTTAATCCATCACCGTTCTTTAGCTCACTCCGCCACCCCAGTTCAGACATGGCCATATGCAAATCAGTCTGACCCTGTGCCTCATGGGAACAGTCCAGTCCGAACTGCCAAGCCATGTATTCCCTGGACCGGAATCAAGCTTCCCAGGACTGGTTTCTGGCATTACAGCCGTCTTGAGCCGGGCTTGCTTGACTCCAGTGGCAAAGTGAGCAAGGGACTCACGTCTGAGCATACCCTGCCCGCTTAGGGCGAACAAAGAAAAACCAAAGGTGATGATGGACGGAGCGTTGACAATACAAACACTCACCCCCAGTCAACTGATCTGGGTTTAATCCATCACCGTTCTTTAGCTCACTCCGCCACCCCAGTTCAGACGTGGCCATATGCAAATCAGTCTGACCCTGTGCCTCATGGGAACAGTCCAGCCCGAACTGCCAAGCCATGTCTTCCCTGGACCAGAATCAAGCTTCCCAGGACCGGTTTCTGGCATTACAGCCGTTTTCAGCCGGCCTTGCTTGACTCCAGTGGCAAAGTGAGCAAGGGACTCACGTCTGAGCATACCCTGCCAGCTTAGGGCGAACAAAGAAAAACCAAAGGTGATGATGGACGGAGCGTTGACAATACAAACACTCACCCCAGTCAACTGATCTGGGTTTAATCCATCACCGTTCTTTGGCTCACTCCGCCTCCCCAGTTCAGACATGGCCATATGCAAATCAGTCTGACCCTGTGCCTCATGGGAACAGCCCAGCCCGAACTGCCAAGCCATGTCTTCTCTGGACCGGAATCAAGCTTCCCAGGACCGGTTTCTGGCATTAAAGCCGTCTTCAGCCGGCCTTGCTTGACTCCAGTGGCAAAGTCAGCAATTGACTCACGTCTGAGCATACCCTGCCAGCTTAGGGCGAGCAAAGAAAAACCAAAGGTGATGATGGACGGAGCGTTCACAATACAAACACTCACCCCCAGTCAACTGATCTGGGTTTAATCCATCACCGTTCTTTAGCTCAGTCCGCCACCCCAGTTCAGACATGGCCATATGCAAATCAGTCTGACCCTGTGCCTCATGGGAACAGTCCAGCCCGAACTGCCAAGCCATATCTTCCCTGTACCGGAATCAAGCTTCCCAGGACCGGTTTCTGGCATTACAGCCGTCTTCAGCCTGGCTTGCTTGACTCCAGTGGCAAAGTGAGCAAGGGACTCATGTCTGAGCATACCCTGCCAGCTTAGGGCGAAGAAAGAAAAACCAAAGGTGATGATGGACGGAGCGTTGACAATACAAACACTCACCCCCAGTCAACTGATCTGGGTTTAATCCATCACCGTTCTTTATCTCACTCTGCCACCCCAGTTCAGACATGGCCATATGCAAATCAGTCTGACCCTGTGCCTCATGGGAACAGTCCAGCCCGAACTACCAAGCCATGTCTTCCCTGGACCGGAATCAAGCTTCCCAAGACCGGTTTCTGGCATTACAGCTGTCTTCAGCCGGGCTTGCTTGACTCCAGTGGCAAAGTGAGCAAGGGACTCACGTCTGAGCATACCCTTCAAGCTTAGGGCGAACAAAGAAAAACCAAAGGTGATGATGGACGGAGCGTTCACAATACAAACACTCACCCCCAGTCAACTGATCTGGGTTTAATCCATCACCGTTCTTTAGCTCACTCCGCCACCCCAGTTCAGACATGGCCATATGCAAATCGGTCTGACCCTGTGCCTCATGGGAACAGTCCAGGCCGAACTGCCAAGCCATATCTTCCCTGTACCGGAATCAAGCTTCCCAGGACCGGTTTCTGGCATTACAGCCGTCTTCAGCCTGGCTTGCTTGACTCCAGTGGCAAAGTGAGCAAGGGACTCATGTCTGAGCATACCCTGCCAGCTTAGGGCGAAGAAAGAAAAACCAAAGGTGATGATGGATGGAGCGTTGACAATACAAACACTCACCCCCAGTCACTGATCTGGGTTTAATCCATCACCGTTCTTTAGCTCACTCTGCCACCCCAGTTCAGACATGGCCATATGCAAATCAGTCTGACCCTGTGCCTCATGGGAACAGTCCAGCCCGAACTACCAAGCCATGTCTTCCCTGGACCGGAATCAAGCTTCCCAAGACCGGTTTATGGCATTACAGCTGTCTTCAGCCGGGCTTGCTTGACTCCAGTGGCAAAGTGAGCAAGGGACTCACGTCTGAGCATACCCTGCAAGCTTAGGGCGAACAAAAAAAAACCAAAGGTGATGATGGACGGAGCGTTCACAATACAAACACTCACCCCCAGTCAACTGATCTGGGTTTAATCCATCACCGTTCTTTAGCTCACTCCGCCACCCCAGTTCAGACATGGCCATATGCAAATCAGTCTGACCCTGTGCCTCATGGGAACAGTCCAGCCCGAACTGCCAAGCATGTCTTCCCTGGACCGGAATCAAGCTTCCCAGGACCGGTTTCTGGCATTACAGCCGTCTTCAGCCGGGCTTGCTTGACTCCAGTGGCAAAGTGAGCAAGGGACTCACGTCTGAGCATACCCTGCCAGCTTAGGGCTAACAAAGAAAAACCAAAGGTGATGATGGACGGAGCGTTGACAATACAAACACTCACCCCAGTCAACTGATCTGGGTTTAATCCATCACCATTCTTTGGCTCACTCCGCCACCCCAGTTCAGACATGGTCATATGCAAATCAGTCTGACCCTGTGCCACATGGGAACAGTCCAGCCCGAACTGCCAAGCGATGTCTTCTCTGGACCGGAATCAAGCTTCCCAGGACCGGTTTCTGGCATTAAAGCCGTCTTCAGCCGGGCTTGCTTGACTCTAGTGGCAAAGTCAGCAAGGGACTCACGTCTGAGCATACCCTGCCAGCTTAGGGCGAGCAAAGAAAAACCAAAGGTGATGATGGACGGAGCGTTGACAATACAAACACTCACCCCCAGTGAACTGATCTGGGTTTAATCCATCACCGTTCTTTATCTCACTCTGCCACCCCAGTTCAGATATGGCCATATGCAAATCAGTCTGACCCTGTGCCTCATGGGAGCAGTCCAGCCCGAACTACCAAGCCATGTCTTCCCTGGACCGGAATCAAGCTTCCCAAGACCGGTTTCTGGCATTACAGCTGTCTGCAGCCGGGCTTGCTTGACTCCAGTGGCAAAGTGAGCAAGGGACTCACGTCTGAGCATACCCTGCAAGCTTAGGGCGAACAAAGAAAAACCAAAGGTGATGATGGACGGAGCGTTGACAATACAAACACTCACCCCCAGTCAACTGATCTGGGTTTAATCCATCACCGTTCCTTAGCTCACTCCGCCACCCCAGTTCAGACATGGCCGTATGCAAATCAGTCTGACCCTGTGCCTCATGGGAACAGTCCAGCCCGAACTGCCAAGCCATGTCTTCCCTGGACCGGAATCAAGCTTCCCAGGACCGGTTTCTGGCATTACAGCCGTCTTCAGCCGGGCTTGCTTTACTCCAGTGGCAAAGTGAGCAAGGGACTCACGTCTGAGCATACCCTGCCAGCTTAGGGCGAACAAAGAAAAACCAAAGGTGATGATGGACGGAGCGTTGACAATACAAACACTCACCCCCAGTCAACTGATCTGGGTTTAATCCATCACCGTTCTTTAGCTCACTCCGCCACCCCAGTTCAGACATGACCATATGCAAATCAGTCTGACCCTGTGCCTCATGGGAACTGTCCAGCCCGAACTGCCAAGCCATGTCTTCCCTGGACCGGAATCAAGCTTCCCAGCACCGGAAACAAGCTTCCCAGGACCGATTTCTGGCATTACAGCCGTCTTCAGCCTGGCTTGCTTGATTCCAGTGGCAAAGTGAGCAAGGGACTCACGTCTGAGCATACCCTGCCAGCTTAGGGCGAATAAAGAAAAACCAAAGGTGATGATGGACGGAGCGTTGACAATACAAAAACACTCACCCCCAGTCAACTGATCTGGGTTTAATTCATCACCGTTCTTTAGCTCACTCCGCCACCCCAGTTCAGACATGGCCATATGCAAATCAGTCTGACCCTGTGCCACATGGGAACAGTCCAGCCCGAACTGCCAAGCCATGTCTTCTCTGGACCGGAATCAAGCTTCCCAGGACCGGTTTCTGGCATTAAAGCCGTCTTCAGCCGGGCTTGCTTGACTCTAGTGGCAAAGTCAGCAAGGGACTCACGTCTGAGCATACCCTGCCAGCTTAGGGCGAGCAAAGAAAAACCAAAGGTGATGATGGACGGAGCGTTGACAATACAAACACTCACCCCCAGTCAACTGATCTGGGTTTAATCCATCACCGTTCTTTATCTCACTCTGCCACCCCAGTTCAGATATGGCCATATGCAAATCAGTCTGACCCTGTGCCTCATGGGAACAGTCCAGCCCGAACTGCCAAGCATGTCTTCCCTGGACCGGAATCAAGCTTCCCAGGACCGGTTTCTGGCATTACAGCCGTTTTCAGCCGGGCTTGCTTGACTCCAGTGGCAAAGTGAGCAAGGGACTCACGTCTGAGCATACCCTGCCAGCTTAGGGCGAACAAAGAAAAACCAAAGGTGATGATGGACTGAGCGTTGACAATACAAACACTCACCCCAGTCAACTGATCTGGGTTTAATCCATCACCGTTCTTTGGCTCACTCCGCCTCCCCAGTTCAGACATGGCCATATGCAAATCAGTCTGACCCTGTGCCTCATGGGAACAGTCCAGCCCGAACTGCCAAGCCATGTCTTCTCTGGACCGGAATCAAGCTTCCCAGGACCGGTTTCTGGCATTACAGCCGTCTTCAGCCGGGCTTGCTTGACTCCAGTGGCAAAGTGAGCAAGGGACTCACGTCTGAGCATACCCTGCCAGCTTAGGGCTAACAAAGAAAAACCAAAGGTGATGATGGACGGAGCATTGACAATACAAACACTCCCCCAGTCAACTGATCTGGGTTTAATCCATCACCGTTCTTTGGCTCACTCCGCCACCCCAGTTCAGACATGGCCATATGCAAATCAGTCTGACCCTGTGCCACATGGGAACAGTCCAGCCCGAACTGCCAAGCCATGTCTTCTCTGGACCGGAATCAAGCTTCCCAGGACCGGTTTCTGGCATTAAAGCCGTCTTCAGCCGGGCTTGCTTGACTCTAGTGGCAAAGTCAGCAAGGGACTCACGTCTGAGCATACCCTGCCAGCTTAGGGCGAGCAAAGAAAAACCAAAGGTGATGATGGACGGAGCGTTGACAATACAAACACTCACCCCCAGTCAACTGATCTGGGTTTAATCCATCACCGTTCTTTAGCTCACTCCGCCACCCCAGTTCAGACATGACCATATGCAAATCAGTCTGACCCTGTGCCTCATGGGAACTGTCCAGCCCGAACTGCCAAGCCATGTCTTCCCTGGACCGGAATCAAGCTTCCCAGCACCGGAAACAAGCTTCCCAGGACCGATTTCTGGCATTACAGCCGTCTTCAGCCTGGCTTGCTTGATTCCAGTGGCAAAGTGAGCAAGGGACTCACGTCTGAGCATACCCTGCCAGCTTAGGGCGAATAAAGAAAAACCAAAGGTGATGATGGACGGAGCGTTGACAATACAAACACTCACCCCAGTCAACTGATCTGGGTTTAATTCATCACCGTTCTTTAGCTCACTCCGCCACCCCAGTTCAGACATGGCCAAATGCAAATCAGTCTGACCCTGTGCCACATGGGAACAGTCCAGCCCGAACTGCCAAGCCATGTCTTCTCTGGACCGGAATCAAGCTTCCCAGGACCGGTTTCTGGCATTAAAGCCGTCTTCAGCCGGGCTTGCTTGACTCTAGTGGCAAAGTCAGCAAGGGACTCACGTCTGAGCATACCCTGCCAGCTTAGGGCGAGCAAAGAAAAACCAAAGGTGATGATGGACGGAGCGTTGACAATACAAACACTCACCCCCAGTCAACTGATCTGGGTTTAATCCATCACCGTTCTTTATCTCACTCTGCCACCCCAGTTCAGATATGGCCATATGCAAATCAGTCTGACCCTGTGCCTCATGGGAACAGTCCAGCCCGAACTGCCAAGCATGTCTTCCCTGGACCGGAATCAAGCTTCCCAGGACCGGTTTCTGGCATTACAGCCGTTTTCAGCCGGGCTTGCTTGACTCCAGTGGCAAAGTGAGCAAGGGACTCACGTCTGAGCATACCCTGCCAGCTTAGGGCGAACAAAGAAAAACCAAAGGTGATGATGGACTGAGCGTTGACAATACAAACACTCACCCCAGTCAACTGATCTGGGTTTAATCCATCACCGTTCTTTGGCTCACTCCGCCTCCCCAGTTCAGACATGGCCATATGCAAATCAGTCTGACCCTGTGCCTCATGGGAACAGTCCAGCCCGAACTGCCAAGCCATGTCTTCTCTGGACCGGAATCAAGCTTCCCAGGACCGGTTTCTGGCATTACAGCCGTCTTCAGCCGGGCTTGCTTGACTCCAGTGGCAAAGTGAGCAAGGGACTCACGTCTGAGCATACCCTGCCAGCTTAGGGCTAACAAAGAAAAACCAAAGGTGATGATGGACGGAGCGTTGACAATACAAACACTCCCCCAGTCAACTGATCTGGGTTTAATCCATCACCGTTCTTTGGCTCACTCCGCCACCCCAGTTCAGACATGGCCATATGCAAATCAGTCTGACCCTGTGCCACATGGGAACAGTCCAGCCCGAACTGCCAAGCCATGTCTTCTCTGGACCGGAATCAAGATTCCCAGGACCGGTTTCTGGCATTAAAGCCGTCTTCAGCCGGGCTTGCTTGACTCTAGTGGCAAAGTCAGCAAGGGACTCACGTCTGAGCATACCCTGCCAGCTTAGGGCGAGCAAAGAAAAACCAAAGGTGATGATGGACGGAGCGTTGACAATACAAACACTCACCCCCAGTCAACTGATCTGGGTTTAATCCATCACCGTTCTTTATCTCACTCTGCCACCCCAGTTCAGATATGGCCATATGCAAATCAGTCTGACCCTGTGCCTCATGGGAACAGTCCAGCCCGAACTACCAAGCCATGTCTTCCCTGGACCGGAATCAAGCTTCCCAAGACCGGTTTCTGGCATTACAGCTGTCTGCAGCCGGGCTTGCTTGACTCCAGTGGCAAAGTGAGCAAGGGACTCACGTCTGAGCATACCCTGCAAGCTTAGGGCGAACAAAGAAAAACCAAAGGTGATGATGGACGGAGCGTTGATAATACAAACACTCACCCCCAGTCAACTGATCTGGGTTTAATCCATCACCGTTCCTTAGCTCACTCCGCCACCCCAGTTCAGACATGGCCGTATGCAAATCAGTCTGACCCTGTGCCTCATGGGAACAGTCCAGCCCGAACTGCCAAGCCATGTCTTCCCTGGACCCGAATCAAGCTTCCCAGGACCGGTTTCTGGCATTACAGCCGTCTTCAGCCGGGCTTGCTTTACTCCAGTGGCAAAGTGAGCAAGGGACTCACGTCTGAGCATACCCTGCCAGCTTAGGGCGAACAAAGAAAAACCAAAGGTGATGATGGACGGAGCGTTGACAATACAAACACTCACCCCCAGTCAACTGATCTGGGTTTAATCCATCACCGTTCTTTAGCTCACTCCGCCACCCCAGTTCAGACGTGGCCATATGCAAATCAGTCTGACCCTGTGCCTCATGGGAACAGTCCAGCCCGAACTGCCAAGCATGTCTTCCCTGGACCGGAATCAAGCTTCCCAGGACCGGTTTCTGGCATTACAGCCGTTTTCAGCCGGGCTTGCTTGACTCCAGTGGCAAAGTGAGCAAGGGACTCACGTCTGAGCATACCCTGCCAGCTTAGGGCGAACAAAGAAAAACCAAAGGTGATGATGGACTGAGCGTTGACAATACAAACACTCACCCCAGTCAACTGATCTGGGTTTAATCCATCACCGTTCTTTGGCTCACTCCGCCTCCCCAGTTCAGACATGGCCATATGCAAATCAGTCTGACCCTGTGCCTCATGGGAACAGTCCAGCCCGAACTGCCAAGCCATGTCTTCTCTGGACCGGAATCAAGCTTCCCAGGACCGGTTTCTGGCATTACAGCCGTCTTCAGCCGGGCTTGCTTGACTCCAGTGGCAAAGTGAGCAAGGGACTCACGTCTGAGCATACCCTGCCAGCTTAGGGCTAACAAAGAAAAACCAAAGGTGATGATGGACGGAGCGTTGACA
The DNA here is from genome assembly GCF_964261635.1 of Lissotriton helveticus. NCBI lineage: Eukaryota > Metazoa > Chordata > Amphibia > Caudata > Salamandridae > Lissotriton > Lissotriton helveticus. Next base: position 391,182,510 of record NC_136069.1, read on the forward strand.
ATACAAACACTCCCCCAGTCAACTGATCTGGGTTTAATCCATCACCGTTCTTTGGCTCACTCCGCCACCCCAGTTCAGACATGGCCATATGCAAATCAGTCTGACCCTGTGCCACATGGGAACAGTCCAGCCCGAACTGCCAAGCCATGTCTTCTCTGGACCGGAATCAAGCTTCCCAGGACCGGTTTCTGGCATTAAAGCCGTCTTCAGCCGGGCTTGCTTGACTCTAGTGGCAAAGTCAGCAAGGGACTCACGTCTGAGCATACCCTGCCAGCTTAGGGCGAGCAAAGAAAAACCAAAGGTGATGATGGACGGAGCGTTGACAATACAAACACTCACCCCCCAGTCAACTGATCTGGGTTTAATCCATCACCGTTCTTTATCTCACTCTGCCACCCCAGTTCAGATATGGCCATATGCAAATCAGTCTGACCCTGTGCCTCATGGGAACAGTCCAGCCCGAACTACCAAGCCATGTCTTCCCTGGACCTGAATCAAGCTTCCCAAGACCGGTTTCTGGCATTACAGCTGTCTGCAGCCGGGCTTGCTTGACTCCAGTGGCAAAGTGAGCAAGGGACTCACGTCTGAGCATACCCTGCAAGCTTAGGGCGAACAAAGAAAAACCAAAGGTGATGATGGACGGAGCGTTGATAATACAAACACTCACCCCCAGTCAACTGATCTGGGTTTAATCCATCACCGTTCCTTAGCTCACTCCGCCACCCCAGTTCAGACATGGCCGTATGCAAATCAGTCTGACCCTGTGCCTCATGGGAACAGTCCAGCCCGAACTGCCAAGCAATGTCTTCCCTGGACCGGAATCAAGCTTCCCAGGACCGGTTTCTGGCATTACAGCCGTCTTCAGCCGGGCTTGCTTTACTCCAGTGGCAAAGTGAGCAAGGGACTCACGTCTGAGCATACCCTGCCAGCTTAGGGCGAACAAAGAAAAACCAAAGGTGATGATGGACGGAGCGTTGACAATACAAACACTCACCCCCAGTCAACTGATCTGGGTTTAATCCATCACCGTTCTTTAGCTCACTCCGCCACCCCAGTTCAGACATGACCATATGCAAATCAGTCTGACCCTGTGCCTCATGGGAACTGTCCAGCCCGAACTGCCAAGCCATGTCTTCCCTGGACCGGAATCAAGCTTCCCAGCACCGGAAACAAGCTTCCCAGGACCGATTTCTGGCATTACAGCCGTCTTCAGCCTGGCTTGCTTGATTCCAGTGGCAAAGTGAGCAAGGGACTCACGTCTGAGCATACCCTGCCAGCTTAGGGCGAATAAAGAAAAACCAAAGGTGATGATGGACGGAGCGTTGACAATACAAACACTCACCCCCAGTCAACTGATCTGGGTTTAATTCATCACCGTTCTTTAGCTCACTCCGCCACCCCAGTTCAGACATGGCCATATGCAAATCAGTCTGACCCTGTGCCACATGGGAACAGTCCAGCCCGAACTGCCAAGCCATGTCTTCGCTGGACCGGAATCAAGCTTCCCAGGACCGGTTTCTGGCATTAAAGCCGTCTTCAGCCGGGCTTGCTTGACTCTAGTGGCAAAGTCAGCAAGGGACTCACGTCTGAGCATACCCTGCCAGCTTAGGGCGAGCAAAGAAAAACCAAAGGTGATGATGGACGGAGCGTTGACAATACAAACACTCACCCCCAGTCAACTGATCTGGGTTTAATCCATCACCGTTCTTTATCTCACTCTGCCACCCCAGTTCAGATATGGCCATATGCAAATCAGTCTGACCCTGTGCCTCATGGGAACAGTCCAGCCCGAACTACCAAGCCATGTCTTCCCTGGACCGGAATCAAGCTTCCCAAGACCGGTTTCTGGCATTACAGCTGTCTGCAGCCGGGCTTGCTTGACTCCAGTGGCAAAGTGAGCAAGGGACTCACGTCTGAGCATACCCTGCAAGCTTAGGGCGAACAAAGAAAAACCAAATGTGATGATGGACGGAGCGTTGACAATACAAACACTCACCCCCAGTCAACTGATCTGGGTTTAATCCATCACCGTTCCTTAGCTCACTCCGCCACCCCAGTTCAGACATGGCCGTATGCAAATCAGTCTGACCCTGTGCCTCATTGGAACAGTCCAGCCCGAACTGCCAAGCCATGTCTTCCCTGGACCGGAATCAAGCTTCCCAGGACCGGTTTCTGGCATTACAGCCGTCTTCAGCCGGGCTTGCTTTACTCCAGTGGCAAAGTGAGCAAGGGACTCACGTCTGAGCATACCCTGCCAGCTTAGGGCGAACAAAGAAAAACCAAAGGTGATGATGGACGGAGCGTTGACAATACAAACACTCACCCCCAGTCAACTGATCTGGGTTTGATCCATCACCGTTCTTTAGCTCACTCCGCCACCACAGTTCAGACATGACCATATGCAAATCAGTCTGACCCTGTGCCTCATGGGAACTGTCCAGCCCGAACTGCCAAGCCATGTCTTCCCTGGACCGGAATGAAGCTTCCCAGCACCGGAAACAAGCTTCCCAGGACCGATTTCTGGCATTACAGCCGTCTTCAGCCTGGCTTGCTTGATTCCAGTGGCAAAGTGAGCAAGGGACTCACGTCTGAGCATACCCTGCCAGCTTAGGGCGAATAAAGAAAAACCAAAGGTGATGATGGACGGAGCGTTGACAATACAAACACTCACCCCCAGTCAACTGATCTGGGTTTAATTCATCACCGTTCTTTAGCTCACTCCGCCACCCCAGTTCAGACATGGCCATATGCAAATCAGTCTGACCCTGTGCCTCATGGGAACAGTCCAGCCCGAACTGCCAAGCCATGTCTTGCCTGGACCGGAATCAAGCTTCCCAGAACCGGTTTCTGGCATTACAGCCGTCTTCAGCCGGGCTTGCTTTACTCCAGTGGCAAAGTGAGCAAGGGACACACGTCTCAGCATACCCTGCCAGCTTAGGGCGAATAAAGAAAAACCAAAGGTTATGATGGACGGAGCGTTGACAATACAAACACTCACCCCCAGTCAACTGATCTGGGTTTAATCCATCACCGTTCTTTAGCTCACTCCGTCACCCCAGTTCAGACATGGCCATATGCAAATCAGTCTGACCCTGTGCCTCATGGGAACAGTCCAGCCCGAACTGCCAAGCCATGTCTTCCCTGGACCGGAATCAAGCTTCTCAGGACCGGTTTCTGGCATTACAGCCGTCTTCAGCCGGGCTTGCTTGACTCTAGTGGCAAAGTGAGCAAGGGACTTACGTCTGAGCATACCCTGCCAGCTTAGGGCGAACAAAGAAAAACCAAAGGTGATGATGGACGGAGCGTTGACAATACAAACACTCACCCCCAGTCAACTGATCTGGGTTTAATCCATCACCGTTCTTTAGCTCACTCCGCCACCCCAGTTCAGACATGCAAATCAGTCTGACCCTGTGCCTCATGGGAACAGTCCAGCCCGAACTGCCAAGCCATGTCTTCCCTGGACCGGAATCAAGCTTCCCAGGACCGGTTTCTGGCATTATAGCCGTCTTCAGCCGGACTTGCTTTACTCCAGTGGCAAAGTGATTAAGGGACTCACGTCTGAGCATACCCTGCCAGCTTAGGGTGAACAAAGAAAAACCAAAGGTTATGATGGACGGAGCGTTGACAATACAAACACTCACCCCCAGTCAACTGATCTGGGTTTAATCCATCACCGTTCTTTAGCTCACTCCGCCACCCCAGTTCAGACATGGCCATATGCAAATCAGTCTGACCCTGTGCCTCATGGGAACAGTCCAGTCCGAACTGCCAAGCCATGTCTTCCCTGGACCGGAATCAAGCTTCCCAGGACTGGTTTCTGGCATTACAGCCGTCTTGAGCCGGGCTTGCTTGACTCCAGTGGCAAAGTGAGCAAGGGACTCACGTCTGAGCATACCCTGCCAGCTTAGGGCGAACAAAGAAAAACCAAAGGTGATGATGGACGGAGCGTTGACAATACAAACACTCACCCCCAGTCAACTGATCTGGGTTTAATCCATCACGGTTCTTTAGCTCACTCCGCCACCCCAGTTCAGACGTGGCCATATGCAAATCAGTCTGACCCTGTGCCTCATGGGAACAGTCCAGCCCGAACTGCCAAGCCATGTCTTCCCTGGACCAGAATCAAGCTTCCCAGGACCGGTTTCTGGCATTACAGCCGTTTTCAGCCGGCCTTGCTTGACTCCAGTGGCAAAGTGAGCAAGGGACTCACGTCTGAGCATACCCTGCCAGCTTAGGGCGAACAAAGAAAAACCAAAGGTGATGATGGACGGAGCGTTGACAATACAAACACTCACCCCAGTCAACTGATCTGGGTTTAATCCATCACCGTTCTTTGGCTCACTCCGCCTCCCCAGTTCAGACATGGCCATATGCAAATCAGTCTGACCCTGTGCCTCATGGGAACAGCCCAGCCCGAACTGCCAAGCCATGTCTTCTCTGGACCGGAATCAAGCTTCCCAGGACCGGTTTCTGGCATTAAAGCCGTCTTCAGCCGGGCTTGCTTGACTCCAGTGGCAAAGTCAGCAATTGACTCACGTCTGAGCATACCCTGCCAGCTTAGGGCGAGCAAAGAAAAACCAAAGGTGATGATGGACGGAGCGTTGACAATACAAACACTCACCCCCAGTCAACTGATCTGGGTTTAATCCATCACCGTTCTTTATCTCACTCTGCCACCCCAGTTCAGACATGGCCATATGCAAATCAGTCTGACCCTGTGCCTCATGGGAACAGTCCAGCCCGAACTACCAAGCCATGTCTTCCCTGGACCGGAATCAAGCTTCCCAAGACCGGTTTCTGGCATTACAGCTGTCTTCAGCCGGGCTTGCTTGACTCCAGTGGCAAAGTGAGCAAGGGACTCACGTCTGAGCATACCCTGCAAGCTTAGGGCGAACAAAGAAAAACCAAAGGTGATGATGGACGGAGCGTTCACAATACAAACACTCACCCCCAGTCAACTGATCTGGGTTTAATCCATTACCGTTCTTTAGCTCACTCCGCCACCCCAGTTAAGACATGGCCATATGCAAATCGGTCTGACCCTGTGCCTCATGGGAACAGTCCAGCCCGAACTGCCAAGCCATATCTTCCCTGTACCGGAATCAAGCTTCCCAGGACCGGTTTCTGGCATTACAGCCGTCTTCAGCCTGGCTTGCTTGACTCCAGTGGCAAAGTGAGCAAGGGACTCATGTCTGAGCATACCCTGCCAGCTTAGGGCGAAGAAAGAAAAACCAAAGGTGATGATGGACGGAGCGTTGACAATACAAACACTCACCCCCAGTCAACTGATCTGGGTTTAATCCATCACCGTTCTTTAGCTCACTCTGCCACCCCAGTTCAGACATGGCCATATGCAAATCAGTCTGACCCTGTGCCTCATGGGAACAGTCCAGCCCGAACTACCAAGCCATGTCTTCCCTGGACCGGAATCAAGCTTCCCAAGACCGGTTTATGGCATTACAGCTGTCTTCAGCCGGGCTTGCTTGACTCCAGTGGCAAAGTGAGCAAGGGACTCACGTCTGAGCATACCCTGCAAGCTTAGGGGGAACAAAGAAAAACCAAAGGTGATGATGGACGGAGCGTTCACAATATAAACACTCACCCCCAGTCAACTGATCTGGGTTTAATCCATCACCGTTCTTTAGCTCACTCCGCCACCCCAGTTCAGACATGGCCATATGCAAATCAGTCTGACCCTGTGCCTCATGGGAACAGTCCAGCCCGAACTGCCAAGCCATATCTTCCCTGTACCGGAATCAAGCTTCCCAGGACCGGTTTCTGGCATTACAGCTGTCTTCAGCCTGGCTTGCTTGACTCCAGTGGCAAAGTGAGCAAGGGACTCATGTCTGAGCATACCCTGCCAGCTTAGGGCGAAGAAAGAAAAACCAAAGGTGATGATGGACGGAGCGTTGACAATACAAACACTCACCCCCAGTCAACTGATCTGGGTTTAATCCATCACCGTTCTTTAGCTCACTCCGCCACCCCAGTTCATACATGGCCATATGCAAATCAGTCTGACCCTGTGCCTCATGGGAACAGTCCAGCCCGAACTGCCAAGCCATGTCTTCCCTGGACCGGAATCAAGCTTCCCAAGACCGGTTTCTGGCATTACAGCCGTCTTCAGCCGGGCTTGCTTTACTCCAGTGGCAAAGTGAGCAAGGGACTCACGTCTGAGCATACCCTGCCAGCTTAGGGCGAACAAAGAAAAACCAAAGGTGATGATGGACCGAGCGTTGACAATACAAACACTCACCCCCAGTCAACTGATCTGGGTTTAATCCATCACCATTCTTTAGCTCACTCCGCCACCCCAGTTCAGACATGACCATATGCAAATCAGTCTGACCCTGTGCCTCATGGGAACAGTCCAGCCCGAACTGCCAAGCCATGTCTTCCCTGGACCGGAATCAAGCTTCTCAGGACCGGTTTCTGGCATTACAGCTGTCTTCAGCCGGGCTTGCTTGACTCCAGTGGTAAAGTGAGCAAGGGACTCAAGTCTGAGCATACCCTGCCAGCTTAGGGCGAACAAAGAAAAACCAAAGGTGATGATGGATGGAGCGTTGACAATACAAACACTCACCCCCAGTCAACTGATCTGGGTTTAATCCATCACCGTTCTTTAGCTCACTCCGCCACCCCAGTTCAGACATGACCATATGCAAATCAGTCTGACCCTGTGCCTCATGGGAACAGTCCAGCCCGAACTGCCAAGCCATGTCTTCCCTGGACCGGAATCAAGCTTCTCAGGACCGGAATCAAGCTTCCCAGGACCGGTTTCTGGCATTACAGCCGTCTTCAGCCGGGCTTGCTTGACTCCAGTGGCAAAGTAAGCAAGGGACTCACGTCTGAGCATACCCTGCCAGCTAAGGGCGAACAAAGAAAAACTAAAGGTGATGATGGATGGAGCGTTGACAATGCAAACACTCACCCCCATTCAACTGATCTGGGTTTAATCCATCACCGTTCTTTAGCTCACTCCGCCACCCCAGTTCAGACATGGCCATATGCAAATCAGTCTGACCCTGTGCCTCATGGGAACAGTCCAGCCCGAACTGCCAAGCCATGTCTTCCCTGGACCGGAAACAAGCTTCCCAGGACCGATTTCTGGCATTACAGCCGTCTTCAGCCTGGCTTGCTTGATTCCAGTGGCAAAGTGAGCAAGGGACTCACGTCTGAGCATACCCTGCCAGCTTAGGGCGAATAAAGAAAAACCAAAGGTGATGATGGACGGAGCGTTGACAATACAAACACTCACCCCCAGTCAACTGATCTGGGTTTAATTCATCACCGTTCTTTAGCTCACTCCGCCACCCCAGTTCAGACATGGCCATATGCAAATCAGTCTGACCCTGTGCCTCATGGGAACAGTCCAGCCCGAACTGCCAAGCCATGTCTTGCCTGGACCGGAATCAAGCTTCCCAGAACCGGTTTCTGGCATTACAGCCGTCTTCAGCCGGGCTTGCTTGACTCCAGTGGCAAAGTGAGCAAGGGACTCACGTTTGAGCATACCCTGCCAGCTTAGGGCGAACAAAGAAAAACCAAAGGTGATGATGGACGGAGCGTTGACAATACAAACACTCACCCCCAGTCAACTGATCTGGGTTCAATCCATCACCGTTCTTTAGCTCACTCCGCCACCCCAGTTCAGACATGGCCATATGCAAATCAGTCTGACCCTGTGCCTCATGGGAACAGTCCAGCCCAAACTGCCAAGCCATGTCTTCCCTGGACCGGAATCAAGCTTCTCAGGACCGGTTTCTGGCAATACAGCTGTCTTCAGCCGGGCTTGCTTGACTCCAGTGGCAAAGTGAGCAAGGGACTCACGCCTGAGCATACCCTGCCAGCTTAGGGCAAACAAAGAAAAACCAAAGGTGATGATGGACCGAGCGTTGACAATACAAACACTCACCCCCAGTCAACTGATCTGGGTTTAATCCATCACCGTTCTTTAGCTCACTCCGCCACCCCTGTTCAGACATGGCCATATGCAAATCAGTCTGACCCTGTGCCTCATGGGAACAGTCCAGCCCGAACTGCCAAGCCATGTCTTCCCTGGACCGGAATCAAGCTTCCCAGGACCGGTTTCTGGCATTACAGCCGTCTTCAGCCGGGCTTGCTTTACTCCAGTGGCAATCGAGCAAGGGACACACGTCTCAGCATACCCTGCCAGCTTAGGGCGAACAAAGAAAAACCAAAGGTTATGATGGACGGAGCGTTGACAATACAAACACTCACCCCCAGTCAACTGATCTGGGTTTAATCCATCACCGTTCTTTAGCTCACTCCGTCACCCCAGTTCAGACATGGCCATATGCAAATCAGTCTGACCCTGTGCCTCATGGGAACAGTCCAGCCCGAACTGCCAAGCCATGTCTTCCCTGGACCGGAATCAAGCTTCTCAGGACCGGTTTCTGCCATTACAGCCGTCTTCAGCCGGGCTTGCTTGACTCTAGTGGCAAAGTGAGCAAGGGACTTACGTCTGAGCATACCCTGCCAGCTTAGGGCGAACAAAGAAAAACCAAAGGTGATGATGGACGGAGCGTTGACAATACAAACACTCACCCCCAGTCAACTGATCTGGGTTTAATCCATCACCGTTCTTTAGCTCACTCCGCCACCCCAGTTCAGACATGGCCATATGCAAATCAGTCTGACCCTGTGCCTCATGGGAACAGTCCAGCCAGAACTGCCAAGCCATGTCTTCCCTGGACCGGAAACAAGCTTCCCAGGACCGGTTTCTGGCATTACAGCCGTCTTCAGCCTGGCTTGCTTGATTCCAGTGGCAAAGTGAGCAAGGGACTCACGTCTGAGCATACCCTGCCAGCTTAGGGCGAATAAAGAAAAACCAAAGGTGATGATGGACGGAGCGTTGACAATACAAACACTCAACCCCAGTCAACTGATCTGGGTTTAATCCATCACCGTTCTTTAGCTCACTCCGCCACCCCAGTTCAGACATGACCATATGCAAATCAGTCTGACCCTGTGCCTCATGGGAACAGTCCAGCCCGAACTGCCAAGCCATGTCTTCCCTGGACCGGGATCAAGCTTCCCAGGACCGGTTTCTGGCATTACAGCCGTCTTCAGCCGGGCTTGCTTGACTCCAGTGGCAAAGTAAGCAAGGGACTCACGTCTGAGCATACCCGGCCAGCTTAGGGCGAACAAAGAAAAACCAAAGGTGATGATGGATGGAGCGTTGACAATGCAAACACTCACCCCCAGTCAACTGATCTGGGTTTAATCCATCACCGTTCTTTAGCTCACTCCGCCACCCCAGTTCAGACATGGCCATATGCAAATCAGTCTGACCCTGTGCCTCATGGGAACAGTCCAGCCCAAACTGCCAAGCCATGTCTTCCCTGGACCGGAATCAAGCTTCTCAGGACCGGAATCAAGCTTCCCAGGACCGGTTTCTGGCATTACAGCCGTCTTCAGCCGGGCTTGCTTGACTCCAGTGGCAAAGTAAGCAAGGGACTCACGTCTGAGCATACCCTGCCAGCTAAGGGCGAACAAAGAAAAACTAAAGGTGATGATGGATGGAGCGTTGACAATGCAAACACTCACCCCCATTCAACTGATCTGGGTTTAATCCATCACCGTTCTTTAGCTCACTCCGCCACCCCAGTTCAGACATGGCCATATGCAAATCAGTCTGACCCTGTGCCTCATGGGAACAGTCCAGCCCGAACTGCCAAGCCATGTCTTCCCTGGACCGGAAACATGCTTCCCAGGACCGATTTCTGGCATTACAGCCGTCTTCAGCCTGGCTTGCTTGATTCCAGTGGCAAAGTGAGCAAGGGACTCACGTCTGAGCATACCCTGCCAGCTTAGGGCGAATAAAGAAAAACCAAAGGTGATGATGGACGGAGCGTTGACAATACAAACACTCACCCCCAGTCAACTGATCTGGGTTTAATTCATCACCGTTCTTTAGCTCACTCCGCCACCCCAGTTCAGACATGGCCATATGCAAATCAGTCTGACCCTGTGCCTCATGGGAACAGTCCAGCCCGAACTGCCAAGCCATGTCTTGCCTGGACCGGAATCAAGCTTCCCAGAACCGGTTTCTGGCATTACAGCCGTCTTCAGCCGGGCTTGCTTGACTCCAGTGGCAAAGTGAGCAAGGGACTCACGTTTGAGCATACCCTGCCAGCTTAGGGCGAACAAAGAAAAACCAAAGGTGATGATGGACGGAGCGTTGACAATACAAACACTCACCCCCAGTCAACTGATCTGGGTTCAATCCATCACCGTTCTTTAGCTCACTCCGCCACCCCAGTTCAGACATGGCCATATGCAAATCAGTCTGACCCTGTGCCTCATGGGAACAGTCCAGCCCAAACTGCCAAGCCATGTCTTCCCTGGACCGGAATCAAGCTTCTCAGGACCGGTTTCTGGCAATACAGCTGTCTTCAGCCGGGCTTGCTTGACTCCAGTGGCAAAGTGAGCAAGGGACTCACGCCTGAGCATACCCTGCCAGCTTAGGGCAAACAAAGAAAAACCAAAGGTGATGATGGACCGAGCGTTGACAATACAAACACTCACCCCCAGTCAACTGATCTGGGTTTAATCCATCACCGTTCTTTAGCTCACTCCGCCACCCCTGTTCAGACATGGCCATATGCAAATCAGTCTGACCCTGTGCCTCATGGGAACAGTCCAGTCCGAACTGCCAAGCCATGTCTTCCCTGGACCGGAATCAAGCTTCCCAGGACCGGTTTCTGGCATTACAGCCGTCTTCAGCCGGGCTTGCTTGACTCCAGTGGCAAAGTGAGCAAGGGACTCACGTCTGAGCATACCCTGCCAGCTTAGGGCGAACAAAGAAAAACCAAAGGTGATGATGGACGGAGCGTTGACAATTCAAACACTCACCCCCAGTCAACTGATCTGGGTTTAATCCATCACCGTTCTTTAGCTCACTCCGCCACCCCAGTTCAGACATGGCCATATGCAAATCAGTCTGACCCTGTGCCTCATGGGAACAGTCCAGCCCAAACTGCCAAGCCATGTCTTCCCTGGACCGGAATCAAGCTTCCCAGGACCGGTTTCTGGCATTACAGCCGTCTTCAGCCGGGCTTGCTTTACTCCAGTGGCAATCGAGCAAGGGACACACGTCTCAGCATACCCTGCCAGCTTAGGGCGAACAAAGAAAAACCAAAGGTTATGATGGACGGAGCGTTGACAATACAAACACTCACCCCCAGTCAACTGATCTGGGTTTAATCCATCACCGTTCTTTAGCTCACTCCGTCACCCCAGTTCAGACATGGCCATATGCAAATCAGTCTGACCCTGTGCCTCATGGGAACAGTCCAGCCCGAACTGCCAAGCCATGTCTTCCCTGGACCGGAATCAAGCTTCCCAAGACCGGTTTCTGGCATTACAGCCGTCTTCAGCCGGGCTTGCTTTACTCCAGTGGCAAAGTGAGCAAGGGACTCACGTCTGAGCATACCCTGCCAGCTTAGGGCGAACAAAGAAAAACCAAAGGTGATGATGGACCGAGCGTTGACAATACAAACACTCACCCCCAGTCAACTGATCTGGGTTTAATCCATCACCATTCTTTAGCTCACTCCGCCACCCCAGTTCAGACATGACCATATGCAAATCAGTCTGACCCTGTGCCTCATGGGAACAGTCCAGCCCGAACTGCCAAGCCATGTCTTCCCTGGACCGGAATCAAGCTTCTCAGGACCGGTTTCTGGCATTACAGCTGTCTTCAGCCGGGCTTGCTTGACTCCAGTGGTAAAGTGAGCAAGGGACTCAAGTCTGAGCATACCCTGCCAGCTTAGGGCGAACAAAGAAAAACCAAAGGTGATGATGGATGGAGCGTTGACAATACAAACACTCACCCCCAGTCAACTGATCTGGGTTTAATCCATCACCGTTCTTTAGCTCACTCCGCCACCCCAGTTCAGACATGACCATATGCAAATCAGTCTGACCCTGTGCCTCATGGGAACAGTCCAGCCCGAACTGCCAAGCCATGTCTTCCCTGGACCGGAATCAAGCTTCTCAGGACCGGAATCAAGCTTCCCAGGACCGGTTTCTGGCATTACAGCCGTCTTCAGCCGGGCTTGCTTGACTCCAGTGGCAAAGTAAGCAAGGGACTCACGTCTGAGCATACCCTGCCAGCTAAGGGTGAACAAAGAAAAACTAAAGGTGATGATGGATGGAGCGTTGACAATGCAAACACTCACCCCCATTCAACTGATCTGGGTTTAATCCATGACCGTTCTTTAGCTCACTCCGCCACCCCAGTTCAGACATGGCCATATGCAAATCAGTCTGACCCTGTGCCTCATGGGAACAGTCCAGCCCGAACTGCCAAGCCATGTCTTCCCTGGACCGGAAACAAGCTTCCCAGGACCGATTTCTGGCATTACAGCCGTCTTCAGCCTGGCTTGCTTGATTCCAGTGGCAAAGTGAGCAAGGGACTCACGTCTGAGCATACCCTGCCAGCTTAGGGCGAATAAAGAAAAACCAAAGGTGATGATGGACGGAGCGTTGACAATACAAACACTCACCCCCAGTCAACTGATCTGGGTTTAATTCATCACCGTTCTTTAGCTCACTCCGCCACCCCAGTTCAGACATGGCCATATGCAAATCAGTCTGACCCTGTGCCTCATGGGAACAGTCCAGCCCGAACTGCCAAGCCATGTCTTGCCTGGACCGGAATCAAGCTTCCCAGAACCGGTTTCTGGCATTACAGCCGTCTTCAGCCGGGCTTGCTTGACTCCAGTGGCAAAGTGAGCAAGGGACTCACGTCTGAGCATACCCTGCCAGCTTAGGGCGAACAAAGAAAAACCAAAGGTGATGATGGACCGAGCGTTGACAATACAAACACTCACCCCCAGTCAACTGATCTGGGTTTAATCCATCACCATTCTTTAGCTCACTCCGCCACCCCAGTTCAGACATGACCATATGCAAATCAGTCTGACCCTGTGCCTCATGGGAACAGTCCAGCCCGAACTGCCAAGCCATGTCTTCCCTGGACCGGAATCAAGCTTCCCAAGACCGGTTTCTGGCATTACAGCCGTCTTCAGCCGGGCTTGCTTTACTCCAGTGGCAAAGTGAGCAAGGGACTCACGTCTGAGCATACCCTGCCAGCTTAGGGCGAACAAAGAAAAACCAAAGGTGATGATGGACCGAGCGTTGACAATACAAACACTCACCCCCAGTCAACTGATCTGGGTTTAATCCATCACCATTCTTTAGCTCACTCCGCCACCCCAGTTCAGACATGACCATATGCAAATCAGTCTGACCCTGTGCCTCATGGGAACAGTCCAGCCCGAACTGCCAAGCCATGTCTTCCCTGGACCGGAATCAAGCTTCTCAGGACCGGTTTCTGGCATTACAGCTGTCTTCAGCCGGGCTTGCTTGACTCCAGTGGTAAAGTGAGCAAGGGACTCAAGTCTGAGCATACCCTGCCAGCTTAGGGCGAACAAAGAAAAACCAAAGGTGATGATGGATGGAGCGTTGACAATACAAACACTCACCCCCAGTCAACTGATCTGGGTTTAATCCATCACCGTTCTTTAGCTCACTCCGCCACCCCAGTTCAGACATGACCATATGCAAATCAGTCTGACCCTGTGCCTCATGGGAACAGTCCAGCCCGAACTGCCAAGCCATGTCTTCCCTGGACCGGAATCAAGCTTCTCAGGACCGGAATCAAGCTTCCCAGGACCGGTTTCTGGCATTACAGCCGTCTTCAGCCGGGCTTGCTTGACTCCAGTGGCAAAGTAAGCAAGGGACTCACGTCTGAGCATACCCTGCCAGCTAAGGGCGAACAAAGAAAAACTAAAGGTGATGATGGATGGAGCGTTGACAATGCAAACACTCACCCCCATTCAACTGATCTGGGTTTAATCCATCACCGTTCTTTAGCTCACTCCGCCACCCCAGTTCAGACATGGCCATATGCAAATCAGTCTGACCCTGTGCCTCATGGGAACAGTCCAGCCCGAACTGCCAAGCCATGTCTTCCCTGGACCGGAAACAAGCTTCCCAGGACCGATTTCTGGCATTACAGCCGTCTTCAGCCTGGCTTGCTTGATTCCAGTGGCAAAGTGAGCAAGGGACTCACGTCTGAGCATACCCTGCCAGCTTAGGGCGAATAAAGAAAAACCAAAGGTGATGATGGACGGAGCGTTGACAATACAAACACTCACCCCCAGTCAACTGATCTGGGTTTAATTCATCACCGTTCTTTAGCTCACTCCGCCACCCCAGTTCAGACATGGCCATATGCAAATCAGTCTGACCCTGTGCCTCATGGGAACAGTCCAGCCCGAACTGCCAAGCCATGTCTTGCCTGGACCGGAATCAAGCTTCCCAGAACCGGTTTCTGGCATTACAGCCGTCTTCAGCCGGGCTTGCTTGACTCCAGTGGCAAAGTGAGCAAGGGACTCACGTTTGAGCATACCCTGCCAGCTTAGGGCGAACAAAGAAAAACCAAAGGTGATGATGGACGGAGCGTTGACAATACAAACACTCACCCCCAGTCAACTGATCTGGGTTCAATCCATCACCGTTCTTTAGCTCACTCCGCCACCCCAGTTCAGACATGGCCATATGCAAATCAGTCTGACCCTGTGCCTCATGGGAACAGTCCAGCCCAAACTGCCAAGCCATGTCTTCCCTGGACCGGAATCAAGCTTCTCAGGACCGGTTTCTGGCAATACAGCTGTCTTCAGCCGGGCTTGCTTGACTCCAGTGGCAAAGTGAGCAAGGGACTCACGCCTGAGCATACCCTGCCAGCTTAGGGCAAACAAAGAAAAACCAAAGGTGATGATGGACCGAGCGTTGACAATACAAACACTCACCCCCAGTCAACTGATCTGGGTTTAATCCATCACCGTTCTTTAGCTCACTCCGCCACCCCTGTTCAGACATGGCCATATGCAAATCAGTCTGACCCTGTGCCTCATGGGAACAGTCCAGCCCGAACTGCCAAGCCATGTCTTCCCTGGACCGGAATCAAGCTTCCCAGGACCGGTTTCTGGCATTACAGCCGTCTTCAGCCGGGCTTGCTTTACTCCAGTGGCAATCGAGCAAGGGACACACGTCTCAGCATACCCTGCCAGCTTAGGGCGAACAAAGAAAAACCAAAGGTTATGATGGACGGAGCGTTGACAATACAAACACTCACCCCCAGTCAACTGATCTGGGTTTAATCCATCACCGTTCTTTAGCTCACTCCGTCACCCCAGTTCAGACATGGCCATATGCAAATCAGTCTGACCCTGTGCCTCATGGGAACAGTCCAGCCCGAACTGCCAAGCCATGTCTTCCCTGGACCGGAATCAAGCTTCTCAGGACCGGTTTCTGCCATTACAGCCGTCTTCAGCCGGGCTTGCTTGACTCTAGTGGCAAAGTGAGCAAGGGACTTACGTCTGAGCATACCCTGCCAGCTTAGGGCGAACAAAGAAAAACCAAAGGTGATGATGGACGGAGCGTTGACAATACAAACACTCACCCCCAGTCAACTGATCTGGGTTTAATCCATCACCGTTCTTTAGCTCACTCCGCCACCCCAGTTCAGACATGGCCATATGCAAATCAGTCTGACCCTGTGCCTCATGGGAACAGTCCAGCCAGAACTGCCAAGCCATGTCTTCCCTGGACCGGAAACAAGCTTCCCAGGACCGGTTTCTGGCATTACAGCCGTCTTCAGCCTGGCTTGCTTGATTCCAGTGGCAAAGTGAGCAAGGGACTCACGTCTGAGCATACCCTGCCAGCTTAGGGCGAATAAAGAAAAACCAAAGGTGATGATGGACGGAGCGTTGACAATACAAACACTCAACCCCAGTCAACTGATCTGGGTTTAATCCATCACCGTTCTTTAGCTCACTCCGCCACCCCAGTTCAGACATGACCATATGCAAATCAGTCTGACCCTGTGCCTCATGGGAACAGTCCAGCCCGAACTGCCAAGCCATGTCTTCCCTGGACCGGGATCAAGCTTCCCAGGACCGGTTTCTGGCATTACAGCCGTCTTCAGCCGGGCTTGCTTGACTCCAGTGGCAAAGTAAGCAAGGGACTCACGTCTGAGCATACCCGGCCAGCTTAGGGCGAACAAAGAAAAACCAAAGGTGATGATGGATGGAGCGTTGACAATGCAAACACTCACCCCCAGTCAACTGATCTGGGTTTAATCCATCACCGTTCTTTAGCTCACTCCGCCACCCCAGTTCAGACATGGCCATATGCAAATCAGTCTGACCCTGTGCCTCATGGGAACAGTCCAGCCCAAACTGCCAAGCCATGTCTTCCCTGGACCGGAATCAAGCTTCTCAGGACCGGAATCAAGCTTCCCAGGACCGGTTTCTGGCATTACAGCCGTCTTCAGCCGGGCTTGCTTGACTCCAGTGGCAAAGTAAGCAAGGGACTCACGTCTGAGCATACCCTGCCAGCTAAGGGCGAACAAAGAAAAACTAAAGGTGATGATGGATGGAGCGTTGACAATGCAAACACTCACCCCCATTCAACTGATCTGGGTTTAATCCATCACCGTTCTTTAGCTCACTCCGCCACCCCAGTTCAGACATGGCCATATGCAAATCAGTCTGACCCTGTGCCTCATGGGAACAGTCCAGCCCGAACTGCCAAGCCATGTCTTCCCTGGACCGGAAACAAGCTTCCCAGGACCGATTTCTGGCATTACAGCCGTCTTCAGCCTGGCTTGCTTGATTCCAGTGGCAAAGTGAGCAAGGGACTCACGTCTGAGCATACCCTGCCAGCTTAGGGCGAATAAAGAAAAACCAAAGGTGATGATGGACGGAGCGTTGACAATACAAACACTCACCCCCAGTCAACTGATCTGGGTTTAATTCATCACCGTTCTTTAGCTCACTCCGCCACCCCAGTTCAGACATGGCCATATGCAAATCAGTCTGACCCTGTGCCTCATGGGAACAGTCCAGCCCGAACTGCCAAGCCATGTCTTGCCTGGACCGGAATCAAGCTTCCCAGAACCGGTTTCTGGCATTACAGCCGTCTTCAGCCGGGCTTGCTTGACTCCAGTGGCAAAGTGAGCAAGGGACTCACGTTTGAGCATACCCTGCCAGCTTAGGGCGAACAAAGAAAAACCAAAGGTGATGATGGACGGAGCGTTGACAATACAAACACTCACCCCCAGTCAACTGATCTGGGTTCAATCCATCACCGTTCTTTAGCTCACTCCGCCACCCCAGTTCAGACATGGCCATATGCAAATCAGTCTGACCCTGTGCCTCATGGGAACAGTCCAGCCCAAACTGCCAAGCCATGTCTTCCCTGGACCGGAATCAAGCTTCTCAGGACCGGTTTCTGGCAATACAGCTGTCTTCAGCCGGGCTTGCTTGACTCCAGTGGCAAAGTGAGCAAGGGACTCACGCCTGAGCATACCCTGCCAGCTTAGGGCAAACAAAGAAAAACCAAAGGTGATGATGGACCGAGCGTTGACAATACAAACACTCACCCCCAGTCAACTGATCTGGGTTTAATCCATCACCGTTCTTTAGCTCACTCCGCCACCCCTGTTCAGACATGGCCATATGCAAATCAGTCTGACCCTGTGCCTCATGGGAACAGTCCAGTCCGAACTGCCAAGCCATGTCTTCCCTGGACCGGAATCAAGCTTCCCAGGACCGGTTTCTGGCATTACAGCCGTCTTCAGCCGGGCTTGCTTGACTCCAGTGGCAAAGTGAGCAAGGGACTCACGTCTGAGCATACCCTGCCAGCTTAGGGCGAACAAAGAAAAACCAAAGGTGATGATGGACGGAGCGTTGACAATTCAAACACTCACCCCCAGTCAACTGATCTGGGTTTAATCCATCACCGTTCTTTAGCTCACTCCGCCACCCCAGTTCAGACATGGCCATATGCAAATCAGTCTGACCCTGTGCCTCATGGGAACAGTCCAGCCCAAACTGCCAAGCCATGTCTTCCCTGGACCGGAATCAAGCTTCCCAGGACCGGTTTCTGGCATTACAGCCGTCTTCAGCCGGGCTTGCTTTACTCCAGTGGCAATCGAGCAAGGGACACACGTCTCAGCATACCCTGCCAGCTTAGGGCGAACAAAGAAAAACCAAAGGTTATGATGGACGGAGCGTTGACAATACAAACACTCACCCCCAGTCAACTGATCTGGGTTTAATCCATCACCGTTCTTTAGCTCACTCCGTCACCCCAGTTCAGACATGGCCATATGCAAATCAGTCTGACCCTGTGCCTCATGGGAACAGTCCAGCCCGAACTGCCAAGCCATGTCTTCCCTGGACCGGAATCAAGCTTCCCAAGACCGGTTTCTGGCATTACAGCCGTCTTCAGCCGGGCTTGCTTTACTCCAGTGGCAAAGTGAGCAAGGGACTCACGTCTGAGCATACCCTGCCAGCTTAGGGCGAACAAAGAAAAACCAAAGGTGATGATGGACCGAGCGTTGACAATACAAACACTCACCCCCAGTCAACTGATCTGGGTTTAATCCATCACCATTCTTTAGCTCACTCCGCCACCCCAGTTCAGACATGACCATATGCAAATCAGTCTGACCCTGTGCCTCATGGGAACAGTCCAGCCCGAACTGCCAAGCCATGTCTTCCCTGGACCGGAATCAAGCTTCTCAGGACCGGTTTCTGGCATTACAGCTGTCTTCAGCCGGGCTTGCTTGACTCCAGTGGTAAAGTGAGCAAGGGACTCAAGTCTGAGCATACCCTGCCAGCTTAGGGCGAACAAAGAAAAACCAAAGGTGATGATGGATGGAGCGTTGACAATACAAACACTCACCCCCAGTCAACTGATCTGGGTTTAATCCATCACCGTTCTTTAGCTCACTCCGCCACCCCAGTTCAGACATGACCATATGCAAATCAGTCTGACCCTGTGCCTCATGGGAACAGTCCAGCCCGAACTGCCAAGCCATGTCTTCCCTGGACCGGAATCAAGCTTCTCAGGACCGGAATCAAGCTTCCCAGGACCGGTTTCTGGCATTACAGCCGTCTTCAGCCGGGCTTGCTTGACTCCAGTGGCAAAGTAAGCAAGGGACTCACGTCTGAGCATACCCTGCCAGCTAAGGGTGAACAAAGAAAAACTAAAGGTGATGATGGATGGAGCGTTGACAATGCAAACACTCACCCCCATTCAACTGATCTGGGTTTAATCCATGACCGTTCTTTAGCTCACTCCGCCACCCCAGTTCAGACATGGCCATATGCAAATCAGTCTGACCCTGTGCCTCATGGGAACAGTCCAGCCCGAACTGCCAAGCCATGTCTTCCCTGGACCGGAAACAAGCTTCCCAGGACCGATTTCTGGCATTACAGCCGTCTTCAGCCTGGCTTGCTTGATTCCAGTGGCAAAGTGAGCAAGGGACTCACGTCTGAGCATACCCTGCCAGCTTAGGGCGAATAAAGAAAAACCAAAGGTGATGATGGACGGAGCGTTGACAATACAAACACTCACCCCCAGTCAACTGATCTGGGTTTAATTCATCACCGTTCTTTAGCTCACTCCGCCACCCCAGTTCAGACATGGCCATATGCAAATCAGTCTGACCCTGTGCCTCATGGGAACAGTCCAGCCCGAACTGCCAAGCCATGTCTTGCCTGGACCGGAATCAAGCTTCCCAGAACCGGTTTCTGGCATTACAGCCGTCTTCAGCCGGGCTTGCTTGACTCCAGTGGCAAAGTGAGCAAGGGACTCACGTTTGAGCATACCCTGCCAGCTTAGGGCGAACAAAGAAAAACCAAAGGTGATGATGGACGGAGCGTTGACAATACAAACACTCACCCCCAGTCAACTGATCTGGGTTCAATCCATCACCGTTCTTTAGCTCACTCCGCCACCCCAGTTCAGACATGGCCATATGCAAATCAGTCTGACCCTGTGCCTCATGGGAACAGTCCAGCCCAAACTGCCAAGCCATGTCTTCCCTGGACCGGAATCAAGCTTCTCAGGACCGGTTTCTGGCAATACAGCTGTCTTCAGCCGGGCTTGCTTGACTCCAGTGGCAAAGTGAGCAAGGGACTCACGCCTGAGCATACCCTGCCAGCTTAGGGCAAACAAAGAAAAACCAAAGGTGATGATGGACCGAGCGTTGACAATACAAACACTCACCCCCAGTCAACTGATCTGGGTTTAATCCATCACCGTTCTTTAGCTCACTCCGCCACCCCTGTTCAGACATGGCCATATGCAAATCAGTCTGACCCTGTGCCTCATGGGAACAGTCCAGCCCGAACTGCCAAGCCATGTCTTCCCTGGACCGGAATCAAGCTTCCCAGGACCGGTTTCTGGCATTACAGCCGTCTTCAGCCGGGCTTGCTTTACTCCAGTGGCAATCGAGCAAGGGACACACGTCTCAGCATACCCTGCCAGCTTAGGGCGAACAAAGAAAAACCAAAGGTTATGATGGACGGAGCGTTGACAATACAAACACTCACCCCCAGTCAACTGATCTGGGTTTAATCCATCACCGTTCTTTAGCTCACTCCGTCACCCCAGTTCAGACATGGCCATATGCAAATCAGTCTGACCCTGTGCCTCATGGGAACAGTCCAGCCCGAACTGCCAAGCCATGTCTTCCCTGGACCGGAATCAAGCTTCTCAGGACCGGTTTCTGCCATTACAGCCGTCTTCAGCCGGGCTTGCTTGACTCTAGTGGCAAAGTGAGCAAGGGACTTACGTCTGAGCATACCCTGCCAGCTTAGGGCGAACAAAGAAAAACCAAAGGTGATGATGGACGGAGCGTTGACAATACAAACACTCACCCCCAGTCAACTGATCTGGGTTTAATCCATCACCGTTCTTTAGCTCACTCCGCCACCCCAGTTCAGACATGGCCATATGCAAATCAGTCTGACCCTGTGCCTCATGGGAACAGTCCAGCCAGAACTGCCAAGCCATGTCTTCCCTGGACCGGAAACAAGCTTCCCAGGACCGGTTTCTGGCATTACAGCCGTCTTCAGCCTGGCTTGCTTGATTCCAGTGGCAAAGTGAGCAAGGGACTCACGTCTGAGCATACCCTGCCAGCTTAGGGCGAATAAAGAAAAACCAAAGGTGATGATGGACGGAGCGTTGACAATACAAACACTCAACCCCAGTCAACTGATCTGGGTTTAATCCATCACCGTTCTTTAGCTCACTCCGCCACCCCAGTTCAGACATGACCATATGCAAATCAGTCTGACCCTGTGCCTCATGGGAACAGTCCAGCCCGAACTGCCAAGCCATGTCTTCCCTGGACCGGGATCAAGCTTCCCAGGACCGGTTTCTGGCATTACAGCCGTCTTCAGCCGGGCTTGCTTGACTCCAGTGGCAAAGTAAGCAAGGGACTCACGTCTGAGCATACCCGGCCAGCTTAGGGCGAACAAAGAAAAACCAAAGGTGATGATGGATGGAGCGTTGACAATGCAAACACTCACCCCCAGTCAACTGATCTGGGTTTAATCCATCACCGTTCTTTAGCTCACTCCGCCACCCCAGTTCAGACATGGCCATATGCAAATCAGTCTGACCCTGTGCCTCATGGGAACAGTCCAGCCCAAACTGCCAAGCCATGTCTTCCCTGGACCGGAATCAAGCTTCTCAGGACCGGAATCAAGCTTCCCAGGACCGGTTTCTGGCATTACAGCCGTCTTCAGCCGGGCTTGCTTGACTCCAGTGGCAAAGTAAGCAAGGGACTCACGTCTGAGCATACCCTGCCAGCTAAGGGCGAACAAAGAAAAACCAAAGGTGATGATGGATGGAGCGTTGACAATGCAAACACTCACCCCCATTCAACTGATCTGGGTTTAATCCATCACCGTTCTTTAGCTCACTCCGCCACCCCAGTTCAGACATGGCCATATGCAAATCAGTCTGACCCTGTGCCTCATGGGAACAGTCCAGCCCGAACTGCCAAGCCATGTCTTCCCTGGACCGGAAACAAGCTTCCCAGGACCGATTTCTGGCATTACAGCCGTCTTCAGCCTGGCTTGCTTGATTCCAGTGGCAAAGTGAGCAAGGGACTCACGTCTGAGCATACCCTGCCAGCTTAGGGCGAATAAAGAAAAACCAAAGGTGATGATGGACGGAGCGTTGACAATACAAACACTCACCCCCAGTCAACTGATCTGGGTTTAATTCATCACCGTTCTTTAGCTCACTCCGCCACCCCAGTTCAGACATGGCCATATGCAAATCAGTCTGACCCTGTGCCTCATGGGAACAGTCCAGCCCGAACTGCCAAGCCATGTCTTGCCTGGACCGGAATCAAGCTTCCCAGAACCGGTTTCTGGCATTACAGCCGTCTTCAGCCGGGCTTGCTTGACTCCAGTGGCAAAGTGAGCAAGGGACTCACGTTTGAGCATACCCTGCCAGCTTAGGGCGAACAAAGAAAAACCAAAGGTGATGATGGACGGAGCGTTGACAATACAAACACTCACCCCCAGTCAACTGATCTGGGTTCAATCCATCACCGTTCTTTAGCTCACTCCGCCACCCCAGTTCAGACATGGCCATATGCAAATCAGTCTGACCCTGTGCCTCATGGGAACAGTCCAGCCCAAACTGCCAAGCCATGTCTTCCCTGGACCGGAATCAAGCTTCTCAGGACCGGTTTCTGGCAATACAGCTGTCTTCAGCCGGGCTTGCTTGACTCCAGTGGCAAAGTGAGCAAGGGACTCACGCCTGAGCATACCCTGCCAGCTTAGGGCAAACAAAGAAAAACCAAAGGTGATGATGGACCGAGCGTTGACAATACAAACACTCACCCCCAGTCAACTGATCTGGGTTTAATCCATCACCGTTCTTTAGCTCACTCCGCCACCCCTGTTCAGACATGGCCATATGCAAATCAGTCTGACCCTGTGCCTCATGGGAACAGTCCAGTCCGAACTGCCAAGCCATGTCTTCCCTGGACCGGAATCAAGCTTCCCAGGACCGGTTTCTGGCATTACAGCCGTCTTCAGCCGGGCTTGCTTGACTCCAGTGGCAAAGTGAGCAAGGGACTCACGTCTGAGCATACCCTGCCAGCTTAGGGCGAACAAAGAAAAACCAAAGGTGATGATGGACGGAGCGTTGACAATTCAAACACTCACCCCCAGTCAACTGATCTGGGTTTAATCCATCACCGTTCTTTAGCTCACTCCGCCACCCCAGTTCAGACATGGCCATATGCAAATCAGTCTGACCCTGTGCCTCATGGGAACAGTCCAGCCCAAACTGCCAAGCCATGTCTTCCCTGGACCGGAATCAAGCTTCCCAGGACCGGTTTCTGGCATTACAGCCGTCTTCAGCCGGGCTTGCTTTACTCCAGTGGCAATCGAGCAAGGGACACACGTCTCAGCATACCCTGCCAGCTTAGGGCGAACAAAGAAAAACCAAAGGTTATGATGGACGGAGCGTTGACAATACAAACACTCACCCCCAGTCAACTGATCTGGGTTTAATCCATCACCGTTCTTTAGCTCACTCCGTCACCCCAGTTCAGACATGGCCATATGCAAATCAGTCTGACCCTGTGCCTCATGGGAACAGTCCAGCCCGAACTGCCAAGCCATGTCTTCCCTGGACCGGAATCAAGCTTCTCAGGACCGGTTTCTGGCATTACAGCCGTCTTCAGCCGGGCTTGCTTGACTCTAGTGGCAAAGTGAGCAAGGGACTTACGTCTGAGCATACCCTGCCAGCTTAGGGCGAACAAAGAAAAACCAAAGGTGATGATGGACGGAGCGTTGACAATACAAACACTCACCCCCAGTCAACTGATCTGGGTTTAATTCATCACCGTTCTTTAGCTCACTCCGCCACTCCAGTTCAGACATGGCCATATGCAAATCAGTCTGACCCTGTGCCTCATGGGAACAGTCCAGCCAGAACTGCCAAGCCATGTCTTCCCTGGACCGGAAACAAGCTTCCCAGGACCGGTTTCTGGCATTACAGCCGTCTTCAGCCTGGCTTGCTTGATTCCAGTGGCAAAGTGAGCAAGGGACTCACGTCTGAGCATACCCTGCCAGCTTAGGGCGAATAAAGAAAAACCAAAGGTGATGATGGACGGAGAGTTGACAATACAAACACTCAACCCCAGTCAACTGATCTGGGTTTAATCCATCACCGTTCTTTAGCTCACTCCGCCACCCCAGTTCAGACATGACCATATGCAAATCAGTCTGACCCTGTGCCTCATGGGAACAGTCCAGCCCGAACTGCCAAGCCATGTCTTCCCTGGACCGGGATCAAGCTTCCCAGGACCGGTTTCTGGCATTACAGCCGTCTTCAGCCGGGCTTGCTTGACTCCAGTGGCAAAGTAAGCAAGGGACTCACGTCTGAGCATACCCTGCCAGCTTAGGGCGAACAAAGAAAAACCAAAGGTGATGATGGATGGAGCGTTGACAATGCAAACACTCACCCCCAGTCAACTGATCTGGGTTTAATCCATCACCGTTCTTTAGCTCACTCCGCCACCCCAGTTCAGACATGGCCATATGCAAATCAGTCTGACCCTGTGCCTCATGGGAACAGTCCAGCCCAAACTGCCAAGCCATGTCTTCCCTGGACCGGAATCAAGCTTCTCAGGACCGGTTTCTGGCAATACAGCCGTCTTCAGCCGGGCTTGCTTGACTCCAGTGGCAAAGTGAGCAAGGGACTCACGCCTGAGCATACCCTGCCAGCTTAGGGCAAACAAAGAAAAACCAAAGGTGATGATGGACCGAGCGTTGACAATACAAACACTCACCCCCAGTCAACTGATCTGGGTTTAATCCATCACCGTTCTTTAGCTCACTCCGCCACCCCTGTTCAGACATGGCCATATGCAAATCAGTCTGACCCTGTGCCTCATGGGAACAGTCCAGCCCGAACTGCCAAGCCATGTCTTCCCTGGACCGGAATCAAGCTTCCCAGGACAGGTTTCTAGCATTACAGCCGTCTTCAGCCGGGCTTGCTTGACTCCAGTGGCAAAGTGAGCAAGGGACTCACGTCTGAGCATACCCTGCCAGCTTAGGGCGAACAAAGAAAAACCAAAGGTGATGATGGACGGAGCGTTGACAATTCAAACACTAACCCCAGTCAACTGATCTGGGTTTAATCCATCACCGTTCTTTAGCTCACTCCGCCACCCCAGTTCAGACATGGCCATATGCAAATCAGTCTGACCCTGTGCCTCATGGGAACAGTCCAGGCCAAACTGCCAAGCCATGTCTTCCCTGGACCGGAATCAAGCTTCCCAGGACCGGTTTCTGGCATTACAGCAGTCTTCAGCCGGGCTTGCTTTACTCCAGTGGCAAAGTGAGCAAGGGACTCACGTCTCAGCATACCCTGCCAGCTTAGGGTGAACAAAGAAAAACCAAAGGTTATGATGGACGGAGCGTTGACAATACAAACACTCACCCCCAGTCAACTGATCTGGGTTTAATCCATCACCGTTCTTTAGCTCACTCCGTCACCCCAGTTCAGACATGGCCATATGCAAATCAGTCTGACCCTGTGCCTCATGGGAACAGTCCAGGCCGAACTGCCAAGCCATGTCTTCCCTGGACCGGAATCAAGCTTCCCAAGACCGGTTTCTGGCATTACAGCTGTCTGCAGCCGGGCTTGCTTTACTCCAGTGGCAAAGTGAGCAAGGGACTCATGTCTGAGCATACCCTGCCAGCTTAGGGCGAAGAAAGAAAAACCAAAGGTGATGATGGACGGAGCGTTGACAATACAAACACTCACCCCCAGTCAACTGATCTGGGTTTAATCCATCACCGTTCTTTAGCTCACTCTGCCACCCCAGTTCAGACATGGCCATATGCAAATCAGTCTGACCCTGTGCCTCATGGGAACAGTCCAGCCCGAACTACCAAGCCATGTCTTCCCTGGACCGGAATCAAGCTTCCCAAGACCGGTTTATGGCATTACAGCTGTCTTCAACCGGGCTTGCTTGACTCCAGTGGCAAAGTGAGCAAGGGACTCACGTCTGAGCATACCCTGCAAGCTTAGGGGGAACAAAGAAAAACCAAAGGTGATGATGGACGGAGCGTTCACAATACAAACACTCACCCCCAGTCAACTGATCTGGGTTTAATCCATCACCGTTCTTTAGCTCACTCCGCCACCCCAGTTCAGACATGGCCATATGCAAATCAGTCTGACCCTGTGCCTCATGGGAACAGTCCAGCCCGAACTGCCAAGCCATATCTTCCCTGTACCGGAATCAAGCTTCCCAGGACCGGTTTCTGGCATTACAGCTGTCTTCAGCCTGGCTTGCTTGACTCCAGTGGCAAAGTGAGCAAGGGACTCATGTCTGAGCATACCCTGCCAGCTTAGGGCGAAGAAAGAAAAACCAAAGGTGATGATGGACGGAGCGTTGACAATACAAACACTCACCCCCAGTCAACTGATCTGGGTTTAATCCATCACCGTTCTTTAGCTCACTCCGCCACCCCAGTTCAGACATGGCCATATGCAAATCAGTCTGACCCTGTGCCTCATGGGAACAGTCCAGCCCGAACTGCCAAGCCATGTCTTCCCTGGACCGGAATCAAGCTTCCCAGGACCGGTTTCTGGCATTACAGCCGTTTTCAGCCGGGCTTGCTTGACTCCAGTGGCAAAGTGAGCAAGGGACTCACGTCTGAGCATACCCTGCCAGCTTAGGGCGAACAAAGAAAAACCAAAGGTGATGATGGACGGAGCGTTGACAATACAAACACTCACCCCCAGTCAACTGATCTGGGTTTAATCCATCACCGTTCTTTGGCTCACTCCGCCACCCCAGTTCAGACATGGCCATATGCAAATCAGTCTGACCCTGTGCCTCATGGGAACAGTCCAGTCCGAACTGCCAAGCCATGTCTTCCCTGGACCGGAATCAAGCTTCCCAGGACCGGTTTCTGGCATTACAGCCGTCTTGAGCCGGGCTTGCTTGACTCCACTGGCAAAGTGAGCAAGGGACTCACGTCTGAGCATACCCTGCCAGCTTAGGGCGAACAAAGAAAAACCAAAGGTGATGATGGACGGAGCATTGACAATACAAACACTCACCCCCAGTCAACTGATCTGGGTTTAATCCATCACCGTTCTTTAGCTCACTCCGCCACCCCAGTTCAGACGTGGCCATATGCAAATCAGTCTGACCCTGTGCCTCATGGGAACAGTCCAGCCCGAACTGCCAAGCATGTCTTCCCTGGACCGGAATCAAGCTTCCCAGGACCGGTTTCTGGCATTACAGCCGTTTTCAGCCGGGCTTGCTTGACTCCAGTGGCAAAGTGAGCAAGGGACTCACGTCTGAGCATACCCTGCCAGCTTAGGGCGAACAAAGTAAAACCAAAGGTGATGAAGGACTGAGCGTTGACAATACAAACACTCACCCCAGTCAACTGATCTGGGTTTAATCCATCACCGTTCTTTGGCTCACTCCGCCTCCCCAGTTCAGACATGGCCATATGCAAATCAGTCTGACCCTGTGCCTCATGGGAACAGTCCAGCCCGAACTGCCAAGCCATGTCTTCTCTGGACCGGAATCAAGCTTCCCAGGACCGGTTTCTGGCATTACAGCCGTCTTCAGCCGGGCTTGCTTGACTCCAGTGGCAAAGTGAGCAAGGGACTCACGTCTGAGCATACCCTGCCAGCTTAGGGCTAACAAAGAAAAACCAAAGGTGATGATGGACGGAGCGTTGACAATACAAACACTCACCCCAGTCAACTGATCTGGGTTTAATCCATCACCGTTCTTTGGCTCACTCCGCCACCCCAGTTCAGACATGGCCATATGCAAATCAGTCTGACCCTGTGCCTCATGGGAACAGTCCAGCCCGAACTGCCAAGCCATGTCTTCTCTGGACCGGAATCAAGCTTCCCAGGACCGGTTTCTGGCATTAAAGCCGTCTTCAGACGGGCTTGCTTGACTCCAGTGGCAAAGTCAGCAAGGGACTCACGTCTGAGCATACCCTGCCAGCTTAGGGCGAGCAAAGAAAAACCAAAGGTGATGATAGACGGAGCGTTGACAATACAAACACTCACCCCCAGTCAACTGATCTGGGTTTAATCCATCACCGTTCTTTATCTCACTCTGCCACCCCAGTTCAGATATGGCCATATGCAAATCAGTCTGACCCTGTGCCTCATGGGAACAGTCCAGCCCGAACTACCAAGCCATGTCTTCCCTGGACCGGAATCAAGCTTCCCAAGACCGGTTTCTGGCATTACAGCTGTCTGCAGCCGGGCTTGCTTGACTCCAGTGGCAAAGTGAGCAAGGGACTCACGTCTGAGCATACCCTGCAAGCTTAGGGCGAACAAAGAAAAACCAAAGGTGATGATGGACGGAGCGTTGACAATACAAACACTCACCCCCAGTCAACTGATCTGGGTTTAATCCATCACCGTTCCTTAGCTCACTCCGCCACCCCAGTTCAGACATGGCCGTATGCAAATCAGTCTGACCCTGTGCCTCATGGGAACAGTCCAGCCCGAACTGCCAAGCCATGTCTTCCCTGGACCGGAATCAAGCTTCCCAGGACCGGTTTCTGGCATTACAGCCGTCTTCAGCCGGGCTTGCTTTACTCCAGTGGCAAAGTGAGCAAGGGACTCACGTCTGAGCATACCCTGCCAGCTTAGGGCGAACAAAGAAAAACCAAAGGTGATGATGGACCGAGCGTTGACAATACAAACACTCACCCCCAGTCAACTGATCTGGGTTTAATCCATCACCGTTCCTTAGCTCACTTCGCCACCCCAGTTCAGACATGACCATATGCAAATCAGTCTGACCCTGTGCCTCATGGGAACAGTCCAGCCCGAACTGCCAAGCCATGTCTTCCCTGGACCGGAATCAAGCTTCTCAGGACCGGAATCAAGCTTCCCAGGACCGGTTTCTGGCATTACAGCCGTCTTCAGCCGGGCTTGCTTGACTCCAGTGGCAAAGTAAGCAAGGGACTCACGTCTGAGCATACCCTGCCAGCTAAGGGCGAACAAAGAAAAACTAAAGGTAATGATGGATGGAGCGTTGACAATGCAAACACTCACCCCCATTCAACTGATCTGGGTTTAATCCATCACCGTTCTTTAGCTCACTCCGCCACCCCAGTTCAGACATGGCCATATGCAAATCAGTCTGACCCTGTGCCTCATGGGAACAGTCCAGCCCGAACTGCCAAGCCATGTGTTCCCTGGACCGGAAACAAGCTTCCCAGGACCGATTTCTGGCATTACAGCCGTCTTCAGCCTGGCTTGCTTGATTCCAGTGGCAAAGTGAGCAAGGGACTCACGTCTGAGCATACCCTGCCAGCTTAGGGCGAATAAAGAAAAACCAAAGGTGATGATGGACGGAGCGTTGACAATACAAACACTCACCCCCAGTCAACTGATCTGGGTTTAATTCATCACCGTTCTTTAGCTCACTCCGCCACCCCAGTTCAGACATGGCCATATGCAAATCAGTCTGACCCTGTGCCTCATGGGAACAGTCCAGCCCGAACTGCCAAGCCATGTCTTGCCTGGACCGGAATCAAGCTTCCCAGAACCGGTTTCTGGCATTACAGCCGTCTTCAGCCGGGCTTGCTTGACTCCAGTGGCAAAGTGAGCAAGGGACTCACGTTTGAGCATACCCTGCCAGCTTAGGGCGAACAAAGAAAAACCAAAGGTGATGATGGACGGAGCGTTGACAATACAAACACTCACCCCCAGTCAACTGATCTGGATTCAATCCATCACCGTTCTTTAGCTCACTCCGCCACCCCAGTTCAGACATGGCGATATGCAAATCAGTCTGACCCTGTGCCTCATGGGAACAGTCCAGCCCAAACTGCCAAGCCATGTCTTCCCTGGACCGGAATCAAGCTTCTCAGGACCGGTTTCTGGCAATACAGCTGTCTTCAGCCGGGCTTGCTTGACTCCAGTGGCAAAGTGAGCAAGGGACTCACGCCTGAGCATACCCTGCCAGCTTAGGGCAAACAAAGAAAAACCAAAGGTGATGATGGACCGAGCGTTGACAATACAAACACTCACCCCCAGTCAACTGATCTGGGTTTAATCCATCACCGTTCTTTAGCTCACTCCGCCACCCCTGTTCAGACATGGCCATATGCAAATCAGTCTGACCCTGTGCCTCATGGGAACAGTCCAGCCCGAACTGCCAAGCCATGTCTTCCCTGGACCGGAATCAAGCTTCCCAGGACCGGTTTCTGGCATTACAGCCGTCTTCAGCCGGGCTTGCTTGACTCCAGTGGCAAAGTGAGCAAGGGACTCACGTCTGAGCATATCCTGCCAGCTTAGGGCGAACAAAGAAAAACCAAAGGTGATGATGGACGGAGCGTTGACAATTCAAACGCTCACCCCCAGTCAACTGATCTGGGTTTAATCCATCACCGTTCTTTAGCTCACTCCGCCACCCCAGTTCAGACATGGCCATATGCAAATCAGTCTGACCCTGTGCCTCATGGGAACAGTCCAGCCCAAACTGCCAAGCCATGTCTTCCCTGGACCGGAATCAAGCTTCCCAGGACCGGTTTCTGGCATTACAGCCGTCTTCAGCCGGGCTTGCTTTACTCCAGTGGCAATCGAGCAAGGGACACACGTCTCAGCATACCCTGCCAGCTTAGGGCGAACAAAGAAAAACCAAAGGTTATGATGGACGGAGCGTTGACAATACAAACACTCACCCCCAGTCAACTGATCTGGGTTTAATCCATCACCGTTCTTTAGCTCACTCCGTCACCCCAGTTCAGACATGGCCATATGCAAATCAGTCTGACCCTGTGCCTCATGGGAACAGTCCAGCCCGAACTGCCAAGCCATGTCTTCCCTGGACCGGAATCAAGCTTCTCAGGACCGGTTTCTGGCATTACAGCCGTCTTCAGCCGGGCTTGCTTGACTCTAGTGGCAAAGTGAGCAAGGGACTTACGTCTGAGCATACCCTGCCAGCTTAGGGCGAACAAAGAAAAACCAAAGGTGATGATGGACGGAGCGTTGACAATACAAACACTCACCCCCAGTCAACTGATCTGGGTTTAATCTATCACCGTTCTTTAGCTCACTCCGCCACCCCAGTTCAGACATGGCCATATGCGAATCAGTCTGACCCTGTGCCTCATGGGAACAGTCCAGCCCGAACTGCCAAGCCATGTCTTCCCTGGACCGGAAACAAGCTTCCCAGGACCGGTTTCTGGCATTACAGCCGTCTTCAGCCTGGCTTGCTTGATTCCAGTGGCAAAGTGAGCAAGGGACTCACGTCTGAGCATACCCTGCCAGCTTAGGGCGAATAAAGAAAAACCAAAGGTGATGATGGACGGAGCGTTGACAATACAAACACTCAACCCCAGTCAACTGATCTGGGTTTAATCCATCACCGTTCTTTAGCTCACTCCGCCACCCCAGTTCAGACATGACCATATGCAAATCAGTCTGACCCTGTGCCTCATGGGAACAGTCCAGCCCGAACTGCCAAGCCATGTCTTCCCTGGACCGGGATCAAGCTTCCCAGGACCGGTTTCTGGCATTACAGCCGTCTTCAGCCGGGCTTGCTTGACTCCAGTGGCAAAGTAAGCAAGGGACTCACGTCTGAGCATACCCTGCCAGCTTAGGGCGAACAAAGAAAAACCAAAGGTGATGATGGATGGAGCGTTGACAATGCAAACACTCACCCCCAGTCAACTGATCTGGGTTTAATCCATCACCGTTCTTTAGCTCACTCCGCCACCCCAGTTCAGACATGGCCATATGCAAATCAGTCTGACCCTGTGCCTCATGGGAACAGTCCAGCCCAAACTGCCAAGCCATGTCTTCCCTGGACCGGAATCAAGCTTCTCAGGACCGGTTTCTGGCAATACAGCCGTCTTCAGCCGGGCTTGCTTGACTCCAGTGGCAAAGTGAGCAAGGGACTCACGCCTGAGCATACCCTGCCAGCTTAGGGCAAACAAAGAAAAACCAAAGGTGATGATGGACCGAGCGTTGACAATACAAACACTCACCCCCAGTCAACTGATCTGGGTTTAATCCATCACCGTTCTTTAGCTCACTCCGCCACCCCTGTTCAGACATGGCCATATGCAAATCAGTCTGACCCTGTGCCTCATGGGAACAGTCCAGCCCGAACTGCCAAGCCATGTCTTCCCTGGACCGGAATCAAACTTCCCAGGACCGGTTTCTAGCATTACAGCCGTCTTCAGCCGGGCTTGCTTGACTCCAGTGGCAAAGTGAGCAAGGGACTCACGTCTGAGCATACCCTGCCAGCTTAGGGCGAACAAAGAAAAACCAAAGGTGATGATGGACGGAGCGTTGACAATTCAAACACTAACCCCAGTCAACTGATCTGGGTTTAATCCATCACCGTTCTTTAGCTCACTCCGCCACCCTAGTTCAGACATGGCCATATGCAAATCAGTCTGACCCTGTGCCTCATGGGAACAGTCCAGGCCAAACTGCCAAGCCATGTCTTCCCTGGACCGGAATCAAGCTTCCCAGGACCGGTTTCTGGCATTACAGCCGTCTTCAGCCGGGCTTGCTTTACTCCAGTGGCAAAGTGAGCAAGGGACTCACGTCTCAGCATACCCTGCCAGCTTAGGGCGAACAAAGAAAAACCAAAGGTTATGATGGACGGAGCGTTGACAATACAAACACTCACCCCCCAGTCAACTGATCTGGGTTTAATCCATCACCGTTCTTTAGCTCACTCCGTCACCCCAGTTCAGACATGGCCATATGCAAATCAGTCTGACCCTGTGCCTCATGGAACAGTCCAGGCCGAACTGCCAAGCCATGTCTTCCCTGGACCGGAATCAATCTTCCCAAGACCGGTTTCTGGCATTACAGCTGTCTGCAGCCGGGCTTGCTTTACTCCAGTGGCAAAGTGAGCAAGGGACTCACGTCTGAGCATACCCTGCAAGCTTAGGGCGAACAAAGAAAAACCAAAGGTGATGATGGACGGAGCGTTGACAATACAAACACTCACCCCCAGTCAACTGATCTGGGTTTAATCCATCACCGTTCCTTAGCTCACTCCGCCACCCCAGTTCAGACATGGCCGTATGCAAATCAGTCTGACCCTGTGCCTCATGGGAACAGTCCAGCCCGAACTGCCAAGCCATGTCTTCCCTGGACCGGAATCAAGCTTCCCAGGACCGGTTTCTGGCATTACAGCCGTCTTCAGCCGGGCTTGCTTTACTCCAGTGGCAAAGTGAGCAAGGGACTCACGTCTGAGCATACCCTGCCAGCTTAGGGCGAACAAAGAAAAACCAAAGGTGATGATGGACGGAGCGTTGACAATACAAACACTCACCCCCAGTCAACTGATCTGGGTTTAATCCATCACCGTTCTTTAGCTCACTCCGCCACCCCAGTTCAGACATGACCATATGCAAATCAGTCTGACCCTGTGCCTCATGGGATCTGTCCAGCCCGAACTGCCAAGCCATGTCTTCCCTGGACCGGAATCAAGCTTCCCAGCACCGGAAACAAGCTTCCCAGGACCGATTTCTGGCATTACAGCCGTCTTCAGCCTGGCTTGCTTGATTCCAGTGGCAAACTGAGCAAGGGACTCACGTCTGAGCATACCCTGCCAGCTTAGGGCGAATAAAGAAAAACCAAAGGTGATGATGGACGGAGCGTTGACATTACAAACACTCACCCCCAGTCAACTGATCTGGGTTCAATCCATCACCGTTCTTTAGCTCACTCCGCCACCCCAGTTCAGACATGGCCATATGCAAATCAGTCTGACCCTGTGCCTCATGGGAACAGTCCAGCCCAAACTGCCAAGCCATGTCTTCCCTGGACCGGAATCAAGCTTCTCAGGACCGGTTTCTGGCAATACAGCTGTCTTCAGCCGGGCTTGCTTGACTCCAGTGGCAAAGTGAGCAAGGGACTCACGCCTGAGCATACCCTGCCAGCTTAGGGCAAAAAAAGAAAAACCAAAGGTGATGATGGACCGAGCGTTGACAATACAAACACTCACCCCCAGTCAACTGATCTGGGTTTAATCCATCACCGTTCTTTAGCTCACTCCGCCACCCCTGTTCAGACATGGCCATATGCAAATCAGTCTTACCCTGTGCCTCATGGGAACAGTCCAGCCCGAACTGCCAAACCATGTCTTCCCTGGACCGGAATCAAGCGTCCCAGGACCGGTTTCTGGCATTACAGCCGTCTTCAGCCGGGCTTGCTTGACTCCAGTGGCAAAGTGAGCAAGGGACTCACGTCTGAGCATACCCTGCCAGCTTAGGGCGAACAAAGAAAAACCAAAGGTGATGATGGACGGAGCGTTGACAATTCAAACACTCACCCCCAGTCAACTGATCTGGGTTTAATCCATCACCGTTCTTTAGCTCACTCCGCCACCCCAGTTCAGACATGGCCATATGCAAATCAGTCTGACCCTGTGCCTCATGGGAACAGTCCAGCCCAAACTGCCAAGCCATGTCTTCCCTGGACCGGAATCAAGCTTCCCAGGACCGGTTTCTGGCATTACAGCCGTCTTCAGCCGGGCTTGCTTTACTCCAGTGGCAAAGTGAGCAAGGGACACACGTCTCAGCATACCCTGCCAGCTTAGGGCGAACAAAGAAAAACCAAAGGTTATGATGGACGGAGCGTTGACAATACAAACACTCACCCCCAGTCAACTGATCTGGGTTTAATCCATCACCGTTCTTTAGCTCACTCCGTCACCCCAGTTCAGACATGGCCATATGCAAATCAGTCTGTCCCTGTGCCTCATGGGAACAGTCCAGCCCGAACTGCCAAGCCATGTCTTCCCTGGACCGGAATCAAGCTTCTCAGGACCGGTTTCTGGCATTACAGCCGTCTTCAGCCGGGCTTGCTTGACTCTAGTGGCAAAGTGAGCAAGGGACTTACGTCTGAGCATACCCTGCCAGCTTAGGGCGAACAAAGAAAAACCAAAGGTGATGATGGACGGAGCGTTGACAATACAAACAGTCACCCCCAGTCAACTGATCTGGGTTTAATCCATCACCGTTCTTTAGCTCACTCCGCCACCCCAGTTCAGACATGCAAATCAGTCTGACCCTGTGCCTCATGGGAACAGTCCAGCCCGAACTGCCAAGCCATGTCTTCCCTGGACCGGAATCAAGCTTCCCAGGACCGGTTTCTGGCATTACAGCCGTCTTCAGCCGGACTTGCTTTACTCCAGTGGCAAAGTGATTAAGGGACTCACGTCTGAGCATACCCTGCCAGCTTAGGGTGAACAAAGAAAAACCAAAGGTTATGATGGACGGAGCGTTGACAATACAAACACTCACCCCCAGTCAACTGATCTGGGTTTAATCCATCACCGTTCTTTAGCTCACTCCGCCACCCCAGTTCAGACATGGCCATATGCAAATCAGTCTGACCCTGTGCCTCATGGGAACAGTCCAGTCCGAACTGCCAAGCCATGTCTTCCCTGGACCGGAATCAAGCTTCCCAGGACTGGTTTCTGGCATTATAGCCGTCTTGAGCCGGGCTTGCTTGACTCCAGTGGCAAAGTGAGCAAGGGACTCACGTCTCAGCATACCCTGCCAGCTTAGGGCGAACAAAGAAAAACCAAAGGTTATGATGGACGGAGCGTTGACAATACAAACACTCACCCCCAGTCAACTGATCTGGGTTTAATCCATCACCGTTCTTTAGCTCACTCCGTCACCCCAGTTCAGACATGGCCATATGCAAATCAGTCTGACCCTGTGCCTCATGGAACAGTCCAGGCCGAACTGCCAAGCCATGTCTTCCCTGGACCGGAATCAAGCTTCCCAAGACCGGTTTCTGGCATTACAGCTGTCTGCAGCCGGGCTTGCTTTACTCCAGTGGCAAAGTGAGCAAGGGACTCACGTCTGAGCATACCCTGCAAGCTTAGGGCGAACAAAGAAAAACCAAAGGTGATGATGGACGGAGCGTTGACAATACAAACACTCACCCCCAGTCAACTGATCTGGGTTTAATCCATCACCGTTCTTTAGCTCACTCCGCCACCCCAGTTCAGACATGACCATATGCAAATCAGTCTGACCCTGTGCCTCATGGGAACTGTCCAGCCCGAACTGCCAAGCCATGTCTTCCCTGGACCGGAATCAAGCTTCCCAGCACCGGAAACAAGCTTCCCAGGACCGATTTCTGGCATTACAGCCGTCTTCAGCCTTGCTTGCTTGATTCCAGTGGCAATCTGAGCAAGGGACTCACGTCTGAGCATACCCTGCCAGCTTAGGGCGAATAAAGAAAAACCAAAGGTGATGATGGACGGAGCGTTGACAATACAAACACTCACCCCCAGTCAACTGATCTGGGTTTAATTCATCACCGTTCTTTAGCTCACTCCGCCACCCCAGTTCAGACATGGCCATATGCAAATCAGTCTGACCCTGTGCCTCATGGGAACAGTCCAGCCCGAACTGCCAAGCCATGTCTTGCCTGGACCGGAATCAAGCTTCCCAGAACCGGTTTCTGGCATTACAGCCGTCTTCAGCCGGGCTTGCTTGACTCCAGTGGCAAAGTGAGCAAGGGACTCACGTCTGAGCATACCCTGCCAGCTTAGGGCGAACAAAGAAAAACCAAAGGTGATGATGGACGGAGCGTTGACATTACAAACACTCACCCCCAGTCAACTGATCTGGGTTCAATCCATCACCGTTCTTTAGCTCACTCCGCCACCCCAGTTCAGACATGGCCATATGCAAATCAGTCTGACCCTGTGCCTCATAGGAACAGTCCAGCCCAAACTGCCAAGCCATGTCTTCCCTGGACCGGAATCAAGCTTCTCAGGACCGGTTTCTGGCAATACAGCTGTCTTCAGCCGGGCTTGCTTGACTCCAGTGGCAAAGTGAACAAGGGACTCACGCCTGAGCATACCCTGCCAGCTTAGGGCAAACAAAGATAAACCAAAGGTGATGATGGACCGAGCGTTGACAATACAAACACTCACCCCCAGTCAACTGATCTGGGTTTAATCCATCACCGTTCTTTAGCTCACTCCGCCACCCCTGTTCAGACATGGCCATATGCAAATCAGTCTGACCCTGTGCCTCATGGGAACAGTCCAGCCCGAACTGCCAAACCATGTCTTCCCTGGACCGGAATCAAGCTTCCCAGGACCGGTTTCTGGCATTACAGCCGTCTTCAGCCGGGCTTGCTTGACTCCAGTGGCAAAGTGAGCAAGGGACTCACGTCTGAGCATACCCTGCCAGCTTAGGGCGAACAAAGAAAAACCAAAGGTGATGATGGACGGAGCGTTGACAATTCAAACACTCACCCCCAGTCAACTGATCTGGGTTTAATCCATCACCGTTCTTTAGCTCACTCCGCCACCCCAGTTGAGACATGGCCATATGCAAATCAGTCTGACCCTGTGCCTCATGGGAACAGTCCAGCCCAAACTGCCAAGCCATGTCTTCCCTGGACCGGAATCAAGCTTCCCAGGACCGGTTTCTGGCATTACAGCCGTCTTCAGCCGGGCTTGCTTTACTCCAGTGGCAAAGTGAGCAAGGGACACACGTCTCAGAATACCCTGCCAGCTTAGGGCGAACAAAGAAAAACCAAAGGTTATGATGGACGGAGCGTTGACAATACAAACACTCACCCCCAGTCAACTGATCTGGGTTTAATCCATCACCGTTCTTTAGCTCACTCCGTCACCCCAGTTTAGACATGGCCATATGCAAATCAGTCTGACCCTGTGCCTCATGGGAACAGTCCAGCCCGAACTGCCAAGCCATGTCTTCCCTGGACCGGAATCAAGCTTCTCAGGACCGGTTTCTGGCATTACAGCCGTCTTCAGCCGGGCTTGCTTGACTCTAGTGGCAAAGTGAGCAAGGGACTTACGTCTGAGCATACCCTGCCAGCTTAGGGCGAACAAAGAAAAACCAAAGGTGATGATGGACGGAGCGTTGACAATACAAACACTCACCCCCAGTCAACTGATCTGGGTTTAATCCATCACCGTTCTTTAGCTCACTCCGCCACCCCAGTTCAGACATGCAAATCAGTCTGACCCTGTGCCTCATGGGAACAGTCCAGCCCGAACTGCCAAGCCATGTCTTCCCTGGACCGGAATCAAGCTTCCCAGGACCGGTTTCTGGCATTACAGCCGTCTTCAGCCGGACTTGCTTTACTCCAGTGGCAAAGTGATTAAGGGACTCACGTCTGAGCATACCCTGCCAGCTTAGGGTGAACAAAGAAAAACCAAAGGTTATGATGGACGGAGCGTTGACAATACAAACACTCACCCCCAGTCAACTGATCTGGGTTTAATCCATCACCGTTCTTTAGCTCACTCCGCCACCCCAGTTCAGACATGGCCATATGCAAATCAGTCTGACCCTGTGCCTCATGGGAACAGTCCAGTCCGAACTGCCAAGCCATGTCTTCCCTGGACCGGAATCAAGCTTCCCAGGACTGGTTTCTGGCATTATAGCCGTCTTGAGCCGGGCTTGCTTGACTCCAGTGGCAAAGTGAGCAAGGGACTCACGTCTGAGCATACCCTGCCAGCTTAGGGCGAACAAAGAAAAACCAAAGGTGATGATGGACGGAGCGTTGACAATACAAACACTCACCCCCAGTCAACTGATCTGGGTTTAATCCATCACCGTTCTTTAGCTCACTCCGCCACCCCAGTTCAGACGTGGCCATATGCAAATCAGTCTGACCCTGTGCCTCATGGGAACAGTCCAGCCCGAACTGCCAAGCCATGTCTTCCCTGGACCAGAATCAAGCTTCCCAGGACCGGTTTCTGGCATTACAGCCGTTTTCAGCCGGCCTTGCTTGACTCCAGTGGCAAAGTGAGCAAGGGACTCACGTTTGAGCATACCCTGCCAGCTTAGGGCGAACAAAGAAAAACCAAAGGTGATGATGGACGGAGCGTTGAGAATACAAACACTCACCCCCAGTCAACTGATCTGGGTTCAATCCATCACCGTTCTTTAGCTCACTCCGCCACCCCAGTTCAAACATGGCCATATGCAAATCAGTCTGACCCTGTGCCTCATGGGAACAGTCCAGCCCAAACTGCCAAGCCATGTCTTCCCTGGACCGGAATCAAGCTTCTCAGGACCGGTTTCTGGCAATACAGCTGTCTTCAGCCGGGCTTGCTTGACTCCAGTGGCAAAATGAGCAAGGGACTCACGCCTGAGCATACCCTGCCAGCTTAGGGCAAACAAAGAAAAACCAAAGGTGATGATGGACCGAGCGTTGACAATACAAACACTCACCCCCAGTCAACTGATCTGGGTTTAATCCATCACCGTTCTTTAGCTCACTCCGCCACCCCTGTTCAGACATGGCCATATGCAAATCAGTCTGACCCTGTGCCTCATGGGAACAGTCGAGCCCGAACTGCCAAGCCATGTCTTCCCTGGACCGGAATCAAGCTTCCCAGGACCGGTTTCTGGCATTACAGCCGTCTTCAGCCGGGCTTGCTTGACTCCAGTGGCAAAGTGAGCAAGGGACTCACGTCTGAGCATACCCTGCCAGCTTAGGGCGAACAAAGAAAAACCAAAGGTGATGATGGACGGAGCGTTGACAATTCAAACACTCACCCCCAGTCAACTGATCTGGGTTTAATCCATCACCGTTCTTTAGCTCACTCCGCCACCCCAGTTCAGACATGGCCATATGCAAATCAGTCTGACCCTGTGCCTCATGGGAACAGTCCAGCCCAAACTGCCAAGCCATGTCTTCCCTGGACCGGAATCAAGCTTCCCAGGACCGGTTTCTGGCATTACAGCCGTCTTCAGCCGGGCTTGCTTTACTCCAGTGGCAATCGAGCAAGGGACACACGTCTCAGCATACCCTGCCAGCTTAGGGCGAACAAAGAAAAACCAAAGGTTATGATGGACGGAGCGTTGACAATACAAACACTCACCCCCAGTCAACTGATCTGGGTTTAATCCATCACCGTTCTTTAGCTCACTCCGTCACCCCAGTTCAGACATGGCCATATGCAAATCAGTCTGACCCTGTGCCTCATGGAACAGTCCAGGCCGAACTGCCAAGCCATGTCTTCCCTGGACCGGAATCAAGCTTCCCAAGACCGGTTTCTGGCATTACAGCTGTCTGCAGCCGGGCTTGCTTTACTCCAGTGGCAAAGTGAGCAAGGGACTCACGTCTGAGCATACCCTGCAAGCTTAGGGCGAACAAAGAAAAACCAAAGGTGATGATGGACGGAGCGTTGACAATACAAACACTCACCCCCAGTCAACTGATCTGGGTTTAATCCATCACCGTTCTTTAGCTCACTCCGCCACCCCAGTTCAGACATGACCATATGCAAATCAGTCTGACCCTGTGCCTCATGGGAACTGTCCAGCCCGAACTGCCAAGCCATGTCTTCCCTGGACCGGAATCAAGCTTCCCAGCACCGGAAACAAGCTTCCCAGGACCGATTTCTGGCATTACAGCCGTCTTCAGCCTTGCTTGCTTGATTCCAGTGGCAATCTGAGCAAGGGACTCACGTCTGAGCATACCCTGCCAGCTTAGGGCGAATAAAGAAAAACCAAAGGTGATGATGGACGGAGCGTTGACAATACAAACACTCACCCCCAGTCAACTGATCTGGGTTTAATTCATCACCGTTCTTTAGCTCACTCCGCCACCCCAGTTCAGACATGGCCATATGCAAATCAGTCTGACCCTGTGCCTCATGGGAACAGTCCAGCCCGAACTGCCAAGCCATGTCTTGCCTGGACCGGAATCAAGCTTCCCAGAACCGGTTTCTGGCATTACAGCCGTCTTCAGCCGGGCTTGCTTGACTCCAGTGGCAAAGTGAGCAAGGGACTCACGTCTGAGCATACCCTGCCAGCTTAGGGCGAACAAAGAAAAACCAAAGGTGATGATGGACGGAGCGTTGACATTACAAACACTCACCCCCAGTCAACTGATCTGGGTTCAATCCATCACCGTTCTTTAGCTCACTCCGCCACCCCAGTTCAGACATGGCCATATGCAAATCAGTCTGACCCTGTGCCTCATAGGAACAGTCCAGCCCAAACTGCCAAGCCATGTCTTCCCTGGACCGGAATCAAGCTTCTCAGGACCGGTTTCTGGCAATACAGCTGTCTTCAGCCGGGCTTGCTTGACTCCAGTGGCAAAGTGAACAAGGGACTCACGCCTGAGCATACCCTGCCAGCTTAGGGCAAACAAAGATAAACCAAAGGTGATGATGGACCGAGCGTTGACAATACAAACACTCACCCCCAGTCAACTGATCTGGGTTTAATCCATCACCGTTCTTTAGCTCACTCCGCCACCCCTGTTCAGACATGGCCATATGCAAATCAGTCTGACCCTGTGCCTCATGGGAACAGTCCAGCCCGAACTGCCAAACCATGTCTTCCCTGGACCGGAATCAAGCTTCCCAGGACCGGTTTCTGGCATTACAGCCGTCTTCAGCCGGGCTTGCTTGACTCCAGTGGCAAAGTGAGCAAGGGACTCACGTCTGAGCATACCCTGCCAGCTTAGGGCGAACAAAGAAAAACCAAAGGTGATGATGGACGGAGCGTTGACAATTCAAACACTCACCCCCAGTCAACTGATCTGGGTTTAATCCATCACCGTTCTTTAGCTCACTCCGCCACCCCAGTTGAGACATGGCCATATGCAAATCAGTCTGACCCTGTGCCTCATGGGAACAGTCCAGCCCAAACTGCCAAGCCATGTCTTCCCTGGACCGGAATCAAGCTTCCCAGGACCGGTTTCTGGCATTACAGCCGTCTTCAGCCGGGCTTGCTTTACTCCAGTGGCAAAGTGAGCAAGGGACACACGTCTCAGAATACCCTGCCAGCTTAGGGCGAACAAAGAAAAACCAAAGGTTATGATGGACGGAGCGTTGACAATACAAACACTCACCCCCAGTCAACTGATCTGGGTTTAATCCATCACCGTTCTTTAGCTCACTCCGTCACCCCAGTTTAGACATGGCCATATGCAAATCAGTCTGACCCTGTGCCTCATGGGAACAGTCCAGCCCGAACTGCCAAGCCATGTCTTCCCTGGACCGGAATCAAGCTTCTCAGGACCGGTTTCTGGCATTACAGCCGTCTTCAGCCGGGCTTGCTTGACTCTAGTGGCAAAGTGAGCAAGGGACTTACGTCTGAGCATACCCTGCCAGCTTAGGGCGAACAAAGAAAAACCAAAGGTGATGATGGACGGAGCGTTGACAATACAAACACTCACCCCCAGTCAACTGATCTGGGTTTAATCCATCACCGTTCTTTAGCTCACTCCGCCACCCCAGTTCAGACATGCAAATCAGTCTGACCCTGTGCCTCATGGGAACAGTCCAGCCCGAACTGCCAAGCCATGTCTTCCCTGGACCGGAATCAAGCTTCCCAGGACCGGTTTCTGGCATTACAGCCGTCTTCAGCCGGACTTGCTTTACTCCAGTGGCAAAGTGATTAAGGGACTCACGTCTGAGCATACCCTGCCAGCTTAGGGTGAACAAAGAAAAACCAAAGGTTATGATGGACGGAGCGTTGACAATACAAACACTCACCCCCAGTCAACTGATCTGGGTTTAATCCATCACC
The DNA here is from genome assembly GCF_964261635.1 of Lissotriton helveticus. Classification (NCBI taxonomy): domain Eukaryota; kingdom Metazoa; phylum Chordata; class Amphibia; order Caudata; family Salamandridae; genus Lissotriton; species Lissotriton helveticus. Next base: position 391,224,965 of record NC_136069.1, read on the forward strand.
GTTCTTTAGCTCACTCCGCCACCCCAGTTCAGACATGGCCATATGCAAATCAGTCTGACCCTGTGCCTCATGGGAACAGTCCAGTCCGAACTGCCAAGCCATGTCTTCCCTGGACCGGAATCAAGCTTCCCAGGACTGGTTTCTGGCATTATAGCCGTCTTGAGCCGGGCTTGCTTGACTCCAGTGGCAAAGTGAGCAAGGGACTCACGTCTGAGCATACCCTGCCAGCTTAGGGCGAACAAAGAAAAACCAAAGGTGATGATGGACGGAGCGTTGACAATACAAACACTCACCCCCAGTCAACTGATCTGGGTTTAATCCATCACCGTTCTTTAGCTCACTCCGCCACCCCAGTTCAGACGTGGCCATATGCAAATCAGTCTGACCCTGTGCCTCATGGGAACAGTCCAGCCCGAACTGCCAAGCCATGTCTTCCCTGGACCAGAATCAAGCTTCCCAGGACCGGTTTCTGGCATTACAGCCGTTTTCAGCCGGCCTTGCTTGACTCCAGTGGCAAAGTGAGCAAGGGACTCACGTTTGAGCATACCCTGCCAGCTTAGGGCGAACAAAGAAAAACCAAAGGTGATGATGGACGGAGCGTTGAGAATACAAACACTCACCCCCAGTCAACTGATCTGGGTTCAATCCATCACCGTTCTTTAGCTCACTCCGCCACCCCAGTTCAAACATGGCCATATGCAAATCAGTCTGACCCTGTGCCTCATGGGAACAGTCCAGCCCAAACTGCCAAGCCATGTCTTCCCTGGACCGGAATCAAGCTTCTCAGGACCGGTTTCTGGCAATACAGCTGTCTTCAGCCGGGCTTGCTTGACTCCAGTGGCAAAATGAGCAAGGGACTCACGCCTGAGCATACCCTGCCAGCTTAGGGCAAACAAAGAAAAACCAAAGGTGATGATGGACCGAGCGTTGACAATACAAACACTCACCCCCAGTCAACTGATCTGGGTTTAATCCATCACCGTTCTTTAGCTCACTCCGCCACCCCTGTTCAGACATGGCCATATGCAAATCAGTCTGACCCTGTGCCTCATGGGAACAGTCGAGCCCGAACTGCCAAGCCATGTCTTCCCTGGACCGGAATCAAGCTTCCCAGGACCGGTTTCTGGCATTACAGCCGTCTTCAGCCGGGCTTGCTTGACTCCAGTGGCAAAGTGAGCAAGGGACTCACGTCTGAGCATACCCTGCCAGCTTAGGGCGAACAAAGAAAAACCAAAGGTGATGATGGACGGAGCGTTGACAATTCAAACACTCACCCCCAGTCAACTGATCTGGGTTTAATCCATCACCGTTCTTTAGCTCACTCCGCCACCCCAGTTCAGACATGGCCATATGCAAATCAGTCTGACCCTGTGCCTCATGGGAACAGTCCAGCCCAAACTGCCAAGCCATGTCTTCCCTGGACCGGAATCAAGCTTCCCAGGACCGGTTTCTGGCATTACAGCCGTCTTCAGCCGGGCTTGCTTTACTCCAGTGGCAATCGAGCAAGGGACACACGTCTCAGCATACCCTGCCAGCTTAGGGCGAACAAAGAAAAACCAAAGGTTATGATGGACGGAGCGTTGACAATACAAACACTCACCCCCAGTCAACTGATCTGGGTTTAATCCATCACCGTTCTTTAGCTCACTCCGTCACCCCAGTTCAGACATGGCCATATGCAAATCAGTCTGACCCTGTGCCTCATGGGAACAGTCCAGCCCGAACTGCCAAGCCATGTCTTCCCTGGACCGGAATCAAGCTTCTCAGGACCGGTTTCTGGCATTGCAGCCGTCTTCAGCCGGGCTTGCTTGACTCTAGTGGCAAAGTGAGCAAGGGACTTACGTCTGAGCATACCCTGCCAGCTTAGGGCGAACAAAGAAAAATCAAAGGTGATGATGGACGGAGCGTTGACAATACAAACACTCACCCCCAGTCAACTGATCTGGGTTTAATCCATCACCGTTCTTTAGCTCACTCCGCCACCCCAGTTCAGACATGGCCATATGCAAATCAGTCTGACCCTGTGCCTCATGGGAACAGTCCAGCCCGAACTGCCAAGCCATGTCTTCCCTGGACCGGAAACAAGCTTCCCAGGACCGGTTTCTGGCATTACAGCCGTCTTCAGCCTGGCTTGCTTGATTCCAGTGGCAAAGTGAGCAGGGGACTCACGTCTGAGCATAGCCTGCCAGCTTAGGGCGAATAAAGAAAAACCAAAGGTGATGATGGACGGAGCGTTGACAATACAAACACTCAACCCCAGTCAACTGATCTGGGTTTAATCCATCACCGTTCTTTAGCTCACTCCGCCACCCCAGTTCAGACATGACCATATGCAAATCAGTCTGACCCTGTGCCTCATGGGAACAGTCCAGCCCGAACTGCCAAGCCATGTCTTCCCTGGACCGGGATCAAGCTTCCCAGGACCGGTTTCTGGCATTACAGCCGTCTTCAGCCGGGCTTGCTTGACTCCAGTGGCAAAGTAAGCAAGGGACTCACGTCTGAGCATACCCTGCCAGCTTAGGGCGAACAAAGAAAAACCAAAGGTGATGATGGATGGAGCGTTGACAATGCAAACACTCACCCCCAGTCAACTGATCTGGGTTTAATCCATCACCGTTCTTTAGCTCACTCCGCCACCCCAGTACAGACATGGCCATATGCAAATCAGTCTGACCCTGTGCCTCATGGGAACAGTCCAGCCCAAACTGCCAAGCCATGTCTTCCCTGGACCGGAATCAAGCTTCTCAGGACCGGTTTCTGGCAATACAGCCGTCTTCAGCCGGGCTTGCTTGACTCCAGTGGCAAAGTGAGCAAGGGACTCACGCCTGAGCATACCCTGCCAGCTTAGGGCAAACAAAGAAAAACCAAAGGTGATGATGGACCGAGCGTTGACAATACAAACACTCACCCCCAGTCAACTGATCTGGGTTTAATCCATCACCGTTCTTTAGCTCACTCCGCCACCCCTGTTCAGACATGGCCATATGCAAATCAGTCTGACCCTGTGCCTCATGGGAACAGTCCAGCCCGAACTGCCAAGCCATGTCTTCCCTGGACCGGAATCAAACTTCCCAGGACCGGTTTCTAGCATTACAGCCGTCTTTAGCCGGGCTTGCTTGACTCCAGTGGCAAAGTGAGCAAGGGACTCACGTCTGAGCATACCCTGCCAGCTTAGGGCGAACAAAGAAAAACCAAAGGTGATGATGGACGGAGCGTTGACAATTCAAACACTAACCCCAGTCAACTGATCTGGGTTTAATCCATCACCGTTCTTTAGCTCACTCCGCCACCCCAGTTCAGACATGGCCATATGCAAATCAGTCTGACCCTGTGCCTCATGGGAACAGTCCAGGCCAAACTGCCAAGCCATGTCTTCCCTGGACCGGAATCAAGCTTCCCAGGACCGGTTTCTGGCATTACAGCCGTCTTCAGCCGGGCTTGCTTTACTCCAGTGGCAAAGTGAGCAAGGGACTCACGTCTCAGCATACCCTGCCAGCTTAGGGCGAACAAAGAAAAACCAAAGGTTATGATGGACGGAGCGTTGACAATACAAACACTCACCCCCAGTCAACTGATCTGGGTTTAATCCATCACCGTTCTTTAGCTCACTCCGTCACCCCAGTTCAGACATGGCCATATGCAAATCAGTCTGACCCTGTGCCTCATGGAACAGTCCAGGCCGAACTGCCAAGCCATGTCTTCCCTGGACCGGAATCAAGCTTCCCAAGACCGGTTTCTGGCATTACAGCTGTCTGCAGCCGGGCTTGCTTTACTCCAGTGGCAAAGTGAGCAAGGGACTCACGTCTGAGCATACCCTGCAAGCTTAGGGCGAACAAAGAAAAACCAAAGGTGATGATGGACGGAGCGTTGACAATACAAACACTCACCCCCAGTCAACTGATCTGGGTTTAATCCATCACCGTTCCTTAGCTCACTCCGCCACCCCAGTTCAGACATGGCCGTATGCAAATCAGTCTGACCCTGTGCCTCATGGGAACTGTCCAGCCCGAACTGCCAAGCCATGTCTTCCCTGGACCGGAATCAAGCTTCCCAGCACCGGAAACAAGCTTCCCAGGACCGATTTCTGGCATTACAGCCGTCTTCAGCCTGGCTTGCTTGATTCCAGTGGCAAAGTGAGCAAGGGACTCACGTCTGAGCATACCCTGCCAGCTTAGGGCGAATAAAGAAAAACCAAAGGTGATGATGGACGGAGCGTTGACAATACAAACACTCACCCCCAGTCAACTGATCTGGGTTTAATTCATCACCGTTCTTTAGCTCACTCTGCCACCCCAGTTCAGACATGGCCATATGCAAATCAGTCTGACCCTGTGCCTCAAGGGAACAGTCCAGCCCGAACTGCCAAGCCATGTCTTGCCTGGACCGGAATCAAGCTTCCCAGAACCGGTTTCTGGCATTACAGCCGTCTTCAGCCGGGCTTGCTTGACTCCAGTGGCAAAGTGAGCAAGGGACTCACGTCTGAGCATACCCTGCCAGCTTAGGGCGAACAAAGAAAAACCAAAGGTGATGATGGACGGAGCGTTGACATTACAAACACTCACCCCCAGTCAACTGATCTGGGTTCAATCCATCACCGTTCTTTAGCTCACTCCGCCACCCCAGTTCAGACATGGCCATATGCAAATCAGTCTGACCCTGTGCCTCATGGGAACAGTCCAGCCCAAACTGCCAAGCCATGTCTTCCCTGGACCGGAATCAAGCTTCTCAGGACCGGTTTCTGGCAATACAGCTGTCTTCAGCCGGGCTTGCTTGACTCCAGTGGCAAAGTGAGCAAGGGACTCACGCCTGAGCATACCCTGCCAGCTTAGGGCAAACATAGAAAAACCAAAGGTGATGATGGACCGAGCGTTGACAATACAAACACTCACCCCCAGTCAACTGATCTGGGTTTAATCCATCACCGTTCTTTAGCTCACTCCGCCACCCCTGTTCAGACATGGCCATATGCAAATCAGTCTGACCCTGTGCCTCATGGGAACAGTCCAGCCCGAACTGCCAAACCATGTCTTCCCTGGACCGGAATCAAGCTTCCCAGGACCGGTTTCTGGCATTACAGCCGTCTTCAGCCGGGCTTGCTTGACTCCAGTGGCAAAGTGAGCAAGGGACTCACGTCTGAGCATACCCTGCCAGCTTAGGGCGAACAAAGAAAAACCAAAGGTGATGATGGACGGAGCGTTGACAATTCAAACACTCACCCCCAGTCAACTGATCTGGGTTTAATCCATCACCGTTCTTTAGCTCACTCCGTCACCCCAGTTCAGACATGGCCATATGCAAATCAGTCTGACCCTGTGCCTCATGGGAACAGTCCAGCCCGAACTGCCAAGCCATGTCTTCCCTGGACCGGAATCAAGCTTCTCAGGACCGGTTTCTGGCATTACAGCCGTCTTCAGCCGGGCTTGCTTGACTCTAGTGGCAAAGTGAGCAAGGGACTTACGTCTGAGCATACCCTGCCAGCTTAGGGCGAACAAAGAAAAACCAAAGGTGATGATGGACGGAGCGTTGACAATACAAACACTCACCCCCAGTCAACTGATCTGGGTTTAATCCATCACCGTTCTTTAGCTCACTCCGCCTCCCCAGTTCAGACATGGCCATATGCAAATCAGTCTGACCCTGTGCCTCATGGAACAGTCCAGGCCGAACTGCCAAGCCATGTCTTCCCTGGACCGGAATCAATCTTCCCAAGACCGGTTTCTGGCATTACAGCTGTCTGCAGCCGGGTTTGCTTTACTCCAGTGGCAAAGTGAGCAAGGGACTCACGTCTGAGCATACCCTGCAAGCTTAGGGCGAACAAAGAAAAACCAAAGGTGATGATGGACGGAGCGTTGACAATTCAAACACTCACCCCCAGTCAACTGATCTGGGTTTAATCCATCACCGTTCTTTAGCTCACTCCGCCACCCCAGTTCAGACATGGCCATATGCAAATCAGTCTGACCCTGTGCCTCATGGGAACAGTCCAGTCCGAACTGCCAAGCCATGTCTTCCCTGGACCGGAATCAAGCTTCCCAAGACTGGTTTCTGGCATTATAGCCGTCTTGAGCCGGGCTTGCTTGACTCCAGTGGCAAAGTGAGCAAGGGACTCACGTCTGAGCATACCCTGCCAGCTTAGGGCGAACAAAGAAAAACCAAAGGTGATGATGGACGGAGCGTTGACAATACAAACACTCACCCCCAGTCAACTGATCTGGGTTTAATCCATCACCGTTCTTTAGCTCACTCCGCCACCCCAGTTCAGACGTGGCCATATGCAAATCAGTCTGACCCTGTGCCTCATGGGAACAGTCCAGCCCGAACTGCCAAGCCATGTCTTCCCTGGACCAGAATCAAGCTTCCCAGGACCGGTTTCTGGCATTACAGCCGTTTTCAGCCGGCCTTGCTTGACTCCAGTGGCAAAGTGAGCAAGGGACTCACGTTTGAGCATACCCTGCCAGCTTAGGGCGAACAAAGAAAAACCAAAGGTGATGATGGACGGAGCGTTGACAATACAAACACTCACCCCCAGTCAACTGATCTGGGTTCAATCCATCACCGTTCTTTAGCTCACTCCGCCACCCCAGTTCAGACATGGCCATATGCAAATCAGTCTGACCCTGTGCCTCATGGGAACAGTCCAGCCCAAACTGCCAAGCCATGTCTTCCCTGGACCGGAATCAAGCTTCTCAGGACCGGTTTCTGGCAATACAGCTGTCTTCAGCCGGGCTTGCTTGACTCCAGTGGCAAAGTGAGCAAGGGACTCACGCCTGAGCATACCCTGCCAGCTTAGGGCAAACAAAGAAAAACCAAAGGTGATGATGGACCGAGCGTTGACAATACAAACACTCACCCCCAGTCAACTGATCTGGGTTTAATCCATCACCGTTCTTTAGCTCACTCCGCCACCCCTGTTCAGACATGGCCATATGCAAATCAGTCTGACCCTGTGCCTCATGGGAACAGTCCAGCCCGAACTGCCAAGCCATGTCTTCCCTGGACCGGAATCAAGCTTCCCAGGACCGGTTTCTGGCATTACAGCCGTCTTCAGCCGGGCTTGCTTGACTCCAGTGGCAAAGTGAGCAAGGGACTCACGTCTGAGCATACCCTGCCAGCTTAGGGCGAACAAAGAAAAACCAAAGGTGATGATGGACGGAGCGTTGACAATTCAAACACTCACCCCCAGTCAACTGATCTGGGTTTAATCCATCACCGTTCTTTAGCTCACTCCGCCACCCCAGTTCAGACATGGCCATATGCAAATCAGTCTGACCCTGTGCCTCATGGGAACAGTCCAGCCCAAACTGCCAAGCCATGTCTTCCCTGGACCGGAATCAAGCTTCCCAGGACCGGTTTCTGGCATTACAGCCGTCTTCAGCCGGGCTTGCTTTACTCCAGTGGCAATCGAGCAAGGGACACACGTCTCAGCATACCCTGCCAGCTTAGGGCGAACAAAGAAAAACCAAAGGTTATGATGGACGGAGCGTTGACAATACAAACACTCACCCCCAGTTAACTGATCTGGGTTTAATCCATCACCGTTCTTTAGCTCACTCCGTCACCCCAGTTCAGACATGGCCATATGCAAATCAGTCTGACCCTGTGCCTCATGGGAACAGTCCAGCCCGAACTGCCAAGCCATGTCTTCCCTGGACCGGAATCAAGCTTCTCAGGACCGGTTTCTGGCATTACAGCTGTCTTCAGCCGGGCTTGCTTGACTCTAGTGGCAAAGTGAGCAAGGGACTTACGTCTGAGCATACCCTGCCAGCTTAGGGCGAACAAAGAAAAACCAAAGGTGATGATGGACGGAGCGTTGACAATACAAACACTCACCCCCAGTCAACTGATCTGGGTTTAATCCATCACCGTTCTTTAGCTCACTCCGCCACCCCAGTTCAGACATGGCCATATGCAAATCAGTCTGACCCTGTGCCTCATGGGAACAGTCCAGCCCGAACTGCCAAGCCATGTCTTCCCTGGACCGGAAACAAGCTTCCCAGGACCGGTTTCTGGCATTACAGCCGTCTTCAGCCTGGCTTGCTTGATTCCAGTGGCAAAGTGAGCAAGGGACTCACGTCTGAGCATACCCTGCCAGCTTAGGGCGAATAAAGAAAAACCAAAGGTGATGATGGACGGAGCGTTGACAATACAAACACTCAACCCCAGTCAACTGATCTGGGTTTAATCCATCACCGTTCTTTAGCTCACTCCGCCACCCCAGTTCAGACATGACCATATGCAAATCAGTCTGACCCTGTGCCTCATGGGAACAGTCCAGCCCGAACTGCCAAGCCATGTCTTCCCTGGACCGGGATCAAGCTTCCCAGGACCGGTTTCTGGCATTACAGCCGTCTTCAGCCGGGCTTGCTTGACTCCAGTGGCAAAGTAAGCAAGGGACTCACGTCTGAGCATACCCTGCCAGCTTAGGGCGAACAAAGAAAAAACAAAGGTGATGATGGACGGAGCGTTGACAATTCAAACACTCACCCCCAGTCAACTGATCTGGGTTTAATCCATCACCGTTCTTTAGCTCACTCCGCCACCCCAGTTCAGACATGGCCATATGCAAATCAGTCTGACCCTGTGCCTCATGGGAACAGTCCAGCCCAAACTGCCAAGCCATGTCTTCCCTGGACCGGAATCAAGCTTCCCAGGACCGGTTTCTGGCATTACAGCCGTCTTCAGCCGGGCTTGCTTTACTCCAGTGGCAAAGTGAGCAAGGGACACACGTCTCAGCATACCCTGCCAGCTTAGGGCGAACAAAGAAAAACCAAAGGTTATGATGGACGGAGCGTTGACAATACAAACACTCACCCCCAGTCAACTGATCTGGGTTTAATCCATCACCGTTCTTTAGCTCACTCCGTCACCCCAGTTCAGACATGGCCATATGCAAATCAGTCTGACCCTGTGCCTCATGGGAACAGTGCAGCCCGAACTGCCAAGCCATGTCTTCCCTGGACCGGAATCAAGCTTCTCAGGACCGGTTTCTGGCATTACAGCCGTCTTCAGCCGGACTTGCTTGACTCTAGTGGCAAAGTGAGCAAGGGACTTACGTCTGAGCATACCCTGCCAGCTTAGGGCGAACAAAGAAAAACCAAAGGTGATGATGGACGGAGCGTTGACAATACAAACACTCACCCCCAGTCAACTGATCTGGGTTTAATCCATCACCGTTCTTTAGCTCACTCCGCCACCCCAGTTCAGACATGCAAATCAGTCTGACCCTGTGCCTCATGGGAACAGTCCAGCCTGAACTGCCAAGCCATGTCTTCCCTGGACCGGAATCAAGCTTCCCAGGACCGGTTTCTGGCATTACAGCCGTCTTCAGCCGGACTTGCTTTACTCCAGTGGCAAAGTGATTAAGGGACTCACGTCTGAGCATACCCTGCCAGCTTAGGGTGAACAAAGAAAAACCAAAGGTTATGATGGACGGAGCGTTGACAATACAAACACTCACCCCTAGTCAACTGATCTGGGTTTAATCCATCACCGTTCTTTAGCTCACTCCGCCACCCCAGTTCAGACATGGCCATATGCAAATCAGTCTGACCCTGTGCCTCATGGGAACAGTCCAGTCCGAACTGCCAAGCCATGTCTTCCCTGGACCGGAATCAAGCTTCCCAGGACTGGTTTCTGGCATTATAGCCGTCTTGAGCCGGGCTTGCTTGACTCCAGTAGCAAAGTGAGCAAGGGACTCACATCTGAGCATACCCTGCCAGCTTAGGGCGAACAAAGAAAAACCAAAGGTGATGATGGACGGAGCGTTGACAATACAAACACTCACCCCCAGTCAACTGATCTGGGTTTAATCCATCACCGTTCTTTAGCTCACTCCGCCACCCCAGTTCAGACGTGGCCATATGCAAATCAGTCTGACCCTGTGCCTCATGGGAACAGTCCAGCCCGAACTGCCAAGCCATGTCTTCCCTGGACCAGAATCAAGCTTCCCAGGACCGGTTTCTGGCATTACAGCCGTTTTCAGCCGGCCTTGCTTGACTCCAGTGGCAAAGTGAGCAAGGGACTCACGTCTGAGCATACCCTGCCAGCTTAGGGCGAACAAAGAAAAACCAAAGGTGATGATGGACGGAGCGTTGACAATACAAACACTCACCCCAGTCAACTGATCTGGGTTTAATCCATCACCGTTCTTTGGCTCACTCCGCCTCCCCAGTTCAGACATGGCCATATGCAAATCAGTCTGACCCTGTGCCTCATGGGAACAGCCCAGCCCGAACTGCCAAGCCATGTCTTCTCTGGACCGGAATCAAGCTTCCCAGGACCGGTTTCTGGCATTACAGCTGTCTTCAGCCGGGCTTGCTTGACTCCAGTGGCAAAGTGAGCAAGGGACTCACGTCTGAGCATACCCTGCAAGCTTAGGGCGAACAAAGAAAAACCAAAGGTGATGATGGACGGAGCGTTCACAATACAAACACTCACCCCCAGTCAACTGATCTGGGTTTAATCCATTACCGTTCTTTAGCTCACTCCGCCACCCCAGTTCAGACATGGCCATATGCAAATCGGTCTGACCCTGTGCCTCATGGGAACAGTCCAGCCCGAACTGCCAAGCCATATCTTCCCTGTACCGGAATCAAGCTTCCCAGGACCGGTTTCTGGCATTACAGCCGTCTTCAGCCTGGCTTGCTTGACTCCAGTGGCAAAGTGAGCAAGGGACTCATGTCTGAGCATACCCTGCCAGCTTAGGGCGAAGAAAGAACAACCAAAGGTGATGATGGACGGAGCGTTGACAATACAAACACTCACCCCCAGTCAACTGATCTGGGTTTAATCCATCACCGTTCTTTAGCTCACTCTGCCACCCCAGTTCAGACATGGCCATATGCAAATCAGTCTGACCCTGTGCCTCATGGGAACAGTCCAGCCCGAACTACCAAGCCATGTCTTCCCTGGACCGGAATCAAGCTTCCCAAGACCGGTTTATGGCATTACAGCTGTCTTCAGCCGGGCTTGCTTGACTCCAGTGGCAAAGTGAGCAAGGGACTCACGTCTGAGCATACCCTGCAAGCTTAGGGGGAACAAAGAAAAACCAAAGGTGATGATGGACGGAGCGTTCACAATACAAACACTCACCCCCAGTCAACTGATCTGGGTTTAATCCATCACCGTTCTTTAGCTCACTCCGTCACCCCAGTTCAGACATGGCCATATGCAAATCAGTCTGACCCTGTGCCTCATGGGAACAGTCCAGCCCGAACTGCCAAGCCATGTCTTCCCTGGACCGGAATCAAGCTTCTCAGGACCGGTTTCTGGCATTGCAGCCGTCTTCAGCCGGGCTTGCTTGACTCTAGTGGCAAAGTGAGCAAGGGACTTACGTCTGAGCATACCCTGCCAGCTTAGGGCGAACAAAGAAAAATCAAAGGTGATGATGGACGGAGCGTTGACAATACAAACACTCACCCCCAGTCAACTGATCTGGGTTTAATCCATCACCGTTCTTTAGCTCACTCCGCCACCCCAGTTCAGACATGGCCATATGCAAATCAGTCTGACCCTGTGCCTCATGGGAACAGTCCAGCCCGAACTGCCAAGCCATGTCTTCCCTGGACCGGAAACAAGCTTCCCAGGACCGGTTTCTGGCATTACAGCCGTCTTCAGCCTGGCTTGCTTGATTCCAGTGGCAAAGTGAGCAGGGGACTCACGTCTGAGCATAGCCTGCCAGCTTAGGGCGAATAAAGAAAAACCAAAGGTGATGATGGACGGAGCGTTGACAATACAAACACTCAACCCCAGTCAACTGATCTGGGTTTAATCCATCACCGTTCTTTAGCTCACTCCGCCACCCCAGTTCAGACATGACCATATGCAAATCAGTCTGACCCTGTGCCTCATGGGAACAGTCCAGCCCGAACTGCCAAGCCATGTCTTCCCTGGACCGGGATCAAGCTTCCCAGGACCGGTTTCTGGCATTACAGCCGTCTTCAGCCGGGCTTGCTTGACTCCAGTGGCAAAGTAAGCAAGGGACTCACGTCTGAGCATACCCTGCCAGCTTAGGGCGAACAAAGAAAAACCAAAGGTGATGATGGATGGAGCGTTGACAATGCAAACACTCACCCCCAGTCAACTGATCTGGGTTTAATCCATCACCGTTCTTTAGCTCACTCCGCCACCCCAGTACAGACATGGCCATATGCAAATCAGTCTGACCCTGTGCCTCATGGGAACAGTCCAGCCCAAACTGCCAAGCCATGTCTTCCCTGGACCGGAATCAAGCTTCTCAGGACCGGTTTCTGGCAATACAGCCGTCTTCAGCCGGGCTTGCTTGACTCCAGTGGCAAAGTGAGCAAGGGACTCACGCCTGAGCATACCCTGCCAGCTTAGGGCAAACAAAGAAAAACCAAAGGTGATGATGGACCGAGCGTTGACAATACAAACACTCACCCCCAGTCAACTGATCTGGGTTTAATCCATCACCGTTCTTTAGCTCACTCCGCCACCCCTGTTCAGACATGGCCATATGCAAATCAGTCTGACCCTGTGCCTCATGGGAACAGTCCAGCCCGAACTGCCAAGCCATGTCTTCCCTGGACCGGAATCAAACTTCCCAGGACCGGTTTCTAGCATTACAGCCGTCTTTAGCCGGGCTTGCTTGACTCCAGTGGCAAAGTGAGCAAGGGACTCACGTCTGAGCATACCCTGCCAGCTTAGGGCGAACAAAGAAAAACCAAAGGTGATGATGGACGGAGCGTTGACAATTCAAACACTAACCCCAGTCAACTGATCTGGGTTTAATCCATCACCGTTCTTTAGCTCACTCCGCCACCCCAGTTCAGACATGGCCATATGCAAATCAGTCTGACCCTGTGCCTCATGGGAACAGTCCAGGCCAAACTGCCAAGCCATGTCTTCCCTGGACCGGAATCAAGCTTCCCAGGACCGGTTTCTGGCATTACAGCCGTCTTCAGCCGGGCTTGCTTTACTCCAGTGGCAAAGTGAGCAAGGGACTCACGTCTCAGCATACCCTGCCAGCTTAGGGCGAACAAAGAAAAACCAAAGGTTATGATGGACGGAGCGTTGACAATACAAACACTCACCCCCAGTCAACTGATCTGGGTTTAATCCATCACCGTTCTTTAGCTCACTCCGTCACCCCAGTTCAGACATGGCCATATGCAAATCAGTCTGACCCTGTGCCTCATGGAACAGTCCAGGCCGAACTGCCAAGCCATGTCTTCCCTGGACCGGAATCAAGCTTCCCAAGACCGGTTTCTGGCATTACAGCTGTCTGCAGCCGGGCTTGCTTTACTCCAGTGGCAAAGTGAGCAAGGGACTCACGTCTGAGCATACCCTGCAAGCTTAGGGCGAACAAAGAAAAACCAAAGGTGATGATGGACGGAGCGTTGACAATACAAACACTCACCCCCAGTCAACTGATCTGGGTTTAATCCATCACCGTTCCTTAGCTCACTCCGCCACCCCAGTTCAGACATGGCCGTATGCAAATCAGTCTGACCCTGTGCCTCATGGGAACTGTCCAGCCCGAACTGCCAAGCCATGTCTTCCCTGGACCGGAATCAAGCTTCCCAGCACCGGAAACAAGCTTCCCAGGACCGATTTCTGGCATTACAGCCGTCTTCAGCCTGGCTTGCTTGATTCCAGTGGCAAAGTGAGCAAGGGACTCACGTCTGAGCATACCCTGCCAGCTTAGGGCGAATAAAGAAAAACCAAAGGTGATGATGGACGGAGCGTTGACAATACAAACACTCACCCCCAGTCAACTGATCTGGGTTTAATTCATCACCGTTCTTTAGCTCACTCTGCCACCCCAGTTCAGACATGGCCATATGCAAATCAGTCTGACCCTGTGCCTCAAGGGAACAGTCCAGCCCGAACTGCCAAGCCATGTCTTGCCTGGACCGGAATCAAGCTTCCCAGAACCGGTTTCTGGCATTACAGCCGTCTTCAGCCGGGCTTGCTTGACTCCAGTGGCAAAGTGAGCAAGGGACTCACGTCTGAGCATACCCTGCCAGCTTAGGGCGAACAAAGAAAAACCAAAGGTGATGATGGACGGAGCGTTGACATTACAAACACTCACCCCCAGTCAACTGATCTGGGTTCAATCCATCACCGTTCTTTAGCTCACTCCGCCACCCCAGTTCAGACATGGCCATATGCAAATCAGTCTGACCCTGTGCCTCATGGGAACAGTCCAGCCCAAACTGCCAAGCCATGTCTTCCCTGGACCGGAATCAAGCTTCTCAGGACCGGTTTCTGGCAATACAGCTGTCTTCAGCCGGGCTTGCTTGACTCCAGTGGCAAAGTGAGCAAGGGACTCACGCCTGAGCATACCCTGCCAGCTTAGGGCAAACAAAGAAAAACCAAAGGTGATGATGGACCGAGCGTTGACAATACAAACACTCACCCCCAGTCAACTGATCTGGGTTTAATCCATCACCGTTCTTTAGCTCACTCCGCCACCCCTGTTCAGACATGGCCATATGCAAATCAGTCTGACCCTGTGCCTCATGGGAACAGTCCAGCCCGAACTGCCAAACCATGTCTTCCCTGGACCGGAATCAAGCTTCCCAGGACCGGTTTCTGGCATTACAGCCGTCTTCAGCCGGGCTTGCTTGACTCCAGTGGCAAAGTGAGCAAGGGACTCACGTCTGAGCATACCCTGCCAGCTTAGGGCGAACAAAGAAAAACCAAAGGTGATGATGGACGGAGCGTTGACAATTCAAACACTCACCCCCAGTCAACTGATCTGGGTTTAATCCATCACCGTTCTTTAGCTCACTCCGTCACCCCAGTTCAGACATGGCCATATGCAAATCAGTCTGACCCTGTGCCTCATGGGAACAGTCCAGCCCGAACTGCCAAGCCATGTCTTCCCTGGACCGGAATCAAGCTTCTCAGGACCGGTTTCTGGCATTACAGCCGTCTTCAGCCGGGCTTGCTTGACTTTAGTGGCAAAGTGAGCAAGGGACTTACGTCTGAGCATACCCTGCCAGCTTAGGGCGAACAAAGAAAAACCAAAGGTGATGATGGACGGAGCGTTGACAATACAAACACTCACCCCCAGTCAACTGATCTGGGTTTAATCCATCACCGTTCTTTAGCTCACTCCGCCTCCCCAGTTCAGACATGGCCATATGCAAATCAGTCTGACCCTGTGCCTCATGGAACAGTCCAGGCCGAACTGCCAAGCCATGTCTTCCCTGGACCGGAATCAATCTTCCCAAGACCGGTTTCTGGCATTACAGCTGTCTGCAGCCGGGCTTGCTTTACTCCAGTGGCAAAGTGAGCAAGGGACTCACGTCTGAGCATACCCTGCAAGCTTAGGGCGAACAAAGAAAAACCAAAGGTGATGATGGACGGAGCGTTGACAATACAAACACTCACCCCCAGTCAACTGATCTGGGTTTAATCCATCACTGTTCTTTAGCTCACTCCGCCACCCCAGTTCAGACATGGCCATATGCAAATCAGTCTGACCCTGTGCCTCATGGGAACAGTCCAGTCCGAACTGCCAAGCCATGTCTTCCCTGGACCGGAATCAAGCTTCCCAGGACTGGTTTCTGGCATTATAGCCGTCTTGAGCCGGGCTTGCTTGACTCCAGTGGCAAAGTGAGCAAGGGACTCACGTCTGAGCATACCCTGCCAGCTTAGGGCGAACAAAGAAAAACCAAAGGTGATGATGGACGGAGCGTTGACAATACAAACACTCACCCCCAGTCAACTGATCTGGGTTTAATCCATCACCGTTCTTTAGCTCACTCCGCCACCCCAGTTCAGACGTGGCCATATGCAAATCAGTCTGACCCTGTGCCTCATGGGAACAGTCCAGCCCGAACTGCCAAGCCATGTCTTCCCTGGACCAGAATCAAGCTTCCCAGGACCGGTTTCTGGCATTACAGCCGTTTTCAGCCGGCCTTGCTTGACTCCAGTGGCAAAGTGAGCAAGGGACTCACGTTTGAGCATACCCTGCCAGCTTAGGGCGAACAAAGAAAAACCAAAGGTGATGATGGACGGAGCGTTGACAATACAAACACTCACCCCCAGTCAACTGATCTGGGTTCAATCCATCACCGTTCTTTAGCTCACTCCGCCACCCCAGTTCAGACATGGCCATATGCAAATCAGTCTGACCCTGTGCCTCATGGGAACAGTCCAGCCCAAACTGCCAAGCCATGTCTTCCCTGGACCGGAATCAAGCTTCTCAGGACCGGTTTCTGGCAATACAGCTGTCTTCAGCCGGGCTTGCTTGACTCCAGTGGCAAAGTGAGCAAGGGACTCACGCCTGAGCATACCCTGCCAGCTTAGGGCAAACAAAGAAAAACCAAAGGTGATGATGGACCGAGCGTTGACAATACAAACACTCACCCCCAGTCAACTGATCTGGGTTTAATCCATCACCGTTCTTTAGCTCACTCCGCCACCCCTGTTCAGACATGGCCATATGCAAATCAGTCTGACCCTGTGCCTCATGGGAACAGTCCAGCCCGAACTGCCAAGCCATGTCTTCCCTGGACCGGAATCAAGCTTCCCAGGACCGGTTTCTGGCATTACAGCCGTCTTCAGCCGGGCTTGCTTGACTCCAGTGGCAAAGTGAGCAAGGGACTCACGTCTGAGCATACCCTGCCAGCTTAGGGCGAACAAAGAAAAACCAAAGGTGATGATGGACGGAGCGTTGACAATTCAAACACTCACCCCCAGTCAACTGATCTGGGTTTAATCCATCACCGTTCTTTAGCTCACTCCGCCACCCCAGTTCAGACATGGCCATATGCAAATCAGTCTGACCCTGTGCCTCATGGGAACAGTCCAGCCCAAACTGCCAAGCCATGTCTTCCCTGGACCGGAATCAAGCTTCCCAGGACCGGTTTCTGGCATTACAGCCGTCTTCAGCCGGGCTTGCTTTACTCCAGTGGCAATCGAGCAAGGGACACACGTCTCAGCATACCCTGCCAGCTTAGGGCGAACAAAGAAAAACCAAAGGTTATGATGGACGGAGCGTTGACAATACAAACACTCACCCCCAGTTAACTGATCTGGGTTTAATCCATCACCGTTCTTTAGCTCACTCCGTCACCCCAGTTCAGACATGGCCATATGCAAATCAGTCTGACCCTGTGCCTCATGGGAACAGTCCAGCCCGAACTGCCAAGCCATGTCTTCCCTGGACCGGAATCAAGCTTCTCAGGACCGGTTTCTGGCATTACAGCTGTCTTCAGCCGGGCTTGCTTGACTCTAGTGGCAAAGTGAGCAAGGGACTTACGTCTGAGCATACCCTGCCAGCTTAGGGCGAACAAAGAAAAACCAAAGGTGATGATGGACGGAGCGTTGACAATACAAACACTCACCCCCAGTCAACTGATCTGGGTTTAATCCATCACCGTTCTTTAGCTCACTCCGCCACCCCAGTTCAGACATGCAAATCAGTCTGACCCTGTGCCTCATGGGAACAGTCCAGCCTGAACTGCCAAACCATGTCTTCCCTGGACCGGAATCAAGCTTCCCAGGACCGGTTTCTGGCATTACAGCCGTCTTCAGCCGGGCTTGCTTGACTCCAGTGGCAAAGTGAGCAAGGGACTCACGTCTGAGCATACCCTGCCAGCTTAGGGCGAACAAAGAAAAACCAAAGGTGATGATGGACGGAGCGTTGACAATTCAAACACTCACCCCCAGTCAACTGATCTGGGTTTAATCCATCACCGTTCTTTAGCTCACTCCGTCACCCCAGTTCAGACATGGCCATATGCAAATCAGTCTGACCCTGTGCCTCATGGGAACAGTCCAGCCCGAACTGCCAAGCCATGTCTTCCCTGGACCGGAATCAAGCTTCTCAGGACCGGTTTCTGGCATTACAGCCGTCTTCAGCCGGGCTTGCTTGACTCTAGTGGCAAAGTGAGCAAGGGACTTACGTCTGAGCATACCCTGCCAGCTTAGGGCGAACAAAGAAAAACCAAAGGTGATGATGGACGGAGCGTTGACAATACAAACACTCACCCCCAGTCAACTGATCTGGGTTTAATCCATCACCGTTCTTTAGCTCACTCCGCCTCCCCAGTTCAGACATGGCCATATGCAAATCAGTCTGACCCTGTGCCTCATGGAACAGTCCAGGCCGAACTGCCAAGCCATGTCTTCCCTGGACCGGAATCAATCTTCCCAAGACCGGTTTCTGGCATTACAGCTGTCTGCAGCCGGGCTTGCTTTACTCCAGTGGCAAAGTGAGCAAGGGACTCACGTCTGAGCATACCCTGCAAGCTTAGGGCGAACAAAGAAAAACCAAAGGTGATGATGGACGGAGCGTTGACAATACAAACACTCACCCCCAGTCAACTGATCTGGGTTTAATCCATCACTGTTCTTTAGCTCACTCCGCCACCCCAGTTCAGACATGGCCATATGCAAATCAGTCTGACCCTGTGCCTCATGGGAACAGTCCAGTCCGAACTGCCAAGCCATGTCTTCCCTGGACCGGAATCAAGCTTCCCAGGACTGGTTTCTGGCATTATAGCCGTCTTGAGCCGGGCTTGCTTGACTCCAGTGGCAAAGTGAGCAAGGGACTCACGTCTGAGCATACCCTGCCAGCTTAGGGCGAACAAAGAAAAACCAAAGGTGATGATGGACGGAGCGTTGACAATACAAACACTCACCCCCAGTCAACTGATCTGGGTTTAATCCATCACCGTTCTTTAGCTCACTCCGCCACCCCAGTTCAGACGTGGCCATATGCAAATCAGTCTGACCCTGTGCCTCATGGGAACAGTCCAGCCCGAACTGCCAAGCCATGTCTTCCCTGGACCAGAATCAAGCTTCCCAGGACCGGTTTCTGGCATTACAGCCGTTTTCAGCCGGCCTTGCTTGACTCCAGTGGCAAAGTGAGCAAGGGACTCACGTTTGAGCATACCCTGCCAGCTTAGGGCGAACAAAGAAAAACCAAAGGTGATGATGGACGGAGCGTTGACAATACAAACACTCACCCCCAGTCAACTGATCTGGGTTCAATCCATCACCGTTCTTTAGCTCACTCCGCCACCCCAGTTCAGACATGGCCATATGCAAATCAGTCTGACCCTGTGCCTCATGGGAACAGTCCAGCCCAAACTGCCAAGCCATGTCTTCCCTGGACCGGAATCAAGCTTCTCAGGACCGGTTTCTGGCAATACAGCTGTCTTCAGCCGGGCTTGCTTGACTCCAGTGGCAAAGTGAGCAAGGGACTCACGCCTGAGCATACCCTGCCAGCTTAGGGCAAACAAAGAAAAACCAAAGGTGATGATGGACCGAGCGTTGACAATACAAACACTCACCCCCAGTCAACTGATCTGGGTTTAATCCATCACCGTTCTTTAGCTCACTCCGCCACCCCTGTTCAGACATGGCCATATGCAAATCAGTCTGACCCTGTGCCTCATGGGAACAGTCCAGCCCGAACTGCCAAGCCATGTCTTCCCTGGACCGGAATCAAGCTTCCCAGGACCGGTTTCTGGCATTACAGCCGTCTTCAGCCGGGCTTGCTTGACTCCAGTGGCAAAGTGAGCAAGGGACTCACGTCTGAGCATACCCTGCCAGCTTAGGGCGAACAAAGAAAAACCAAAGGTGATGATGGACGGAGCGTTGACAATTCAAACACTCACCCCCAGTCAACTGATCTGGGTTTAATCCATCACCGTTCTTTAGCTCACTCCGCCACCCCAGTTCAGACATGGCCATATGCAAATCAGTCTGACCCTGTGCCTCATGGGAACAGTCCAGCCCAAACTGCCAAGCCATGTCTTCCCTGGACCGGAATCAAGCTTCCCAGGACCGGTTTCTGGCATTACAGCCGTCTTCAGCCGGGCTTGCTTTACTCCAGTGGCAATCGAGCAAGGGACACACGTCTCAGCATACCCTGCCAGCTTAGGGCGAACAAAGAAAAACCAAAGGTTATGATGGACGGAGCGTTGACAATACAAACACTCACCCCCAGTTAACTGATCTGGGTTTAATCCATCACCGTTCTTTAGCTCACTCCGTCACCCCAGTTCAGACATGGCCATATGCAAATCAGTCTGACCCTGTGCCTCATGGGAACAGTCCAGCCCGAACTGCCAAGCCATGTCTTCCCTGGACCGGAAACAAGCTTCCCAGGACCGGTTTCTGGCATTACAGCCGTCTTCAGCCTGGCTTGCTTGATTCCAGTGGCAAAGTGAGCAAGGGACTCACGTCTGAGCATACCCTGCCAGCTTAGGGCGAATAAAGAAAAACCAAAGGTGATGATGGACGGAGCGTTGACAATACAAACACTCAACCCCAGTCAACTGATCTGGGTTTAATCCATCACCGTTCTTTAGCTCACTCCGCCACCCCAGTTCAGACATGACCATATGCAAATCAGTCTGACCCTGTGCCTCATGGGAACAGTCCAGCCCGAACTGCCAAGCCATGTCTTCCCTGGACCGGGATCAAGCTTCCCAGGACCGGTTTCTGGCATTACAGCCGTCTTCAGCCGGGCTTGCTTGACTCCAGTGGCAAAGTAAGCAAGGGACTCACGTCTGAGCATACCCTGCCAGCTTAGGGCGAACAAAGAAAAAACAAAGGTGATGATGGACGGAGCGTTGACAATTCAAACACTCACCCCCAGTCAACTGATCTGGGTTTAATCCATCACCGTTCTTTAGCTCACTCCGCCACCCCAGTTCAGACATGGCCATATGCAAATCAGTCTGACCCTGTGCCTCATGGGAACAGTCCAGCCCAAACTGCCAAGCCATGTCTTCCCTGGACCGGAATCAAGCTTCCCAGGACCGGTTTCTGGCATTACAGCCGTCTTCAGCCGGGCTTGCTTTACTCCAGTGGCAAAGTGAGCAAGGGACACACGTCTCAGCATACCCTGCCAGCTTAGGGCGAACAAAGAAAAACCAAAGGTTATGATGGACGGAGCGTTGACAATACAAACACTCACCCCCAGTCAACTGATCTGGGTTTAATCCATCACCGTTCTTTAGCTCACTCCGTCACCCCAGTTCAGACATGGCCATATGCAAATCAGTCTGACCCTGTGCCTCATGGGAACAGTGCAGCCCGAACTGCCAAGCCATGTCTTCCCTGGACCGGAATCAAGCTTCTCAGGACCGGTTTCTGGCATTACAGCCGTCTTCAGCCGGACTTGCTTGACTCTAGTGGCAAAGTGAGCAAGGGACTTACGTCTGAGCATACCCTGCCAGCTTAGGGCGAACAAAGAAAAACCAAAGGTGATGATGGACGGAGCGTTGACAATACAAACACTCACCCCCAGTCAACTGATCTGGGTTTAATCCATCACCGTTCTTTAGCTCACTCCGCCACCCCAGTTCAGACATGCAAATCAGTCTGACCCTGTGCCTCATGGGAACAGTCCAGCCTGAACTGCCAAGCCATGTCTTCCCTGGACCGGAATCAAGCTTCCCAGGACCGGTTTCTGGCATTACAGCCGTCTTCAGCCGGACTTGCTTTACTCCAGTGGCAAAGTGATTAAGGGACTCACGTCTGAGCATACCCTGCCAGCTTAGGGTGAACAAAGAAAAACCAAAGGTTATGATGGACGGAGCGTTGACAATACAAACACTCACCCCTAGTCAACTGATCTGGGTTTAATCCATCACCGTTCTTTAGCTCACTCCGCCACCCCAGTTCAGACATGGCCATATGCAAATCAGTCTGACCCTGTGCCTCATGGGAACAGTCCAGTCCGAACTGCCAAGCCATGTCTTCCCTGGACCGGAATCAAGCTTCCCAGGACTGGTTTCTGGCATTATAGCCGTCTTGAGCCGGGCTTGCTTGACTCCAGTAGCAAAGTGAGCAAGGGACTCACGTCTGAGCATACCCTGCCAGCTTAGGGCGAACAAAGAAAAACCAAAGGTGATGATGGACGGAGCGTTGACAATACAAACACTCACCCCCAGTCAACTGATCTGGGTTTAATCCATCACCGTTCTTTAGCTCACTCCGCCACCCCAGTTCAGACGTGGCCATATGCAAATCAGTCTGACCCTGTGCCTCATGGGAACAGTCCAGCCCGAACTGCCAAGCCATGTCTTCCCTGGACCAGAATCAAGCTTCCCAGGACCGGTTTCTGGCATTACAGCCGTTTTCAGCCGGCCTTGCTTGACTCCAGTGGCAAAGTGAGCAAGGGACTCACGTCTGAGCATACCCTGCCAGCTTAGGGCGAACAAAGAAAAACCAAAGGTGATGATGGACGGAGCGTTGACAATACAAACACTCACCCCAGTCAACTGATCTGGGTTTAATCCATCACCGTTCTTTGGCTCACTCCGCCTCCCCAGTTCAGACATGGCCATATGCAAATCAGTCTGACCCTGTGGCTCATGGGAACAGCCCAGCCCGAACTGCCAAGCCATGTCTTCTCTGGACCGGAATCAAGCTTCCCAGGACCGGTTTCTGGCATTACAGCTGTCTTCAGCCGGGCTTGCTTGACTCCAGTGGCAAAGTGAGCAAGGGACTCACGTCTGAGCATACCCTGCAAGCTTAGGGCGAACAAAGAAAAACCAAAGGTGATGATGGACGGAGCGTTCACAATACAAACACTCACCCCCAGTCAACTGATCTGGGTTTAATCCATTACCGTTCTTTAGCTCACTCCGCCACCCCAGTTCAGACATGGCCATATGCAAATCGGTCTGACCCTGTGCCTCATGGGAACAGTCCAGCCCGAACTGCCAAGCCATATCTTCCCTGTACCGGAATCAAGCTTCCCAGGACCGGTTTCTGGCATTACAGCCGTCTTCAGCCTGGCTTGCTTGACTCCAGTGGCAAAGTGAGCAAGGGACTCATGTCTGAGCATACCCTGCCAGCTTAGGGCGAAGAAAGAACAACCAAAGGTGATGATGGACGGAGCGTTGACAATACAAACACTCACCCCCAGTCAACTGATCTGGGTTTAATCCATCACCGTTCTTTAGCTCACTCTGCCACCCCAGTTCAGACATGGCCATATGCAAATCAGTCTGACCCTGTGCCTCATGGGAACAGTCCAGCCCGAACTACCAAGCCATGTCTTCCCTGGACCGGAATCAAGCTTCCCAAGACCGGTTTATGGCATTACAGCTGTCTTCAGCCGGGCTTGCTTGACTCCAGTGGCAAAGTGAGCAAGGGACTCACGTCTGAGCATACCCTGCAAGCTTAGGGGGAACAAAGAAAAACCAAAGGTGATGATGGACGGAGCGTTCACAATACAAACACTCACCCCCAGTCAACTGATCTGGGTTTAATCCATCACCGTTCTTTAGCTCACTCCGCCACCCCAGTTCAGACATGGCGATATGCAAATCAGTCTGACCCTGTGCCTCATGGGAACAGTCCAGCCCGAACTGCCAAGCCATATCTTCCCTGTACCGGAATCAAGCTTCCCAGGACCGGTTTCTGGCATTACAGCTGTCTTCAGCCTGGCTTGCTTGACTCCAGTGGCAAAGTCGCGGCGGGATGCCTGGCTTTCACCTTGTGGACACCCTGCCGGGGTTTCTCACAGGGGAATACCAGGACGGGTTCCCTTAGCAAGCGCCGGGACGCTCACGGGCAGCCGTGCGCTTTACAAATCCAGCACAAAGTGAGCAAGGGACTCACGTCTGAGCATACCCTGCCAGCTTAGGGCGAACAAAGAAAAACCAAAGGTGATGATGGACGGAGCGTTGACAATATAAACACTCACCCCCAGTCAACTGATCTGGGTTTAATCCATCACCGTTCTTTAGCTCACCCCGCCACCCCAGTTCAGACATGACCATATGCAAATCAGTCTGACCCTGTGCCTCATGGGAACTGTCCAGCCCGAACTGCCAAGCCATGTCTTCCCTGGACCGGAATCAAGCTTCCCAGCACCGGAAACAAGCTTCCCAGGACCGATTTCTGGCATTACAGCCGTCTTCAGCCTGGCTTGCTTGACTCC
Source organism: Lissotriton helveticus (assembly GCF_964261635.1). Lineage (NCBI taxonomy): Eukaryota > Metazoa > Chordata > Amphibia > Caudata > Salamandridae > Lissotriton > Lissotriton helveticus. The sequence continues at coordinate 391,248,852 of NC_136069.1, forward strand.
AGTGGCAAAGTGAGCAAGGGACTCACGTCTGAGCATACCCTGCCAGCTTAGGGCGAATAAAGAAAAACCAAAGGTGATGATGGACGGAGCGTTGACAATACAAACACTCACCCCCCAGTCAACTGATCTGGGTTTAATTCATCACCGTTCTTTAGCTCACTCCGCCACCCCAGTTCAGACATGGCCATATGCAAATCAGTCTGACCCTGTGCCTCATGGGAACAGTCCAGCCCGAACTGCCAAGCCATGTCTTGCCTGGACCGGAATCAAGCTTCCCAGAACCGGTTTCTGGCATTACAGCCGTCTTCAGCCGGGCTTGCTTGACTCCAGTGGCAAAGTGAGCAAGGGACTCACGTCTGAGCATACCCTGCCAGCTTAGGGCGAACAAAGAAAAACCAAAGGTGATGATGGACGGAGCGTTGACATTACAAACACTCACCCCCAGTCAACTGATCTGGGTTCAATCCATCAACGTTCTTTAGCTCACTCCGCCACCCCAGTTCAGACATGGCCATATGCAAATCAGTCTGACCCTGTGCCTCATGGGAACAGTCCAGCCAAAACTGCCAAGCCATGTCTTCCCTGGACCGGAATCAAGCTTCTCAGGACCGGTTTCTGGCAATACAGCTGTCTTCAGCCGGGCTTGCTTGACTCCAGTGGCAAAGTGAGCAAGGGACTCACGCCTGAGCATACCCTGCCAGCTTAGGGCAAACAAAGAAAAACCAAAGGTGATGATGGACCGAGCGTTGACAATACAAACACTCACCCCCAGTCAACTGATCTGGGTTTAATCCATCACCGTTCTTTAGCTCACTCCGCCACCCCTGTTCAGACATGGCCATATGCAAATCAGTCTGACCCTGTGCCTCATGGGAACAGTCCAGCCCGAACTGCCAAACCATGTCTTCCCTGGACCGGAATCAAGCTTCCCAGGACCGGTTTCTGGCATTACAGCCGTCTTCAGCCGGGCTTGCTTGACTCCAGTGGCAAAGTGAGCAAGGGACTCACGTCTGAGCATACCCTGCCAGCTTAGGGCGAACAAAGAAAAACCAAAGGTGATGATGGACGGAGCGTTGACAATTCAAACACTCACCCCCAGTCAACTGATCTGGGTTTAATCCATCACCGTTCTTTAGCTCACTCCGCCACCCCAGTTCAGACATGGCCATATGCAAATCAGTCTGACCCTGTGCCTCATGGGAACAGTCCAGCCCAAACTGCCAAGCCATGTCTTCCCTGGACCGGAATCAAGCTTCCCAGGACCGGTTTCTGGCATTACAGCCGTCTTCAGCCGGGCTTGCTTTACTCCAGTGGCAAAGTGAGCAAGGGACACACGTCTCAGCATACCCTGCCAGCTTAGGGCGAACAAAGAAAAACCAAAGGTTATGATGGACGGAGCGTTGACAATACAAACACTCACCCCCAGTCAACTGATCTGGGTTTAATCCATCACCGTTCTTTAGCTCACTCCGTCACCCCAGTTCAGACATGGCCATATGCAAATCAGTCTGACCCTGTGCCTCATGGGAACAGTCCAGCCCGAACTGCCAAGCCATGTCTTCCCTGGACCGGAATCAAGCTTCTCAGGACTGGTTTCTGGCATTACAGCCGTCTTCAGCCGGGCTTGCTTGACTCTAGTGGCAAAGTGAGCAAGGGACTTACGTCTGAGCATACCCTGCCAGCTTAGGGCGAACAAAGAAAAACCAAAGGTGATGATGGACGGAGCGTTGACAATACAAACACTCACCCCCAGTCAACTGATCTGGGTTTAATCCATCACCGTTCTTTAGCTCACTCCGCCACCCCAGTTCAGACATGCAAATCAGTCTGACCCTGTGCCTCATGGGAACAGTCCAGCCCGAACTGCCAAGCCATGTCTTCCCTGGACCGGAATCAAGCTTCCCAGGACCGGTTTCTGGCATTACAGCCGTCTTCAGCCGGACTTGCTTTACTCCAGTGGCAAAGTGATTAAGGGACTCACGTCTGAGCATACCCTGCCAGCTTAGGGTGAACAAAGAAAAACCAAAGGTTATGATGGACGGAGCGTTGACAATACAAACACTCACCCCCAGTCAACTGATCTGGGTTTAATCCATCACCGTTCTTTAGCTCACTCCGCCACCCCAGTTCAGACATGGCCATATGCAAATCAGTCTGACCCTGTGCCTCATGGGAACAGTCCAGTCCGAACTGCCAAGCCATGTCTTCCCTGGACCGGAATCAAGCTTCCCAGGACTGGTTTCTGGCATTATAGCCGTCTTGAGCCGGGCTTGCTTGACTCCAGTGGCAAAGTGAGCAAGGGACTCACGTCTGAGCATACCCTGCCAGCTTAGGGCGAACAAAGAAAAACCAAAGGTGATGATGGACGGAGCGTTGACAATACAAACACTCACCCCCAGTCAACTGATCTGGGTTTAATCCATCACCGTTCTTTAGCTCACTCCGCCACCCCAGTTCAGACGTGGCCATATGCAAATCAGTCTGACCCTGTGCCTCATGGGAACAGTCCAGCCCGAACTGCCAAGCCATGTCTTCCCTGGACCAGAATCAAGCTTCCCAGGACCGGTTTCTGGCATTACAGCCGTTTTCAGCCGGCCTTGCTTGACTCCAGTGGCAAAGTTAGCAAGGGACTCACGTCTGAGCATACCCTGCCAGCTTAGGGCGAACAAAGAAAAACCAAAGGTGATGATGGACGGAGCGTTGACAATACAAACACTCACCCCAGTCAACTGATCTGGGTTTAATCCATCACCGTTCTTTGGCTCACTCCGCCTCCCCAGTTCAGACATGGCCATATGCAAATCAGTCTGACCCTGTGCCTCATGGGAACAGCCCAGCCCGAACTGCCAAGCCATGTCTTCTCTGGACCGGAATCAAGCTTCCCAGGACCGGTTTCTGGCATTAAAGCCGTCTTCAGCCGGGCTTGCTTGACTCCAGTGGCAAAGTCAGCAATTGACTCACGTCTGAGCATACCCTGCCAGCTTAGGGCGAGCAAAGAAAAACCAAAGGTGATGATGGACGGAGCGTTGACAATACAAACACTCACCCCCAGTCAACTGATCTGGGTTTAATCCATTACCGTTCTTTAGCTCACTCCGCCACCCCAGTTCAGACATGGCCATATGCAAATCGGTCTGACCCTGTGCCTCATGGGAACAGTCCAGCCCGAACTGCCAAGCCATATCTTCCCTGTACCGGAATCAAGCTTCCCAGGACCGGTTTCTGGCATTACAGCCGTCTTCAGCCTGGCTTGCTTGACTCCAGTGGCAAAGTGAGCAAGGGACTCATGTCTGAGCATACCCTGCCAGCTTAGGGCGAAGAAAGAACAACCAAAGGTGATGATGGACGGAGCGTTGACAATACAAACACTCACCCCCAGTCAACTGATCTGGGTTTAATCCATCACCGTTCTTTAGCTCACTCTGCCACCCCAGTTCAGACATGGCCATATGCAAATCAGTCTGACCCTGTGCCTCATGGGAACAGTCCAGCCCGAACTACCAAGCCATGTCTTCCCTGGACCGGAATCAAGCTTCCCAAGACCGGTTTATGGCATTACAGCTGTCTTCAGCCGGGCTTGCTTGACTCCAGTGGCAAAGTGAGCAAGGGACTCACGTCTGAGCATACCCTGTAAGCTTAGGGGGAACAAAGAAAAACCAAAGGTGATGATGGACGGAGCGTTCACAATACAAACACTCACCCCCAGTCAACTGATCTGGGTTTAATCCATCACCGTTCTTTAGCTCACTCCGCCACCCCAGTTCAGACATGGCCATATGCAAATCAGTCTGACCCTGTGCCTCATGGGAACAGTCCAGCCCGAACTGCCAAGCCATATCTTCCCTGTACCGGAATCAAACTTCCCAGGACCGGTTTCTGGCATTACAGCTGTCTTCAGCCTGGCTTGCTTGACTCCAGTGGCAAAGTCGCGGCGGGATGCCTGGCTTTCACCTTGTGGACACCCTGCCGGGGTTTCTCACAGGGGAATACCAGGACGGGTTCCCTTAGCAAGCGCCGGGACGCTCACGGGCAGCCGTGCGCTTTACAAATCCAGCACAAAGTGAGCAAGGGACTCACGTCTGAGCATACCCTGCCAGCTTAGGGCGAACAAAGAAAAACCAAAGGTGATGATGGACGGAGCGTTGACAATACAAACACTCACCCCCAGTCAACTGATCTGGGTTTAATCCATCACCGTTCTTTGGCTCACTCCGCCACCCCAGTTCAGACATGGCCATATGCAAATCAGTCTGACCCTGTGCCTCATGGGAACAGTCCAGTCCGAACTGCCAAGCCATGTCTTCCCTGGACCGGAATCAAGCTTCCCAGGACCGGTTTCTGGCATTACAGCCGTCTTGAGCCGGGCTTGCTTGACTCCAGTGGCAAAGTGAGCAAGGGACTCACGTCTGAGCATACCCTGCCAGCTTAGGGCGAACAAAGAAAAACCAAAGGTGATGATGGACGGAGCGTTGACAATACAAACACTCACCCCCAGTCAACTGATCTGGGTTTAATCCATCACCGTTCTTTAGCTCACTCCGCCACCCCAGTTCAGACGTGGCCATATGCAAATCAGTCTGACCCTGTGCCTCATGGGAACAGTCCAGCCCGAACTGCCAAGCATGTCTTCCCTGGACCGGAATCAAGCTTCCCAGGACCGGTTTCTGGCATTACAGCCGTTTTCAGCCGGGCTTGCTTGACTCCAGTGGCAAAGTGAGCAAGGGACTCACGTCTGAGCATACCCTGCCAGCTTAGGGCGAACAAAGAAAAACCAAAGGTGATGATGGACTGAGCGTTGACAATACAAACACTCACCCCAGTCAACTGATCTGGGTTTAATCCATCACCGTTCTTTGGCTCACTCCGCCTCCCCAGTTCAGACATGGCCATATGCAAATCAGTCTGACCCTGTGCCTCATGGGAACAGTCCAGCCCGAACTGCCAAGCCATGTCTTCTCTGGACCGCAATCAAGCTTCCCAGGACCGGTTTCTGGCATTACAGCCGTCTTCAGCCGGGCTTGCTTGACTCCAGTGGCAAAGTGAGCAAGGGACTCACGTCTGAGCATACCCTGCCAGCTTAGGGCTAACAAAGAAAAACCAAAGGTGATGGTGGACGGAGCGTTGACAATACAAACACTCACCCCAGTCAACTGATCTGGGTTTAATCCATCACCGTTCTTTGGCTCACTCCGCCACCCCAGTTCAGACATGGCCATATGCAAATCAGTCTGACCCTGTGCCTCATGGGAACAGTCCAGCCCGAACTGCCAAGCCATGTCTTCTCTGGACCGGAATCAAGCTTCCCAGGACCGGTTTCTGGCATTAAAGCCGTCTTCAGCCGGGCTTGCTTGACTCCAGTGGCAAAGTCAGCCAGGGACTCACGTCTGAGCATACCCTGCCAGCTTAGGGCGAACAAAGAAAAACCAAAGGTGATGATGGACGGAGCGTTGACAATTCAAACACTCACCCCCAGTCAACTGATCTGGGTTTAATCCATCACCGTTCTTTAGCTCACTCCGCCACCCCAGTTCAGACATGGCCATATGCAAATCAGTCTGACCCTGTGCCTCATGGGAACAGTCCAGCCCAAACTGCCAAGCCATGTCTTCCCTGGACCGGAATCAAGCTTCCCAGGACCGGTTTCTGGCATTACAGCCGTCTTCAACCGGGCTTGCTTTACTCCAGTGGCAAAGTGAGCAAGGGACACAAGTCTCAGCATACCCTGCCAGCTTAGGGCGAACAAAGAAAAACCAAAGGTTATGATGGACGGAGCGTTGACAATACAAACACTCACCCCCAGTCAACTGATCTGGGTTTAATCCATCACCGTTCTTTAGCTCACTCCGTCACCCCAGTTCAGACATGGCCATATGCAAATCAGTCTGACCCTGTGCCTCATGGGAACAGTCCAGCCCGAACTGCCAAGCCATGTCTTCCCTGGACCGGAATCAAGCTTCTCAGGACCGGTTTCTGGCATTACAGCCGTCTTCAGCCGGGCTTGCTTGACTCTAGTGGCAAAGTGAGCAAGGGACTTACGTCTGAGCATACCCTGCCAGCTTAGGGCGAACAAAGAAAAACCAAAGGTGATGATGGACGGAGCGTTGACAATACAAACACTCACCCCCAGTCAACTGATCTGGGTTTAATCCATCACCGTTCTTTAGCTCACTCCGCCACCCCAGTTCAGACATGCAAATCAGTCTGACCCTGTGCCTCATGGGAACAGTCCAGCCCGAACTGCCAAGCCATGTCTTCCCTGGACCGGAATCAAGCTTCCCAGGACCGGTTTCTGGCATTACAGCCGTCTTCAGCCCGACTTGCTTTACTCCAGTGGCAAAGTGATTAAGGGACTCACGTCTGAGCATACCCTGCCAGCTTAGGGTGAACAAAGAAAAACCAAAGGTTATGATGGACGGAGCGTTGACAATACAAACACTCACCCCCAGTCAACTGATCTGGGTTTAATCCATCACCGTTCTTTAGCTCACTCCGCCACCCCAGTTCAGACATGGCCATATGCAAATCAGTCTGACCCTGTGCCTCATGGGAACAGTCCAGTCCGAACTGCCAAGCCATGTCTTCCCTGGACCGGAATCAAGCTTCCCAGGACTGGTTTCTGGCATTATAGCCGTCTTGAGCCGGGCTTGCTTGACTCCAGTGGCAAAGTGAGCAAGGGACTCACGTCTGAGCATACCCTGCCAGCTTAGGGCGAACAAAGAAAAACCAAAGGTGATGATGGACGGAGCGTTGACAATACAAACACTCACCCCCAGTCAACTGATCTGGGTTTAATCCATCACCGTTCTTTAGCTCACTCCGCCACCCCAGTACAGACGTGGCCATATGCAAATCAGTCTGACCCTGTGCCTCATGGGAACAGTCCAGCCCGAACTGCCAAGCCATGTCTTCCCTGGACCAGAATCAAGCTTCCCAGGACCGGTTTCTGGCATTACAGCCGTTTTCAGCCGGCCTTGCTTGACTCCAGTGGCAAAGTGAGCAAGGGACTCACGTCTGAGCATACCCTGCCAGCTTAGGGCGAACAAAGAAAAACCAAAGGTGATGATGGACGGAGCGTTGACAATACAAACACTCACCCCCAGTCAACTGATCTGGGTTTAATCCATTACCGTTCTTTAGCTCACTCCGCCACCCCAGTTCAGACATGGCCATATGCAAATCGGTCTGACCCTGTGCCTCATGGGAACAGTCCAGCCCGAACTGCCAAGCCATATCTTCCCTGTACCGGAATCAAGCTTCCCAGGACCGGTTTCTGGCATTACAGCTGTCTTCAGCCTGGCTTGCTTGACTCCAGTGGCAAAGTCGCGGCGGGATGCCTGGCTTTCACCTTGTGGACACCCTGCCGGGGTTTCTCACAGGGGAATACCAGGACGGGTTCCCTTAGCAAGCGCCGGGACGCTCACGGGCAGCCGTGCGCTTTACAAATCCAGCACAAAGTGAGCAAGGGACTCACGTCTGAGCATACCCTGCCAGCTTAGGGCGAACAAAGAAAAACCAAAGGTGATGATGGACGGAGCGTTGACAATACAAACACTCACCCCCAGTCAACTGATCTGGGTTTAATCCATCACCGTTCTTTGGCTCACTCCGCCACCCCAGTTCAGACATGGCCATATGCAAATCAGTCTGACCCTGTGCCTCATGGGAACAGTCCAGTCCGAACTGCCAAGCCATGTCTTCCCTGGACCGGAATCAAGCTTCCCAGGACCGGTTTCTGGCATTACAGCCGTCTTGAGCCGGGCTTGCTTGACTCCAGTGGCAAAGTGAGCAAGGGACTGACGTCTGAGCATACCCTGCCAGCTTAGGGCGAACAAAGAAAAACCAAAGGTGATGATGGACGGAGCGTTGACAATACAAACACTCACCCCCAGTCAACTGATCTGGGTTTAATCCATCACCGTTCTTTAGCTCACTCCGCCACCCCAGTTCAGACGTGGCCATATGCAAATCAGTCTGACCCTGTGCCTCATGGGAACAGTCCAGCCCGAACTGCCAAGCATGTCTTCCCTGGACCGGAATCAAGCTTCCCAGGACCGGTTTCTGGCATTACAGCCGTTTTCAGCCGGGCTTGCTTGACTCCAGTGGCAAAGTGAGCAAGGGACTCACGTCTGAGCATACCCTGCCAGCTTAGGGCGAACAAAGAAAAACCAAAGGTGATGATGGACTGAGCGTTGACAATACAAACACTCACCCCAGTCAACTGATCTGGGTTTAATCCATCACCGTTCTTTGGCTCACTCCGCCTCCCCAGTTCAGACATGGCCATATGCAAATCAGTCTGACCCTGTGCCTCATGGGAACAGTCCAGCCCGAACTGCCAAGCCATGTCTTCTCTGGACCGGAATCAAGCTTCCCAGGACCGGTTTCTGGCATTAAAGCCGTCTTCAGCCGGGCTTGCTTGACTCCAGTGGCAAAGTCAGCCAGGGACTCACGTCTGAGCATACCCTGCCAGCTTAGGGCGAGCAAAGAAAAACCAAAGGTGATGATGGACGGAGCGTTGACAATACAAACACTCACCCCCAGTCAACTGATCTGGGTTTAATCCATCACCATTCTTTAGCTCACTCCGCCACCCCAGTTCAGACATGACCATATGCAAATCAGTCTGACCCTGTGCCTCATGGGAACAGTCCAGCCCGAACTGCCAAGCCATGTCTTCCCTGGACCGGAATCAAGCTTCTCAGGACCGGTTTCTGGCATTACAGCTGTCTTCAGCCGGGCTTGCTTGACTCCAGTGGCAAAGTGAGCAAGGGACTCAAGTCTGAGCATACCCTGCCAGCTTAGGGCGAACAAAGAAAAACCAAAGGTGATGATGGACGGAGCGTTGACAATACAAACACTCACCCCCAGTCAACTGATCTGGGTTTAATCCATCACCGTTCTTTAGCTCACTCCGCCACCCCAGTTCAGACATGACCATATGCAAATCAGTCTGACCCTGTGCCTCATGGGAACAGTCCAGCCCGAACTGCCAAGCCATGTCTTCCCTGGACCGGAATCAAGCTTCTCAGGACCGGAATCAAGCTTCCCAGGACCGGTTTCTGGCATTACAGCCGTCTTCAGCCGGGCTTGCTTGACTCCAGTGGCAAAGTAAGCAAGGGACTCACGTCTGAGCATACCCTGCCAGCTAAGGGCGAACAAAGAAAAACTAAAGGTGATGATGGATGGAGCGTTGACAATGCAAACACTCACCCCCATTCAACTGATCTGGGTTTAATCCATCACCGTTCTTTAGCTCACTCCGCCACCCCAGTTCAGACATGGCCATATGCAAATCAGTCTGACCCTGTGCCTCATGGGAACAGTCCAGCCCGAACTGCCAAGCCATGTCTTCCCTGGACCGGAAACAAGCTTCCCAGGACCGATTTCTGGCATTACAGCCGTCTTCAGCCTGGCTTGCTTGATTCCAGTGGCAAAGTGAGCAAGGGACTCACGTCTGAGCATACCCTGCCAGCTTAGGGCGAATAAAGAAAAAACAAAGGTGATGATGGACGGAGCGTTGACAATACAAACACTCACCCCCAGTCAACTGATCTGGGTTTAATTCATCACCGTTCTTTAGCTCACTCCGCCACCCCAGTTCAGACATGGCCATATGCAAATCAGTCTGACCCTGTGCCTCATGGGAACAGTCCAGCCCGAACTGCCAAGCCATGTCTTGCCTGGACCGGAATCAAGCTTCCCAGAACCGGTTTCTGGCATTACAGCCGTCTTCAGCCGGGCTTGCTTTACTCCAGTGGCAAAGTGAGCAAGGGACTCACGTCTCAGCATACCCTGCCAGCTTAGGGCGAACAAAGAAAAACCAAAGGTTATGATGGACGGAGCGTTGACAATACAAACACTCACCCCCAGTCAACTGATCTGGGTTTAATCCATCACCGTTCTTTAGCTCACTCCGTCACCCCAGTTCAGACATGGCCATATGCAAATCAGTCTGACCCTGTGCCTCATGGGAACAGTCCAGGCCGAACTGCCAAGCCATGTCTTCCCTGGACCGGAATCAAGCTTCTCAGATCGGTTTCTGGCATTACAGCCGTCTTCAGCCGGGCTTGCTTGACTCTAGTGGCAAAGTGAGCAAGGGACTCACGTCTGAGCATACCCTGCCAGCTTAGGGCGAACAAAGAAAAACCAAAGGTGATGATGGACGGAGCGTTGACAATACAAACACTCACCCCCAGTCAACTGATCTGGGTTTAATCCATCACCGTTCTTTAGCTCACTCCGTCACCCCAGTTCAGACATGGCCATATGCAAATCAGTCTGACTCTGTGCCTCATGGGAACAGTCCAGCCCGAACTGCCAAGCCATGTCTTCCCTGGACCGGAATCAAGCTTCCCAGGACCGGTTTCTGGCATTACAGCCGTCTTCAGCCGGGCTTGCTTGACTCCAGTGGCAAAGTAAGTAAGGGACTCACGTCTGAGCATACCCTGCCAGCTTAGGGCGAACAAAGAAAAACCAAAGGTGATGATGGATGGAGCGTTGACGATGCAAACACTCACCCCCAGTCAACTGATCTGGGTTTAATCCATCACCGTTCTTTAGCTCACTCCGCCACCCCAGTTCAGACATGGCCATATGCAAATCAGTCTGACCCTGTGCCTCATGGGAACAGTCCAGCCCGAACTGCCAAGCCATGTCTTCCCTGGACCGGAAACAAGCTTCCCAGGACCGGTTTCTGGCATTACAGCCGTCTTCAGCCTGGCTTGCTTTTTTCCAGTGGCAAAGTGAGCAAGGGACTCACGTCTGAGCATACCCTGCCAGCTTAGGGCGAATAAAGAAAAACTAAAGGTGATGATGGACGGAGCGTTGACAATACAAACACTCACCCCCAGTCAACTGATCTGGGTTTAATTCATCACCGTTCTTTAGCTCACTCCGCCACCCCAGTTCAGACATGGCCATATGCAAATCAGTCTGACCCTGTGCCTCATGGGAACAGTCCAGCCCGAACTGCCAAGCCATGTCTTGCCTGGACCGGAATCAAGCTTCCCAGAACCGGTTTCTGGCATTACAGCCGTCTTCAGCCGGGCTTGCTTGACTCCAGTGGCAAAGTGAGCAAGGGACTCACGTCTGAGCATACCCTGCCAGCTTAGGGCGAACAAAGAAAAACCAAAGGTGATGATGGACGGAGCGTTGACAATACAAACACTCACCCCCAGTCAACTGATCTGGGTTCAATCCATCACCGTTCTTTAGCTCACTCCGCCACCCCAGTTCAGACATGGCCATATGCAAATCAGTCTGACCCTGTGCATCATGGGAACAGTCCAGCCCAAACTGCCAAGCCATGTCTTCCCTGGACCGGAATCAAGCTTCTCAGGACCGGTTTCTGGCAATACAGCCGTCTTCAGCCGGGCTTGCTTGACTCCAGTGGCAAAGTGAGCAAGGGACTCACGCCTGAGCATACCCTGCCAGCTTAGGGCAAACAAAGAAAAACCAAAGGTGATGATGGACCGAGCGTTGACAATACAAACACTCACCCCCAGTCAACTGATCTGGGTTTAATCCATCACCGTTCTTTAGCTCACTCCGCCACCCCTGTTCAGACATGGCCATATGCAAATCAGTCTGACCCTTTGCCTCATGGGAACAGTTCAGCCCGAACTGCCAAGCCATGTCTTGCCTGGACCGGAATCAAGCTTCCCAGAACCGGTTTCTGGCATTACAGCCGTCTTCAGCCGGGCTTGCTTGACTCCAGTGGCAAAGTGAGCAAGGGACTCACGTCTGAGCATACCCTGCCAGCTTAGGGTGAACAAAGAAAAACCAAAGGTGATGATGGACGGAGCGTTGACAATACAAACACTCACCCCCAGTCAACTGATCTGGATTCAATCCATCACCGTTCTTTAGCTCACTCCGCCACCCCAGTTCAGACATGGCCATATGCAAATCAGTCTGACCCTGTGCCTCATGGGAACAGTTCAGCCCGAACTGCCAAGCCATGTCTTGCCTGGACCGGAATCAAGCTTCCCAGAACCGGTTTCTGGCATTACAGCCGTCTTCAGCCGGGCTTGCTTGACTCCAGTGGCAAAGTGAGCAAGGGACTCACGTCTCAGCATACCCTGCCAGCTTAGGGCGAACAAAGAAAAACCAAAGGTTATGATGGACGGAGCGTTGACAATACAAACACTCACCCCCAGTCAACTGATCTGGGTTTAATCCATCACCGTTCTTTAGCTCACTCCGTCACCCCAGTTCAGACATGGCCATATGCAAATCAGTCTGACCCTGTGCCTCATGGGAACAGTCCAGGCCGAACTGCCAAGCCATGTCTTCCCTGGACCGGAATCAAGCTTCTCAGATCGGTTTCTGGCATTACAGCCGTCTTCAGCCGGGCTTGCTTGACTCTAGTGGCAAAGTGAGCAAGGGACTCACGTCTGAGCATACCCTGCCAGCTTAGGGCGAACAAAGAAAAACCAAAGGTGATGATGGACGGAGCGTTGACAATACAAACACTCACCCCCAGTCAACTGATCTGGGTTTAATCCATCACCGTTCTTTAGCTCACTCCGTCACCCCAGTTCAGACATGGCCATATGCAAATCAGTCTGACTCTGTGCCTCATGGGAACAGTCCAGCCCGAACTGCCAAGCCATGTCTTCCCTGGACCGGAATCAAGCTTCCCAGGACCGGTTTCTGGCATTACAGCCGTCTTCAGCCGGGCTTGCTTGACTCCAGTGGCAAAGTAAGTAAGGGACTCACGTCTGAGCATACCCTGCCAGCTTAGGGCGAACAAAGAAAAACCAAAGGTGATGATGGATGGAGCGTTGACGATGCAAACACTCACCCCCAGTCAACTGATCTGGGTTTAATCCATCACCGTTCTTTAGCTCACTCCGCCACCCCAGTTCAGACATGGCCATATGCAAATCAGTCTGACCCTGTGCCTCATGGGAACAGTCCAGCCCGAACTGCCAAGCCATGTCTTCCCTGGACCGGAAACAAGCTTCCCAGGACCGGTTTCTGGCATTACAGCCGTCTTCAGCCTGGCTTGCTTTTTTCCAGTGGCAAAGTGAGCAAGGGACTCACGTCTGAGCATACCCTGCCAGCTTAGGGCGAATAAAGAAAAACTAAAGGTGATGATGGACGGAGCGTTGACAATACAAACACTCACCCCCAGTCAACTGATCTGGGTTTAATTCATCACCGTTCTTTAGCTCACTCCGCCACCCCAGTTCAGACATGGCCATATGCAAATCAGTCTGACCCTGTGCCTCATGGGAACAGTCCAGCCCGAACTGCCAAGCCATGTCTTGCCTGGACCGGAATCAAGCTTCCCAGAACCGGTTTCTGGCATTACAGCCGTCTTCAGCCGGGCTTGCTTGACTCCAGTGGCAAAGTGAGCAAGGGACTCACGTCTGAGCATACCCTGCCAGCTTAGGGCGAACAAAGAAAAACCAAAGGTGATGATGGACGGAGCGTTGACAATACAAACACTCACCCCCAGTCAACTGATCTGGGTTCAATCCATCACCGTTCTTTAGCTCACTCCGCCACCCCAGTTCAGACATGGCCATATGCAAATCAGTCTGACCCTGTGCATCATGGGAACAGTCCAGCCCAAACTGCCAAGCCATGTCTTCCCTGGACCGGAATCAAGCTTCTCAGGACCGGTTTCTGGCAATACAGCCGTCTTCAGCCGGGCTTGCTTGACTCCAGTGGCAAAGTGAGCAAGGGACTCACGCCTGAGCATACCCTGCCAGCTTAGGGCAAACAAAGAAAAACCAAAGGTGATGATGGACCGAGCGTTGACAATACAAACACTCACCCCCAGTCAACTGATCTGGGTTTAATCCATCACCGTTCTTTAGCTCACTCCGCCACCCCTGTTCAGACATGGCCATATGCAAATCAGTCTGACCCTTTGCCTCATGGGAACAGTTCAGCCCGAACTGCCAAGCCATGTCTTGCCTGGACCGGAATCAAGCTTCCCAGAACCGGTTTCTGGCATTACAGCCGTCTTCAGCCGGGCTTGCTTGACTCCAGTGGCAAAGTGAGCAAGGGACTCACGTCTGAGCATACCCTGCCAGCTTAGGGTGAACAAAGAAAAACCAAAGGTGATGATGGACGGAGCGTTGACAATACAAACACTCACCCCCAGTCAACTGATCTGGATTCAATCCATCACCGTTCTTTAGCTCACTCCGCCACCCCAGTTCAGACATGGCCATATGCAAATCAGTCTGACCCTGTGCCTCATGGGAACAGTCCAGCCCAAACTGCCAAGCCATGTCTTCCCTAGACCGGAATCAAGCTTCTCAGGACCGGTTTCTGGCAATACAGCCGTCTTCAGCCGGGCTTGCTTGACTCCAGTGGCAAAGTGAGCAAGGGACTCACGCCTGAGCATACCCTGCCAGCTTAGGGCAAACAAAGAAAAACCAAAGGTGATGATGGACCGAGCGTTGACAATACAAACACTCACCCCCAGTCAACTGATCTGGGTTTAATCCATCACCGTTCTTTAGCTCACTCCGCCACCCCTGTTCAGACATGGCCATATGCAAATCAGTCTGACCCTGTGCCTCATGGGAACAGTCCAGCCCGAACTGCCAAGCCATGTCTTCCCTGGACCGGAATCAAGCTTCCCAGGACCGGTTTCTGGCATTACAGCCGTCTTTAGCCGGGCTTGCTTGACTCCAGTGGCAAAGTGAGCAAGGGACTCACGTCTGAGCATACCCTGCCAGCTTAGGGCGAACAAAGAAAAACCAAAGGTGATGATGGACGGAGCGTTGACAATTCAAACACTCACCCCCAGTCAACTGATCTGGGTTTAATCCATCACCGTTCTTTAGCTCACTCCGCCACCCCTGTTCAGACATGGCCATATGCAAATCAGTCTGACCCTGTGCCTCATGGGAACAGTCCAGCCCGAACTGCCAAGCCATGTCTTCCCTGGACAGGAATCAAGCTTCCCAGGACCGGTTTCTGGCATTACAGCCGTCTTCAACCGGGCTTGCTTGACTCCAGTGGCAAAGTGAGCAAGGGACTCACATCTGAGCATACCCTGCCAGCTTAGGGCGAACAAAGAAAAACCAAAGGTGATGATGGACGGAGCGTTGACAATACAAACACTCACCCCCAGTCAACTGATCTGGGTTTAATCCATCACCGTTCTTTAGCTCACTCCGCCACCCCAGTTCAGACATGGCCATATGGAAATCAGTTTGACCCTGTGCCTCATGGGAACAGCACAGCCCGAACTGCCATTCCATGTCTTCCCTGGACCGGAATCAAGCTTCCCAGGACCGGTTTCTGTCATTACAGCCGTCTTCAGCCAGGCTTGCTTGACTCCAGTGGCAAAGTGAGCAAGGGACTCACGTCTGAGCATACCTTGCCAGCTTAGGGCGAACAAAAACCAAAGGTGATGATGGACGAAGCGTTGACAATACAAACACTCACCTCCAGTCAACTGATCTGGGTTTAATCCATCACCGTTCTTTAGCTCACTCCACCACCCCAGTTCAGACATGGCCATATGCAAATCAGTCTGACCCTGTGCCTCATGGGAATAGTCCAGCTCGAACTGCCAAGCCATGTCTTCCCTGGACTGGAATCAAGCTTCTCAGGACCGGTTTCTGGCATTACAGCCGTCTTCAGCCGGGCTTGCTTGACTCCAGTGGCAAAGTGAGCAAGGGACTCACGTCTGAGCATACCCTGCCAGCTTAGGGCGAACAAAAAAAAAACCAAAGGTGGTGATTGACGGAGCGTTGACAATACAAACACTCACCCCCAGTCAACTGATCTGGATTTAATCCATTACCGCTCTTTAGCTCACTCCGCCACCCCAGTTCAGACATGGCCATATGCAAATCAGTCTGACCCTGTGCCTCATGGGAACAGTCCAGCCCGAACTGCCAAGCCATGTCTTCCCTGGTCCGGAATCAAGCTTCCCAGGACCGGTTGCTGGCATTACAGCCATCTTCAGCCGGGCTTGCTTGACTCCAGTGGCAAAGTGAGCAAGGGGCTCACGTCTGAGCATACCCTGCCAGCTTAGGGCGAACAAAGAAAAACCAAAGGAGATGATGGACGGAGCGTTGACAATACAAACACTCACCCCCAGTCAAC
The DNA here is from genome assembly GCF_964261635.1 of Lissotriton helveticus. NCBI lineage: Eukaryota > Metazoa > Chordata > Amphibia > Caudata > Salamandridae > Lissotriton > Lissotriton helveticus. Next base: position 391,264,935 of record NC_136069.1, read on the forward strand.
TGATCTGGGTTTAATCCATCACCGTTCTTTAGCTCACTCTGCCACCCCAGTTCAGACATGGCCATATGCAAATCAGTCTGACCCTGTGCCTCATGGGAACAGTCCAGCCCGAACTGCCAAGCCATGTCTTCCCTGGACCGGAATCAAGCTTCCCAGGACCGGTTTCTGGCATTACAGCCGTCTTCAGCCGGGCTTGCTTGACTCCAGTGGCAAAGTGAGCAAGGGGCTCACGTCTGAGCATACCCTGCCAGCTTAAGGCGAACAAAGAAAAACCAAAGGTGAAGGTGGACGGAGCGTTGACAATACAAACACTCACCCCAGTCAACTGATCTGGGTTTAATCGATCACCGTTCTTTAGCTCACTCCGCATCCCCAGTTTAGACATGGCCATATGCAAATCAGTCTGACCCTGTGCCTCATGGGAACAGTCCAGCCCGAACTGCCAAGCCATGTCTTCTCTGGACCAGAATCAAGCTTCCCAGGACCAGTTTCTGGCATTACAGCCGTCTTCAGCCGGGCTTGCTTGACTCCAGTGGCAAAGTGAACAAGGGGCTCACGTCTGAGCATACCCTGCCAGCTTAGGGCGAACAAAGAAAAACCAAAGGTGATGATGGACGGAGCGTTGACAAGACAAACACTCACCCCAGTCAACTGATCTGGGTTTATCCATCACCGTTCTTTAGCGCACTCCACCACCACAGTTCAGACATGGCCATATGCAAATCAGTCTGACCCTGTGCCTCATGGGAACAGTCCAGCCCGAACTGCCAAGCCATGTCTTCCCTGGACCGGAATCAAGCTTCCCAGGATGGGTTTCTGGCATTACAGCCGTCTTCAGCCGGGCTTGCTTGACTCCAGTGGCAAAGTGAGCAAGGGACTCCCGTCTGAGCATACCCTGCCAGCTTAGGGCAAACAAAGAAAAACCAAAGGTGATGATGGACGGAGCGTTGACAATACAAACACTCATCCCCAGTCAACTGATCGAGGTTTAATCCATCACCGTTCTTTAGCTCACTCCGCCACCCCAGTTCAGACATGGCCATATGCAAATCAGTCTGACCCTGTGCCTCATGGGAACAGTCCAGCCCGAACTGCCAAGTCATGTCTTCCCTGGACCGGAATCAAGCTTCCCAAGACCGGTTTCTGGCATTACAGCCGTCTTCAGCCGGGCTTGCTTGACTCCAGTGGCAGAGTGAGCAAGGGACTCACGTCTGAGCATACCCTGCCAGCTTAGGGCGAACAAAGAAAAACCAAAGGTGATGATGGACGGAGCGTTGACAATACAAACACTCACCCCCAGTCAACTGATCTGGGTTTAATCCATCACCGTTCTTTAGCTCACTCCGCCACCCCAGTTCAGACATGGCTATATGCAAATCAGTCTGACCCTTTGCCTCATGGGAACAGTCCAGCCCGAACTGCCAAGCCATGTCTTCCCTGGACTCTAATCAAGCTTCCCAGGACCGGTTTCTGGCATTACAGCCGTCTTCAGCCGGGCTTGCTTGACTCCAGTGGCAAAGTGAGCAAGGGACTCACGTCTGAGCGGTGATGGATTACATCACCGCTCTTTAGCTCACTCTGCCACCCCAGTTCAGACATGGTCATATGCAAATCAGTCTGACCCTGTGCCTCATGGGAACAGTCAAGCCCAAACTGCCAAGCCATGTCTTCCCTGGACCGGAATCAAGCTTCCCAGGACCGGTTTCTGGCATTACAGCCGTCTTCAGCCGGGCTTGCTTGACTCCAGTGGCAAAGTGAGCAAGGGACTCACGTCTGAGCGGTGATGGATTACATCACCGCTCTTTAGCTCACTCTGCCACCCCAGTTCAGACATGGTCATATGCAAATCAGTCTGACCCTGTGCCTCATGGGAACAGTCAAGCCCAAACTGCCAAGCCATGTCTTCCCTGGACCGGAATCAAGCTTCCCAGGACCGGTTTCTGGCATTACAGCCGTCTTCAGCCGGGCTTGCTTGACTCCAGTGGCAAAGTGAGCAAGGGACTCACGTCTGAGCATACCCTGCCAGCCTAGGGCGAACAAAGAAAAACCAAAGGTGATTATGGACGGAGCATTGACAATACAAACACTCACCCCCAGTCAACTGATCTGGGTTTAATCCATCACCGTTCTTTAGCTCACTCCGCCACCCCAGTTCAGACATGGCCATATGCAAATCAGTCTGACCCTGTGCCTCATGGGAACTGTCCAGCCCGAACTGCCGTACTATTGAACTCACTGTTTGTAGTGAAATTCAATATATTCTGACAACTGCAAAAAAGGCAAATGAAATGCTTTAGAAATGATTTTGTGTTGTAAAAGATAAATTGTAACTGTATTTTTTTTGTCTTCTACAGATGCTAAATTTGCAATAATTATTATTTTTTTTAATTTATTATTTTGAAGGTAAGTATAACTAAGTATCAAAAATTATCGATGGGATGTACCTCTACAAAAGTGAAGTAACACAACGTCTATGGTGTACAAAAGTTTGTAAAGACAGTTTGTATCTTAGAAACACATTTGAAGAATTAAAAAAATATATATAGTGAGCGTACCTGTGTTCTTTGTATTCTACTACAACACATCAACTGCTTTGGAACTGGTAAGCTGAATAGATATTTTTTACTTTTTTTAGTACTGCATTTTATTATAATAGCCTTAGTTCACTTCTATAATGATAAACAGTGACTGGTTTGAAAATGTAAGGACCAAACATTCATATAAGCACATTTAATTGACATAATCATATATAGTACTTAAGAAAGGTTTTTGCATAATATTTTTTAAAGGGCAAAATAGTTGATAAAGCTAGTTATGTATTATGTATTAGGGAAAATGATAAAATGAAGTGTTTATGTTTTTCTGCAAGGAACAACAACATAATAACATTCAATATGGTAGAAGAGCAGAAGAATATGGAAGAGAGTTATGAAATTACTGACAGTCTGACAGAGGAGTTTAGTATACGTTTCATAGACAGCGAGAATGAAGAAGAAAGTATTGGTGCAGGAGATATTACCTGCGATTTTTTAGATCAAAGTTTGGACAATGAGTTTAGTGAAGCATTAGACGAAGTTGAGTTTCATAACATGACTTTTGGAATTCATGATGAAGAGAACGAAATTTCAGATGAAGTGATGCTGGAAGTTCTGTTAAATTATGAATTGTTAGAAGAATACATTTATGATTAAAAATTAAAAATGGTTTGAGAGACTCTTCTTGTAGAATTGAAATCATTCAGCAAGTATCCAAGTTCTCATGGAACAAAATGGGTCTTAGGGCATGGAGTACTTCAAACCTTTATAAATTATTAATGCAATGTTCTATGCACCAGCAAAGTTGTGTTTTATAGTTTTTATTTCCAGGTGTATATCCTTTGACTTCCAGCAAAGTCTCTGTGATTGCTGATCCAGTATTAAACAGAGCTATTCAACAGAATGTCCTTCTGTATGTAGTGTGCTAAAATTGAGGCTATTTAAAATTCAGTAGGCAGTTTGCTTGCAGAACTTTGATCATCTAGTCAGTATCCAAATATTCATGGTGGACAGTACGTCTTAGACCGTGGACCTGCATAGATTATCCTTGCAGTCTTCTATGTAACTACAAACTACTCTTTTCTATATTGAATTCTTCAGTGTGTATTATTACACTTTCAGCAATCATTCTCACTCTACTGTTTCAGTATTGTATTGAGCCTTACAGCAGTATCTGCTTATCTATAAACTATTAGAACATTGGAATGTTGGGAGCTCCACTGATAAAAATTGAGTGCTCTTGGCTTATAATGGCTGGTATAAGCTTGGAGCTCCAACATTTCAATGTTCCTTTGTTCACTGTTCTGGCTGTGAATAAAGGCTTCAGGGAGTCTGAGGGGATCCCCTCGCACTCCCTGAAGGCTTTGTTCTTTTTTGTTAGGACATTTTGCATTCTAATGACAGAATGTTCTAATAGCCTTATAGCCTTTCATAGCTGGGCTATACCGGCTATTAAAGCCCCTTTCCCTTGTTAAAGGTCCTTGCCTTTGACTCGGGCCTTTAACGCTGGAGAGGGTCTTTAATAGCCGGTATAGTCCTCTACGGCGAGCTATAATTCTATATTCTAAAAGTGAAGCTGCTATACATTCAAGCAAATAGTTTCCTTGCAGGTTTCTAATCTTTCAGCCAGTAACAAAGTACTTATGAGGTAAAGTGGGCTTAGGGCATGGACTGTTTCAAACCTATTTTGACTATGCATGTACTGTTGTATGTACCGGCAAATTTGTGTTTTATACCTTCAATTCCCAAGTCTTTCTCCTTATACTTGCAACAAACACTCTGTCATTGCTGATTTAGTATTGTATTGAGGCATTCATTGAAATGTCCTTATGTGTGAACTGTGGAAAAAACGGAGCTCTTATAAATTCATTCATGCAGTCTCTTTGCAGAAGTGTAATTATACAGTCGGTACCCAAGTAATTATAGAGCAAAGTAGGCCTTAGGCCACGGAGTGCTTCAAAACTCCTATTGACTATGCATGCAGTCTTCTATGTACCAAAGTAGGCCTTAGGGCATGGACTGCTTCAAATCCGCATAGACTATGCATCCTCTATTCTACACAACAGTTGACTTGTCTTTTATACCTTCAATTCCCCAGTCATTACACTTTCACCAAACAGTTTTACACTAGTGTTTCAGTATTATTGTGAACCATACAGTACTATGTGCTTATTTGTAGAATGTTCTAAAAGTAAAGTTGGTATACATTCACCTAGACAGTCTCCTTGCAGAATTGTAATTATTCACGCCCTGATTTATGAGACTTCTTGTGCCATTGGAACGTCATTTTTTGTGATGTTCTGTGGCACAGCTGTCAGCGTAATATTTATTAGGTAGCACTAGGATACTTTTTTATGTGTACTGTTGCCTGATAAATATCAGACCCTTTAATACAGTGTTCTGCGTTCAAGGGGTGTGTAACGGTTGTTGGTGGGGGTGTTTCTAGCAACACCCATGGCCTTTTGACAATGTCCTACATTTACTATAAATTCTAAATCTGAGACACTGTCTTATCCCTTCCCAGCAGAGGCATAAGGATGGTGCAACGGGAAAAAATAGTTTTATTTCTCCTCGTTTTTCTTGTTTCTATGTGTGGTGCTTTCTGCAGCACATGTAGAAAAAGGAAAAGTCTCTTGTGATTATTTTTCTACAGAAAGGTTTCCCTACCTGTACAAAAATAATCGTCCTTGCAATGCAGACATGCTTGCTCCATTCTGCTAAGGTTTCTGCATTGGTGCAGGCAGACCATTGTGCGCCGGTGTAAGGGAAAAGGATAGGAATATGCTATATCTTATAGATATGGTGCATTCCTGTCTTTTTCTTTTGCCATTGGGAAGTGTAGCAGGAAGGCCTGCTGCACTTTCCTACGGCAAAATCTCATAAATGAGGCCTATGTGTGTAGTCAAGTACTCATGGTGCAAAGTGGGCGTTAGGGCATAGAGTACTTCAAACCCCAACAGACTGTGCATACATTATTCTATGCACCTGCAAATTTGCTTTGTTTATGTTGAATTTCGCAGTTTCTACCTTTTCACTTCTACCAAACACTCTGTTACTCTTGCAATAGTTTTCTAGTGACTCATTGATCAGTGTGTAGAAAAGCATTCACTACACTAAAACAGTAATTAGTAGATGTAGAATAAGTGGTAGATCCCTAAAGATATGACAGTTATTGCGCACTGTGACATCACCATCATGGATGCACCATATTTACAATGTGGTGCACTATGGGGCAAAAATGGCACAGATATGTGATGTATCTGTGCTGTGAAGATGGCGCATTGCTTGACTTGCATTGCAAGCACAAGGCAGCTCCAGCAATGTTCTTGGGCCTCTATGCTCACAATGCTTTGTCAATCCTTACCCCTGCTTCAAACAGGTGCAGGGTTTTGGCGCAGTATAATCCCAAAAGTGAGTGAATTAAATCTTATAGATTTCACTAAGTCACTTTTAGGAGGTGTTCCTGCGCCAGAACACCCCCCAACTGTGCAGGAAAGCCTCCTTTTGACGCACGCCTTTACAATGTGACGTACCTTCCAATTACGTCAGATTGTAAATAGCATACATCATGGTACATCTTTTGCACCACCGCTGCATCACAAATGTGATGCAATGGTGGTGTAAAAGAGACACAAGGGGATTGTAAAACCGCCCTTAATACATACAAATTCATCCACGCAGTTTCACCAATAGTGCAAATTGAAGCATATACTTGTAACATATTTATATACATATGTTACATTCAAGTGTTTCAGAGGTATTACAGTATACTATAGGTAAACACCCTATAGATTTATGCTGTAGCACATCCTTATAGTTTTGCACTTTCATATTCATTCATTCATTTATGAAGTACACATTTTTTCTGACAAACTTTTACAGACAAACATAGAAAATAGTTATATTGTTGACCAGTAGAGGTAGTTCTAAAGATAACTTTTTTTTCTTTTTTCTTTTGTACTTTTTTGTAGTTTTTTCAACAATTTTGAATTTTTTTTGTAGAAACAAAAAGTAGAAAAATAGAACTCTTGAAAATAAAAAACTGTGGACCTGCAACAGAAATTCCATTAAAAAATCAGTTTCTGGGGCATTGGTGCCGCTCCTGCCTCCTGCCTCCTGCCTCCTAACAATGAGGTCCACTGACTGCTCCCCATAACATAAAAGTTCATTGCAATATATGCAGAGGAACTTTATTTTGGAAAATTGAGAAACAATCACATTTGTTGGAGTGGTTCCAGATGGTGGTGGCGGCGCACTTGAGGTGCTTGACACTGCAGTTGGTGGAGCATCCTGCAGGCTGCGGGTTTTCTCCCTTGCATAATTATTGGGATGCAAGTTTTTTACATGTGTGTCCATGCTTGCTGTTCCAAATGAATATTTATTTGTTGGGTCCCCGCGAGATAGAACTACATCACAAAGTTTGCAGGTCACCTTTGGAGCGCTCACTTTCTTTTGGCCCTCAGGAATAGAAAAGAATTTCCAAATCAAAGCCTCCTTTTTTCTTTTGAGGAGGTTCTGCTAGGAAGGAGTTCTCATCAGAAGAATGCTCAGAAGGTGTTGTAGACCGAGCAGCCATAATAATCAAATATAGTTCCAAAGGACTTCAGCTGTAAAAGTAGAATGAACAAAATGGGAGGGGGTCTTTCAACAATTGGAGTAGGAATATCCAGGTCTTGAGTTGTTTCCTGAAGGAGAGATGGTCCTGAGTCAGTTGTAGGTGGATGGGGAGGGAGTTCCATGTCTTGGCCGCCAGGTAGGAGAAGGATCTTCCTCCGGCGGTGGCTCTGCGTATGCGTGGGACGCTTGTGAGGGCGAGGCTGGTCGAGCGGAGCTGGCGGTTGGGTGTGTAGAATGTGAGGCGGTTGTTGAGGTACTTGGGGCCCAAGTCGTGGAGAGCCTTGTGTGCGTGGGTGAGGAGTCTGAACGTGATTCTCTTGCTGACGGGGAGCCAGTGCAGGTCTTTCAGGTGGGCAGAGATGTGGCTGTGGTGGGGGATGTCCAGGATGAGTCGTGCGGAGGCGTTCTCTATGCGCTGGAGTCTTCTCTGAAGTTTGGCTGTGGTTCCCGCGTAGAGGGTGTTCCCGTAGTCCAGTCGGTTGGTGACGAGGGCCTGAGTGATCGTCTTCCTGGTTTCGGTGGGGATCCATCGGAAGATCTTTCGGAGCATGCGCAGGGTGTTGAAGCAGGATGATGAGACGGCGTTGACTTGTTTGGTCATCATGAGGGAGGAGTCCAGGATGAAGCCCAGGTTGCGTGCGTGGTCCGTTGGCTTGGGGGCGGTGCCCAGGGCAGGGGGCCACGAGGAGTCATCCCAGGTGGAGGGGGATGATCCCAGGATGAGGTCTTCCGTCTTGTCTGAATTCAGTTTCAGGCGGCTGGTCTTCGTCCACTCTGCGACGTCTTTCATTCCTTCCTGGAGGTTGGCTCTGGCGGTGGTGGGGTCGTTGGTGAGGGAGAGAATCAGCTGGGTGTCATCAGCATAGGAGATGATGTTTAGGTTGTGTTGGCGTGCAATGGCTGCAAGGGGGCTCATGTAGACGTTGAAGAGGGTGGGGCTGAGCGAGGATCCCTGGGGAACTCCGCAGATAACTTCGGTGGCCGCGGATCGGACCGGGGGGAGGCGGACTCTCTGGGTTCTTCCGGTGAGGAACAAGATGATCCACTCCAGGGCCTTCCCTTGGATTCCGGTGTTGCTGAGGCGCTCTATTAGTGTGCGGTGGCATACTGTGTCGAACGCTGCTGAGAGATCCAGGAGGATGAGGCAGCTGTTTCCCTGTTGTCAAGCAGGGATCTGATGTCGTCTGTAGCTGCGATGAGGGTGGTCTCTGTGCTGTGGTTAGCTCGGAAACCTGACTGTGAGGGGTCGAGGGATCCGTTAGTCTCGAGGAAGGCGGCAAGTTGCTTGTTGACGGTCTTCTCGATGACTTTGGCAGGAAAAGGGAGGAGCGAGATGGGGTGGAAGTTCTTGAGTAAGCATGGGTGGATTTTGCGAATTGGCAATCCGCAAACTTGCGTATTTACGGATTCGCAATCCGCAAAATCCGCGAACTCTCGCGAATTTGCAGATTTTTTTTTGTGTTCGCAAGGATTTCTGCCAGTTCGCGAGGGTTCTGTACCAGTTCGCAATTGCGAACTTACTTGTCGGCTCGCAACGGCCGTGACTATGTTGTTTCTACATCTGGTTCATCATCACAGGTTCACAGCACCCTCTGTTTCACCACTGCCACCCTCTGGTACACCCATGCCACCCTCTGGTACATCACTGCCACCCTCTGGTTGGTTTATCCATGTAGATTATGGGGGTTAAAAAAAGCAAGCACACCTGCCCTGCTTCAACTGACATGAATTAATTTGGGGTTGATTAATTTGTCACTGAATTTAAACTTCCAGTCTGGCTGGCACCTGCTTCCTTATCTGTAATTTGCTTTCTGTTGCAGTGCAATTTTTTTTCACAGGACCTTTGTGGCTATAGTTGCAAGTAGGCAACTGAACTCTGAAGGGGCCCCTCAGGAAGTACTATAGGGAATGGTTACTAATGATAAGATTGAACTTTTGCACCTGCTGACTGCTTTCAGTTTTGTCTGTAATTGCTTTCTGTTGCAGTGTAATTTTTTTAACAGGACCTTTGTTGTATACTTGTAGCTATTCTCTGAGCCTGCTGTGAGGGTCTGAGCAGGGTCATAGAATAGTTGCAAGTAGGCAAATGAACTCTGAAGGGGCCCCTCAGGAAGCACTACAGGGAATGGTTACTAATGATAAGATTGAACTTTTGCACCTGCTGAGTGCTTTCAGTTTTGCAAAAATCCAAATATCCAGCAGCATCCACAAAAAGTAATCCTTCCAGGTCAAGATCCAAATCAAAGTGACCAGCATATGAAGAAAGCACTGGGAGGAGCCTGGTGGACAGGAACAGGAAGTTGGAGACTGTGGGGCACTTCCTTCCTCCCACCCCCACCCCCCAAAATGGACTCCTTGCAAAAAAAAGTGCAGGCAAATGTCAACCTGAGGAGTTATTCTGATAAAAATCATAATTTTCAAGGTTAATGCTGCCTGCTGGTGGATTTCTTGTGCGAAATTGCAAATTTTGCAATCTCGCAATTCCGAGATTGTCGCTGCCCGCCGCATCTACGTGTTCGCAAGTGTTTACTCCGGCGAAATTGTATAGTATTCTAGTTGGCAAGTGCGACCAAGCAAAAAATCCGCTTCGCACGGATTTTACGAATTTTCAGCAAGTTCGCGAGAGTTCGCGGATTGCGAATTTACCGAAAATCCGCAAAATCCACGAGCGGAACGGATTTTACGCCCATGCTCATTCTTGAGGTCGGTGGGGTCTGCGGTGGGTTTCTTCAGGAAGGCTCTGAGTTCGGCATGTTTCCTGCTCTCCGCGAAGGTGGCGAAGATGTTGATGATGTCCCGGAATTGGGGTGCGATGATGGAGTCGGCCTTGTTGCAGACGTGGTGAGGGCAGGGGTCGGTTGGTGATCCGGAGTGGATGGTGTTCATCGTGCGGGTGGTGTCTTCGGTGCTGACCGGGGTCCAGTTGCAGACGGTGGTGGTTGGGGGCGCTGGTTCGGTGGTTGGGTGCGCGGTCTGTGCGCCGAAGCTGTTGTGTATGTCGGCGATCTTGCGGTGGAAGAATGAGGCGAGTGAGTCGCAGAGGTCTTGCGGGGGTGTGATGTCGTTGTTGCAGGTGCTGGGGTTGGAGAGCTCTTTGACGATGCTGAAGAGTTCCTTGCAGTTGCGGGTGTTGTTGTCCAGTCGTTCTTTGAATGTTGCCCTTTTGGTGGTGCGGATCAGCTGGTGGTGTGTGCGGGTGGCGTTCTTGAGGGCTTTCATGTTTTCTGTAGTCTGGGCGTGGTGCCAGGCTTTCTCGAGGGTGCAGCAGTTTTTCTTGGAGATTTTGAGTTTGTTGGGGAACCACAAGGTTTTCTTGCTGCCGGGTCTGCTGGGAGGGTTCTTCAGTGGTGCGAGGTCATCGGCGCAGTTGGTGAGCCACTGTGAGAAGTTGCGGGCTGCTTCGTTGGGGTCCGTTGTGTTGGCGGGAGGGTTCTGGCTGAGGGAGGTGGTGAGCTGGTCGGCGGTGATCTTGCTCCAGCTCCTGCGGGGAACCTGTTGCGGGTGGTGGTGGGTCGTGGTTCTCCTGAAGTTGAAGTGGACACAGCTGTGATCAGTCCAGTGTAGTCCGGTGGAGTGGCTGAAGGAAATGTGCTTGCTGGAGGAGAAGATGGGGTCTAGTGTGTGGCCGGCGTAGTGGGTGGGGGTGTTCACCAGTTGCTTGAGTCCGAGGTTGGCGAGGTTGTCCAGCAGGGCGGCGGTGTTGCTGCCATTGTTGTTCTCCAGGTGGATGTCGAGGTCCCCATGGAGGATGTAGTCTGAGGAGGTGAGGGCGTGCGGGCTTATGAAGTCTGTGATGGCTTCGCTGAATTGTGTGCGTGGTCCCGGGGGTCTGTAGATGAGAGTGCCTCTGAGGGTGGTCTTGGGGTCGGTGTGTATTTGGAAGTGAAGGTGCTCGGCGGCGGTGAGGGCGTCATCAGAGTTGGTGATGTGGATGGTGTTTCTGTGGACAATGGCGATGCCTCCTCCGGTTTGGTTGATGCGGTCCCTCCGGGTGATCTTGTAGCCTTCCGGGATGGCTACGGCGATGTCGGGGGCAGAGGAGGCGTTCATCCAGGTTTCCGTGAGGAAGGCGACGTCTGGTGATGTTGTGTCGAGGAGGTTCCAGAGCTTGACGGCGTGTCTGTGGACGGAGCGGGTGTTGAGCAGGATGCACTTGAGGTGATGGTTGCTGGTGCCTGGCCTTGCGCGTGCGGTGGAGGTCCGGAGGCAGGTGAACTTGCAGGCTTGGCAGGTGAAGGGTCTGTGGGTGCGTTTCGGGGTGGCTCGGTGGCAGGCGGGGTTCCGGCCGGCGTTGAGTGCGTGGATGGTGGCGGCTTCGTAAGTCCGTCGTGTGGGCTGGCATCGTTGGGGGCCAGGGGTCCTGGCGTTGGGCGCGGTCCAGGCGCGGACGGGCGCAGACGGGCTTGCCATTGGCGCGCCTTCCGCTACGTGCGTCCGCTGCGCGGTCGCTTCGTGGTCTGCATAAGAGCGCTGGCGGGAGGGAGGAGCAGCTGGGTGGCGGGAGCAGGGCGGCGAATCGGGAGACGGTGTGCCGGGGTCGGCGGGGCCACAGGGTGGCAGCGGCGGGAAAAAGTGCGGCAGGAGACCGGGCTAGGCGGGCAGCAGGAGACCGGGCAAGGCAGGCGGCAGCAGCCTGGGGGCGACCTCACCTAAAGGCAGGGTCAGAGGTTGCTCCCTGTGCTGCTGCGTGCCCTCCTTAAGAGCGCTGGCGGGAGGGAGGAGCAGCTGGGTGGCGGGAGCGGGGCGGCGAATCGGGAGATGGTGTGCCGGGAGGGTGGCAGCGGCGGGAAAAAGTGCAGCAGGAGACCGGGCTAGGCGGGCAGCAGGAGATCGGGCAAGGCAGGCGGCAGCAGCGTGGGGGCGACCTCACCTGAAGGCAGGGTCAGAGGTCGCAGGATTATTCTGCCCAGAGGTGGCTGCAAGCCTTCTCCTCCAATGGCTTGCACATGGCTAGGCCACCTTATCCACTGGTGCATTTAGGTTGCATGATACTGTCGGGTCCAGCGTATCTGCCATTGTGTCAGAGGAGGAGTGTCCCATGTAAGGGAATCAGAAGATGGGCACCATGAGCTGGAGAGACCCACCTCATCTTCAGAATCCCCATGGGAGTCTTCCCCATCTGGGGTATTGCCAGTCCTGTACTGGCTACACCAGGCACTGGGCATTTTTCCGATGGGCTGCCAATGTGGGTGCTGGTTTTTGACTCCTGGGGGGCTATTTTTGTTACAGGGCTGTTTTTGAAGCATAGCTGCTATATTGGACCCTTTAACAAAATTGGTAGAACCCGGCCCTGGCAAACATCTTGGCAGTACCTCCAACCCCCCAGAGGGGCAGCCAAGCACTTCGCCGGGCCGATTTTGGTTTCCCAGTCCGCCCCTTGGTATTGGGCGAGGCAGACTTGGCAGGCTCTGAAAAACCCTCAGAGGACCTGCCTAAGGGTTTAGCTTGGACCAGAAAAGACCTTATGTAAACAATCAAATGCATTGGGCTCCAATCTGACTTTTCCTTTTCCCATTTGGTTTAGTGGAACCAGAGGAGAGACTGGTGTCCCCAGGGATCCAAAGCTTCAATGTCTGGTCTTGGTAGCCTTGGCACATTCATGTGCTGTTTGCCTTGATAGGCACTATTCCAGGGGAGCCATAGCCTCAGGAACTGCCCTATATATAGAGGCATCTACTGCCTTGTAAATATCATCATCTCAGGGGCTGAAGGAGGGCTTCCTCCTCCCTATAAGTGATTTCTGGTTTCTGCATGACATTTGTACTGAGAGCTATAATCAAGCAGGTGAAGTGCTGCCTAATGTGGCACCGGGTAGCCCAGTACAGTATATATAGAGATAAATGGCCTCACGATTCAAGGGTCTAAACCAGGGGACACTCCTCCGACTGTAGTTCACTGGGTAATTAGCCTAAGAACGTATCCCCACCAAGGCCTGCACAACCACTTAATTCAACACAGACTCCACAAGGAGTCAAATGGGAATAATATAGACCTCCTTTGGTGTCCAGAACAATTGAGAAAATAAATATACAGACCTCAACATGAGCCATCTGTCTCCAGGCTGCAGGACAAGCCTCAGACAGCTGCCATGGCACGCACCCCCCTAACTGGTTCAAGGAAGTTGAATGATGCATGTTGTACAGTGGAAGAGTCACTCTGGTTGGGCCCTACAGTGCTACCTAGCGAGCAGAGGACTGCACCGGGCTCGCGGTCCCATTGTAAGTAAAGGGATTATTGGTTGCAGAAGGAATGCAATAGCACTCCAGCTGCCTGTCAACACACAATCCCAAAAACCTGATAATGATAGCAGGCATAAAGTGAACAATGCCATTAAAGTCAAACCAAGCAATAAACATGAAGGAGAGAGCAGGGAGCATGGGGATTATCTGTGGCTGCTGAACAGCGAAGAAAGAGGGAGCTTCAATAGAGACAAATGACTTTAAATGGACTTTATTTATCTGATTGGTTGATTGTAAAATGGCGGATATTTGTGAAATTGTGTAGTAAAGCAAAGGAAGTTAAGCATAATCCTCACCTGTGGTTCTGAAGTAGAATCTGCAGGAAAATCATGTATTCACCAGAAGAAATACAATTCTGCAGGTAAGTAACTTTCAATCATGTCTCTTTTGTTTTTTCTGTTCCTTAAGCTCACTTTCCCTGTATCCATTCTGCCTTGGTTCCATGTTTTTTTAAGTAAGCTTGATGTGTGCATACTCTCCTTGTACTTTGTTTCTTTATTGATGCTTCTATTACATTCCCCAGTCATAGCGTACCTCAATTTTTATAACTGAAACATTCTCATTGTTTTGTCTTCCAGTGCTAAGAGAGAAGCTTTTCTAACAGTTGCAGAGAATAAAGTCCAAGAACTCGTAAGATTACCCTGCTTGAAACTAAATATCTTAATCAATATCCAGTCATATTATGTGTGCATTAGGAGGTAGTAGTCCCTTATTTGCATGCATATGCGACTGTCAGAGATCCTTATACTGTTTAAAGTTGTATTTTATAGGTCCACTACAGACTTCAACAATTCCTTATGAGAGACCTTCCTGTTGGACACTGATTCCCTATTACCTAATTAGAAAAATGATTACCTCTGCTTTCACCTCCATTGCAAGCATGTTTTTAGGTCTCGCCTAGCATCGCAGCGCATGCGCTGCTCACTTTGCGAGACATGCAGTATACAGTATATCTGGGGAAGCTCCGCCTACTTTCTGCCCATATTTTTGATTGGCTTAAATCTGAAATGCTGCATTCTGATTGGTTGCCATCCTGCTAGTCCCGCCTCCTGATTGCCATGTCGTCATTTTTGTCCCTCCATGGCTATTGGCCCCTTTACTTTAAAAACTGTTTTGTTTCCCTACCTCCCCCGTTCCCTCCCACAATCCGAGACTTCTTAGCCCACTCCCCAGGATCCCCCCTCCCATTCGTGCCTTCTTGGACGCCCGCATTTCCGTGTAAAATGCAATAGGGCTGACGTAAATATAAGTCCTATTGCATTTTAAATGCTTGTTTGTGGTGTGATTGGTGGGTGAATTTGCACTTCTTTTGTCTCTCACATGCACGTGATGCCTTACATCGTACGCATGCACACCACATGAACACATTGTGGCTATGTTCAAGAAGGGTTCAGGTGTGCGTACAATTTCCCTGTGTACCCGAGTTACCTGTGAACACACTTAAGCATATTTCAGGATCGCCGGGACAGCGGAGAGCTGCTTGTTTTGATTAGGCAAAAAGTGCAGCCCACCGATCTCCATCCCATTCCGGATATCAGTGGGAGTGATTATCACTGTGCTTCTGGGCCTTGCAGGCCCCCTTTAAATTTGTGCTCCTGTAAACCGAACCCATTTCCATCAGAAGATGCTAAGAAAGGGAAACTAAACAAAACCATCCATTCTCCTTATTCACAACTGGCCCCAATTCCTTGCGACTGCAGGAGTTGGCAGAGGGGGTAAACGGTTTCCCGAGGTTCCAGGCTGACAGCCCAAGTGAAAACAATAAGAGACGAGACTGGCGACCCCTGCTCCTGTGATTACAGTATCAGCTAACATGATCAAATGGCTGTCGCAATCAAGCCTCGGTTTCAGCGAATACTCATTTCTGCTAACAGCTTGCTTTCCATTTAACACTCAAACAGCAACTGCCACACAAAAAATATTTTCTACTGCAAGCACATACTTTATTGAGAAACGGGAACGCGACCAATTTGGTTAAAGCACTCTATGTGCCTAGCTAATAGTCACTCCCACCTGATCTTTCGCTCAGGAGTAACACTTTCCCTATTATTCTAACTCAAACTTCTCGAGAATGTACATGTTCCTCGGTGGTCGGTATGCATGGGTAAAGTTCTGAAATATGCAGTAGTAGTCCCATTAAGATGTTTTTAGAGCTCACTTTGAATGTGATCAGCATGAGTTGAACATCTGTGTTAATTCCTAATGTAGATAGTCCTGACTACGATAATACGCGTGATTTTATTTAATTTCTGCCCATATGTTGTGTGATTAGCTCAACCTGGTGCCCCGTTTTTTTTACCCTTGGTAGTCTGGGACTTGTAGTCAGTCCGTCATTTATAAACGGAGAAACAAAATGAGAGGCCCTAGAATATAAAGAATAAAAAAGAAGAGGACTGGTTAAGATACTGACGCCTGCCATTGAACTACTTCCTAATACTGCCAGACAGATATGCGCGTAGAGGGATTTGTTGTTGGTTCAGACCCAAGGCAAGCACCAGCTGGTTAAGGGAGAGATCGAGGTCCAAACCAACAATTTTGCTTTCCAGAAAGAAACAAGGAGGAAACTACAGCGTGCTTTAGTTCAGCAGCCAAGTGTTGACAGGACAGAGTGTAGGACAGTGAGTTGCAGGAGCAAAGAAGTAGCAGTCAAAGCAGCCTCTCCTCTGTGTTTATAATTTACCTCTTAGATACCAGCTACCTCTGTTTCTCCAAGAATCATGTTGCAGCTTCCGGATCCTCTAGATGCCACCCTTCCACCCATACCAGCCACCGCTGCCCTGGCACTAGTGAAGACCCTGCGGTGCTGATGACACCATTTGCCTGCCCCTAAATGTGCTGTCCCCTCATACTTGAGGAGTGCACTATTCAGACTATCTTCTTGGATGGTACAAGACTCCCATAGCGGTGTGACTTAGGTGTGCATTAATTGACTGTGTGGCTCTCCTGCAACCTTGAATGGCTGGTAATAATGGAGTAACCTAATTCAACATGACATGTGATAGGTAGTGGTGAATGTCAATCTCTTACTACCAATCTTTGCGTTTTTATAATATTAAAATACATGTGAGCGAGTGGGAGTTTGTTTGTATGCAGGCATTAGATGGAGAGGGCATTTGTGAAGTCCTCTCTGTACTTAACTTGAGCTGGGGGGCCCAGGAACACTCATTGTTAGGGACAAGCACTTATTTTACCTCCTACACTCAATTGGGTGATATTGTTTTGTCTATGGCGCTCCTTGTTGTAGAAAGAGCACAACACTACTAAAATAAGTGGACAGGCACTGATACAAGTAGAATGTTTTGTGAAGGTTCAAAAGATAGACCTATTCTGAATGTATAGACACTGGTGGAATTGTTGGGGCTTTGATACCTTCACCGCTTTATAAATAATGTATTGCACCATGCCCAAATTCTGGTATACAACATAATTCCAAGATTGGGTGTGCCACAGAACCCTTTTACTTTTCAGAGCAGTTTCAGTAAAAACTTAATTGCAGTTTGCAAAAATGTTATGCAGTTTTAATTACTAATCCAAGGGAACCTAAAGTAAAGACATAAATCAAAGTAGGCAACTAACCCTCACTTTCAGTCAGCTATTATTTCTTCAGTTACATGCATTATAAATACACATTCCTTTATTTGTAATTCAATAACACACCCTGTTAAATTAGGTCAACATATAAAATTGTTCTCTGATTATGGTTTAACATTTGCAAAAGTAATAGTAACACATCAGTCCCCAAATGAAGTATGTTAGTTTCACCAAAACAATATTTGTTAAAACTCTCTTAAATTTGTTCTCTAACCATCTGTACCAAATAAATCTCTGCTACTTCAAACCTACAGCAGCTCTGCATCCATGCCTCCTTAGATGCATGATGTTAGAAATTGGGTTATTGGTTGACTTGGGTTAAGCCCTGGTCAAGCAGCAACCACATTCCTAGTCAGGGTAAGGTACAGGCAAACCGTAAATGAACCTGTGCTTACCCTCTGGTGCTTGGAGCAGAGTAGTCAGGCTTAACCTAGAGGCAATGCCTAAAGTATCTGTGCAACACTTCAAAAAGTAAATCAGTAAAAACCACACAAAAAGGATCCCACATCAGGTTAAAAGAATAGAGCTTAGTTTAATAATAATAATAATAAAATAAAAAACCACCAAGACCAAAACAACAAAAATCCAATGAGTAGAACTAAAGTTATTGAATTTTAAAGTTTTTATGGTGAGAAATGGTTGCCTAAAAGCACAAAGCACTATAGGGAATATTTAATCGTTCCAGACTGGGACAAAGACACAAGTTCAGGCAGACCGCGATGGAGCTTGGGCCGTATGAAATGCTTATGACGATCAGGATGCCAAGTTGAGGCCTCAGATGGTGTGCATGGCATGTCACAGACACTCTACTTAGATATGAGAATGATGTCATATCACTTACTGCAGTGCTTAATTTGAGCTGGCGGTTGCAGCACCCAGGATAATGTGCTGCATTGATAAATACTTATACGGTCCCACAGGCAAGACAGATTGCATTGCAATTGCTTGTTTTTAAATGTTGACTCATCTCAATAAGAAATTGTATCTCCAACATACCGCTGCACACTTCTCTAATGGTATGAAGACTCCTATCATGGTAGACCTATTGAGACCTGGGAATGAATTAAAATGGTTAAATACAACCATGTAATATCCCACATGTGCTTACAGGTAGGGTATAATTAATTTCACATTTTCAGGTTGTAAAAGCTTACTTGCAACCGATGTGTAACAACAAGAATATATAAGATGGAAGCAAAACATTTTTTTTTAAAGTTATTAGGTTTAAAAAAGAGGGTTGGACTTGGACGTCCAGAGAAAACATGAGGGAAAGTGTGTAGTCAGAGAATGAAAACAAAAATGACTGAAATTTTTCAATGGTAGACACAGAAATAGAGGATGTGCCTCTTCATAAATGCTTCTATGCATTTTCTGGGTTTACATTAACGGACCTACCATTTGATAGAAAGATAACATCATGTATTTTATATAATTTTATCATCATGGATATTCAAAAACAGTCAATCAGGATTCAGAAACAACTACATCACCAAAACATCACTCAACGCGGCGACCAACAACTTTCGAATCATCCTGGACTGAGGAGAAACAGCAGCGCTTATCTGCTTGACCTCTCAGATGCCTTAAAAACTGTGTTCCATATCACCCCATCAGATGACTCCACGAGACTGGCATACAAGAATAAGCTCTCAAATGGAAAAAGAACCCAAAGGGTCTGGTTGCCACCCTTCACATCAGAGAACAAGAAAATGATATGCAAAGTCCCGCAGGGATCAGCCCTCATCCCCACTCATTTCAACATTTACATGACACCGCTCGTAAATATTATCCTATTACAAGACATCACTGTCATCCACTATGCCGATGACACATTACTCATCCTCTCCCTGACGAAAAAGACAACTAAAACCCAGAACCAACTTCACCAGCTGCATGACCATGGTAGCTGATTGGATGTGGCCCAAGTGGCTGAAGCTCAACTCTGACATGATGCAAGTACTGCCCTTTTGGCAACAATATCTCCCCATGGGACTTCACCTTGTGGCTGTCGGAGTTAGGACCAACACCCACAGACCACGCAAGAAATCTAGGGATCATCCTAGACGTCAAGCTAAACATGATAATTCAAGTCAATGCAGTGTACACCTCCTGCTTACACATCCTAGGAATGCTGCAAAAGATCCTCAAATGGATGCCTCAAAGCACCAGAGAACATTCACACAAGCACTCTGTTACAGAATACACTGGAACATATTTTAAATTAAAGTCTTTAATCCAAGGTTGTGGCACAGCAACAATTAGCATCTGGCTGGCAGACACGAACAGTGCAACTGACCTGGTGCCTAACAGCAGTGGAGGTTCTAAGTAGAACCAAAGAGGTACTGAATGATGCACATAGTTTAAAGAGACATTATCAATGTAAATATGTATAGTAAGAATGTAACACATCTCCCTTTTATAATAAAACAAAAAGAAAAGGAACAAGGAAGAAAATAAGTGATCTGGAAAACGACAAGAGATTTAAGTTAAATAATCAGCAAATCTAATAGGTGGAGATCTTGAGCGAACAGACATTTTAACTCTTGAAGCAACATCACCATTAGAATTAAGCTGTACATCAGGAAC
Source organism: Lissotriton helveticus (assembly GCF_964261635.1). Taxonomy (NCBI): domain Eukaryota; kingdom Metazoa; phylum Chordata; class Amphibia; order Caudata; family Salamandridae; genus Lissotriton; species Lissotriton helveticus. Next base: position 391,284,502 of record NC_136069.1, read on the forward strand.
GGTAGAATTTAGCAATGAAGAATGATTGGAATTTTGCAAAGAGGGACACTTAGCAACACGTCTAATGTTCCATAACTTACCATCCTGAGTAAGTAGACTATTACTAAAAACCTTTACAACTTTCATAGGTTTACCAAATTTGTTTGCACATTGGGTCATGAAACCAGGTTTCCTAATCCTGACCCAATCACCAATACAAAAATTTGTAATTTTCACATTCCTCTTGTTATCATACCATTCTTTAACCTTAGCTTGTTTGCACTCCACTCTTTCTACAATATCTTTAATCAGATCATCAGAAAAAGATTTATTAGAACATTTGTCCTTAAACCACCATGGACAAATGGTAGAGGCTGGGTCACGCCCTTATAGTAAACGGAAAGGCCTAACTTCTGTTGTAGAATGTGGAGTTATCCTGTATAACCAAAGTTTTTCTCTCAATAAGTTCCTCCATTCAGAACCCATCTTGAATACATCAGAAACAAAACCCTTCAACACCCTGTTGAAACGTTCAACTAAACCGTTCTCATGAGGTTCATAAACAGAAACTGTACAATGTTTAATGTTTTGTAATTTGAGAAAATTCTCCATTTCTAAAGAGGTAAGTTGCACCCCATTAACTGTTACAAGAACAGAAGGACACCCTTCTCTGGAAAACACCTCTTTGAAAAACTCTATCATAACGGTAGTGGAAACTGAAGAAACAAACTTGACCTCCGGCCATTTAGAGTGGTAATCAAGCACAACAAGGGCATAACGAGAATCAAACGGAAGACACATAAAAGGACCAGAAATATCAAACGCAAGTTTCTTCCAAGGTTCATTTGGCCAAATAGAAGTTTTTAATGGAGGAACATTTACCTTCAACATCTTCTCACTTCCCATGCACACTTCACATTCTCTAACCTTACGATCTGCCATTCTATCAATACCAGGCCACCAAAAATAGTTTCTTATGAGTCGTTTCATTGCAGACATTCCAGGATGCATCTTATGAGCAATATCTAAAATTACCTTCTGCATTTCAAATGGTGGAACACACTTTCCAGACTTGAAAACGAAACTATTTTCCAATGTCAACTCATCCAAGACAGAGAACATGGGGAAAATACTTTCCGAAATATTCTTTTTATCAGGCCAACCCTCAAGAATATACTTCTTGATGGTTTGTAAAGTAACATCATGACTATCAGCAAGGTTCCAAGACTGTTCAGAAATATCTTCAAACGAACCCGCAATAACATCTTGTAAACAAGTATTCACTTCTTTCTCAAGAGACATTTCATCAGCACTCGACTTACAAGGCATGCGAGACATAAAATCGGCAATGACATTCTTTTTCCCTGGAACAAACTCTGCTGTAAAACAATATTCCTGCAATCTTGAAGTTAACCTAGCTATACGAGCAGTAGAACTCCATCCACCCCCCGTAGACAAAATGTTGACCAAGGGTTTATGGTCAGTTCTCAAAAGAAACTTACTACCCCAAATATAATTTCGAAAATGTTCTATGGCCCAGACATATGCCAAAAGTTCCTTTTCTATTACCGCATACCTCCTTTCAGTTTCATTAAGAGTACGTGAAGCAAAACAAACATTCCACTCCTCCTTACCCAAAATTTGAGACAAAACAGAACCCAAACCATATCTACTAGCATCCACTGTGATTATGCACATTTTGTTCAAGCAAAACGGTCTAAGGGTGGGAGCTTGCAGGATGTCACACTTAATGAGATCAAAAGCTTTTTGTTGATCTTGTTCCCAAACAAACACAGCATTATGTCTGAGAAGCTTCCTTAAAGGCTCCATTTTGGAAGCAAAATTACACACAACTTTGCTGTAGTATTCGCACATACCTGCAAAAGAAAGTAATTGTTCCTTATTTTCGGGAGCAGGAGCATTTGTGATACCATCAACATTTGATTTTTTAGGAACAACCCCATTCCCAGACAATGTGTGACCCAAGTACTCTATAGAGTGTTGAAACATTTTATATTTGTTGAGTTTCAAAGTAAGACCATTTTCTCTCAATTTCCCACAAACACACTTTAAATGTTGCAAATGATCATTGTTATTGGCTGAGAAGATCAGAATGTCATCCTGGAAACATTTAACAAACTTATCCAAATCTCTCAAAATATTAAACATAACTCTTTGAAATACAGATGCCGCCGATGCTAACCCAAACGGCATTCGAGTGTACTGAAATAATCCTTGAGGAGTAATGAAAGCTGTCAGGCATTTTGAGTCTTCAGTAAGAGGTACCTGATGGTAAGCTGACTTCAGGTCTGAAGTAGAAAACACTTTTGCTCCCTCCAACATCGATACAACCTCATTTATATTTGGAAGAGGATGACAATCCACAATGATACTTGCATTAAGAGCTCGAAGGTCCGCACACATTCTTAGACTTTTATCATGTTTCCTCACTAAAACAATGGGAGAAACCCATTCTGCCGATTCAATAGGCTCTATAATACTCTCAGGTACTAAATCATTTAACATTTTCTTTAGTTCCTCTCTAACGTTTATAGGTACACCTCTCAGTTTTTGTTTTACAGGAACCACACCATTTTTAAGTTTAATTCTATGTGAATAGTCCTTGATTTTACCCAAAGTATCTGATAATACATCTTTGAACTCTTCTTTAACCAACATCTGTAACTTAGATGAATCTTCCTCTTTTAACAAAGCAATATTCTCCAGATCAACATTACTATCCAACATTACTGGTTCTATAGCACGAGGAGGATTGAGAATAATCCCAAACTTCCACTGGTCTCTCCATCCTAGAACATTAATACCTTTTATAGCCACATATAATTTGACACTCAAACATTTAGTTTTAAATGTAAGATCCACTACAAAAAAACTTAACATAACAATTTTGTCCTCATTGAAACTTACAGCTACAATGTCGGATGGAAAAATGTTCCTGATATTAAGGACAGAACTAAGTCGTAAATCAAAATATTCCTTTGTAATAATTGTCCACGGAGAACCCGAATCAGCCATGAGTTCTAATTTGATATTTAAGACTTCAACCTCACACACAGGTTTTTTTTATGCAAATGCAATCAGTGGAATCATTTACATTTGAGATACACTCCACCAAACATACCACGAAACCCTTATTGTCTTCACAGTGACTCCCACCGCATTCGCATTTAGTAACTTTTGGAATCTCTTCCATGACAGAAGCAACTTTTGCTTGAGAGTTAGGAATACTTTTCTTATGATCTCTACACATGTTTGAAAAATGTCCTGATCTGCCACACTTCCTACACTCTCTGGTCTTTTTTTTTTTTTTGTCAAATCTATTTTATTAGCATTTTGTATATGAACCAAGGTACAGTACAAAATTCAATCAGCAGAACAGGACAGTCCAAGCGCGCCAATGCTGTATTAACGTATCTCATATCAGCATGTCATATCATAAGATAGTCCCGCCACAGCAACACTGACAAGCGGTACATGTGCTGCGACTCAGCCTGTGCATGCAGAATTGAGACCCAAAGTCACTTGGAGCGTTTTAGGGCTGCCGCCAGTCCAGTTCTGCTTAATAACACGGCCGCGGGGCGAATCCCACTACTGTGTAGGTGCGCATAGAGATAACAGTAACCTAACAGTTAACGCAAACATTTAAACAATAGCGGCAAAAACCTGTACTGAATCTTTTGTTCCCCCTGCCCCATCTCCCCCACGCGCCTCCCCCTAGGTGTGTCAACATGTAGAAGCATGCATGCGTCTCAATCCTGCACGCCGAGAGGTAGTGAGTTGTAGGATGTCATCACGCCCTACTAACAAAGTGGCCCGCGGTATGCCCACCACCCGAGATAGCTAGTTAGGTCGTGCCAGCAGCGAGGGTCTCCGGCTCCCCCGGTAGGCGAAGGGCGCTGAGCATGCATGCCCATCGCTCCGCCATGGGTTCTTTTCGGAGCCCCGTCGTCTCCTCTCTCCGTATGGCTATCCATTCCGCCTGTGCCCACGCCCTAAGGGACAATGCCCACGCCTGCACAGCAGGTGGTTTGCGCGCCTTCCAACGCCTAGTCAGCAGCCGCTTGGCCACTATTAGTCCCAGATCTAGGAAGCGGGACGAAGCTTTATCCTGTGGCCTCCTCGTGAATTGATGCAGAAGGTACTCAGGCCAGTTAAAGGCTATGGCACGACCCGTGCACGCCCTAAGTGCCCCACACACCGCACGCCAGTAAGCATCCAGCTCAGGGCAGCTCCATAGGATGTGAACTATTCCTGCATCCAGCTCCTCGCACCTAGGGCAGGACGCGTCAGAGCGACGGAAGTACTTATTGAGTAGCTCAGGCGTGAGATAGGCCCTATGCACAATGAAAAGTTGTATCTGGCGAAAGCGCATGTTCCGGGGGATGCGCACAGGGCTCTTAAGGAGCCTCTCCCATTCTTTATCAGTTAGCGCTCTATCCATGTCTTGTTCCCACTTGCCTCTTAGAGGGGCTAGGCTATACTCTGTGTGCGCCCGCAGCGATGCGGCAAACCAGCGGACCAGGTGCCTTCCCCTCCCCATAACGTGCAAGTACTGCATGGTCAGGTGCTGCATAGGCTCCGTCGCCATATCACCCCAGCGAGCTACCATCTGTGCTACTAGCGAGCGGTGCAATAGGAACCCCCCAGGAGGCAGTCCATCTTCTGACACCAGTGTTTCATAGGCCACCAGCGCTCCATCCCTATATAGGTCACCTAGGGTCCGGACGTCTGCCTCTCCCCACTGTTCCAGCAGGGGGTGGGCACGCGCCCCCCCGCCTCCGGGGGAGGCCTCCAGGGGTATGGCAGGCGCATAAGGAGACACCTGTCGTGTGAGGAATAGGGCTCTGCGAAAGCATTTGTATGTTACGCCAGCAAAGGCGGAGCGGGTTTCTCAGGTGGCGCCAGTGGGTGAAAGAGAGCCACAACACGGCCCAAAGAGTATGGCGGGTCAATCGTGGCGGTGTCTTCCCTACCCCTATCTGCCAGCCAGCTGGCAATCCATTGTAACTGCGCGGCCAAATAGTACTGCTCAAAGCAAGGGGCAGCCAGCCCTACCCTGTCCGTTGGTAGGAATAGCTTCGGCAGTGCCAGTCAGTGTCTGGATGTGCCCCAGATGAAGTCACGGAGGACTACATTGAGTTTGGAAAAGAAGGAGGCCGGGATGAACAGAGGCAAATTAACAAAATAGCATAGGAGCCTGGGGAGCATGACCATTTTGGTCAGCGCCACTCTGCCTGTAATCGTCAGCGGAAGCGTGGACCAAAAGTGTATCTGGCACTTGAGTGCCGTCACCGCTCGTCCCAGATTCCCATCAAACAGGTCAGTGGGTTGGTGGTAGAACTGGATCCCCAGGTATTTGAAGGTATCGGCCCTCCATTGGACTCTCGCGGTCCCCAGGCAGTACTCTGGGTCGTCTACCCCACCGTCAAATGCGTACAAACAGGACTTGGCCACATTTACCCAAAGTCCCGAGATTTCAGCAAACTTGTCCAGCAGCTGAGCCAACTGCTCAGGGATACTGTGCACGTCCCTGATGTATATCAGAAGGTCGTCGGCATATAGCGAGACTTGGTGCATATCATCCCCCAGGGCAATACCCGCTTCCAGGGTCTGCCGCAGCGCCGCCGCCAGAGGCTCTATCGCTAGCGCGAACAGTAGGGGCGACAGGGGGCAGCCCTGCCTGGTGCCTCTGCCAACCAACACCTCCTCCGAAATATATGGGCCCAACCGCACTCGCACTACAGGTCGTTTGTAGAGAAGGTCAACCATGTGCAGGAAATCTGCATCAAACCCTAAGCGCAGCAGCACCTCAGCCAGGTACCCCCACTCCAGGCTGTCAAAAGCCTTTTCCAGGTCGACCATTAGGCACCCCGCTCTAGGCCACCCCCTCGTCGCCTCGGCCGCCGCCCTAAAGAACCTCCTGAGGTGCAAGGACGTGGATCGCGCCGGCACAAACCCATTTTGGTCAGCGTGTACGAGGTGGGGGACCACTGGAGTTAGCCTTTCAGCCAGCAGCTTGGCCAGGATCTTGTAATCAGCATTGAGCATTGCCAGTGGCCTGTAGGACCCCAGGTTCACTGGATCTCTATCGGGTTTGGGCAAAGAGACCAAGAACGCCTCCCGCATGGACTTGGGTAGCGAGCCCTCATCCAGCGCAGCAGTGTATGTGTGCAGGAGTAAGGGAGCCAGGGTGTCCCTGTAGGCTTTATAGTATTTGGCCGGCAGGCCATCAGGCCCCGGTGTCATCCCCGTTGCTAAGGACTGGATCGCATCTCCCACCTCCTCCAGCGTGAGGGGCACATTGAGGGCGTCCCGGAGGTCCTCAGGAACCACCGGCAAGGTGACCAAGTCGAAGAAGGTTCCCATCGCACCTACAGGACCAGTGCCTCGGGCCCGATACAACTGCGTGTAATGCCCAACTAGGGCCTGGTGTATCTCGCGCTGCGTATAGATCATCCCTCCCTCCGGCATGCGCAGAGCTCCGATTGGCATTCCCCTACTTTCTCTTTGAATCAGCCAGGCAAGCAGGCGTCCGGCCCTATCCGCCTTAGCATGCGTTCTAGCTGTATGCGCCGCATAGTTATGGCACCTCAACTGTTCCATGAGAGTGGCATGTGAAGCTCGCAACTCACCCAGTGTGTGCGCGCGCGGCCCGCTCCCCTCGCCCTCCCTCTCGAATTGCAGCAGCTCATTTTTTCCAAGGGCGTGAGGGAAGCGGACAGTTGCCTGCGTATATTCCAGGATGCTCCCATGCAGTGCCCTCGTATGACTAATTTGTGTGCATCCATTCCACCGTCGCACTGCTTGCAGTCCCCTCATTTCTATCAAAGTAATCTAAAACCGCCGTGCCCAATGAGGAGCGAAACTCAGGGTCCTCTAGCGCAGCCGGTTGTAGCCTCCATGTAGGCACAGGCGGACGTCCCGTCTTCGAGCTAAGTTTAAGTAGGAGGGGTTTGTGGTCAGAGTGTGTCCTTCCCAAGTAGTCTGACTCAGTGATCATGTGGAGCAGGGAGTGAGAGCCAATGACCCGGTCCAGCCGGACATGCAGGTCATGCACAAGGGGAGTAGTATGAGTACACTCTGTCGCCGGGATGTTGCACCTGCCACAAATCCTGCACCCCCCATTGCGCAAGCCAATCCCTGAATGCCTGCACAGAGGACATCGCTGTTGTGGCTCGGAGCGGGGGGAAAGAGCGGTCCATACCAATGTCCAACACCATGTTGAAGTCCCCACCTAGCAACCAGGGAAGGCCCATGTATGGATGAAGTACCTGGTTAAGGGTTTCCAGAAAAGAGGCTTGATTTACATTAGGGGCATATAGGGAGCCCAACAGAAGCTCCTTTCCGTTTAGCCTGCCCCGTACCAGGCAGTATGTACCCTCTGGGTCTACGTGCACTTCCTTACAGCTGAATGGGACGCCCGCTCTTACCCATATCAATGTGACACGCGCGTGCACCGAGAAGGTGGTGCCTTATATCTGTCCCCGCCAACGCCTGCGCAGCCTGCCAAGCTCGACCTGTGTCATGTGCGTCTCCTGAAGGAGGGCTATCCCCGCACCATGTCGCTGCAAGTAGGAGAATACTGAATAGCGCCTCGCCGGTGTGTGCATACCACGGATATTCCATGTCAAGATATTAGTGTGCATCTATGTGTATCCTACCCTCTCCGAACCTCGGGGAGGCCTTCAGAGGAAGTGGAGGACAGCTCTCGGGGGTAGAGTCAGTGTGCCGTTCGTCAAACAGAAACAATGAAAAAGGTAACCTTACAACAAAAAGGGCGAATCCCTGAGGGGGCATACGTCCAAACTTCAATGGGATTCACCCGCAATAGAGGTGGTAGGTCAGCGTAGTGGCTGCCCTGGTGGGTGGGCCGCTAATGGCCCAAGAGCGTGTAAAGAGTATATGCTCCTAGGGATTCCCTCGTCCAGGGCCCTAAGAGTGTCTGAGGTGTGATCGGTGTAGTTGACAAACTAAGGCGTGGCGGGACGGTGCATCCTGACCCTGGAAAACCCCCTCCTCCGCGCATCAGGCATCCAACCTCCCAGCCCAGCCAGCGCCCCACATCTTGTTTACACAATCTCAGCAAACTCACAGCCTATGCATGCGCAAGTCACCAGGGACAAGAACCAGCCCTGGAAGCATGACAAAGCCAGCACATAAAGGATATAACAGGTAACCGGAAGTGTACAGTCACTAGGACAGTCCATTGCAGGCCGGATTCCAGTCACATAATATAGTCCGCCGTCTGCGGGGTCACTGCAGGGAGAATAGTGTCGTCTGAAACCACAGTGGATGGTGAAGACGAGCCGCTTGTAAGGATTTCCAACTGCTGCCTGTAGTCTGTGCCTTCATTGGTGTCCACCACTCCCAGCGTTGCCACCGCCTCGAGTGCCTCCTGCCGTTCTTGCCTCATCTTCTCCGGACTGGGCGCCGCCAGTCCAGGGCCCACGCCCCGTCGAGCCCCCCTCCCTCTCCTGCCAGCCGCCGCTTTCTGGTCCCGTTGGTCTCGTCAGCGACCGTTGTCCTGTCTCCTCCAGCCAGTCCCAGACATCGGACGGAGCCTCGAAAAAGCGCGTGCCCTCCTTAGTGACCACTCGTAAGCGTGAGGGGAACAACAAGGAGTAGGGCAGCCCCAACTCCCGCAGCTGCTTCTTCACCGCCAGGTAGGAGCCTCGCCGTTTCTGTACTGTTGCAGTGTAGAGTGGAAAGAGCATCACGTGGCTGCTGCCCACTCTGAGGTCGCTCAACTTCCTGGTCTCATGGAGCACTGTATCCCGGTCGCGGTAGTTGAGTAATTTGAAAAGAAATGGGCGAGGTCGGGCTCCCGGCTTGGGGGCCTGCGCCGGCACCCGGTGCGCCCTCTCCACTACGAAATGCGGGGACAGCACTCCATCAGGCACGAGCGACCGCAGCCAGTCCTCAGTATATCTCTCAGGGTCTTTCCCTTCCTCCCCCTCCGGCAGGCCGACCACCCGGACGTTGTTGCGCCGGGAGCGCCCTTCCGCATCATCCGCGCGGTCTTCTAGTGCATGTACTCTGTCGACCAAGTCCTGCAGAGCTGAGGCGTGACTACGCACCACCGGCTGCAACTCCTGAACCGTCTGGCGCTGCATCGCCACGGAATCCGATAGTTTGCGGTGATCCGCATGTAGCAATGTGAAGTCAGTTGTGACTTTGTCCAAGCGCGCTTCCAGGGATGTTTTGGTTTGTACCAGCGTGGTGCCAATGCGCTCCACCGCCGCGAGGACCGTGTCCATCTTGGCCGCCAGGGCAGCCACGGGTTCCACAGCTGCCTGCCTTTGCTCAGGTGCCCGATCTGCGTGGCTCCCTTCCTGCTGCTTCGTAGTGGTCTTGTCCCATAGTCTGCCCATTGCTAACTGCTGCGCTGTGGGCATTTACGCACCTGTCTCCGTGCCCAGTTGCCTCCTGAGAGGAAGACTACCGCGCTCAATCCAGTAGTGCCACGCACCAGCCGAGGAGGCGAAAAGGTAGGGGCAAAGACAATGGCTACCCCGTCCTTCCTCCGCTGCCATGCGTCCAGCCGGAACAACCAAAGTCCAGGCGCCACGTGTCCCAGGGGCTCCGGTCAGTGCTAGCCCCCTCCCAGTAAGACAGTTGGACGCCCGCTCTACCGATGCTTAGGGTGGAGGGCCCCCACTCCTTACCACCACTTCTGTTCAGCAGCAAAGCGCCTCCGCCGGCAGCAGCCCCTGCTCGGGCACTAAGAGCGACCCCCAGTCCAGACTGAATCCAGGTCTGCTATGCACGCCACCACCACCAGGGGACGTACTTCTGTAGGTAGCGACACCCCCGCTCTAGCACCACAGGAGGGTCCCCCCCTCCTTCCCGCAGTCCTGTACTGTAGTAACAGCCTCAAAGTACAGTAGTGTCTATCTCAGGAGGAGGCCACAGAGGGATAGGGCCTCGCCGCGCGGGACCCAGCAAGGCGGCGCCCCAGACAAGACGGCGCCTGGGGCGGGTCAGAGTCCTTGGCCCGCTGCGCCTACCACTCCACGCTGTCTCAGTTGCTACCACCGCACCAAGTCCCTAGGCTCTCGCCGCAGCTCGCAGTGTGTCCGCAGCCCTTAGGCTTCCTGGGTCTCCAGCAACTCACCGGTTGAGGGCGGGCACCATTCACCTCGACTCCGCCGCTATTCACTTAGTCCAGGCCCTTCCCCCGCAGTCTGTCGCTCGGCCACCACTGCGCATCACTAGGGTCCGGAAAGGATTCACCGCCGCTGCCACAGGGCACTCAATCAGCAGAGCTGGCACGTTGTGACCTGCTGCCTCTCTGTCTCCCCCGTCGCCGGCCCCACTCTGGGCCCCCTGGCGGGCAAAGTCTAAACCCCTGCCTCCGCCTCAGGCCTCTCCAGCAGTCGCGCAGTATGAGACTCCCGCACCGCAGCTCTACGTGCCGTCTCCTGTTCTTAGCTGCACAGAGCCGGTCGCCTTAGAGCCTCTGATCGCGGCCCCTCTCTTGGCTGCTCGGGGAGCTCTCCTGCCGCTCTGCCACTCTCACCGGGGGTGCCTCTGCCCGCCGCCTGGCCGTGGCGCCAATCAGGCGCGGCTCTCTCCTCCTCCGCCCCGAGCTCTTAAGGCTGTCCGCTCAACAAGGTCCCGACCAAGCTCCCGGTCGCCTCGGACGGGGGCGCCACTGCTCGCTGTCGGGCCGTGCTGGGATCCGCAGCGCCAAATCTCCACTCCTCTGCCCCGATGCCGATGGTGGGGGTCTCCCCACTCAGCAAGGCCCCGGCCGATTTTCACGCCGTTAGGGCTCCTCCACCCCCTCTGCAGCCCGGCAGCTGATGCTCCGCTGTCACGGCCTCAGGCTCCGGCGCTGTACACACTGGCGGACTCCGCAACCAAAGTCACAGCTGCTCCGCCCGATGTAGAGGAACTAGAACCACTCTCCCAGGAGAACTTCAGGAGAATTCAGGGGCCCATAGACTGAGCTCTAAGGAGTCGCGTCCGCCATGCTGCCTGGCTGGCCACGCCCCCGCCCCCTTCCTACACTCTCTGTTGATCGCGGGGCATCCCCCATATGAAGCCAAATGTGTTCTACTCCCACATCTAAAACATATGAACGATTTGTCAAATCTCCTAACATTTCCTTGAACATTAATCCTGTTAGAATTGAAATTATAATTTGGATGAAAATTTCCATTGGTAGCTGATTCTGTGCGTTTTACCACACATACTTCATCTACCAAATCTGCCTTTTGTTCAGTGTGTTTCTTAAAAGTATTCATCCACTTTTCAGATTGTTCTAAAGATTTCGCAATTGCAATGGCTTCATCTAATTTAGGATCACCCAATTCCCACAAGCGTTCCTGTGTTTTCTTATTTTTAACATGAACAATAATTTGGTCTCTCAACATCTCATCACACATATTACCAAAATTACAATGTATGGACAGTGACCTTAGAGCAGTAATAAACTCATCAAACGATTCTGTTTCAAGTTGTGCTCTGGTATAAAATGTATACCTGTTAAAGGCAATGTTTGTCACAGGTTTAAATCTCTTTTCTAATCTTAATAAGGTTTTCTTATAGACATTAGTGCCCTCACCCTCACCTGCAGAGGGTGATATTTGGGGAAGAGCTCTAAAAATTAATTGACCTTCAGAGCCTAAACAATGCAATAAAATACTTTTTTTTTCTCCGCACCCATATGTTCCCCATCGATAGCCTTCATGTAATTAATGAATTCTTCTTTCCAGCGTGTCCATGGTAAAGGTGGATCTCCTTGATGTTGTAAAAATTTGTCAGGTGGATCAAATTGCATAGCCATAAGTTCAAAGAAACAAATATATTACCAATAAATAAATAAAAGCATGCAACAATAAATCTTAGAATAGAATATAAATATATGAGTATTTGATGATGGAATGTTAGTGAACTGTTAATAAATAAAAGTTACTTGTATCCAAATGCTTCAAACGTTGAATAAAATCATCTGCCAAAAGTCTAGCTTGTAAATAAAGTGAAATAATGCATATTTAGAGTAAATCTAAACTTTTTATAAAGAACCGGTGCTGTTTCAATATCGTAAATGAAGTAAAAATGAGCGTGGATATAAAACGGCTCACTCGGTGACCGGTTGTTATGGAAACCTGTCAACTAAAATGGCCGCCACGTTTTCCAAAGACGTGGCACGTCAAAGATAACGTAACGTGATATGACGGTGTAACATCGTAGCGTCAATCACAGTGAAGAAGCTCTCTACGGTGTACGTCGTTGCTGACAAACAAAGGTGCGGGTGCAGAACATCAATGTTCTTCCTCGAGCGACAAAGACAGATGTCAGGATGCCGGTGAGATTCGCTCGCGTCAAGATTCTTCCTCGAGCGATAAGGCAGACGTCACGATACCGGTAAGATTCGCTCGCACAGCACCAGCCGCAGCTTGAAAATAAACACTTCGTCAGATTTGCAGAAATTAGTCAAAATTCTCCTTCTCCCGACCCAATCCAGGTAGAAACTTCGGGTTTCCAGGAAAACGAAGCAGAGCAGGTTTCCAAAGATGATATCTCCTTCAAGATTGTCGTTTTTCAAAATTAATCCACAAAATGCCTCCAAAATTCGCAATTTACTCCACACCTGTGCCACAATAATGTTGGTGGAGTCTTCAGTTTCCTTGGTTTACCCTCGTCGCCAAATTATGTTGCAGAATACACTGGAACATATTTTAAATTAAAGTCTTTAATCCAAGGTTGTGGCACAGCAACAATTAGCATCTGGCTGGCAGACAGGAACAGTGCAACTGACCTGGTGCCTAGCAGCAGTGGAGGTTCCAAGTAGAACCAAAGAGGTACTGAATGATGCACAGAGTTTAAAGAGACATTATCAATGTAAATTTGTATAGTAAGAATGTAACACACTCCTCACCAGCAGGCTTGACTACAGCAACACTCCCTATGCCGAAATCTCCAACCAACTCCCAAAAAGAGTCCAGACCATCCAGGTCACCACTGCAAGACTCAGACATGACCATCCACACCACACCTATGCCTCAGGAAGCTTTACTCTCTCCCCCTTCACAAGTGTAACCATTTCAAAATTCTCATTCACACATACAAAGTCCTACAAAACACAGGATCAAAAAACCTGAAAAGGTGCATATACATTCACCAACCAACCAGATTCTTGGCGAGTAGCATTCCTAAAACGTGATCTGCAATACACTGATATCTACTAGTGTGTTGTGTGTTATTTACGAGTCACTTTGCTCGTTTTTACTGTGATTTTAAAAAAATTGTATTTTCCATACTGTGTTGCAGACAGCATTCACTTAGCCTACCTGCGCTCATTTTCGCCGCATTTGCACGGCTCTATCGGCCGTTTTGGGGCTTTTGAAGGGCTTGGAAGTTATTTTCACGGCGGCCATCTTTGTGAGGGCAAGAGCGGTGGGAGCGCTCTAGTGTCCCCATAAAAGGAGCCCTCTTGACCGTGCTCGCGAGATTCTTGGCGAGTAGCATTCCTAAAACGTGATCTGCAATACACTGATATCTACTAGTGTGTTGTGTGTTATTTACGAGTCACTTTGCTCGTTTTTACTGTGATTTTAAAAAATTGTATTTTCCATACTGTGTTGCAGACAGCATTCACTTAGCCTACCTGCACTCATTTTCGCCGCATTTGCACGGCTCTATCGGCCGTTTTGGGGCTTTTGAAGGGCTTGGAAGTTATTTTCACGGCGGCCATCTTTGTGAGGGTAAGAGCGGTGGGAGCGCTCTAGTGTCCCCATAAAAGGAGCCCTCTTGACCGTGCTCGCGAGATTCTTGGCGAGTAGCATTCCTAAAACGTGATCTGCAATACACTGATATCTACTAGTGTGTTGTGTGTTATTTACGAGTCACTTTGCTCGTTTTTACTGTGATTTAAAAAAATTGTATTTTCCATACTGTGTTGCAGACAGCATTCACTTAGCCTACCTGCACTCATTTTCGCCGCATTTGCACGGCTCTATCGGCCGTTTTGGGGCTTTTGAAGGGCTTGGAAGTTATTTTCACGGCGGCCATCTTTGTGAGGGCAAGAGCGGTGGGAGCGCTCTAGTGTCCACATAAAAGGAAACAGCAGTCTCCCGCGCTAGCGGTCGCGTTTGCGGGAGCGCCGTCCCTAGCGCCGGAGTCTGGCCAGAGTCAGCCCGTCTGCGCCCGTCAGCGCTCCGGTAGCAGACGGGGCAGGACGGCTGGCTGGCATTTACTTCTGGTTGGTGCCTTACTCTTCTCAGCTTCAGCTATGTGTTTCTCTTACTCGTCAGAGACCCTCTTAAATATCCGTCCTCCGGTAGGTCGCTGCCACTCTGTCTTTCCTGGTTGCCGTGCCCTTAGAAAAGGCTGCACTGAGTGCGGATGGCGCTTTCCTATACACAACAAGCCGAAACTGATTCATCAACCTATCACTATCACTTGCCTACTCCTTAACACACGCTCCTTAGGCTGTCAAGCGCTAGATATTTGGAATTTGCTCGATAACTCTAATATATCCTGCCTTTTTCTCACTGAGACTTGGCTTAGTGATACCTCGGCCCCTGACTTAGTTAACGCCATCCCACCTAATTATTCCATCATCAGGAGGGACAGAACATCTGGGCGCGGGGGTGGTGTGGCTATCATAGTCAACAACCAGCTGCACTGCACTACCTTCCCGATAGACAATATTCAGGACACCGAGGCGCTCGGCTTCACACTTCATCTGTCTCCCCACCAGGCATGTACCGGCATTCTCGCATATAGAACTCCCGGTCCCTTAGGCTCTTTCCTGGATGAATTACAGGTAGCACTTTCAGTCCCATGTCTTAAATCGGAACATTGTTTACTTCTAGGCGACCTAAACATACACATGGATGAGGCCACAAATCCTGACACAATAAAACTTATGGAGGTCACAACAGCATTAGGACTTATACCTTTTATTCACGATCCCACGCATAATAAGGGCCATACTCTGGACCAAGTTTTTTCCACCGTCCCTATTAATGTACTTGCTCCTCAGCCAGTATTATGGTCGGATCATTACTTAATTTCTTTTTTCCTATTAAGTACCCCTCCTCCTAGACCAAATCCCACCATCTCTGCTAAACGACTTTCCAGGCCTTTTCATCTGCTCTCTAATGAGATGCTACTACAGGCCATGTCATGTTCACCGTGTACCTTGTCAGGTAATGTGGAAATCGATCTAGCTCATTACACTGAATGGCTCACGACTATACTGGCGGATCTCGTGCCTGCGAAAGCCGCTAAACCCGGAAACAAACGTCCTTCCGCTCCTTGGTTCACATCTCAGCTCAGAGAAGCCCGGCAAAACTGCAAGAGAGCAGAAAGAGCCTGGAGGAAAGACTACAAGCCTCTTGAGAAAGAAAAATTTAAAAACTTAAGTAGATCCTACCACAAGTTGATTTGGAGTGGAAAAAAATCTTATTTTGAACGTCGGATAGACGAATCTGAAAACTCCTGTAAGGAAATCTTTAAAATTGTTAAGGATTTTACTTCTCCGTCCCTGGGTATCTCTGCTCAGTCTCACTCAGAACCTTGGCTGACTGAACTGGCACATTATTTTGTAGATAAAATAACATCTATTCAAGCCTCTCTTGCTATCTACTCTAAACATCCTCAGGATGCTGCTCTTGGTGCCCTCTCCTCTTCACAACCCACCCTCTGGGAATTCCCGCAGCTGAGCCTTGCTGCTTCATTAGACCATCTGACAGGCTTTAAGTCGGGCTCTCCTCTAGATCCCTGCCCGGTCTCTTGCCTCAACAAAATAGCCCTTGTGCTAAATGGCCCCATCAATTCCATTCTTAATTCCTCACTGTCTTCTGGCGTTGTCCCCCAGGCGTGGAAGAGTGCTCTCATCCTTCCACTCATAAAAAAACCAGCTTTGGATCCCATTATACATGCCAACTACAGGCCTATTTCTCTCCTCCCCGCTCTAGCGAAGGTGGCGGAAAGACATGTGCACAGATCTATCTCTGATTTCGTCGAGAATAACAATCTGTTGCACACTACCCAATCTGGGTTTCGTGCGAATTACAGCACAGAGACCGCGCTACTTGAAGTCACCACCGCCATTAGAGAGGTCTTGGATACTGGAGGAAAGGCCATGTTGGTCATGTTGGACCTGTCGGCGGCGTTCGACACCGTTCCCCATGATACCCTCCTAACTCGACTCTGGGATTGTGGTCTCCGGGGGACGGTGTGGAACTGGCTTAAATCATTTCTAGCTAGCCGTCGACAAACGATCTGGGCGCCACCTCACTCCGCAGCTATGGCAACTCTGGAAGTGGGGGTCCCTCAGGGGTCTATTCTTAGCCCCCTGCTCTTTAACATCTTTCTGGCCCCCCTTGCAGAGGTTGCGGAGTCGTTCGGCGCTCAGATCGTGTCGTACGCTGACGACACCCAGCTCTTGTTCACATACGACAAGAATGAGGTGTTCGATGGGATCCGTATCAGAGGCTGCCTAGAAGCAGTCTTTGATTGGTTCAAAAGACACAGCTTAAAATGCAACTCCGATAAATCGGAGCTGCTCTTTTTTGGATGTGTCTCGGAACCAAACTGGAAAAGTTGGTGGCCACAAGACCTGTTTCCACCTGCAAATGCAAGTACCAAGGCTAAAAACCTAGGTATCATTGTTGACAATGAGTTAACCCTTGGGCCTCAAATATCCTGTCTCTCTGGGAAATGTTTCGGGATCCTGCGGATGCTCAGGAAATTCCTCCCCCTGATTTCTATGAACCATCGAAGGATCATTGTCCAAGCACTTGTCGGGTCGCGATTAGACTATGTAAATGTCCTCTATTTAGGACTCCCTAAATATCTCGTGAGGAGACTTCAAGTAGTCCAAAATTCAGCGGCCAGGGCTATTTATGGACTTCCTAGACGAGCTAGTGCGTCTGACTTGTTGAAGGAATTGCACTGGCTTCCTATAGCCAAGAGGGCTCTCTTCAAAAGCCTGACACTGACCTACAAGGCCCTTCACGACTCAGGCCCTAGGTACATTAGGAAGCGTCTTGCTCTTTACAAGCCGAGCAGAGCCTTGCGATCTGCCTCCTTGTCAAAAATGGTCGTTCCGTCCATCAAGCGAACCAGACAAGGGGGACGCTCCTTTCATTACCTGGCCCCGCGCGCTTGGAATGAGCTTCCCATTTCTCTCAGACAGGCCCCTAGTCTGATGTCTTTCAGAAAGGCATTAAAAACCTGGCTTTTTACCAGTTAACTTCGCTGTTCCTTTTATTCTGCAGTTATGTTCCTCTACCTAAAGGACTTCTTCGCCAAAGCGCCGGGACACTCTTGCTGGAGTAGCCGTTGCGCTATAGAAGAACCCAAATAACATAACATAACATAATACCTACTCTCTACCTCACTGTCACTCGCACACATTCTCCACATCACACTTAAGACATAAAACAACCTCCCTCTTCTGGAGTTCCACAAGAAGCTGAATACCTCGCCCTTTGTATTTTATTATTTATTTATTATTACTATTATTATTTTAGAGAGTTTTATAAAGTACAAACATGACCCGACAGGGTATCAGAGCACTGTACATCGTCGCCCACTTTAGGCTAGAGGGGGAAGATCAAATCAAAATAAACTTAACAACAGTAAAAGTAGATTGCAGACATCAGTGTGTTGCGCAAAGGGTAGCTTGCAATGAAGGACATGTAGCACATGAGATGTGAGCAGCATATCAAAATGTAAGTGATGTTACAAAGCTATTGACTCACAATTCTTATCATGATCAAGCCTAAAATTACTGACCCGGTCGGTACCAAAGCAATGTATAACGATGTCTGCTGGTTGAACTTTAGCAGGTAGAAAACCCTAGAAAACTATGTAAAAACATTAAAAGCAAAAAAGGCAAATGGATGTGAACATCAGCATAATGAACAGTAAGCAGATTGCATCGAGGTAGGGATGGTCAAGGATAAAGGGTCATCTCAGGATGAAAAGATTGTTCTGATTTCTGCAGGAGAGCATTCCATATTCTCGGTGCACGACCGGAGAAAGCGCAGGTGTAAGCTCTCCTCTTTTTGAACTTTGGGGGTTTCAGCAGTAGGGTGTTTGTACTTCTTAAAGTCTGATTCCCACTCGATAGTTCTAGTTTATTTGTTAGGTAAGAGGGTGTATTATGGTGAGGAGCGTTGTGAGTCAAGCAATCTATTTTTTACTTGATCCTTGTGTCAATGGACAGCCAGTTCAGATGGCATAG
The DNA here is from genome assembly GCF_964261635.1 of Lissotriton helveticus. Taxonomy (NCBI): domain Eukaryota; kingdom Metazoa; phylum Chordata; class Amphibia; order Caudata; family Salamandridae; genus Lissotriton; species Lissotriton helveticus. The sequence continues at coordinate 391,302,710 of NC_136069.1, forward strand.
ATCAGGTGTGATGTGGTCACGCTTTCTTGAACGGGTGATGAGTCTGGCAGCAGAGTTCAGGGTGGCTCGTAAATGTGCCAGTTTGGATTTGTGGAGTCCAGCCAGGGTCGCGATTAAGTATTCTAAGCGGTAGATCACAAAGAACTAGACAGCTTGTTGCAGGTCAGTAGGTGGCAGGAACCTTTTGATTTTCCTTAATGTGCAGAGTTCGTAATTGGCTCCTCTTATGGTAGCACTGATGTGATCCAGCATATTTAGGCATTTGTCTAACATTAGGCCAATTATCAAGGAGAGTTACCTACATGAGGGGTGCAGTTAAGGGCTGTAAGCTGTTTGAGCCAGTACTGAATGGGCGCTGTATGATTGTGTGGGGCGAGCAAGAGGAATTCTGTTTTGAGTGAATTACCTTGGCAACTGCATACACCTGCCCAAGCACCTCAATACCCTCTTGAGTGATTAGTGTGCTATACAAATCAATGTAACATAACAAAAATACATCTTCACAAATGTGGATCCTTACAACAATTCAGTTATAATGTGTTTTATCTGGGTCTAAGACAGCACGAGACCAACCATGCCATCTTATAAATGCAGCAATCAGCTCAAAGCCACAGGTAGACCAATTTTGCATTGTGGTTACAGGTCCCTCAATATAGCTCCATTATCACATTGAACAATGTAATACCTCTCCTCCAAGAACAAAACAAGTCAATTGCCATCTATGAAAAGCACCAGATGAGGTAGTAGGGAGGAGTGAGAGGACAGTATAATAGAATTACACATCATGTCTCAAAATAGCACAATACGCGCTTTATCACACAGAGAGCACCCTACCCCAGCATCTATGGGTCAAGTACAACCCCCATACCTTGGAAGGCCAGCCCTCTCACTAGGGAAAGCTTCTCTGAAAAAAAAACATATTCTGTTTTTACACCTTCCATGTTGTGCAGAAAGGCCATAATCTTGTCTTCACGTGAGGAAATAAAACCTTTGCCATTATGGAACAGTATCTGTTGCACTGGAAACCCCACTGAGGCCTGCAGATCCATTGCTAGCAAATCCTTACAAAGGAGTTCCTTCTTCCTCAGCAGTGACATACTCAGAAACAGGAAGAGGTTGTTGTCCACTATGACTGCCCTGTGTTTCAAGGCTATCCACAGGATCTCATCTCACCTGTCAGATGAGACCATCACTGTCTTTACTGTCAATGTTGTTGCATACTTGCTTTATGTATGGATCTACCAGTCACCAAAAATATAACATGTATGTATGTGACACTCACAGAGGGATGTTAGCACAGCACCTGTGCATTACATTTATGCAAAAGTTTACTCGAGCGGGGCTTGTAGGCACCAAACCCATACCTACATAGGACAACATTTCTGTTCAGTATTACCAATTAAAAAGTAGTACTCTACCCCTACTTAATGTATATGTCCCAGGATATGGACAGTAATGCACCTCTTCAGACCTTGGAGCCAGTCCCTTTTTCTCATGGTTAGTTACAAGGCCTAGACTTCAGCAGAGACACAGTATTAGCATGAGTATTTGGTCAAAAATGCCAGGACACCAGACATCCCACAGCTGGGGGCACTCAGGGAATGTGTACAAATCTGTACCACCATGCATGGGACATTGACTTCTTAACACTTTTCAAGGTTTCAATAAATAGGACTCCCCATACTTATAAAAAGATTTTGGCCCAAAATAATGTTCATTGGTATGGCAAGGCCAGTTCCTTTTGTAGATAATCACTGCCAATCTTGTAGATGGCTTTCCTAAAGTGGGTACTATTAAATGTATACTTTGAGGCACGATATTTTTAGAAGCATTTCTATAAACTCTTCATTTTTTAATTCAACCGTTTTTTTGCGGATAACATCAAAGAGCATACTCTGTTTGACCTCTTTGGAGTGACAATGTTAAATCATTGGACCACTTTCTTTAAAGTATCTTCCATAAAAATCCTCTTAAATGTACATGACTCCAGGCTCTCTACCTCGATTTACTTTCTTTAATGAAATCTAAATCAGATATTCAGAAGCATCACAAATGACTGATGACAAAGTTGTAGGGCTCAATAAAGCTTCATTGAATTCTTGACAGTTGAGTGATAGTGGACGATTAAATCATAGGCACTGGAGATTGTGCACCTAGGCCAATATAACCATGCCGGAGTTCAGAAGGTGAGCATGAAAACTGCCTTTGCATTTTTAGGTCAAGCCTAGGCAGTGCATACACTGCCTCTTAACATGCTGTATTCAATCAGAGTGCTTACAGCCCACCTCCAGCTTCTTATTGGCTTTTGTCAATGTCTTTTAAAAAACATTGCTTCTAATTGGTTAATGATTCCTGCATGTCCCTCCTTTTTCAGGTCTCGCCTAAGCCATCGCGTTTGCGATGCTTGGCGAGATATTAAGTGGGGGCATTCAAAAGTGCTCCCAAAGTGCGGATCGGGTACGGTGCATGTGCGCCGGGCGCGCACACCATTTGTCCGCCTGCTGATCACTTTCGCGGCCGCTTTGATGTTCTCAGCCACTGAGAACATCAAAGTGGCTGCGAAAGTGCTCACAATTTGCCATCCGAAGCCCTCATTTTACTGCTTTGCTTGTACTTCCCTTTATTTGCTCTGTGTTTAATCTTTCCTCAGGGCCATCGAAGGGAAACACTTTATAAACTTTGGTGAGGGGGCTAAAAACAACATGCAATTATATCGTTTAAGTTCATTTTGGCAGCATGTTTTCTGTGTGTTTGTATGAGATGCAAGCCAACCTGTACTCTTAATAAATTCACATGGTGACACTTTTTTCGCTGATATGCAAAATACGTTGTGCGTTTTTCGTTCATTTTGTTTGCATTTTAGAACCACTGCCTGTATCACCATTTGAGCACTATAGCAAGCCTATCAGTGTTGTTGGGCCTTTGTATGTGCCTCTGACCACGGGCAGCTGCAGTCTATTTCTTTTAGGTGTGTCTCGGCAACTGACGTCACACAACAACCACCAAGCTAGAAATCTAAAGCAAAGCAGCGAGCTCGGGGGAGGGTGAGCTGCTCTCTCCGTCCATCTCAGGCACAGCCAGTGCCCTGTTTTCCTTGGTTTTCAAATTTCATGATTGTTTTTGAAGGAATTCCTCCTCTTTTCTCCTGTTAGCGTCTGTTGTATTTTGCCTTGTGCTTGATAGGTGATTGGGGCTGTGATGTTAAAGGCTTTATCAGCTGCAGCAGTTTGTAGTCCTGAAGGGGAGGGGTGGGGAATCAAGTGTGTGCTTCTAATAAACGATTATGACAAAGGAACGTGCACCAAGTCCACCACCACTGCCACCACCTCCACCACCACATCCACCACCAACACGTCCACCACCACCATGTCCTCCACCACCACCACATCTACCACCACACCCACCACCACGTCCACTACCACCATGTCCATCACCACTACACCCACCTCCACCACCACCACGTCCACCACCACATCCACCACCACCACGTCCACCACCACCAAGTCCACCACCATCATCACGTCCACCACCACCACGTCCGCCACCACCACCACGTCCATCACCACCATGTCCACAACCACCATGTCCTCCACCATGTCCACCGCATCCACCACCACCACCACGTCCACCACCACCACGTCCACCACTGCCACATCCACCACCACCACATCCACGAGCACCACCACATCTAACACCACCGCGTCCACTACCACCACATCCACCACATCCATGTCCACCACCACCACAACATCCACCACTACATCCACCACCACCACATCCACCACCACCATGTCCACCACCATCACGTCCACCACCACCACATCCACAATCTCCACCACCACCTCCATCACCACCACCACTACATCCACCACCACTACGTGCACCACCACCATGTCCACCACCACCACGTCCACCACCACCACACCCACCTCCACCACCACCACATCCACCACCCACCACCTCCATGTCCACCACAACTACCACCAGCACTATATTCACCACCAGATCCACCACCACCACATCCACCACCACTACGTCCACCACCACCATGTCAACCACCACCACATCCACCCCCACACCCACCTCCACATCCACCACCAACACCACACCCACCACCACCAGGTCCACTACCACCACATCCACCACCACCACATCCACCACCACCATGTCCATCACATCCACCACCACGTCCACCACCACCATGTCTACCACCACCACCAAGTACACCACATCCATCACCACCACGTCCATCACCACCATGTCCACAACCACCACGTCCACCACGTCCACCACCACCATGTACACAACCACATCCACCACCACCACATCCACCACCACTATGTCCACCACCACCATGTCTACCACCACCACCACACTCACCTCCACCACCACCACGTCCACCACCACTACCACCACCACCACATCCACCGCCACCATGTCCACCTCCACCATGTCCACCACCACCACGTCCTCCACCACCACCACGCCCTTCACCACCATGCCCACAACCACCACGTCCACCACGTCTTCCACCACCACCACCACGTCCACCATCACATCCACCACCACCACGTCCACAACCACCACCTCCACCACCACCACGTCCACCACCACCAACACCACCACATTCACCACCACATCCACCACCACCACGTCCACCACCACCATGTCCACCATCACCACACCCACCACCACCACCACATCCACCACCACCATGTCCACCACCACCCCATCCACCACCACCACATCCACTACCACCATGTCCACCACCAACACCACCACCACCACCATGTCCACCACGTCCACCACTACCACATCCACACCTACCACCATTACCACCACCACATCCACCACCACTATGTCACCACCACTATGTCCACCACCACCACATCCACCACCTCCACACCCACCACAACCATGTCCACCACCACCACATCCACCACCACCACCACGTAGACCACCAAGTCCACCACCACATCCACCACTACATCCACCACCACCACATCCACCACAACCACAACAACGTCCACCACCATCTATCTATCTATCTATCACCCTCACTCTATATATTTATCTATCGCCCTCACTCTATCTATCTATCTATCGCCCTCACTCTATCTATCTATCGCCCTCACTCTATCTATCTATCGCCCTCACTCTATCTATCTATCGCTCTCAATCTATCTATCGCCCTCACTCTATCTATCGCCTATCTATCTATCTATCTATCTACCTATCTATCTATCTTGGCGAGATATTAAGTGGGGCCCTTCAAAAGTGCTCCCAAAGTGCGGATCGGGTACGGTGCTATGCGCCGGGCGCGCACACCATTTGTCTGCCTGCTGATCACTTTCGCGGCCGATTTGATGTTCTCAGCCACTGAGAACATCAAAGTGGCTGCGAAAGTGCTCACAATTTGCCATCCGAAGCCCTCATTTTACTGCTTTGCTTGTACTTCCCTTTATTTGCTCTGTGCTTAATCTTTCCTCAGGGCCATCGAAGGGAAACACTTTATAAACTTTGGTGAGGGGGCTAAAAACAACATGCAATTACATCGTTTAAGTTCATTTTGGCAGCATGTTTTCTGTGTGTTTGTATGAGATGCAAGCCAACCTGTACTCTTAATAAATTCACATGGTGACACTTTTTTCGCTGATATGCAAAATACGTTGTGCGTTTTTCGTTCATTTTGTTTGCATTTTAGAACCACTGCCTGTATCACCATTTGAGCACTATAGCAAGCCTATCAGTGTTGTTGGGCCTTTGTATGTGCCTCTGACCACGGGCAGCTGCAGTCTATTTTTTTTAGGTGTGTCTCGGCAACTGACGTCACACAACAACCACCGAGCTAGAAATCTAAAGCAAAGCCGCGAGCTCGGGGGAGGGTGAGCTGCTCTCTCCGTCCATCTCAGGCACAGCCAGTGCCCTGTTTTCCTTGGTTGTCAAATTTCATGATTGTTTTTGAAGGAATTCCCCCTCTTTTCTCCTGTTAGCTTCTGTTGTATTTTGCCTTGTGCTTGATAGGTGATTGGGGCTGTGATGTTAAAGGCTTTATCAGCTGCAGCAGTTTGTAGTCCTGAAGGGGAGGGGTGGGGAATCAAGTGTGTGCTTCTAATACACGATTACGACAAAGGAACGTGCACCACGTCCACCACCACTGCCACCACCTCCACCACCACGTCCACCACCACCACCAACACGTCCACCACCACCATGTCCTCCACCACCACCACATCTACCACCACACCCACCACCACGTCCACCACCACCATGTCCACCACCACTACACCCACCTCCACCACCACCACGTCCACCACCACATCCACCACCACCACATCCACCACCACCAAGTCCACCACCATCATCACGTCCACCACCACCACGTCCGCCACCACCACCACGTCCATCACCACCATGTCCACAACCACCACGTCCTCCACCATGTCCACCACCACCACATCCACCACCACCACCACGTCCACCACCACCACGTCCACCACTACCACTACCACATCCACCACCACCATATCCACGAGCACCACCACCACCACATCCACCACATCCATGTCCACCACCACCACAACATCCACCACTACATCCACCACCACCACATCCACCACCACCATGTCCACCACCATCACGTCCACCACCACCACATCCACAATCTCCACCACCACCACCACCTCCATCACCACCACATCCACCACCACTACATCCACCACCACTACGTGCACCACCACCATGTCCACCACCACCACGTCCACCACCACCACACCCACCTCCACCACCACCACATCCACCACCTCCATGTCCACCACAACTACCACCAGCACTATATTCACCACCACATCCACCACCATCACATCCACCACCACTACGTCCACCACCACCATGTCAACCACCACCACATCCACCCCCACACCCACCTCCACATCCACCACCAACACCACACCCACCACCACCAGGTCCACCCCCACTACCACCACATCCACCACCACCACATCCACCACTACCATGTCCACCACCACCATGTCCATCACATCCACCACCACCATGTCTACCACCACCACCACGTCCACCACATCCATCACCACCACGTCCATCACCACCATGTCCACAACCACCACGTCCACCACGTCACCCACCACCATGTCCACCACCACATCCACCACCACCACATCCACCACCACTATGTCCACCACCACCATGTCCACCACCACCACACTCACCTCCACCACCACCACTACCACCGCCACCATGTCCACCACGTCCACCACCACCACCATGTCCACCACCACCATGTCCATCACATCCACCACCACGTTCACCAACACCATGTCTACCACCACCACCACGTCCACCACATCCATCACCACCACGTCCATCACCACCATGCCCACACCCACCACGTCCACCACGTCTTCCACCACCACCACCACGTCTACCATCACATCCACCACCACCACGTCCACAACCACCACCTCCACCACCACCACGTCCACCACCACCAACACCACCACATTCACCACCCCATCCACCACCACCACATCCACTACCACCATGTCCACCACCACATCCACCACTACATCCACCACCACCACATCCACTACCACCATGTCCACCACCAACACCACCACACCCACCACCACGTCCACCACGTCCACCACTACCACATCCACACCTACCACCATTACCACCACCACATCTACCACCACCACATCCACCACCACTACGTCCACCACCACTACGTCCACCATTACCATGTCCACCACCACCACATCCACCACCTCCACACCCACCACAACCATGTCCACCACCACCACATCCACCACCACTACCACCACCACCACATCCACCCCCACCACGTCCACCACCATCATGACCACCACCACCATGTCCACCACCACCACCACATCCACCATGAGGCCACTACCACGTCCACCACCACCACCACAACGTCGACCTCTACCACCACATCTACTACCACCACCACGTAGACCACCAAGTCCACCACCACATCCACCACTACATCCACCACCACCACATCCACTACCACCATGTCCACCACCAACACCACCACACCCACCACCACGTCCACCACGTCCACCACTACCACATCCACACCTACCACCATTACCACCACCACATCCACCACCACCACATCCACCACCACTACGTCCACCACCTCCACACCCACCACAACCATGTCCACCACCACATCCACCACCACTACCACCACCACCACATCCACCGCCACCATGTCCACCACCATCATGTCCACCACCACCATGTCCACCAACACCACCACGTCCACCACAAGGCCACTACCATGTCCACCACGTCTACCTCTACCACCACATCCACTACCACCATCACGTAGACCACCAAGTCCACCACCACATCCACCACTACATCCACCACCACCACATCCACCACAACCACAACAACGTCCACCACCATCTATCTATCTATCTATCTATCACCCTCACTCTATATATTTATCTATCGCCCTCACTCTATCTATCTATCGCCCTCACTCTATCTATCTATCGCCCTCACTCTATCTATCTATCGCCCTCACTCTATCTATCTATCGCTCTCAATCTATCTATCGCCCTCACTCTATCTATCGCCCATCTATCTATCTATCTATCTATCTATCTATCTATCTATCTATCTATCTATCTATCTATCTATCTATCTATCTATCTATCTATCTATCTATCACCCTCACTCTATCTATTTATCTATCGCCCTCACTCTATCTATCTATCTATCGCCCTCACTCTATCTATCTATCGCCCTCACTCTATCTATCTATCGCCCTCACTCTATCTATCTATCGCTCTCAATCTATCTATCGCCCTCACTCTATCTATCGCCCATCTATCTATCTATGTATCTATGTATCTATCTATCTATCTATCTATCTATCTATCTATCTACATCACTCTATCTATCTATCTATCTATCTATCTATCGCCCTCACTCTATCTATCGCCCTCACTCTATCTATCTATCGCCCTCACTCTATCTGTCTGTCTATCGCACTCCCTCTATCGACATCACTCTATCTATCTATCTATCGATCGCCCTCACTGTGTCTATCTGTCTATCTATCTATTGCCCTCTATCTATCTATGACCATGGTGGTATCGGTGACCCTTGACCCTCGGGTAGGTCACTTCTCCACCGCTGCAGCTGCGCCTGCCTGATTGCTGTGTCGCGCCAGTTCAGTGCGTCTCCCGATTGCGTGATCCCCGACCGGGCTCTGTGCCTGCCCGCCCCCCTTCTCGTTCTGTTACCCCTTTTTGACTGCGTGAGTGTGCCTGCCCGCCCCCCTTTCATTTTGTACCCTGTATGAACGAGTGACTTTTGGTGTTTGACTGAGTGACTGCTTTTTGTTTTTTTTCTCGCTCCCGTCTTTCCCGCCGCTGCCTCCCGTGCGGCCCCGCCCCCCTGCTCCCATTGGCTCATACCCTCCCGCCTCCCAGCTGACCCCTCCTCCCCTCTTATGGCGACCGCTGCGCGGCCAGGCGCAGCAGGCGCGCTTCGGCGCACCAAAGGCAAGCCCGTCTGCGCCCGTCCGTGCCTGGACTGCGCCCAGCACCAGGACCCCTGGCCCCCGACGATGCCAGCCCACATGACGGATCTACGATGCCGCCTCCCTCAACGCACTCAACCCCCGCCTGCTACCGAGCCACCCCGAAACGCACCCACGGACCCTTCACCTGCCAAGCTTGCAATTTCACCTGCCTCCGGACCTGCACCGCACCTGAAAGGCCAGGTACCAGCAACAACCACCTCAAAAGCATCCTGCTCAACACCCGCTCCGTCCACAGACACGCCGTCAAACTCTGGAACCTGCTCGACACAACATCACCAGACGTCGCCTTCCTCACAGAAACCTGGATGAACGCCTCCTCAGCCCCCGACATCGCCATAGCCATCCCAGCCATCGCCATAGCCACAAGATCACCCGGAGGGACCACGTCAACCAGACCGGAGGAGGCATCGCCATCGTCCACAGGAACACCATCCGCATCAGAACCAACTCCGACGACACCTTTACCGCCGCCGAGCACCTTCACTTCCAAATACACACTGACCCAAAGACCACCCTCAGAGGTACCCTCATCTACAGACCCCCGGGACCACGCACACAATTCAGCGAAGCCATCGCAGACTTCATCAGCCCGCACGCCCTCACCTCCTCTGACTACATCCTCCTGGGGGACCTCAACTTCCACCTGGAGAACAACAAGGACAACAACTCCACCACCCTGCTGGACAACCTCACCAACCTCGGACTCAAGCTACTGGTGAACACCCCCACCCACTACACCGGCCACATGCTTGACCCCGTCTTCTCCTCCAGCAAGCACATCTCCTTCAGCCACTCCACCGGACTCCATTGGACTGACCACAGCTGCGTCCACTTCAGCTTCAGGAGAACCACGACCCACCACCACCCGCAACAGGTTCCCCGCAGGAGCTGGAGCAAGATCACCACCGACCAGCTCTCCACCTCTCTCAGCCAGAATCCTCCAGCCAGCGCAACGGACCCCAACGAAGCAGCCCGCATCTTCACACAGTGGCTCACCAACTGCGCCGATGACCTCGCACCACTAAAGAACCCTCCCAGCAGACCCGGCAGCAAGAAAGCCTCGTGGTTCACCAACGAACTCAAAACATCCAAGAAAAACCGCCGCACCCTCGAAAAACCCTGGCGCCAGGACCAGACTACAGAAAACATGACTGCCCTCAAGAACGCCACCCGCACACACCACCAGCTGATCCGCACCACCAAAAGGACAACATTCAAGGAACGACTGGACAACAACACCCACAACAGCAAGGAACTCTACAGCATCGTCAAAGAGCTCTCCAACCCCAGCGACATCACTCCCTCGCAAGACCTCTGCGACTCACTCGCCTCCTTCTTCCACCGCAAGATCGCCAACATACACAACAGCTTTGGCGCACCGCCCACGCACCCAACCACCGAACCATCACCCCCCACCTCCACCCTACGCAACTGGACCCCGGTCAGCACCGAAGACACCACCCGCACGATGAACACCATCCACTCCGGATCCCTAACTGACCCCTGTCCCCACCACGTCTTCAACAAGGCCGACTCCATCATCGCACCCCAACTCCGAGACATCATCAACATCTCCTTCGCCACCGCCACCTTCCCCGAGAGCTGGAAGCATGCCGAGCTCAGCGCCCTCCTGAAGAAACCGATAGCGGACCCCACTGACCTCAAGAACTTTCGCCCCATCTCGCTCCTCCCTTTTCCGGCCACCGACGACATCAAATCCCTGCTCGACAACGGGGAAACAGCTGCCCTCATCCTCCTGGACCTCTCTGCGGCGTTCGACACTGTCTGCCACTGCACCCTAATACAGCGCCTCAGCGACATCGGAATCCAAGAGAAGGCACCGAAGTGGATCATCTCGTTCCTCGCCGGAAGAACCCAGAGAGTCCGCCTCCCCCCGTTCCGATCCGCGGCCACCGAAGTCATCTGTGGTGTACCTCAAGGATCCTCTCTCAGCCCCGCCCTCTTCAACGTCTACATGAGCCCCCTCGCAGCCATCGCACGTCAACACAACCTGAACATCATCTCCTACGCCGACGACACCCAGCTAATCCTCTCCCTCACCAAAGACCGCGCCACCGCCAGAGCCAACCTCCAGGAAGGAATGAAAGACGTCGCAGAGTGGATGAAGACCAGCCGCCTGAAACTGAACGCAGACAAGACGGAAGACCTCATCCTGGGATCATCCTCCTCCGCCTGGGACGACCCCTGGTTGGTCCCTGCCCTGGGCTCCAATCCCAAGCCAACGGACCACGGACGAAACCTGGGCTTCATCCTAGACTCCTCCCTCTCGATGACCAGACAAGTCAATGCCGTCTCGTCATCCTGCTTCAACACCCTGCGCATGCTCCGTACGATCTTCCGATGGATCCCCACTGAAACCAGGAAGATAGTCACCCAGGCACTCATCACCAGCCGACTGAACTACGGGAACACCCTCTACGCGGGAACCACTGCCAAACTTCAGAAAAGACTCTAGCGCATACAGAACGCCTCCAGACGACTCATCCTGGACATCCCCCGCCACAACCACATCTCCGACCACCTGAGAGACCTGCACTGGCTCCCCGTCAGCAAGAGGATCACGTTCAGACTCCTCACCCACGCACACAAGGCTCTCCACGACCTGGGCCACAAGTACCTCAACAACCGCCCCACCTTCTACACGCCCACCCGCCAGCTGCTATCGTCCAGCCTCGCCCTCGCCACCGTACCACGTATTCGCAGAGCCACCGCCGGAGGAAGATCCTTCTCCTACCTGGCAGCCAAGACATGGAACTCCCTCCCCATCCACCTACGGCTGACCCAGGACCACCTCTCCTTCAGGAAGCAACTCAAGACCTGGCTTTTCGAGCAGTAGCGGACCCCTCCCCCCCAGCGCCTTGAGACCTCACTCTTTCTATCGCACTCACTCTATCTATTGCATCACCACAGCATCACTCAGCACCACCACAGCATCACTCAGGGGCACCACAACATCACTATGCTCTACCACAGAGCAGCACTTGTTGCCACCACAACATCACTTAGCGCCACCACAGCATCAATCTGTGCAACCATTCAACAACAACTGGTTCAAATATGTTCTCTCAATGTTTCAAGCTTTATTACAAATGTCACAAAAAGATGTTAATATTTCACTTCTGTTCTTGGATTTTCGTCAAAATAAAATACACTGAACATAATCTTCACAAAAGTTATTTACAAAAGTTTAAGCTATTGCCATTATAAATTACAATAGCTTTTATTTAAGTATTAATTATTTAAAAAAATTAAGACATTGTTATTTGTAATATCAATACCTCTAGGTCACGTTAATACAACACATGTTGCATTACAAATGCTATAGGTGTCACATTTGCGAAAGTTTAAACTATTGGCATTGTAAATGACAAAGCTATTAATTTCGCTATTTTCAAAACCAACACATAAATAAAAAATGTGTCATTTACAATACCAATAGCTCAAACTTTCCTAATGAGAGACTTATTGCATTTTCAAATGCTTGTTCTCAATTGTTGACTTCCATGGATCACCCCAGGCCTTGTCCTCCTCCCCCGGCACAGGAAACAGCCTCTGCACGCAGTGCGCTCTCTCTGAAACTTTGGTGTGTTTTGTCAGCAGGGAGTTTCCGATCGGACAGAGTAACTTAATACCAGAAGGAACCTTGTCTCTTGCTGGGTCATGCTGGGTCGCGCTGTTTAGCGCCGGGAGAGCCTCACCTGCCGCATACTAGTCCCCCCCGCCGCCGCTCATTGGAACATCAGCGGCCGCCGAGCGGGGGGACTACACCTCCCACAAGCCCTAGCAGGATTGTACCGCCTGCACACGCCCACCTACGCGCCTGAAGGCGCACATAATACCGGCGCTCCCGCAGAGGAGCGGGAGACGCCGCTGGAGAGTAACTTAATACCAGAAGGAACCTTGTCTCTTGCTGGGTCGGAGAGCCTCACCTGCCGCATACTAGTCCCCCCGCCGCCGCTCATTTGAACATCAGCAGCCGCCGAGCGGGGGGACTACACCTCCCACAAGCCCTAGCAGGATTGTACCGCCTGCACACGCCCACCTACGCGCTCGAAGGCGCACATAATTCCGGCACTCCCTACATGTCGCGGGACGCGCGCCGGCGGCACCGGGTGAAGCCCGGGCCAAGGGCGGGCCCGTTTAAGCCTGTTCAAGACCGGAGAGGCCGGGACGGGCTACCCCACTAACAACCTTCACCCTGTCTTGTAAGTACTTTGTATCTTTGGATCTTAATATATCTTGGAGATACTGTTGACTGGTTTACGAACAATGCCCCCAAAGGAGGTCAAGGGAAGAGCCGACACTGTTGTCTTCACGGGTGCAATGGACCAATTCATTAAAAGGATGAACTCCGTTGTAGATGAAAGTATTTCTATCATGGAGCGACGGGTTTCCCAGGAATTGGCTATTGCAAGACGATCCTCACTAAGCCAAATTGCCAACGCACAAACTCCTGTTTCACTGGGTAATGTTGTAGCTCATGGGGAGATTGATGCTTCGCCAATTTTGGAATCATTCATCACACAGGCATCTAACTATGACGCTTTACATGCGACCGATGGGAGTTATTCAACTGTATCAGAGTCATTATTACTATCTCCCCATAAATTGCCCATTGTCCCTAACGTGGTTAAAGTTCACAACACAAGACAGCAGAAGGGAGCAAACACCGGGACTATTCCTAAGGTGAAACCAGGGCTATTCAACAATCATGGTGGAAGGAAAAAGAAGGGCGCAAAAAATATTGTGCCAAGCCCAGGTATTGTGGAAACGCCTGTTGTTGTAAACCCCACAAGCCCGGCTCTTGATGCAAAAGACCTAGGGAACATGATGCAAGCATCAGGAGGGCAATTAACTAAAGGGGCTACGGAAGGGACGCAGATTGCCGAGCCAAATATTATTTTTGATACACTAAAACTCCTCTTACGTCCTCTTGAAGATAGGCTGAGCAAGATAGAGACACGCTTAAAACGGATAGAGAGGGATATCAAGGGAACTACTGAATCCTCCCTAAAGAATCTTAGCTCTACTGCCAATCATACACTACCGAAGGTCAGGGCTACCATTACCAAGGCCCCAGCTGCTCCCGGGATCCCCCAGTACCAAAAATAACTGAGGTGACCCCCGAGGCAGACAAAGATAAGGATGCAAAAGACTCCAAAGCAAGTAGGCCAAGTAAAAGTAACACATCTCAGGGTTGTAACGAAAAAAGTTCTAGAGCGGAATTCATTGTAGATGCCATAAATCTATCCCCTGAGGCCTGCCCTTTTGTGGTCATTCTGGCTGGAGTGCCGGAGTTGGGCAAGCAAGAGGTGGAAAACTCTACCACCTTGTGGAATAGGGTTGTCCACTGGCTGGATGCAAATAGACCACTGCCCCCACACATGTTGGGCAGAATTCTTACTATTCGGCGGGTACCCTGGGTAGGACATTTGGCAAAAAATATAAAGGGGGATTGTATTTTGATTAATTTTGATAACCCTAGAGTTGTGAACGACATCTGCAATTGGAGGTACCCCAGTCTAGGCACCACCGTTCGCCCCTTCCAACTAACCTATTTCTATCCACCAGGCCATTTTTCTTCATGGGCAGATGATTGGACGACGGTGCAGCGCAAGAGGAGGGGGCCTCCAACCGGGGGATGGTTAATGCCATCCCTAAAGTTGGATCCTATCCCTACCCACAATCGCTTTAATTGCTTAGAGTCAGTTGACTGACTGCAAGATACCCTCCCCCTTGTACCCTCACTGTCATCAGGTTCAGAAGATGGGCATCAGGTATTAAAATGCAAAAGGGTACCTAATCTTAAAGGAGAGGGAACCAGAGATATTAAGGGGGTATCATGTTCCTGCATAAACCAGGTAACGGATCGAACGTTGTTCATTGGCATCTCAGAGCAGACCACAAGCTATCCAATAGAAGTTGAAAAGGTTATAGTACCAATGATAGGAATAGATGGTATAGACCAATCAGTGGTGAGTGAAGATGATATTATTCTGACAGGGGTAGTTAGAAGCCCAACCCAAACCTTACCACCAAGTAGTAGCAATTTAAACATCGGTGAATCGCTAGTTAAAATTATATCATGGAATGTAGCAGGAGTGAGTGCAAAAATAAGTGATCCTGACTGGAACAATTACATAAACTCCTTTGATATATGTGTATAACTGGAAACGTGGGCCACAAAACCCTTGCACAGAGCTGGATTTAGAACCTACCAGCTAGAGGCAGTCCCTTCAATTAAAGGTCGTGCCTCAGGAGGTTTGTTAATAAATGTCAGTGTATCTCTTAATATTGGTATAAAAAAACTAAACACTGACTCTTTAGATCTACTTGGTTTGGAAATGACCACTGATGACAAAAGGGTGATTAATCTTCTTAATGTATATAATAGACCATGCCCATCACATAAGGAATCATCTTGTATCAACAAACTAGAGATAATTCTGGACACTCTGGGTTCGGAAGCAAGTGTAATTATTTGTGGGGATATGAATTGTAATTTTGAACCCATTGTAGGTATGCACAAATTGTACGAAGAAGAAGATGTTGCTAATGGAATACCATCTCTAGCTAGTAATGGGGCGGTTGCTGGGACTACCCGAGCTCTCCAGATTACAAGGGTACTTACAAGCCACGGCTTGAGGGCATGTAATGGGCGTCTGCCATCTGACAGCCCCAAAGCACCCACTTTTTTGAGGCGTACCTGTCAAAGTAAAATAGACTATGTCATTGTTTCGTCGGATTTATGGCCATATACAAAAGACCTGATGGTTAAGGATAGACTTGATAGCGATCATCGTCCCCTTGAAACCAGCTTCTTACAGAGTTTATTAAAGGGGCTGGAAGTTAAAGAGGGAGGACAATTAGCTATTCTAGATAATATTATACTTAGTAATAACCGACGGTCTGTTAAATGGGCATACATCCTAGAAAAAGAGGAGTTACTGGCAAATATCTATACCTCATTTGCAGAAACTTTTGACACTTATAATCCCCTTGAATGTGAATTTGGTCAATTTTTAAAAATGCATAAAGTCTTTTTTAACAAACTATTAGAACTAATGACAAAAAGGCCCAAAAAAGGGACAGGTGTTGTTAATGCACTGCCTATAGGTAAGCCATGGTTTAGCAAAGAATGCCGTATTGCAAAAACTTCATTGATTGAAGCAGTCAAAGCCAAAAGTGCATTAGTAGTTAAGGAAAAAAGGAAACTATACAATAAGGCACTGGCAAATGCAAAGTGTTCCTGGGATGATGAGCTTTGGACCAGCATGTTGTCGGCAGCTAAAACAAAGGACCAGAAGTTATTTTGGGAAATAGTGGCCAAGGGAAACAAAAGGGAGAAGGGCTCTAGAGAGGTCTTTCTTGACGAGGTTACGTGGATTGACCATTTTACGAACCTTTACGCGGCCCAACGGCCCGTAGAAATAGTGCAGGAAGAGCACGCTCTGTCGCCTGTAGATGTTGAACACTTACAAATAACCTTTAACCTACAGGAAACAGAACTAGCTATTAATTCTGTTAAACAAGGGAAGGCCCCTGGACTTGACAAAATACCAGGTGACCTTTTCAAGCACGAACTGGATGTTTGGGCACCATATTTAAACCATTTGTGTAATGCAGTCGCGGCTGGTGAATTAATCCCGGATACATGTAATGGCGCAGAAATTATCACTATTTTTAAAAAGGGCGATAGAAGCGATCCTGCTAACTATCGCCCTATAAGTCTTTTAGATATAACCCAAAAAATCTATGCCAGGCATATATTAAATCGTATTAACACATGGTTGGAAGAAGAATCAGTTTTAACAAAATACCAAGCCGGGTTCAGAGCTAAAACAGGAACCATAGACCAGGTTCTAAGGCTGTGCTGCTTGTACTGGAAATACGTCATTCTCCGAAATAGCCACCTGTACGTGGCATTTGTTGATTTACGAGCGGCATTTGACCTTATCCCCCGTGAACTTTTGTGGGAATCAATGAAAAATCAGGGACTCCCAATGGACCTATTAAAACTGGTCATGGGTTTACACAAGGAGAACTATGCCAAGGTTAGGTGGGGCCCAAACGGGGAACTGACACAACCAAATCCGATAAAAAGGGGAGTACGACAGGGGTGCGTATTGGCCCCAACCCTGTTCTCCCTATTTGTTAATGATATCCCGTCTTACATGGAGAGGTGCGATAACGATTCGCCTAGATTGGTAGGTGAACGGGTTTCGTCCCTCCTGTTTGCGGACGACACTATTCTTATTTCGCAAACACCACGGGGTCTCCAGAACCTATTGGAAAGGTTCCAGTCGTATTGTATTTCGAAAGGTTTAGAAATTATTATTAAAAAAAACAAATACATGCTTTGAGCCCGCATAAAAGTTTTAGAAAAAATCTAAGGTAAACGGCCAAAAATTAGATCATGAGCAGAATTTCACTTATTTAGGTGTATTAATAGACTCATCATTAGCATGGAGACCACAGCTAGAAAAGACAAAAATAGTGTTTAAACAAAATTGTCTCCCAATTTTGAAAAGACACAATAAATGCTTGAATAAGGCAGTAACTCCAGCTCTGGAGCTTTTCAGGTACAAGGTTCAATCAGCAGTGCTATATGGAGCAGAACTATGGGGACCAGTATGTAGAAAGACATTTGAAACCTTCGAGAACAATTTTTTTAGGGGATTGTTAAAATTGCCTACTAGCACCCCGTTGACACCCCTTTTCTTGGACATGAATATTAAACGCACGGACCAACATGCGATACTAAGACCGTTTTTGTTGTGGGTCAGATTGTGGATAACTCCCGAACTGTTTGATTATAAGGAGGGGTTGAAAGAAGTCATGGATCTCGACAGCGGTAGCAAAATCTATTGGTTTAAGCATGTAAGATCCTGGTTAGCCAAAATAGGATTATCCCATTTCTGGAGTAATCCAGAGGCTATGAACGCGTGCTCCAGGAAAATTGTCAAATTGTCATTCTGGTCGTACATGAGCTATGATTCTGCGTATATAAAAATCCATGGTCCTTTAACTGAATTTTTTTTATTGACTAAAGATTTGGCACTTTTTGAAACCTTTCTGGACGAGATCCAGCCGCCTTTAGCAAAAAGATTGTATATAAAATATAGATATGGAACATTAAGAACTAAGGAATTTGAAAAAAGTTGGGTGAAGTCAAACAGTGATCTATGCACTTTATGTACTAATAACGCAAGGGAAGATGTCCTACATATCCTATTTTTTTGCTGCAGTTATGTAAAACCAAGGAAAAAGTGGATAGTGCCACTTTGTCGCAGTATTGGCTCAAATTCCTACAAGGAGGCCGGCAGAATTTTAAAAACTGACACTAGTCAGGTAAGTGTGTTCGGTCTTAGTAGATTTTTTCTCGCTGCTAACTTTATTAGAATAAAGTCGGGTCTACATTTTTAAACCTTAAGGTTTAATTTTTATATTTCTCATGCTCATTAAACATGCCAAAATGCGTAGGATGGCAAGGTATCTAAATTATATTGAGAAGTACACCAACCATGTATTACTTTTTAACATTTCGTAGTGTATACGTTTTAAAATTATGCCTTGGTGGTTACCCATTTAATCATTTTTTATCATGAAAAAGGTTGCTTATATTTTAATAGTATATTTATTGAATGTGTGATGATTCTAAACCATAATTGTAAGATTGTTATGAAATTCCACGTAAACAAGATGATGCATACCGGGATGAAAAGAGCTCTAGTTACCATGTGATATCAAGTCGATCTCCCTTATCTACTCTGTGTTTTAGAAAATTATAAATTGCAATGAAATGATTTTAATTGTGTATCTTTTATGATGCTATTGCAACGAAATAAAGATTATTGAATTGAATTGAATTGAAAAAACGTTTTCTCCAAAACCTATTTTTCACTCCTCATCTTTATTTCTTTCTCAAATCACTCATGTGTTCATTAGCGCTCATAAGTCACTTTACCGCTTTGTTTCAGTACTTGTGACTTGTACAGAATGATCTTTGTGCTCTTGTTAAAGATTGCTTCTTGCGCGCATGGCCACAACTCATTTGCAACGCCCCTAGGCTTGGTCACAAATTGAAGAGCTGCCTCCTTGATTCAGGGGAGCTCGGTGAAAAGTCAGATTGTTGATTAGTTTTACATGTAGGTTTACACATCTGCTGAGATAATGGGAGGTATACATAGCGTCAAATGTCAACACAAATATAATATAACGTGCTACATTTGTCGCAGTGATAAGGCTGTCAGTGACATCTTTTCGCACTACTACAGTACTATAGAACACTAAAAAACATATTTTATAACAGTTTTGAGTCTATCGTCTGCCAAAGAAGATGGATGGGTAGGTCAATAGGGCCTGTTGTGTTGTCATATTCACTTCAGTTTGCTTTGTGTATGTTGGGCCCGGACCAGTTGTAATTATGGGCCGAGTAAAGGTAAGTTACAGTATACTAGTGTGGGCATGTGGGTATTTCCAGGGTGAGTATTCATCCTGGCTTGGAGGAAAAAAATTAGGCGACAGGATGATGGGAGGCGGGGATGGGGAGAGAGACATGGTGGAGCTGCTTGGTTATTTGCAACGGGTAGATAGAGATGATTGCCTCTAGGTGTCAGAGTTGCCATGCAGTGGCACCAAGCCAGATGTGATCCGCTGCATTTTTGATTCTATAAATATTAAATACTTTTTGCCTGGAGCATTAGTGGCAGTGGGGTGTTTTTGGGTGTTGTCTTTTGTCAGCATATGTTCAGACACCAACGCCCTGCTAAGGTCAGCCATCCATGTACGCATATGCGGGGTTAACTTACACTTCCAAGACATAGCCAGTCTGCGTTTGGCAAGACCGAGTGCTAGGTCTAGAAATGCATTGATCGTTTTCTGTTGTGCGTTGCGTTTAGTTATGCCCAGCAGAAGGTGTAGGCCCTGAGCTGTGACAATTGTGTTGGGAGCTTCTGATAGTATAGTGGATACTTTGCACCAGTATCCTATTATCTAAGGACAGTCCCAAACCATGTGTAAGAACGTAGCTTCAGGATTACGGCCTCGGGCAGATGTCAGGGGAGCTCTCACATATGCATGCTAGTCTGTGAGAGGTTAAATATGTATGGTGAAGATAACTGATTTGAGTGTATTTAATCCAGGCATTTGTGCATATTACTTTGGGGTACCCAATACATTGCGCACACTGCTTGTCAGTTAGTTTAGTTGATAATGTCTCATCCCAATAGACTCTAAGTGGTGCCAGGCCTAACACCATATCTGGTCGGAAGGAGATATATAGTATGGTAATTTCCATTTTGCCCGAGTCATGCATTATTAGTGTTTGGAGGGGTCTGGATATTTTAGGTTTTTCCCATGTATTGCCCCATGTTTTGAATAACTGATGCGCGAGTGATGCATAGCAAAAGAATGAGCCTGGTGAAATGCCATAATCAGTCACTAGGGTTGTGAACTCACAAAGCGCGGAGTAAACAAATAAGTCTCCCCATGACCTTAGACCGGTTGAGCACCAGTCTGCAATTTCCAGGCACTTTATCCTTGTGTTATGCCCAGGAAATACCCCAAACAGTAGGTCAGGAGCGTAGGGTGGGGTGAATGCCTGGTTCGCAGGTACTGGGTCCAGCAGCAGCGTGCAGTAGACATTAATATGTTCCCTGGATTCTTCGGAATCACAGTCTTGCAGCTGCTCAGCCATTCCAGTATCATATCTTGTTGTATTTGGGATGGCCAGCATCCCAGTTTATTACTGTTGCGGCGTGCCAGCCAATGCATTAGCCATTGGAGCTGAGTGGCTGTGTAATGGAGTTCATAGTTAGGAGCTCTGAGCCCGCCTTCTGTGTTCGGAGCATAGAGTTTCATGAGAGCAACTTGGATTGTGCTACTGCCCCAAATTAACGATGTTAGGAGTGATGTCAAGTCACGGAACAGTCTGCTGGCAACAGAAACGGGAGAGCTGCCGAAAGGTGCAACATCCTGGGGAGCAGCAGGATTTTTTTTTCTTTTTAAGTTTCAAAAACCTTTATTTTACTACAAAAGTAACACAGCTGTGCGCCTACAACCCCTAGGGCCGGCAGCATGTAATAAACTGATTGCATCTAAGATAACACAGCCTTTTAGCCGACATCCCGGAGGCCCGGCGGCGAATTAGGATCACTTATGAACAGTTTATTCAACTTGTGGGTTATTGGAATGATGCACAGTGTCAGTGGCGATAGTAACATATATTGTGTAAACTTATGAACAACTCCCGTCCCTCCCTGCCAAGTCTCTAGTGTAGTAGTCCTGGATCTGGCTTGATATCATCTACCATAGGATACCCGCCACTTGTACCGTCTTGTCACAGACATATGATCCCATCCCACCAGAAACATAGGGAAACAGCCAGTAGGCCAAAACACGCTTCACTCGGTAAGCACTAGACCCACTTAGCTGACCCCAAAGAAACTAACCCGGCCGGTCCACACGGAAACCAGAGACCCCTGCCCTAACCAGGACACGAAAGGTTCCCACACGTCCAAGGGCCTAGATCTGCTAGGCATTAACTTCCAACAAGTCGACAATTGATCCTTGCAATATATGACCGAATTTATCCAACCCGCCACAGTAGGGGGATGTGACTTTTTCCAATGTAATGCTACCTGACGTTTGGCAAGTAGTAACAACATGGATGTCAATTTACAGGAGGCTCTGGGTATGTCCAGGACAAAGCCCAGGAGCGCCACAATGGGACTATCCTGCAATTGTGTGCCTATAATAGCCTCAATATGTCTAATTATGTCCGACCAGTAACTAGCTATCGGACTGCAAAGCCATGCTAAATGTAGGAATGAAGAGGCATATTATCTAGATGTGCGTTATATAACGCACATCGCACATTTCCATATCGCCGGCTATCGCCGGATTTTTTCGCCGTGTTAGCGCGTAATTATCAATGAGAAGCACGTAGGCGAAATTAAATCCGGCGATAGTCGCCGATATGGAACATTAGCGCATGAAAACAAACGTTGTTTTCATGCGCTAATGTGTGCCTTGATAATATGGGGGGTGGATTCAGCGTTATGATCCACACCCCCATGTTATCAATCTCTTAACACCTGGTCAGAGCAGGCGTTGGGAGACCTGCGATAAACGAGTTTATCGCAGGTCTTCTTCTCCCAACACCTGCCTTGGTAATAGGGTGTTCTCTTCCAGGGGATCCTCATCAAAGTCATAAGCATTAGAATATTCCCGCCCATGTGCGGGACCCCGGAAACACTATATTATATGTGCCCCACATATATATACTCATATATATATAAATACATATATATATATAACATGCAATAGCAGCCAATAAAAACAGAGCTGAAATATGCTGTGTAGAATTTCCACCATACATGCAATAATAATAAGCATTAGAAACATGAGAAACAACACAACGTTTGTTTTAGAAACTGTTTTAATGCTCAGAAAGCAGTAGAAATTCTTATAACTCACTGGAAGCATAGAAAGCTCCCAGGCTGCATTGCAAACACACAGTCTAAAAAGACTGAAAAGCTAACCTGTAGCTACATAGCAATAAACTGACACCGTGCCTTTAAGGCACTCATGACCCCCAGTATCCCATCATGCCTCAGGGGTGACAGTTAAGTCAGTTGTTCTTTCCGGCTCCTTCAGAGAAGGACCCTGGTTACACAGCTCCACTAATTTTCCTGTTTTTTGACAGAAAAACTCTTCACTTTTGACAATTTTTTGTTCTTACTCGACATTTAATATCTAGTCAAGTAAGATACTGTCTTTTTCAGTCAATTTGGTGAGCATTTTCGCCTGAAAATGCCTTCACTCTTTGACAAATGCCCTTCTTGTGGCAACAAGAAGGCCAAGTCAGACAACCACGAAGTCTGTATCCTGTGTCTGCCTGAGGAACATGATCCAGGCACCTGTCCTCATTGTGAACACCTGTCAGGAAGAACTTTAAAAGACAGGGAGAGGATTCGCATTTATGGCCTAGCTCATAGGTCATCAAGAGGAAGATCTCCGGTGAAGAAGGACTCCAAGAAGACTCATTCATCTTCCGGAAAGAAGTCTTCATACCCCTCACCCTCAGCGTCGGGCTCGGCGCTGAGAAAAGAACCACCGGTGGATCATTCATCGTCTAAACTACCGTCGACGAAGAGAAGACCAGGTACGTCGAAGACGTCGAAGGATCCAGTTCCATCGTCGAAATCCCCTCCGTCTGCGTCAACCGGGCGACGTCCGACGTCGAGGAAGGGAACTCCGCTGCCGTCAACCGGGCGACGGTCGGCGTCGAGATCCAGGACCCCTCCGCCGTCGTCAACCAGGCGACGACCGGCGTCGAGGGAGGTCACCCCTCCGCCGTCGTCATCCAGACGTCGACCGGCGTCGAGAAGTGTGACTCCTCCGCCGTCGTCGAAGAAGCGACAGGGAAGAGTCGATCGGCGTCGAGGATGCAGTCTCCGTCGGTGTCTCGTCAGCTCTCGGCGTCGAGGGTGTCCAATACCCCTCCAACGTCGTCGCACAGACATTCGACCTCGATGCAGAAATCTCCGTCGACGGCTGATCATCACCGTTCGACGTCGAGTGAAAGACCTCCGTCGATGATTAGACATCGTCACTCGACGTCGAGGCAGGGTGCTTCGTCGACGACGTCGAGACTTCCGTCGACGACTGGTCATCGTCGTTCGACGTCGAGGAAGATGGCTCCGTCGAAGGCCGGTACTCACCGTTCGACGTCGAGACGTGGAACTCAGTCGGCGGCTGCTCATCGCCGCTCGACGTCGAGAGACCATACAACCTCGCATAGACATTCTAAAACAAGATTGTTTGATCCGCCGACTCCCCGAAAGCACTCGACCACGAGGGAAGATCGCTCGGCGTCGAGAGGTTCAGATGTGGTGATGGTAACGGAGTCAGCTTCCCGTCATTCCACCTCAAGGTCCTCTGGCTCCTCAACTACGTCTTCGAAGTCCAGAAGTCCAGTACGCAAGTCACCTGAGCGTCGGACGGACCCTTGGGCGGATAAAGTCAGACTTTCACCTAGATGGTATAAGTCTTTGGATCATTGGAGAGATTCTGGAGCTGCAAAACGTATGCAGGACTACGCCAGCTCGCAGCACAGGTCTCCTCTTCAGGATCTAGTGGAGGAGATGGACAAGCATAGCCCTCCCAGGCGCAAATCTCCGGTGAGAACACCAACTAGATCTCCCAGAAGGACCCGATCTCCCAGAAAAGAGCCAGAGGAGTGGGTCAGGTCTCGCTCTCCTAGACGTGAAGTGCGTTCGAAACGATCCAAAGAGAGGAGGCACAGTGTCCACCGTAGACGTCGACGAACTCCGTCTACTTCCTCTACCTCTTCTACCAGGTCTTCCAAGAGGGACTACTCCCCTACTTTGACGGACAGTCCTACGTCCCGATCCTCCCCAGTGGATGACATTGGCACGTATCTGGACGTCTTGCAAAGAGGAGCTCAGAAGCTGAACATTGAAATGTCTGTCCCTCAGGTTACCACGACAGTCATTTTTGAGACTCTACACAAAAAGGCGATCACCCGTCCTCTACTGCCATTAGTTCCGGGGATTATAGAACCTGTCAAGGAGGTATTCCTAACTCCGGCGGCTATCAGAGCGGTGCCAGCCCGCATCCAAAAGAAATACAAACCGGCCTCTTCTGACCCGGTTTTTGTAAGATCGGACCCGCCAGCAGACTCTGTTATTGTGGCGGCGGCGAGGAAGACACACGCAGTGGCAGGTTCTTCTTCCGTCCCCCCAGACAAGGACAGCAAGACGCAAGACTCCTGGGGTCGCAAAGTTTGCAACTCAGCTGCGTCGACTCTTAAGGTTTCTAGTGCGGCTGCACTTCTGGGTCGGTACGACAGAGCCTTATGGGACTCTATGGAAAGGTTCAAAGCCAAGCTGCCAAAAGAAGACCAGCAGGACTTTGAAGAGACCGTGACTGAAGGATGTCTGGTGGCGAATCAGATGATAAGCACGGCTGCGGATGGTGCTGTCCTGTCGGCGCATTCCTATTCTCATGGGGTTTGTGCCAGGAGATCGGCATGGTTGCGTTTGACAGGCCTGAAGCCGGATGCTCAACATCGCATCCTTAATCTCCCCTTTTCGGGTTCCGCTCTTTTCGGTGAGCATGCGGACGAAGAAATGACCCGAATGAAGACGGAACTGGACACAGTGAAAGCGGTGGGCTTGGAAAAGAAGAAAGAGTTCAAGCGTCGTTTCAAGCCCAACAGGGGGAGAGGGGCTCAACAGAGGGTTCAAACCCTTCAATGGTCCCAAAGTAAAGCCCAAGGAAAACCCCAGTTTCGAGGTAAACCTGGCAGAGGTAGAGGAGGTCATCAACAATCCTCTACCACTACAAGAGGAGGAAAAGCCTGATCAGTGGCTTCCTCTGGCGCCGTTGCCCACTCCAGTGGGAGGAAGTGCTTCACAACACCTGGCAGAGTGGGTCAGCATCACCAAGGATCAGTGGGTGCTGAATATACTGCGCAATGGATACAAACTACGTTTCCTTGCTCCTCCAAAGAACATACCTCCAAAGAGCGCTTCCCCTCACCAACTAAGCTTGCTCCGAAGAGAGGTAACAGTCCTACTACAAAAGCGAGCGATAGAGGAGGTTCCTCTCGCTCAAAGAGGAAAGGGAGTTTACTCCAGGTACTTTCTTGTCCCCAAAAAAGATCAGGAGGACAAGTTCAGACCAATACTCGATCTACGACTTCTAAACAAGATCATCATCAGAGAAAAGTTCCGCATGCTGGCTCTTCACCAAATATGCCCACATCTTCAAGTCGGAGATTGGATGTGTTCGGTGGACTTGCAAGATGCGTACTTTCACATCCCAATTGCTCAACAACATCGCAAGTACTTGAGGTTTGTCGTAGGGAACAAACACTATCAGTACACGTGGTGGCGGCTTTTCTGCACAAGAAGGGACTCTTCCTATACCCATACTTGGACGACTGGCTCCTAAAAGGTCCGTCTCCAGTGCGGGTACAGCACGATCTACATCTGTGTCTTCTCCAATTGCACAGGCTCGGTCTCCATGTGAATCTGGAGAAGTCAGTCCAGCGGCCTACACAGTCAATTCACTACCTAGGCTCCGTTCTGGACACAAAAGTGGGAAAAGCGTTTCCTTCGGAGGAGAGACTTTTTTCCCTGAACCAGAAATGTGGAATTCTGATAGACTCTCGGCTTCCAACAGCCCGACAAGTCGCATCCCTGCTGGGTTCCATGGCATCCTGCATCTTTCTCATTCCAAACGCAAGGCTGAGAATGCGGCCTCTACAGCAGGCCCTGGAGGATCAATGGGACCAGGCGACAGGACTTTGGGAGGATCGCATAAAGCTCTCCCAAGCTACGAAAGACGCCATTAGATGGTGGACACGGAGAAAGAATCTGCTGGTGGGGGTTCGGTTTCACCAGCCTCTTCCAAACCAGTCGATAGTGACGGATGCCTCTCTCCAAGGTTGGGGAGCGCATATGGGTCCGCTTCAGATTCAAGGCCTGTGGTCTGCGCAGGAGCAGACATACCACATCAATATGCTGGAACTCAGAGCGGTATTCCTGGCTCTCAAAGCGTTTTTACCAGCGATAGAGTCCAACTCAGTCCTAGTTCAGACGGACAACACGACCACCATGTTCTAGCTGAACAAACAAGGAGGCACAAGATCTCGCCCTCTGTCTCAAGAGGCTCAGGCAATTTGGCATTGGCTCCTCTCTCGAGGCCTCACGATAGTGGCGGTGCACCTGCCAGGCGAGTTGAACGTAAAAGCAGACGCACTCAGCAGGCACTTCGAAGATCAGCCAGACTGGGTGCTAAACGACGATGTGGTGGAAGAGCTTTTTCGTTGCTGGGGTTGTCCAGCCATAGATTTGTTTGCAGACGACGAAAACTCCAAATGCCACGCCTTCGTGTCCAGGTTCCACCGGCCTGGAACTCAGGGGAATGCTCTGCTGATGGATTGGTCAGGGACGTTCGCTTACGCGTTTCCTCCCCTGGCTCTGATTCCGAGAGTAGTTTCCAAGCTCTGCAGGTCGAACATGGAAATGATCCTGATAGCTCCGGATTGGCCGCGGCAGTGGTGGTACCCGGACCTTCTACATCTGTCTGTGTGTCCACACAGACGACTCCCTTGCAGGCCGGACCTGTTGAGCAAAATGAACGGGAGGATAATGCATCCCAACCTCCCATCATTGAACCTAACAGCATGGCTCCTGAGGTCCTGCAATATGGACATTTGAACTTGCCTCCTGAGTGCATGAACATTTTAAAGGAGGCTAAGAGACCTTCCACGAGAACGTCCTATGCGTTTAAGTGGAAGCGGTTTTTCCTATGGTGTAGGGATCATCACCTTGATCCGACTAAAGGACAGGAGGACGTCATCTTGCCATACCTCCTTTCCCTAGCTACTGCTGGTTTGAAATACGCTTCTATTAGGGTGCATTTGTCAGCCATAGTAGCATACAGAAAATCACCAGATCAGGTTTCTTTCTTTCAGGTTCCAGTGGTTAAGGACTTCCTCCAGGGGTTGAAGAAAGTGTATCCCCCTGTGCGAAATCCTTCTCCTCCATGGGAATTAAACCTGGTGCTATCCAGGTTAATGTCACCACCTTTTGAGCCCATCCACAAGGCCTCTTTGCAACATCTTTCTTGGAAGGCGGCCTTTTTGGTGGCGATTACCTCTGCTCGCAGAGTCAGCGAGATTCAAGCTCTCTGTGCGAAAGAACCATACACTATCTTTCATCACAATAGGGTAGTCCTAAAGGCTCATCCAGCTTTCCTACCTAAAGTCATCTCTGATTTTCATATAAATCAGTCCATTTCCCTCCCTTCATTTTTTCCAAATCCTACGACCCCAGCCGAGCGGTCACTTCACTCCTTAGATCTTAAAAGAGTGCTCAAGTTCTATTTGGAAATGACCAAAGGGATTAGGAAAACGGATCAACTGTTTGTGAACTATGGTTCAATGCGAACAGGTTTTCCAGCGGCCAAGAGGTCCATTGCGAGATGGATTGTCTCTTGGCTTATCAGCTTGCAGGCAAGCCTTTGTTGCAGTCGCCCAAAGCGCATTTCACTAGAGGGAAGGCCGCTACAGTAGCCTTCTTGCACGACATTCCAATGTCAGAGATATGCAAGGCTGCGACTTGGAAATCAGTTCATACCTTTACGAGACATTACTGTCTCGAGTCTGATTCCAGGGCCGATACTCAAGTAGGACAAGCCTCTTTGAGGAATCTATTTGGGTAGCCTACGGCCTGTACAAGCTTAGTGAATACTAGGCTTAATATGGTTTATTACTGTATTGTTACTCCTTTGCCCGCAGGGAGATGAGGTGAGGCTCGCTATTCTATTCTAATGCTTATGACTATTGATGAGGATCCCCTGGAAGAGAAGGATTAGTTACTTACCTGTAATCCTAGTTCTCTTCCAGGGGTATCCTCATCAAAGTCATAAGCAACCCTCCCGCCTCCCCGGGCAAAGGACATTCTTTAATAAGGAGATATGGTTAACCTATTTGTTATTGGGTTTATTTTCAGTCTCCGAAAAGAACAACTGACCTAACTGTCACCCCTGAGGCATGATGGGATACTGGGGGTCATGAGTGCCTTAAAGGCACGGTGTCAGTTTATTGCTATGTAGCTACAGGTTAGCTTTTCAGTCTTTTTAGACTGTGTGTTTGCAATGCAGCCTGGGAGCTTTCTATGCTTCCAGTGAGTTATAAGAATTTCTACTGCTTTCTGAGCATTAAAACAGTTTCTAAAACAAACTTTGTGTTGTTTCTCATGTTTCTAATGCTTATTATTATTGCATGTATGGTGGAAATTCTACACAGCATATTTCAGCTCTGTTTTTATTGGCTGCTATTGCATGTTATATATATATATGTATTTATATATATATGAGTATATATATGTGGGGCACATATAATATAGTGTTTCCGGGGTCCCGCACATGGGCGGGAATATTCTAATGCTTATGACTTTGATGAGGATACCCCTGGAAGAGAACTAGGATTACAGGTAAGTAACTAATCCTTCCCACCTCCAACCACATTTTACATGTGGTTGGACTTTGGAATGCCCACTTTGCATGTCATTAGCGATGTTTCTCGCTGACATGCAAAGTAGGCTTGAGGCAGGCGTTAGCATGCCCTTGTTAATAGGGCGCTGGAAGTATCGCTGCTTTCTCGGCACAATTCGCTGAAAAAGCGGCGATACTTCAGCTTGCTAATATGCCCCGAAGCCTCTTGCTCTCCACATCCCCAACAATTCGCATCTTGCTGTAGGCCCATGCGACGTAACTGTATAGGAGTACGATAGGTTCTGTGTAAGTAATTAAAGTGTATAAGACGTAGCCTATAATTTGGCGATAGATTTTCCAATTGAGAACAGCAGAAGAGCCACTGTTTGTCTGTGATGGTAACATTAGCTTCTTTTTCCCACCCCGCTCTTGACATGCTGAGAATGATGTGGGATGATTCTTGTGTTAAAGTATATATTCATGTGATCAGTTTCCTATGGGATTTATTAGACAAAATATTTTGCAGCGCCGCTAGGGGAGCAGGAGCACATGGGAATTCAGTGTATCTCGCCCTACGTGCTGCCCTTAGTTGGTAGTATAACAACATGTCTGAAGCTGAAGGTGCATCTGTCCCACACATCTTTTGAAGCGTCATGAACTTGTCATCGGGGTACAGGTCCCTGCCCACCGTTAGGCCGAGTCTCCTGGCACGTTCAGTAACGGCTTTGTTGGTTAGCGGACCGAGTAACTGATTCCCTCCCAGTGGCATAGATGGCACATATAGCTCCTTGTGTCCGGGCCTCTTTGCTATATTTTCCCATGCCCATCGTGTTGTTTCTACCGTGTTTATGTCAGAGTGGGAGCGTTTATATGGATGGTAGACTGCTGTGTTTAGTGGAGTGGGCACAGTTATAACGATTTCTATAGCCATATGTGGCTGATATGGAGTAGGATGTTGCCAATAATGCAGATACTGTGCTTGCGCGCTGTAGGCATATAGTTCAAAATCGGGGGTCCCCAGGCATCCCCGGGAAAACGGAAGACTCGATAGTTGCCAGGAATCTCTGGGTTGTCTACCAGCCCACCCCAATTCAAGGATCCCCGTACGGAGTCTCTTAAAGAAATGTGTATTTAGTGGCATAGGAATATTTACAAATAAATATAACAACTTGGGCAGAATGACCATTTTGGCAATAGCAATGCGCCCCGTTAGGGAGAGCGGCAACTGCTTCCACCTTTGTATCTTACCTTCCATCCGATCTATCACCTTCCCATAATTGGCTAGCCATATTTCCTGTATGGATCTACTAATGCAAATGCCTAGATATTTAGTTCCGCCATCCGTCCACTGGATAGTAAACTCAGTCTCGTATCTCTCAGTATTATCAGTAAGTGGCATCAGCACTGATTTAGCCCAGCTAATCTGTATGTCTGTCAATCCTCTGTAACTGATTAACTCTCTCATAACAATGTCAAAATTATCATTGGGATTGATCAAATAAATTGTCATGTCATCCGCATACATGGATATCAGCAGCCCTCTTGATGTAAATCCAATGCTACGCTGCGTATGGTGTTGCCGGAGTCTTGCCGCTAGCGTCTCGGTGGCTATCGCAAATAACAATGGCGACAGAGGGCAACCCTGCCTCTTGCCCCTCGTTATACAGAAGGAATCCAATATCTGACCATTTACCTTCACCCTTGCCTTTGGGACCGTGTATATTATTTGAATCTGTTTAATGAAAAGTGGACTGAAACCCATCCTGGACAAGAGAGCGAAGAGGAACCGCCACTCGAGGGAATCGAATGCCTTGGTTGCGTCCAGAAGCGCTGCCACCGCCTGAACCTGCGGGTCTAAGTAATGGAGCACAAAAAACACAAAAACCTCTCCAACAACATTAAATACCTGTAGGTAGTATATCCATTACTTTTAACATACCATCATTGTCCCACACAGCAAACGTTATTAGAAAAACATATGGTTTTATTATTTCAAATCAATCAATAATCATTTTATAAAATACAATCCATATATATACATATATACAATACAATTTAGTCAACAAAACCACGTCAAGAACCCCCAGCCAGACACATCCATTCAAACATGCTCTCAATTAGCCACACCATCATACACCAAAACACAAGAAAAATACAGTTTTAGCAAAAACTAAGAATTACAAAAAAAGGAACAAAAACAAGCAAAATACAAGCAAGAACAAGGTGCCGACGCGCGTTTCGGAAAGGACTAATATCCCAAAGTTCCTTCGTCAGGGCGCAAGGAAAATAATGAACATATCTTCACAATTGTTGATCTCTTGAAATTTCAGACAAATTCATTTTGGGACATGATACCCAATATCCAAAGGACTATGGGGCATATGCATCAAAATTCGGTATTCCATGTCGTTAATAGCGAAAAATAAGGAATCGCTATTAAGGACATGCAAACCGCGATGCATCATTGAATTCGGTATTAATTACCGAATCGGTAAAAATCGGTATTAAATAGCGAAAGTACTTTAGCGAGACTAGCACATACCGATTTAGCAAATACCGAATCGGTATTAGTGATTCCGGTATTTGCGAAATCGGTAATAGCGAAAACGGTAAAAATACGCGACGCATCGGAAGCAGGCTGATGACATCACAACCAGGAAGTAGGACATCCCAGGCTCTATTCAGTGCCCGAGGAGCTCGGACTCAGAGGAGGAGGCAGAGCACAGGAGCTGAGAAGCCAGACTGAACCAGCAGCAACCAGGACTAGGCAAGCAGGTCAAGATGGAGAAGGAGGCCCCCCAGCAGGGAAAGGAGACACACAGAAAGAGAAAGTGCAAGTTCTCAGATAAGGAACTCGAAATCCTGATTGAGAGTGTGACCAGCAACAATGACAAACTGTTTGGGAAGTTGTCGCTGAAGGTGCCTGAGGCTGAAAAAAGAAAGATGTGGCTGCGCATCAAGGACAAGGTCAATGCCTGCGGAGTCAACCACCGCAGCATCGATGATATTAAAAAAACGCTGTTATGACCTGCGTAAAAGGGCCGAGGAGAGGATTGCGCAGAAGGTCAAGGATGCTGCAGGCACAGGTGGGGGCACATCCAATGTGACACCTAACACAGCCCTGGAGGACCTAGTGGAGTCTACCATAGAACCGGAAGCTGTTGTGGGGGTCACACATCTGGACACCTCTGGTGCTGCGGAAGGAGGACAAGGTAAGATGCATGGCAGCATAGCAATGCAGTGTGTAGTCAATCCCTGCCCACTCCCCCATGCCAGACCCAGTGCACATGTAGCCGTGCCTCAAACACATACCCTCACCACAGTGTTGCACCATGGGAGTTGTAGTCAATACATGAATGAGTGCATGTCTGATCCCAGAGGTGAATGAAATGAATACAGCAGCAAAGGGCCAAATGTCTGTCCAAAAAACAGCTTTATTTAGAGACAACAATGCTTTATCCACATAGAATACATTTATATTAATTATGCACTGTTTCACACACAGATGCATCCCCCATGGATTCTGACGACAGTGACCGCCTCGTCATCTCTGAGACACCAGTGTTGACCGATGCGTAGTGCTCACAGGGGCATGAAGCCATGTCCTCCCCTTCACCACCACCGCGGACAACACCTCCACCATCCATGCGGAAAAAGACACCACCACCACCGCCATCCTCGTGGACAAAGACACCACCACCACCACAGCCATCCTCGTGGGCAAAGACACCACCACCACCAGTGCGGAAAACTCCGCAGAGCCGCAGGGCAGATGTTCCCTCCCTGGTCGAGATGGAGTCGGAGCAGAGTTCAGCACCCCAAAATGTCCCACGCCAGGCTGTCCTCACTCCAACCACTCAAACAGCAGCACGTCAGCGTGTCAGACAGAGGGCTGTGCCCCTCGGTAGGGCAGCAGCAAGACCAGTGGATCCGTCCGAAGGGTACGGAGTTGTTGAGACCCGGATGCTGCGTGTCCAGCGCCTGCAGGGGAGACACATGGGTGCTATGAACCTCTCCATGACAAAACTGTGCAAATTAGGCAACATTACTAACGCTGTGCGTGAGCACACCACTGCCGTAACTGCGGGCAACAATGAGATCAAGCTTTGCCTGCAGGAACTGACACGTGCCGTAGTCACAGGCCAACAAAGTGAGCGCCGGCGTCTCAAGCAGATCATGCTCGCTGTGAATTCCACCAACAAGGCCATCAATAAGCTGTGCAACAGCACAGCTGTGCTGTCCCACAGGTCCGTGTCCCTGCAAGTGGACCTAGGGCATTATTGTGGGGATGTGGCAAGGGCCCTTGAGAGGGTGACCACTGCAGTGGAGCAACTGCAGCCTGGGTCAGCCAGTGTCAGCAGTGTGGGAGTGGATGAGGGGAGTGAGGCAGCCTCCAGTGTGAGTAGCGTCTCCCTGCCGGAGGCTAGCGGGAGGAGGCGCAGTGTGCGCAGTGCAACAGCCACTGACACCCATCGTGGAGAAGTGGAGAAGTCACAGGACAAGAGACTGGGGATACGCGGCAAACGCAAGTAGACATGTGGCAAAGTCACACTATCCATGGTAACGTAACCATGGGCCAACTATAGTGCCACAAGCATCACCCGTGTTGAGAAGGGACAATTTAAGTTTAACTTCTACTGCAGCTGCATCATGTTTGAGTTACATATTTCTGCACCAGTCAGGTGTTCATTTCCATTAAACCCTTCCAAATCAAATCCTGTTGTCAAGGCACTCTCTTACCTGTCTCAGAAATGATGCCGTGTGATGTATGTCCGCCTCCGTTGCCCTTCTGCTGTGTTGGGCACATGCGCCTGTTGGTGTTGGGAGGGGGGGTTGCTGTGCACGTAGTTCATCCTCTCCGTCCAACTCAATGGGTATCCCCCTGCGGGTGGCGATGTTGTGCAGGATGGCACAGACAGCTATGATCTGGCAGCAGGTCACTGGGTCGTACTACAAGGCACCTCCAGTCTTGTGCAGTATTCGGAAGCAACTCTTGAGGATGCCGAATGTACGCTCGACCACATTCCGTGTGCTGATGTGTGCTCTGTTGCAGCGCTGCTCCTGCGGTGTAGCTGGGTTGAGGTAGGGAGTGAGTAGATATTCACGCAATGCGTAAGCGCTGTCACCTGCAGGATGGGGAGAGAAAGGTCATCAGCATGAATGCAATGATACATGTGGGGATGGAGTGAACGATGATGCATCAATATGTACCTAGTAGGTGTCCCTCTCCAAATTCACCCTTGATCAGGCGCCTGTGGAGGCCACAGTGACGGAATATGTAAGCGTTGTGTGTGCTCCCGGGGAATTGGACTACAAGGTCCGTAATGATGTACTTAGCATTGCCCACAACCTGCACATTAATAGAATGATATGACTTCCGGTTGCGGTATATGTATTCGGTGGCTGATGGAGGACAGACGGGGACATGCGTGCAGTCAACACACCCTATCACATGGGGGAATTGTGCCACCTGGTAGAATTTGTTCGCACATCCTTGCTGATCTTCGAACATTTTGAAAAATCGAATTTGGACCCTGGGGTCCACTTTTGCATCGTCTCTACTTTTTGAGGCCCACCCCGAGGTGGACCGGGGGCTTGGTTACTTTTCAGGCCGTGGAGTAGTTGATCAACAACGGCTGCGGGGGTCCCCTCTTGTCGACCCCTCCTGACTTTCGGTTTCGATTTCTGCTCCCGGCTCTGATTGGCAGGGGAGAAACCTCTCACCACCTTCGGCTAGCCTGTTGTCTCCTTTCTGTTTGGTACTGGCACGACTACCTGCCTGCAACTCTGCCCTTTTGTGCCTACAATTATCGGAACTAGTCTTGTTGACTATCTGGACACTTTGCGCCCGGCCATTTTCACCAGGTCACAAGGACCCCTTCGGGGTCCCTTTTCCAAAATGGCCACCGGACAGCCTCTTGAGAAGCGCAAGACTAAGGCACCTCTCCGTGGCGGCCAAAATCAGGCTAATATTATGGACCACTATACGCAGGTCAAGGGGTCGCCCGGCACGGCGGGCCGTGCTTCGGATAACCCTAAGAACCCCTTTTCAGCGTCTTCGGACCCATCCTTGCATGACGTCATGGGAGCCATCGCCAGCATGCAGGCCTCTATGGGACAGCAGTACGAGGCCTTAGCCTCCAAGATCGATACGGTGGCTGTCGACATTACGCTGATTAGAGCGGATCTTTCGAAGACCAATGAAAGGGTCGAGTCATTGGGCTTGAAGACTTCTAGTCTTACTGCGGATGTCACAGAAGCCCAGGCAGAGATCGGCAATCTGCGTTCCTCACATGACCAAATGGCTCGTCGTCTCTAGGACTACGAAAATAGGGCCCGTCGTAACAATGTGCGCCTTATTGGTGTCCCGGAGAATCCCGAGATTATGGGGGTCGACCTCTTGGTGGAGGACTTGATTGCCAACTATCTTTCTCCCGCTGGACTCAGCAAGTTCTTTGCGGTTGAGCGCGCTCATCGTGTTCCCGGCGGGAAGGCTAAGCCGGGCGCACCCCTGAGGCCCATTATTGCCCGGTTGTTTCACTTCAGAGACCGGGACGCTGTTCTACAGGCCTCACGGGACAATGGCCCAGTGAACTTTGAAAATGCCTCTGTTTCCTTTTATCCTGACTTTTCGCCGCTTGTCCAAAAACAACGACTTGGATTTCAGGGAGTTAAGAAGCGATTGCGAGACTTGGGTCTCATGTACTCCTTGTTGTTCCCTACCAGGCTCCGGATTGCATATCGGGAACGTGTATTCTTTTTTGATCGCCCTGAAAATGGCAGTGACTGGCTCGACTCCCTGCCTATGAGAAGTGAACATACTGGGCGCCCCGGAGGCCCCGACGGAGGTGTGGCTGAATGAGGACTTCACCTGTGGATCCCGGCGTCTGAACTTTTATGCTGTTTCAGCTGAGTCTGGACTTGGGTCTTTTGTTAGGCCTAGATCAGCCTGGGGGTGGCGGGGGTAAATGGGGACTCTTCCTCCTCCTGGGTTCTTTGCGTAGCTTAGTTTAGTAATGGGGCGACAGGCACACTGCAAGTTGGGGTGGCTTATTAGTCTTACGCAGGGATGCAGGGTGGGGGGAGTAATGGGGTCAAGTTGGGGGGTGGTGGGGGGGGTGTGTGTGTGTTTCTGTTTACTCACAAGGCATCGTACTGTTTTTCTCATCTGTATTGATTGTGGGATTCTGTGTGGGTCCTGCTCTTTCTACTTATCGGGGATGGGGGGCGGCGAGTTGAGACTGTTATCCTGGAATGTCAATGGATTAGGGGAGAGAATTAAGCAAAGTATTGTTTTGCGACTCCTTAGGCGTCATTCCCCCGATATTGTCCTCCTACAGGAGACGCATTTAATAGGCAACGCTTGTCAGGCAATGAATAGGCGCGGTTATCGGTTGGTGGCCCACTCGGGGTTTACTTCTGGGTCCAGGGGGGCTGGTATTCTCATTCGGTCCTCTCTCCCTTTCGCAGTTGACGAGGTGAGACCTGACGACAGGGGGCGCTATACTGTGCTCACTGGCAGGTGGGAGGGGAAGACATTGTCCATACTGTCAGTCTATGTCCCCCCGGGTCTGCAGGCTTTAACCTATGCTGATCTGTGTGGAGTCCTTTTGGACCTTCCCGAGGGGCTTCTGATCCTGGATGGAGATTTGAACTCGGTTGTCTCTGGCACCTCTGATCGTCATCCTCCCAGGGATCTACCCCGGGCGCAAAGGTGGTTGAGTGATTTGCTAGAGACCTTTGGGCTTGTAGACGCCTGGAGGCTACTGCAGCCTACACAGTTGCAGTACACTTTCCACTCTGGGGCACACGGCAGCCTTTCTAGATTGGACTATTTCTTAATCAGAGAAATTCGTCAGCTCCCTAGGGGTATTTCCGATCACTCCCCCTTGTGGCTGCGATATGAGGTAGGGGCAGGCGATGAGGGTAGAGTAGCTCCTATTAACCCGTGGTACTTTCATAACCCCAAGACCCGCTCGGACCTTGTGAAATCTATTGAGCATTATTTTGAAGACAATGTGGGGTCTGTTTTCTCTGCTGTTTCGTTATGGGAAGCATTTAAAACTGTTATACATGGTCAGTCCTTATCCTTGATTGTCGCTGCTAAAAAGGCTGCAAATGTGGAGGTTGTGCGCATCGAATCCGAGATAGCTGCTTTGGAAGCCGATCTTTGGTTGGGCGTCTCCAGTACCAAGTTGCACTCCCTTGCTTTGAAACAAGCCGACTACAAGGCTCTTGTAACGGATGCTGCGAAAGTGATGTATAGGGAGCAGCAGGGACGACTGTATGATGTGGGTGATAAAGCGGGTAAATTGCTAGCGTGGTTGGACAAGACAGAGAGAGTGAATCGTGTGGTCCCCGTGATTGAGAGGCTTGATGGTGAGTGTGTCACTGACCCTGCTGGGATCGTTCAGTGTTTCGCGGATCACTTTGAGACAGTGTACACCTCCGTTTGTGACAGGGATGAGGAAGACTCCCATTTGCTGTTGCGGGACATTGCTTTGCCTCGCCTCTCTGACTCTGACAGAGACCTCATGGATGCTCCGCTTACAGTAGATGAAATCGCAGTTGCTATTCGTTCCCTCCGTTCGGGTAAGGCGATGGGCCCCAATGGTTTGCCCATTGAATTGTACAAGCTGTGACCCGACAAAATGGCGCCCTATTTACGAGACATGTTCCTCGAGGCTCTGGAGTCTGGCTCCCTCCCCTTGGATCAACGACTCGCTACCATCGTCATCATTCCCAAGGAGGGTAAGCCTCGGGATCGTTGTACTTCATACAAACCCATCTCTTTACTCAATGCCGAACCCAAAATTTTGGCTAAACTGTTGGCTAATCGCTTAGTAACTGTGATCGGGGACTTGATCCATCCAGATCAATCCGGTTTTATCCCGCACCGCAGCACTGCTTTGAATCTGCGCAGACTCCACGGGGTTCTCGCGTGAGCCGAGACGCTTACTGAACCGGCCATTTTGGCTTCTCTTGACGCCACCATGACCTTCGACACTATCGAATGGCCCTACCTTTGGGCGGCCCTCTCGAAATTCGGGTTTGGTCCGGGCTTCATAGCCTGGGTGAAACTTCTTTATGTAAATCCCCTGGCCCAGGTAGTTGTTAATCGAAGAGTGTCTTGCGTTTTTACGCTTGGACGGGGTACCCGACAGGGCTGTCCGCTGTCCCCTTTGCTTTTTGCTCTCACTCTCGAACCTGTGGCGGAGTGGCTCCGTTGGGAACCCTCTATGCGGGCTATCCGATGGTCTCCTGATTTTGAGGATCGAGTCTTGTTATACGCGGACGATATCCTCCTATATCTCACCTCCCCATAAAAGTCGCTTAATGTGCTTTTCGATGTTCTTACTTCTTTTGGTAAGAACTCCGGTCTTGTTATCAATTGGGCTAAGTCCTGCGTCTACGTTTTGGCTGGAGATCTCCCTCCACTGCCGCGTAGATTTCCGATTGACGTGACGGATACCGGGTTTAAGTACTTGGGGATTTATGTTTCCTTGGACCCTCCAGGCGTTATGAGCTTAATTTATTACCCCCCCAACAGCGGCTCAAGCTTGATGTGGCTTGCTGGCGTAGGTGGCCGCTGTCGCCCCTCGGTACAGCGGCGCTTTTCAAAATGATGTCTCTGCCTCGATTCCTGTACGCACTTCAGAATTCCTTTGACCAGATTGCCTCGGGCTATTTTCGTGAAGTGGAGAGCCTACAGAGACAACTGGTCTGGCATGGGCGTGCCCGTATTGCTCTTTCTAAACTCACGCTTCCATGGTATGATGGTGGTATAGCCCTCCCGGACATCAGACGTTACTATTGGGCATCCCAGTTAAGTGCGATTAATCATGCGACCTACGCACCGGGCCCTGCCCCGGCGTTCTCCATGGACAGATTTATTTTGCCTGGGGGGAACCTTCAGCAGAGCGTTGTATTCTGGTAGTCTCTGTGGAACACTGACCGGTCCCACTAAGATTGCAGTGAGAGTGTGGCGTGATGCGAATGCGGCCTTGGGTTGGTGTGGCAGGTTTACTCGGGCCACCCCTTTGTATGATTCGGAATGCTGGGGCCATCTGTGGAAAACGAAAGGCTTTGATAAATGGGACATGATTGGTATCAGCAGACTGGGCGATTTGTGGTTGAAGGGTACTGTCAAGTCCTTTGATGTGCTGCGAGTGGAGTATGAGCTTAGTGACAATGAATTATTTAGGTACACCCAGATCCGTCACGCTCTGTTGTCTGTGTTTGCTGCGGGTGCTGATATTCCTGAGTCTTCCCCTCTGGAGGACCGCATTTTGGATGGTCATGTGCCCATCAGCACGATCTCCTTGATTTATAAGAAACTCGTCAATAACAGAGCTGACTTGCTGGTCCGCCTCCGGGCTGCGTGGTGTGCAGACGGACTTGAATTGGACGATGAGGACTGGCAATCTGCTTTGTCCTCGCCCAAGGAGGTCGCCATTCCTGCTCGCTTGAGGTTCGCCCAACTTAAGATTCTTCATCGAGTGTATGTCACTGGGCCTTGTCTGGTTCAAATGGGTTTTTCCTTGGATGGGTTATGTAAGCGTGGCTGTGGTATGTCTGGTTCCTTTCTCCACATATTGTGGGAGTGCCCGGAGATGGTCAGGTTCTGGTCCCGAGTGCATGATGTCATGAAAAGTGTCACGGGTGTGTCCCTGCTGCCCGAGGCCAGGCGTTGTTTGTTGAATGTTTGGGAGCCTAATGACTACAGCTCAGCACAGATTATATGGGCGACCCTTGGAAATATGGTCG
This sequence comes from Lissotriton helveticus, assembly GCF_964261635.1. Classification (NCBI taxonomy): domain Eukaryota; kingdom Metazoa; phylum Chordata; class Amphibia; order Caudata; family Salamandridae; genus Lissotriton; species Lissotriton helveticus. The sequence continues at coordinate 391,343,139 of NC_136069.1, forward strand.
CGAAGAGGGACATTGCCCAGCTCTGGGGTTCACATACACATAGACCACCTACCCTATCCAAGTGGAAAGAAAACATGGACTGGTGCATGTTCCGGGAGAAGACTGTGTACCTTTCCCGGGGACGGCCCACGAAATGGGGTAGAATCTGGTCCCAGTGGAATGCTTATCGTGGTAATATATGTACCCCCCCACAGGATGTGACCATTGATGTGTCTTCGTCCCCCTAATTGGCATTCACTCGTCATCTATGGTTAATGGTTCCGCTTGTTTCCTTGTCCGCCCCTGCCCCCGTTCTATCTGATTGCATTGTATTCATCTAGCCTTTGAGCTTTGCCTGCACGGACCCATGACAATGTATTATTATGTCTCTGCCTTGTGAGGTTTGGTTTGTTCATCTGTATGTCTGTTTCTATTCAATAAAAATTTAAAAAAAAAAAAAAAAAGAAAGAGAGTCCTCGGGCAGCTATTCTCTACAATAACCAAAGTGGGTCAAGGGGAGCATAAGCTATGATTAACTAAGTACACTAAAGACTAAAACTAAGTGTATCAGTTATAGTAAATACCTAGAAAACTGGGCACATGCCATATAATAATGTAGCGTGCCTCACAATACTACTTAGCCTCACAACTCTTGCAATAAACATATATCCACTCATGGCGAATCAAGTAAGAGTGGATCAGTCGTATCTTCCCTGACATTCCAAGTGAGACATTTGATAACCCTCACAATTGTAGTGGAACACAGTGATATAAATAAACGCTTTGTCCCTGCCCAGTGGCCGGCAGCAATGCAATAGATCGAGTTATGGTGGCAAATGTCAGTTTGGTGGCGACCCGTCGCTGGCCCAGCTTATGGCCAAGACACTTGTGATCCAGACGGGGACAATTCTTATATTTGAACACAGGACATGGCAGATAATAGAACCAGAACAAAACCCCCTCCCTCTCCCCGCACACACCAACCCCCCCAATTACGTTGTGAATAACCCTCCCTATCCCCCAAAAACAAAAAACAAACAGCCCATAGCATCAAACTGAAGGGAATCATCCCATGAGGTAACATGAGGACGCTGAAAAGGCACCCCCACCTTGTCCGGCGGGGTGGCCGAGACTACGACACACCGCCCCAGGCCAGGCGCGCTGCGGCTGCCTCCATCCAGACCCAGCAAGTGAATATGTAGACCAAACAGTGCGTGAGTAGTAACCCAGGCTACACATAAAAACCAGTTGCATTCTGTAACACATAATACACAAACCCAGTTCCTCTTCAGCTATGAAACACTTATCTGCTTTTCCAGCGAAAATGATCAAGTCCTTCAGTTATTATCACTCATGACTCTTTCCAGCTGTGGCCCATTCGATACTCCCAGTTGTCTGTGATCCTTTGCCATCTGTTTAGCATATGCAAGGGCGGCCTTAGTGTCCGTGAAGAAGGTGGGCTTGCCGTGACTTTGAACTCTCAGTTTAGCCAGATATATCAAGGCGTATCTAGTTCCAATGTGTTGAAAAATCTTCTTCGCAGGGATGAATTCCCTATGAGCCACCTGGACCTGTAGTGTGAAGTCTGGGTATAGTGCTATGTTATTTCCTTTATATTGCACTTCCTCTTTCTCGTGTGCAAGCCGAAGGATTGTGTCCCTGTCTCTGTAGTTCAGGACCCTTGCTATTATTGGTCTTGCCGGCGCTCCTGGCTTAGGTCCTGGTCCCAGCGTGCGATGAGCTTTTTCTATTAGGAACATAGCAGATAGCTCCGGTCAGAATAGTTCTTTCATCATCTCTTCTATATACTTTTCCATGTTCTGAATATCTGTCGATTCTGCTACCCCCGTAATTCGTATGTTGTTTCTCCTAGACCTAGCTTTCAGGTCCTGGTTCTTCTGCTTGATCAACTGCAACACGCCATCCATCCCCCGCAGCTTCTTGTCCGTGTCCGTTTGTCCTTCCTCCGTTTCCGTAATCCTTGTCTCTAGTGCGGCCATGCGACCTTCTTGTTTCTCGACGCGATGCGTTATCCTGTCCATCCTTTCTTCTAGTGAGTCCATCTTGGAGTCTATACCCTGTAAAATAGTCTTTAGGTCTTTGAACATTTCCCGTATATCATCTGCAGATGGTTGTTCCATTGCGCTGCCTCCGGGTAATTCTTGTTGACTTGCATGGCTGTCAGACGACTTATTGGATTTCTTGTTGAAATTTATTTTGGGTTGACGCGTCTCGGGCTTCCCCATAATGATGCCCTATGCTCGTTTAAGGGTGTTACTGACAAGTTCAATGTTTATCCTCGCTCCCCTCCACTCAGAAACTCAGCGGATTGAGGGACCACCCAATGGCCTTCCAACTAAATTCACTGGTTGTACTAAATGTCAATGACGTCATCCCAGGGTCGTCCCCATGGTCTGGCCTCGTGGGAACTCTTGGCGCAATACAGCCCCTAGACCACAGACTGCCCGCTGATTACTCTCCACTCCGTTCCGGTTAGTTCCTGACCTTGGCGATCCATCGCTATTACTGGCGCCCCCAATCACCGCAGGCAAGGAGGGATGACCTTACATTTGGCGGGCACCACTTGGCAGCACAAAGCACTACGATGGGGTATCCTCTGCCTCGTTCAATGAGGTTTATTCCCTACCCACTTAGTGGGAAGCGTCGACACAGCTCACCACAGATATGGGACACTAATTGTAGAGGAATGTGAAGGGATAGGAGGCCCCCGCGTCACTCGTTTTCGTGCCGCTATGTCCCCTTCCGCCAAAGATGGTCACGTATGTTGAATGGGACCGACCTCCCTCCACTGACCTCCCTCCACCATCAAACAGGGCTGCCTGCACATTCCGCCAATTTACACTTTTGGCGAATAATCATGTGAGTCTGGAGCGACTGTGCATGGTATCTGGCAGTGGAGCGGGGTGTAGAGCCACTGCCGGACCAGCCTACAGGTCTCCGTAACGCTGCCGAAAGATGGCAGACAGAGGAGTCTTCCCACCAACAATGAGGGAAGGCGGGTGCCGCTCCCAGCCACGCGCCTGCGGTGAGCAGAGGCACGCATGACAACCAGCGGCCCCCACCACCGACAATCATGCGACTCCGCCCCCCGGGCCGGCAGGGACTGTGACTCCCCCCATTCCATTACTCAGCTGCGCAATGAACGGGCCAAGGGCTCAATCGCCAAAGTGAAGATAATTGGTGACAGGGGGCATCTTTCCCTGGTGCCCCTCTCAATATTGAAAGAGTCAGAGACCATGCGGCCTGTCTTCACTTGTGCTTGCAGTGCGCTTATAGTAAGTTAATCCATTATAAGAACTTAGGACCCATGCTGTATTTTGCTAACGCTGCTCTTAGATATTCCCTTCCCAAGGTGTTGAACGCCTTCTCTATATCCAGAGAGGCGATCCATCTCGATTCACCCTGTATATTAGCCCATTTCAAGAACTGAAAGAGACGGCATAAGTTAAGGCTGGTGTTCTTGCCGAGGAGGAATCCATTTTGACCCGTATGCACCAACAATTGTGTTACTTTTGCCAATATAATGGCCAGCACTCTGCCCAGTATTTTGTAGTCCGGGTTCAAGAGGGATAGGGGCAATATGATCCCATCTGCAGTGGTAAGTAAGAAAGTAATATGTTTATTGTACAGTTAATTAAAACCATTACAAAAGTTGGCCGTCTCTTATAAACAGTAAAACATCAATTTAAAAGACTAATAGCCACAGTTAAGAACACATATTAAAATTATAGAAGAGCTCCACTCCCCCGGCCTTGGTAACCCATAGTCCTGTTTCTTCATTTTTGTTTGCGGAGATTAGCAGCAGTTCATGAGATAGAATTACTCCCCTTATCAGAGTCTTGGCTACAGAATGAGGGTAGGCAAATAGGTACAAGTTTAAAGTGCATAGTGCCGCATCAGCATCAATTGCTTTGTACAAAAATGTCCGATGGTTAGCCTGCTGATGCTTTTCCTTGAGGCTTGAGTGTGCAAAAATGCTTAACGTTATGTACGTAAAACGCTGTTACGGTTGTTGCGCAAAGGGTTAACAGGCCGGCTCCATTTCAATTCCAGTGCAACTTCTCTGACGATCTTTCAATCGGAGGTCAGCAGCTGTTAAAAATGTTACCAGGCTGCAGCTTAGTTGAATGTCTTCACCAGAGAAGCTTGCAAGCACCACTTGTAGGCACGACCGTATTTGATTCTTGCTAAAGATAGGTCTGAGTAGTGACCGGCGCTCCTGCTTCAGTTCCCGGCATATGGTTATAATGTGGACTATGTTCTCCTCTCCTTCCCCACAAAGACGGCAAATTGCTGGCTTTGAAGGGCGCAACCATGGGGGCAGATGGTATGCAGATGGTAATAAGCCTAACCGGAGTTTCAGAAACTTCTCTTTGGTGGTTCTGGAGAAGTTAGAAAGGAGGTATGCTTGATGAGTCGCTTTACTGTAGGATTGTACAGTGAGCCAGCCATGTGAGCGTTCTGTCAAGACCGCTTTGTCTTGTAAGATAGATTCTTTTTTGACAATGTTATTTACAATTTTTTTTAACTTGCTATGGTCCCTGACGATGCCCAGAGTTGCCGTAACCCCAGCTGGTCCAGTGCAGTGTCCAAGAAGTGTCTAGCTGGGCAGATTTCTGAGGTTTCTAGTTCCCTCCACAAGTAGGAATTTAACATTTCTGGCTGCCCTTTTTTTGATTTTGAACCAGGTTTTAACGAAAGCTCCTTTTCGGGCCAGCTCTTGTTTTTAAACCCCGAATTCAAGCCTCATTTGCGCCGGAGATGTATATCCAGGCAGTACGAATATTATTCTCAGTGCTCTTGCGATAGTGCCGTTCAATGTTTCCGCGTGCCTCCCTCTCATGGCTTCACTTACGTAGGTGATTGATGGAATTAGTTTAGCCTGTATCACCCTGGTCAGAGGGAGAAAACTTGGTCCAGCTGTAATATTTTTCAGATTTCTTAATGCTACCGCTGTTGTTAGTCCCCTCTTTTTTATTGCCTCGCATTGTGCTTTGTAGTTGCCTTTGTTGTCGATCATAACCCCCAGATATTTGTAGTCTTGTACGACTTCTAGCTTGACTTTTGCCAGGTACCAGTTGTGTTTTGTTTTTATTTTCCGGTTGTTTACAAACATTACTTTTGTTTTATCTTGATTAATACTTAGTCTGTTGGTCTCTGACTATTGAGATGTAATGTCAAGCAAGCGTTGTAGTCCTATGGGTGTCCGACTGATGAGTACTATGTCATCTGCATATAGGAGATTGGATAGCTGACGGCCTCCTACCTTCGGGGCATGCAAGTTGCTTCCATTAAGTTGGACTGAAAGCTCGGCCATAAATAGATTAAAAAGTGTAGGGGCAAGTACACAGCCTTGTTTTAATCCTGAGGTTGTGTTAATCTTTTTTCGTTAGATGATCTCCTGCCCCCAACTTTACTTGTATCCAGGTGTTGCTATGCAAAAGATTAGTTGTTTTAGTAGCAATGGTGGGATACCTAGCATTATTCTGTTTATATGGTCATCTGCAGTGGGTCTCTGCCTAGTTTTAGGAGCACCACCAACCATGCCTCCTGAAGTGAGGTCTGCAGTGTGCGCCATTCATAGGTATCTACATACATCCAGTGAAGGTGAGGGACCAGCTATACAGTAAAAGTGACAAAGAACTCCAGGGGCTGGCCATCGGATCTCAGGGTCTTCCCCTGTGCCAGTTGCTGGATAGCCTCTAATATCTCAGTGTCTGAGTTGGGGGATTCTAAGGCCGTATAGTGAGTGTGTGGGATCTGGGGGAGTGTTATATGTTCTTGAAAGTGCTGTAAGTCTGTCATGTTGCTAGCCTGGGAGCACTGTATTGAGAGGTGTAATATTGGAAAAATACTGAGTTGATTTCCTCTTTACTAGGCGGCCCACTGAGTTGCGAATGGCAGTGATGGGTGTTTGGGAGGAATCTGTCTTCAACAGCTATGCTAGTGTTCTGCCCACTTTGTCTCCTTCCGCCAGTCTTCTGGCTAAATACTTTTTGTAATCTAAAGTGTACAATCTATCTAATGTCTCCTTATGGGACAGTCTGGCTTCAGCTTGTATTGGTGTTATCTGTGGGTTGGTAGGCATCACTTGCTAACAATGCTGTATCTCCGACTCAAGGCCTTCTAGCTCTTTATTAAAGGTTATGTGCGTCCCATATACTGCTTTTATCATGAGATCGCACAGAACCACTTTGAAAGTGTCCCATTCCCGCCTCATCTTAGATGCGGTATCTTCATCATCCTGAAAATATGTCGCAATGGGTTGCAATGGGTTGTGATAAGAAGGTGCAAAGTGGGGTGTCTTTGAGTGCTTCCAGGGGGAGTGCCAGGTCGGGATTCTAGATCTGGATTTTCCCCATGCTAATCAGACTTGCAAGATGTTGTGGTCTAATAGTGTACAGCTGAGGTATTCCACATGGGACACCCTGCAGAGGACCTCATGGGAGCAGTATACCAGATCTACCCTGGTATGTAGAGCGTGTAGCCCTGAGTAATGAGAGTGCTCCCTGTGGGTGGTGTGTAAGCTATGCCATGCCTTCTGCAAGTGTAGTGTGTTGGCCTAAGTTTGTAAGTGTTGTGATATGAAAATAGCTTATGCGCCCGGGAGCAGGGGATGTGAGTGATCCATGTCTAGATCCGGTGTACAATAGAAGTCCCCTCCCCAGTATAGTGGTACTAAGGGGTCATGAAATAGTGCTGGTGTCAGTGTCTGTAGGAAAAGGGATTGACCAGAGGTAGGGGCATAAAGAGAGATCAATGATATTGGTTGTCCATCCTGAGCCCCTTCTAATATCGTGTAGCACCCATTGGGGTCGATTTGAGTATGTAATATCTCAATTGGGTTTCCAGGTGCCACCCATATCAGAGCCCCTCTTGCGTATCCGGAGTATGTGGTCCCCACTATCATGCCCTTCCAGACCTATGCCCTCACCAGTCCCAAATGGGGGGAAGGAGGAGCAATTTAAACAAGAATCAGTATGGGCCACAGCTCTGGACATTCTACAAAGGTCAGCTGATGCCATGACATACCAAGCTGGACATACAAATCAGCCTGCTAAACACACTGGCAGTGTACATCGCTAATATAGATGCCAAAATTACAAATCTAAACAATCTGATTAGACAGGCCCAAGTGGATGCTGACCCTCCTCGACAAGGCTGCGACTTCTCATCAATAATCGGCAAAACTAAGTATGCTTACAGAGATGATGGCAAAGTTGGTGGTGGACTTAAAAGAATTTACCAACTCAAAGTATTTCTCTCCAAGCAAAAGAGATGGTGTTACAAACCTCCCCAACAACGTCAAGGAGGTGGTAAACCCAAGGGCAAGGGGGGTCGGGGATAGGGCTATGCCATTGCCCCTGGAAACACCAGCCACAAGCAGCGAAAGAAACCACCAACTAAAGTTCCCAATTGCTGGAAAGGTAGAGTCCACTTCACCACCTCCATTAGACCAGGACACAGAGGATTACAACTGTAAGGGAAAAAGGCAAAAAAAGCTAAAGGGTCGCAACAAGACCTGCTGTATTACGCATGACTCAAACCTTTACCAACTGTTTAACACTCACACGCGAGCAGCCTCAACCGGACACACGGAAAAAGAACAGATGAGGCACCTAAGGAACCGGAGAACCCAACAACCTCATCTGGCAACGTCAAAAAGCAACAGACTGGTTCTCTATCCCTTAAAGAGGAGAAGGCTACTGCCAAGGAAGACCCTGAGCCCACAGGAAAAAAGGGAAAAACAGGGCCATCTATCAACAACCAACTGCAACTTTCGGACCCTACAACTCTGCCTTGGGCAGAGGGCCCAAAGCGCACCTGGCACACAGATTATTTAGGCAGCACCAAATCATCTAATCAGGATCTAGCCGGCAGCCGGCAAACAGAACACTTGGGCAACTTCATCTCACCCAAACAGGTTCATGATAGCGAGGTGCAAATCAGCCGTGGTGCGGACCAAAAGAGCCCTAGAGTACCGAGCAGGTTTGCTCCTCAATCAGTTCAAAAGGCAACTAAGGATGCAGACCCCAGAACCTCCGCAGGAAACCTCTCTATGCACTGCATGCTGGGGACAGAGACTCTGGCTGGACTTCGTGAGGCTCCCTCTGGGCAGGGACCTCTCTATAGGGAACAGAGCCAAAGAATCCTCACTAACAGCGATACAGAGATCATTCACTCTGCAATCAAATATGAAGGCCTTCAGACCACTCGGTCATCTCAAGCAACTACACCTTTCACTCTATTTTACCCAGAGTACAAGTCCAAAGGACGCTGTGACATACTAAATCGTGGGAATATCATGAAACTGATAGAAGCCATAGGTCTGTCAAATGAAGTTACATCACAAGATATTACCTCTATAGAATTTATTGCACCAGGTCAGAGTCAAATAAACAAACTTACCAAGGTCACCTGGCGCTCTGCGGAGGCATCAAACAAAATCGTGAGGCATATGGAAACCTTTAAGCAGTGGGGCATTTCCATAACCCCTGGCAAGGAACCAGGCTACTCACATGTTTTTCATAACATCCAGGCGCAGGATCAAAACCGGTCTATTCGGTCCTGACGAGTGCCCGGGGAAAATCCCCTACCTCTAGTTCATGGGTACTCACAAACTTTCTCTCGGAGGCCAAATTTACAGTGTGGTTTGTGGCCCGGGGCCGCACCGGTGGGGGCCGGGTCAGTGGGGGAGGGGGCAGGGCTAGAGCAAAAAAAAGTGACCTTGAGGTTGAACACAGGCCCGTGCAGCGGACGCCTTTGTCCACTGAGCCACCAGACCTGGTATACACACATTTCTCTCTCTCTCTCTCGCTCTCTCTCTCTCGCTCTATCTCTCCATCCCTCTCTCTGACTCCCTCCCTCCCGCTCTCTATCTCTTTCTCTTCCTCTCTTTCCCTCCCTCTCTCCCATTCTCTCTCTCCCTCTCTGTCTCCCTCACTCTGTCTGTCTCCCTAGCTCTCTCTCCCTCCCTCTCTTTATCTGCCTCCCTCTCTTTCTCTCTCTCTCCCTCTTCCTGTCTCCCTCCCTCCCTCCCACTGTCTCCCTCTGTCTGTCTCTGTCTGTCTCCCTGTCTGTCTGATGCCCTCCTCCCTCTGTCTCCCTCTATCTGTCTCCCTCCCTCTGTCTCCCTCTCCATCTCTCTGTCTCTGTCTGTCTCTGCCTCAATCTGTCTGCCCCTGTCCCTGTCTCTGCCTCTATCTGTCTGTCTCTGTCTCTATCTCTGTCTGTCTCTGCCTCTATCTGTCCCTGCCTCTCTCTGTCCCTGCCTCTCTCTGTCCCTGCCTTCACCTCTGTCTCTATCTCTCTCTCTCTCTCTCTCTTTCTCTCTCTCTCTCTCTCTCTCTCTCTCTCTCTCTCTCTCTCTCTCTATATCTGTCTCCCTCTATCTGTCTCCCTCTACCTGTCTCCCTCACCGTCTCTCTGTCTCAGTCTGTCGCTGTCTCTATTTGTCAGCCCCTGTCCCTGTCTCTGCCTCTATCTGTCTCTGTCTGTCCCTGCCTGTCTCTATCTCTGTCTGTCTCTGCCTCTATCTGTCTCTGCCTCTATCTGTCCCTGCCTCTATCTCTATCTCTGTCTCTCTCTGTCTCTCTCTCTCTGTCTCTATTGCTGTCTGTCTCTATCTGCCTCTACCTCCATCTGTCTCTGCCTCTATCTGTCTCTGCCTCTGTCTGTCAGTCTGTCCCTGTCTCTGCCTCTATGTAGCTCGCTCTGCTCCTGACTCTATCTGTCCCTGCCTCTATCTGTATCTGCCTCTCTCTGGCTCTGCCTCTCTATGTCTCTATTTGTTTTCGTCTCTATCTGTCAGTCGGTCCCTGTCTCTGTCTGTCTTTATCTATCTCTGTCTCTGTCTGTCTCTCTCTGCCTCTATACGTCTGCCCATGTCCATGTCTCTATCTGTCTCTGTTTGTCTCTGTCTCTATCTCTGTCTGTCTCTGCCTCTATCTGTCTCTGCCTCCATCTGTCTCTGCCTCTCTCTGTCCCTGCCTCTGTCTCTATCTCTCTGTCTCTCTCTCTCTCTCTGTCTGTCTCCCTCTATCTGTCTCCTTCTCCGTCTCTGTCTGTCTCTGCCTCTATCTGTCTCTGTCTGTCCTTGTCTGTCTCCATCTCTGTCTGTTTCTGCCTGTCTCTGCCTCTATCTGTATCTGCCTCTCTCTGGCTCTGCCTCTCTATGTCTCTATTTGTTTTCGTCTCTATCTGTCAGTCGGTCCCTGTCTCTGTCTGTCTTTATCTATCTCTGTCTCTGTCTGTCTCTCTCTGCCTCTATACGTCTGCCCATGTCCATGTCTCTATCTGTCTCTGTTTGTCTCTGTCTCTATCTCTGTCTGTCTCTGCCTCTATCTGTCTCTGCCTCCATCTGTCTCTGCCTCTCTCTGCCCCTGCCTCTGTCTCTATCTCTCTCTCTCTGTCTCTCTCTCTCTCTGTCTGTCTCCCTCTATCTGTCTCCTTCTCCGTCTCTGTCTGTCTCTGCCTCTATCTGTCTCTGTCTGTCCTTGTCTGTCTCCATCTCTGTCTGTTTCTGCCTGTCTCTGCCTCTATCTGTCTCTGCCTCTATCTGTCTCTGCCTCTATCTGTCTCTGCTTCTATCTTTCCCTGCCTCTACCTGTCCCTGCCTCTATCTCTGTCTCGCACTCTCTGTTTCTCTCTGTCTCTATCGCTGTCTGTCTCTACCTCTATCTGTCTCTGCCTCTACCTGTCTCTGCCTCTGTCAGTCTGTCCCTGTCTCTGCCTCTATCTAGCCCTCTCTGCCCCTGTCTCTATCTGTCTCTGCCTCTACCTGACCCTGTCTCTATATGTCTCTATTGCCTCTGCCTCTATCTGTCTCTGTCTATAGCTGCCAAACTTTTCTCTCTCTATCTCTCTCTCTCTCTTTAACTATCTCACTCTCTCATTCTGTTTCTCTTTCTCTCTTCTGCTGTCTCTTTTCTCTTCATCTGTGTCCCTCTTTCTCTTTACCTTATTTTCCTGCCTGTGACTGCGTTTCTCCCTGTATTGTCTCTTTTCTAGTTTTTAGGTCGAGCCTGTCCCATTCCGCAGGAATGGATAGGATCGAATTCATGTCTGCAAAATCCTCTTCAAACTAAGGGGTTTCAGCCCGGCGTTTTCTTGCAGTTCACGTGAACATGCACGAGCATTCACGGCCAGGGCTTCTCCTCCCCTAGCAGCACTCCTCTCACACCAGCAACTACCCCCTCCCACACCAGCACCTCCCCTCTCTCTCCCCGCAAACACAGCCTTGCCGTAGCAGCACTCCTCCCACACCAGCACCTCCCCCCTCCCACACCAGCACCTCCCCTCTCTCTCCCCGCAAACACAGCCTTCCTTTCATTTCTCCTCCCCCCTCCCCAGCCAGCTTCCCCCAGGCCGTGTTCCCTCAGATATGCTATTGCATATCGTTTGCTACCTCTTGTATTTTGTTGCTCTTGATACTTGCACAACTGTCACTATTGTCTCATGTAACGTAACGTTTGCTTTTGTAACATGCTCACTTGTAATTTTGGCTTCATGTATCTAAAAACGGGGGAGGAGCCAAGCTCGCGTCCGAGATGGCCGCGTTTTAGCTCGGCTCCGTTCACTCTCCTGTCTGCAACAAATATCCTGTACTTTATCCTGCCCCGGGAAGTATTCCACGATGTGCAGTGGAACGACGATAACTCACAGGCACTTACCGTTTGCTCCGGTGATTCCTGGGTGTCACGGATCCTGAGTTACGCCCCTGTCTGCTTCGGGGCCTCCGGAGCGGCCGGGCCTGGCACTCCTTGGCGGCGCCCGGGCTGGACGGGGCGCGGTGGCCGGCCCTTGGTGGTGGTGTGGAGTCGGTCGGAGGGGCCGATGTGCTAATAGACCGATTGCGGCCTCCCGGGCCTGGTCCGGCGGTCCTGCGGCCTGGTGTTGGGGAGCTGACTTCCATGGACGGGGTTAACCGTACATCTGGCTCGTCTCCCCTTTGTTCTCCGGCCCGGCCATTTTGAGTTCCTCCGCCCGGACTCGGAGAACGGTGCCGGCGGCGTGTGGGGTGCCGGCGCATCGCCTTCTTCTGGTGGCTCCCCTTCCTGCCCTGGTGGCACCTCCGCTGGTGGTTGCCGGTATCCTGTTTTGCCCCGCTGATATCCGGGCGGGGGTCGGTGTTCGCAGCGGCCCCGCCGGGCTTCTAAGATGGCGGCCGGCCCCGTGACTCTCGGCCTTGCGGGGACCGGCGATGCGGGTCCGCCGCGCGGCACGTTTGCTGAATACTGTAAAGGTGAGCCTACGCTTGGCGACATCCTCGCCGCCCTGCGCTCCTGGGGGGCACCCATGACCGCACCGACCGCTATCCTGGAGAGGGGTCCCTTTGTTGGGCCTGCCGGACCCCCCTCGGTTTGTGCGGCTTCATCTCTGTTGTGTGCTGCTGGAACTTTCCTTGGGGTCGTGGACCTGGAGGCTGCTGTTGGTGTGGATGTACGGGGGTCCACTGCCCTTCTTCGTCCTGTGCCTCCTTCTACTCCGGAGGTTCCCCGGCTGGATCCTGTCTGGACCGACCTCGATGGGTCTCTTTTTCCTCTTTTGCCTCCCATGGCCGAATGAAGATCCTGTGACGGCGCCGCTGGACCGGCTTTCTCCGTATTCTCATCGGAACTTTACCTGCTTTGCCTGAAGTGGTTACTGTACTTTCTGGATCATCCGGGTCGCGATTGCTATAACTTGAGTGTATTTTTGATTCGACTCCCTGTTATTCACCTCCGGCTCCATGTGATCTGGTTCCTGGTGCGTTAGACGACTACAGTTTGCGAAAAACGAGGACAGGGTTGAGCTGATCTTGCCTCTGTGGACTGTTATTTTGTGGTATGGTTGGGTGATCCGTACATAATTGTATGATTCTGTTTGATACGTCTTTACGTTCCTGGAGCTTATCCGTGTGTTTACTATCTTCCCGTGGGCTCTGAGTATTTTCGGGCGGGGGGGCAGGGAGCTGAAGGGGTTTTGATTATGTGGCTCCTCTCCCGCTGTTTTTCCCTGTTTTCCCTTCCCCCCCCTTTTTTAATCTAAGTGATTCTTTCTTTCTTATATTTCTCTATATTTCGGGTTCTAATTAGGGCGACAGGCACGCTGCTGGGGGGTAGGCCATAGCCTTCTGCAGGGGTGCAGGGTGGGCTGTGCGGGGTGGTGGGGGGGTCTGTTTATTGTATCTTTCCCTGTTCCTCTTTTTGGTTCTATGGCTCTTATGTATCCCCTAATTTCGTGGCGCGGTGTCGGCGCGTAGCCCCCCGGGGTGTTTGTGCTGGCATGGCCCTTTTGGTATGTCTGCTGTTACGGTTTATTACGCATTCATTTCTCCTGTTGCCACTAGTTCCATGTGCCGAATTAGTATTGGGTGCTTTGTTAGCCGTGGGGGGCGTGCGCTGACGCTGCGCCCTCACTTTCCCCCTCCCCTTTTTTTTTTTGATGTCCTCTTCCTCCCTTTTTTCCCTTTCCCCCCCCCATTTTCTTTTCCTCCCTTGGGTTGTTGTAACGGAGGGCTTTTAGTTTTGTAAGCGTATTTTTCGCTGTTTTATTATTATGTGCCCTGGTAGTGGTGGGTGGGTGCTGAGCAGCGATTGTGATTGTTCTTGATGTGGGACTCACGTTCTGCCTTTGCCAAACTGTACTGTTCTTTTGGTCTTTTCCTGTATTCGAGACTTCGGCTTGCTCACGGCCCACCACGGCCCTCTGGACTTTACAGATTGTCATTATCCTGTGACACCCTTTTTTCTATTATAAAATTAACCTACTTTTATCCTGTCCGTGTTGGCGACTCAAGACTTGTTGCCTTTGCCTTTCATATGAGCTATTTAGAAATCCTGTTGTCTCTCCTGTATTGCCTCGTATGTCTCTTTATTGTGGTGGCCGGCCCGGTGGGTTGTAGGCCCGTATCTGTGAGCGCCTTCTGTACAATAAAGGTTTTTTAAAAAAAAACGCCTCCCTCGCGCTCCTTTCTCCCTCTCTCCCGCTGCCTAGTCCTCCCACCCCCTCCCTCTCCAGCGCGCGCTCCACTCGCATCTGCCTGCTGCTCCCCCGCCCACCCCCCCCACTCCCCCAACCAGCAATGCCGAGAAGCTTGTTTCCTCTAAGAACATATCGTTTGCTACCTCCAGGCCGTGTTCCCTCAGATATGCTATTGCATATCGTTTGCTACCTCTTGTATTTTGTTGCTCTTGATACTTGCACAACTGTCACTATTGTCTCATGTAACGTAACGTTTGCTTTTGTAACATGCTCACTTGTAATTTTGGCTTCATGTATCTAAAAACGGGGGAGGAGCCAAGCTCGCGTCCGAGATGGCCGCGTTTTAGCTCGGCTCCGTTCACTCTCCTGTCTGCAACAAATATCCTGTACTTTATCCTGCCCCGGGAAGTATTCCACGATGTGCAGTGGAACGACGATAACTCACAGGCACTTACCGTTTGCTCCGGTGATTCCTGGGTGTCACGGATCCTGAGTTATGCCCCTGTCTGCTTCGGGGCCTCCGGAGCGGCCGGGCCTGGCACTCCTTGGCGGCGCCCGGGCTGGACGGGGTGCGGTGGCCGGCCCTTGGTGGTGGTGTGGAGTCGGTCGGAGGGGCCGATGTGCTAATAGACCGATTGCGGCCTCCCGGGCCTGGTCCGGCGGTCCTGCGGCCTGGTGTTGGGGAGCTGACTTCCATGGACGGGGTTAACCGTACATCTGGCTCGTCTCCCCTTTGTTCTCCGGCCCGGCCATTTTGAGTTCCTCCGCCCGGACTCGGAGAACGGTGCCGGCGGCGTGTGGGGTGCCGGCGCATCGCCTTCTTCTGGTGGCTCCCCTTCCTGCCCTGGTGGCACCTCCGCTGGTGGTTGCTGGTATCCTGTATTGCCCCGCTGATATCCGGGCGGGGGTCGGTGTTCGCAGCGGCCCCGCCGGGCTTCTAAGATGGCGGCCGGCCCCGTGACTCTCGGCCTTGCGGGGACCGGCGATGCGGGTCCGCCGGGCGGCACGTTTGCTGAATACTGTAAAGGTGAGCCTACGCTTGGCGACATCCTCGCCGCCCTGCGCTCCTGGGGGGCACCCATGACCGCACCGACCGCTATCCTGGAGAGGGGTCCCTTTGTTGGGCCTGCCGGACCCCCCTCGGTTTGTGCAGCTTCATCTCTGTTGTGTGCTGCTGGAACTTTCCTTGGGGTCGTGGACCTGGAGGCTGCTGTTGGTGTGGATGTACGGGGGTCCGCTGCCCTTCTTCGTCCTGTGCCTCCTTCTACTCCGGAGGTTCCCCGGCTGGATCCCGTCTGGACCGACCTCGATGGGTCTCTTTTTCCTCTTTTGCCTCCCATGGCCGAACGAAGATCCTGTGACGGCGCCGCTGGACCGGCTTTCTCCGTATTCTCATCGGAACTTTACCTGCTTTGCCTGAAGTGGTTACTGTACTTTCTGGATCATCCGGGTCGCGATCGCTATAACTTGAGTGTATTTTTGATTCGACTCCCTGTTATTCACCTCCGGCTCCATGTGATCTGGTTCCTGGTGCGTTGGACGACTACAGTTTGCGAAAAACGAGGACAGGGTTGAGCTGATCTTGCCTCTGTGGACTGTTATTTTGTGGTATGGTTGGGTGATCCGTACATAATTGTATGATTCTGTTTGATACGTCTTTACGTTCCTGGAGCTTATCCGTGTGTTTACTATCTTCCCGTGGGCTCTGAGTATTTTCGGGCGGGGGGTGGGAGCTGAAGGGGTTTTGATTATGTGGCTCCTCTCCCGCTGTTTTTCCCTGTTTTCCCTTCCCCCCCCTTTTTTAATCTAAGTGATTCTTTCTTTCTTATATTTCTCTATATTTCGGGTTCTAATTAGGGCGACAGGCACGCTGCTGGGGGGTAGGCCATAGCCTTCTGCAGGGGTGCAGGGTGGGCTGTGCGGGGTGGTGGGGGGTCTGTTTATTGTATCTTTCCCTGTTCCTCTTTTTGGTTCTATGGCTCTTATGTATCCCCTAATTTCGTGGCGCGGTGTCGGCGCGTAGCCCCCCGGGGTGTTTGTGCTGGCATGGCCCTTTTGGTATGTCTGCTGTTACGGTTTATTACGCATTCATTTCTCCTGTTGCCACTAGTTCCATGTGCCGAATTAGTATTGGGTGCTTTGTTAGCCGTGGGGGGCGTGCGCTGACGCTGCGCCCTCACTTTCCCCCTCCCCTTTTTTTTTTTGATGTCCTCTTCCTCCCTTTTTTTCCCTTTCCCCCCCATTTTCTTTTCCTCCCTTGGGTTGTTGTAACGGAGGGCTTTTAGTTTTGTAAGCGTATTTTTCGCTGTTGTATTATTATGTGCCCTGGTAGTGGTGGGTGGGTGCTGAGCAGCGATTGTGATTGTTCTTGATGTGGGACTCACGTTCTGCCTTTGCCAAACTGTACTGTTCTTTTGGTCTTTTCCTGTATTCGAGACTTCGGCTTGCTCACGGCCCACCACGGCCCTCTGGACTTTACAGATTGTCATTATCCTGTGACACCCTTTTTTCTATTATAAAATTAACCTACTTTTATCCTGTCCGTGTTGGCGACTCAAGACTTGTTGCCTTTGCCTTTCATATGAGCTATTTAGAAATCCTGTTGTCTCTCCTGTATTGCCTCGTATGTCTCTTTATTGTGGTGGCCGGCCCGGTGGGTTGTAGGCCCGTATCTGTGAGCGCCTTCTGTACAATAAAGGTTTTAAAAAAAAAAATTTAAAAACGCCTCCCTCGCGCTCCTTTCTCCCTCTCTCCCGCTGCCTAGTCCTCCCACCCCCTCCCTCTCCAGCGCGCGCTCCACTCACATCTGCCTGCTGCTCCCCCGCCCACCCCCCCCACTCCCCCAACCAGCAATGCCGAGAAGCTTGTTTCCTCTAAGAACATATCGTTTGCTACCTCCAGGCCGTGTTCCCTCAGATATGCTATTGCATATCGTTTGCTACCTCTTGTATTTTGTTGCTCTTGATACTTGCACAACTGTCACTATTGTCTCATGTAACGTAACGTTTGCTTTTGTAACACGCTCACTTGTAATTTTGGCTTCATGTATCTAAAAACGCCTCCCTCGCGCTCCTTTCTCCCTCTCTCCCGCTGCCTAGTCCTCCCACCCCCTCCCTCTCCAGCGCGCGCTCCACTCGCATCTGCTTGCTGCTCCCCCGCCCACCCCCCCACTCCCCCAACCAGCAATTCACACACAGCAACGCCACTCACACACGCAGCGCAACTCATCCACGCAACCCCACTCATCGACGCAACCCCACTCATCGACGCAACGCCACTCACACACGCAACACCACTCACACACGCAACGCCAATCACACACGCAACGCCACTCACACACGCAATGCCACTCACACACGCAACGCCACTCACACACGCAACGCCACTCACACACGCAACGCCACTCACACACGCAACGCCACTCACACACGCAACGCCACTCACACGCAACGCCAGTCACACACGCAACGCCACTCACACGCAACGCCACTCACACACGCAACGCCACTCACACACGCAACGCCACTCACACACGCAACGCCACTCACACACGCAACGCCACTCACACACGCAACTCATCCACGCAACCCCACTCATCCACGCAACCCCACTCATCGACGCAACGCCACTCACACACGCAACGCCACTCACACATGCAATGCCACTCACACATGCAACGCCACTCACACATGCAACGCCACTCACACACGCAACGCCACTCACACACGCAACGCCACTCACACACGCAACGCCACTCACACACGCAACGCCACTCACACGCAATGCCACTCACACACGCAACGCCACTCACACACGCAACGCCACTCACACACGCAACGCCACTCACACACGCAACGCCACTCACACACGCAACGCCACTCACACACGCAACGCCACTCACACACGCAACTCATCCACGCAACCCCACTCATCCACGCAACCCCACTCATCGACGCAACGCCACTCACTGACGCAATGCCACTCACACACGCAACGCCACTCACACACGCATCGCCACTCACACACGCAACGCCACTCACACACGCAACGCCACTCACACACGCAACGCCACTCACACACGCAACACCACTCACACACGCAACGCCACTCACACACGCAACGCCACTCACACGCAACGCCACTCACACACGCAACGCCACTCACACACGCAACGCCACTCACACATGCAACACCACTCACACATGCAACGCCACTCACACACGCAACGCCACTCACACACGCAACGCCACTCACACACGCAACGCCACTCACACACGCAACGCCACTCACACACGCAACGCCACTCACACACGCAACTCATCCACGCAACCCCACTCATCCACGCAACCCCACTCATCGATGCAACGCCACTCACCGACGCAACGTCACTCACACACGCAACGCCACTCACACACGCAACGCCACTCACACACGCAACGCCACTCACACACGCAACGCCACTCACACACGCAATGCCACACACGCAACGCCACTCACACACGCAACGCCACTCACACACGCAACGCCACTCACACACGCAACGCCACTCACACACGCAACGCCACTCACACGCAATGCCACTCACACACGCAACGCCACTCACACACGCAACGCCACTCACACACGCAACGCCACTCACACACGCAACGCCACTCACACACGCAACTCATCCACGCAACCCCACTCATCCACGCAACCCCACTCATCGACGCAACGCCACTCACTGACGCAACGCCACTCACACACGCAACGCCACTCACACACGCATCGCCACTCACACACGCAATGCGACTCACACACGCAACGCCACTCACACACGCAACGCCACTCACACACGCAACGCCACTCACACACGCAACGCCACTCACACACGCAACGCCACTCACACACGCAACGCCACTCACACACGCAACGCCACTCACACACGCAACACCACTCACACACGCAACGCCACTCACACACGCAACGCCACTCACACACGCAACGCCACTCACACACGCAACGCCACTCACACACGCAACGCCATTCACACATGCAACGACACTCACACACGCAACGCCACTCACACACGCAACTCATCCACGCAACCCCACTCATCCACGCAACCCCACTCATCCACGCAACCCCACTCATCGATGCAACGCCACTCACACACGCAATGCCACTCACACACGCAACGCCACTCACACACGCAACGCCACTCACACACGCAACGCCACTCACACATGCAACGCCACTCACACATGCAACGCCACTCACACACGCAACGCCACTCACACACGCAACGCCACTCACACAGGCAACACCACTCACACACGCAACGCCAGTCACACACGCAACGCCACTCACACACGCAACGCCACTCACACACGCAACGCCACTCACACGCAACGCCACTCACACACGCAACGCCACTCACACACGCAATGCCACTCACACACGCAACGCCACTCACACACGCAACGCCACTCACCCACGCAACACCACTCACCCACGCAACGCCACTCACCCATGCAACGCCACTCACCCACGCAACGCCACTCACCCATGCAACGCCACTCACACACGCAACGCCACTCACACACGCAATGCCACTCACACACGCAACGCCACTCACACACGCAACGCCACTCACACACGCAACGCCACTCACACACGCAACGCTACTCACACACGCAACTCATCCACGCAACCCCACTCATCCACGCAACCCCACTCATCCACGCAACGCCACTCACACACGCAACGCCACTCACACACGCAACGCCACTCACACACGCAACAGCACTAACACACGCAAGGCCACTCACACATGCAACGCCACTCACACATGCAACGCCACTCACACACGCAACGCCACTCACACACGCAACGCCACTCACACACGCAATGCCACTCACACAGGCAACGGCACTCACACACGCAACGCCACTCACACACGCAACGCCACTCACACACGCAACGCCACTCACACGCAACGCCACTCACACACGCAACGCCACTCACACACGCAACGCCACTCACACACGCAATGCCACTCACACATGCAACGCCACTCACACACGCAACGCCACTCACACACGCAACGCCACTCGCACACGCAATGCCACTCACACATGCAACGCCACTCACACACGCAACGCCACTCACACACGCAACGCCACTCACACACGCAATGCCACTCACCCACGCAACGCCACTCACCCACGCAACCCCACTCACCCACGCAACCCCACTCACCCACGCAACCCCACTCACCCACGCAACGCCACTCACCCACGCAACGCCACTCATCCACGCAACCCCACTCATCCACGCAACCCCACTCATCCACGCAACCCCACTCATCGATGCAACGCCACTCACACACGCAATGCCACTCACACACGCAACGCCACTCACACACGCAACGCCACTCACACACGCAACGCCACTCACACATGCAACGCCACTCACACATGCAACGCCACTCACACACGCAACGCCACTCACACACGCAACGCCACTCACACAGGCAACACCACTCACACACGCAACGCCACTCACACACGCAACGCCACTCACACACGCAACGCCACTCACACACGCAACGCCACTCACACGCAACGCCACTCACACACGCAACGCCACTCACACACGCAACGCCACTCACACACGCAACGCCACTCACACACGCAACGCCACTCACCCACGCAACACCACTCACCCACGCAACGCCACTCACCCATGCAACGCCACTCACCCACGCAACGCCACTCACCCATGCAACGCCACTCACACACGCAACGCCACTCACACACGCAATGCCACTCACACACGCAACGCCACTCACACACGCAACGCCACTCACACACGCAACGCCACTCACACACGCAACAGCACTAACACACGCAAGGCCACTCACACATGCAACGCCACTCACACACGCAACGCCACTCACACACGCAACAGCACTAACACACGCAAGGCCACTCACACATGCAACGCCACTCACACATGCAACGCCACTCACACACGCAACGCCACTCACACACGCAACGCCACTCACACACGCAATGCCACTCACACAGGCAACGGCACTCACACACGCAACGCCACTCACACACGCAACGCCACTCACACACGCAACGCCACTCACACGCAACGCCACTCACACACGCAACGCCACTCACACACGCAACGCCACTCACACACGCAATGCCACTCACACATGCAACGCCACTCACACACGCAACGCCACTCACACACGCAACGCCACTCGCACACGCAATGCCACTCACACATGCAACGCCACTCACACACGCAACGCCACTCACACACGCAACACCACTCACACACGCAATGCCACTCACCCACGCAACGCCACTCACCCACGCAACCCCACTCACCCACGCAACCCCACTCACCCACGCAACCCCACTCACCCACGCAACGCCACTCACCCACGCAACGCCACTCACCCATGCAACGCCACTCACACACGCAACACCACTCACACACGCAACGCCACTCACACATGCAACGCCACTCACACACGCAACGCCACTCACACACGCAACGCCACTCATCATATTGTGCTGCAAAACTAAATACTTATAAGGTCCCACAAGCGAGACCTATTGGCAATGCCAATGCTTGTTGCTCTATTCTCCCCATCATTTTTAACAGGACACACTGACATAGCGTCCATGACTCTTTTTCATGGAAAATCCCAGTGAAATGCAGGGCCACATACAGCATCACCTAGTTGGCTTTGGCAATGATATGATTATTCCATGTTATTTTCTGACACACTTAATACCAAGTTAGCAATTTACCCCTTCAATATACAGCAGCCCCCAGATTTCCTTTGCAGTTTGCCCTCCACTTTCACCCTCTGTCACCTCACCCTCTGTGTGTTAGCCCGGGCTGAGACAGCTTTCCAGGCGCACACACATCCGCACCCGAGTACTTCACAGGTCTTTAAAAGACCATTTACTGCTAATGAGGCTTTATTGTATTTCACCTCTTAGTGCCACTGCAGCTCCACACTGACTACCGCTGGAATCGCCGGCCCGCATAGAGCAGTCTCTTGGAGTTTGCGCTGTTTGCTGACACTATTTAAAAAAAATATATACAGGTACTATGTCTCAAGGTCCGCGGGCCGCCACGGAAGGCTTGCCAGGCCACTGGCGGCCCATTGGCCGTACTATGAGTACCCGTGCTCTAGTTCAAAAAAAGCAAGCAATGGTCAGCACTCACAAAACACAGGACCAGAACAGGCCTGAACATGGTCATGGTTGGCAGGGTCACTAAACTCAACCAGACTGCAACATTGACAAAATAACGGCAAAAAGGCTCAAGAAGGCAGCCCACTAAAGATATGTTCTTGGAACATACACGGGCTAGCAAACAAACTGGGGGCCTGGGCCACAGTCTCCTACTTACGGTCATTCGAGATGATTCTATTACAAGAGACATGGCTTGTGGAGCCGCAGCACCTTGAAGAGTTTGAAATTCTTCACTTTCCAGCAATCAAAATGAAATCCCCGGGACGATGTAGCGGCGACCTAGCCATCTACATATAAGCTAACAGCACAATTACCTCATGGGATCTAGTAAGTTGCTCCCAGGTTCTCCAGATAGTGGGTCTCTCACTCATGACTTATAATGGTCAGTTCTAGGACCGTAATTCTATTAAACATGTATATACGTCCTAACTCGGCCTCTAGGCTATCCCTATCTGATGAGGTGATCGCAACAGTATTAAATATGAGATTTGGGTTCCCAAATGCACTCATCATATTATCTGGAGACTTCAACATGTGGCTGTATCTTTCCTACAAAAGAACGAGATAATTATGTTGCAGGAAAGCGACTGGGCCATACCACCGCAGGATCGTCCTGGATGGTGCAAGGAGGACCCAAAGGGCCGCGCCCTCCAAGGCAATTTGGAACATCTTGGCCTAAGAGCCCTGAGCGGGCGCTTTCTTCCTGACAAGTCACCTGGTCTTTCATTCCTATCAAAAACTGGAGCATCTCTGATTGACTACTGTTTTGTCAGCCTTTCCCTATTGAATCATGTCTCTGGCTTTGGGTTTGGCAATAGATTAGAAAGCGACCACAGTCCTCAAGAAGTATTCCTCAACATTAGGCTGATACAACATATTCAGGCAGTGGCGCAAGCCTTTGAAAGCTCTACTATAACCTTAAAACGCATTAGGTGTTCAGTTAATAATCTCCAGCTCCTAGATACAGAAGCAGAGCACATGATCGGGAATACCCGCAGGACAATGGAATACCCAATCGCAAATTGGACAAGCTTCTCAAGGAAATTGATAGCCAGGCATACAAAACCGACAAAGTACCCAAAAGCAACCGGGTCCCAACAGCCAATCCCCCGGAACCCTGTGATACGATCGGCCAAACGCAGCATGAACCGGCTGTGGCAGGAACTTAAAAGGAAGCCAATGGACCCACTAATAATAACTAAATTAAGAGACGCCCAAAGCTACTTGAAGGCTGCTAAAAGGGAACAACGTAGGGCTTATTGGAATTCCTTCTGGGCCAGACTATACCATGACATAAGGTCAAACAACTCTGCGAGGTTTTGGTGCACTATAAACAGTTTAGGAGGCAACGTCCCCAAAGTTGCCTCGTTTAATATACTGGAATCTGAGTGGTACCTCTTCCTGTACAGTCATTTTAATGACCCGAATAATTTAATCCATAATTAGTCTACTGGCACAGAGGGCAGCAAAGCTCGTGAGGCTCAACCTTGGATGGAGGGTAACTCACCTCTAGAGTGTTTCTACAGAGCGCCAATATTCGAAACGCAAATCATAGCTACAACCATGTTACTGGCATAGGGTGCAGTGCAGCCCCGGAGGATCAAATCCAAATGCAGATCAAAAAGGGAAGGAAATATGGGGCCCCAGGACCAGGAGGCATCCCTCCAGCCCTGGTTAAGAAGGATCCTGAGTTCTGCGCTTCTAAGCTAGCTCTGCTCTATTCCACCATTCTAGAAAGGAAAATCATTCCACCCTCATGGCAAGGATTGATCCTCGTCCCAATTATCTTTGGAGGAGACAGAAAATCTCCAAGAAACTATCGGTTGGTTGCCTTAATCGACAATGAAGCGAAGTATTTTGCAGCGTTATTGCTCAACTCACTTCGGGCATGGGCCTAGGCATGCTCAATAATTCCACCAAACCAGATTTACAAGCAATACTGGCACAACGTTCAATCTTATGGCACTTTCCTGTTTAATTGACCAGGCAGAGATCAGTACCAGCCAGATTTATATGGGGTTCATTGATTACAAATTAGCGTTTGACAAGGTCAACAGGTCAAAGCTGTGGCAGAAGCTTTCCTCACTGAACATTCCAAACAGCTTACTGAGAGCTGTGCAGCTTTTGCATCAGGACACAAGGGTCAGGATCAAGATTGGAGACGGCTCTAGTCTGTAACGACACAGTTCAACAAAGCAAGGCCTCAAGCAAGGGTGTGTTCTGGCCCCCACACTTTTGAACTTATTTTTATCCGACCTCCCGGAAGCCCTGAATTTAGCTAAATCGTACTCACCCAAATTAAGTAGTCTCCATCTGTCAAATTTATTGTAAGCTGATGACGTGGTTCTTTTAAGCCACACAAAGATAGGTGTGCAAAGGCTCCTGGATGCAACTAGGAATGGGCTTCAGATCAATATTAAGAAATCTAAAGTCCTGGTGGTTCACTCAGGAAGGCCCAAGAAGCTGGCATGGGGCCTAAACTGGGAAAGAATCGAAGAAACCAACTGCCACAAGTACTTAGGAGTTTTCTTCAATAACAGCGGAAGATACAAAAGCCATTTGGGAGAGCAAAAAAAGAAAGGAACAGCGTTAGCATTTGCACTCAGTTCCATTCACAAGAAAATATTTAGCCCAACCTTTGCTCCAACGCTTCAGGCTGCCTAGGCAAAAGTCATTTCAACTCTAACGTATGGAAGTGAGGCGCAAAAAGGACTGGACTGTGGCTAACTAGATAAAATAGTTGCAACATTTTTTAGAACAACCTTCCAGCTACTGTCACACACTTCTCTGGCACACATCAGGCTGGAATTCGGCATCTGCAAACAATCAATGGGCAGAATGATGACATTTTTAATGAGCTGTCATAAGCTGAGGTCGTCAAAGGTAGGCAGCCTAGCGCACCACTTATGGGCCCAGCTGAACACAAGACAATGGCTAGCGGGGTACCACTATTTGTCCTGCAGGCTTAGCACCCTCGGCCTGACCGAACTCTGGGACTTACATGTAAGCCAAAATAAAGTCAAGAGGCTAGCAAAAATTAGTGCGAAAAGGCTTTCCTCAGCAGTAGACTAGTCTCACAGCTAGAAGTCTTGGTTGGTTGACCCTCAAGAGATACGATCAGCAGACACCTCAGAGCTACTTAACTCTCACCTTCAGTGCACGCACCAAGATCCGCTTTTTTTAAAATTGAGAATGGGGTGATCCCATTGACTTGCCATCTTCCTAAATGGAAAAGAGACTGTGCCCTGGAAACTTGCCAGCTTTGCGGCCATTAATAGGCTCTTCTACGGATGGGCTGGAACGACAAGGAGGTCTGATCATGTAGAGGCACAGTGTTGGCCTGCTTTGATCCCCAGAACACCAGCCTAAATTGTGCACTGGTTAGGATTATGGACTGCGCTGCACAAAAACTAGTGGAGGGGAACTGCTCAACGCTTCCTCGCCCTGAGACTCAGACCCCTTACTCATCGCAATAGCTGTTGAACAAACTCCTCTTGCTGGGCAGTCGGGCACATGAACAGTTTGTCGAATAAACTAAACAAAATGACCATCGGAGGGTGAGCAGCTCACAGGTTAGTTAAGTCCGGGACTCAAGCACCACTTCAACTAGGACTACAATTTTTCCTCAAGGGAACACCATTATAGGATGTATGGACAGTGCACTTACAAGAGAGTTTGGGATGTCGGGTGCTTTTATCTACAGGAACCGGGGCTCTTTTAATAAATTTAAATTACTACAACATTTTTATTTGCTGTGTTTGCAAAGGTTTTAACAAATCATGCAATAAAGTTTCATACTTATAGTGCTGGTGTCAGTGTCTGTAGGAACAGGGATTGACCAGAGTTAGGAGCATATAGAGAGATCAATGATATCGGTTGTCCATCTAGAGCCCCTTCTAATATCGCGTAGCACCCATTCAGGTTGATTTGAGTATGTTATATCTGCGTTGGGGTTCCAGGTGCCATGTATATCAGAGCCCCTCTTGCGTATCTGGACTATGTGGTCCCCACTATCGTACCCTTCCAGCGCCTGCACATTATGGCAATGGTCTAGGAGGAGAAATTGGTTTCCTTGAGTACTGCTATAGTGATACCACGCCTTTGTAAGTATTGATGAACCCGGTGATGCTTGGCATACCTTGCTAACCCATGGAAATTCCATGTGAACAACAACAGTTTCCTGTGTACCCATTCCTGTAGGTTCGTTATAAAGTGCTGTTATGGGCCCATTGTGTTGGTAGTATTCCCTTGTCCGCCCATAGATGCGTGTTACCTGTTTTGTGTGTGGGTGGTAGTACCATCCTGAGTGGTAGACATATTGTCACGGCACAGGTTAAAAAGTAACAGTACCCAAATCCCACCCCCAGGTCTAAGCGCCAATGGGCAGCCAGCCATAAGCACTTAACTCAAATACTGTTAAACTTCTAAATGAAGAGAGAGAGGAAAAAAACAAAAACAGAAGAAAAATATCAATGAACAATTCTGTAACAGTCACTCTGTGAGGGTGGGGAGCGAACGCTTGGCGAACTCGGAGTGCCCGCTTGTGTGCTGTATTGTTCGGGGCCCTGGAGTGACTCAGAGGATAATGTTCCTGTGGGGGCGCCGTGGCTACCCTAGTCCGTGCTCACGTTTTTGTAGGATCTTGCGGCTGAACTGTATCGGGCGCATCAGTTCTGATCATCGGAATTCTGGGGTGTGATGGTGAGGCCTCCTTCCATCACCATTGCTCATTGTGAGTCCGTTAGCGATGAGGTGTCCTCTGTCTGAACTCGACCTCCAACTTGGATGATGAAAGAGGGCAGGATGTTGCATGTCTTTCAGCATTTCTAACCGTTTGAGCCCATTTTACTTTCAGCTTGGTGGGTCCCTGTCATTGTTTTCTGTTCCGCTGTCCATGGCGACTTTGTAACTGTCTGCTGGAGGCCAGGCCGTTCTGTTCTATCCAATCCTATGCAGTCTCCGGGTGTAGGAGAGTAGGGTCTGCTATCCTATGGTCACCCAATTTTTGCTTTTTGCTTCACTGGTTTTCGACTTAATGTGGCTATGGGTCTGCTAAACAGACCCACACCCTGCTGTTCTCTCTCTAAATTCACAGACATGTACTATAGGTACATCACCAATTTGGTACTGGACACCTTGTCAGCCCCTGTACCATGCACTATAGGTGCCCAGGGCATAGGTGCATCCAAGGCCTACCAGGGGCTGCAGCATATCTTTTGCCACCCCTGGCTGGTACTTAAATCGACACAACTGGTTGTTCACACAGCTGAGGCAAGGTGGTGTACTCACCCCTTGCTTAGATATAGTATACCTTTGTCTAAACCTATATATGGACACATATACACCTATAAGTCACTCCTATGGCAGGCCTTTACAATCCTGGAGGCAGAGTGCTTGGTTTTATGTGAGATGGTGCTTTAGCATGAGCTGAGCCTGTCTGCAGTGTTCGGAACCATTTCCTTACTGCTGTTCCAGTGATACTGCCATACCATATACTCTTAAGTGCATTATAATCCTCGCGGTTAATGCTAACTATGGTTTGGCTTTATCAAAACATGTCGTGTTTGGTGTCATACACTTTGGAATACTACCCCCTTGCCAGTTCTGGCGACGGGGGTAGCATTCCACCCTTCTAGAGGGAGAAGACATGTTACTTTACTTAAAACACGGTTAATCCTAACCAGAGCCTCAGCATCACAAAATGGATGCTGCTGCCCCAACACAAGTCTGACCTCCTGCTGCTGACCGAAACTTGGCAGGGGAGGCCTGGACAAAGGGTTTCCTGTCACAGGGAGGTGCTACACCACCCCAGACAGGAGATAGTGTATTGGAGCAGGGAGGGTTGAAAGAAACTAGACACTGCCTGGGGCACACAAGGTGTCCCATGCAAAATCCAGTCAAACCGGTTCTGGGGCACTCCAGCCCCAGCTCTGGTGCGAAACTGGACAAAGGGAAAGGGGTGTAACCACCCCCTTCCTGGGTCCCACCCATAGGAGGGACCTAGCAGGTAATCCAGCCCCTTGATTTGGAATAAAGGTAGGAGCTGTGCAGATGCACATCAGATTATCCTGACTGAAACTTATGAAACGAAACTCTGGACCCTTCGACATCCCACTCGACGTGGAAGACTGAAGAATCTCCCTTGTGGTCAAGGAGTGACCACCCTGTGCAAACAGGCACCATCCAGCACCTCGACGTTTGCTTTGTTGCAGTTCCCGCCGGAACTCGAGCGACAGAGATCGACAAGACCCAGCGTGGCTGCTTTCTAACAGCCCGATCCACTGTCCCTGCAGAGCTGAGACCCATGGAGGTGACCTGAAGCGTGGGGCCGGCCATCTTGAAAAAAATACGAAGCACTGACCGTGCAGCATCCGAGGCTCCCTCGAAGCTGTGCATTGGAGTTTGAGAAGCTCCAGCCCCGAGCAGCTTTTGCACCGAGTCTCACCCCTCCACACTCATCGAGTGCTGCGTGGGGCCCTTTTGCATTTTTCTGCTTGACACGTTGGTCCGGTCGCTTGCCCGTTGGCTAGTGGCCCCAGTACCGACGAACCTTTGAATTTGCTCTGCTAGTCTGATTGCTTCAGACTGGCCCTCGCTCCCCTGAAAAGGAGCACACGCTCAGACCTTGCTGGTCCTAGTAAGAAGCGATCTTTGAATCCTGCGTGGGTTGCATTTGCCAAGGCCTGTTGACTCCGATCCGGAAGCCGACACTGCCGACAGCAAGAGCTTTTGTGAGACAACTCGTGATTCACTCCAGGACATCCTCGGTGCCCCAGAGACCACGTGGCAGCGGAGACAAGCTTCACAACAAGCACCTGATTGCGCCCGACATTGCCTGGTTCCTTCCTGGTCACTGGCTAGTGACCCAGACTCTGTCCCCTCTGCTTTCAGGTACTCTACATCTTCGATCCACCCTTGGATCACACCGGACACTTCTCTTCTGGACGCCTGCAGCATCTACATCTCCAGGCACCATAGATCTACGAAACCCGACACATCTTTGCACCTGTGCACCCGCTTCCTGTGGGTGAGGTAACTCTTGAACGCCGATGCTCCTGTAGTGGTTTACACCTCTAGTGTCTAAGTCTAAAGTTTTGTCCTTCTAGTCCAGTCGGAAGACTCTTAAAACTGTAACTCGATAACTTTTACGCACCATTGACTTTGCATTGGTGCATGCGTGTGCTTTTAGCGCTGCACCCGAATCCCGCGGGCTACTCCCTTCCTAACTGCTGTTAGTCCAGTGTAGTCCCAGCGATTCCCAAGGCCCTAGGCCTTACCCCTGATCGATTAGTGATACTTATACCACTTTTTTGATATATGGTTTGAGTGGCAACCGGCCTCATCCATAACTGTGCAACTTGTATATGTTATATTGTGCTTTTGTTTAAACGCTTGTGCTTCATTGCTCATAAAGAGTATTGGGGATTATTCTGAGAATAAATACATATATTTTTATAATATATAACTTGTGTGGTGTCCTTTCATTTGAGATTACAGGATTGCATATGGTAAAACAGCTGGCTTCACATGTCCTCTTGAGTTAAGCCTTTAGGCTGCTTAGTCCATGCTACCTCTAGGATAGCTTGTCTTTAAGGTTGACTTACAACCACCACCATAAGGGATTGTTTGGACTGATATGAGGTGCCCCCAGAATTGGAGACATCACACATCAGGCCAACTTCTCACATTGGTGAGCAGCGGTACGGATTTGAGCTTGCTGTTGTTTTACCTTTGCAATCTTTTATCAAATTGAAAGATCACATTAAGTACCATAGGTACATATAAACAAAGCTTAGCATATTTAAGTTCTACTGAACTTAGTAGTTGTAGGTAGAAGGGCTTAGCACACCCTGACTACAATTCACTAGCAAGGTACAGTAGGAAAACACTTAGTGTAGGTAAGTGCGTCACTTATACCTCACTAGAGTCATGTCTGGCACAGGTGAAGCTCAGAGCTCTCTACCTGTGGTGGTTGACTCTCCACAGGCAACCTCAGACTATGACAAATTCAGTCATAGAGACTTGAGTGCCTTGTGCACTGCAAGGAGGCTGAAAAAGGGTCACAACCCTACCATTCCTATCCTGATAGCCATCCTGGAGAAGGATGATCTTGAGAAAGGCAGAATTGTCCCCTCAGGGTCAAGAGAAGGAGTGAACCCCCCAGAGACTGAGAACACCTCCCCAGAAGTAGAAAATGAGGAGGCAGACCCTGAATCAGAAGGTGAAGAGTCAGATCAGGATCAGAGGGGAAACCAGGTACCGGTTGCAAGGCTTAGCCAAGCCAACTTGGTCCTACATGGAAATGGAGAAGGGCACTTCTCCAGACCCAATAGCAGAATTCTCCCAGGCAATAGGAGAGAGAGAACTTCTTCCAGGGATTCTCAAATTTCTAGTGCCTCAAGAGAATCTCAGAGAGGAATGACTTCCCCTCAGAGGAAAGAGCATAAGGCCAGGATGAGAGCTGTTAAACTCCAAATAGAGAGGGATGGAGTAGCCCTGGCCCAAGCTAGACTTGCTTTGGCAAGAGAACAGAGATTGAGTGGGGAGACTCCCACTAGTGACAGCATTATCCCTAAGGATAAAGACAAGTACTATGAACATAGAAACCTGAGTAAGATTGTGCCCCCCTACAGAGATGGGGATGATATCCACAAATGGATAACTGCTCTGGAGAGGGCCTGCATTATTATTAAGGGACTTACTAAAGTGCACTGTGGCCAAGCGGCTTCCTGGCGCTGAGAGCTAGTACCTGACTCTACAAAGCATCCAAGGGGGCTAACAAGGGAAGGCCTGGGAGAAAAGAAAGGTTTTCAGGGCTTTACGAAAAGGGAGGTAAGTGGGAATAGAGCGAATAGAGAGAGGAAGACTGTTCCAGTATTGGGGGGCAAGAACCGAAAAGTGGGTACCCCCTGTTCGGGATTTACGGAAGCGGGGTACTTGGAGAAGACAGAGAGATGAAGAGCGAAGGGTGCGAACCGGGGTGTAGGGAGTAATTCAAGAAGTAATGAAGAGAGGGGCAGAGTGGGTATAAGCCCGGAAGGCTAGACAGGCCAATTTAAAAAAAGATCTAAATTGTACAGGGAGCCAATGAAGGGACTTGAGTATAGACGTGATGTGGGAGGATTTGGGAAGGTGAAAAATGAGACGGGCTGCCTGATTTTGAATGGCCTGTAACCGTTGAGTTTCGAAGGCCGGTATGCCCACGTAAAGGCCATTCCCATAGTCAAGGCGGGAGGTGATAAGGGCCATGACTATGGATTTGAGGGCGTCCGTGGAGAAATACCGGGATATTTTTCGAATGAGTCGGAGGGATAGGAAACAGGATGAGACAACGGAGCTAACTTGGGCATGCATGGTAAGGTCATTGCTGACCTTGATGCCCAAGGTGCGAACAGAGGAAACCGGTAGGGGGGGGAGCCAAAGGAAGGGGGCCAATGAATCGGGGACCAAGGATTGGAGGGACCACCCGTGAGGACAAGCTCCGTCTTATCCGGGTTAAGCTTAAGATGGTTAATGCTCATCCACTCCGAGATAAAGACTAAGGTGGAGCTAAGAAAGAGAGGGGAATCAGAAGAGGTGGAGAGATCAAAGACGAGCTGGAGGTCATCCGCGTAATTGTACACGGAGACCCCCTGCTCGCGGAGAGAAAGAATAAGAGGATAGATATAGAGATTGAATGAAGGGGGGAGAGAGAAAAGCCTTGAGGGACCCCACACACAACTGGGCGGGGGGGGGCGGAGAAGCCTGAAAGGTGGACGGCTTGCGACCTGCCTTGAAGGAAGGACGCTAGCCAGGAGAGTGCTGCTCCCCTAATGCCGGCTGCGCTGACACGGTCGAGAAGAATGGCATGGTTGACCGTGTCAAACGCAGCCGACAAGTCGAGAAGCACCAAGGCTTGGGGAAGGTTAGAGTCCGCTTTCCCCTTAAGTTCGTCCAGAACAGCAGTGATCACAGTCTCCGTAGAGTGGCCTGGACTAAAGCCCGCCTGATGGGGTGCCAAAAGGCAATTTTCCTCGATGTACGAGGATAGGCAAGATGTTACGTAGCTTTCCAAAATCTTCCCCAAGTAAGGAAGGAGAGAGATAGGCCGGAAATTGGTGTGAAGAGAAGGATCCAGGCCTGGTTTTTTAATAATAGGGAGAACCATAGCGGTTTTAAAAGAAACAGGGACAGAACCGAGAGCCAACGAAGTATTGAGCAAAGTAAGGGGGGGGGGCAGGACAGCTAGTAAAAAGAGATTTTAGGATCCGAGCCAGAGCACAGTCGGCCGGGGAGCCGGACTTGACTTTAGAAAGCAAGTGAAGGAATCTGTCAATAGAAATAGAGGGAAAATGATCCAGAGAGGAAGACGGCAGAGGGAGGGGGGAGTGACGCGGGGTTGAGAAACTACGGGGATGTTAGCTTTGATGTTGGCAATCTTGTCGATAAAATAGTCATTAAGTGCAAGACAGAGGGATTGAGTGGGAACGGAGCTAGCGCTCGTGCGATCAGAGGTGGCAAGTTGCTGAACAAGGGAAAAAATTTCACGTGATTTGTTTACAGAGAGAGCAATTTTCTCTGTAAAATAATTTGTTTTAGCCAACAGGATTGCCTTCTTATAACTGTTGAGCAGAAGCTTGTATTTAGCACGAAGCAGAGGGCAATAATTTCGTCTCCAGTAGCGTTCCGAGCGCCTGAGATTGAGTTTAAGGTCTTTGAGCTCACTCGTAAACCATCTATGTGCGTCATGAGGGTGGACGGTTTTGACTTTCTTAAGAGGAGCGACCTGATCACATGAAGAAGAGAGCCAAATACTGATGGCATTAGCTTGAGATTCGAGGGAGAGATTCGTCAAGTCAGGCGCTGAGGAGGTCAGGGAAGACGAAAGAAGAGTGAGGCCCGTCCGGTTCCAGCTACGGGCTAACATGTTCTTGGGTAGGGGGGGTCTAGCGGAAGAAGCAGAAAGAATACTAAAGGAAATGGTAAAATGATACGACCAAATACACGGAGAAATAGATGGAGGGGAAATTTCGCGGCGCAATGACCAGATTTGGTCCAAAGTGTGGCCCTTGACATGGGTGGGGGCTGCGATGTGAGGCACGAAATTTAAGGGCTGAAGAGTGGCAGAAAAATCTTTAGATGCGGAATTTTCTTTAGGGTCATCAGGCCAGTAATTAAAATCTCCGAGTAGGATGACAGACGAATTATTGACCGCCAGGGTGGCCAAAAGGTCCTGCAAAGAGGCTACAAACTGAGGCATAGGTAGGGGAGGGCGATACATAAGAACAAAAGTAAGAGGATTCGTGAGGTGGAGGGACCGGGCCACAAGATAATCCACATTGGGTATGGGTGGGTGGTCGAGAAGCTGGAATTTTTGGGTGGAACGAAGAATCATTGCCACACCACCTCCGGCCTTTCCGGCCGGGCGGTCCACTCGAAGAGCATAATAAGTGTCGGGAAGAATAGCCAGGAGATCCGGAAGCGAATCTGTAGAGAACCAAGTTTCGGTGAGGAATAAGTAGTCAGGAGAGTCCGAGCTAAAGAGATTAAAAAGCTCGATTTGATGCTTGACTGCCGAACGAGTGTTGAGCAGGCAGGCTGAGGCGGCAAAGGGGAAGGATGGGGATGAAGATGCTACTGGATGAGCGGCAGGAGAAGAGGAGAGACTGTGTGAAGAGGGGGGGACCAGGGAGGGTGGGGCACGAAAACACCAAAAGTGTCGAGACACTGCACTAGTGGAGGGGAAAGCGGGCTGGGAACCATAAGTGCAGAAAGTTGAGCGGATGAGTAAACCAATGGACAGGCAGGGTCTGCGCGTACGGGGGAGACACATGATTTGAAGTGACGTTCAGAGCGGCGTGGCCTGACGGAGGTGGGCGTGGCTAAGAGGCAGCTCGCTGGTGGCGGCGAGCGAGGGAAGCCTGACCCGCTGCAGCGTCAACCTCGGCTGCGTGGGGGGCCACGAGGCAGGAGACAGGTCCCTGAAGAGGACAGAGGTAAGTTTTAAAAAATGAAGGCAAAATAAGGGCAAAAGGTTTAAAACACAGGGCTTCGATGGGCTAGGCTCCCGCGGAAGGCAGGGGAGAATCAGGTGTGTTGAGCTAGTAGTCAGCTCCTCCCTATAAGGAAAAAGTGGGCGTGGCCTGGTGGAGGTGGGCGTGGCTAAGAGGCGGCTCACTGGTGGCGGCGAGCGAGGGAAGCCTGACCGGCTGCAGCGTCAACCTCGGCTGCGCGGGGTGCCACGAGGCAGAAGACAGGTCCCTGAAGAGGACAGAGGTAAGTTTTAAAAAATGAAGGCAAAATAAGGGCAAAAGGTTTAAAACACAGGGCTTCGCTGGGCTAGGCTCCCGCGGAAGGCAGGGGAGAATCAGGTGTGTTGAGCTAGTAGTCAGCTCCTCCCTATAAGGAAAAAGTGGGCATGGCCTGGCGGAGGTGGGCGTGGCTAAGAGGCGGCTCGCTGGTGGCGGCGAGCGAGGGAAGCCTGACCCGCTGCAGCGTCAACCTCGGCTGCGCGGGGGGCCACAAGGCAGGAGACAGGTCCCTGAAGAGGACAGAGGTAAGTTTTAAAAAATGAAGGCAAAATAAGGGCAAAAGGTTTAAAACACAGGGCTTCGCTGGGCTAGGCTCCCGCGGAAGGCAGGGGAGAATCAGGTGTGTTGAGCTAGTAGTCAGCTCCTCCCTATAAGGAAAAAGTGGGCGTGGCCTGGCAGAGGTGGGCATGGCTAAGAGGCGGCTCGCTGGTGACGGCGAGCGAGGGAAGCCTGACCCGCTGCAGCGTCAACCTCGGCTGCGCGGGGGGCCACGAGGCAGAAGACAGGTCCCTGAAGAGGACAGAGGTAAGTTTTAAAAAATGAAGGCAAAATAAGGGCAAAAGGTTTAAAACACAGGGCTTCGCTGGGCTAGGCTCCCGCGGAAGGCAGGGGAGAATCAGGTGTGTTGAGCTAGTAGTCAGCTCCTCCCTATAAGGAAAAAGTGGGCGTGGCCTGGCGGAGGTGGGCGTGGCTAAGAGGCGGCTCGCTGGTGGCGGCGAGCGAGGGAAGCCTGACCCGCTGCAGCGTCAACCTCGGCTGCGCGGGGGGCCACGAGGCAGGAGACAGGTCCCTGAAGAGGACAGAGATAAGTTTTAAAAAATGAAGGCAAAATAAGGGCAAAAGGTTTAAAACACAGGGCTTCGCTGGGCTAGGCTCCCGCGGAAGGCAGGGGAGAATCAGGTGTGTTGAGCTAGTAGTCAGCTCCTCCCTATGCATGGTACAGCAGGTCCCTCAAGATCAGTGGGCAGCAATCTTGTGGCTCTCCTTTTCTGAGAAAGGGAGAGATAAGCTCCTCACTGTTAGACCCGAGGATGCTAAAAACGACTCTGTCTTGAAGAGTGCTCTTATTGAAGGGTTTGGCCTAACCACTGAGCAATACAGGCTGTTGTTCAGTGACACCCAAAAAGCACAGGCTCAGGACTGGACTGATTTTGTTGATTGTGCTACTAAGGCTCTGGAGGGTTGGTTGCAGGGAAGTAAAGTCTCAGACTATACAGGATTGTACAATCTTATAATGAGAGAGCAGATCCTTAATAACTGTCAGAACCAGCAATTGCATCAACACCTTATTGACTCAGATCTGACCTCTCCCCAAGAATTGGGTAAGAAGGCAGACAAATGAGTCAGAACAAGGATTAAGCAGAAACCCCAGAACCAAGGAGGTGATCAGAAGAAAGCAGACCAGAAGGGTGGAGATAAGAAAGAAAAAGACCAGAAGTCTTCTACAGGCCCCCAAAATAATTCTAATAAGGAGGGTGGTTCCCAAAATGGAAACAAGAAAAAGAAGAATGATGGCCCAAAGAAACCTTGGTGCAATACTTGTAAGTCCACTTCTCATAGTGAATGCACTAAGAGAAACCCAGTTCCTACCACTGCAGCCCCTAAGGCACTTGCACCCCTAGTACAGTTAGTAGTGGTAGTGCACAACCCAAGGGGATAGTAGGGTTAACCCTGGGATCTGAGATGGAGTCTGGCTTAGTCAGAATCCCTACTCAGGCTATTCTGATCTGTGATGGGGACATAGCTATGTCCTCTACTATAAGTCCTAATACTTTGGGCAAGTACAGGCAGACGCCTTTAATTAATGAGAAACTGGCTCCGGCCTACAGGGACACTTGTGCCAGTGTCACTATGGTGACACCTAACTTTGTGGACCCTGAACAGATGATACTAGGTGATAACTACCTAGTGACCAATTCTAGCAATGCCACTACTACACATAGTGTGGCTGTTGTTAACTTCTCCTGGGGAGGGGTAACTGGCCTCAAGAAAGTTGTTGTTAGTGCATACCTCCCAGTTGACTGTCTTTTAGGCAATGATCTTGAGGAATCCTTATGGTCAGAAGTGGAGCACAGGACTCATGCAGAAATGCTAGGGATTTCAGCACATGTCCTAGCTGTGACCAGGTCCCAGGCTAAGAAGAGCCTACCTGAACCTGTGGTGGATCTTGAAACTATAGACCAACCACAACCCAAGAGAAAAAGCAAGAGGGTCAAGGCAGTGCCTTCCCACTTGCCCCAGGTTGAGGATCAGACCTCACAGGAGGCTGATTCTGAGATCCAAGAGGAGACTGTCCCAGAAGAGCTTGAACCTGATCAGGTTGAGTTTCTTGGGGCAGGGGGACCCTCAAGGGCAGATCTGGGGCAGGCTCAATTAACTTGCCCTTCTCTTGAACCCCTCAGACAGCAAGCTGCTGCTGAGGCTGCTGGGAATGCTCAAGGTACCCATAGAGTGTATTGGGATGATGGGCTCCTTTATTCAGAGGCTAGAGACCCCAAGCCTGGTGCAACCAGGAGGTTGGTTATACCTCTGCAATTTAGGGGCTTCCTTCTAACCTTGGCCCATGATATTCCCCTTGCAGGACACTTAGGCCAGAACAAGACTTGGGACAGGCTTGTCCCTCACTTTCCCTGACCTCACATGTCAGAAGATACCAAGGAGTTTTGTCGCTCCTGTGTCACCTGCCAAGCCAGTGGCAAATCAGGTGGCACCACAAAGGCCCCCCCTTATACCTCTACCTGTGGTGGGGGTGCCCTTTGAGAGCATTGAGATTGACATTGTTGGACCAATGGATCCCCAAACAGCATCTGGGCACAGATTTATCCTGGTGGTAGCGGATCATGCCACCAGGTCCCCAGAGGCAATTCCCCTTAGGACCACAACAGCTCCTGTTGTGGCAAGGGCCTTACTTGGAGTTTTCTCCAGAGTGGGCTTTCCAAAGGAGATACTTTCAGACAGAGGTACCAACTTCATGTCCGGATACTTAAAAGCAATGTGGAAAGAGTGTGGAGTGAACTATAAGTTCACCACACCCTATCATCCTCAGTGCAATGGGCTTGTGGAGAGATTCAACAAGACCCTAAAGGGAATGATAAAAGGATTACCTGAAAAGCTCAGGCGTAGATGGGATATCCGTTTACCCTGCTTACTCTTTGCTTACAGAGAGGTCCCACAGAAGGGGGTTGGCTACAGCCCTTTTGAACTTTTGTATGGCCACCCTGTGAGGGGTCCACTGTGTCTTGTGAAGGAAGGATAGGAGTTACCTCTCAAAAAGCCTAAACTTGATATTGTGGACTATGTACTTGGTCTCCGCTCCAGGATGGCTGAATACATGGAGAGAGCATCCAAAAACCTGGAGGCCAGCCAAGAATTACAGAAAGCTTGGCATGACCAAAAGGCTGTTCTGACTGAGTACCAGCCAGGGCAGAAGGTGTGGGTGTTGGAGCCAGTGGCCCCAGCAGCCCTCCAAGACAAATGGTCTGGACCCCACACCATAATTTAAAAGAAGGGAGAGGTCACCTACTTGGTGGACCTTGGCACCCCTAGGAGCCCCCACAGGGTGCTCCATGTGAACAGATTGATAGCATTTGTGTACAGGGAAGACATGGGTTTACTCATGGCCACAGATGGGGAACAGGAGGAAGAGAGTGACCCTCTCCCAGATCTACTTTCCCAAAACCCTGATGATGGCTCAGTAGAAGGGTGTAGCCTTGGCAGGCAGCCTCATTGACCAACAACAGATGGACTGCAGACAGGTGTTGCAAGCCCATATACACATGTTTTCTCTCACACCCAGTCAAAGTAACTGGTGTACCCATGTGGTGGACACTGGTGACAGTCTGCCTGTCAAGAATAAAATCTACAGGCAACCTGACCATGTCAGGGATTGTATAAAGGCTGAGGTGCAGAAAATGTTAGAACTTGGAGTGATTGAGCCATCAGAGAGCCCCTGGGCCAGCCCAGTAGTCCTTGTGCCAAAACCTCATACCAAAGATGGAAACAGAGAAATGAGATTTTGTGTGGACTATAGAGGTCTCAATGCTGTCACTAGGACAGATGCTCATCCCATTCCAAGAGCAGATGAGCTCATTGATAAGTTGGCTTCTGCCAAATATCTGAGTACATTTGACTTGACAGCTGGCTATTGGCAAATCAGGTTAGCTGAGGAGTCTAAAGCCAAAACAGCATTTTCTACCCCCAGTGGCCATTATCAGTTTGTGGTGATGCCCTTTGGTTTGAAGAATGCACCTGCCACCTTCCAAAGGTTGGTGAATCAAGTCCTTGCTGGGTTAGATGACTTTTGTGCAGCATATCTAGATGACATTGCTGTCTTTAGCTCTACCTGGGAGGATCACCTGATCCACCTGAAGAAGGTTCTGGAGGCCCTGCAAAAGGCAGGCCTGGCTATCAAGGCTACCAAGTGCCAGATAGGGCAGAGCAAGGTTGTGTACTTGGGCCACCTAGTAGGTGGAGGCCAAGTTCAACCATTGGAGAGCAAGATCCAGGCAATACAGGGCTGGGCTCCTCCAACTACCCAGACACAAGTCAGAGCCTTCTTGGGCCTGACTGGGTATTACAGGAAATTTGTAAAGAACTATGGGTCCATTGTGACACCATTGAATGATCTGACATCCAAGAAGATGCCCAAAAAGTTTCAGTGGACAGTTAGCTGTCAAAGGGCATTTGATGACCTGAAGAAGGCCATGTGCTCTGCATCCAATCCTTAAGAGTCCTGACTACTCCAAACAGTTCATTGTTCAAACAGATGCTTCTGAGTTGGGGGTGGGAGCTGTGCTTTCACAACTTAATGTAGATGGTCAAGACCAGCCCATTGCTTTCATTAGCAGAAGGCTGACCCCCAGAGAGAAACGTTGGTCGGCCATTGAGAGGGAGGCCTTTGCTGTGGTTTGGGCCCTGAAGAAGTTGAGGCCATACTTGTTTGGTACTCACTTCCTAATTCAGACAGACCATAAACCCCTCTTGTGGCTCAATCAGATGAAGGGTGAAAACCCCAAACTACTCAGGTGGTCCATTTCCCTACAGGGGATGGACTTTACAGTGGAGACCGGCCCAGGGACTGACCATGGTAATGCAGATGGTCTCTCCAGGTACTTCCACTTAGAACATGAAGACTTATCTGGTCAAGGTTAAGTTTATTGTCCCTGCGTTTGGGGGTTGGGGGGTTGTGTAGGAGAGTAGGGTCTGCTATCCTATGGTCACCCCAATTTTTGATTTTTGCTTCACTGGTTTTCGACTTAATGTGGCTGTGGGCCTGCTAATCAGACCCACAGCCTGCTGGTCTCTCTTTAAATTCACAGACATGTACTATAGGTACATCACCAATTTGGTACTGGACACCTTGTCAGCCCCTGTACCATGCACTATAGGTGCCCAGGGCATAGGTGCATCCAGGGCCTACTAGGGGCTGCAGCATATCTTTTGCCACCTCTGGCTGGTACTTAAATCGACACAACTGGCTGTTCACACAGCTGGGGCAAGGTGGTGTACTCACCCCTTGCTTAGATCTAGTATACCTATGTCTAAACCTATATCTGGACACATATACAGCTATAAGTCACTCCTATGGCAGGCCTTTACAATCCTGGAGGCAGAGTGCTTGGTTTTATGTGAGATGGTGCTCTAGCATGAGCTGAGCCTGTCTGCAGTGTTCGGAACCATTTCCTTACTGCTATTCCAGTGATACTGCCATACCATATACTCTTAAGTGCATTATAATCCTCGCGGTTACTGCTAACTATGGTTTGGCTTTATCAAAACATGTCGTGTTTGGTGTCATACACTTTGGAATACTACCCCCTCGCCAGTTCTGGCGACGGGGGTAGCATTCCACCCTTCTAGAGGGAGAAGACATGTTACTTTACTTAAAACGTGGTTAATACTAACCAGAGCCTCAGCATCACAAAATGGATGCTGCTGCCCCGACACAAGTCTGACCTCCTGCTGCTGACCGAAACTTGGCAGGGGAAGCCTAGACAAAGGGTTTCCTGTCACAGGGCGGTGCTACACCACCCCAGACAGGAGATAG
The DNA here is from genome assembly GCF_964261635.1 of Lissotriton helveticus. Lineage (NCBI taxonomy): Eukaryota > Metazoa > Chordata > Amphibia > Caudata > Salamandridae > Lissotriton > Lissotriton helveticus. The sequence continues at coordinate 391,383,710 of NC_136069.1, forward strand.
TGTATTGGAGCAGGGAGGGTTGAAAGAAACTAGACACTGCCTGGGGCACACAAGGTGTCCCATGCAAAATCCAGTCAAACCGGTTCTGGGGCACTCCAGCCCGAACTCTGGCGCGAAACTAGACAAAGGGAAAGGGGTGTAACCACCCCCTTCCTGGGTCCCACCCATAGGAGGGACCTAGCAGGTAATCCAGCCCCTTGATTTGGAATAAAGGTAGGAGCTGTGCAGATGCACATCAGATTATCCTGACTGAAACTTATGAAACGAAACTCTGTACCCTTCGACATCCCACTCGACGTGGAAGACTGAAGAATCTCTCTTGTGGTCAAGGAGTGACCACCCTGTGCAAACAGGCACCATCCAGCACCTCGACGTTTGCTTTGTTGCAGTTCCCGCCGGAACTCGAGCGACAGAGATCGACAAGACCCAGCGTGGCTGCTTTCTAACAGCCCGATCCACAGTCCCTGCAGAGCTGAGACCCATGGAGGTGACCTGAAGAGTGGGGCCGGCCATCTTGAAAAAACTACGAAGCACTGACCGTGCAGCATCCGAGGCTCCCTCGAAGCTGTGCATTGGAGTTTGAGAAGCTCCAGCCACGAGCAGCTTTTGCACCGAGTCTCACCCCTCCACACTCATCGAGTGCTGCGTGGGGCCCTTTTGCATTTTTCTGCTTGACACGTTGGTCCGGTCGCTTGCCCGTTGGCTAGTGGCCCCAGTACCGACGAACCTTTGAATTTGCTCTGCTAGTCTGATTGCTCCAGACTGGCCCTCGCTCCCCTGAAATGGAGCACACGCTCAGACCTTGCTGGTCCCAGTAAGAAGCGATCTTTGAATCCTGCGTGGGTTGCATTTGCCAAGGCCTGTTGACTCCGATCCGGAAGCCGACACTGCCGACAGCGAGAGCTTTTGTGAGACAGCTCGTGATTCACTCCAGGACATCCTCGGTGCCCCAGAGACCACGTGGCAGCGGAGACAAGCTTCACAACAAGCACCTGATTGCGCCCGACATTGCCTGGTTCCTTCCTGGTCACTGGCTAGTGACCCAGACTCTGTCCCTTCTGCTTTCAGGTACTCTACATCTTCGATCCACCCTTGGATCACACCGGACACTTCTCTTCTGGACGCCTGCAGCATCTTCATCTCCAGGCACCATAGATCTTCGTGACGAAACCCGACACATCTTTGCACCTGTGCACCCGCTTCCTGTGGGTGAGTTAACTCTTGAACGCCGGTGCTCTTGTAGTGGTTTACACCTCTAGTGTCTAAGTCTAAAGTTTTGTCCTTGTAGTCCAGTCGGTAGACTCTTAAAACTGTAACTCAATAACTTTTACGCACAATTGACTTTGCATTGGTGCATGCGTGTGCTTTTAGCGCTGCACCCGAATCCCGCGGGCTACTCCCGTCCTAACTGATGTTAGTCCAGTGTAGTCCCAGCGATTCCCAAGGCCCTAGGCCTTACCCCTGATCGATTAGTGATACTTATACCACTTTTTTGATATATGGTTTGAGTGGCCACTGGCCTCATCCATAACTGTGCAACTTGTATATGTTATATTGTGCTTTTTTTTAAACGCTTGTGCTTCATTGCTCATAAAGAGTATTCGGGATTATTCTGAGAATAAATACATATATTTTATAATATATAACTTGTGTGGTGTCCTTTCATTTGATAATACAGGATTGCATATGGTAAAACAGCTGGCTTCACATGTCCTCTTGAGTTAAGCCTTTAGGCTGCTTAGTCCATGCTACCTCTAGGATAGCTTGTCTTTAAGGTTGACTTACAACCACCACCATAAGGGATTGTTTGGACTGATATAAGGTGCCCCCAGAATTGGAGACATCATACATCAGGCCAACGTCTCACACCGGGGTGGTGCAGAAAGTAATTTTTCCTTCATTCTGTATCCTTACGATGGCTGGAATTTGGAGAGTTCTGTTCTCCCAGGACTTTGTTGGCGTCAAGGAAGGAAGATATGCGATGTTGTACAGCTAGACTGTGGTCCAGGTATATGTGTACCATGGCATTTTCAATTGAACATGGGCCGCGGCCTCTAAGACCTGCAGAATGTGATCCCTAGCTCGATAGTTGAAGAGGCTTGCCACCACATGCCTTGGCAGGGCTCCCAGGTGAGGGGGACTGCAGGGTACTCTTTGGGCTCAATTCCAAAGAGAAGAATTTGGATTGTTTGTCCTGGCCTTGGTCTGTTCGTCTGACTCGGCCTCAGGTCTGCCAGTGATGACTCTGTATTATCAACTCTTTCTTTGGGGCGCTTATGGTCTTCCTGCTTGAAACCCATCTCAATACAGTAAGTCAATCTTGGGGCCCAAAATGGATTTAATGTTGATTACCACCATAAGTTCATCAAAACGTTGTGAATGATCGGGTGATACGCCTGGTGTTTGGCTTTCAGTTTTGAGGTGGTCCGGTGGTCCGTTTGTGGGGTCAGGTGTGCTCCATGCTTGTGCTTGAGGTCTGTCCACTTTATTCCTGCCCATCTTGGAGAGGTCAGTGTGTATTATAACCACAGTGGCTAATGAATGCCGTGAGAGATGCCCAACCTCTGGGTTTGTCCGTCGCAGTGTGCATGTCTTTTGTTTCTCTCACCCTGTGGAGCTTGACCTGGTCCGTGCTCTGGTCTTGTCAATTCAGGGAAGAGGGGGCAAGTGCCTGTATCCTCCTGTATGTGTGAAGCACTGAGGACCAGCTGGTGAGTTGGTGCCCAAGCAGACACCCTAGGCATAGGCTGTTGGTTTGTTGTAGTGTTTTGCACTTTCAATGGAGTTGGGTACTCATCCCTAGAGTGAGCTAAGAGAATAATGTTGCATTATTTGCAATACGAATTCCCCATGGACGGGGAGGGATGGCTGTTGTTGGAAAGTTTTTGTGTTTACTATTCTCTCCTACTTTGTCTTCCCTTTTTCACTCTATATTTCGGTGGTGATACCCCAGTTAGCGCACAAATGACAGCCTTGTGAGCATGGAGTGCCGCTCCCTTCAGCGGTGAAGCTGTGGTGTTTTAGGTGGGGTGGTTTACACCATCCTTCATGAGGTATGCATGCTAAATTGTAAGGAGTGCCCCCTAGCCGGGTTGGCCCCCTCTACATGCGGTGTCAGTTCTGCTTGGCACAGAAGTAGTGGGGGGATTTCGATGTGATAAATTGCAGGAGGGCGCTGGGTGCGGAGAGGAGCGATGCTGCCCGAAGCCAGGAGCAGATCATGTGGTGCAGAGCACCTGTGACACTACGTACTGGACTGTGGCCTGCTGGCGTTGGCAGATTGCCTCGAGTTCCGGTGGCTCCTCTTCCAGCCGGGATTCTAGTGCGACAGCTCAGTCCTCAGAGAGCCTGCCAAGTCAGGGCTCCGACATTGGTGTCCACACCCCAACATTCGCATATCGTTTCGGTGGCCCATAGCATGAGTCCTCCTGCCGGGCACGACACCATACATGCCAACATTTCAACTTCCATAAGATAGAGAAATATGCGTGGGTGGAAAGACCTGAATAACGTGTAACCTGAAACGGGTCAGACGTAACACAAAATGGATCGCAGGCAGTGGTGGCTGGTGATATTCGAAAGTAGTGGGGTGTAAACTTTCTGCCGGAGTACACCGAGGCTGAACATCTTAAGGAGGGTTCGGTGGGGATTCTCCCCCGAGATTTTTTTTTTTTTAATGGGTAAATGGTGCACTTTCAAGCAAATTTGAGAAGCAAGAAGGTTAATAAAGTAATTGGGAAAGTGCAGGTATTACATTAATAAAGAGATGTCATATAACAGCATGTAGATAGAAATGTTTCTGAAGCTAGGCCCTGCCAGTGCCAGGCACCTCTGAGCAATATACACTCTGTGTGTCAGCAGGGCCTAGCGTCAGAAACATTTCTATTGTTATGTTTTTGAAGCTAGGTCTAGTGCTAGCAATCAATGTGTATGCTTCTCAGAGGTGCATCACACGTGGCAAGGCATGTAGTTTCAGAGTGAGAAGCATTTTCTGCACCAGTCTGCGTTCTCACTCTATAAACACTAACACTCTTTGAAGTGCAGAGTCACTCTGCACTTCAAAGAGTGTTAGTGTTTCAAGTGGGTACGTAAACCGAAGGTAATTCAGAACTGCTTTGATGAAGGCGCACATTTGCTTTGTGTAACTGTCCGTTAATTATTCCAATTGCCTCTGACGGTCAATGATAAAATGTACGTTTGGTTTATGTGTTGTGGGGAGTGGCTCCTTCCCACTCACAATTGCGCACAGTAATCAATGAAATAGATGAGTTTCTTCACGAATTTCCATTTATTTTCTCAAAATTTTTCACAGTGTAGGAGAATCAATACTTCAATAATTATTCAATTCCATGATTATTATCAACATAATCTTTTTGAGTATCACATTTAATTTCCAATGGTCAACAAATAGCGTCCACCCAATGCATTTCGGGTCCACTGAAACGGACCGTTTGTCAGGGGTCTACAAAAAAATGAAACAGGACCAATTAATTCACTGTCCCTCTAATCTATAATACAGTGCTAAAGCTTAACAATGATAATGTAATAGCAACATGGTGGAGATTGACATATAAATGAATAGTTTGGAGGACATTATACATGAAGCCCAATATTACGTAACCTAAATAATGACGGTGGTGGCTCTTATTCGTAACTAGAATGTTACTCCGGTTTCTATGGGTGCTTTACGCGCAGTAATTATCTTTAACGCTAGCAATTGTACTTACGAGGGACCAAGGGGTCTCAGTCTGCGGATACCCAAACTTCTCGTATGGAGGTTAGTTTGCGCGCCAAATATTGGGAGTCTACAAGAATCAAATGTCCGGTCATGTGACCGGCAAGAGAACCAATCGGCTGGGCCGGAGTGCGAGTGACACTAGTCATGTGATGGGGTGTACTAAGGCTTCAAGGAAGTAAAGGGTTCTGTTATTCAAAACAAACTCGGCAATATTTACAAAAACAAAACGATGTCGAATGTAATCTATCACATGAAAACTATTGCATTTTCAAAGGTGCATTATGTACAGAATGAAAACATGACATTATTACCACAGTTTGGTCAAGCCTGGAATAAGTTTTAAGTCAATGCTGAGATGGTTTATATTCTATAAAAAACATGAATGTTCAATACGATCATTAAGCCCGATTGGGTGGGCAGAGTTCAATTTTTTAATCCAAAAATATTCAGATTTTAGTCTCTGTTTAACTGGATCCTGGTCTTGGCGTTGTGTGACTTTCTCTAATACCTTGAAACGTAGTTGAGCGATTTGGTGTTTAGCTTCCATCCAGTGACTTGCTATGGTCGACTTAGTGTTCATTAGTCTTATGTTACTTTTGTGTTCTGTTATACGTGTTTTAACCTTCCTTTCCGTTTGTCCCACATATACTTTGCCACACGGGCATTTAATGACATAAACACAATTGGTGGTGTCACAGGTGCTGTTGTGGTTGAGTTCAATTTGGTGTCCTTTGGTAGGATGGGTAAATTGATTTCCCGTCTTAACATTCCCACAATGTATACAGTTTGGCATTTTTGCATGCCTCGATTGGTTGTGATAATTCTCTTAGGAGTGTTCAAAAGTTCCTTAAGGTATTTTGACCATTGAAAGGCGAATGTAATCTTATCATTATACAAGTCTTTTAAATCAGGTTCTAATTGAATTAATCTCCAATGTTTATTGATAATTTTTTTGATCTTGGATGAGTCTGTGGAATATTTCAGTACACATACTGTTTTGGTTTCTTGTATTTTAGTTTTTTCTTTTAACACGTTGTCACGAGATTGAATAGCCACTTTTTTCAAAGCTGTTTCAAAAATCTCTTACGGATAGCCTCTGGAGCGATATTTGTTTGTTTGTTCTTGTAGGGTAGTTGTCAAATCTATCTCATTGGAGGTGATGCGTTTCATTCTGATGTATTGCGAAGTGGGTAGATGCTTTTTGAGTGATTCAGGGTGGAAGCTTTGGAATAGTAATGATGAATTTTTATCAGTCTTTTTGATGTGCACATTGGTAGTGATGATGTTTTGTTGGATACTGACTTTCACATCAAGAAATGCAATGGACTCCTCTTCTATTGTGTGGGGAAATTTGATGCGATCATTATATGTGTTCAACATTATGATAATATTTTCAAGCTTTTCGCGACTTCCTCTCCATATTATAAATAGGTCATCAATGTACCTCTTGTATATGACAAAGTTTTCCATCCAAATTGGATTTTCCAAGATGTAATCCGTTTCGAACTTGCTCATAAAGATATTGGGGTACGAGGGAGCCCCCCCCGAACCCCATGGATGTACCACTGCTTTGATTGTAAAACTTTCCGTCCCACTCAAAATAGCTGTAGTATAATGCGAATTCCATCAGTTCTAAAATGAACAATTTTTGTGACTCTTCTAGATCGCTGCTTAATAGGCTTCATTCTAGTGCTTCGATCCCTTCATTGTGGGGAATAGAAGTATAAAGAGCTGCAACGTCAATGGTGCATAGTAAATATGACTTATTTCTCTCGAGTTCAATGGTCTTCAACAGATTCAAAAATGAAGTGGTGTCTTTTATGTATGTTTTGCTCCTTTGTACGATAGATTGTAAGAATTTGTCAACAAATTTCCCTATTGGTTCAGAGATCGATCCACACGCCGAGACGATGGGTCTAAATGGAGGATTAGTAGAATTTTTATGTATTTTCGGTATCATCAATAGTTTTGGCCGTCTGGGATATCTCATATCAAAGAATTGTTTTGTTTTTTCATATATCTATTTCATGTCGACTGCGTGTTCAATGATTTTTTGAAGAATGAGTTGATATTCACCTGTGGGATCAGATTCTGGAGGAAATGTACGTTTGGGCCATAGAGACTACGACTCGATTTACAAGGCAAGTTGCGAGTTTCAGAATAATACTATTGTAGTACTACGTCTCAAATAACTAAGTGCTACTAGCCAAAGTCCACACTGTAGATTTTCACCTAAATCTGTAGTATTTCTCGGAGGGCTCCTACCACTAAAAGTAGAACTCAGGCACACGTAGACCTACTCTCCTCCCTCCTATCTCTTCCAGCCTTGGGTTTCCCCTTCAGCCATCAAACACCGCGAAGCCCAGGAGGCAGGAGCTAGTGAGCAGTGAGGCACTTTAGATACCCCGGAACAGGAGCTGGTGAGCAGTGAGGCGTGGTACATACCCCAGGGCAGGAGCTGGTAAGCAGTGAGGGGCTGTAGGTACTCCAGGGTAGGAGCGGGTGAGCAGTGAGGGGCTCTCTGCCCCAATTATTGTGCTCCCTACTGTTGTCACCTCTGCCCCCATTCGTATTTTTCTATCCTGTGCTCCGATATTGGTTCCGCACTGTCTATCCACAGTCTTCTGTCCTTTGTGCTCTGCCTCTCCACCCACGTTCACTTTTACCTCTCACTTTTCTGTGCTCTCTGCCCTATCCTGACTTCATGCAGTACTCTCGTACACACGGCCTCTCGGTCCTATCCTGACTTCTGACTGTACTCTCATGCTCTCTGCCCTATCCTGACTTCTGACTGTACTCTTGTGCTCTCTGCCCTATCCTGACTTCTGACTGTACTCTTGTGCTCTCTGCCCTATCCTGACTTCTTGTAGTACTCTCTTGCTCTCTGCCCTATCCTCACTTCTGACAGTATTCTTGTGCTCACTGCCCTTGTGCTACCTGCCCTTTATCCTTTGTGCGCCCTCTGCTACTTTCCTACTGTCACATTCACCCTTACGCCATCTGTCTCCTTTAATCTCTGCCCTCTGCTCACTGCCTGCTCCTCCCTGTTCTTCTTGTTTATTCTGCCCTCGGACTCTCTTGCATCTTCTCTCTCTGCTCAATAATGCGGTCTCAGACACCCTGCTGCTGCCTATTTAAATTACCGGGAGCCGGGCCTGCCCTCTCTGAGAAGTGAAGTCCGCGTTTTAACTGGCTGTGTACGGTACCTGGCGCCCAAACATCACTTCCTGTTAGTTAACAGAAATTAAGTCAGTGAGGCGCAAGAAGAAGGCGCTGCGACGGGACTCAGACTAGCTGCGCAGAGTCTCACACCAATGTCATAGCCAGGCAGTGCGGCATGAGGCCTTGCCTGTGGCTGCAGCATGATCGGGCCGGCGCGCTGCGTGTGCCTCGGGCAGATTGGCGCTGCAGACTTGTGCACACTGCTGCAGGCTGGCATGATCATGATGTGTGGCGCTCCGTCCGACGAGAGGCTGCAGGCGCAGCACAAACAGCACTCAGAGATCTGGCATCCCCGCCCACTGTGCGCCTCAGCGGCAAGCGCCTGGTGTCCGGGCTCACTGCCCACCGCGCTGTCACCCGTGGCCAGCAGCGAGTAGAGAAGTTGAAGAGCTTAGAAGACAACACAATAAGTACTAGTAGAACTTTACTAGTAACGCTCGTCTGTCTGAGGCAGCCTACCGTGCTCTCTGCCAGTCTGACACTCTGACTCTGTGTGTGTAGTGTGTTATGCCGTATTTAAGTCAGCGGCCGGGCTAACTTGTTTTTGGGGCGGGGGTTTTAGGTAGCATGCTAAAGGGGGTGGCTGGAGGAAGCGCTATGACTCTGTTGATGATGCCGTGGACCAACCAGGTGAAGGGCTGCAGTGCAGGCAGAGAGGCAGCGCAGGCAGGGCAGTCCCAGAGAAACGCTCTCTTTCTTCCACTCCCAGTATCGCTTTAACCTCCTGAGCACCTGCACCACTACCTCCCCTAAACGCAAAAGCCAAACTTTCCTTAACTCCTCCCCTGTCATTAAAGAGCCCCCTCTCTGTTCTCCTTTCCTACGGCGCCTCCCAGCTAAACCTTTACGCTGACCCTCCCATCCGTTTTAACCTTCCTCTCCACGCCCACCCACATGCCTCTCTGATCCTCCTCGCTCCGGCCACTCTCACTCCTCTCCGCGACTCTCCCGATCTTTTAAAACTAACTTTTTTCGCCTTCTGTCCATCCGCCCCCACCTGATCCCTCCTCATTCCCTACAAACATTATTTCTCTTTCTCCTCCAGACCTCACAATCCTTGTCCTGCCCATCGCCTGTGTGCTGCTGCTCTGACAATATTGGAGATGTGTGAGACTGCCAGGGTTTTTGGGACCCTATGTGCACATATAGAAGTGGAACTACATGCCCCAAAATGCATTTTTGATATTGGCTGAAAAGGCGGTATTAGCAGAAGGTGTTGCACATTACATCAAGACACACAGCAGATGTTGCTACCTTCTTTGAGTAGCTGAGTATATTTCGATGTGTTTTGATTTCTTAACACAGCACGCAGGGTTATAAAAAGTCAATGGAAACAAAAGGTGTGCCTTTTCTGACTGTTTCTTATCAGCAGATCTCCTTCCTTTGATGAAAAAAACTGTTTAATTTGCAACGTGAAAGGAGCTTGTAGCTTTGCATTTGCTTGTGGTGCTCCCCTGCAGCATCAGTCTTGTCGTGCGTCTGTAATTATTCACAGCTAGCCAAGGAGCCAATCAGTGACAAAAAGCAGGCACGCAGAAGCATAGCTTCAGTTAAAGCAGGGGGTGCAGTGGCACCGAAGCCCAAAAGCCTGAATGGCAATTCAACCCTGATCATCAGTGTACTCTATTATTCAAACAGCAGCCAGGGTTCTCATTTCACTCCTTGCAATAGGGCCTATGGCACACTAGTTACAATACTGCTGGCAAGGACATGCTAGTGGATGGATGAGGAGGAAGGGTTGTTAAAGCTCCTTACATAATACCTCTGAGTGCACAGATAATACTGGCTCTGATATTCAACTGGTAAAATCGGACTACCCTTAAAGGTTTACAGCTGGCCTGGCAATGTGCCTCGTTTTTTATTACAGTTGCAGGAGCAGCGCATTAACTGGTGTGGACAAAGTGTGGGAATCTAAAAGAAAAGTAACTTTGTAATTAAGGGTGTGGCTAAAATACATAAACACATTTCTGTGATTTCCGTAGTGTACCACACTGACTGTTGTTTCGTTGCCTCTCTGACGTTTCAGTTATTGCATTGAGGTATATGAACCCACAATTAAAATACATCGATATCAAGCCAGGACTAATGGCTTTGTCAGTGGCTGTTAGCTGTTTAAAACAAATTAATAACAACAATGTATTTGTTGTAAATATATTGAATATGTTCTAATTCTGAAATTGTGAGACTGTGAATTAAACTTTTTTGGGCCTGTCGAAGAGGGAGTGGATCTCAATTGCTACTTTTCACATTGTTAGACATGTACATCCCTTTTCTCTCCAACTCTCCTCCATCTACATATTTTACACCTCATCTCTTACCTCTTCAGCACCTTTTTTTCACTCTCCCATGAATGCACTCACACCTCCTTCACTTCCCTACCCCCAAACACACAAGGCATCCCAATCGCCTGTAAGCACTGCATTTTCTTTCTTTTCGCCTTGTTGTAAAAGTGCTTTTGGGCTCTTTAAATTATTTTCTTTTTATTTACCACTCCAAGATTGACGTTTGCCATCCTGGATTGGTAAATAAACTTAATGTAATGGGAGCCGCATGAAGCCAAAAGCACGGTGACACATGCATTCATTCTAATGTTCGCCAGTTGTCATTGCACTTTTTTGTTCTTTTTTTCCCCCAACACTGCAGCATCTGCAGAAGGCATTTCTTTTTCTGATGCTAAATAGCACTGTCGGAAAACAATAGCAAAGACAATATACTAACAAGAGTTTGAGTTATTGGGATTGTAAATGACAATGTCTTTTATTTGTGTGTTTTGAAAACCTACAAAAGGTGTGTAAACACGCACTTTGTACTTATAGTCCTTGCTTAGGAGAAGCAAGGCTGGCAGTAAAAGAGGCACAGTTACTGCCAGTCTTGCTTCTTGTAAGCAAGGACTATAGGTACAAAGTGCGTGTTTATGCACCACTGGCAGGTTTTCGGACACATAAACAAAAGGCATTATCATTTACAATGCCAATAGCTCAAACTCTCGCTAATGCGAGACGTATTGCAGTGCAAATGCTTGTTTAGCAGGCCGCGGCAGAGCTGTTCAATACACGCCTGCTCCAGCCGCCATCTTGGCCACGCCCCATTTATTTGGTCACTTAACATGGTCTTTGCTCCTCTGTGCTGCGCCCGTTCACTGAATACATACGACCAGTATGGCAGAAGAAAGATAAAGGTGATAGCCAAACAAAGTATAAATTGTACTAAAAAGTAACTTGGCCATCCGCAAAAGGGGCAGTTTATTACTTCGCAACAGTGTTCTCAGGTCTCCTTCTGTGTTGTCACTATCCAGATTTCTGCTGAATAGCTGTTCCCTCCATATTTGTGTTTCTAGATGGTAAACACGTGGTAGCTTTATGTATTATCTTTCGAAATACGTGAAGAAGATCTAAATTGGGAAGATACTCAGTCTCTGCTTTCTGAACGCTATTAATTTCACAATTTGTGAAAGAGCACTTTTGGCCAAATCGTCGTGTGCAGATCAAAACAGGACCTCACATATGCTAAATGGCAGTGGATCGTAGAGATCATGTGAAAAATATTAGTGAGCTGCTTCTATATTACAAAAATAAAAACACACATCACTATCCCTGAATATTAGATGGAAACACATTTAAAATTTGGACCAGTCCGCCTGTCTAGTGTCAATCACCTTGTAAAAGAGGTTATGAGAAAGCTGAAATTGGATCATAAATTTAAAGGTGTTCTGAATAGGGGCCTCCAAAATATGTTTGGACCAGGGTCCCCAATTCCTTGAAATGCCCCTGGTCATGTGCATCTTTCTGAGACCGTTCGATCGTGGTATCTGGCTGAAAGCTGCACCCTCCTTTATTTTGAATGGGAGTTTCTTTGCACTGCCCCTAGGTGACCGTATTTCCTTTTCTGCTGCACTCACACACAAGTCATGGTGGGTGAGCTTGCTTTGAGGAACTTGAAATGCAAAGCACACTTCATCTTGTCTTTCAGAGGCTTTGTCTTATGCACATGTTTACAACCTGCGCTTCCCTCTCTTACGCCGCTCACCACCCAATATAGTCACAATCCAAAATGCCATGTTTCTTGTAGTTGTATCATAAACACTAAAAAAGTCAGTTAATCTATAGTACTCATGATCCTGGCCCCTATGTTGTGTAATGATGGTCCTGACCATAAATTATGATGCTCGTCAAATATTTATGTTTCAAAATAAGACTATTTGTAGCCTGTATGTGCTGCGAAGTAAGCTATTTTAAAGTGGGGGTTTTTGTAAGCAGCTTATTTTTTTATGCTCTAGTGTAAAATTCCCCCCACTCCTTTTTTCCACTCTGGTGCCACGTGAACATATTACTGCCTTTATCATGCCATGTGCCTCTCACTTACAGTCATAAATCCAACCGCCTGAAGCTGGATTCATCTCAACACTCCATTACCCCCAGGTCCCTCCGTCCTCGACACCTTCATAATAACAAGTAGAGATAACCATCTCCTGACAGAAAAAAAGAGCAGAGGCATGCTGGGACACTAATACTGCCCCTCCCACCGGGAGTACATAAGCAGTACTTACCCAGCATCCCGTCTGTTCTTTTTTTCTGTCTTCGACAGAATGGACTGTTGGTGTGCTGTTGGTGTTGCTGCCCCTGCTCCTGTTGGGCTGGGGTGGCGTGCTGGTTCTTTTCTACTCTCCCTGCCCGGCTGTCTGGCTTCGCGGGCGGGGGTGTTGTACCGTGGTGTGTCTGCCTCCCGGCCTGCCTGGCTTGCTGGGAGGCAGAGCTTCTTCCTGGCCGGTGTTCCTGGATTTGGTTCCTGCCGGCCCTTTGCGGCCGGTGCGCCGCCTCCCGGTTGCTTCCGGGTCGCTGTGCGTGTCTCCCCGAGCTTGGCCGGGTGGGAGACGCGCTGCGCTGGGTGTTTGAGATTCCAGCGCTGGATGGTTTCCGGGACCGGCTGCTTGTGCGGGGGCCTTGTTCGTGTTGCTCCGGCCCCCGCTCTGGGTGAGTCCCGCTTTGCGGTGTTAACTCTTTCTGTGCCCTACGTGATTTCTTCCTTCCTTGAGGTAGCTGTGCTGACTTTCGGGATTGCGGAGGAGTTCTTTCATCTTTCTGGGTTACGAACCCCTCTTGCTTTGTGAGACGTTTGCCTTGCAGATTCCCGTGTATTGGGGCTGTCTCATTTTCCTATGTTTTTCACTGCTGTTCCGGCTCGCGGTGGCTTGTTTGGTCCCAGGGGTGTGCTGCTGCTCCGGCCCATGCTGTCGTGGGACTGGTTCAGTCGTGGGAGTGCATGGACATGACAGGTTGGGTTCTCTGGAAAGAAAGGGAGCTGCTGCTTGGTTGGCGCACGCGTGGGCATGTTTGCACCATTGTATTTGTGTATTGGTGTGCTCTTGCTTTTCCTTCTGATATGTTGCTGTGTCTGAAGGTGCCCTCTGGGCGGTGCTGTTGTTGAAAATGGCAATGTAGGTGTACATAAGCGGCGTTCATTTGTGTTCACTGTACCCCTTGTTGTAAGCAGAACAAATAATTACGAAACACTGACTGTTATCCCGCCAGCATAAGACCCATGCACACATGTACACGACAGCTATTTTAGGCACCATGGCCTCTCTGACCGTTTGCTAAACCCCCGACACCCCTCCCCGCGCGCACTGCTCATGCATCGACCACAAGACCCTCTCCATCTGCGTGACCCTGCTCTAAAAGTAGCACTCCTGCTTGACCCACACCCCCCATTTCCTCCCAAGAACACCCTTCCCCTCAGCTGACAACCCCCCCGGCTGCACTTGACCTATCGACCCGGTCCCAAGTCCTAAAACCAAGCCTCGTGGATATGCATCCCTCTTTTCCCTGCCCAGCATAACAAAACCCGTGATACACCAACCGAAGTGTCCGACCTTACCACCTGACCAACCTTTGACCTGATCATCCCCTCCTGCCCTCGTGTCCTGTAGGAATGTCCAGCTGAGAGATCACAATCTCTTGTTACATTTAGGAGGGGAGGATGACATCTGAGCGACTGATATGGGAATAGGCCTGAAGCTGGGATTCCAAGCATGCCGTTCCCCTACTTTGAAGCGTCTTATTGTAATAAGGAATATTTGTGTGCCATAAACATATGTATAAAAGACTAAGCCTCAGAGAACTTTTTAGAGCACCTCCTGAAGACACTATGCGAGTGTCCGAAATGACAGGCTCTCCTCATGAGAAATAAAACTCTATTCTTGTATTCCTGCTTCCAGCGCCCGTCTCTTTATTTGGTAATCGTTCAAGATGGGAACTAAGAGGCGTCCTGCGCCAGCAGCCTGGGCATCAGGTGTGTTATGGGCTGACTTTTCCTCAATTGGCGCCCTAACGCGGGGTCCATCAGCGACATAAGGTCCGGTAAGAGAGGTCCAGACGATGGGGTGAACATCTAAATGATTGGAGTATACCTGCCTTGAGAGGGCCCTCGTCCGGCTGCCGATTGAATGAACTTCACCGATTCTGAACGGACCTCTCTCAAGTGACCTACTGTCCTGACTGGAATCCCACAAGAATGCTGCGATAAAAACATAGAGAAAAGAGGCGCTGGAGAAAGGAAGACGAAGAATTGCCCACATGATCCGGTCCGGGTAAGGTTAAGTAGGACGTCTTTACGTCTGATTGGTAGGATGGCTTTATCCATCTGATTGATTGATTGATTGTTGATATTGGAAACGGTATTTAGATACTGGTATTGTTCATTGATTGGTTCATTTAGCCTCGGTTGCTACTTGAAGTATTGGTTCTCTTGGAGGCATTCTCTGTTTGCAAACAGCGACGAATAGGAACGTTCCTCTCTCTTTGCAAATAGTGAAGGATAGGTAATGCGGACTTTTGTCCCCCGTTGTAATCCGTCATGCCTATTTTTCTCCCCACTGATTGATTGGTTGCTCTGTTGCTCTTTGAGACATTCGCTGTCTGCAAACGGGGAAGAATAGGAATATTCTGTCTCCCTTTGCAGATAGTGAAGGGTAGGTAATGCAGACTTTTGTCCCCGTTGTAATCCGTCATGCCTATCTTTTCTCCGCATTTGATTGTTTGTTATCGATTTTTATCGATTATTGCTCTTTGAGATATTCCCTGTCTACAAACGGGGAAGAATAGGAATATTCTGTCTCCCTTTGCAGATAGTGAAGGATAGGTAATGCAGACTTTTGTCCCCGTTGTAATCCGTCATGCCTGTTTTTTTCTCCCCACTGATTGATTGATTGTCTGAACATTTATTGTTCAAGGAATAGTTCTTTTGAGGCATTCTCTGTTTGCAAATAACGTGGAATAGAAATGTTCTGTCTAGTCTTTGCAAGTAAGGAAGGGTAGGTAATGCGGACCTTTGTCCCCCGTTGTAATCTGTCATGCCTATCTACTCCCCACTGATTGGTAAACCAGTTCCACCCGGACCATTTATTGGAGGTAGGTCATCTGGCTCGACCAGGAGGGTACCCCTAATACAAAAGGACAAATATAAAAACGCGGATTAGCCGCTGTATCGTGCTAGCAAATAAAAGAGAAAAATATATATATAAAAATCGCTAGGGAAAAGAAAAGGAATAGAGTGAAATCAGTAGGCCACTGATGAGATCTCTTTTCAACCTCGCTGAAATGGAAACATAGGGAACAACCCCTCAGGAAATATGAAACTGGTGAGGAAAGCCAAACTTAACGCTATAACTTCGAGACAGCTTGGCTCCACCACCCACCCCGCCCAATTAACGACAAAACTTAGGCGAATAATAGAAAAATATATAACACTCTAGTGAAGTAACAGATGAACACGTTTTATTTTTTTTAACAAACAAAAAAAACATTTAAGCAACTATTTACATGACAAACTGTTGCAACGACAAACGAAACCCACAATGCATTTCGCCGTCTGCCTGACGCCGTTCCAGTCCTTCCTTCCCCAAAGTAGCAATGTTGGGCTACTTTGGGCTACTTTCTAGTAGTTTTGGGGCGTTTCAAAGTCTACAAAAACCGTCAGGGGCGGTGGGGTGGAAGGACCACTACGCGAATAGCCCGAAGGCGGCGCCACACGCCAAGGCCTGTCCCCCGGATGTACCAAGGGACCCGTTCCTGGGGCCGTGGCGAAGAGCGTCCGGCCGCCATCAACCGGAGGCCCGGCCCGAAACGTACTAGGCGCCACTTCTTTAATAATGGCTGCGACAACACTGGGGGGGGGATGTCTTGCACATGCCTCCGACCCCCCCCCTCGTCCTCATCGCCTGATCCGGCCATAACAAATGTCAAGCAAGACGCCGTGGGGCGCACCGGGAGGGAGAGGCGGCACGAACAAGCCTCTCCCACCTCCCCAGGTGAAGGCCCCCCCCAGCTGCACCCCCAACGCTCCTCGCACCCGGCAAAGGGTTCATCCACTGTGGCGATGCTGCGACACCTCGCCCGGCAGGTTGGAGCCCGTCTGCTCATTTGACCCCGCGATTGCCGGTAGCTGCCGAACTCTCAAAATGGCGGTCGACCTTGCAAGAGCGGGCCCAGCATGAAGGAATGGCCCGGTTGCTTGCTGATTCCACCATCATAAAAGTTCTCCTCGACCTTGAAGATTCTAGAGGAGCCGCGGGAGTCCCCGACTCCCGCAGATACCCCCGATGGGGAATGACTGCCATGATTGCCCACGGAACGATGAAAATGTAGCCGCGGGACGTCGGCGCTCCCATGCTGACGCCAGCCTCAATTTGAATGACTAAAATCCTGCAGACTACAGTTTGGATCAGTTCCGGTGAAAACGCAGTATGACCCAGTAGAAAAATGTTGCCCCCCCCCCCTTTTTTGACTGATGGTTCATACTGCCGATCCCTTTCTGTTGCCCTTTAACGGAACTTTTTGGACTGCCGAAAGAGGTTCTGGGCCAACCACGAGTTGGTGGAGGTTTTGACTGTGCCTGGATCTGCCTGGCCGCACCCAAAATGGCGCTGGTACAAATGAAACTTTCAACCCCTTGTTGTACCCCGATTGCTCAGCCTTGATGTCGTGAAATATGTATACAGTTCTTGAAAACAATGAATTAAAGTGAGATGGGTGCTAGTTGAACATTCGGACAATGAATTGTTGTTAAGTTTGGCGCATCATGACTATTGAAAGTTCGAATTTCAACACTTATGATACTCGCTTACACTGAAGTTTCGATATGATTTTATTGCACTTGTCGCACTTTTTCCAATGACCACCGACTCCATTAGGTTTTGCACTGATAAATGCCCCCACATGTACAATTTTGGCCGGCCCACAGGGTTGTAGGCCCATATTTATGCACCGACATTTTTATTAAAGATTTTTGGAGAAAAACGTACGTAATTGTCACGTGTGAATTGGTAAGTCTCGAATAACTGACCACTGTTTCCGATATAACTGAATTGCAGGTGAAATGGCTCAGCCCGATTAGTTAAGGGTTAAAAATTATAGTGCGCAGAAATATTGCAAATATGAACGGTCCAGGTTTTTGTTGTATGTACTTTGCACATTTTTGTACAGCCTAAAGCAACCGCTAAAAGACCCTGGAATTCAGTCTATACTTTATATGCTACCTGTATCAGGACAATTGTGCTAAAATGTCCCTAAGTCGCCCCGAAGGAGTGCCACCTGGCCTCCCTACATGCGATCCGTAATACCACACTTGGGTGACCTATGCCATCCACCGGTTTCCGATGATCATCCCTCCCACACTAAAAGGTTCATCTGGGCTTAAATGCCGAGTTGGCAAGAACTACGTTCCGTGGAGATAAACCGAGTATGTAGTAAGTAAAAGCCTTTTCGGGTTTTATGCGCGCTGATGTGTTTTTAAATGCTGCCCCCGCCCCCTTCTTTTTCCCTCTCTCTACAGGTCACTTTGGAACATCGATTAAAAATACAAAAAAGAAAAAGGTGATCTAACGGACGAAGAGACGGGAAAAAGGCGTTCGATTACGGTACCCACGCACCCCGAATAATACAACTAGAAATAATGTGCACACATGATTAAGCACTTCACACTTAACTAAATAGGGAAAGGTTTAAAGAATATTCTGAGGTGAAGTTTAAACTCTAGTACACTCCGCTTGGAGGACTAGGAATGTTATCAGTGTATAGAAATTACTGCGTCCTTTCCACACCCTCATGGACTGAAAACTCAGAGCTGCCCTATTGTTCTCCCAACTGACACCAACTGTTGTCTCAGCCTGAAAAACACATTTACTAAAATGACTCGAAAATACCACCGTGAGCATTAGCCCAACCAGGTTAGTTCATGACCAATTGCCAAAGGCGTAAGTGTGTAAAACAGCAAAGACCAGTAAAGGCAGCCGACAATAAAAGGAAGGAAAGGGGTAAAAAGAGCTTAGGATGCTAAAGATACGCAGCATACAGGAAGAGATCATTATGGCCAATAACGGTTATATGTCTTGTCTTGGATTTTTTTGTATATAATACATGTACTGTCTCCCTCACCTGAGTATGTATGTACGTAATGTGTGGATCTACGTCATCCCTCTGCCTGTGTTTTTGTATTACTTAACCCCTGTTGTTCTGTGTTGTGCGCGCACTGAATGACCCATTATTGTACACGTCTCTCTCTCTCTCTCTCTCTCTCTTTCTCTCTCCATGTCATACGTGTACCGAATGGACCATTAAGAGTGCTCTCTCTCTCTCTCTCTCTCTCACTCTCTTTCTCTCTCTCTCTTTCCAAAAGCCCCCTGTTCCCTCTTTCCTTGTATGGTGACGTTGTGCCCCCCCGGCACAAAACTTAATTGGGTCTCCTCGAACACAAAAGTGTTCGGCAAAATTGACAGGAACTAAAACGATTGTGACTTGCCATATTACTACCTCTCCTTTCTGCAAAATGATAGAACCCGAGTTGGTAATGAAGGAAAGGACAGGTAAGACGACGGATGTCCCCTAATCTGGCCTTTTATAGGGGGACTATAACGTCAATGGCCTTCTGTTTTCCAGTTCGCTAGAAATGCCATTCCCAATGCACCGATCACTTCACCCCTCCGCACTTAAGTGCGGATGTCCAGAGTACCCCACTTCTCCCGATTGACCCCAGCTCCCTGTCCAAAGCGTCCTCGTTTTCCCCCTATCAACCCCAGCTTCATGTCAGCTACCCTCGAAGCGTAATTGATGACCTTGATTAACGGTCGCTCCCCAAGAAAAGCATGTTTAACATCTGCCCCCTCCCCCTTCTTCATGACGATAACGCCCCTGCTTACAAGAGTTAGCCGACCCCGGAGGGAAATGTAAGATTGTCGATACTTGGGTTAAAGGGAAGGACGAGTCTCTACATAAGGACTCGATTTTGAGTTTTGATGTAATGCACTGTGTATAAAGGTCAAATTTCTCTCCACATACGTCACGAATGAACGCCAAACAGGTTTTATGAATTCAATGATAATGCCCTCCTACATACTCCATAAATGATGACTTCTGACTGTGACCGATGAACTTATTCCCCACCTACATAGGATTGGGGACGGAATTGAGATGTATAAATGTCTTCTCCTGCCAGTTTTTCTAAAACTTATTTTGTACCCATTCAAAGATACAATCACCGGAGGAGAGGAGCTGGACTTGACGCACAGCCTGGCCACAGATCATGAAGCACGTGTGACCACGACCAAAGGTGGAGCCACCGAGCAACGAGACGCGGGACGAGGCACCACTCTCAAACTCGGCAGATTAAGGAATAAAGGGCTGCCTTGAAGCCCTCGATTTGCTGCCCCACTCGTGCCTGAAGTCCCCGTCCTTTTTGAGCCCGACCGATGGGCCTGCCTGCTCGATTATCCTTTGCTCCTTTTGGTCCCTTGATGTGCTCAAAGATCTGATCCCACTCCGCCCTCTCTTCCCTTGATTATTCAACAACATCACCCTTTTTGCATAAACTTTTGACTATGGAATAAGGTTTTGCCACGGAAAAAGAAAGACACGCAGGTGCCCAGCACGAGGCACCCCTAAGACAATGAGTTAAGAAACAGGACTGTGATCTAACAGCAGAGGACTGATCGCACCCTGCAACGTGTAAGGATGAATCCGAGCTGGACCTATAGCTCCACCGCCGGTGCTCAACAGTGCCAACAAAAGAAGACGGACTCCGTTAAAAAGACATTGTGACGAAAACCCCCTTCCTGAACTTTCTAGTTACCCCCTTGACCAAAATGCTTGTATCAACTTGAACTCCTCCCTCAGCCATTTTTTTGCTTTCTAAAATGTTTCATCGATCACCCATGTATCTAGTTTTCCAACAGTTTCTTATAGCACTGATAAGACCCGAAGGTATCAGAGTACTCTTACTGTATGTTGATGTCACAGGAGTGAAAGTCTGAACTTGATTCTATAATGTTTCGGAACCTCTTTTTTGATTGACTCCGACTGATGAAAATTAACATGTATTACATTCTGCCTATCGCATCGACTATGTAGACATTGAACTTGCTTATGTAAAAAAGCGGCGACTGTTGAAAATGGCAATGTAGGTGTACATAAGCGGCGTTCATTTGTGTTCACTGTACCCCTTGTTGTAAGCAGAACAAATAATTACGAAACACTGACTGTGTTATCCCGCCAGCATAAGACCCATGCACACATGTACACGACAGCTATTTTAGGCACCATGGCCTCTCTGACCGTTTGCTAAACCCCCGACACCCCTCCCCGCGCGCACTGCTCATGCATCGACCACAAGACCCTCTCCCTCTGCGTGACCCTGCTCTAAAAGTAGCACTCCTGCTTGACCCACACCCCCCATTTCCTCCCAAGAACACCCTTCCCCTCAGCTGACAACCCCCCCGGCTGCACTTGACCTATCGACCCGGTCCCAAGTCCTAAAACCAAGCCTCGTGGATATGCATCCCTCTTTTCCCTGCCCAGCATAACAAAACCCGTGATACACCAATCGAAGTGTCCGACCTTACCACCTGACCAACCTTTGACCTGATCATCCCCTCCTGCCCTCGTGTCCTGTAGGAATGTCCAGCTGAGAGATCACAATCTCTTGTTACATTTAGGAGGGGAGGATGACATCTGAGCGACTGATATGGGAATAGGCCTGAAGCTGGGATTCCAAGCATGCCTTTCCCCTACTTTGAAGCGTCTTATTGTAATAAGGAATATTTGTGTGCCATAAACATATGTATAAAAGACGAAGCCTCAGAGAACTTTTTAGAGCACCTCCTGAAGACACTATGCGAGTGTCCGAAATGACAGGCTCTCCTCATGAGAAATAAAACTCTATTCTTGTATTCCTGCTTCCAGCGCCCGTCTCTTTATTTGGTAATCGTTCAAGATGGGAACTAAGAGGCGTCCTGCGCCAGCAGCCTGGGCATCAGGTGTGTTATGGGCTGACTTTTCCTCACTGTCGCTTTTCTGGCCGCTGTTTTGCCATGGCCTTTTTATTTTCCTGGCCCTTCTGGTTGTTGGGCTGCGGGAGTCTCCTGGGGATGCCGGGGTTTGAACCCGGGACCTCATGCTTGCATGCGCTCTGCCTCTGAGCTACATCCCGGTCGGTGCTCTCCCGGCTTCCCTGCATTCTGGTGCTGGGCTGCTGCCTTTTCCTTGGGCTGCCTGGTTCTGGGGCTGATGGTGTGCGTGGCTCCTAGTTCTGTCTTCGGTCAGTACATGCTGCGTGTCGGGGTCCTCCTCTTTCTGGAGAGGGGTTTGTTCCATTGGTGGTGGGGCGCTCCTTCTGGCTCCTGCCTTGCTGCTTGGTTGCCGGTTTCTTTTGCGCTGGTCTTCTGGGTTGGCGATTGGCTTCGGCTTATTTTGCTCCCCTCTGCCCGCTTTGTTTGGGGTGCTTCCTGCTCGGGCTGGTCTACTCCTCCTGGGTGGCTTTCGGCGGTCTCTTGCTTGTGCTGCTCCTCTCGGGGTGCGTCCTGTCAGGGCTGCTGTCCCCCTCCTTCTTGGTTCGCTTTTTGCGGGCTCCTCTCCCTTCCACTGCTCCTGGCGTTCGCTGCCTGGTTCGGTGCACCTTTGGTTGGGGCTGGCCTTCTCTGTTCTGCTGGTCCCCGGGTCTCTGTCCCCCGCCTCCCCCCCCCTTGTGGTGTATGGTTGGGGGTGGGGTGGTCCCGGGTTTTCCCGGGTGCTCTCTTGCCATGGTCTGCGTGGTGGATTTGTTTCTGTTTCCCCCCCGGGCCTTCTTCTTTTGGGTCTCTGCCTTCGGGTGGGGTCCTTGCTCCTGGCCTTGCTTTCTTTTGCATTCTGTCCCGGGCCTTGTTGAGGGTTTCTCCTCTCGGTTGGGCTTGTTTGCTGCTCTTCTGGGTTGTTGGCATTCTCCCTTCTTTGTGGTGGCCTGCCTCGGGTTGGCGTCGGTAGTGCTTGCTCCTGGAGTTCCCTGCATTGTTGGGTTCTTCCTGCCTGCTTGCTTCCGCCTTGCCCGCTGCTACCCTTGTGTCGGGCCGCCTCTCGCTTTCTCTGCCGCGGCCTGTTGGGGTTGCGCTTTCCTTTCCCCCTTCTTCTGGTTCCTTTGCGGCTTTCGGCCCCGGGTTGGTGGTGGGTTGGTGTTTTGGCTGGGGGGGGGGTCCTGTTGACTCCCCTGGGTTCCTGTTTGTCTGCGGCGGGTTTCCCCGCTTTTCTTCTGCCGCTCTGCGCCTCCTTCTTGGGGTGTCTCCTGGGTGGCTGTCGTGGCCTGGAGTTGGTTGCGCTGCTTCTGCCCCCTTTTTTTCCGGGTGGCCTTGCCTCCGCTGCGAGCTGCCTTTTGTGTTATGGCTTATGCTCCGCTTGCGGTGCGCCTCTGCTTCCTGGCTTCGGCTTGGTTGGTCGGGGTTTGGTCTGCGGGGGCTTCTAGTTCTTGGAGTTTTTTTCTCCCATCCCTTGGGGGTGCCTTGTCCCTGTTCGGATTTCGGGTGCCCTTACTGGTGCTCTCGGGGGCGTTCTGCCTGCACCTGGGTGGTTGGTGCTGCCTTGGCTGTGGCTGTTCTGTTCTCCTTTGCTTGGCTGGCATGTGCCTTGGAGTGTTGCCCCGGGACCTTTTTTGGTCTTGTTTGCTTCTGGGGTCTGGTTGCTTCTGTTTCTTGCCCCTGCTCTGGCTCTCCCTGTGCTTGCCTTTTGGCTTGCTTTGGGTGTTTTCCTGCCTGCTCCTCCGGGTGCTGCCTGGGTTCCTGTCTGGTTTGATCCCGGTTGGGGGCATCCTGTGGGTATGGCCTCTCTGTCAGGGGTTGTGGGGAGCCTGCTCTTCTTGCCCTGGTGCTTCCTCCCTCCGGGTTGTCTTTCCGGTTGGGGTTTTCCCTTCTGAGCGCTGGTGTTCATGCTGCTGCTGTTTGGGCCTGGTTGTCTTTTGCTGGTGCCGCGCCCTTGGCGGGACTCCTGTTTTTCCCCTCTCCGGGTCTCCTGTTCTCCCGGTTGGTGGCCTGGGGCTGTGCTGCCTTTCTGTGCTGGGTGTCTGCTGGGGCTTTCTGCTCTTGCGTGTTGGTCTTCTTTTGGGCTCTGCGTCCTTGCCTGGGCTCTCTTTATGTCCTGGCAGGGCGCTCTGCTGTTGTGGCAACACCCTGGTGTGTCCTTCGGGGCCTTTTTCCTTATGACGGTTCTTGGCGGTCTTCTTTCGCCTGTGTTGGGGCGTTTGTTGGGCCCTTTGCCTCCGGTGGTCTGCGGGCTTCCTGCTTGTTCTGGTTGTCCTCGGGCTGTGCCTCCTGGGCTTCCTGGCTGTTTTGCCTGCTCTGGGGGTGTTCTGCTGTGCGTTTCCTGGTTTTTGTGTCCTGGTTCGCTTCTCCCTCCCTTGTTTTCTCCAGCCTTGGTTCCCGTTGTGGGGCTGTTGGGTACCCTCCCCCCACCTCTCTCTCGGTGGGGTGTGGTTCCTTGGTGCTCTTGCCTCGGTGGGGTTCTCCCTCCTGGCTGCGGGTTGTCTGGGGTCTTCTGCTTGTGACCCTCTGCTTCCTCTGGCTTCCGCTTTGGCGGTTTTCTCTGTTCTTTTCCGCCCTTCTGTGTGGTTCTGGCGGTGGTGTGCTGGGGTTCCCGGTTTCTCCCTGCCCTTTTTGCTGTGCCGTGGGCTCGGCTTGGGCTCGTTCCCGGGTTTTGTTTGGGCCTGTAGGTCCTCCTGCGTGGTCGGGTTGCTTGGCTCTGGTCCTGGCTTCCCGGTTGTGCTGGCGTTTGTTGACCTCTTTTTTGAGGTTTGCTTGGCTCCTCTCCGGCGTTGCTGGGTTGGGGCCTTGTGGTGTTGGTCTGGGTGCTGTGCTCCCTGGGGTTTCTTTTTCCTGCTGCTCCTGCCCTTGCTGCAGGCCTGGCTTGGGTGTGGGGTTCCTGGGCGTTCCTGTGTTTTCTGGGCGCCTTCTTTATGCTGCCCTCTGTTCTTCGTTGGGCGGCTGCTGGGGTTTCCCGGTTGCTCTGTGCTCCCCTTCTGCCTTGTGTTCCATCCCTTTGGGGTTGGGGTTTTCTGGGCTTGTGGTCGGTTTCTCTGTTTCCGACCTGGTTTTGTTTTCTTTGTTGCTGGTTTCCGGTCTTGTTGGCCTTTCCTTGTTTGGTGGGGTTTCGGCTGGGTTGTGGGGTTCTTCCCCGTCCCTGTCTTTTGGGTCAGGTTCTCACTCCTGTTGGGCTCCTGGGTGCTTGTTGCTTCCTGGGCCTCCTCGGACGAGTTTCTTCCTCGGGTCTCTTGGGCTCGGGTCCTTTATTTTTGGGAGTTTGGCCGAGTTTCTGGCCTGTGCTTCTCCTTCCATTTTGGGCTGAGTGCTTGTGCCTGCGCTCTGTTGGCCTTTTCTTTCTTTGGCTCTCTTCCGGGTTGTCTCGTCTTCCTGGTGGATCTGCCTGGCCCTGTGTGCCTTCCTGCTGGTTCTGACCTTGGCGGTCTTCTCTGGTGGGTTGTTTTGGCTGGTCTTGGTGTCCTGGTCCGGGTCTCGGTTGCCGGTTTCTCGGGTCGGCGGCCTCCTTTTCTTGGAGCCCTGGCCTTTTTCTTTGTCTCCGGTCCTTGTCCCTGCTGTCCTGTTTTGGGTTGCGGGCCGGGTGTTTCCTGCGGTCTTCCTTTCCTCCTTCTCGGTGCTCCCTTGGGTGGCTGCTTTTGTTGTGGTTTCCTGGGTGTGCTTGTGCGTGCGGAAGGCCGGGTTTTCTGCTTTGGTATTCTCCACTTGTTATTATGACGGTGTCGAGGACGGAGGGACCTGGGGGTAATGTCCTATTACTTACCGGTAATCTTCATTACTCCGGGTCCCGTAGTCCTCGACACCTTCATACGCCCCTCCCTCCCTCCCGGGCAGCCGGCCTTCCTGTCTGGGCTTGGTTGTACAGACGGGATGCTGGGTAAGTACTGCTTATGTACTCCCGGTGGGAGGGGCAGTATTAGTGTCCCAGCATGCCTCTGCTCTTTTTTTCTGTCAGTAGATGGTTATCTCTACTTGTTATTATGAAGGTGTCGAGGACAGAGGGACCCGGAGTAATGAAGATTACCGGTAAGTAATAGGACAACACTCTTGAAAGAAATGGAGAAGCAACTGCTGCATGCAAATTAACACGGTTTTCGAAAATTTCAGGGTGGTAAAAGGACATAAAAGAAACAACATTGTTTCACCTCCCATGAAGGCAGAAATCTCAGCACTGCTGTAGATAGACAACAACTATTACATAGCAATTGAGTAACCCCAAATCCTTAAGGTCTTGGGTGACTTATGATATAAAAAAAACAATGGTCCAATCTGCTAGACCAAAGAGAAAGGATAGCCCAAAAAAAATAAACATATCCTAATTCAGCTGAAATATCCCCCACGTATTTAACTAGTGGATTGGGAAAAATATTACTTCTAAGGATCGAAAGAGGAAACACAACGATGTAATGTTTCATCACACACAAAAGAAATACACTTAGATATATGAAATTTCAAATTGTATTGATCATCAACCATATAAGTACATTATTTTCTTGTTTTGGTCACTCCAAGAGAGATGACAAAGTGCTCAGAAAGAGTGCGCATGTGTGAAATGTTAAAAAAGAGAAAAGGGGAAAGACCCAATATATATACCATACTTCATACCTGAAAATGCCTGTCTGTAACAATACCTAACAAAATATGTTACTATTGGGCAGAGGTAATTGTTTGAATCATAATTACCCCTCAATGGACCAGCTATCCAATCCAGGCTGTATAGATATGTCAATGTTTTGACCCGGCAAAGAGGAAAAAGGGGGCGAGTTCAAGCCTCATCAGGACTAGGTTAATGAGTAGAGAGGGGCAACCAGGAAAAATTAACCATTCAGTGAGGGAGCTTGGGAATCAATCAAGCAAGAAGTGAAGGCCCCAGGGGCAGCACATCTGAGGGGGTAAACCTCTACCTGCGAGGTTTGAAGAAAAATGGCCAATGACTGCAATTTGAGTAAACATCGATGTGAGAAATCAGATTTCTCCTACATGCTTTGTGTCTCTCATAGATTAAATCAATCCAGGTGCAAAGTCTGCTACAAAGTGACACTTTAATTAGCTGCGGGCGTGCTAAACACAGGGTCACTTTGTAACAGACTTAGAGCATGGTCCCTAAATGCTGCTGAGAGCCACGTCGCAGCAGCCTTGAGTTATTTTACAGAGTTTTTTTGCTCTGTTATCCGACTCCCCACCACTGTTACCCTTGCAGCAACATTTCAAAGGTCCTGCTTCAGGAGGGTGACATCAGTCCCATCCTTTCCTATTTTGTTTCAAGGGCCTCCTTCATATCCTGGATGGCTTGAAGAATAAGGACCCTTGTTGCTGGTTGGCCTGTGTCTAGCCCCTTCTGTTTCCTGAGTGCAGTTGTCGCATCTGGGTCGGATAGCACCTGGTGTTTTGATATATTTTTTAGGAGAGTAGGATCTGCTCACTATGGTTACCCTCATTTTTTGATGGTGTTTCACTGATTTGTCAACTTTAGTCTGGATGGGGCCCTGCTAACCAGGACCCCAGCCTAGCTGCTTCCTCTCTAAATTGATTGCATGTACTTTAGGTACACTCCAGATTGGTTACTGGGTTACCCTTGTGAGTCCCTAGTATATGGTACCTTAGGTACCAAGGGAATAGGTACACCAGAGGCCTACCAGGGGTGGAAGCATGTATTATGCCACCCCTGGGAAGCCTTCCAAAATCGCACCACAGGTCTGCTACTGCAGCCTGGGTAAGGCAGTGCTTGCACCCCCTTACTAAGATATAGGCTACCTATATCTACCTTTAATAACAGACACATATAAACCTATAAGTCACTCCTATGGCAGGCCTTGACAATCCTAAAGGCAGAGTGTTTGGTTTTGTGTGAGAGGGTGCCCAAGCATTTGTTGAGCCCCTCTGCAGCTTTCGGAATCACTTCTCTGTAGCTATTCTGTGATACAGCCATACCATATACTCTTAAGTGCATTATAACCTCGCGGTAAATGCTAACTTTGGAATTGCTGCATCAAAACACGTCGTGTTTTGTGTTAAACACTTTGGAATCCTACCCCCCCTCCAGTCCTGGTGTTGGGGGTAGAATTCCACCCTTCTAGAGGGAGAAGACATGTACACACTTACCTGACCAATAAAAGTTTAAAAGAGCCCCAGCATCACAACATGGATGCTGCGGCCACAGACATGAGTCTGACCTCCTGCTGCTGGACGAAATTCCGGCAGGGGAGGCCTGAACAATAGGTTTCCTGTCACAGGGAGGTGTAACCACCTCCTCAGACAGGCTTTAGTGTATTATGGCTGGGCAGGTGCATTCAGTGAATGCTTTTCAGACAGTGCTGGGGGCACACTTGGTGTCCCTGTGCATACCCCAGTTCAAACCGGTTGCAAGGGCACTCAGCCCCTGCTCTGACGCGAAACTGGAAAAAGGGGAAGGGGTGTAACCACTCCCTCCGTAGGTCCTCCCATAGGTGGGACCTTAGAGTAAGTCCAACCCCTAAACTTAGTGTAAGTATAGGAACCCAGTCCTTAGGATTTCAGATTACTCTGGACGAAACTCTGCAACATATATCCTGGAACTTAGACATTCTATTTCGACTAGAAGATGGAAGAATCTCCTTTGGGGTCAAGGAGTGACTCCCCTTTTCAAACAGGCACCAAAGAAGCATCTTGCCGGTCTGCATTTCCAAGGCTCCCGCCGGAACCCGAAGGTTTTGTGACACAGGACACAGACTTCCAGACATCTTCGAGGCTGACACAAGATCACAGCAAAGCTGAGACCTATGGCCATCATGAGAGACGGGGGACCGGAACTGCTGGACACCGTGCACATTTGCTAATACTTCCCGAGCTTTCCCGAAGTTGTGCATTGGGGTACTCGTAGTCCAAGTCCTGAGCACCATCTGCACTGAAGATTGTGGGCCAACACTCCACCAGTGTTCCGTTGGCCCGCTTCTAGCATTTCTGCTCGAGGCCCCTTCGCGATCTCTGGTTCGTCGACTGGTGGGTCCCCTTTTGTTTCTTGAGCTTCCCTATTTGCTCAAGATGTGCCCTGACTCCCCTCCAAAGGGTGAGTCCCTCTGACCTTGTTGGTCTGCTCCAAAGCCAATTTTTGCATTCTGCATGGGTTGCTGTTGACAAGGCTTGTTGGGTCCAATCCGGATACCGATACTGCAGCACTCGACATCCGACTTACATCAGCTCGAATCCAATTCCTGGTTTTCGTTGACGCCACCTGGTCCTTGTGGCTGAAGAGTCAAGCTTCACCTTCTGCACCAGAAATCACTCGACATGAGTGGAAGATTTGGAGCATGGGCCATCAAGTTAAAGGCACACCAACGCCCAAGGTACCCACACCCCTTTCTTAAAAAACCAAACTAAGTGAAAAGCCCAGGAAAATACCAGCCCACATGTGTACGCGGTGCGCGTTCCAACTCACCGGCAGCTCCCTCTTGCAAGAATAGGCACCCCAAAAGCGAATATACTGGTAATACCGAGGTAAGCCTACAGGAACTCAAGGACTGGTCCTGGATCCCAAGAACGCTGAACAATAAGTATTCCTAACCAAGTAAAAAAAAGCATAACAATAGCAACGGAAGATGCCCAAATAGCCAACATCTCGCTCTGCTCGTGGAACGTGCACGGCTTCAGGGATATGGGGCAAGACCATGAAACCGTATCATTCCTTATGCAACAACACATAATCCTGCTCCAAGAAACATGGAACATGGGGGCAAGCTCAATTCCTGGTTTCATTGACCATCACTGCCTGGCAGAAAGACATTCAAATTATGGCCATCCGAGAGGGGGCTTATCAATCTTCATCACTCAAAAATTTAACTGGGCAACAGAAGAACTAGACACAGGGGCAAACTGGATCCAAGCGATCAAGGTAAGCAGCAAGGAATCAACCAGACAACTCCTATTAATCAATGTCTACATCCATCCGGAGAGAAAAAAGCAGGAGGGCAAACATCAAACCCTAATAAAGTTCCTGATTATCATGGTTCTCATTTTATCTACATTGATTGTTAGATCATTTGCTTTGGAGAAGTCCCATGTTACGCTTAAAAGATGTTGTAGCCCTACTTTTGTTTTGGTGATCAGGACTATATCGTCTGCATACAGGAGGCAGGGTATCAAAATGTCTCCTAGTTTTGGGGCATGTGAGTTGCAGCTGATCAGGAGTGGTACTATGTCGGCTATATAAAGGTTGAAGAGAGTTGGTGCTAAGACGCAGCCCTGTTTCAACCCGTTTTCCATAGGTATACGCCTTGACAGTAAAGATCCATTGCTCAACTTCACCTGCAACCATGTTTCCGTGTGCAAGTTTATTAGCAAGTTTAGTAAGGGCTGTGGCAGCCCCCATTTATGCATGGACCATAATTTAGTACAGTTAACGTGGTCAAAGGCGACCTTGTAATCAATAAAGCATAAGTATAGGGGTGTCCGTGAAGCCTCAGCCTTATCCATTAGCATTGCCATGCTTAGGATGTTGGTTATTGATCTTACAAATCCAGTCTGTTGTAAAGGAATTGCAGATTTGTATGTGGCCCATGCCTGGAGGTCTTCCAGTAATGTGCCAGCAAAATACTTTGCCTCATTATCTAATGAAGCTACTAGACGATAGTTTTGTGGTACCGATTTTTCACCAGATTTATGGATTGGAGAAATGATTGATCCTTTCCAGGAACTAATCAGGATAGTTGATGTCCTTATTTCTCTAAGCAGTAGTTCCAATGATTCTGCCCAGTAGATTGCCTCCTGTTTGTGTAATGCTGGTGGTATTCCATTTGGGCCAGGAGCACCTTCCCTTCTCCCCTTGCCTATCTGCCTTTTAATTGTTGTTACATGAGATCTCTGGAGTTCCTCCTTTGATAATCCTCCCCTTGATTTCTCAGAGTCGAAGGGGTTACTTTCAGCACTATCCTTGATTGTCATATGACATTCTGGTTCTTTTTGAGCATTTCGGTCCTGTTCCCTGGGCTCAATGCTTTTTTGGAAATAGGAGCTTGCGTATTTTACCCAATCTTCCTCTGCAATATTTGAGGAGATGCCGTCATGATTGTGGTGGATGAGTTGATTTATGGTATTCCAGAATCTGACGGTGTTGTTGTGTTGCAGCAAATAATTTAACCCAGAATTCCTCCTCCATAGCTCTGTTGACATCCCTTTTTAGTTTTTTCAAGTCTGCCCTTTGACTCCGTAGTAGTTCCAATTGGGTTTTGTCATTGGGCTTATGCCGGAGGTGTCTCGTGATTGGTAGAGATTTTTTGGGCAAGCTTGATTTCTTGCTTTGCAGTATATGATGTGGGTTTCATGCCACTGAATCTTTGCTGGTGAGGTGGTTTGATTTTTGATGCATATGCTTCCATTGTTACAAAGATTAGCCATTTCTCAACTTCTCCTTCTCCTGCTCTGGCAATTAGGTGCTGCTTTGCAATATCCAGCATCTTGCAGTCAGCAGCAGTCTTCAATTTTATTCTTATTAAATTGATGGTAACATTTAGTCCATGTGATGCCCAGCAGTGTTCAAATGCTGGAATTGTGGTTCTTAGCCCTATTACCTGCGGCCGATGATAATTGTCGCCATTGTTGCCTAAGTGGAATGATGCAATTTGATGAAATAGACATACAGAGACAAAGTTTGTGCTTGTTCTGATTGAACTGTACTTTGTTACTGGAGGGTTGTCTTCGACTGATCTGCCGTTTAGTGCAATTAAGTTTAGATGTTTTAGCTCCTCCAAGATTGCTTGATCTGACTTAGGGAGGGTAAGTAAGTAAATAATTTTATTTAGCATAGTTACTTAAAACCATTGCAGTACAAAACAGATTAAAAGAAAAATGTGTTAAAACTACATGTTTGATAAAATCAGCATATCACAGTCACTTTCCCTCAATTCAATTTTGCACAGGATGTCTTCCTGGTGCGATTAATTTTATTTTGAGAGATTTGATTCTGTTTTCTATTATAAAATATATATATATATAGATATATATTTGTTTTTGTTATCCCGGTATCCTCATGTTCTTATGAAATCAGCAATGACAGTGGATGATGTAATGTTTGGTCAACTATATCGCACCCCATAGAGATTAGTTTTTTGGCATCTTACGTTCCACTGCCTTCATAAATTTTAAAAAACTGCAGATCAGCTGGGGATCATGGGATGAGAAGCAGGCGAGAACTGCGTTCCTTCGTGTACGTATCTCCCGTTGGTTAACCCCTTCGACGCTCATGACGAGCTGGGCTCGTCATGGCGTAGCCTCCTCGCACGCTCATGACGAGCCCAGCTCGTCACGTAAAGTGCGGTTTCGCAAAACCCAGCGTACGGGCGGAATTCCGCCCGCACGCATGCGGTTAAAGTGATGTTTCAGCAGATATTTCCGTTCGTCCAACAATTTCTCGCAGGAGCAAATCAGGTGCAGCATGTCCTCTTGCGCTGAGCCGCATAACCGACAAAGGGAGCCAGCTTTGATTTTTATCCAGCGTGGGAAGTTTTGAATGCACGGTAGCAAGCCTAACCTATACTTTAAGAAGCACATTTTGACGGATTTTGCATAGCCCACGCCAAAGTAGCTCTGTGGTGCAATCGTTGAGTAAGAGTTCAGGGTCATCCAGCCGTGCGTTCTTTTTGAAAGGGCTGCCTTGTCTTGGACCCACGATTGTTGTTTGATCGATTTCTTGACCAGTTTCTTAAGTGTTGTATGGTTTACTGGGGTGTCCCAGAGCTGCTTCAATCCCGTGTTCACCAGACTGCCCGTGAGGAACTTGGCTGCTGGTGAGGACGGATGTTGCGTTAGCTCCGTCCATAAATATTCGTTTAACGTTCCATGTTTAGATTTCCTCACTTTGTCCCAGGCTGAGATATAGGCTCCCTGTCTTGCCAAGAGCTGTTGTTCAATGCCGAATTCTAGCCTGATTTGTGCTGGTGAGATTTGCTTTGGCAGGCTAAAAATGATTCTGTAAGCAGCTGTAATTGTGTTATCGAGGATCTTGGCGTACCTTCCTCTGAGTGCCTCACTCCCATAGGTGATTGTTGGAAGGAGTTTAGCGCGAATTACTTGCACCAGAGGAAGAAGAGAGGGACCAGAAAGTTTGCTGTTTAATGTTTTCAGTGAAATTGCCAAAGATAGACCTTTTCCTCGTATACTTGATCTCTGAGTAGAGATCTGCCCACCGTTATCGATCTTCACTCCTAGATATTTGTATACTGGGGTGTCTCCAATTTTTGTCTTGTTCCAGAACCATGATGTTAATTTCCTTTTATTCTTACTGATGGTCATCTTCTGGGTTTTCTCCAGATTTATTGTCAGCTCGTTTTCGTTTGAATAGCTGTATGTTGCATTCAGGAGATGTTGAAGCCCTACCTTTGTGTGGCTTATTAAGACAATATCGTCTGCATATAGTAGACATGGTAATTTGAGTCCTCCTAGCTTAGGAGCGTGGGAAGTGCAGCTGTTTAGAATCAGAACAAGGTCACCTAAAAACAGGTTGAATAAAGTGGGGGCCAGGACGCAGCCCTGTTTCAAGCCCTTGTTGGTCGGTATACGCCTGGACAAAACTGATCCATCCCCCACCTTTATCTGTACCCAGGTCTCTGTGTGGAGGTTGATCAGCAGATCCAACAGAGGTCTCGATATCCCCCAACCGTTCAGTTTAGACCATAAAATGTTCCGGTTTATGTGATCAAAGGCAGCCTTATAGTCTATAAAGCAGAAATGAATGGGCATTTTGTTTGATTCTGCCTTGTCTATGAGCATGCCCATTGTCAAAATATTGGTCATTGTACCTACTAATTTGGCAAAGCCTGTCTGGTTGACAGGGATTAAGGATCTCTCTGTGGCCCATGACAACAATTCTTCTAGGAGGATGCCTGCAAAATATTTTGCTTCGTTGTCGATTAGAGCCACCAATTGGTAATTTTGAGGGGAAGCCTTATCTCCTGCCTTATAGATTGGAGAAATGATGGAGCCCTTCCAGGAGCTTGGCAGGGTATTGTAGCATCTTATCTCCATAAAAAGGGGTTCGAGTGCTGCAGCCCAGCCTTTCACGTCCTGTTTATAAAGAATTGGCGGGATACCATTTGGTCCCGGAGCTCCCTCGCTTCTTCCTTTCTTAATTTGGCGTTGGATAGTGTTTTGTAAATCCGGCCAGTCATCTTTTGGAGTCGAGTTATGGCATTCTTTGCGGCTGTTGTCGCAGTTAGGTACTAGTATTTTGTGAGTATTCCCCTTGAGGTGGGATATTCCAGGTTATGTTTTTCTGAAGTATTACTTCATTCGAGGAGGAACCCATTAAATTGTAATTAAGGTCCCCAGTGAGGATAAGTTCAGTAGTAGGGCCATCTCTTATACATATTTCCACAAAATTGCACATTTCCTTAGCTAATTTAGTTTTGCGTTTTGGTTGAATGTATACATTTATTAACGTAATATTGCTGTTCCTTGTGTTTGTTGTTGGTGGAAAAGATACAATTACTGCTAATGATTGTGTTTTGATTCCAAAAGTGCGGGCAGTGTGAGTAATTCTATTCGCGACAATCTAAGAGTCGCCCTCATGACCTATATTTCTTTTATATTTCTTTTATCTGATTCAACATGGGCTGAGAGTATCATTAGACAATAACAAAATCCAAAAACATAAACATATTTATAAATCTTGACATTTATTCATTTTCTTTGTTTTATCAAAAATATGTTTATACTATCTTTTGCTAATTTTACATGTAAAATTGATATTATAGACATTTACACATAGTTTTACAATATAATGACATTTTCATGCTTCAACATCAGGTAAAGAGACAAGGAAAAACATTCCAACAAACAGTCACACATGCATTTTCCATAGTAATTCTACTTGTAACATATATGACCAAACCTCCTTTCATGCAGCCAAATCTTGCTGTCTTAGTTGCTCCTTTGAAAAAGCTTAAAAATCCTTGGAGGTGTGGCAGATCCGATGCACAAGTTTCTTGCGTAGATACTATGTCGAAGGTCCTGATGTAGGTGACAAAATCCAGGTCTGCTATTTTGTTGGTGAGCCCATTTACATTCCAGGAGCATAGCCGTACTACCCCATTGACATTAGCCTTGTGTGGGGAGCAAAGATCTCGTCAATTAGTTTTATTGTTTATCCAGCTTGTATCGCTTTCCCATTCCTGCATTGAAAGGGGTTACGACAGATTCTGAGACCCTCCAGCTGTTGTCCTATGTCCATGTTGCATTGCCCTATTGCTCCTTTCAGAACCAATGTGACTCGTCTGTTTCTTGTCCCCTCTGATCCCCTCATGGGTTGCGGGTTTAGCGGGACTGGATTGCCTGGCTTTGTGTACTGAACGATGGTTATCCCACAAGACTTTAGAATCTCACTTTCTAGGAGTAATTTATGTGCAGTTATTGAGGAGGTCCAAGTTGCTCTTGTTTTTTCTCCTGCCATGTAATCCATGCATTTGATGAATTCTATTGACTCTAGATCTGTCATCCCTATCTCCGTCAGTTTTGTAATGTGGGATAGGAGCTGCAGAATGTTTCCTAGGTTTAAGACATTGTGCCTTCCTTTGGAGATGTATTCTAGAATAAACCAAATGGCATTTGTTTCTTTACCTCCCACCACTTTAGAGACGTTGTTTTGGCCTCTTTTGGGAGGTAGCCCGTCCTCAGTTAGGGAGCTGCTCTTACCCGCTTGCTCTCTATCCGTAGGTCCTACTTGCATGTGTTGGACCCTATCTGTTCCATAATCCATGTTTCCTTACAGTTTTATTCTCGGGCGGGTATTGTTGGACTCCTGAAGTGACTCAGTGTTTGTGTGAAGTAGTTGGAAGTTGGCTAAGCTGTTAATTCAGGAGCTGTCTGTCCAGTACCTTCGCTTCTTCCCTGTTGATGATGGTTCTGGGTTTGGGGTCGATAGAGTACCCCAAAGTTGTGTTCCTCCCTTCAAACATGGGATCAAGTGTGTGTGATGGGGCATGAAACACTGCTTTGTCTCAATTGATTGGGTGCTCGTTGTTGTTTTTGCTTCAATTCTATTTTTGAGTTGATTTACGGCAGAAATTCCAATAGAGTTTCCATTCGAATGTGACTGGGGTGAGGCGGCTCCCTCTACCTCCAAATCAGGCTCAGACGCAGTGCTTTCTTGCTTCCCACTTGAAAGATTTTGGATCATGCGAGGCATGGTGGTGCGCTTAATGTTCGTTGTTTCTTAAAGTGCGTTATTTTGATCTGATATCTCTTTTTGCACTGACGTTGGACCAAACAGTCGTTGAAATCCATCCATGTTGAGGACTTGTGTCTGATTCCTGCCCTTCCGTTTTTGTGCCCGTCTTTGTTTTGCGTACAATTTCATTTCACCCTTGCCTGCCTCAGCAAGCTCCAGCGTGTGAATTTGACTGTTAATTGCTTACTGTTCTCATTTTTAATGTTGGTTTGTGAATTCTGGTTCATTATTGCCGATTGGTCCATTTGTGCGGACGCGCCCCGATGGGTCTCTGTATCATTCCGAGACCCCTTCAGAGTGTACCCTCCTCTAGTCTGTGTTTGGACTTGATTTGATGCCTTCTTCAGTTGTGAGCATAGATCGGTCAGCATTGAAGGAAGGGTTGCTAATTTATCCACAATTGGACAGCACCCACAGAAACAATGCTCGACTAGTGGGTGCTCCTGGAAGCTTTGCAGTGTAGTGTTTAGCACGCCCAATTTTCCATTGATTGCTACCACAAAAACTGACAAGGTAAGGTCAATTGCATGTCCATTTTATCGGTTTGATATTGCAAGGCCTCCACTAGAAGCTGCACGGTTTTAAGCAAGCTTGCCCAAGCACCTCCATGGTCTGATTTTTGCTCATTGTCTTTAAAATTGCCCAGGTCAGTTCTATGGACTGTTTTTTTCTATGTCGTTTTGATGAACTCCAGTTTTATCCGTTTTATGTTTAGAGATGCATTTAAGTGGTGCATGTAGCCCTTCAGCTGGCTGGGGAACCTTATTGTCCATACTTCCCTCTGTTCTTAAATTTCTGGGTATTCGCACATGCATGACTGCTCCTGAAAAGTTGCCAAAAGTGCCTCCCACTCTTCCTTTTCTAGATATGAGTGCTGCTCTAACTCTTCCAGATCTTCTGTAATGCTGAGTAATTAGTCAATTAAGTTGAGATGGGTCAGTCCGGACTTCATATTCTGAGCTCAAATTTTCCTTTAGGTTTTCCGGTGCTGCCCCTGTGGTCTTCTGTCTCTCTGAGCTGGCTGTTATTAGATTGAATTTAGTTATCACCAGTGAGTTTCCTATTGGTTTTCAAAACTCATGAAAGTCTAATGGGTCTGTTGAGACACAATTACCCTATCGTGTTTGTATTGATCCGTAGGCTTAGACTTTGTGACCTTAGTGCCATTGGAGCTGTCTTACGCTTATCCCTTGATGCTTCTGTGAAGATTTCCCATACTTCCCACCTTTATCTCTTGCTTTGCTTCCCTGTCTAGAGATGGCTCTTGAATTGCCCCATTATGTCATCCCTTGGGCTTTTACTCCGAGGTCTCCGGTGTCTGTAGGACTAGGGGCCCGATGTAGGTCGGTCGGTAACGGCCGAAAATCGGTATTTTCGGCCGTTACCGATCGGAATAGAGACAACGGGATGTAGGAGGCCGAAATCCTGCGAAATCGGCGATTTTACCGATTCGGAAAGTCACCGAGTCGGTCGGATTCCGAATCGGAAAAAAGTAGGAATTGGAAAAATTCTCCGATTCGGTAGATAACCTAATCGGAGATTTTTCCGATTCCTACTTTTTTCCGATTCGGAATCCGACCGACTCGGTGACGTTCCGAATCGGTAAAATCGCCGAATTGGTATATATTCCGAATCGGTGAAAATCCGATTCCATGCGAAAAGCCTAAGATTGAGATGTAGGTAAGCACTGAAATACCGATTTTGCTCCAAATTCGGTATTTCAGAGTCGGAAATTACCATGGATTGGAATCAGGTGGTAACCAGGTGCAACCTATAAAAAAGGACCCAAAATGCAGTTCTACTTGCAACATGGCAGCTTTCTATGTCATAGCAAGACGGCTACGGCTACACAGGGATGGGTAATTTGTATCGCCCGACGCCCGAGACATTAAGATTTATTGCAAGGGCAAGAAGTTTTAATTACTGTTTTGTCCGAAGGGCAAGTAGACTGTAAATTATGGACTGAGATCAAACTATCCTCTGACCTCTTCAAATTAGCAGTCCGTGTCTCGTCCTCAGTGTAATCACCTAACCCAGGCACACGAGTCATGACACAATTTATAGCAGGATGCAGAGGAGACTATTTTTGTTTATATAATTTTCCACATGGAGCTTTTGCAGCTGGAGAACACTTCCAGCAATGGCAGGTAGGAGACAAGCTTCTTTGCTCCTTACCTTTACCAGACTTTTTAAAAAACGTAATTAACTTTTCTGATGCTGCCCTTTCTTGGCTGCACCCTTGGGCCTCTGTGCTGAACCAAGGTCGCTCTCCTCCCCTCCCCTCCCCTCCTCTCCTCTCCTCTCCTCTCACCTCCTCTCCCCTCCCCGCCTCTCTCCTCTCCTTGCATCCGAGGCTTTCATTAAGGTGCTTGGGATTATTTTGTCATGCGATTCTTGGGGCCCTCTCTGCGCACATTGCTTGCTGTCTGTGCTTGAAGTCTCAGCCTCTTTAGTGTCAACCAAATCTACATTAAAGCACCTTACTTTCCCTGTGGGGCTCTCGTGCAGCCCACAGGCCACCCCTGTTGCTTTCATTTTCACGAGCTCTAATTTGTAAACCAGTGTCTGCACTATGCTCTTTTCTTTCCCCTGTGGCTCTGCATTTTTTCCTTCACCAGCACACAGGAATTGAAGGCCAGAAAAAAAAGAAAACAGAAGGGGCTAGGCAGAGTTTGCCAGAAGGCAGGTTTGCAGTGATATGTTTTTACCAAAAACTAAAAGCCCAAACCTTACTGTCTGTGATACGATGTCACCAAAATCTTGCACCTGAAGCTGAGAGGCTTTATATGCTGTTCTGTGCAGCGCCAAGCATGACTTTAAAGCAGCACTGGGGCGCTAGACAAGGGGTGATTTCTTTAAGTCAGAAGAAATGCCATCCATTAGCATCTGCTACATGATGCGACCTCAGGCCCTCACAATGACTATAGCCAGGGCCACTGGAATTGTGCTTGAACGTCTGCAGTATTTGCCACATAATCCATCATCTGCTGCAAAATTTGTTTCTAGCTCAAACGATAAAAAAGTTACTAAAAATGCGACTGCGTTTTGCCACGCAGTGGAAGGCTCTTTGTAAAGCCGGACTGGTCACCTTTCTGTTGATTATTGCTGTATTTGGATGTTCACCTCATACTAACGAGTTGCAACCAATGCCCACAGGGTGTTACCAAGTTTGAAAATGATGAAATAATAAACGAATACTATTACAAAATGTGCCGAATTATGTCACATACTTTGCATTTTCTTGCTGCATAATATACTCAAGCCTGCCACATAATTTCGTCCTCTTTTGCTGCATAATTCCAGTGGCCCGGACTATAGCTTTGGTCTGACTGACAACAGGCGTTCCCGAATGCGTTCCAATGTCCCACATTTTACCTAATTTACAACAATAACAGGCAAGTCTCTGAAAGCTCTTTTTGTCCCTACTACCCCATGCAAACACTTTTAAAGTTAGGCTTAAAAACAGTGCTCCGTTGCTGTTTAGCAATTTACTGCAGTGTTAGGTAGCTCTTATTAAAATGAATTAACCTTTATGTGAACACTGCTAATCTTGCAAGATTAGGAAATGGAGGGCCAGAAAAATAAAACACTTGCCGAGGATCACACAATGTAGCTAAGTGGGGGTGAGTCTAGGTTAGAGGCTCAGCACTCTCATTTGGAAGCTGATAAGTCACAACACAAGAAGCTGGTGCACTGCACGCTAAGATAAGGCAGGTATGTGGAATGGTTACCTCAAATGTACCGGGAGGGGTAAATGAACAAAGGAGCATGTATGGCTGGATAGTGTGTTTATGCAGTACATAGAAATGGACTTCTTAAAAGTGTACAGAGTAAAGCGGACATAGTAACGTAAATGTGTCCAAATAAATCCTGCTTAGAGTAGATAGGTTGGTGAGGCTCTCTGTTGCTTCACAACAGCAAGACTTGTGGCTTTCAGGCTGTAAATGCCTCTCTGGGCCTAGAAGTCTGTCCTTTGTGTTGTGCTGGGTTTCTCTAGCCTATGCCCTGAATTCTATATTACAGCTACATCTTTGCAAGGGAGCAGTGCTTGAAATGGCACTACAGAGGTGCGGTCTGTACCCCAAGGCAGTGAGGAACGATTGTTTTTTATGCTATTGGAAAGTAATCACATGCAAAGCAAGTGAATAGACTACATGTAGAATGTCCCGTTAAAAGCTGCGAAACTCAGAAAGAGCTAACGTTACAAACCTCTCTGGAGATGCAGCAGAAGAAAGTGAAATTGTTCTTATGCTGTGTGCTTTAGTTTATATCAGAAATCACAAAATGCCATCAACAGAACCTCCCCTACTTTACACACCAACCACATCAACTTGTGTTAATGACACTTCCTTTTCATGTTTACTATCTCAGCACGCTGTCATTTTTCGAGTTCCCTGTCCAACTTGTCTTTGTCTTGCTGTCTCAACCTTCTGCCATTGGTCTTGTGCCCAGTCTAAACCTCATGTTATATTTCTTTCCCCATCTAGGTCGCCTTCATTCTCTTCCTTTTGGATCTAAATCCTCACACATCTCTAGACCACGTTTACTCTTCTTTCTTTTGCTCCCAGTTGGATGCTCACCTCTGTCACCTCTCAAACCCCTGATGTAAAACCACCATCCCCCCACTTCCCTTCCCTACTGCTCTCCATCCTGCAAGTAAAAACGATTCACAAACTATTGTGGGTGGTCACCTCTACGATGTCTGCACCCATACCCTCTCAAAATGCCCCCACAGTTTGATAGGTCAGTCTCTGGTCTACAGCTGAACAGGGGAATGTTTTGAAAACAAAACCGTTTTTACTTCTGGCTTTTTTTTAATAGACCCCTGGTTCTTTTTGCTAGGAGATTTGCCCTGCAAGATACGTTCCTCATGTTTTTCCTGGGTTTCCTCTTACACCACTGTATACTTTATTTAAAAAGCAAGTCACCTGACATGTTATTTTAGATCATGTGCAGTTCAGTATATGAACTGCCCTTGTATTGGTTCCATATAGCAGGCTGGGGCAGGGTAATTCACCCCTGACCTCAGCTGTTCGATTATGGTGTCCTTAAGGAGTGTCTGCCACTGTTTTATGACCCTGTATAACAAATTGAGTCTTGGGCTTGGTGGAAGATAATACTGCCCAGCAAACCAGTATTGAAGTGGACTTTCGAGCTACTGCAGATTCTTTCTTTGGGAGGCTTAGATAGACGTCTCTGGTGCAGTAAAGATTCAAGTTTAGTGATTTATTTCACATGCAGCTGCAAAGGGCACTTCATTCCCTAATAATGCTTCTAGGACTGACTGTGTAATGTTGGTAAGACTTCTACAGCATAGGTCTAAGTGTGCCTCCCCACCCCCAACTTCCCGTTATGTATCACAATGTCAAAGATTGAGTCATCCAAATGAAAACCTTACACACTTTCAGAGATGATGTTTTGATCTAAGTGGGGCTGAAATCTGAAGACCCGTCCCTTTGGAAAAAAGGAATTGTCTCCTACCCTTCCCAGGACAGCTAGAAATGTCATGCTTTCCTGAGCAGGACACCCTAATCTAGACATAATCACAGATCACATTCATATCCACCCCTGACTAAGGCATGAATCTTAAATGCATTGTGGGTATCTGTTTGGTTCTAGCCGATATGTGACTGTGTTTTATATTGTTTGTAAATACCTTAGGCAAAAATGTTATCCTGTAAATATGGAATACAGACTTACACATTACCATGGTGTACATTATACTGGGAATTTCTGATTCGAATATGCAACCTTTGTTGACACTGTTCTCCCAAATGGAAGATTCAATGTATTGAATGTCTAAAACGCACGGTCTACAACCTAATTTACACTTTTGCCTGTCTATCTTATTGATTCAGTAAAGAGGTACGGCAAGTAGATTTTTTTGCAGGACAAGTAGATTTCTATACAATTTTGTCCCTTGGACAAGTAGATTTTTTAAACAATTCCACACCCCTGGCTACAGCAGGAAGGAGAGAGGGAATGGCTGAGACAGGAGCAGGTGTACAGGCAGAGGGTGCATGCTGACAGATCCAGAGATCCTACAGAGGTACAGGCTGGAGGCAGACACCATCAGAGACCTCATCAGGGACCTCCAACCCCTGTTGCAGCACCCCACCCCAAGGGCACACGCAATCCCTGTGCAGGTGCAGGTGCTATGCTGCCTACACCTGCTGGCGTCTGGCAGCTATCAAAGTGTATTTGCTGTGGCAGGAGGGGTGACCCAGAACAGCCTGTCAAGGTTCTTCCACAAGTTCCTTGATGCCATGATCCAGAGGATGGACCACTACATTTCCTTCCCTTCCACCCATGCAGAACTGGCACAGACAAAAGCTGAATTCTATCAGATGGCAAGATTCCCCCACATCATTGGCTGCATAGATGGCACACACATACCGATTTGCCCCCCTGCTGACACCGAATACGTATACCGCAATCGGAAGTCACGGCACACCATAAATGTGCAAGTGATATGCAATGCCAAGTGTGTGATCACTGACCTGGTTGCAAAGTTTCCGGGGAGTACCCACGACTCCTATATCTTCCAGAGTAGCGGAATTTATGCACGGCTGATGGCAGGGGAATTTGGCGAAGGATACCTCCTAGGTAAGATACAGTGTCAGACCCCCATAACCAAAATTGCAGTGTGAAATACATGTATGCATGTGAGTAATGTTACCCCTTCTCCTTCTAGGCGACAGTGCATATGCCCTACGCTCGTTCATTCTCACCCCTTACCTCAACCCCTCAACACCCAGCCAAAGGAGGTACAACCGTGCCCACAAAAGCACGAGGAACGTAGTGGAAAGGACCTTTGGCATCTGGAAGAGCAGGTTCAGATGTCTGCACAAGAGCGGAGGTGCAAGGCAATATACCCCCATCACCTGCTGCAAGATTATTGCTGTCTGTGCAATGTTGCACAACCTTGCAGTCAGGAAAGGCACTGAGGTAGAGTTATCCGACTACGAGGACCCTGACGATGACAATGCTGTGCCACTACCACTACCTGCTGGAGTCTCTGCACCATCTGACGGCAGATACAGGCGTCAGGAGATCACAGACAACTATTTCTGAGTGAGTACAGATGCACAAACAGGTCAATGTATGTTTTCAGAAAATAAATTTAATAATGTTGCATCAACGTTACTGCACTGATGTGCAACAAAAGAAAAGTTAAACAAGAAGGGGTAGGAATGTCCAATGTCCGGGTTGCCTCACCCGCAGTGGCAGTCCTATTTTTTGCTGCGCTTAGCAGGCCCACTAGGATGAGCCTCACCCCCTTCTGAATGCCCTGCAGCCTCAGCTGAGCGCCTGCTGCTCCGGCGCGGCTCTGACGCAGCGCTGGCCGGGCTGCTGCGGCTGCTGCTGTCCCCAGCCTCGCCCAGGACGGGATTCACTACGGTGTTGGAGATGAGTAGTGTCTCCATGGCGGTTGTAATACGGCCCATGCCCCTAGTGACCTCGGACATGTTCTGTGTGAGGCTGGCCTCCATGTTTGTCCCACGTTGGCATAGCTGGGCAGTCGCAGCCGCAAGGCGGTTGAGTGACCTGTTCGTGACTCGTGCATCCCTTTGACGACTCAGCTCATGGTCATCCAACCTGTTGCAGAGCTGGGTGATGGCAGTGGTCATTCGGCCAATTGATGTCGCTATTTCCTTGTTGCTGTCAACGAAGGTCTTGAAGCCCTGTGTCATCTCACCCATCTGCAGGTTGTGCAGGCGCAACTGGCGATGGCAGGCCAGGATGGATTTCGCCTGCATCCTCTGTATCGTGACCATGCTGGTCTCCAGCCCTGCGAAGACGCTGCCTCCCGGTGCTGGTATTGGGCTGCTGGTTGCACGTGGCCTACGTGGGATTCTGCTGCCCTGCTGTGTGTGCTCTGGTGACGCTGGTGTCACGGGGTCTTGTGCAGGAGCCTGACCCGCTGCCCCCTCCATGATGACTAATGGAGCTACTATTCTCCTCCGGGCCGGGGAAGTGGCAGGTGCAGGGTGGCTCTGTGGTGGTGTGTTCTCCGGGGAGAATACCAATGAGGGCGACTGAGACTGAGACAGTCGGGGGGAGTGTGGAGTTGTGAGGGAATGTCCAGTGTCCTCCTCATTTGCCAGGGCACAGCTGTTGTCCTCCTCCTCCTGTGCTGCTGCACTGGTGCTTGCCACCGCCGCACTGGCTGTTGGTGCTGGAGCTGGTGCTGGAGCTGATGCTGCTCCCCCGCCTGATGGTGCCCCTAGGTACAAAGAAGCATTTGTCAAGTGGGTGCTAATGTGTTCCAGTCACAACTATTAAAGCATTGCACATCTCATTACAAACACGTTGATGCTGTATTACAGTTATTTATCTCACGCTTCTGCTGTGGCATTTTTGGTAACTTTTGCAGAGTACATTTAGCAAGATGCATTGCTCATGTCTGTTGCTAGCAGTACTGGCTTGGGGTTTGGCTGTGCATTGGGTCTGTAGGGGAGGTGTCTGGTATGGTGTGTCAAGTTGCGCATGCTTCTTACCTGTAGCTGTAGCTCGGGATGAGCTATCCAGGTCCCCAATTCCCACGACACTGGCCCTCTCGATGGTGGTCGCCACTAGTTCCTCCAGCTGAGTGAGGGGTGGCGCACGGTTTGTTCCTCCTCCAGTGAGTCCAGCCTGCTTGTGCAGGTCGGCCAGTTTGCGCTTGGTCACGCCACGGATGTCATAAAACCTCTTCTTGAGGTCGTCTAGGCTCCTGTGGGTGACACCAACTGCATTCACTTTCTCC
The DNA here is from genome assembly GCF_964261635.1 of Lissotriton helveticus. Taxonomy (NCBI): domain Eukaryota; kingdom Metazoa; phylum Chordata; class Amphibia; order Caudata; family Salamandridae; genus Lissotriton; species Lissotriton helveticus. The sequence continues at coordinate 391,427,931 of NC_136069.1, forward strand.
CCGATGTCGATCCACAGCCTCCTCTTGGTGCTCTCCGGAACAGTGAGGGACAGCCTTCCATATAGCTGGGTGTGCACCCTCACCACCTCCTCCACCAAAGTTTGCAGCTCCATGGTGCTGAATTTTGGATTGCGCTTACGCGCTGCCTTCTGGCTCTCTGTGCTGGTGTCCAAGTCTCACAGGGATCCTGCTCACAATGCTGCTCTCTCTGTGTTTGCTCAGCTCAGGCAGCTTTCCAGAAAGTTCTGATGAGTTGCACCTGCCTGGGTTGCCACTCCCTGTGGGGGAGGGTGCTTACAGCTCATTGGCTGATGTCTTCAGTGTCACTCAACCTGCTCGGCAAAACGGCATTCTCCGAATCGGTATTTTCCGATTCGGTATTTTCCGAATGTGTTCGGTAAATACCGAATCGGAATGTGTAATGCCTTCCTATTGGCCTTTCGGCCCATGGGGCGTATTTATAATTCCGAATCGGCGTTTACCGATTCGGTTGGTTCCGCATTTTTATTGTTCCGATTCGGACTTGTCCGACCCGCCCTATACCGATTCGGTAGTTGGCGAATCGGTACGTATCGACTCTCGATACCGATTGCTACCGATTCGGTATTTTTTCGGTGATTATTTCCTACATATCATTTTCCGATTTTGAAATACCGATTCGGTACGGATCGGTATTTTAAAATCGGTAAATGCGTTTTACCTACATCGGGCCCTATGTTTGCAGGGGGAAATTGGCCATGTGGAGCTGGTTTGGGGCTGACAGATCAGCCTTTTCCCCCTGCCTCCTTTACCTTCCATCACTTCAGTCCTCTCCCCCTTGTCACTGTCCTCTTGGCTTATAGGCGGAAGTGGGGTTTGAAGTCCTGGGGCTCTGGTGGGACAAGAGAGCAGGGTGTCGCCTGCGTTTTTTAGAAAACAGAATTTTTTGTCAATTTTGGGCTGAAAAAGGCACTGCTTACCTGTTAAGCTCCCCTGCGTTGTATTCCTAGGCTCAGGTATTAATACAATTATAGTTCCCTTTTCCTGTAGCGCAGGTCTGGTTTTTGCCTGAGGTTCGCCCTCAAGCTCCGTTGGTGTTTTCAGCTTCCTTTTTTGCTTACTTGCGCTGCTTATGCTTCTGGCAGTTTTGACTGCCCGGCGTATCTGTGCTGACCTCATAGTTTATAGTCCTGAGTAGTCCTTAGAGATCCTTTTAGCGGCGTTTGGGTCAATTCTTGCTGATCCGTGAAGGCTTGACTCAGTAGGACTGTCAATTGGTGGGCAAGATGGGGGTATTGTATGGCCCACAGTAGTCCGTGAGTCTGATAGACCGATAGATAAGATAGTTTGTTTGGTTGATTGATTCGTTGTTGTTCTTTCTCTGTCTCTGCGGGTCCGGATACTTTGGTTGGTCTCTCAGATCCAGTCCCAGTGTGTGACTTGTATATAAAGATTGTAGGGAATGAATTACATCCTTTATGTCCAAAATGTCCTTTGATATCTTTGATTTTCCTTTGCTTAGTTATGGAGGAAAGTTATATATTTGTTTTCTTTTTTTTTCCTCCTTGTGCGCCCTTTCTTTACACTTCCTTTTGTCCAGAGGGGGCGCTGAGCATTTTTCCAGTTGTTTGTCCCCTGAAATGTTATCTATGCCCTTGTGGATTGCTGTGGTTTACTGTGCACGTTGTAAGGCCCTGCGGTGGGTCCCTCCGGCATTCCTGTGCGCCCTTTATGCTAACCCTGGGTGTAGTACGCGTAGTCGCGCTACGCAAAGCTACGCGAAGACGTTCTTGCACTACGCGAGCTTCGCGAGCGTGCTTAGTAGCTTGCTAGACCCGTTTGCGAGCCGTTTGTCTTGCTCGGGAGCGCGTTGTGCATGTTCGGGGCACTGTCTGCGTGCTCGGGGGATCGTAGCATGCGACCTTATCCATGCGGTGGGCCATGGGCGCGGCCATCTTATTTTTTCAATTGTCCCGCCTGCTCGCGTTTCCTATTTCCTCTTCCAGGTCGCGCATAACGTGTTCGCGTTGTGCAAGTCATGTTCGTGAACACAACTACTTGTTCACGCTGACAAAGTGCGTGTTCGCGTGAAATCGCGCGCGAAATTACCCACGTGGTCGCGATGGGCGCGGCCATCTTGTTTTTCACACTCTATGCTATGGCTCTGGGCCTAGTTTTCTATCTCTCTGTTCCTAAGTTTATATTTTGCATTTTATTTCTACTTTTCCACCTTTTTTTTAACTTTTCTACTGTTTTATTTTACTTCTTCATTTAAGCTCCTACTTCTTCCCCCTAACTTTTTTTCCTTTTGTTCTAACTTTTCTTTTCCACCTCCACCTCCACCCCAGAACCATGGCAAAGGGCAGCAGCAGAACCGGCTCGAAGGGCAAGGCGCCTGCGCCCAAGAGCCGGCTACCTTGCGGCAGAATGCGACCTGCAGGGGTGCAGGCTCAGAAACTTATCGGGAAGGCGGAGGCGGCCGCCCTGGTTTTTTCATCCAGCGCCACCCACACTGGACCTTGGCAGCAGGCGGCAGGCCATGCTCCGGTTAACTTCCAGAGGAGAGTCACCGCCGGTGGGCGAAGGTGCGCTGGGCAGTCTTCCGCCGCTCGTGTATCCGGCGCACCCACCAGCAGCTGGCCCACCGGTGGGCAGACATTTTGGACAGGGAGCAGGACCTGTTGGACCTGCTAGGTGTCGAGGTCGTGGTGCTTGGTGAGTAGCTAGTAATAATAATATATATATAGTAGTATAAGTATTGTGTATAATTCTTGGACAAATAAGTAACACGATTACTGGTGCGCTTAGTTACATTGCAGATCAATTCCGTCTCGAAATCTTCTGTTATTGTATGACACAGGTGCTGTTTGACACTTCTCTTACTGCTTTGCGCTAGCTTGGGCTTGTGATTATTGATGTTAGAGTTTACTTTAGAGAACTGAAGTTAGTTAATGCTATTGCTACAGTCTAGTCCTTACATTGTCCTTTAGTGAAATAGTGGTGGATGGATAGTATTAGTTCATATTTTTTAAACGATCTGCATGACGCCTCCTCTGTCACCGAATGCTTAGTTAGTTCTTATTTATCCCACCCCTCCATAGAACCGGTTTGAAGTTTGTTTACTGAGTGGTAGGCTTAGCAGCAATAGTATTGTCACGTCAGTCAGTAGCAGTTCATATGACGCAAGCAACCGAAAATTTCGTGTATGCACAAATTTATGCATGTGTCCTCCATCTCATCTATGCATGTTTGCGGGCATAAATAAAAGTGGCAATGCCGACTTACTGAACAATTGGCCCGTCTGGATTCTGGAATAGGTGGTGTAGGTCAGGTGGTACTGGCTTCGTTAGTATATTCTGCAATCAGAATGTTTATGGAACATTTGATTAGTGTTCTATAAGTAGACGGTCTGTGAATCCTGCAAGCCATAGTCATTTAGACTTCAAAGTCAATTTTATTGGAATTGTTGTTTCCTAAAATGTTTGAGAGGATTTTTGAATGATGTATTTGTTTCAAAGCACTCAATGTTTCTCTTTCTTTATTATTTCTTATATGATCAGCACCACCCAGGGGCAAGAAGACGGGGCCCAAGTCAGCGGGACAACCACCAGAGGAGCGCTCCTCTACCGAGGATCCTGCTGCTGGCCCCAGTAAGTCCTACAGTGCTTATATTATTAACAATTATATTTCCCTAACTTTTTAACGCACCTTATTTTTTCCAACCTATTAAGCCTCCTTCCTAAATCAATGTTACAAAACCTTCTTTGGTCTTCAATTTGTTTTCCAAGTTTTGGGTAGCCAATGCCTTCCCTGACTTTCAGTTCCTTCAAACTGCCTCTGCCCTATGACTCTCTGTGCTACTACTATTAGACTGTCTGTAGCTAAGCTTGCCCTGTTGGCCACTCTTTAGTTAAGGTATTCCTTTGAATAAAGCTGTGATAGAATAGCTGTAGCCACTGGGTCCACTCCTGCCTTTTGCGTTGTCCTCTGTAATCTCTAGTCTTTGTCAATTCCCACCAACAAAATGCGCAACCAGATATTTGCCTACTAATTTTTGTTAGGTTAGTATACTACTACTACTGTTGTGGTTATTCTCTGCACAGCCACATACAGAACTATGCACAAGAAAATAGGATGTTGGTGATAGGGAGGTTGGACCTTACTTACACCCTAGTCACAGAGCTCAGTTAGAAGAACCCACAATTCAATGACCGTCTACCTACCTAAGTGTCTCAGTCATAGTCATTTGTCCCACTCCCGACCCCCCACATGAAGATAGTTAGATATACCCAATGATTTTATTACACAACCCAGAACAGAAGAACACCCTTTCGCTCACTCACTCGTTTAAGTCCACAACACCCCAGACACTCAAAATATATCACAGAGTCCATGTGCAAGTTCAAAAACTTTTTTTTTGAATAACAAGCTTTGTATTGTTGTAACTTGTAAGTTGTTCCATGAAAAACATCCAGCTCCCCCATGCAAAATAAAGAAGATTAAATACTATACATTTTGTACAACTCGTGCACGATAGAGAACTGTGGGAATTGTGGGAGGCCCCTCACCGTTGAATGTATACTGGTTACACATGCATCTTTCGAAAGCTCTGCAAATCTCTGGTTCGTAGAAGTCAATCTTCTCATCTGCCTATGAGAAAAATGTTGCACGTTAGACAGTGAATACAACTATGCAAGTTTTTAGCAGTCATGCCAAAAAGTGTAACATTATGGATAAGCAAAAGGGACTAACAATACTTGTTTGTCAACCTCTTTAGTTGTATGCAACACTCATGTGGCCTCAAAGGTGTCTTTCTTACTGTGCAACAAGCTGCGAGGTAACATGGGCAAAACAGTAAACCCAGATCTAAAATGGTTACATCCATGGCTCAGGCTAACTTTTCCAAAGCCTAGAGTAGGAGTAGAGATTAGATGACCCTAGGGACCATCTAATAAATTAAAACTAGACTCTGTCTAATGACTGCTGTACAGTAGTACGCAATTTGGACTAGTTACGATTTATGTTGTACGTAACTGTTTTTTCAATCTTCCTTCCTGGTGAAAAAAGTACAACTAGTAAAATAGGGGGAGGTGTGCAGGCATCTAAAAATGTGTACATGCTTTTTTAGGTGCACAATCACTACCAATCACCAGTGCCGGAGGGGCCAGCGGCGATGCTAATGCCATCCAGAAGGGGACAGTGGCTGTGGCACCTGCAGGAGCACCAGTGGGGGAGGAAACGTCAGCGGTGAGCGGTGGTAAGTTATATTCATTACTTATTTGCATTACTAGGTGGAAGGGGAACATTTCCCTCACTGTGCTATGAGACTTATTAAGAAAGTATGAATTTGAAGTTGTACTGGACAATATACAATGGTTGAAGAAGACACCCTTTGCAGCATTACCAGCGTGAGTTGAGCTGTGAAAGATATGGAGAAGACTAAAAGTCAGATCAGATGAGGGATGTGTTGAACAAAAAGGCAAAGAAGTGAACTAGGGTGGAAAGAGGAAGGACGAAAGAGATGTAATAAGACTACCATAGAAGGATACTTTGGAAGGTTCATGCACGTGGCTGATATGAATCCGATGCATGGGTTGTTGAAGGATGGGTAGAACTAGAAGGTGAAAGAACATGCATGCCTGGTTGGGCAAAACAATATGGGTACATGGATATAGTGGATAGCAAGAATCATGAGCGGAGTTTGTGTCAATCAAACCCAAGGGAAGGAAGGAGTGGACGCATGGGTGGTTGTTGGTGAAAGTGAAACCAGCTTAGGCGATAATAAAGAATGATAGACATTTACTTTTGATGGATGCCCCCTAAATGTATTGTATTCATCATAGGTGGAGACTGTCACTGGAAGCAGAGTCTTACTTTGAAAATATAAAAGGAGATACAAAAAAGACTGGTGTTCTTCTGTGTACTCAAGTCCACCCATAGTAGTAGGGCAAGTATAATGCCGGAAAAAACTTCAACAAATGTTACAGGCAGGGGAAGCAGGAGGATAGATTAAATAGATACTAAAAGTTGCCACCAATTGTATGTACTACGCTTGGTAGTGCTACTATGCCACTATGTGTGGAATTAATTTTGAAGAGTTTCAGTTACAATTCTGTTTCTTTTTTTATAGATACTCATACTCCTTCCCTAAAACCATCACGGAAAGAGTTGGCAGCCAGGGCCCGGCAAAGGAAACTGCAGGCAATTGTGGATGAGTACTGCCGGCTGGTGGCTGAGGCCGAGGAGGAGGAGGAAGAGGGGGCGGCAGCAGCTTCTGCCTCTTCCAATGCCCCAGGCCCCAGCCAGGCCCCACCTGCAGGAGTACGGCGCCTTGGTCAGGCAGCCACTCACCGCCGGCATTTCACACCTTTTGCCACCCCTCCACATCATGGATGCAAATGTAGGTGCCGTGCATTTCGGCAACAACTTCTCCTCCGGGTGGCCAAGCTGGAGGACCAATTAGAGGAGCGCGTCAAAATAATAGTGGACAAACACCTCAAAGCCCGCCGATTGTAATGGACCCTCTTCATTTGTCCCTTTTTTAATACTTTTGTTGGTGGGTGGGAATTGGGTGTTATTTTTGTGGGACATTCTTTGGACTTGGACATTGGTTGGGGTTAGGGTGGGGATAGGGGTGGGATAGGACTAGGAGGATATTTTTTTATGTACATGAATAAATGTTATTTATTTTCAACGTACACGTATGATGTTGTTTTGTGGTGGGGTTACTGTTGTACTTCACAAGGTTCACTCTAGATGCCACGCAGCGGCCAGTGTTTGATTTAAATAATGTATTAATTGACCACATGTGTAACATGCAAACAGATAGATGCGGTACCCCTCACTGAGTTATATTTGTCCTATTAGTACTACCAGTCTCTCCTCCATTATACCTCCCAGCAAACTTTTCTTCTTACCTGTGATTGATGATGATTAAGTTTGGCACCACAAGGGCTGCATGGTTTCCCAAGACAACGGAGAATATGCCGTGGTTGTGTGATGGTAGTAGTAGACTAGACACTGGCACTAGCATTGGCAAACAAAAACAAAGAGACAGTCATTTGCCTGGGAGAAAATGTGGGAGAAGTAGAAAAATACAGTACATAAGACTGACAAATAAATAAAAACAATATTGCAACTGCTAAACTCAAAGAAATGAATGGTGTCGGGGACTGCCAAGTACAAGAAGATAACTGTAGTTGTGTTGAAGGAGTCAGTAAAACACAATCCACTTCGTAAACTTACATGCTGTAAAATTAGATTCAAACAATGCCACCAATTATTTAGATTTATTTGTTGGGTCACTTTGGGAAATGAATTGCCTTGTACACTAATACATACAGTGAACTTGGGTGGGCAAGCAGAAGAAGAGCCTCGCCCTGCCTCGTTGACATTTCATTTCATTAGTGTTGCTTTCACCACATCTGCCCCAGCAAGCGTGTGATCAATTGTTGGTGTAGATTTAATGCAGTAACATCACACCTCAATATAAAACCACACCGCCCGGGGGAAGAGGGCTAGGGTTTGATGAATGGATGGGAACGGGGGTTTGGGGAAAGGGTTGACAAAGAAAAATAGTACGCATGGAGACAACAAAAGCAAAACAATGAAGACGATGATTGATGATCCACTACTACCCAATAAATCTAAAGTTAAGTAAGAAAAACTAAATGCATGCATGATTGAGATAAGTTATAACTTGATGGTTAATAATATATAATGAGTGGTACTTAACTACTACTACACATTTCAAGGGAAGTATTTCTTATATATGATATGAATATGACTTTTGCCTAGGCTGTATGCCCTCTGAGAAACCGCAATACCTGCTGTAGCGGGCTGAAAGCTAGCAAAGAAAATTAAGAAATAGTTTAAGTAAACAATCAATTACCAAACACAAGCGTAAAATAAATGAAGAGGAAAAAGGAATAAAAAAAATTACGAAAATGATACTAAAGTTAATGTATTATCCAGGTCCAAATGTGTAGTTGTATCTCGTCGTTCATCTTTGTCCTCCCTTCCATGGACACTGTGACTGAATATCATTCTTGGGCGCCTCTGGCTGGATGATGAGGAGGATTGGAAAGGTAAGTGTGAGTTGTTGCTCCAAGTAATAGCGCTGGGTGAAATGCCGGCCAGTAAGTGTTGATGAAAAAAGAAATGGGGTATTACAAAATAAGTGAACTGAATGAAAAAACATAAAAATCAATTACGGTGTAGTGCAAAAAAGACAAGACTCGTGAGCTAGAAGACTTTCAGACCGAGGCGGCTTGGATACGTTGTGTAACTCTACTCTTCTAGTTGCACAGCAGTCATCGAAAAGAACAACAAGATAGGAGCCAGCACAGAACAGTTACAGGACCACACCAGAACACCGGGCCATGAGTCTGTGGCCAAACTCCATTTACCTAAATTTTTCACAGTTCCAGACAAAAAGCATATACAGCAACCTAGCATTTTCCAAATCAAGTGATTAAATCAATGCGCCATTGTCAGTCAATCATACCACTGTTCTATTCCACCACTGCACACACATGTAGCCTAGGTCTGCTGTGGTTCTTGTTGATTGGTTGTGTTTACCTTGTATTCCACTTCCTGAACATATTCCATCAATCATCTCAGATCAAACTGACTGACAGCGTGCAAAGATGGTATGGTGGTCATCATCATCCAGTGTGGCACGTGTACGTGTTGTCAAACAGACCACCAACAGCAACTCAGTCTGTAGTGAGTGACTGCGATTAAGTCCAGACTGCACCTGCAGTAGTAGTACAATTGGATACATATTATTAAACAACATGGAAACATTGACCATCCCTTGAGACACAAGTACTTTGTTATTATATTAAACTACTAGTATAGTTCTACTTCATGCACATTTGCTCAGAGTCAGCAAGCATCCAATGCAATATATGGCATCATTCATTTCATATACCTGTCTTTCTCTTCTTTGTGGCTGTCAGATCACAGATGCAGCAGAGCCTTCTGAAAGTGATGACGAGTTTACTTTAATTTTGGAGCCCTGCTCAAGTTCTGACATTGAAGAGTTGTGTATGCCTGCAGACAGAGGTGGTAGCCTTAAGACAGTGATGCGTTTCAGATGGGAAACAAAACAGAAGATGGCTATAGTCACGTACGTTTCACTTGTTATGGAGGGACTGTTAGAGGCTACATTATTGTACTATTCTCCATCTCCATCCAATGTATGGCAAGATGGAAATGTATTTAGGGTGAGTCAGGAAGATGGAGCAGGACTCTGAGGAGTGGAGTGCACAGTTAAATGCACTTGCAACAGGGCAAGCCAGATACTTTATCGCCAGCCTGCTGAGCACTGGCCATTGGCTACTTGTCCTATACCAATACACCAATGTGCTTTGCTCCATGAACACCTCTGTTGTGTCATCCAGATAGGCCTGGACCATCCGCTCAATGTTCAGTGGTGCTCTGGTTTGCTTGTCCTCTTTTGGCTTTGCGACAGCAACGGACTTACCCATCCCTTTCTGTAGAAACCAAGCAGCCATTTTTTTGGTTGTGTCTGATGAATCAGATCCTGTTGGTGCTGTTGTTGTTATTGGTAGTGTTGGTGACTGCTGGGAAGCAAATGCACTGCTCTCATGCTGTGAAGAAGAACTTGACTCTGTAGGATGCTCAGTAGTACTTGCACTGTCCTGGGCTGGCACTGGCAGGCCTCTAATTGAGAGCCGTTCGTTTTCTAAATCAGTGGCTTCCTCGGCTATTACAGTGTTGTACTTGGCAACATCCCCTTCTGAAAAAGGAATTACTGCATTACTGTTCACAAATAATTTGTACCGTGGATCCAAAATTGTGGCAGTAATGTAATGTTGATGTGACACAATCTTATTTTGAATCCTTGTATTCTCAGATAAGCGGCCGGCTAAGGCCTTCGCCAAATAACATGCTTCAAGTTTTCCTTCATCACCTTCGTATGTTTCAGACACCTCATCAGCTCTTGCTCTAGCATGTACAACGATGGGATAGCTTGGCCGATAGTACAGTCCTCCCTGCTGACTGCACGTGTGAAGACCTCAAAAGGAAGTAGCATCTCTGTCAGGCATTTAATGAGGTCCCATTGCCACATCTCAACGGTCATGGCTTTAATAACAGTAGGATCCCCTGGTCTTCTTGTCATGACATAAGCATTAAGTGGTATGTACTGCTCAAACAGCCGATCAAGCATGTAATAAGTAGAGTTCCAACGCGTTGGGACCTCCTGGATGAGTGCTTTGACTGGCATTTTATACTTACGTTGAATGACACGTAGCTGCTTCTGGGCTTTAAAAGAATGGTTGAAATGCGTGCAGATTCTTCTGCAAATGGTCAGTAAGTTGCTGACTTTGCTTTCATTTTTCAGAAAGTCTTGAACGCAATGTTAATACAGTGTGCCAAACACGGGACCCTGAAATAGCGACCATCTTGCATGGCCTTAACTACATTACTGCCATTGTCGGTGGCAACAAAACCAATGTTAAGGCCTCTTGGTCGCAGCTATTCAAAGACCTTGCTGTTAAACTCAGCCAAAATGTTTGCAGCAGTATGCGATTTCTCCATAGCAAACATGGCTACAGTTGCATGTCTGCAAGTATCATTAAAAATCTCAGCAGTGTCAATGCCTGCAGATATCTTGTCTCTAACACCCAAAAAAGAGATCCAGTGTGCAGTGATGCATATGTAATCAGTGGCTTGGGAACTGGTCCACATGTCTCTTGTCAGGTGGATACTATGAACAGCACTCTGGTGCAAGGCTTTTGCAAGAAATTCCAGCGCCTCGTGGTGTAGTGCTGGAACAGCAACTCTGGCAAAATAGTAGCGGCTGGGAACATTCCATTTTGGGCAGATGGTTGTCACAAATTCCAGGAAACCCACCCCTTCAACAAAAGAAAAAGGGACAAGGTCCAGTGCTAACATTTTAGCAAGCTTAGCATTGTACAAACGTGCTATTGGGTGGTTGCGCTCATACTTTCCCTCCTGCCTAAACATGCTAAAAATGTCACGCTGCTTGGTATTTCTTTCAGTTATGCTTGATGCAGTACTTCGTGTCGCAGACTTCGCACCCGTACTCCTTGGTGTCTCCGGGTTACTCTTACTCTGGTGCCACTGAGATGTTGCTGATGCGGAGGATGTGGGCTCTACCACTGCAGTGCTGGGGACAGGGGTACTTTGTGTACCACTACCAGATAGAATGTCTCCCTCTTCTTCCTGTTCGGCCACGAGTGGACCTTCTACTACTTCCCCACCAACATTAATGGTTCCTGCTTTTATGCTACGTAGGTGGTCAGAAAACAGAAACAGAAAACCCAGGCACGGGTGAACTGGTCAGACCAGGACGAGGAAATTACTCAGAGGGTAACGAGGAGCATGGCACAGGGGACCGGACCTCGGACGGACATAACACCAGGCACGAGCCGGGGACAACATTAGTAGTTAATTTGTCCTCGTATACCCTTTCTGAATTACAGGAACAGGTGCTTAACAAGGGTTTGGGATTCGTCCCAACATACCAACCAGATTTGTTTAAACTCCGTCAGGATTTGGCAACCTTTTTCCGAAACCTCAGATTGAGAATCTTTTTTGAAGATCGGGAAGATCAAAGGGAGAGGAGGGGAGACACTCCTTTCCGCCCACGATCCACCTTTACCTCTCAATTGGCTATACTCCCTCCCCAGGTGGCCACATTTGAACAGGCGGTAATCCATGACTTGGAGACCTCTGATCTGTCACAATATGGACACTTTTCTAATCTGTCAAACCGTGAAAAAGAGGCATTAAGAGAATTGGGAAACAATAAAGAGATCATCCTGAAACCAGCAGATAAGGGTGGAGCGACAGTTATCTTGGATCAAGAAACCTACAGGCTGGAGTGCTTAAGACTGTTGGCGGATCAGAGAAACTATCAAAAATTGAGAGAGGATCCAACTGAGAACATCTTGAGAGAGATCATGATTATGGTGGAAGAAGCAAGAACGGAGGATTGGATCACGGAACAGGAGGCGGAGTTCTTGGTCAGCAAACAGCCGAGGACTCCGTACTTCTACATTCTTCCAAAGATCCATAAACCAGGGAGACCCCCTCCCGGAAGACCTATTGTCTCCGGGATTGGGTCTCTCCTGGAACCCCTATCGCAATTCTGCGATTTCTTCCTCAAGCCAATGGTTCAACAACTACCTACCTACCTGAGGGATACCCTTGATGTTCTCAACCTGTTAAAAGATGTACAATTCGATCCTAACACGGAATTTCTTATAGGGCTTGACATTGAAGCCCTATATACCAATATCCCCCAATTAGAGACTCGGAGAGTATTGGAGACCTTACTCTTTGATAGAGAGTGGCTGTACCAAACCCCACAAGCATTTATTTTACATCTAGCGGAGATCGCCTTGACAAGGAACTTTTTTGAATTTGAGGGGGGCTTGTACCTCCAGACCCATGGCACTTCCATGGGGAGTGTATTTGCCCCCAGCCTGGCAGGATTGTACGTGGGGGCGTTTGAGAAAACAACTATTCAAGATACTAATGGACTGTGGATTACCCACTTAAAACTCTGGCGACGCTATATAGACGACGTCCTGGTGGTCTGGAGTGGCGACAGATCATCAGTAGACGGTTTTTTGGAGTGGTTAAACATACAAAATCCTTTCCTCCACTTCACCTCCACAGTAACAAAAGAGAGCTTGCCTTTCCTGGACCTGGTTATCGAACCATGTGATGGTATCTTGAAGACGAAAGTATTTCACAAGCCCACTGATAAGAATGCCCTTCTGGCATTTGAAAGCTTCCATCCCCGCTCACTACGGGAAAATTTGCCAGTGGGGCAATTTTTCCGATTACGACGAAACTGCTCTGATAGAACAGACTTTGAGAGGGAAGCGGAGGACCTCACAGCTAAATTACAACAACGAGGGTATCCGAGTAAAATTGTGAAGCGCGCTAGAAAGAGAGCAACAAACACTAACCGGGAGCTACTACTATCAAAAACCACTAGACCCCAGACAAAGAAACCAGTCTTCGTGACGACCTTCAACACAGCCTCACAACATGTCAAGCGCCTTGTATTGAGGAATTGGAGAATCCTGAATTCAGGGGGATTAAATATAGAGACACCCTTGTTTTCATTCAGACGAAGTAGCAATCTCAAGGACATGTTGATACACACGAGACCAAGGAATACAGAGACACAAGGGCCCATGACAACAGGGACAGGGTTACCCACTTATATAGGCCACACACGCTGTGGTTCATGTAGTGCGTGCCACCTCACCAAGAACACTCACATGATAGATCTGGGATTACGTACGCCCTGGATACAGAAATCTCACACAAATTGTAACTGCAGGGGGTGATATATCTGTTGAAGTGCCCCTGTGCCAAGATGTATGTGGGCATGACGAGTAGGAGAGTGAGGACAAGAATAACAGAACATTGTAGCACAATACGATGTGGTAAATGTAATACGAAACTCATTGCACACTTTTTAGAGCAGGGCCACAGTGTAGAGGATTTATCATGGACCATCATAGAGAAAGTCCCAATAACCAGGAGTCGAATGGATGAACAAAGAACATTGTTACAGTTTGAACAAAGATGGGTGTACCGATTAAAGAGCCACATAACCGGACTGAACGATGATATACCTTGGGGCTCTCTGGCACGATAGATAATTGGGATATGCTACTGGCTGGATGAGCGCTCAGGATACGAGGTACCGTAGTAATATGGGACGGTTGAGAGTGGGGACGGATCAGCATAACAGAGAGGGCGAATTTATCAGATGCCAACACTTCCAACAGGGATCCCACAGATAGGACCAGAAGAGAAGGGCGGGATAAGATCTCCTCTCACCTAATACACGTCCCACAATCCATCTGTGTATAATAAATTGTAGTTTGTAAATTAATTATGCCCCGGTGGGTTGTTTCTTGTTTTTCTGTTTCGATATGATTGTTACATTGCAAACAGGAGATGGACATCGAGTTGTAATAAGATAATTAACAAACGTGGGGATAATGGTACAGAAAATAACTTAATGTAAGGAGCATCAACTAGGAACGAACAAGCGGGATTGAGAAACATGGGAACTACTGGTTCCAGTATGCTTTGCGATCTCTAACAGGTGATCACGGAGGTACTAGACACAGACTTCCGAGACAACAGCACTTGGGGCGGAATAACATTTACCCAGGCAACGCCCACTCAGCACGGTATCTTGGATACAAGTGGTTGACGGTAGGACGTGGTTCCACGTCAATCACATGGACGCGAGTGCAAGCAAGCGGGAAAACGCCCTCTTAAGATACTTAAGGTTGCAACCAGACCGTAAACACTGACTACGCGGTGTCACGGAAAGCGGGCAAGGAAGCAGGACGCCACCCTAGGAACAGTAAGGAGCACAGAGGGAGGAGGAGAGAGGGGAGAGAGGAAGGAGGGGGTGTTTTTGGGTGGGATTTAACAACTCGGAAACCATACCAAGGAATTGAGTCAAACGCCTAAAAAAACATGACTCTAAAGCCGTTCCCTTGTACTTCCCTTCCCTCCCCACATCTTCCCGTGCTTATACAGGTTGTGTTCGAAGGGGGAACCTCCCGCCGGGCACCAATTCGGGTTCACATACTCAATGAACTCGGTAAGTTAAGTTAACGGTATTGATGTCTGAGATGCACAGTGGGGAATATATATTTTTGAAAAATGGTGAGATTTGATGCGAGTGAGAGACCTTCACGGGAGAATTTAATGTGATGAGTGTGAAAAAAGTTAGGTGAGCAATCCGATCGGGAAGCATGGGGTCGGACAATAATATGCTCACGCACTGGGAAGGGAGGGGTACAGAGATCCCACTCCATTTAAAGGATCATGAATGAATGAGAAACACTTGTTACCAACCAAACCACAAAAATGGCTTGATATAAAAGAGATATAAATGGTTTGCACAAAAGAAATGACGAACCGGAAGATGGTAAAAGAGAGCGCATGACAGTACGTTATTGTTATTTTCTCTCTTTTCTCTCTCTTTTATCTACAGTAAGTGTGTTTTCATTTTCCCGCATTCGGGAGAAACCTCCACATGTAACAGGAGAGGGTTTGGATCTGCAAAGACCGACTCATTTTCAAAGGGCCCAGTAGACCGAATTGCGGTGGGGCTTGGACAGAAATAAAAGGCGACTGTCCTGAAGAATACCGTGGTGACCAGCTTTGGCACATTTTATACGGTTGAAACATGTCGACACAAGCAGTACCAGGAGGGAGGTCTTGAGAGATCTTAGGGCCTCGAACAAGACAGTTCCCATCCTTTTTTGAGTTTTAATCCTGATAGGGGTACCAGGTAATGTCCAATAAAATACTTATTTCAGTTGGCACCCTTAATCAGTTTTAACATTTCCTATTAACTGCACTTTAGTCGCACTATTATTTCTGACACTTGGTGATTGGTACACATCACATCACATTTTATGTTACATGTTGTCTGATATTTATGGTTTGTTTGTTGAGTGACATTCATTGTTTTGTTTTCCCCTCCCCTAATGCTCCGTCCTGGGTGTGGTTACACCAGGGCGTATTGCAAGCAGGCCCAATGATGGTAGAATGTCACATACTTCGGTATGTGAGTGAGGGCAACTTTTTCCAATAATTGGATTCCCCTATGTCTACGTTTCATTGTGGTTTTTCGTTTTTTGTGTGTACACTACCACCCCCCTTGTGTGTTCACGTAGGTGGTCCTCCCACTTGATTGCGTGGTGTTTTTTCAAATGGGTCATTTGGCCTCCGGTACCATAGTTTGTACCAAGCTTACCACGACTAACAGAGGACTGACAAATGGAGCATATAGCAATGTTGTCCTCATTTGCGCTAACTGTAAAGAAGTCCCACACTGGGGAGCTTAACTTTTGTCTCCTGCTAGAGGTGCCACTTCCAATGCCGGATAAACTGGAGGTTGTGTGTTGAATTTCACCATGTGACTGTGCAGTAGTACCACTACCTACTTCTGCTGAGGTGGAACCTGTGCTGGATGTAGGACGCTGCCGGCCCTGTGCAAATGTAAAAATGGAAGCTGGAGGTAGTTTTGGTGTGGCCTGTGTTGGAGGTATGCGTGCTACATCTCTACTAGTCACAGCCATTCTCAATAGGGTTAAAATGTTGGTCTCCATGTCCTCAGGCCCAGGAGTAATGCTTGTGATGACTGGGTCTGACTCGTCATCACCATCATTATCCGGCTGTTCAACATCGGACTCCATAAGTGTAAGGCTTCCTGGAACCTTCCTTTTCCCTAGCCTGGTCTTCTTGGGATGTCTCTCCCTCTCATGCTATGTTTGTTGTGGCTCCCAATTGAGATCAAGATCATCAGAAGGGATGCTTGGCAAAGAACTCGATGGACTGACCCTCCTTTTCCTTGGTGGGGATTTGGAAAACAATAGATCTCCTGCATGAGCTGCTTCCTCTTCTTCTTGCTCTGCATCAGGCTCAATTTCCTGAACTGCCCCGACTTCCGGAGGAACAACAACTACTATTGTGGGCGGTGGTTGTTGAACAACAACTATTGCAGGCGGTGGTTGTGGTTGTTGTTTTCGTTGAACATCTACTATTGCGGGCGGTGGTTGTGGAATAACTACTATTGCAGGCGGTGGTTGTGGTTCTTTTCGTTTAGCATCTTCTATTGCGGGCGGTGGTTGTTGAACAACTACTATTGCGGAAGGTGGCTCAGGTTGAACATCTACTATTGCAGGCGGTGGTTGTGGATGCTGTTTTGGAACATCTACTATTGCGGGCGGTGGTTGTTGTTCACCACTTTTCTGCTGTGTTCCCTCTTGCGTGGATTGTGTACTACTTTGAGATAGCGATAAGTTTAGGTCAGACTCAGTATCACTACTTTCCACCATTAGGCTGGCTACCTCTTCCCCACTCATCTGCTTGGGCCTGGGTTGGTGGCTTGGGCCCACTGATGCAGAGGTGCTAGCCCCAGCTTGGACCTCGGTCACCGCTGCTGCAGGCGTACTTTTTTTTCCCAAAAAAGGTTTTCGGGTCAACACCAGACTTAAGTGTCACTTCCTTCTTCTGTTCTTCCTTCTTCTTCTCAGCAACTTTCTTGGTCTTGGAGGACCTGGTACCTGCTTTCCTTGGGCCCATCTTCTTCAGATGTCAGCAGCAGCACTCAGTTGCACAAGTTGCTGAGAATGATGTCTGGTCAGGTCAGTCACACCACACGTGACGTAGTACAGAAGGACATCCGTCTGGCAGTAGAACAGGCGATGAATGATGACAGACACCTCCTCTTCAGTCTTTTGTGCACCTACAAGCAAAGAAGGCAGAATAACATCAGTGGAATGTGGAATTTTTTTAGCTTTAATTTTAATTACTACTAGAAGTATTAGTACACTCAGTAAGAGTAAGAATAGCAAAGAACTAAAATGCAAATGTGGTGGAAGTGGAACTTGTTTATCTTCATTTGTGCATCATTTCGGATGGATGCAGCATCAGTGACCTGCAGCAGATAGCAATGGGGATGTGAACAGTAGTAAGCCAACAGGAACAATGGCAAGACACAGGCCAATTTGTCAAAAACAAAACAGCACACTACTACTACCACCACAGCTCCCAGCCACATGGGCACTCATCACAGGTACATGGGTAAAGGCCAGAAAACAATAAACTCAAGCAGGCCTATATCCCTATATGGCCAGAAAAAGGAGGATGCCTGTTACACATCACAGCTTAATGCAAAAAAAGAAAATCCCCATGGCTAAAATGTTTGAAAGTTACACAACAACACAAACAACAAAGGCATTTACAGTTTTTTACACACACCCAAACAGTTAACTACACCCCAAACACCACATTTGGATATTCAATGCATTGCCATCCATGCCCTAAATGATGTTAAATTCAACAGGCAAAATGGAAACCGCTACATCAAGCACCCCCGCTGACTACCTCTGGGACTCTAGGCCTACTGGCAGAAGAAATCACAAGTTTGTAGGCCTGCGACAAAACTGAAGTACGATGGAAGGTCACACAAAATGGCCGCCCCAACAACATGAAAAGAAAGAGAAAACAGACAATACATGCCTATGGCAAAAGGACAATGCTTGGCTTCACAAAATGGCCGCCCGCCACCCACATGGTCAGGCCACCCTCAAACAACAAAGTACATAGAGGACAGAAACAGTAAGTGGTCCATGCTCTAAAAAATAAAACCAAATGACAACCTGAGGAGTTTCTTTAGCAAAATGAACAGCATCAACATTTTCGAGAAGGTTTTTTGCAACTCGAGACATATTGCTCGCGAGATTGCAAATTCGGCGCGTTCGGCAGCGCGAATTGTACAAAACGTCGTAATTGCGTGCCCGAGCACGCACATTGAGCGCGCGAAGAAGACAAAAACTGTAAGGTGGCGTTGTCGCACTGTGCAAAGTTACCAAAACTACGCGAGCTGAATTCTAGGGTTACCTAGTGTGCAGAAAAAGCCATAATATTCAACACACACCCAAAACCTGCAATTAAACACCAAAAACACATTTTGCTAATCAATCCAAAGCCATCCATGACCTACATGATGTTACACTAACAACTTAAACACCACAATACCAGTTGAACAACTTTCATGCACCCATGATGATGACTCTAGTAGTACCCTTGGGTCTACTGGCAGAGTAGGCCACAAGCTTGGAGGCCTATGGCAAAAACACAGTGGCTTAAAACACAAAATGGCCGGCACCACCTGGCCAAGACACCCACAGAAAGTAAATGAACTCAAGCAGGCCTACACTAACTACATGAACTACTAGGGTTACCTAATTTTACTAAAAAAAATGAAATTCCACTACAACAGAGTTTGCAATTGAATCCAATGCCATCCATCATGTTTTACAGACACCACAGAAACATGGTTGGACCCGTGGGTACCTCTAGGCCTACTGGATGAAATTTCAAAGACATACAACTTGGCCCCTCATGAAAGTACAGGCCTCCCTCAATAATAATTTTTAAGAAAGATTGGGAAGCACAGTAAACTGTAGTTAAAAAAAAAAAAAACCAAACAAACATTTACAGTACACCAATTCTCAATTCTCAAACTTACTTGTAAAAGAAAAGTTCAAATCCAAAATTCCTCAATAAATCCAATCAAATGCTATGATGCAGCAGACATACACAAAGAGTGATCCTTCCAGCTCCAAATCCAAATGAAAGTGAACACCACATGGACAAAGGACTGGGAGGAGCTTGGTGGACAGGAACAGGAAGTTGGAGACTCAGGGGCACTTCCTTTCTCTTGAAAAAAAGAGTAGAAACAAAAAGACGACTCCTTGCCCAAAAAAATACAGCCAAATCACAATCTGAGGGGTTTTCCTGAGCAAAATGATCATTTTTGAGAAGGTTTTAATATGCTCGAGAGATATTCTGTGCCAGATTGCAGTTTCTGCATGTTCGGAAACGCGATCTTACCAACATGGCGCTGCAAGGAAGATCGCGCGTCCTAATGACGTGTTCGCGCGTCCGAATGACATTATCGCGTTCTCACAGTCGCATGGGATTGTGCGGCCGGATTCCAAACATCATAGCGA
The DNA here is from genome assembly GCF_964261635.1 of Lissotriton helveticus. NCBI lineage: Eukaryota > Metazoa > Chordata > Amphibia > Caudata > Salamandridae > Lissotriton > Lissotriton helveticus. The sequence continues at coordinate 391,447,481 of NC_136069.1, forward strand.
ACGCGACCGGGAGAGAAAAGCGAGAAAGCAAACGCAGAACCACGGTAAGTCATTACCGCGCACGCGAGAATACTATTGAGCGCGCGAGGAAGAAAAACTACTACGCTACGCTGTAGATTGCGAAGTAGTCGACAACTTCGTGCTCACTGCGAAGTTGCCGAAAATTCGCAAGCTCCACGAGCGGAGCGTAGTTCTCCACCCAGGGTTACTTTATGGCCTTTGCCCTTCACTACTGGTTCCAGCAGTACAGTCAGCAGTGCTGTTTCCCCTCTTGCGTGAGTTCCAACGAGGAAAAGCGGTGCGGGTAGGGGAGCGAGTACGTGTCACTCTTGCCAGCTCACATTACACGCTCAGCAACCTGAGCCCGACTTCCTGGCATCAACTCCAGCTCCTCTCCCACCACCTATCACGCCACTACTCCACTCCATCAGCCAGCAGAGGTGACACCTTGGCTGGGGAGGGGACCGGGGTAGCAGGAGAGCGAGCCGCCGCCGTAGCAGCACGCTTCCACCTTACCTCGTTCTCTCCACCCACCTCGCTCGCTCTGCCTGGCTCAGGTCGCGGCTGTGGTCCGATTGCAGCTCGGGTCCGGTCTCAGGTCAGGGCACAGCTCGCGGCAGTGGCTTTGCTTATGACGGCAACTTTGCTACACCGGCTCCACGGGCTGCAAGCAGACTCCTCCTCCTCCTCTCCTCTCAGGTGCTCTCAAGTAAATTATTTAGCCTCAACATCTAGAAGGGCGATGAGTCGGTATAGGCCTGTGAAATTCATGTAATAATTCTAAATGTTCCCTTTGAAGCAGTGACCTAAACAGCAGAATTTCATCTTTTAACCAAACCCATCATGCATTGTTTACTATCGGTTTCAGGCATTTCTTCTATGTTTTAAGTTGTCTCATTCACTGTTTTGTCATAAACTCGTCTATGAATTATCAACATACTCTTTTTATCTGAGAAATTAAACTATTGCAGTACACACTTTATTCCTTTGTGAAGGCCAGTGGATTTGAGTATCTTCCTACAGGTACCATTACAGAATGCCGGATGGTATAACGGGCCAATCAGGAGCCTTTCTAGGGCTTTCTCTTTAGGTTTTTGCATTTCTGGCACCTTGTCTTAGTAGTTATATTTTTGTGGGCAATCCATTGGATCCATCTGAATATTGTGCTAAATGTTGCAATTTGATTTATACAGTTCAATCAATTGCATTACAGTAAGTTCAGTTTTGCAATTTACTGTGTTTTATGAAAGTTTTGTATTTGTTCACATTTGTGTGCTTTTAAGGTTCTTGAAATATTGAAAGTCTGTCTATGCCTAAAATGAGACATCAGTTTTATTATCAAACAACCACTGGTTTGAACTAAGTTTTATTAAACTTTACTGAATAGTGTACAAAGAATATTGTTAACTCAGAATGGTCTAGGTCAGAGGCTTTGTTTAAACGATGGTGATTCAGCACATTTCCCCTTTTCTCCTAGGTTGTTGGAGGTGTTGAGCATCCACAGAGGGATTAGTATCCAACAGATCAAAAATCTGTGTACCTTTTTTGTAACATTGGTTTAATGATGGGTTTGCCCGGTAAAACTTGCCCACTACACCTCATTGTCCTCTGATATACTGATGCCCTAAAGTGCTGGAAAGTTCTGCAAGCTGAAAGATCAGGGCAAGGCTTTGCCGCTTATGTACTTGCATGTCGTCCTCTCTTTGCCATTTGGATGATAGAACTTGGGCACATGTAATGATACTGATAATGAGACTATCTTAAAAAAGTTAATGAGTGCCAGGAAGAAGTTAGAATAGTTACGATTCTGCACAAAAATCTTAGCCAAACCTGTCTGATGAAACTAATTACAGTACTCATGCCCCTCTCACAAGTGGGATTTGTGCTAGGACACTCCTCAACAAACCACCTACACACCCTCTCACATGGGTGGGTTGGGGTTTGGACAGAATGTACTCACACTGTCTAAAGGCATGTATCTGAACCCTTCAGCATTGGTCTACTGTGGACACTTTACCTCCCCATGCATCCAGTCCATCTTGGTACCTGCCAAGGCTGCCATTGACTTTAGAACTGTTGATGATTGCCATTCACGTCAATGACGGTATTAAGAAAAAAACAATGATGAATACAGAGTTTAAAGCAATTTACTATCCTTATGATATCCTCCTAACCCTGTTCTGCCCATCGGACTCCTCTCTGATAAAACATCCAAATGGCTTCCCTCGATTTTGGTGATACAAAATTATTTGGACCAAATGTGAGGCGCTACCTTTAACCCTGACTACTGTGAAAGCCTCCTTAGGTAACTAAACCTTTAAGTGGCTTAATTAATACATTTACGTATTTAGCAATCTTCATTAACCTGGGGCTAAATGACATGGTGAATGACAATATTTAATCGATCTCTGACAAAATGAAACACAATTTTCAAAAGTGGTAACACCTGAACTTATCTCTATTGGGGAAAGGTCAGATTGTCAAAATGAAGACAGCGCTTAGATTTAATTAGGTCATTGGGATGTTATCCCTCGTTATATCACAACGTACTTCAAGAGTACCACATCTCAGTTTATATGGGGGTAGATAAACCAAGGTTGAAATGACCTAAACTACACAGAGAATGGGGGTGTTCATTTGCCTCATCTAGAAAGCTACTGGCTGGTGCAACAATTAGTTCACTCGGTCTACATGTTACCCACATACAGGATGACACCTTTTTTTAAATTTTTTATCCTCATATGCCAAAAGATATTCTCGAAAGTCCTTCCCTTGTTACCAACCATTGATACCGAATGTAACCAGGAATGATCATATCTTCCGAAAATCTCATTCGAAGCACTTTTTGTAGATACCCATCCAAGATACTTCAATTCAGTTCCTGTAACTGTCCACCATAGAACCGATCTTAGGGTATTTTTAAACTACAAAAAGGCATAATCATTGGACCTTATCCTCAAAACTTAAAGTTTATCCAGCCAAGAAATACATGGAGACCAAAACTGTTTTTTTCTCTTCCAATTTATACTATCTAATTTTAATGTATACTTAATTGAATTAACCCAATCTAAATAAGTTGGTGCAGTATCTTTTATCCATAATTTGCATATTTCTGTTCGCGCTAATTAATTAAATAAAACAGCAATTTATTTGTCTCTCGTGAAAGGGATTCAAACTTCAAAGTAATACCAAAAAATACAAGTAAAGTACTGACCTGTATATTTAACTCCAATATACTTTCCATACCTTCAGATACCGCACACCAATACTTATGCAAGGCAGGACATGTTAAAAACATATGGAGATCGTCTGCTTTTTCCATCTTACATTTAGGACAACTGGGTACAGTCTCCTTCGCGAATTTAGCAAGTTTAGCGGGAGACCAATATACTCTGTGAAGACAGAAAAAATGGTTGTGCTTTAAATTGGCGGGAGAAACTGTGGTATGTAGTATATCAAAGGATACTTGCCATAACTTCTCCAGCTCGACGTCCTGAATATGTTCTCCCCATAAGTGCGATGGTAGAGTAAAATCTCCATCTTCTGCTTCCAAAATGGCCCAATACAGATTTGCTGTCTTTATCTTCCCCCTGGTTCCTTGAAGTAGATCCTCAACCGTGCTTGGCGTTCCTACTTGCATCCCTATCGCCTGGGTCCAGCTTTTTATTTGAAGGTATTTGAACTTAGATAAGCTGTAGTTAGTAATGTAAGAGATCTCTTCCCAAGATAGCAGTTCACCTTCCATTGTTAGCTGAGACCAGTAATTAATGTCTGCTTCCGTTAAAGGCTTCGCAAGACTATCCTTGGCCCATTCCGGGGAACCAGGGGACTTCCAAATAGGAGCCATGGCCATATAGTATTTAAGCTTCAAGGCCTTCCTTAGTCTGGCCCAAGTAAACGCCATATCCCTCAAAGTTTTCAGTCGCACCTTTTTAAAAAAGCGGGGAGCTACATATTTATAAAGAAAACCCTGAAAACTTCTGTGAATCCCTATCAACATTTCATTAAACATTATTCCAGTTTCTGAACTGTCTGGACACTTGAAAAGTAAAATTCCTGCTTTGAGTAATAAGGTCCAATGCGTAAATTTTCACATCTGGGGCGCACAAACCACCTTTACTCTTTTTTCTTGTCAATTTCTTCCACGAGACCCTGATACCCTTTGAGGCCCATACAAAGGAATTAAATTTCGCTTGAATCAGCCTGAGCTTATCTTCTTTAAAAGCTAATGGAATGTTCTGAAATACAAAAATCAGCTTCGGGAGCAGCATCATCTTTATGATATTCACTCTGCTGATAAGTGTGAGAGGAAGAAGAGATCACCTCTTTAACATCTCGGTTATTTCCTTTGCTGCCTTATCTAAATTTCTATTGGATAGTTTTTCAATGTCCTGGGTTATTTGTACACCTAAATATCTTATCTCCTGTTTCACTATAGGCAGCTGAGCTTCAACATTCCACAGCATACATTCCGTTTTAGACTGATTTATCTGATACCCGGACAGTTGGCCAAACTGAGTCGCAGCAGTATATATTGCCGGGATCGCTTGAATTGGGTCTGACGTATGGATAAGCATATCATCAGCATATAACAAGACTTTTTTTCCCAATTCCTGTATATGAAGGGTGCTATTTTCGTGTCTTGACGGATTCTCTCCCTGCTAAGGACTCCATGTATAAATTAAAAAGTAGGGGCGAAAGGGGACATCCCTGTCTAGTCCCCCTTTTAATGCATATGGGTGCTGATAATTTCCCATTAACCAGTACTCTTGCTGTCGGATGCTGATAGATTAAAGAAATAGCTCTACAGAAATTCCTCCCCAGGTTGCATTTCTCTACTACCCTGCTTAAAAAGGTCCAATTTACACGATCAAATGCCTTAGCGGCGCCGAGTGTAATGATGGCCATGGGCAATTTATATACAGATGCTAGATCTATTGCTCCCACCAATGCTTGGATCAGGTTCTGTAAATATCTCCCTCTGACAAATCCCTTCTGGTCCTCCTGCACCAATTTACTAGAAACCCCATTCAGTCTCTGCTAAAATCCCGTCAAAGAACTTATAATCCTGGTTCAGCAGAGAGACTGGCCTGTATGAGTCACATGATGTCTGCGGTTTTAACGGTTTAAGAATTAACACCACCGTTGCTTCATTCCACGATACAGGGATCTTCCCTCCCTCTTCAAAGATTGAGGAAAATAGACTACACAAAATTGGGGCAACCACTGGGGACAGGATTTTATATACCTCTGCTGGTAGCCCATCCGGTCCTGGAGCCTTCCCCTTCTTACTCAAATTAACTGCTTCCTCCACTTCCCTCAAATCTATTTTCCTGATTAAATTAATGGCTTCTACATCCTCAATACTCCGAGAACCTTTTTGTTCTAACCAAGCAGAAATTGAAAAATTCTGTGGAGACAGATCTTCTTTATACACCTGTTCAAAATGACTAAACTGTATCTCCTTAATTCTATTCCTTACTTGGTCCTTCTTCGTTTTCCAAGCCAGAAGCTTCCCACTCGCTTCACCATACTCAAAATGAGAGAGCGAGCTAGCCTGCCATATTTTCCTCAGCCTAGAATCCAACACCTCCTCCAATTGCGCTTTACAGGCTGCTAATTCTTGTAGAACGGATGGATCTAGGTGGTAATTCTGAACAGATTGATCATGTTCAGGGGGGAGAACATGGCGGCTAGCAGCAGAAGCTAGTCGGGAGGCTCCGAGACGAGGGACGGCGTCTTTTCTATTTCTCCCGTGAAAGAACGCTTAATTCCGATGTAAGAAGATACGAAGAGGAGCAAGGTCACGGGTACTGTGTGACACAGAGGGCGGCTTTTCTACCCGGTTGTTTGCGGACTGGAGGTGCAGGTTTGGGTCTGAGATTTGTTGGCAGCGCGGGAAGGTCAAGAGTCGGTATCGCCAGAGAGCAGAAAGACGCTGGGTGTGTACAGAGGTTCATTCCAGCGTTTTCTCTTGGCAGCGAGGGGAAAGTCATTATCGAGGAGAGACGCCAGAAGGTTACGTGATATACGGGACAAGGCTGATTTTGACGAGGGCTCCCAGGGCGATTGCCTGGGGTGTGAGAGGACCTGACGGAAACAGCTAAATGTATCCTGGCGAACGCCGCCACTGTTGGTGGGAGCCCGCAGGCTCAAGTGGATATACAGATACCGGTTAACGGGAAGGAGGTGAGGAGGTCACAAGAGGGTAGCTCAGGGAGGGGGACTGTGCAGTGGACTAGAGCCGCTGTCGAAGTAAGGAGGGGCGCAGTGCTGTGGTAAGAATCTCACAAGCTGGTAGAGGCAGGGGAGCAAATTACACTTATGGACTCAAACTCCCAGACTCTATATTGGGCGGTAAAACAAAGTCATAAGCAGGAGGAGAGCACTGTGTGTATAGGAGTAGAGGAGGTTCCTTTCAATCCAGGGAACAACGTACAAGGTGTAAAGGATTGGAAGTATTGCTTGAGAAATAAGAAACAAGATAAGGAAGGGACTAAAGGCTTAAGTTCTGCTTATGTTAAAGAAGATATAAGTTTACCAAAAAATAAAGGGCCGCTGTGCACAAAACAAACGTCCCTGCCTCTTAATTCTAAGGGGAAATCGAAGAAGAAGAGAGACAAGCTAAAGCATTCACCCCCTCAAATCATTAAAAGTAAAAAAAACCTGCTCCCTCTCTTAAACAATATTTTAAAGTGTTACCTCCGACTCTGGAACTGAGACCCACACGGGGTAGTTTTTCTGGCACGGATCTGGAGTTTCCAAAAGATTTACTGAGCCCAAATAGGCTTCAACCCCTGGCACAGGAGGGTTTAATAGCCATGCAGAGCTCCGGGTTAAATGAGGACTTATCATGCTCGCAAATTGCGTTAGTAGAAAACAACAATGAAGAGGTACCTTATAAAGAAACTAAGGGTCCCCAACTAACTCTAGATTGCTCAGATAAAATGATGGGTAGTGTAAGGGGAGAAATAGCAGAAGAGGACGACATGACGACTAATGATCAATCAGTTCTAAGGATATTGCAGGCCTTAAGTCATGAAATGAGGGAAAGTGCAAGGTCTCACAGCAGAACCAGCAGGAAATTAAATCATACTGCGAAAAATTAGATGAGAAATTTGAGGCCCTTGCTGCAAGAACGACGGATTTAGAACCCACAGTTATGGATCTAATAAAACTAACTTCACAGCATTCAAAGAAAATAGAGGACATAAAGCAGCGTGAGCAGGGGTACCAGGAGAGGCTGCAATTAATTGAAAATGCTCAGAGAAGGAATAATCTTCGCTTGTTGAAAGTACCAGAAGGGGCAGAGGGGGGAAACATCATGGAATTCGTTGCTAAGATAATTAAACAAGCTACTGGAATTGAAATTGCAGAATCGGACATAATTAAAGATATACAAAGAGTGCATAGGGACCCATACAGGCTAAAACCGAACAAGACAATACATACACATTGAAGGATGAGATCTTGAATAGGGCACTGAAGAGCACTATTCTCTCAGCTGAGGGGATTACGTTTCAAATTAGATCTGATGTGTCTTCGATTACGGCCTCCAGGCAATGGGAGCTTGGGAAATTATTGGACCCATTTAGAAAACAAGGGGCGACAGCACAGTTACAGTTCCCGGCCTCTTTAAAGATCATGTTTAATAATAAGATGAGGATTTTTAAGAGGGTGGAGGAAGCTGAAGCTTATCTACAGTTAATTACTGATTCTGCTCAGGAGTTAGGGTCTGGATAGTATCCTCCCCTCCCTTTCTGGTAAAAATTCTCAGACAGATAGGCAGGTAATCAAGGGGATAATGAAATCTATGAGGGAGACAATGCAATCCATTATGTAAAAATGTAAATAGCCGTCATGAGTCAGGGGAGGAGCCTCAAGGCCAGAGTAGGGCCAAGAAGAAGAAGGGGATTCTCCAGGGGCGCACTAGGGATGGGTGGGGGGTGGGATGGGAGGTGGGTGCACACTGGGTGGGGAGCATGTGGGAAAAAATAAATGTCAGAGTTGCCAAAGTGATATAGGTAATTATAAATTTAACCAACGGTCCGGGCTGAGCTAACCCATGGCATATATCTGAAGATCTTATCTTGGAACATAAATGGTTTAAGGGTAGCGCACAGACGAGAAAGGCTATTTCAATATATAAAAGACGCACCGGAGCAGGTGTTTATACTTCAAGAAACCCATTTACCAAGGGAAGAGTTGAGAGAGGTATGCAATAAGAAAAAATGGATCCAAGAGGTAATTTGCACCTCACAACAACTAACTATAAGAGGTGTAGCGATTTTGGTGAAAGTTAATTCAGCAATATCAGTAGAGGAATCTAGGGTAGATAAGAAGGGCAGATGGGCGATAGCCTCGATCAAATATCACTTTCATAAATTTACAGTGGCGGGATACTATGGCCCGAATTTGGATGACCCGCTCCCTTTAAGGGAAATGATGGAAGAATTGTTAGAATTTAAAGATCCTCTAATTTTAGAGAGTGATTTCAATGTTGTTTTGGACCCTTAAATAGACAAAATATATAGGGATGGGTCCTTATATAATCTCAGAACTCGTAACTTTCTGCGAACTACTATGCATCAGCTGGGCTGGTCTGATATATGGAGAAAGAAATGGGGGTCAAAGAAGGAATATACGTTTCACAATAGGAAGTTAGGGCATAAATCAAGGCTTGACTTCTTTTTAATCACAGAGGAATTGGGGGACAAGGTGAAGGAGGTCAAACATATAGGGAGTCATTTATCAGACCATTCAGCAGTTTCCTTAACTTTAAAACTGTGGAGTGAGTCATGCATGAACAGGTGGACTCTAGATCGTACCATTCTGTTGGAAGATGAGGTAGTAAAAAAGCTGATTGATGAGTCCGAATGTTTATTTGAGTTAAATCTGGGTACTGCCCCAATAGAAGTGGTTTGGGACGCTTACAAGGCTTTTTTGAGGGGGGTTATTTTAAGTATTCAAGTTACGAGGCAAAAAAGATTTAGGGCTAAGGTTTTGGAAATAGAGGCTAAAATAGCTAGGATACAGGATGACACCTTGCCGGGTCATAATTCAGCAGAATATCTTAGGCACAGATGGGGACTTGGATATATATTAGACTAATGAGCCCTGAAACATACCCTCCTTTAATCATGTCATACGTACCTCTCAATTTCCATGGCAAAGAGCCCACAAACTCATGAACATCCGCAGTTGCTTGCATTCTAAGACACCACTGTGGTGCAGCACTGACACTACAACAGTAGGGGTTGAACCCCTTTGGAAATCTCATAAAATATGATGCATTGATGGCATTATTTCTCTGGATACATTTAAAATATTTCGAGACCTGCTACAGCAGTTCAATATCTCCTTCTCGCAGACATGGAGATACATTTAACTCACACATGCTCTATCAAATCAAATCAAATCAAGCTTTATTCGATCATATGCATATAATCATAAAAGCAGGCATCAAATTCTAAAAAAATAAACAAGTCATAGTATAAGAATACAGATCGAAAAAGGATGATTGAACGGTACATTTTAACATATTTATACAATAAGTTTAAAAGGAAGAAAATAACCCATCAGGGTTCAAAAGACATACTTTTCCTCAGCCACACAGCTTTCTTCAGAAAACTAGAAACCCTCCAAGCCACAAATTCATTCTCTAAGTATTGCAATCGCACGAGGGCTGAACGGCATTGACTTAGGCCAAAGAATCTTAAAATGGAAAGTATCCAACATTTCCTTAGTTCATTAAAGAACTTGCAAAAGAAAAGTAAATGAATGGTAGACTGTTCTGATGTAAAGTCACACATACACAGAGGGAGTTCATTTGACCAATCATTCATTAACGGAATAGACAAGATTCAATGGACTATTCCTAGTCGAAATCTCATTAATAACATTCTATCATGGCCTTTGGGAACAAAATTTAGATACGGTTCCACGGCAAAGGTTGTAAGCCTTAACTGATGGTAAATGGCTGTGGGTTTGGGGGCTTCAACCGCTAATCTAGCAGATCCCGATATGTCCAAACAGTCTTTCTTCAGAGATTTCCTTGATATTTGGGTAATTGAATTCGGGTTTAAATAGTACACAGGATGACCAAGGTCTTTGACAAACTGGAATATATACCTGAGCCAAGGAATTTTCAATGCTCCATCTAGCTTCATACAATCATACAGGATGTCACAGTTTATTTGGCCCTGTTCGCTAACCCAAATCCTGTGCCAGAGAAGTATGGGCTCAAGTTTAATAAGATCCGCAATATATGAAAGGCTTTTGTCTGCCTCATGGCAGAAAAAGAAGAAGACGTACCAGGTGGAACATTAAGAATATAACAAAGAAAGGAGTTTTCTACTGTTTGCAAGGAGGAGGGATTAGAAATGCCCCAAACCCCAGCCCCGTATACCGCAGCAGAAATACACTGTGCCTTGTAAATATGTATGAGTTCACTAGGGGGTTTCCTCCCACATGCTCTATCAAATAGACTTGGGAAGACCCACCTTACACTAGATTGTTGTCCCCCATCGCTCACTACATACATATATGGATGATTTTGGAGGGGCCATATTGGGGATATACACTTCATTGATAGACCCCTACTTTTCTGTTGACGCGGCCAATATACTACGCACATGGTGGGAGATACAATTAAACACAGAATTCCCGGAAGACAAGTGGGACATTTGAAATATAGTTTTTACAAAATCCTTCACCGCCGACATTTATCGTTGGCAACACAACTTAAAGCCAGGATCAGCGAGAATTCATGGTGTTGGAGGTGTAGTGAACCTGACATAGTACAGGTGTCATGGAAATTCACATTTATACACAGCTTTTGGAGCTAAATTTAGGGCTATTTTAAAGTGAAATTGCATGTGACAGTCAAGTATGTGTTTGGTTCTCCTGCAACACACACAAGGACTACCGGCCTAAGCAACATGCCAGTAGATGGTATTACACCACTACTCTCGGCATGACCAAATTGGCCATCAATGGAAAACATGATAAAATTGATAGATGGACTGCTTAAATTAATATCGGCCACTGGTAATTACTCAGGCCACATCCCAGTCCATTATATTTTTAAACACCACACCACCTCAGTTCGGACCCATCTATATGCCAATCAATCTTCACTTTGCTCCAATGGGAACAGTGCAGCCCGAACTGCCAAGCCAGGTCCTCCCTGAAATGACACACAAGTTTAGCAGGACTGTTTCCCCTCTTTTTATGGGCTCATCAGCTGTGTATAGATTGGTTCTAGGAATGTAGTGTGCCAAAAAAAGTGATGAATGGAATTATTGTACTAATGTCAGCCACTGGTTTTTGCTCTGGTTTTCTAGAATGACACATAAGGGCTACTTACCGTAACAAAACATGCCAATAGACGGCACTCCACCATTGCCCTTGGCATGGCCAAATTGGGCATCTTGCATCATTGGAAAATGAAACACATGCCAACATTTCAGTCATGGTTGGAAAATATATATTAAATGACCTCATTTGAAAGACTTATCTATCAGCCTAATGATGAGGACAGCTGGGGCCCCTTCATTAAGGGTTGGGCTTACAACAGGTCTTCTGAGCAGTGCCTTCCTCATGAAAGGGCGCACCCAGTGCCCCTCTTGAGCAGCTCTTGCCATTGAAGCAGGATCCAGACAGCCTCTCCTAGAATTCTTGGTTGAAGATCTCATGTGATCAGTCCCAAACCTGGCAACAGGTGTTTGCGGCTTATACTCTGCAACACAGAGTTTCTCATTGCTACTGATGTGGAGACCACGCATTCCAGTAGAGAAATATTTGCAAAAGGGTTGTATTAACATCACATATCCTGCTACACATCTATGCTTTGTACATTCAGAAAGTAGCACTCATGTAGCATCCTTGTCCCACATGGATGGGAAAAGGACCCAGTTAAAAAGGACTGATAGACCAATTTACATAAAAGATGGGAGAGTTCAGATGGTTATTCTCCCTGGCACTGGAATTTGATGTCCTATTTTGCCAATATAAATGATATTGCTGCCCCTACTGCCAATCCCAGGGAAGTAGCTAGGCCAGTAAGATCCTAGGTGGATTAGCTTAGCCAGTAGGATCGGGGAGAAGGGGGGTGACTCTCACATTTCCCAACTAAAAAAGCAAAAAGCCACAGGATGAATGTGTAAAGTGGCAACGTATCTGGGTATACTGTTGCATGAGGAGTAGGCAAATACTGATTTGCATGAGGTGGTCGTCTGGAGCTTATAAGGAGTTTGGTGGGCAGGGACTTTGTTGCATCACTGTCCCCAAAACTCAAGGTCTGTCTGCTCCAGTTTGAGTTAAACAGACAAGTTTTATTCTAACAGAGTAAACTGTACTCAGTCAGTGTAAACCTTCCTTTCACAGCCTGACAGAGTAGATGCCATCAGAAGTAAGCTAACTGACTGTCCACCCTGTTAAGTGTGGAATGTCGGATGGCTTTTTTTATTGACCATTACAGCCAGGTATATGCTGGTGATGAGGAACAGTAAAAAACAGAAAAATGACCCCCACACCTTAGGAGAAAACTGGTGTGGAGGTCATTAGCTTTAGGAGTTTATTTTGAAAAAAACGAAAATCTTGAGGAAGGTTTGACAGACAGCCATTGTATTTAATGGAGCTGGCGGTTAAACCTTTTCTACATTAACAGGAATGGCCAAGATGACAGTTCCTGGCAATGTATGGAGATGTCCTTTGGGGAGGCAAGGGTGTCTGTTCTATCCTCAGGATAGCTTTTCTAACTATCGTTGGTGGCGAGAAACCAAAGAGGAGAAATAAAAATACTTCTCCTTGGTCGCTTTTGTGAGGCAGGCACTCCCTTTTGGCTGACACCAATGACGCAACTCTTTCTAACTATGGGTGTGTGTCAAAATTTATGGGTCGATACACAGGAACATCCTGCGCCATCCATGAAACGCCTACCTGAGGCAAACTAAGAACAATGTACTACATTACTTTTATTACAAAGCCACATACATTGATATTTGCATGGCTCTGTAAATACCAAAAAGGATTATGTGTTTAGGCTGAGAAAAAAAGTTACTTGACTGGTCCCTGACTCAAACTCTGTGAAAATCAAGGCCTTTGTAAATATGGCTTTGCACCGAATTTCACGGGTGTATACCTAGAATGCCAATGCACCAGCCACAGAACCAGATGTAAGTAACACAACTCAAAATCTTTGTAAATCTGATTGTACAAATATATTTATGCTCCTGATTAAAAAAAGTGAACATGCTAAAACCTCTCAGTAAAATCAGAATGACAAGAAAAAGCGACACAGACACAGCAGACCTGTCACAGGTCCCCAAACCCAACTACCAAGACAAACATTTATTTATTTGGGGGGCACACACCCAAAAAAAAAACTCTGTACCTACGCCCCTGCTCAGTCCGCTAGTGGTAGCCAAACCTGGTATGCACATGGTATGCCTCTGCAAGGCCACAGGACCCTGCTGTCAGTCTTAATCTATGTCGCAAAAGTTGCTAGCACACCTCTTATCCTATCTTATTCTTTTATTGTGTGATTAATTAAAATCCTTACAATTTTTGTAAGAATCAAAAACAACGCAACAACAAATACACAAGGCTAATATAAGTGTAGAAAAATCGGAATAATCTGTTTACGAAAATGTCCGCTCTATGGTCATGTGTCATAGTTTAAAACTTACTGGTACAGTCAATGTCTAATCTTTCACTGGATGACCTTTATCCCAGTAATCAGTCCCAGATCTACTTTTTCTTCAGGGCAGTGAATGCCTTTATCTATTCCGAGTCTTGTAACAGCTTTGTTACCTTAGCCATAAATTTGACTCCCCGGCATGAAAGAATGGGTGAAGCACCACTCAGCCAGGATATCACCGCCTGCCTGCAGGTACGGATCTTCAATGTGTTGAAAATTGCCCGTAGGTATCTTCTTCTTAAGGCCTGCAACGCTGGGCATACACATAAGAAGTGTGTCACTGTTTCCTCCTTTTATCCTCATAATCTGCAGTTGGTGCTTTCGAATTGTTGTTTCCAAGAAGGCCTTAGATCTTTTGAGTGGTGCATGCCAAATCTGTACGCTGTCAAAGATTTTTTTAAATGTTGGCAGTAGTGTAAGGCTAGATAGGCTTGTGGTTTTTGGGTGATGTATGAGTTGACTACTGTCCAGGCGTGTCGCCGCTTAGTTAGGGTTCTTTTGTCTTTGAGCAAAGAAATCCTTTTTGCTGATCGGTTTACTACTTTGCAGAACTGCTTGTGGTCGATGTTTTCTTTCCACACTTGGTATAGGTCCAATGTTGTCAAACTCGTGCTGAGAAATTTTCCCCATTGGGTGGTGTTATGCTTGGCTTCCTGAAAGTTTATATCCTCCCAACAAAGATTGTCCATTGACTCACTGGGGGCAGACCTGATTTCTTGGTTTTGCAAGCCAAATTCTAAGCGAACTTGGGCTGGTGCGGCTGCGTACGGCAACCCGAAGACAACTTTATATATTTTGTTTTGTAAGTTGTTTAATATCGCTGATTCACCTCCGAGCCATCTAATTAATCCATAAGACAGAGTTGGTATAATTTGTGCAGCCATTACTTTGAGTAAGTGCATGTAGTTTGGACCTCCCACTGTCTTTTGCAGTTGCCTATATGCATTAATTAATGATTGCGCCTTCCCTCTTAATACCTGTATGTGCCTTTTTTTTTAGTTGCCCCGCTCAATGGTCACCCCCAGATATTTGTATGTGGCCTGCTCTTCAAAAACAGAGTTGTTGATTGACCATCTATATTTTAATTTCTTCCCCTCCACAATTCGTGGCACTTTTGTTTTATCTTTATTCAACTCCAGGTTTTCTTCTGCTAAATATGAGGCTAACATGTTTACTAAGCGTTGCAGGCCGACTGGGGTTTTGCTTAGTAAAACTATGTCGTCAGCGCACAGCATTATGGGCACAAGAACCTTACCCAGTTTCAGTGCGTGGCTTTCCGTTGCGTCTAAATTACGTCCGATATTAGCAAGATATAGATTAAAAAGACTGGGGGCAAGGACGCAACCTTGTTTTAATCCGTCCTGTGTCTCGATTTTATGAGTGAGGTTGATGCCATTCCCTAGTTTGACCTTCGCCCATGTTTCGCTGTATAGGCTGGTTATTGCATTTATTAAGTAATCCGGCGTCCCCCACTTTCTTAGTTTGCTCCAGAGACTTGGCCTGCTTACGTGGTCGAAAGATGATTTTATATCGACGAAGCAGCTGTATAGTTGTTGTTTTCTTTTTTTTGCATTTTCCGTTAGCAGGGCCAAGGTGACCAGGTTGGTGGTTGTCCCCATCCCCAGTCTAAAACCACTTTGGAACCTGGGAATTATGTTGGTCGATGTTTCCCAATCCTGCAGCTCATTCAACAGGCACGAAGCATACAGCTTGGCTTCAACATCTATTAGGGAAATTAATCGATAATTTCCTGGCTCTTTCCGGTCCCCTTTCTTATAAATTGGATGGATGATATTTCCACTCCATGTTGCCGGAAGAATTCCTTTTTTCAAGATGTGATTGAACAATGTTTCTAAAAGTTCAGCCCAGAAGTCTATATTTGTCTTATAAACTGCTGTTGGGAGACCGTTCGGGCCCGGTGCACCCTCTGGTTTTAATTTTTTGATTACCTCTTTTATTTGGGCCCGGGTGATCAATACTTCTTCGAAATTGAGGTTTGTTTCCGGAATTCCGCTGTGGTGTGGTCTTAAGCTGTCAGCATTGATCTCCAGTGGTGTCCCAATTTGTTTTTTTTCTATTCTTTGGGGTTCCTTTATTAAGTAAAGGTTCTTCACGTATGCCCCCCATTCCTTGTTGCTGATTCCGGGATCCTGTTGCAATACTGCTCCCAGGTTAAGTTCGTTAATGATCGCCCAGAACTCTCTGGAGGATGCTTTTTTGCTTGAGATCAGTAGCTTTTCCCAAACCCGATCTTTATGTTGGGATTTTGCTATCTATAGTTTTTTCCGGTATGCCTTTCTCATGCTTCTGAGCTTTGTGGTGTTTATACATTGTCCCTTTGCGACCGTTCTTTGTGCCCTGGCCAGTTTTCTTTTTTCTTGTTTTAATTCTGCATTAAACCAAGGCGCTGGCTTTCCTTTTTGATCTCTAATTGCTCTCGGCCGGACTGAGTGTTTTTCTTTAAGTTCCTCCAGCAAGTTTTCGCAGTTGTTTATAGGATCTCCGTTTTCTAGACTCCCAAGGTTTAACATATAGTTACTGGCTGTAGTCAAAATATTCTGTGTTTCTCCACCCCTCCACTTTATTTTCCGCAGGCTATATTTTTCTGTTTGGTGCTGCAGCGATCTTATTCTCTCTGCTCTTGGAACTGCGATAGCCAACCTAATAATTTGAGGAAAATGATCGCTTTCCAAGCGCTGAACTATTAAATATTCAACTATTGAATTTATCAGAGTCGCGCTTACCAGTGTGAAATCTAGAGTCGATTTAACGTTACCGCTCATATAGGTGGGGCACGGCTGAGAGTGGCCTTTTTTTTTACTGTTTAATATTATAAAGCCCATTGAGGATATCTTGCCCCGTTCGGGTTGATTGACCCCGAATGCTACCCTTTTTTCCCTGTTCGATCCACCCCTATCAGTGCTGAGTAGATTAGAGTTAAAGTCTCCCGAAATTATCATGGAGCTTTGTTTATTAGTTTTTTGTAAGGTTTTGATAAGTTTGAGCAGTGTTTTCAATTTTTCCTTTTTTGATTTGCGGTCTGGGTGTATATAAATATTTAAAAATAACAAATGGTACTGGGGCTGTATTGTAATTTTTATTGCTTCAACCCAGTTTAGCCCAACGTCCAATATTTCTTGATTGCAGTTATATTTTTGTGAAACAAGGATTGTTAGACCTCCTCGTGGGTGCCCAAATTTTGCATGCCTCTCAGCGAGTATATGGTGATCCGTAAATCCTGGAATACCTAGATCAGTCAAGGTCCAAGTTTCTTGTAAAAGTATTATGTCCATTTCATCAAAAAATATGTGCGTTTCATGGTCCTGCTCCATACTGCTAAAGCCATGCACGTTCCAAGAGCAAAAGTTAATTCTTTCCACAGTTGTTTCTTCCTTCTGCCAGAGTTTTGGTCGTTCTCTGGCTATGGTCGTTATGTCTGTTCTAGGAACGCTTATCGCTTAGTGCTGAGGGGATCCATGACCAGTCGTGATTACTGCAGTGGAGCCGATAGGTGACCGTCTGATTCTTTAATGTGGTTTTTGTTTCTGTTCTTTTGCCCGGAGTTGTTGCTCGGGCGGCGTGTAAACATGATTTAGACTTTGGCCTTTGGGACTCCGTGTCCTTATGGTTGTCTGGGATATTGTGAAGGGGGTAGGGATATCTTGGTTGCTTATGTTGCTGTAAGTTGATTCCCCAGCTCTCAAATATTGCTTTGTGGGTGTAGATTTTTGCTGCCAGCTCTTTTGATTTCCAGGTAGAGACTGAATTTTCTATTTCTGGCCTAGCTCTGTTTTGATGGAATTCTAGTGCTTCCATGTCTTGCGAAGCTATTCCCCTGAGTTACGGAATTTCCTTGAACAGTTTTAGGATATTTCCTCTATTGAGGATATCCTGCCTTCCCTTTGTTGTGTAATCTGGGATAAAAGTCACAACTGGTTCGATTTCGTCTGAAATTTCTGTTTGATTTCCCACCTGGTTTGTTAAATTGCTTTTGTTCTTGTGGGCCTTTTTTTTGGGTTACGATCATTTACGTGAGCTGTTGGTGCCTCAATACTGTTTCCTGACTTCTTCACGATTCTAGTTTGTGTGCATTGTGCTGATTGCTCAAGGTCAGGGGAGTCTCTCTTCGTTGTAACGCTCCTGCCTTTTGCGTTAGTGGTAATCTTTAAGACTCTCTGGTCTAAATCAAATTGAGAGATTTTTTGTTCCCTTTTGTCGGTACTTAGATTTTTACTCCGGTACTTATTGTTGGATTTACATGATTCCTCTGTTTCTTTCCTTTGGAGTAGGGACAAGCTGGCCTCTGTGCTGCCCGCCTCTTCGTGGATGTCCGCGTCCTTATCGCGTATATTTAAGCCGTAGTCCACATAATCTCTTATTCGAGCTGATTCTTTTATTTGACATCGGGGTAAAGTTGGGCCTATGGTTGATTGTTTGAGTTCCCTTGGCCCGTTGAAGGTTTTTACTTCTGATTTATGTGTTGTCTCCACCGTTATCGAGTTCTCAAACGAAAAACTAACCCTTTCCAAATATTGTTGGTCCTGTCTACTGTTGGGAGATTTCGACATATCCTTGTTTGTTTCAAAAGCTTGACTTACGTTCTTTATAAAAATTGGGAAAATGTGTTCTGGGGCAACGGTGTGTTTCTTATTTTGTTTGGTCCGTGCCTTCCTGGCTTTCTTTCGTTGTCGTTTTGTTAATTTGTCCTGTTGATCAAATGGAGGGGTAGGCAGGCCTTCATTGATTTGTTCTTCTTGACTTTCCGTCGCCCCTACATCTTGACCTGTGGATGTGTTCTTCCGAGCCCCTTTGTTGGATTGATCCGGGATATGTCGACCAATTTGGGGATTTAAAATTTCTTCGTTCTGAGTAGTTTCCATGAGCTTCGGGTTTCCTCTTTGATCGCAAGTAGATTTCACTACTCCCAGGATATCATTTAGGATCTCTGGGAGGGTGGCCAGTTTTTCAATTATACTACCACAATTACATCGACTAGGTTTAACATTACATTTGGTTTGTGTTCTGTTTCCTAAAGTTGTCTGATCTATGCTAGTCTTTGTGTTTTTTCCCGCACTTTCCTTTTTGGCTAATAAGTTCATTATTGTGTCTGCCTTAGAGCTTATGTTTGATATGTGCTCTGCGATGATATTTATTAGGTCTATTTGGACTTCCATTTTGTCCGATTGGAAGTTTAATGCCCTTATTGCCTGATCCAATGTGCTGATTAGGGTCTTCACCCAATTTGTGTTTCGTTGAAAACTGACTCTGTTCTCTAAGTTTGCGCAGGACTGTTCAGTCCTGCTTGCCGATGAAATTAAAATAGGATCCATCTGGGCATGCTTGCTTGCCTCACTGCCGACACTACTGGTGTCGTCAATCAGAATTCTATGGCTACTACCTCGATCCTCTAGGTTTCGTGGTGTTGATGCCACTAACTCTTGAGGGTGCGCCTTTATAGTCAGATGTTCCGTTGTAGATTGCCCGAAGTCTAATGCTCTTTTTGTTTTTTTCTTAGAGGTTACACACGGCTTTTGGGTGTTTGTGATTGAAGGGAGGTCTTCCGTTTCTGCCTCCCCTTCGGGTCTCTGGCTTAACACACCTCCTAGGTCTGCCCCTTGAAATGTTATGTTTCGCTTGGTGTAGTCTTTGTGACTTGTATTTAGGGAGCCTGATTTGGCAAAGATGTTTTCAAGCGACTCTAGACCCTGTGATGTTAGCAGGTAGGATGCTGGTTTGTTCGTATCCTTTGTGTTTTGATCGCTTATTTGGGTTGAAGTTTTAATGTCCGCTTCCTTTTTGGAATCCGTGTTCTCAAGGGGCCCAATTGTATTTTGCACTTGGGCCTGCACAATTTCTAACTGTTTGTTAATTTTCGCTGTCTGACCTATTATGCCTGGTAAGTTTGTGGCTCTCTCGTGTGAGCGTTGGTTTAATTCCTTGTTAGCAACCCCTAGTGCAAGTGACGGTTTAATCATGTCTGGCAGGATTGGGCTCGGGAGATTTAGCGCCTCCACTGTAACAGCGAAGATTGCCGAGACCGGGTCTTTTAAAAAGAAAAATTTGTCATTTTTTTGCTGCCCTTGTTTACCCGTCACTGGACCGAGACTCTCGGGTATTGCCACCAACTTTCCCGTGTCTGACCTCTCCCTTTCTCCCTGTGCCTCGGACGCACCGTCTGATAAAGACGTAGAGGGATCTATGGGAATTGGGTTTCAGAATAGTTTTTTTTGCTTTTTGCTGGGCGCAGTTTGCCGTTTTGTACCAGATCTCATTCTTAGGATTTTTCCTTTTTTTTCCCTCCTTTTTTCCCTATTTGTGTTGGTAAGGCTTCTTCTTGGTGTGTTTCCTGGAGATGACTTGAGCCTCACCTCCTTCAATCCTTTACTTAATCCTTTTACTCGGCCCTCCGCAGTTGCAACATACGTTGTAAGACTTGCAATCTCTCCTTCCAGGCTGCCTCTACCCCGTGCTTATTATATTCCTGCAGACCCCCGACTGCACAGCACAGGACCTGCTGCAGCCTGCTATCTGCTTCTGTCTGTTTCTGTTAGCTTCTGTCTGTCGCGCGCCTCCTCGCCTCACCTCTCTCGGCACCTGGGCGATTCGGTACCAAGTTCAAGAACTGCCTACCGACCCCCGTCTGAAGCCGGGTCTGGCGGGGCAGGGGGATACAGCAGCGGTAGCAGTTATATTGCGAGTGGGTGTGTATGCAGGGACTGGAGATTAGGGGTGTTGGGCGGTCGATGATCGCCTTTCATATCCTCTCAGCACGCCTCCCTCCAGCACGCTGGTCTTTGTCTTCCTCTCGCAGCTCTGATGCCCAGGTGAGACGTTCACGGGCTCCGGCCGCTGGGGGAAAGTGTTTGCGCTTCGACCGCCAAAAATAGAGAGAAAAAAAAAAGAAGAAGTAATACTCACGTCTCCGGCCGCCCTGGTGAAATAATCGCGGGGTCCACCCTCTAGGAGGAAGTGTTTTGGGGCTCCGGCCGCCGCAATGGGAGTATTTATGGGTGCAGCCGCTGAGGGAATCGTCGCGGACCCGTGAAAGGAGCATATTCACGGCTCCGTTCTAGCGGCAGGAGGGCCCCCTGCCTGGGCGGCAGCGGCAGCATTGCTGTCACAGCGCTCACACAGCGCTCACGCCTCTCGCGGCTCGTAGCTCTCAACTCCTCACATGGCGTGGCTCTCCCAGCGTACTTGGCTCTGTTCTAACGGCTTGAAGGCCCCCTTACTTCCTCACCCTCGGCGGCGGGCGGCAGCGTTGTTGTCACGCCGCTCGCAGCTCGCAGGCTCGCCGCTCCTCACGACGTAGCTCAGCTCAGCTCGGCAATCGGCAGTCTAGCTCCTCCTCTCAGGTCTCAGACCAGGTGTCATACTGAGGAGTCGATCGCTGTTGGACTGCAAAGTAGGGAAGCACAATTCGAGCCTCATGTGCCCAGATTTCTGCAACAGCCGTGTATCCAACCCCTTTGTTTGAAAAACCAGGCCTCGACACAGGTGAGGCTAGGCTAAGCTCCAAACCACAAGCCTCGTGCCAGCTCCGCCTGTATGCAGCAAACTCTCCCTGTGCCGGTGCCGATGTCCAACCCAGTACGTATAAGAATAACAGGAGGAAACCCATAGACCACGTTGGGATGGGTGTATCGTGTAAGCAAAAACAATTCCCAACAGGTATTATGTAAAGACAATTTCAAAGATGTATGCAACACGCATTACAAGGAAGGAAGAGACAAGGAGTCAATTGATTTTTGGAGGAGGTAGTATTATTTACCAAGAAGCAAGGGAAAAGATCTTTCGATGTCAATACAGTTAAAACAGCACTGTACAGAACGGTTCTTGTGACAACCCAGTGACACTTGGTGCAAGGTGCTATATACAATAGGTGATAGTGAATGTGCAAGTGCTGGAGCACAAGACGTGATATGCGTCGTATAATTCAAGCTGTACAGTCGACGGCGTTTCGATCCCCTTTAGTCGGGATCGTCATCAGGACAGGGTTGTCGATGAAAACAGTGAGTTGTACCCAGGCAGACGGGCGAGGGTAGGTGAAGTCCGATTAATCATTCAATGATCGAAAACTGATCGTAGCTTTGGTCTGAACAGCGGGCGGGACTTGCTGCGCCTGATTTAAGCAGGGCGGCAGAAGGCAAGCGGGGCTCTTCTTGCGGGTGGGCTGCAGGCAGTGAATGCATCGACAACCCTGTCCTGATGACGACCCCGACTAAAGGGGATCGAAACGCCGTCGACTGTACAGCTTGAATTATACGACGCATATCACGTCTTGTGCTCCTGTATAAATAACTGTGTTTCAAGTGATTATAACTTGTCTTTCGGAGCCATTATTTGATGTAAATACTTCGGTTAATGCGTCGCCAATGCTGTTGTTTTTAGCACTTGCACATTCACTATCACCTATTGTATATAGCACCTTGCACCAAGTGTCACTGGGTTGTCACAAGATCCGTTCTGTACAGTGCTGTTTTAACTGTATTGACATCGAAAGATCTTTTCCCTTGCTTCTTGGTAAATAATACTACCTCCTCCAAAAATCAATTGACTCCTTGTCTCTTCCTTCCTTGTAATGCGTGTTGCATACATCTTTGAAATTGTCTTTACATAATACCTGTTGGGAATTGTTTTTGCTTACACGATGTCCAACCCAGGTCACACGGAGCCAACTTCAATTCAACATCAGCTCCGAGATGACAAGTGAGCAATGGGACAAAGGACGAGCAAAAGGCAGCAAGCAGAAATCCGGGTGTGCTGGGTGTGCCAGGGAAACCGCACGACTGGAGACCAACCGCGGCTGCCGGCTCCAGTGCTCCCTGCTGCTCAAGGCTGCTCCGGGCCCAGTCCTTTGCCCGAAAAGAGAATCGCTCTGGAGCCCTAGGCTCGCTGCTCCCTCGCTGTGCCCTCTCTGTGCCCCTCAATACCGCCGTGGAGAAGTGAGAGCCGCAAAACCTTCGGCGGGCGGCAAGTGGGCGGCAGGTGAGCAATGTGTGGCGTGCTCCTTGCAGGGGCTCTCCAGGTCAGTGGCTCGGCTACTCCGCTCGGCTACTCTGCTGCTCCGCTACTCAGGTCTCGCTGGAATATACCAACCCAAGCATTCAGCAGCCAATGCAAGGCATCTAAGGCTGCAAAGGCATTACTGGAAGACCTAGAACACATGGGCCTGAGGGTCTTAAACGGAAGATTCGCAGAGGACTCACCATCTGTGCCCTCATTCACCTCAGGCAAGACTTCCTCCTCAATTGATTATATGTTAGTCTCCCTTACGTTATTTCATTACGTTTTAGGCTACAATTTAGGAGACAATGGTGACAGCGATCATCGTCCTCAAGAAGTCAGTCTAGGGGCGCTCCCTGATGATATTCTTTTGAACGCAACAGGTCCGCGGAATATTTACTCCATCAACCTCAAACGCATCAAAACTTCAGTAGCAAATACTGCGGAGGTACTTCTAGCTGCAAAAACTCAACTGAGCACTTCAAACTACCCTTCCGGCAATACCGTAGCAGGCTGGGAACAATTCACGATGGAGTTTGCAAACAACTACTCGACAACCGTACGGCACTCTTTAGCACCAGCACATGGGGTCACAAGGAAGATCTTGAGCACTCAGAAACTGGCTATGAAATCACACAAAAAAGCGATTAATAAAACTTTAAGACAGTTGAAGAAAAGCCCGGGGGATGGAACTCTTCTAGCAGAGGTTCACAAACACCGTGCGGATCTCAAAAAAATGAAATGGACAATTAAAAGAACAAATGAAGCAGATTTTTGGGCCAAACTCCACTACGCATCCAAGGGCAATAACAGCGCCCAGTTCTGGTCGATCATAAACAAATTATTAAACCCGAAAAACAATGGTATAACATCTTTTTTTTTTTTTTTTTTGTAAGACCTTTATTTACTTCATATATGTTACACAGCCACGAGCCTACAACCCAGTGGGCCGGCATGCAATGTGTCAGCAAATACTTAATCAGGAACAATCAGAATATAAATCAGCCTTCATCATCAGCCGGAGCCGCCCCTGGCTTACCCTTTGCAGGCCTCGCAGCTAGCCGTTCGATATGAGTCTCACATTCGGAATTTTATAGATAAGAACAGTAATAGAACACAACACAAAGACCAGACATCGAAATTGACCATACCTGACTGTACTCTCTTGTTAACGGATCCGGGTGTCACTTCGGACCATGTAATAGCCATGTTCAGCCTGCACATCATCTTTTGCCACCTTTGAATGTGTCACTAAACCTTTTATATTTCTATTTCCTCTTCCTGGGAGTTAAGGAAGTCTGTTAGGAAATGCCAGTAGTCCTTCGGCCTAGATTTCACAGGGAGGTTCTCTTCGTATGTCATCAACCTGTCTCTACATACTGACATGTCACGAAGCCACGTGGATTTCTTGGGTACCTTCCGACTATTCCAGCACTGCGCCACCTGTCTCTTAGCTAGTAACAAAGATATTACGCAGAACTTGCGCTTCAGTGCCCGAAACTGTGGGACAATCCCAAGGAGACAGATCTGCACCGTGCATTGTACCTCCTCCTCTAACATGACAGTGAGAGTGGATGTAACGTCTGCCCAGTATTCTGATATTTTGGCACAATACCATGCGAGATGCGTAAAGTTTGCACCTTCCCTATTGCATCTCTTGCACCTGTCCTCGTCCTGCAACCCAAATTTAAGCAGTTTGGAAGGGGTGTAGTATGCCTGATGGATGAATTTGTAGTGTATAATCCTCAAGTTTCCGTTGGGCGTGAGAATCTGTGTCAGGGCACAAGTTTGTTGCCATTCTTCATCTGTTAACAGAGTCTCTAGTTCCAAGTCCCATCTAGCCCTGGCTTTTGTAGGAACCTGCGCTATCTCAGCCTGTGCTGCCGTGTATAATCTGGACACCAGATGTGATAGATCCTGTGTTGTAATTATTAGCTGGAGTGGTGCTAAACACTCTGGTTCTAACGGAAATGTTGGATAGTGTTCCCGCAGTGCTCTTGTTAATCTGAAATATGTGAAGCGGAACATGGGGGTCATGTGTTGTATATATGTTAACTGTTCAATGTCCCTGAATGATCCCTCCTGAAACACATCTCCCATAGTGTCTATTCCAGCTTTACGCAATAAGGACATGCCTACCTGCTCACTAGTGACAGACAGAGCTTGATGGTGGCGCAGGGGTAGCGCTGGTGCATACAATTGAGTTTTACGGGACAATTGTCCAAGTTTGCGCCAGGCCTTGATGGTGGTATCAATAGTGTTTATGTCCTTCGCATGTAGCGGCGGTCTGGTGTGCGTAATTATCGCTGATAGGGGGACAGGGCTCGCATCACTCTCTTCTATGGCCGTGTGTGTGAGGTACGGTACCTCGTGATACCAATAAGCCGCGTATTGCGCCTGGGCACACAGGTAGTATAGGAGAAAGTCAGGTACCCCAAAACCGCCCTGTGCATACGGGAGTGTTAACGTCTGGAGATCAATTCGGGCCTGTTTGCCTGCCCATATCAGTGTCAGAACCATTGACTTAAACGGCGGAAGGTTTCTTTGGTGGGCGTGATAGGAATGTTGTTAAAAAGGTAGAGAAGTTTAGGTAATATATTCATCTTAACGATCGCGATCCGATCAGCCAGGGAGAGAGGTAAATGGATCCAGCGCCGGATTTTGTCCTCCAGTTTGGATATCACCACCCCATAATTCGCGCGCAGAACTTCTTCCGGGTCTCTATGATACATGACCCCTAGATAACGAATTGGTTCCTGTTGCCATTCCAGGGGATAGTCGATCTCAAAGGGGGTGGTAGTGTCTGTTAACAGTATTATGGAAGATTTGGACCAGTTAATTGTCAGTCCCGAATGACCCCCAAATCTTATATATTCTCTGAGTATATTATTCAGATGATTCTCTGGATCGCGTATATACAGCAG
This sequence comes from Lissotriton helveticus, assembly GCF_964261635.1. Taxonomy (NCBI): domain Eukaryota; kingdom Metazoa; phylum Chordata; class Amphibia; order Caudata; family Salamandridae; genus Lissotriton; species Lissotriton helveticus. The sequence goes on from NC_136069.1 coordinate 391,473,113, forward strand.
CATGTCGTCCGCGTATAAAGATATGTGTAGTGGTCTGGATGCAAACTGCAGAGCCGAATCCTTGTAATTTTGTCTAATGATACATGCCAGGGGCTCCAGCGCTAACGCGAAAAGTAAGGGGGAGAGGGGACAGCCCTGTCTAGTTCCACGTTCTATAGCAAAGGGAGCGGAGATATAACCATTTATCCAGACTCTTGCACATGGTTGAGTGTATAGTAGTGTTATCCATTGGACGAATCATTTGGGAAAGCCCATCCTGTGTAAAATAGCAATCATATAACTCCATTCAATAGAGTCAAATGCCTTAGCGGCATCGAGCATGACCGCCACTGCTTTAACGGAGGGCTGAAGGTAGTGGGAGAGAGCGAATAAGGATCTTGTATTGTGGGAAGTTGATCGTGTGGGGATAAAACCAGTCTGATCTGGGAGGACCAGGCGGGTCATTAAAGGGGATAAACGTTCCGCCAGTAGTTTCGCGAGTATTTTCGAGTCTACGTTAATAAGCGATAAAGGCCTGTAGGAGTCACAATCTTCAGGGTTTTTGGACGGTTTCAGGAGGGCAATGATTAATGCCTCACGGAGAGTAGGGGGAAGTATCGATTTCTCGAAGGAGGAGCCGAACATGTCTACCAGGTAAGGCGCAATAATGTCTGCGAAGTGTTTGTAAAACTCGTTAGTGTACCCATCCGGGCCTGGCGCTTTGCCATTAGGTAGTGACTTAATCACTGTTGTCACCTCCTCTACTGTGATGGGTATTGCTAGGTGTTCCCTCTGTGCATCCGACAGCCAACCAATCACCACATCATGCAGATAGTCAAAAACCTCGCTTGCCGATTGTGTGGGTTGCGATGTGTAGAGTGCGCCAAAGGAGTTCACAAAGTTTCGTAGAATGTCTTCCGATTGGGTCTGTATTAGGCCCTCTTTTGATTTAATGCTAAGTATGGCTGAGTGTCCTCTCCCCTCGCATATCTTCCTCGCCAACATACCACCCGGTCTGCCCCCCTCACCAAAGTTCCTAGCTATGTGTTTGCGATCCAAATATTTGATTTCGGCCTCTACTGTATCAGTATGCTCAGTATGCAGGTCCCGCAGTTCTGCTAGTAATGTAACATCCTGTGTAGTCTCAAATGCGAGTTCTACATTTCTGATGCGGGTCTCACACTGATGTATCTGATGTCTGATGTCTTTCAGGATCCCTGCAGTGGTGCCAATGCAGACGCCTCTTATCGTAGCCTTAAAGGCCTCCCACAAAAGACCTGCATCTTCGACAGTGTTAGAATTAATGTGAAAATATTCTTTGATTGCCTTTGTTATGGTGTCTTCATAAACGGGATCTGACAAAGCTTGTGAATTGAATCTCCACTGAAATGGTGGAGGTGTGTATTGTGGTATTCTTATCTGTAATAGGACGGGGTTGTGGTCCGACAGTGTGCGTGGCAAAACCTGAAGTTCCTTCACCCACAGTGCGACATCATTCGTACCTAACCAATAGTCTAATCGAGACCAGCTGTTATGATAGGCTGTGATGTGAGTGGCACCTGGTTCATTGACATATTGACGTCTCCAAATATCCGTTAACGACAGATCTTTCATCATGTGTCCCAACATTGTCCTAGCCTGTTTATGTTGCTCAGATGAGTTGGAAGAACGGTCCAACCCGTCCACCAATGTCACGTTCCAGTCCCCACAGCATATTATGTGTGTGTTCGCGTGTGGTTGTAAGTGGCCCCACACCTCCCTGAAGAACTCTGGTGAATCCGTGTTAGGACCATATACGTTAAGAAGTGTTATGCGTTGGCCGCGTAGTGTGCCCGAGACCAATACGTATCTGCCATCGGGATCTTGTGTAACGTGCTGTGACTTGAAGTTTACCCCTTTCCGAATCAAAATCAATACTCCTCGTGAATAAGTGGAATAGGAGGCCCTATATGTTGATTCTGCCCATCTGGTTCCCAGAAGTGGGTGCGTGTTGGGTGCTAGGTGGGATTCCTGTATGAAAGCAATATCTATTTCCCATCTAGTGAGGCTCGCAAAGACCTGTCTGATCTTGCGCGTTTGAGTGAAGCCCCTTATGTTCCAAGTGAGGACGTTCAGATGGCTTCTACCAGTATGCCTAGAACCGTGAGTTATGTATAAGCCTGCATCGGTCGATCCCTGTGTGATTCATAACCAAAGTGGACATTAGTATCATTGCATTCTGAGTACATAATCTAGTGATAGCAGTTCTCCACCAGGGAGAATTCCGAGTTTCGTACAATTTCAATGTTATTGGTCTAACTAAACATTCAAAACTCTCAAAGCTTCCCAACCCACCCACTCCAGCAGCCCCAACATGCCGAAGCCATCGACCCTTTGAAAATAAACCCCCCAAACAAAAAACAAACAATCCTGTATCCATATCGTACAACTTGTGTTGGGTATCACCCTCGTGGAGGACCGCAGGGGGCACCGTCTTGCACCCTATGTTATGGGTGTGGGCGATACTTCAAAAGCTGACATAATCGTGAGTTATGTGTCTGTGAATCCACTCCTCCCCCACCATCAACAGTTGCAAGTACATGTCAGGAAACGTGTGCCAATAGTAGTCTGTCAGACCTCTCCTCCCGCTGAAAGTCATATCAATCGGCAAAATGTTCCGCTTTGTACAGTGTATGGCTCGACCCCAACATAAAGCCCGGTACCTCTCTTACACACTGCAACATATAGAAAGATGTGTGTGTGGAGTGAAAGTTCATGTCCTCACCGCAGTACTATGCGTGTTAGATTGCATTATGGTGTGAGCTGTTAGGTATGTCCAGTCAATATTACCAAAATGGCGTGAAAAGCCAATAGTGTCTATCCATGTTGTTACTACGGGTGTCCCATACCTTTCTCTGCTGCATTGTTTGCCCATCCTTCGTCACACCGCCGCCAAAGACTATCCTCGGAAGCGGGCTGTGGTATCGTGCAGGCACCAGTCGTAACCATTGGGAGACTTACCGCCAAGCGTTGTAGGGACCCACCGGCGACTCTAGTCCGAGTCTTGATGTTGTGCATCTCGATCACTCTGTCTGTTCTCCCGCTGCACCTTTTTGACGAAGTCTAAGGCCACTTTGGGTGTGGGTAAAACAATCGCGTTCTCCTTCCACATTACTCGAAGTCTGGCAGGATAGAGCATGGAGTAGCTTATGTTTAGGTCCCTTAATTTCGCCTTGACAGTCGCGTACTCTTTTCGTGCCTGTTGAACCGCAACAGTATGATCCGGGTAAAACTCCAGGGAGTTGCCTTGGTGTGTGATTTTGCCTCTCTCTCTCGCCAGTCTGAGGATGGTGTCCCGGGCCCGATAATTAAGTATTCTCGCCGCTATTGGCCTCGGCGTTGCTACAGGCGGTGGACGTGGCGCCAGCGATCTGTGGGCCCGCTCTACAATGAAAAACGGTGACAACGCTTCCGCGCCAAAAAGATCCTTGCACAAGTTTTCGACGTACATTTCCATGCGTCCTGTGTTGGTTGTCTCCGGCAAGCCTGTAATGCGCACATTATTGCGCCTCGAGCGCGCCTCCAAATCCTCCTCCTTCGCTTTAATGACCTCCAGGATGCGTTCTATTCCCGTACACTTGGTGGTGGAAGTGCGCGCTTCATCTTCCACAGCCGATATACGCATTTCGGCCTCGTCTAGGCGCTCACCATGCTTCTCTTGTCTTGCAGCCATACCGTCCATACGACATGTTAGGTTATCCAGTTTACCGTTGATATCTTGTAGATTCGACTGGATGGCTAGTAATATTTTCTCCATGTTACTGTTTGGTGGTGTCTCGACTGCGCTGCTGACGTCTGCCAAGTCCTCCGAGGTTTTGTTGGATTTTCTGCTGTCGAACGAGAGCTTGGGCTGTTGCTTGTCAGGTTTCCCCATCGCTCCAGCCTGATGTGTGGTTGCCCCGGACACGGTGCCCCTTGCCCTCGTGACTCTAGTCGCAGTAGCCGTGATGCCCACTTTGGAAGATGGCTGCACACCCGAGCGGACAACGAACATGAAGTGGCCCGCAATCTGAGTCTGCCCAACGTCACTGTGCGTTCATGTGCCGCCTGGGGGGGAAGCGGGGTACCCCCCGATGTCACTCCAACAGTTACGATCAAGACGTGCACCCTGTAAGGCAGCCTAGGATGGGGAGGGACAGTTGCTGCAGAATGGTAGAGCCACACAGTATTCCTGGAGGAGTGGAAGCCTTATCTTCAATGTACGGCCCACGGAGCCAGTATCCGGCTGTTAAAATCGCGCTCTCGCAATGTCCTGCTCAGCCGTAAATTTGCCCATGTGGTAGTGTGCCATAGCGCTGTATCGCTGGGATGCGGGCTTATGCGAGCACAGATCCTGTGGCGCTGCGTCTTGAGTGCGGCATGCGGGGCCCGCAGCGTGTTGTAGGCCGGCCAGGTCTGCCCCCCGGACCGTTAGAATGCAGGCATTGACGCTGAGTTAATGGGCGCCGCCATCTTGTCAGGCGTGTGGTCTAGTTTAGCGGCTGCTACGGGCGATGGGGCTCGTGCACTTCTGCTCCCTATGTCGGCGATCTGGAAGCGGAGGGGGATGTCTCTTACCCGCACTTACTTCGACCAGCCGCCGCACGCCCCTCATCGGTCAGTCAGCCACCGCGTCTTCCAGCAGATCGGCGAGCCGGCTGTCCGCCATCTTGTCAGGCGAGCTGCGTTTCTCCGCTATCGTCGGTAATTATCTGTTCCGCCGCTATGATGCTGCGGTCCGCTGCATATCGACGAAAGCACCGTCTCCTCACACGCCCGTGTGGCCGTTCTGTGGTCGATTTGGTGGGGTTAGTAGTAGGTCCAGCTCACATTGTTGTTGATCGCCCAGCGGAGCTGTGAATCACCCAGCCATCCCGCTGTGCGCCCCCTAGCGCCTCCATGGTATAACATCTTACATAACGAAATCGACATGGGAATTATTTCTCGATGAACATTTCAATCATCAGGATGGCAAAATAAAGGAGCTTTATAATCTTCTGGAGAGCCGAAAACCTCAAACAAGCTCAGCACGAGAAGATGCCATATTGGTACCCTCTGTGGCCCAAATCATAAAATTAATTTCCGAAGGTAGAAAGGACGGCGCAGCTGGTCCAAATGGTATTCCTCCGGCCCTTTTCAAACTTGAACCAGAATACTGGGCTGAAAAGTTGATCCCCCTCTACTCATCCATTAGTAACTCTGGGCGCCTTCCCGTCTCATGGAGGGGCTCAATCATCTCATCGATTTATAAGGCGGGGGACAGACTCCTTCCAAAAAACTACCGCCTGATTGCACTCCTTGATATTGAGGCTAAATATTTTGCTGGTCTTCTATTGACTCAGCTGCGAGACTGGGCTACAAATCAAAGCTTAATACCATCTAGTCAAACGGGGTTTTGTAAAGACATGGGGACAACATCCAACCTGGTGGCCATCTCGTTGCTCATTGACAAGGCAAGGGTTACCAAGCAGGCTCTCCATCTCTGCTTTGTGGACTTTAAGGCGGCCTTTGACAATGTCAATTGAGAAATCCTCTGGCGAAAACTGGCCTCCTGGGGGATTCCCTCGCCTCTACTAAGCCTCCTGATCGAATTACACACGAATACGTGGGTCCAGGTAAAGCTTGGGAACGGCTCGCACCTCTCTAGGCCTATTCCTACCACCAAGGGCCTAAAGCAGGGGTGCGTGTTAGCTCCAACTCTCTTCAATATTTTTACAGCTGACCTGCCACCCGCCTTAGAGGCTTGTAATTCCCATGCCCCCCGGTTAGGAGGCAAAGGGCTGCCCAGCATTTCCTACGCAGACGACGTGGTTTTGGTCAGCCACACGAAAGTTGGTCTTCAGAATCTTATTAACACGCTTCATGGTTATGCCGTTAAAAATCTATTAGAAGTGAACATCAGCAAGACAAAAGTTCTGTCCATAACTGGGAACAAAAAGTCGCACACTTGGTCACTTGGCACAGAAGCAATTTCAAACTGCTCTGAATACAAATATCTTGGGATCCAAGTCGACAAAGGTGGCCACTATTTAAATCAACTAGAGGCCATCAAGAGGAAAGGCATGTTAATAGCCATGACACTGAAACAGTTAAAGTCCAACTTGAGTGGCGAGACTCTGTTGCCACTACTTCGAGTAGCAAAAATCAAAATAGAGTCATCAATCACGTATGGCAGCGAGGCCCTAAGAGGAACGGACGCAAAACTTCTTGATACAACTATCTCAAAGGCCTACAGACTACTATTTAACTTGCCATCGTACACTTCGCCGGCCCAGATTCGGTTGGAATTTGGGCTGACGTGCCAAACACTCGCACGAAGAGGCTCATACATCAAGTGCTGGCATAAATTAAAGAACTCTTCAGAAAACACCTTGAACCGACAGCTCTGGCAAGATATGACAAGTTCAGCCAGAATGCCGGCGAAAAAATACTTAGAGGAGTCCTTGGCCATCACAGGACTGAAATATCTAGGGGAGACTCCTCTATCTCATGCACAATTCAAGCGCATAGTGATCAAGAGTCTAAAGAGTCACTCGCATGTGGAGGACAAAGCCTTGCTTTCTCAGAGGCACCACGCCTGGATGACCCTGTGTACATATAAATCACCGGGGCTTCAAGCATATTTTGGTCTGGGGTATGGCTGGAAAATAAAAGAAGCCTTTTTCAAACACCGGCTAGGGATCCTACCTGCCATCCCTCACCTACCACCATGGCTGAGACAGAACTACGGGACCAAATGCAGGCTCTGCGGAATCGGGACTGAAGACTTAGAACATCTACAATGTACTTGCTCGAGGCTGAACGAGGAAAGAGTAGCTCTGTTGAAAACCGCCTTCAACGAACTAGGAGTCCGCTCACGGAGACAAGCCGTCCTTGCCTGTTTTGATCCTGGTTTCCCCCCTTTAAACGGGAAGCTGGTGAAATTCCTGAAACTAGCAGAACGGTAACAAAAAAACTAGGCACTTGGCCGAGAGGATACCTCGGCATAGGACAAAGAAGCCTCGAACAATATACTCGTAATATGGTTTATTGCTTTTATATTTACTATTTCCTTCAATTCCTGTTTTTAAGGTTTTCTTTTAATTTCTCTTGAGGAGACTGTATTTCAATGTATTTTTGTAACGGTTTTTATTAACCTAAAACAATAAAAATATTACTTACTTACTTACTTACTTACTCAGGTCTCGCACACATGCAAGATCATCATGTGTGATGAGGTGGGTTATAAAAATCTAGAGCTTGCTATGTTGAACTCAAGGTAAAGTTGCATTCTCTTTGAAGCTATTTAGAGAATCTTATTCATCGCAACAGTAAGACAGTGGTAACTTTGAAATACATAGAACCAACACTTCCTGTACCCATATCCAATGTCTAGACGCGAGTTAGTAAGCCTTGATAGTAACATGTGCTATTCAAATATTTAAGTCTTAACATGTAACAAACAAAAACTGCTAAGCAAATTTTACAGAACCCACTAACCAACTTAAGCCCCATTACAAGATGGCGCCACTTTTTTTTTTTCAAAACCGTTTTTATTGAGAGTTCAAGCAAGGTTCAGGACAGCCCTCCACAGTCAGGAGGAGACTGCCAACAACACACACAGACAAAAGCATGGTAGTGAACCCAGAGTTTTACGAAAAGCACACCCCAATTCCCTCCCAACCACCTATCCCCAACAACACCCCCCCCCAATGCCCCCCCAGCTACCCACCCTTTATTCCACCCTAGCCCAGTGCACTTGATCACAGGTCAGCAACATGAGATGGAAATCAGAGTCAGTGTCGGCTAATAGCCTAGGGCACGGGATCCACATCAAGGGCCAGTACATCATCAATATCCGCCGGGGGATCGAGGTCCAGACCCCTGTAGTCTGCCCACCGTTTCCAGATTTTGTAGTGTTTCCGGGGGCACCCCCTGGCCTCAAATACGGGTATTTCTAGACCCATTAGAAAGTCCAATCCCGCCTTCCATGCACTTAGTGGGGGGGCACGTACGCTCTTCCATGCTTGGGCCAGGTCACGCTTGGCCACCACTAGTCCCAACAGCAGCAAGTGTCGTTTGTAAGCGTTACCCCCAACATTTTCCAGAATATGAAGGAGGCCCAGCCTAGGGGTACGGGGAATGTAAGATGGCGCCACTTTTACATAATTTGGTATTATGTACAAACTTGGGTGCACAAGAAGGATCATACATGTGGCATTACCTGTACACCGTTATGCTTTGTAGCTAAGGTGTGCTTTGTAGGTATCACAACATATAACATTTGGAACAATTGTAGCAGTAAATTCATGATTTGAAGCAAGATGGATGCCATGAAATATGTAAGACCCCCTCATAACCTTCTGCACATCGAGGTTTCAATGTAATGAATTGTTTATTTATTTTTCAGCAAAGAGAACTCATGGAACGGAAGTTCTACAGTAAGTTTTCCCTATTGTTATGGCAGGAACAGGCCTATTAATGCAAATTAGGGGCTCATTGAATCATTAACTGAAGAACATGGGCGTATATTTGTATAAACTATCTACTTTGGTGTGGGATAGGATGCATCCAACACATGCTTGACCTGTAAAATATCCACTTGACCCTTTTGGGGGCATGCAATAGGATATGGCAGCCTTCTTATATACTCTTGTTAATTTCTGAAAATCAAACATCTGGATCAATTTAATGACATATACTTGCGGGAGTGCTTTAAAAAAAATTGAAATAGCTGGGCCCCTAATTAATTATGTAACCCAAAATGTTTCCCCTGCTGACTTTACACTGATTCTCCATTATTAATCTTAGTTTTTACAATGATTCCTTTTTACAAATATTAATGTACATCAAATACATTTTGCCAGATGATGACTCAAAGAAATGGTATCTAAAATGTTACAATTGCATTTTCTTCAAAGTTTCCTATTTTTGTATACGTTTTATTTTTATTCTGAAGCAAACTATCACTAATCTTGCTTTCAGGCTCCTGACTGTACTTGCATATACTTAGAAGGAATTCTGAGAACATTAGGAATAGCCTAGAAATTATACATTTTGCAAAGGTTTACACTTTCTTAGAGTGGAACAACTGTCGGTAAGGCAAGCTAGCTCACAGCTCATGCATTTCATTAGAAAACTTACATTAATAATAAAGGTCTTGCATTATTGAACTAAATGTACAACTCTGAATAGCTCACACCTATAGATGCAAATCTTTTCTTACGTGCAATCAATGCTTCTTCATAGATCCCATATTCAACTATTCTAAACATGGAGCCAAAGGCTTTGTACTGCGTGGGTTGTTCCTGCTTGTCCAGCAGACAGTATGAACATGAAAACTTGTTGTTCTTGACCCCAACCACTTTGTCCTAGGCATTGGATGGTAGGTATTCCACAACTCTGAAGTAGTATATATGTTAAAGAGCATACAAACGAAATAGAAACCATTGCACAATCTAACCCTAAACCTTACAACCTTAAAGTGTTGCATGAATTATGCACACCAGGTTTGGGAACTATGTGAAGCACCTTGTCTGTAGTTGGAGAGATTCTTCAATTACAACTTTAATATTTGCACCCACCCCACGTGTGTTTTGGTGCCAAACGTTTTCAGCATAGGATTAACTCAATTGCCATCACAGTCGATCTAGACTAGTGATTAAACCAGAACGGATTGGGAGCACTTCGGTAAATGTATGTTTCTCCTCCCCAGCCAAGCTTGTAATGTCCCCTCTCGATTTAGAGTAAAAAGAAGCACTGTGGCTACTCCAGCAGCCACGGGAATAACAAAAAAACCCATCAGAAGGTCCCTGAAATAATACTTTTAGAGGGAAGAAACCAGGAAAACACAATAAAACACCACGAAAACAATTCCCCCACAACATTTTCCAAATTCCGGTAATCATCCTAAATAACATGCCCCACAGACTCATAATTTAGATTTTTTATTTTCAAAAATTTTACATCATACAAAATATGTTTTCTTTTTGTATATGAATATCACACATGCATATTCAAATCACTGAAAAATACATAAATGTCATACATTAAATGAGAAAGAGCCCTATGAACATGATGAAGAACCATACATGAGCTCTAAATGTCTCCATGGTAACAAATAAACATATAATGAAACCAAAAAAAGACACAATCTAGTTATACACTAAACTTCAAAGAAACATACATATAAAATGACATACAATGTACAAAATTGAAAAAAATATACACGTCACAATACACAAACACAGAAGAACTGCGCCGACACGCGTTTCAGAAGTACCATGTGCTTAAACATCCTTCATTAGGGTGCTGAATTCATATTTTTATCAGTGGTCAACCATCTGTAAATAATGCACTCAACCTAATTATGTATGGTGCATCGGGCTCTGTACAATGAATACAACAAAAGTCTGTTGGGGCAAACAAATACAAAATAAATATTCATATCATTTTCTACATTAACAGTTATTAGGAAAAACGGAGCAAGAAAACCAGACCAAATAGAGCCTATATACCAAAAGGGCGCAAAGTTCAAGGAAAGAGCCACCACCATAGATGCATAGCGAAATCAAGTAAACCTATAGAGATAAGGAGAGGTGTATAGAAGAATAAAACAATACAGAGGAATAAAGAACAAAACATAAAGGTCTACATACTTTCCAAAGATTGTGATTAAAGAAAGATGTGTGTCACGACAAACGGGGACTGGAATGTCACTAAAAATCCGAAAAGTCCCAGATGGCCTGTACTCGTCTGTGGCCAGAGTAATCATCAATTCTACAAAAATAGAGAGTTACACTAATAAGCAGAGTATCCCCATATTGTCAACCTCCAAATCTAAAGAACATTTAGAATATATTCTCATGCCATACATACGTTTAAAAATAATTTTGTCTAGTCCGTGCTCGCGATCAAAAGATAGTACTGGAATATGGTATCCAGGATGACGCTCTCAATACTAAACAAACAAAGATGGAGGGTATGTACATAAGCATATATTCTCAGAAAAAGCGGGATAATGGAGAAAGGCAACGATTCATTGAGGCCTTTGTTGGCTGTCTGTAAAGTATAGATCCAGAACACTTCTCTCTTTTGTCTGAATGCATCAATGTTGCCGTACTTAGGTGGATGTATTTATGGTTTGTTGCCATGGGGACATGTACAGCTCATGTATGGTTCTTCATGTTCATAGGGCTCTTTCTCATTTAATGTATGACATTTATGTATTTATTTTTAATGTTTTGAATATGCATATGTGATACTGTATGTGACCTCTCGTGCACATCAAACCGCAAAACCACATCTCACCTGCCTTGAAAGCCCTGCATTGGTTACCGGTTGCCAGAACATCCACGTTGAAGCTACTTTGTATCACCCACAAACCAATACATGGAATGGGACCGCTCTTCATCAGGAATAAATTCACCAAACACATTCAACAAAGAAACCACCGCTATAAAGGGGCATCTCACCTCAAAATCCCAAGATACAAGAAAAAAAACATGGGTGGCACATCCTTCTCTGTTCAAGTAGCCAAACTATAGAACTCTTTTTACCCCAACATAAGATCCACCGACAACCACCTTATCGTCAGAAAACTACTCAAGAATTGGCTCTTCCCCACATAAGCACCATACGCAAACAGAAATTTACAGCATATCCCTCCCTATATAAGCATGTATTTTCACTACAGATATGTACCTATCTTTGCGTATTGCTTTGTATAAACATGTAGAATAATTATGTTGTTAAAACATAAATAAAGAAATCAACTTTGGTCTACATTTACTTGCTTTCATTGTGCATCTATGTACCTTCCATGTACTTGGATCTGTGTGTTTGTTACTATTCTCCTAAAAAGCATATCCAATGCACTACCCTATTTCTCATCCTGCACCTCTATCAATATCTTTAATCTACATATACTTACCTCCTTTATGCATCTATATACTTTCAATGTACTAATAGACCTATATATTTATCACTTTCTTCTAATTTAGCATTTCCAATGCACTACCCTGTTTCTCAGCCTATACTATACCTCTCTCAATATATCTTCTAGCCCAACTTTCTGACACATCTCAAACTTATTTCTACTACTCTTTCAAATGCACTACCCTATCTCTCACCCTATACATCTATCAATACATCCTCTACATCCACTCTCTGGTTTATCCCCTCTCTTGTTTATCCCAAAGCCCATACCACTACTATGATCCCCAAAATAACTCTTTCTAGACTCTCCCCTACTCTTCCTCTCCTTGCATCATCTGACACCTCATTTACTATAGTGAGCCCGCAAAACAAACCTTTCTAAACTCTTCCCTCTGACTCTTCTCCTCCAAAACCCCTTTTACTCAACCAAAAGCCTCCTCCTGCTGCTATGACCTCCCCCAAAAAAATCCATAACCCTAACTCTTCTATTCTTCACTATTCTTTTCAATCCAAATAACAGACTAACATGTTCACTAATTCACCACTAATCCTTTATGGGTTCCAAAGTAGCGTGCTACTCGCCCATAAAGCGTTTCAACATCCCATCAGGGTTACAAGCGCTATATAAATGCAAACCTTTTCCCCTTTTCTACCATTCCCCAACCCTTCTCAATCCAAATACCTGACTAACATATCCACCACTCAAATTACTTTCATGTTTACCCATACTAATTCAACACTAGTCCTTATGGGTTCCAGAGTAGTGTGCTACTCGCCAAAAAAGCGATTCAAAACCGCATCAGGGGTAGCAAGCGCTATATAAATACAAACCTCTTTCCCTCTTGTATCCTGCCACCTACCCTTCCCTATCTAAATAACTGAATAACATTTCCACCACTCCAATTACTTCATATCTCACTATGATAATTTTCAACACTAATCCTTTATGGGTTCAGTAGCAGCGTGCTACTCGCCAGAAAAGCGCTTCAACTCCCAGCAGGGGTAACAGGTGCTATATGAATGCAAACCTTTTTCCCCGTCTAACCGTCCACCATCCTACTCACTCCAAATAACTGACTAATATCCACCACTCAAATTACTTGTATATTTCACCATACTAATTCACTACTAATCCTTTATGGGTTTCCGGAATAGCGTGCTACTCGCCCCCAAAAAAAGAAAAAAAAGTGCTTCAACACCCCATCAGGGGTAACAAGCGCTATATAAATACAAACCTTTTCTTCCTCTTCTCTCCTTCTGCTATTCTTTCGAATCCAAATAACTGACTAACCTATCCACCACTTAAAATTACTGTCATGTTTCACTATACTAATTCAACACTAATCCTCTAAGGGTCCTGGAGTAGCGTGTTACTCGCCGAAAAAGCGCTACGACGCCTCGTCAAGGTAGTAAGGGCTATATAAATGCAATTACAATACAATTTATATAAAAAAGAAAAAATATTTTGTATGATATATGATTTTTTTTATAAAAAATCTAAATTATGAGTCTGTGGGGCATGTTATTTAGGATGATTACTATAATTTGAAAAATGTAGTGGGGGAATTGTTTTTTTGTGGTATTATTCCAGCAGCGCCTCCTCCGGCTTCAGTGGTAAAATCCTTTGACCTGAAGACCTCTTTGCCACAGAGTCTTCAAGCTGAAGTGGGCAAATAAGGTGCAGAGACCATTTCTCATCTTACCTGCCCAGGACCACCATGTGAGTTATGGCAGTCAAGCGCAGGAATTATGCAAAATGGCTCCTACGTGCAGTGAGAAAGAGTAATAATCATTTTACAAGAAACAAACTCCAATTTTGAGATTGTATTTCTTTCTACTTTGTGGAAGGGGCCATTTCAAACCTGTGCCTTAAGGAAAGTTGTTGCAGCACCACGTCCTTGGATCACACAGATTTCCTCTGTTGACTTGGCCAACCAGAGTGCTGCCTTCTGGGGTCTAAATAATTCCCAAAATCCTGAGGGATACTTAAATCTAAGGTCAGAGCTCTTTTGTTTGTAGAAAATGAAGAATTACTTCTTTGCTTTGATTAGGAGTCACATTAAGTTGGCCAACCAGGAACTAAGTGGTAAAGATACAATCAAATACAACACATGTTCATCATAAATGTCATTGTGAAATGCTCTTGGGGCATGATTATATCTTCTTATGTAGTCAGGGCATATTACCCTTCAATGCCTTAATTATATTTTTTATTCATCAAATATTCAAAATGTCTCAATCTGCTTCCCTACAGGTCGCATGGTAGAAGAAGTATGGTAAAGTATTTGAGAGCTATTGTTTTTTTTGTCTTTGAATGTACCACTAGAATATTTTTCAATTCTATCCTGTCTGATGTTTGTGTATATTTTGTGCATTCTCCTATCCCTTACCAGAACAATGGTTTCTAAGTCAGAAGTCAATCTCTGTTCAGCTGATTTATGTTATTCAAAAGATCTCTTTTGATGGTCAGCCCCACAATTTGATGACGCTCACAATTCATAAGCACATAATAAATTATGAATACATTAACTTTCAGTAAGCCACTCTCTGGACATCTCTATTTTGAGGAACAGTTATTTTGTATAATCTATTATTCATTTGTTATTTTACATCACACTGTTTGGTAGATACCCCCATTTAACAAAGGCGACTTTGCCTCTTGAAGCCATTCTCTAACACCTCTGTAGACTCTGATCTCTTGTCCTGAATTACAAACCTCAAATGATTCTCTAAATCTTCTAGTCACTCTCCTATGTCCTTGCAGACGCTGCTTGCTTCCCGCTATGAATCCCTCTCTTTATTTATTTCTGCCTCTCGCCTTCACTTTAGCCACCACATAGCCATCAATTTCCGTTTTTTGTGTCTAAATTGAATACCCTTTCTGATGACGGGTAGGAGTAACTTAAATCTTATTATTTTACTAATAAATTGCATTTTATGTTAACCTGTTATTTCTGGCTTGTCGCCAAGGACACCAGACTACTACCGAGAATCCAACATTAAGCATGTCTCTAATGATAGCATGTGGATGACAGTCAGGTTTGGTTCAAGGGCAGAAGCCAATCTTGATCTACGGAGTCGGGTGCTTGCTCTCACCAATCTCACTCATTTCAGTCAGAACACTCTCTCTTTGCCTCTCGACTGCCCGCCCCACTTACCCCCTCATTCACTCGACAGATCCCCCACTTCACATACTGTTGCCTTGTTTGCTGTCTTCAGGAAGATGTATCACTGTATCATTGAGGTGTGGCCCTGTCACAGCAGTTTAGCGTCTGCAATGAAACTCTTTGGATAAATGTGTAGAAGAAATTTAAATTGAAGTACCACAATAGTAATACAGGGCATAAGTTATAAAGAGACTTTGGGACCCCACTACCCTTTTGCCACAAAAGCATTCAGTTCTGGGATTTGTTCTCTTTTGGAGATCGGGACTTCCCTGACTGAGTTGCTATATTGTATGGAAGTATATTATGTTGAGTATTCAGAGAATATATGCTAAGTCTGGAAAGGGGTATGTTCCCATGAAACATCTAACAGGGACACTGGGAAGCTGAATGCCCCTCGCAGCCACAGGAACTCAAACAGTGTGGCCCCTGATTTTCGCACAACACCCTTTTTTCACCTCTTGGTGAAATACTGCCTCAAGTTAAAATGCGGTCGCTCTGGAATGTATTGTCCGTTTATGCCACAGGGGAACCTGTAGAGGTGTATACCTGTATTGAACGCAGAATACTAGGCACTGTCAATCGCCTAATAAATCCTCTGTTATGCACTCCAACTAAAAGGCTGATATCAATATAGTTAAAACATTCCTTAAAAGTAAAATGTGAAAAAGCACCAGTAAATTAGCTCTGTCTACCAATTTGAATTATATTGTGAGGCATATTTGTAAGCTACCAAACGTGTCACTCAAATGTCCCCATCATTTTGTCTTTCAGTGAACAAAGCAGATCACTTAAAATGAGGATGAGTGAAGAAATGTCCTCCTTGGTAGGTTTACAGCATTCATTTAGATGTATTATCTCTCATCCTTCCACATTGTCTATTATTAAGAGTCTCCATCTCATATGTTCTAAGTAGCACACCTGTAGAAGTAGGCTTCGCTGGTAAGGTTTATGTATTTTCACAATCAGTTCTCACCATTTTCAGTTCTATTGATAAAGACCATATGTGAAGATGCTCAAAACCTTGGCCCATGTTTCTACCAGAGGCACTGTTGGAGTCCTAGGACTTAGATCCCATTATCATATTAAGAGTGAAGTGATTGCAGCCTATCTGATTTATAACACACAATCATACCCTGAGTTGTGTCATTTTATAGCCACCCAAAAAGCCATCCTCAGTCCCTGTGGCTACAAGTCTCTTCGTTTACCATCCCACACACCTGACTAGGTTGAGTGGGAGATGCTAGATGAGCATATGTATGGTCACGGCTGACATATTTCTGAGCATTGACAGCATGGATAAAACTGTTCCTTCTACATTTAACCACCTATTTTTGGGAATAGCCAGTGATGATCACTAACTATGGCGGCCTCTGGTTCATCATGGTGGTGGACATGCAACCCCGATGTACATTCCGTAATACTTTAAATAAGGTTGCTAATCTGTTAGACATAACGAAAACAGAATTTACATAGATACACTTAGTCTATAATTGGTGTGTGTGGGTGATTGAATTCCTGTAATAAAAAAATACACATAGCTGCAGAGCACAACAACTTTCACAGCTTCAGTGAGACATTTTCATTTGAAACCAAGTCTCAATTAAGCTTTGGTGGTGAACTCCGCTCCACTTGTGGAGTCAGCGGAGATTTCCGCACTCCGCGTTACAGTGAGCTCACAGCGCTCCCCAAAACTCAGCTCTGCATAGCGGAGCAGTTTTTTTCCTCGCTCGTGTTTGTCAACATCAAGTTGGCGAGCGAGAGCAAGGAAAATCCACCTCCCAGCGAGATTTTGCCTAATTCGTGATCGTCAACATCAAGTTGGCGAGCACGAACGTGGAAACAAACCTTCCGGTGAGATTTCTCAACGCAGGGTGGTCAGGGTTCTCATTGCGAGTGGTAGCGCATGGGCACGACCACTTGCGTTAAGAAACTGCTCATTCGTGTTGAGAAAGCAGCCGCTCAAGTAAAAACCTACTCGAGCGGCAGAAAGAAAAGCAGTGCCCGCTTGCACTGTGCATGGTGCCGTTCACGATGATTGCACAGTGCGGACAAGCATCGGGCACTGAAAATCACTGCAAACTGCATTTTTCTATCGCACTCCGCCACTAGCGGAGCTCCACGTTGTGCGGCAGAGTTTTTTTCCACTTCGCGGAGTTTTACGGAGCGCAACTCCATGAACTCCGTACAGGGTTAGTCTCAATCACAATCAGGGAAAGCAAATGGAAACCGAATACTTGCAAGATACACTTAGCTCAATAATCTAGGTTTACACAAGATTACACTTGCATAATAATTACACACACCACTACCCAAGAAGTTGACATTTGCGAATCTTAGTTTTACAATATTCGTAAAGTAAAGGGCTGGGCTCATTTGTATGTCCTCTGTTATATAACAAACATGATCAGTGTATGAGAAAGTGCCATGCTCATTAGGTTTCTTTGAAACAATGGCCTCCTCCTTCAAGACAGTGAGCTGTCAGGAACACCAAGGACCTAGGCTTTCTCTCGCTAAGATGTGGTTGAAGGTATGACTGCAGCTCATGTCTTCTAAAATTCATTCATTCTTTAGTTTATTTTGGATCACAAGGACCTATCAAACCACAATAACACAACAACACTTCTCAGTAATAAATAATCACAAGAATTGAAACTCAATTAAAAAACATAAATGATAAAACTGATAAAAATACAAATTTAAAGGAAAAAAGCACATGACCATTATTTAAAAGATGTTGTACTAAAATATCACATTAACATATTTTCAAGACAGAAAGCGCTGGTGCTTGCTGGTGTTAATTAATATCTCCTTTTATAGGGTTCCAGAGCACTCTGATGACCATAACCTTTGTCATACTAGCCTCCCATCAATAAAGCATGCTTACATCTACAAGCTGTCCTAGACATTCCCTTCTCAGCCGTATTAACCATGCTGCTCAATGGTATTTGGATTCTGCAATCACAACTACTTCACTGGTATCTGTGCACAAGGCTCCGAGTGCAGTGGAATACTGTCTGAAGCCCAGGCTTTCATACTGGCTTAAGTCATTTTCCCGTGTATGGGAACATGCATTACAGAAAAAGGCCAAATGATGCGACATTTCTTTTTCCCGATTGCATGAAGGACATCCTTCATTGTAAACTTTATCACCTGCCCAGTTTGCTGTGAAGCTTTTTACCAGTTGTATATCATATATCCACTTTAAAAAAAGTTGTATTTATATGGCTCCCTGGGATGACATTAAGAAATGGCTTGTATGTGGGGGCAGGCAAGCTACCAGACTTAATACTCCTCATTTCTCTCTCCCAGAGATAGTACTCCTTTATCATTAGGCATGAAACTTGATTGCATATATGACAGTTCTCCCACAGATCTGGTAGGCCTAACTACTCTAACGTTGTCCTAATAAAAGAGAGCCATGATATCTCCTCCCACACCGTTTGGGTGAAAAGCAGCTTAATCACCGGCTTGTAGGTTTCCAACACCTCATTGAGCCATAGCCTACGCCAGTATAGAAGGGATCTAGATAGTAAGGTGAAGCTGATCGGAAAAATGCCTGTATCAAGCAGCTGGGGAAGGCAGGGCCACTCTGAGGGCGATTTAGGAGAGTCCTAATATACTTATTTTTGGCTTTAGCAAGAGGTTCAATTCTCGCGTGCCCCCAAAGTTCTGAGCCATACATAGTAACACCTGTAACTTTTATGTTATAAATCTCCATTGCTGTTGTTAAAGGACCGGCATGGGCCTTCCACAGCTTGGACACAGCCCCAGACTCCTGCTGGAATTTCAGAGTACCCCTATTGATCTATTCCACCTGGCTAAAGTTTATTTTTTATACAGACCCATAGATAGACAAAATCCTGAACTTGCTCCAGTGGAGCGTCTTTAACCCTAATATTCATCCTCATCTTTCTAAATGGGCTAAAGACCATGAATGTAATCTTTCTTACATTCAATTCCTGCCCCCTCTCACTACAAAAACACAGGAACTTTTCTACTATGGCTTGCAAGCCTGATGTGGGTTTTGATATTAGAATGGTTTTCTGCAAATATTAGCGTAGAAATCTTATGGGAACACAGTTAGGGCATCATTCTCCGGAAATACAAAGCTTTCACTAAGTCATTAATATAAAGAGTGAACAGGGACGGTGCCAAAATGCAACTCTGTCGCTCATCAGACTTGATAGCAAAAGAATCAGTTAGCTCCCCTTCATTTCCAAATCTAACACGCACAGTATTTGCAGCTTGCAGTTAAATTTAAATTACTAGGAGCTTCACAGAAACGCCCATCTGCTTTAACACCTCCCATAATCTTGTGCTAGGCATAGAGTCTATTGTGCTTACATTTTTCCTAAAAACCACGCACGTAAAACTTTCAATGAATGTTTGCATTTCCTTTTCGGACTACTGTTGACAAATCGTGAGGGCACAATCCTCCATTTTCCTCTATACTTACCCTTATAATGGCTCTTGGGTGAAGCCTTGCGCGAGGAATGTGCCACAACACAATTGGGCCCTGACAATTGTAGCACCGAGGCCCAGAGATTTCCACCCAAACAGTTACCCACTATTTCCATTCTAGTAACTCCCCAAGTACCAGACAATAAAAAACATTTTGGGAGATATCTATAATGCTAATTGACCTATAGTTGTACCGGTTACCTCTTGTACCCTTTTTAAGGATAAGAACAATTTCTGCTTCCTGCCATGAACTGGGTATAGGACGCCATCCCAGAATGGATTTAAGATGCATGTGTATAATGCCCTCAACCAGATAGCTCCAATAATTGTAAATCCCCTGCCACTAAGTCGGGCACTGGGGCTTTATTTGGGCGGATGGCCCTAATTGCCTCCAGGATGGCATTAATATAGAGATATATAACTGGTCAACTGTATTTCTTACAGATGGACGGATCTCTACACTATTGTTAACAGCATAGGGGACCCTTGTTGAATACACCTTTTTAAAATGTTAGACACAGACCTGAGCCCGAAGATGAACGTCAATGTGGGTCATGACCTGTCAGAAACCATGGGCCAAAGTGTCCCAAAAGAGCTTATTATCTCCCTTCTTGGCTGCTCCAACCAGAATCTCCCAGTCCTTCAATTCCCATGTTTTTGTGCTGCCAACAAGGTCTTTTTATAACCCTTCCTAGCATCTGAAAGGTGTGCTCCAATACCAGCCTTTAGTGCCCTATTGAGGTGTGCCCTCTTTGCCCTGCACTGGCAAATAAACCAGGAGCCGCATAGTTGCGACTTGCTTACCTTGCCTGGCTCTTTAGTTAATAATGACATTTGGTCACTATAAAACTGATCATTGATGTCATTCACAAATAGTTCAAGGTTACCCTGGGCAAAGTACTACCCTACGCTCACGTAGTTTGCGAAGTTTACGCTGATTTGCACTATGCGAACTGCACATAGCACAGTGCAAACACGCGTAGCGTAGTGCAGCAGTCATTTTCTGCTTGCTCGTGGTCCTCAACGTCAAGTTGGCGACCGCGAGCAAGCAAAGTGACATCCCGGCGAGACTTTTTCCTTGTTCGCGATCAGCAACATCAAGTTGCCGATCGCGAGCGTGGAAAATAAACCTCCCGGCGAGATTCTCAACGCGGGGAGGTCAGGTTTCTCATTGCGAGTGGTCACGTAAGCTCGCGACCGCTCGCAATGAGAAACTACCAGTCCGCGTTGAGAAAGCTGCCGCTTGAATGAAAATCTACTTGAGCGGCAGGAAACTACAGCTCGCACTGTGCAAGATGCCATTTTCAATGATTGCACACGCGTAGTGTGAAGTGCACTTTGCTTAGCTTCGCGTAGCGCTACTTCGCAAACTACGCCCAGCCCTAGTTCAAAGTAGTTAGGGGAGGCATCATTTTGGTTCTCTCAAGGGTAATAGCAACCAACTCAAAGATTGTTGCTAATACACTATTGTCCTGTACCGCAAGAGCCCATTTAAGGGCACGTCTATTATTGGAAAGGTCTAGTTTACCTGTCATTTTGGAAATAGGGTGGGGATGCTTTTGAGATCCCATACTATTAATTTTTAGGTTAAGCGCATTATGATCGTTATGATATTGCTAATTGACTGTAATCTTGATCACAGCAGTCCACATTTTTAATGGTAAAAATATATAGTCAATATGACTTTTCTGATTATCTCTGTTAACCCCTTCGCTGCTAGGCCTCCAACTCCCCCGCCCCGTGCTAAGTTCGCGATTAGGCCCCTGTAACTTTTTTACCACATAAGGTATCCGCGCCAAATTTGTGGCCCTTTCTTCCAACATCATGGGGACTCTAAAGGTACCCAGGGTTTGTGGATTTCCCTGGAGAGGACCCAGAAATTAGCCAAAATACAGCAACATTGTGTTTTTTGGGGGAAATGGGAAAAAAGTGCTGCAAATGAAAGCGTCTGGGTTTTTCCCTGCAAATGGTATCAAAAAAGAGTTTCTCGGGCTAAAATCACCATTTTCCCAGCTTTTAGGGAATGACAAACTTTTGTCAGAAAACCAACATTTTTTACACAGCTTTGGCATTTTTCTGGGACATAGCCTATTTTTGCTATTTGTTGTGCTTTCAACCTCCTTCCAGTTAACAGTAGAAATGGGTATCAAAGCAAAAATGGATTCTGGAAAGCTATACATTTTAAAAAGTAGATACAATTCTGAATTCAACAAGGGGTCATTTGTGTAGATCTATCAGGGTTTCTTTATAGAAACTAACAGTTAAATATAGGAAAAATTGAAAATTAGTTGAAAGAAACAGCCTTTTGTGTCAACATTTTCACCTGTAACTTCTTCTAATTATGGCAACTATTTGAAACTAATATACCGTTACATCCGCTGGTCCGTACTAGTTGTGGGGATATATAGAACTTGTAGGTTCACTAAGAACCCAACGAACCCAGAGCGAAAAACTGAGCAGCAACTTGCAGTGTTTTTTTTTTATTATGTACCGGGTATGTAGCAATTATTCTGGGAAAATGTGTACATGGAAAAATTGGTATGAAAGGCACCTATGTATTTCTGAAATGGGAACAAAATATAGAGTTTAGAAACTGTAGATTTCTGATAGATACATCTGCCAGTGGATTCCTCACCTTGTTAATATACCCTTGCGTCAGCAACATTCGGAAATTCTTTTGTAGCTTTGCGCCGACGTGGACGACATCGTAGAGGCACGGCATCGCTCGCGACTCCGCTGACGTCACCGACACTACAATAGGCCCACGCCGGCGTGATGACGTCAGTTCCCTTTTTTCCGCGTCGTCGACGCTAACGGTTTCGGGGAATCTCTGTAGCCTCTTAGTAACTTTGTTGCTATTTTCGTCACTTTTCTGTTTCTTTGTGTCCTTCACGATGTCAACAAAGAAGACCGGTTTCAAGCCTTGCAGAGAGTGTGGGAAAATTATGTCAATTACGGACCCGCACGAAGATTGCATCTGGTGTTTAAGTTCGGATCATGATGCTGATGGATGTTCATCATGTCGGAAGATGAACCCAAAGGATCTGCGAGAGAGAGAGAGAGACCAAACTTCTGGTGGCCAAGCTGAGAGGGAAAAAGTCTTCG
Organism: Lissotriton helveticus; assembly: GCF_964261635.1. NCBI lineage: Eukaryota > Metazoa > Chordata > Amphibia > Caudata > Salamandridae > Lissotriton > Lissotriton helveticus. Next base: position 391,495,759 of record NC_136069.1, read on the forward strand.
AGGTCTCGTTCGAGAAGGGCGAGGTCGAGATCGGGGTCGAGATCAAGGCCTCGAGCGGAGTCGTCTTCGAAGTCATCTTCAGATCATGCTTCGAAGTCAAGGAAGAAGCATAAGAAAAGAAGACATGAGTCCTGACGTCACTCCGGTAGGGATTCGGACTCGAGGTCGAAGTCACCCAAGAAGGTACGTTCGAAGGTGGTTCCTCCAGAGGAAGACTTGGATCCGGAAGGTGAGGCGTCGCTTTCGGAGTCGCAGGTTCCGTCTCCGTCTCTGGTACAATCTCCGGCGCCATCCCCGGCCCGTGAGGATGAGGAAGAAGTTCCGGTGGGTGAGAATTCTGCGCCTGTGGAAGAGCCGAATTCGGAACCACCTCAAGGCCAGCCCGAGGGTCTTCAGCCACCATTTGCGGCCCCGGGCCAAGACCCTCAGCGTTTTTGAACGCTATGTATGGTGTATTTTCAAGGGCTTGGTACCCCTCTAGTGCGCCTTCGGGTCCCATGGGCCCACTAGCCTTCAATTTAGGAGTTCCACACTCCTATGCTCCGGCTCCATTTATGCCATTCATGCCGGCTCAGACACCGCCGTGGCAATACCCGGCTCCGCCGAGGTCGTCGACGCCGATACCGACGTCGTCTTCTCCGTGTCGACCTCGAGACCGAGCCACTATGCCATCGGATTCGATACCGACGTCGGTTCCGGCTCCCTCGGAGTCATTGGTGGATCCGATGGCGTGGCGTGTGAAGGAAAGGTCCAGGAGGGAGGCTCAGCGCCTCATAGAAGAGCAGGGGTATACAGAAGCTCAAGCTGAAATGGAAGAAGGTGAGCTTGAGGATGACTGTTTCGATAAACTGGCGGAGGCTAGTGGCCTGGAGTTTTCTAACTAGTGGGAGTTACCTTCTGTATCTGATGCCCCTTCAAAAGACGTTCAGCCTTATCATTTGGTTATGAGGAAGGCAGCGGAAATTTTGAATTTGACTCTACCTACAGTAGAATTTAAATCCAATCTACTAACTGAGGTTCTGCATTCACCCAGTTCTGTGGTGGAACCGTTACTCCCCTTTAATGAAGCTTTAACGGAGCCTATTATGGAAGTTTGGAAAAAGCCACTTACAGCACCAGCAGTTTCCAGGAGTGTGGCAAGAGGTACAGGGTCGCTCCTGAAGACCCAGCTTTTCTGACTTCTCATCCTTCACCTGAAAGTTTAGTAATACAGGCAGCCTGTTCCAAAAAGACTGTAAGTGCATTTCCTCAAGTGCCTGGGGATAATGATGTAAAGAAACAAGATCAGGTTGCTAAAAAGACCTTTTCTTCTGCGAGTATGGCATTAAAATCGACCAATACCACTTGCCTTATTGGGAGATATGTACATGCTCTCATGGACACACTACGTCTTCTGGCACCTAAGATCCCTGAAGACAGCAGGAAGGATTTTGAAGAGGTGTTAACGGATGCACAGGCAGCGGCTGGTCAGGTAATACAAAGTGGACTGGACACTGCGGATTCGGTGGCTCGCATCATGGGTACTGCGGTTGCCACAAGAAGATCAGCTTGGCTGAAATCTTCGGATTTTTCAGCTGCTTTGTTAGATCTGCTGTTTGATGGTGCTGGACTCTCTGGTAAAAAAGCTGATACAGCCTTAGAAAAATTTAAGGACAGTAGGGCTACTGCCAAATCTTTAGGGCTTCAGACCAGGGGTTCTTCTACCAAAAGGTTCAGAGGATTCGGACGCTCTTCCTTTTGCTCCTATCGGCAAGCTCAGCAGCAGCAGGAGCAGCAGCAGAATCCCTTGTAAAAGTCGTACATTGGTAAACAAAGAGCTCGTCCTAGAGGTCGTCAGGCCTCCTCCTCCTCCACCTCTTCCAACCCCTCAGCCTCAGAAAAACAGCCCTAGATCCGCCATTCAGGATCATGCGGGTCCGGTGGGGGGTCGGCTTACCCACTTTCTACGGGATTGGGAATTGATTACATCAGATCTTTGGGTTCTCAATCTCGTAGAAAATGGGTATGCTCTTCCCTTTCGGGAATTTTGCTCCCAATTACCCTCCTTGGCAAGGTTTTTGCACGGAGGAACACCTCTTACTTCTGCAGGAGGAAGTGCAGACACTATTAAGAAAGGGTGCGATAGAGGTGGCTCCAGAGCAGGAAAGGGGTCAGGGATGCTACTCCCGGTATTTCCTGATTCCCAAGTAGGATGGCAGACTTCGTCCAATCCTGGATCTCAGGATCTTGAATCTTTATCTGAAACAAGAGAAGTTCAAGATGCTCACCCTTGCGCAGGTTCTTCAGTCGCTGCTGGAAGATGACTGGATGGTGTCGCTCGTATTTTCACATCCCAATCCTGAAGTCGCACAGGAAGTATCTCCGTTTTACGGTGAGATCGCAACATTATCAGTTTGCGGTCCTTCCTTTTGGAATTACTACTGCGTCTCAGTCTTCACCAAGGTGATGGCGGTGGTGGCTGCACATCTCAGAAGATCGGGGGTTCCAGTTTTCCCCTATTTGGACAACTGGCTGATAAAGGCGGAGTCGTCAGAGAAAGTGCTCCAGCATCTGCAGGAGACAACTCAGTTGTTGTATCGTTTGGGTTTTTCAATAAATGTACCCAAGTCTCACCTGGTGCCCTCCCAGCGCATCCTGTTCATAGGTGCTGTACTGGACACAGCAGTATGTCGTGCATTCCCTCCTCCACAAAGGATTCGCGACATACAGGAAATGATTCCTTTATTTTACAATGGAGAGGTTGTTCCAGTCCTGAAGGTCCTTCGCCTGCTCGGTCTGATGGCTTCTTGCATTCTGTTGGTCAACCATGCACGCTGGCATATGAGGGCGCTTCAGTGGTGTCTCCGCAGGCAGTGGTATCAACACAACAGAGATCTTTGGGAGTCTGTGAGGATCTCCAGAGAAACTGCGGCGGATCTATCTTGGTGGAGCGTGGAAGGCAATCTGTCTCAGGGAAAGCCTTTTCAGCTGCCTCCATTGGAGGTCACAGTGATAACGGATGTATCCACTCTAGGGTGGGGTGCTCATCTGGGGGACCTGGAGGTCAAGGGTCTTTGGTCTCCAGAGGAAAGGTTGCTTCACATCACCTTCTGGAATTGCGGGCCATACGTTTAGCACTCAAGGCCTTCCTCCCTTCCCTTCGCGGTCGGTCAGTTCAGGTCTGACGGACAACACCACCACGATGTGGTATGTCAACAAGCAGGAAGGAGTGGGGTCGCAGTGTCTCTGCAGAGAGGCTCTGCGCATCTGGTCCTGGGTTCAGGACCACCAGATTTGTCTGATGGCAAATCATCTGGCCGGAGATCTGAATGTGCATGCAGACAATCTCAGTCGCCAGTTCTCGGCGACCACGAGTGGAAGCTTCACCCGGAGGTGGTTTGTCACGTCTTTCAGATGTGGGGGACTCCTCGTGTGGACCTGTTTGCCACTCGCGAGAATGCTCACTGCCCATCATTCTGCAGTCTCCAGTTTCCGATGCAAGGAGCCTTGGGGGACGTGTTTCAGTTGAGTTGGGGAAGTCAACTCCTTTACGCGTTTTCTCCCATACCTTTAATTCCTAGGGTTCTGAGGAAGATTCGCCAGGACCGGGCCCAAGTTATTCTGGTCTCCCCGGATTGGCCAAGAAGGGTGTGGTACACGGATCTTCTCCACCTCTACTCGTGCCCGCCGCTCCGTCTCCCGTTCAGGGCACATCTCCTCTCCCAGATGGAGGGGCAGGTTCTACTCCCCCACCTCCAGACATTACACCTTCATGCCTGGAGATTGAACGGGGCAACCTGAACTCCTTTTCTCTCCCACACAATGTGGTGGATGTCATTCTTTCGGCTAAGCGTGACTCCACTAAATCCATTTATTCATACAGATGGTCTAAATTTGTCTCTTGGTGTGGGGAGAAGTCTGTTGACCCTTTGAGGGCTCGTTTGTCCAATATTTTACAATTTGCTCTTTGTTTGGCACAGCAGGGATTTGCTGTTGCCACAGTCAAGGGTTATTTTTCGGCATTGTCGGCATTTCTCTGTTTGCCGGATCAGCCGTCTCTTTTCAAGTCTCCAGTGGTTTTAAGGTTTTTGAAGGGCCTCACAAATAAGTTCCCTCCTACTCCCTTTATTGTGCCTCAATGGGATTTAAATCTTGTTTTAACCTTCTTGATGGGGTCTCCCTTCGAACCCTTACACAAGTGTCCCATGAGGCTTTTGTCTTTTAAGACGGTCTTCCTCGTTGCGATCAACTCGGCATGGAGGGTAAATGAGCTTCAAGCTCTTAGTTCCAAGCCCCCATTCTTGACCATTCATGCTGAACGAATGGTTCTTAGGACCAGGGCTGCTTTTCTGCCTAAGGTGGTAACTCCCTTCCATCTGGGACAATCTATTACCCTTCCTACCTTTTATCCTCCCCCTCACCCTTCCAAGGAGGAGGAGAGACTACACCGTCTGGACCCTAAGAGGGCGGTGAGCTTTTATCTCGATAGGACTAAAGACTATCGGGTGGATGACCAGCTCTTCGTTGGATTTGCTGGCTGCAAGAAAGGAAGAGCGGTGCACAAGCACACCCTTTCAAGATGGATCATCCTCTGTATAAAGATCTGCTACACTTTGGTAGGTAAGGAACCTCCAGAGGGTATAAGAGCTCACTCTACCAGAACTAAGTCTTCAACTTCCGCTTTGTCTAGGGGTGTACCTGTAGAGGATATTTGTAGGGCCGCGACTTGGACCTCCCTCCACACTTTCGCGAAGCATTACTGCTTGGATGCCGAGGTGAGCGCTCTGTCCTCCAGGATTTTTTGGTGTAGATGAGTGGACACGCTCCTCCGGGAGTGGGGACTGCTGTGGGACTCTATTCACAAGGTGAGGAATCCACTGGCAGATGTATCTATCAGAAGAACAAGTTACTTACCTTCTGTAACGCTTTTTCTGGTAGATACAGTATCTGCCTGTGGATTCCTCACTGACCCACCCGCCTCCCCGTTGTCCACTCTTCTTTACCGAAGTTACTATAATATGTTTGCTTTATTGTCAAGGAGTTGTTTATTTCAAATGTTTAATTGCATTTGCTTCACACTGTGTGTGTTACCTTGACATTTGTGTACTGTGTATACTGTGTATATTTCTACTGTCGTTGGTCCGTCCGTGTGCCTCGAAGGCACGGAAAAAAGGGCGGAACTGACGTCAGCACGCCGGCGTGGGCCTATTGTAGTGTTGGTGACTTCAGCGGAGTCGCGAGCGATGCCGTGCCTCAATGACGTCGTCCACGTCCACGTCGGCGCGAAGCTACAAAAGAATTTACGAATGTTGCTGACGCAAGGGGATATTCACAAGGTGAGGAATCCACAGGCAGATACTGTATCTACCAGAAAAAGCGTTACCGAAGGTAAGTAATTTGATCATTTGCACATTTCCGAAATTGGGAATACTCATACTAGCATGGGAATTATCTGTCATTTTTCAAAATGACTTCTTTTTTACACATTGTCTTTCATTTGGAAGGCAGAAATGCATTGAAAGTCAATAGGTAATAACAGTTGCTTTACAAATCTGAATTACTCTAAGTCTCCTGATAAAAATGGGTACCTCACTTGTGTGGGTAGGAATAGCGCCCATGACAGGAAAGGACTCAAAACTCAAATTGAAAACACCACATTTTTACAAGGAAAAAGTACCCTTTTTTAGCAAAGTGCCTAGCTGTAGTTTTTTAACCCTAGCTCTGCCGCCACCTAGGTAAACCTAGCCAGGTTCTGTTACCCAAAATCCCTTGAAAACCCAAATAATTGTCAAAAAAAACACAGGAAACGAGCACAAAATGCAACGTGGACACACCACAATTTCACAGTGAAAAATGACCCTTTTTGGCAAAGTGCTAACTGTAGTTTTTTAACCCTAGCTCTGCCGGCACCTAGGGAAACCTAGCAAACCTATACATTTTTTAACACTAAACACCCAGGGGAATCTAGGATGGGATGACTTGACTGCCTCTCACCAGTTTCTTTTACTAAGAATCCTTTGCAAACCTGAAAAATTGTTACAAAAAAACCACATTTTCCTCACATTTCTTTGGTGGAAAGTTCTGGAATCTGCGTGGATCCACAAATTTCCACCAACCCCGCGTTCCCCAAAGTCATCCAAAAAATGGTACCTCACTTGTGTGGGTAGGCCTAGTGCCCGCGACAAGAAACGGCACAAAACGCAACATGGACACACTACAATTTCACTGTGAAAAATGACCCTTTTTTGGCAAAGTGCCTAGCTGTAGTTTTTTACCCTAGCTCTGCCGGCACATATGGAAACCTAGCAAACCTAGGAAACCCATATATTTTTGAAAACTAGACACCCAGGGAAATCCAGGATGGGGTGACTTGACTGCCTCTCATCAGGTTCTGTTACCCAGAATCCCTTGCAAACCTAAACAATTACAAAAAAAAACACATTTTCCTCACATTTCTGTGATGAAAAGTTCTGGAATCTGCGTAGATCCACAAATTTCCACTCACCCCGCATTCCCCAAAGTCTTCAGAGGAAAATGATACCTCACTTGCGTGGGTGGGTCAAGGACCCATGACCGTCAAGGGCCCAAAACCTAATAAGGCGACATCAAAATTACCTATCACAAACCAACCTGGTTTTGCAAGGGGGGTCCAATGAGTTTTTGGCCCTGGTCTCGGCGACCATCTAGGGAAACCTACCAAACCCACTCATTTCTGGAAATTATACGTCCGGGGCAGTCAAGGGAGGTATGGCTTGCATGGGTCCCCTAACGTTTTCCTACCCACAATACACTGCAAACCTCATATTTAGCTGAAAAAATCTATTTTTTCAGAAATGTATGTGTGGGAAAGTTCTGGAATCTACGTGGATCAACAAATGTCCTCCCACCCAATGTTCCCCAAGGTCTCCCTATAAAAATGATGCTTCACTCGTGTGGGTGGGTCAAGTACCCACAACAGGCAAGGGCCCAAAACCTATTGTGGCGACATCAAAATTACCTATCACAAACCAACCTGGTTTTGCAAGGGGGGTCCTATGAGGTTTTGGCCCTGGTCTCGGCGACCATCTAGGGAAACCTACCAAACCCACTCATTTCTGGAAATTATACGTCCGGGGCAGTGAATGGAGGTATGGCTTGCATGGGTCCCCTAACGTTTTCCTACCCACAATACCCTGCAAACCTCACATTTAGCTGAAAAATCTATTTTTTCAGAAATGTATGTATGGGAAAGTTCTGGGATCTACGTGGATCAACAAATGTCCTCCCACCCAATGTTCCCCAAGGTCTCCCTATAAAAATGATGCTTCACTCGTGTGGGTGGGTCAAGTACCCACAACAGGCAAGGGCCCAAAACCTATCGCGGCGACATCAAAATTACCTTTCACAAAGCAACCTGGTTTTGCAATGGGGGTCCCGTGAGTTTTTGGCCCCAAATTCGGCGGCCATCTAGGGAAACCTACCAAACCCACACATTTCTGAAAACTAGACACCCGTGGGAGTCCAGTGAGGTATGACTTGTGTGGGTCCCCCAACATTTTACTGTCCAGAATCTCCTGCAAACCTCAAATTTAGCTGAAAAAATCACTCATTGCAGGCTCTCAACCCCAACAAAAAGAGAGCCCACCAACTGAGTGACCACTGCTGAGCTCTTTTTAACTGGAGAAAGGTCAAGATGAGGGATACCCAAGGCTTTAACTTCATCTTCAGTTATATCATCAAATCATACAGGACCAAGGTGATATTAAAACTCCTGTACCAATTAAGAGCTTATCTTGTGAGTGCTCTTTTATAGCTTTCTCTAACATAGATAGTGTATAAGAGATCCTGGGCCAGATGTAGGAGCCATTTACCGACCGGTAACGGCCGATTTCGGCCGTTACTGACCGGTAAATGGGTTTTCGGTATGTAGGGGCACTTTTTTACAGAATCGGTAAATTTACCGATTCTGTAAATTTACCGATTCTGTAAAATACCGAATCGGTATTTTTACCTATTCGGGAAATCTCAGATGTAGGTGGGACTCTTCAGAGTCCCAAAGGCCCTACAAATTCGGTATTTTACCACCCAATCCAATTGGGTGTTAAAATACCGAATTCAGGTGTGCATGCACACCTATGCCATGTGACAGACAGACATGCCCTTAGGGCATGTCTGTGTGCCACATGGCGCACATATCAATTTTTGGGGTGCCAGAGGGTGTCAAAGTGACACCCCCTGCACCCTTGCTAAAATCGGTATTTACCGATTCTGTAATTACAGAATCGGTATTTCCCATTGATTCCTATGGGCTTCAAAGCCCATAGGAATCAATGGGAAATACCGATTCTGTAATTACAGAATCGGTAAATACCTAATTTTAACGATTCGGTATTTCCACATCTGGAAATACCTACATCTCCCCCCTTCATATTTACCGACTCTTAAATACCGAATCGGTAAAATTCGGTATTTAAGAGTCGATAAATATGAATTACCTACATCTGGCCCCCTGTTATTCCCTCTACACCTATTATAAACATTAAAAATATAAATCTTTCTCAAGTTTAATTCCTAAAATATCCGGAGTATCTAAGTTAGCCCTCCTTATTATACATGGTAACAACATCTGTACCCAGATTATAAGACCACCTGTAGGCCGCCCCTTTTACTGTGAAACAGCCGCGCCATGAAAGGTAGTTTACCCAGGTCTGTACACTCACTCAGTACACCAGGGGCCAAATGTAGGAAAATCGTATTTACCGATTCATAAATACAGAATTTTACCGATTTGGTATTTATGAATCGGTAAATATGAAGGAGGGAGATTTAGGTAGATTCGGTAATTGAATTACCGAATCTGTAAAAATCGGTATTTACCAAATCGGTAAATACCGATTCGGTATTGCCCATTGATTCCTATAAGCCTCGAAGCCCATAGGAATCAATGGGCAATACCGAATTGGTATTTACCGATTCGGTAAATACCGATTTCAGCAAGGGTGCAGGGGGTGTCACTTTGACACCCTCTAGCACCCCGAATACAGGGCATGTCTGTCCGTCACATGGCATAGGTGTGCATGCACACATGTGCATGCACACCTGGATTCGGTATTTTACCACCCAATTGGATTGGGTGGTAAAATACCGAATCTGTAAGGCCTTTGGGACTCTGAAGAGTCCCACCTACATCAAAATTGGCCCCCTAAATGCCAATTCTTAAATACCGGTCGGTAACGGACGAATTCGGCTGTTACTGACCGGTATTTAGGCTCCTACATCTGGCCCCAGGTCTTTTGTAGGATGCAAAAATCAAAATCATCAATGAATTCCAGGAGATAAGATTCCAACCTATAGGTTGAGTTCGAAGAAATATAGGGGATGGTGAGGAAATCCATGTTGCTGGCAACATGTTCCCTGACTGACTATCAATCAAGGTGCTAGAACTCCTCAGATTTTACCCCCCCCCCTATATTGGGATTGCCAGTAGGGTATACCCGGACTAGGGCAGGAGCCTTTCTGTCAGGCTGAATGCTCATAGAAAGAGGCTTTTATGAGAGAACACTCTCCTTGCTCAGCACTATATGTTTGGATATCCTTGATTTTAGAATAGATGTCGCTTCAGCTGGAATATTCAGTCTTACTTCCCTTTCTAACGCAAGAGCAGTAGGACCCTGTCAGTCTGGTTCTTGCAGGGGAGCCGAGTAAGAGCTGTGACAGTAGGTAGTCAATAGAAATACCTCACCCTGCTATTTCCACATAAGCCTGGTACATTCCCTCCAATGTGATGCTGCACGTCATGATTAAACAATATCTAATCTTTTCTGCATAATCATGTCAGGCATGTTTTTCTTCATTTTTTTTCCTTTTGGCCACATTGCATTGGGGTTTTTGTTTCAGCAGTTAAATATATGATCAGTCGGTGATTTAAAAAATGTCTTCCACTTCAACTAGCAAACCATCTATTCTTTTCATTACACAGTTTGCTCCTGCTGAGCTAGAGCCCTTTTTTGTTATTGGACCCATTTGTTACCTCTGCTGCCTTTCTGATCCCCATCACGGGATACGACAAGGTCAGCCCAATAAATTAAAAAAAGACAACGAAAAATTCCTACCATAAAACAGATGTCCAATGGCTCCTTGGCCCTGAAGTCAGACGTGGTGCCCAGCATGGGCTCTGAGGGGCCCAGCAGGACCACCGCTGGCCTGGGTTTCGCCCAGGTGCAACACGCACAGCGTGGGCGTGCAGCAGTTAAATATTAAAGATTGCTGGATTTCAGACAGCTGTGAGGTGCCAGGAGGATTCTGGGACTTTGTGTCTCCAGCGGCAACAAAATGGTGTGGCTACCCCTGCCAGACGTTGCATCCTGAGGCAGTACGAGAGCAAGACCTCCTGCAGACTCAAGAGCAGGAAAAGAGAGTGTTTCCCCAGCACGGTAAATCAGAATCCAAATTAAAAAAGCACTCCATTAAAGAAAGAAGTAGATCAAAAACAGAGAAAGGAAGTGCTGAGGTTGAGATGATGGACTTTAATGAGTACTGCACAGTTTTAGCATTGGAATATAAGAACATACCAGAATCCGGAAACTCAGAACATCAGCAGTTTCTTTAGGCGCAGGAACAATCTCCATGCGACTGACACTCGCGGCAGGCGCTTATCAACTGTGTATTTGGAAATAAATTAAAGCCCATTTCCTGGAATTTATCAGGTCCCTTGAGAGCGATGCTCAACATAGCGGAATCTATGTGCCTGGGAATGAGGAATAACCAATGGATCTTGATGCAGTGTCTTCAAATCTTCCCATTATTCATCATTTCTTAGTGGACCCTCATGGGCCAATTCATTATGTTGCGGTATTTGCAGCCCCAGGAGCTACTTTTCAGGCTGGTAAGGGTTACTCAGAGAGCGTGCAGGGTCGGACTATCCCATAGGGAAATCGGACAGCGCCTGATGAGCTGTCTGACAGGTCAGTGTGTTGGTCAGTTTTTGGCTTTTTGTGGGCCTGTTTTCTGGCCTTCTGGGACTGTTTTTACAGTTAAGTTCCCTGATATTAAAACAAACATTGCCTGCAGCAAGCTAAAATTCATGCAGTCAGGGGTGTGGCCTGACCAGCAATGGAGTAGGACGTGTGTTGCGGGAGCTCCCAATGTTTTAAGCGTTCTTTAAGCAGCTTAATGGCGGTGAGGGGGCACTGACCGGGCCCCCTACATGGTGGACAACTCTGCGAGACAGCAGTAAGCCACAGCAACCCCCGGACTGGAGAAGTGGCGAACCTATCTTCGGACAAGTGGGTGATCCCCGCGAGACCTGGTCGTCATATTGTAGGACTGGGCCCTACCTGTATCCGGAGTGAAACGGCGCCCCCTGGACCCTGCCGGTGAGCTGGACGCAGAGGTGGAGCGCCGGAGGCAGTGCTGGAGAGATGTGGGTGCCGGACGGCCTTGAGATTGACGGTGAGGGGGCTGCGGCACCTTGGATGCTGGGACTGCCATCCCCAGAGGCCTGCACGCAAGTCATCAACGCTTCCAAGGGTGAGCGGGAACCGCGACCGAGGTTAGCACTGGGTGTCCGGCCACCGCCGCAAGCAGCCCGATTGTCTAACAGCTTCAGAGGCCAGCCCGCCAGAGGTTGGGAGGAGCGACGACGAAGGCAGAGGGCCTCTGACCAGGCTGCGGGTGCCGCGTGAGCTGGAGAGCCTTGGATGCCTGTAGGTGCGCCCGTCATCATCTCCTGCTGAGCGGCGGATGCCTGCCATTTTGGTGCCCTGTTGCGCGGCTGCTACACAGTGGTGATTCCTGTCCGTGGATGCACAGGCGGCACTGCTGGGGTGGTGGCCGATGGACATCTCCTGTACTGAGCGGTAGGTGAGAAGCTGGGGCCCCCTTGAGACTGTTGCTGCACCTGGAAAGGGGCTGCCTGCGTTGCTTCGCCGCCCACCCGCCATTTGGGGCCTGCATAGCCCCTCTTTGGACATTGCTTAGGCGGGGTGCTGGAGATGGGAGCGGGATCCTTGCTCACATAGTCCCATAGCACGGAGTGAGCTGTGGTGAGGGGGCTGCTGCACCGTTGAAGCTGGGGCTGCCGTCCCCGGAGGCCTACATGACAGGTGATCGGTGCTGCTTGGGGTGAGCGGGTACCGCGGGCGGACTGAGCGCTGGGGTGCCCGGCCGCTGCCATGAGCAGCTCGATTGTATGACAGGTTCAGCGGCTGGCCCGTCTGACGTCGGAAGGAGCGACGATTGACCAGCCTGCGGGTGCCGAGCGAGCTGGAGAGCCTTGGCTGCCTGTAGGCGCCTGCCATTTTTTCCTGCCGAGCGGCGGCGGCCCGCCATTTTGGTGTCCTGTGCCGTGGCTACTGCACAGTGGGGTGTCAAGAATCAGTACCTGGAATTCCAACTCTGCAGGAGCGTCAGACCGAAGTGGATTGAAGCTAATTTCCCAACTCCCCTACACCGCTAACCCAGAGAACTCTGGGCTCAGAGATGAGGGGGAAAGGGGAAGTGGAAGAAAAAAGAGAGACTGCCACACTGGTGTCTTCACCTCTATTCTTCGGAGATGAGTTGCTTCACCTGAAACAGTAAGCAGAAGATTACTACAGTTCCGAAAACAACCTTGAAGTCTATTCTCTATTCTCATGTAACCCTTTTTACCTGGTTGTGTGTGTGCAATAGCCTCTCTCTATTGAATTAGACCTTCTAGGAATTTCAAAGGTCTAAGTAACACAAATGAGCTTGAAATCAAATATGCTTCAACTGGAACTGAGGACTCAAGATGGTAGTAAGCAAAAATATATATATATATATTTTCATCTACATGCAGCGGAAAAAGTCAGGTAACTTGGTTTCGAAACAGGTAGACAATTGTAATCCAAACAGGATTGTTTTTCTGGAGAATAGTTCTGGATACTGGCAACTCTTGTGAATTACGCACTGAAGAAAGGTAGTGGCTAACAAGTGCTCATACACAAGAAGGAGAAGTTCTGTCGCTAGTCTCTGTTCGAGTAACTCTCAGCTAGTTGTCAGAAATATAATGTCTCTCAGAATGACTTGGAAAGTCTAACGTTGCATGTGCCCAAACATGGAAAATACTTCAGGAGAATTTCACTTGAACAACAGTCTGTCATGAAGTACAGAGGATGCTCTTACCAGCTCCGGGACGAAGGACTGAGAAGACTTGACAAGAGATACAAAAGGGCACCTGACACTCCTTCCGAAAACACTGCCGCTGTCACAGGAAGTACAGCCGCTGAAGGACGAAGGAGACCTGGCTTGAATACGAAGACTCCCGACTCACATTCAGCAATTCCGAGGGAGCCTCAAGGAATAAAACTGCTGAAAGATGACGGGAACGAGACTTGCAATTCCGGAAGATATCGCTAGATGGCGGTCTTGACAGGAGCACGAAGAATAACGTCCGTCTCCTGAAGGTTCTCAGTTGAAGTGCGCAGCAGAAAATTCGCTCACGCACGAAATGGTGTCCAGAGCGCAAGAAGGTCTGAAACACTACAACGCTAACTGACCAGCAACCTAATGGGGCTAAGGGGAATGGCTAAACCTCTTTTCGCAACCACCTAGCCACCCTCTGACTCCAACTAGCGCTAGGGCAAGATCCGCTTGGAACCTTAATCAGTCTGAAAGTAGGGACGGGAAGCTGAACCCTGACTGGAATCTGATCATTCCTGACAGTACCCCCCACCAAAACCCCCTCTCTAGGCTTCAGTGGATGTGTCTTATGAAACTCCTTTACCAACCTAAGGGCATGAACATTACGGCTGGGCTCCCATGATCTTTCCTCAGGACCATAACCCTTCCAATCCACCAAATAAAACAATTGGCCTCCCTTGTTCTTAGAGTCAATTATTCTTTTAACCTCAAATTCATCAATAGATTGGACCTGGATTGGAGCAGGCAGCAGAACCTTTCGAAGATTAGGAGGATTTCGTCTGATTAAGGACACATGGAAGGTAGGATGAATCTTTAATTTTTTAGGCAGGTCTACCCTCACACTCACCGGATTAACCATTCGGACCACAGAATATGGACCCACAAATCTTGGCTGAAACTTGCGGTTACCTCTCAATCGCATATGACAAGTTGAGACCCAAACTTGATCCCCAGGCTCAAACACAGGACCTTCCTTGCGACTCTTATCAGCTTGTTTCTTGTAGGCTTTCTTGGCCTTAACAAGATTTGCTGAAGCAAGCTGGTAAGCTTGTTGCAATTTCTGGACAACCTCCCCAGCCGCTGGTACATCAGTCTCCACTCTACCCACTAGCATATTGGGATGTCGACCTGAATTAAAAAAGAATGGGGAAAACCCTGTAGCTGAGTGAATGGAGTTATTATATGCAAACTCAGCAGTACTTAGTAAGGATGGCCACTCCCCTTCTTGCTCCATTAGGTACAAACGTAGATACTGTTCAAGATCTTGGTTAACTATCTCCGTCTGTCCATCCGTCTCGGGGTGATAACCGGTGGACAGACGGGAGTCAACTCCTAACCCTTTCAAAAAGGATCTCCAGAAGCGAGACACAAATTGAGGTCCCCGATCCGAAATTACCACCTTGGGAATCCCATGCAATTTCACTACATGTTGGATAAACAATGTAGCCAATTGAGTTGCATTAGGAAGAACCTTGAGAGGGACAAAATGACTCATCTTTGTAAATTGATCAACCACCACCCAAATGACTGAACTTCCCTGGCTGGATGGCAAATCTACAATAAAGTCCATGGATCCTGTTATGCCATGGATAGGGAGGAACAGGCAAGGGCATGAGGAGACCTTGTGGTGATTGTCTAGCACTTTTTCCCTTAATACATTGTTCACAAGTGGCGACATACTGCCTAACCTGAGCGTCCATGACCGGCCAATCAAAAATAAATGCGTTTCAAGAGTTCCAGAGTCTTGGTTACTCCTTTGTGGCCTGCTAATTGCTGGTCATGAAACAAATGGATTGTCCGTTCTTGAAGCTTCTCTCCCGGAACAAATAATTTTCCTTGAAAGAACGGTTTCCCATCCTTAACTTCTCGATCAGGACCTTCAGATTCCCAATTACAATAATCTTTCTTTTGAAATTCTTCCAGGACCTGGCCTTCCAATTCATCATTCACTGCAGCAGCCACAATTATTTCCTTGGGGATGATAAATCCTTCTCTCTTGACTTCTGGATCTCCACCCACATTCAAACGTGAAAGTGCATCCGCCTTCCCATTTGCAGCCCCAGGCTTGTAGGTAAGTACAAAGTCAAAATCAGCAAAGAAAAGTGACCACCTGAGTTGTCGTGGTGTCAAAGTTCGAGCAGATTTCAAAAACTGCAAGTTCCGATGGTCCGTGAATACTGTGATCACATGTCTCGCTCCTAACAGATAATGCCTCCATTCCTGAAAACCTTCTTTGACCACTAATAATTCCTTATCAGCGATCGCGTAACTTATTTCTGCAGTGGATAATTTCCGGGAATGATAAGCTACCGGGTGGAGCTGTTCTTATGGCGCTGAGACAAAATTCCGCCGATGGCCCAACTTGAAGCGTCCGCTTCAACAAAAAACGGTTCCTTTGGATCTGGATGTCGTAAAATCGGTGCTGTGATGAAGGATTCCTTGAGATACTGAAAAGCTCTTTCAGTTTTGGAACCCCAAACAAAACTCTCGTTCTTTCTGAGCAAACATGTAATTGGGCTCACCTTTTCAGAAACATTTTGAATGAATCGTCTGTAGAAGTTAGCAAAACCCAAAAAGCTTTGAATTTCTTTCACTGATTTAGGAGCGGGCCAATCCTTGATTGCCTTTAACTTGGTGTCATCCATAGACACTCCTTTTGGAGATAGAATAAAGCCCAACAATTCAACCTTGGAGGAGTGGAAAACACATTTTTCCAATTTGACATACAATTGGTTTTCCAAAAGACATTCCAGAATGGCTCGTACATGGAGAATGTTTTCTTCTAAATTCTTCGAGAAAATGAGGATGTCGTCAATGTAAACGACCGCAAAGCGATCCAGAAACTCCCGAAGAATGTCATTAACGAAATGTTGAAATGCTGCGGGAGCGTTGCATAACCCAAAGGGCATGACCTGATACTCGAATAATCCATATCTGGTACAGAACGCCGTCTTCCACTCATCTCCCTCCGCCATCCGCACCAGATGGTAAGCACCACTCAGATCCAATTTGGTGTAGATGTTGGCATCTTTTACTTGGTCCAGGAGTTCCGAAATGAGTGGCAACGGATATCGATTCTTTTTCGTGACCAAATTCAACGCTCTATAATCGATACAAGTTCTCAAGCTTTTATCCTTCTTTGGAATAAAGAAAAGAGGAGAGGAGACTGGTGACTGAGATGGTCTTATAAAACCATTGGCCAAATTCTGATCGAGATATTCTTTCAAATACTGATTGTCAGATTCCGAAAGGGCATAAATCCGACTACATGGCAAGGAAGCTCCTGGCTCCAACTCAATCCGACAGTCATATTCCCGATGAGGAGGGAGTTTTCTCGCTTCTCTTTCATCAAATACCGATTGTAAATCTTGGTATTCAACTGGAATTTCCGGAACTTCTACAGTACAGATCATCTGAGGTTGATTTGCTAGACAAAAGGACTGAGATAGTTCACTTTCCTTGTGGTGTGGATGAAAGCAATGTTCCAGACAAAATTCTGAATTTAACTCTACAGTTCGCTTAGCCCAATCAATGGTCGGATTATGTTCCGTGAGCCAGGGCAATCCTAAGATCA
The DNA here is from genome assembly GCF_964261635.1 of Lissotriton helveticus. Lineage (NCBI taxonomy): Eukaryota > Metazoa > Chordata > Amphibia > Caudata > Salamandridae > Lissotriton > Lissotriton helveticus. The sequence goes on from NC_136069.1 coordinate 391,512,452, forward strand.
ACTGAAATTGCGGTGCATTAATTAAATTAAAACTGATGAAACTGCGATGTTCTCCTGGCCCCAAAACGGTAATCACTTCAGTATCAAATGAAATTGGACCGGACGATAAAGACGTACCGTCCACAGCCCGCACTGGTTCAGGTTTTGATATTTTTACAAACTGAATGCCCAAACTTTTTGCAAACTGAATGTCACAGAAATTTCCCGTGGCCCCAGAATCAATCATAACTGCCACTGCTGCAAACCTTGCGTCTCCAAATGAGATTTGACTTGAAAGGATGAGATGAGGCGCAGACGATTGCAAGGTATTAGCCAGAAGTTGAGGGTTGGGAGTTGTCTTCAAATCTGCTTCCACCAGGGCAACTCCGTCTACTGGTGAAGCTTGTCTTTTACCCATGGAGTTGTCTTGGGCCGCCGAGGACACTCTTTTACAAAATGGCCGGACCCTCCACAATAAATACACAGCTTTCCAACACGCCTCTTTTCTCTTTCCTCTTTGCTAAGGGGACCTCGAACTGTGCCAATTTGCATCGGTTCTTCAGTAGAAGCTTCTTCTTTGGGCCTAACTACCTCAGTTCGTATTCAATCAAATCTAGTTGGAATTGGTCGAAACTCCTTCCGACGTTCAGATCGTCTTTCCGATTGTCTCTGGTCAATTTGTAGAACGAGGTCAATTAACTCAGAAACATCTGCAGGCCTCTTAGGAATCTGAGCCAGACCATCTTTTAGTTCATCCTTCAAGCCCCTATAAAAAATGGCTGCTCTCTTGTCCTCAGGCCACTTTGTTTCCACAATCAGTTTATTAAACTGGGCTAAATAAGCCACTAATTCTCGGTTCCCTTGTTTCAGGCCCAACAACTCGATGTTTGTTGTCTGTGATATTGCTCTACGATCAAAAATTCGCAAAAATTCTGTTTTAAAGTTTTCAAAATTATACAACACTGGATCATTGGTAGAAACCAATGGCATGGACCACGCCGCAGCATCACCACTCAGGTATGATAGCATGAACGCCACTTTGGATTGGTCTTCCTTAAATATTATGGGCTTGCACAAAAAATGCAATGTACACTGCGTGACAAATACCTGAGCCTTATGCGGATCTCCCAAAAATCTCTCCAGAGGGGCTATGGGTATTGTGGGGGACATGGCATGCACTACTTGAGTGGTAAGCTCTGAGGATGAAGGCGAACGGCTAAAGGATTGAGACTTCTGACCCCCAAAATTAGGACTGGGACTAATTGTGGGTTCATTGAGGCGCTGATGAAGATAACTATTTTCCTGATTCGATTTCCTAACCTCCTCTCTAGTTTCACTCAACTGTTTCTGCAACCCTTCTAAGATTGAACCCAGAGCCTTAACATCTAAACCTTCGGCCATGACGCCCAGACGGAAGGCAACTGCTGGCACTTCAATCTGTCAAGAATCAGTACTTGGAATTCCAACTCCGCAGGAGCGTCAGACCGAAGTGGATTGAAGCTAATTTCCCAACTCCCCTACACCGCTAACCCAGAGAACTCTGGGCTCAGAGATGAGGGGGAAAGGGGAAGTGGAAGAAAAAAGAGAGACTGCCACACTGGTGTCTTCACCTCTATTGTTCGGAGATGAGTTGCTTCACCTGAAACAGTAAGCAGAGGATTACTACAGTTCCGAAAACAACCTTGAAGTCTATTCTCTATTCTCATGTAACCCTTTTTACCTGGTTGTGTGTGTGCAATAGCCTCTCTCTTGAATTAGACCGTTTAGGAATTTCAAAGGTCTAAGTAACACAAATGAGCTTGAAATCAATTATGTTTCAACTGGAACTGAGGACTCAAGATGGTGGTAAGCAAATATATATATATATATATATATATTTTCATCTACATGCAGCGGAAAAAGTCAGGTAACTTGGTTTCGAAACAGGTAGACAATTGTAATCCAAACAGGATTGTTTTTCTGGAGAATAGTTCTGGATACTGGCAACTCTTGTGAATTACGCACTGAAGAAAGGTAGTGGCTAACAAGTGCTCATACACAAGAAGGAGAAGTTCTGTCGCTAGTCTCTGTTCGAGTAACTCTCAGCTAGTTGTCAGAAATATAATGTCTCTCAGAATGACTTGGAAAGTCTAACATTGCATGTGCCCAAACAACGGAAAATACTTCAGGAGAATTTCACTAGAACAACAGTCTGTCATGAAGTACATAGGATGCTCTTACCAGCTCCGGGACGAAGGACTGAAAAGACTTGACAAGAGATACAAAAGGGCACCTGACACTCCTTCCGAAAACACTGCCGCTGTCACAGGAAGTACAGCCGCTGAAGGACGAAGGAGACCTGGCTTGAATACGAAGACTCCCGACTCACATTCAGCAATTCCGAGGGAGCCTCAAGGAATAAAACTGCTGAAAGATGACGGGAATGAGACTTGCAATTCCGGAAGATATCGCTAGATGGCGGTCTTGACAGGAGCACGAAGAATAACGTCCGTCTCCTGAAGGTTCTCAGTTGAAGTGCGCAGCAGAAAATTCGCTCGCGCACGAAATGGTGTCCAGAGCGCAAGAAGGTCTGAAACACTAGAACGCTAACTGACCAGCAACCTAATGGGGCTAAGGGGAATGGCTTAACCTCTTTTCGCAACCACCTAGCCCCCCTCTGACTCCAACTAACGCTAGGGCAAGATCCGCTTGGAACCTTAATCAGACTGAAAGTAGGGATGGGAAGCTGAACCCTGACTGGAATCTGATCATTCCTGACACGGGGACTCCTGCCCGCGGATGCAGAGGCGGTACTTATCGTGAGTGGGTCGAAGGACATCCCTTGGTCTGTGCGGTGGATGAGGAGCTGGGGCCCCCTGGAGACTGTAGCTGCGCTTGGAGAGGGGCTCGACGCATTGCTTTGCTGCCCACCTGCTATTTGGGGCCTACATAGCTTCTCTTTGGATATTGCATTGGCAGGGGCGCTGGAGGCGGGAGCGGGATCCTTGCTTTTATGACCCCTTAGCTTGAAGTGCTCTGCGGGGCCCTTGGGGAGTTCGCACTTCAGTCCTGGCTGGATGCATACCCTGCTGTTGTGGACCTAGGAAGAGGCCCTCTAAGTGTGTAGGGGCCGGAGCTGGGGCTGAGGGGCCAAAAGAGGGAAGGAAGGGCCTCCTGATCACCCGCTTGTGCCTGGTGGTGTTCCCTACCCGCTCCTGCTTAGCGGCTGAATTTATTTACACAGTTAGATTTAAATCACTATACATTTGGTTGTTGCTCCAGAGGGGGAACGTGCAAAGAAAGTGGTGCTCCAAAGTAAGTGAGTGAATAGGGGAACTTACTCGCAAGGTGAGAAGAATAATAGGGGAAAAGTAGAAGTTTTGGTGTGAGATTGAGCATAAGTATCAATCCTGTTGTCCTGTCCCAAATACTATTTTACATGGTCTATTTACAATGGTTTAGTACAATCACAGATTTTATTCATCTGTGGCACGTAGTAATGGTAGGTAGATAAGAGGGTCCAGGTACATAAGGGTTGTCGATGTTTCGACTCGACTTGTGGCATACAGGATGTTTGAACCTTGCCTGCGAGTCTTCCTCAGGACAGAATGAATGGGAGAGGGGACGGGGCAAGAGTAAATGTGGAATGAAGTTAAGCAATGTTTCTAATCATGGGAAATTTTCCTAAATATGTATTGACAAAAAATATGAGATTAAAAATTGATTTATTCTGGACTAAACAATTTGTCTGGAGACTTACTGTTTAGATCAGTAGGCTGAGTGGTCAACGCAGAACTTTGTAGAAATTAGGTGGCAATATTGGTGCTCGTTTTGGTTTTTCCTATAAGTGAGGCTTGTCCTTATTGCCCGTGAGCCCAGACCCAGTTTTGGTTACGATGAGGATATATGTGGCACCAGTAGTAACTCATCTAATACAGTAGCAATATTCAAGCAGCCTTCTGTTGCCCAATCTAATTTAGCAATATCCACTGCACTAACCGGTCGCAACTACAATACTATGCATCACTATGCAATCATGGCGGTTCCGGTTACATCAAGAACCAGAATTATTATATGGTCCATTCCTCCGACCGCGACTGCAAATTGCCTAAGGACCGACAAGTCTGTTCTCACTGCTCATTAGTATGCGCCTCGAGCACTGCTGGTGAGGACGCATATTACGGAGACGCGCCATTCCGACGCTGTCTCTCGTATTCCAAACAGACGCAGGTGACCAGGTGAGCTTCTCAACCCGCCGCCCTTTCTCCCTTAGGGCTCCAAGTGGGTTTTTAGACAGGGGTCCCTCCGCCATCACTCTTGCACACACTAGGCGTACCCTTAATTGATGTTACGCTACGCCTTGGATGGCCGCAATTCCAAACTTAGACTCAACCCACAAATGATTTTCTAACTGCTGTTCAATTATTGGCATGGGGCATTCTAGCTACCGTTTCCGTTTCAATAAGTCTCCATTTGTACTAGTTGCCTTGGTAATTGTTAGCTATGGAAATGCTATGTGATTTACAGACACTGGGCCCACTTAGTTTACCACTAACATCAGATGCTTCATTTTAATCGTTTTAACCCACATACCTAGTTATTAGGTTGGATATGACATATGCATATCTACTCAGACTGTGACTATTATTATTTCAGAAAACAGCCTATTGAGTTGCTCTAGCGGACTGACCCTGGATGGGCTTCCAGCTATAACTTTTACTGCCAAGAGACTCGGCATTGTCCGCACACGGATAGGAGCTGGTAAGCGCAATTGGATGTGAGAGTTTAATTAAGCTCTAGTATGTTTTACCCAAATCATGCACTGATAGCACCCTTTGTTCCCCCACCAGATAAGGTACAATCAACCAGGGTTTGGTTGCCCCCGTCCCCTCTCCCATTCATTCCGTCCTGAGGAAGACTCGCAGGCAAGGTTCAAACATCCCGCATGCCACAAGTCGAGTTGAAACGTCGACAACCCTTATGTACCTGGACCCTCTTATCTACCTACCATTACTACGTGCCACAGATGAATACAATCTGTGATTGTACTAAACCATTGTAAATAGACCATGTAAAATAGTATTTGGGACAGGACAACAGGATTGATACTTATGATCAATCTCACACCAAAACTTCTACTTTTCCCCTATAATTCTTCTAACCTCGGAAATAAGTTCCCCTATTCACTCACTTACTTTGGAGCACCCCTTTCTTTGCACGTTCCCCCTCTGGAGCAACCACCAAATGTATAGTGATTTAAATCTAACTGTGTAAATAAATTCAGCTTTGTTACATAGAAATTGATATCTCTGCACATCCTATTGCAATTAAATTGTAAATAATATCGACCCATAGAGAGCGCAAATTGAGTATTTGCGCATAGAATTGTCGAATTTTTTGATTAACTCTGACATGTTGAAATGTTTAGTTTGAGGACCATTTTTTGTCTATATTGAATGCTACCCAGGTCCACAAACTCGTAATGGGAAACCCCTACCTGTAATGCCAAACACAACTTCGGCCACATCTATTGCGGCTGTGCAACTCCTTCACTGATACAGACGGACCGTCGTCCGACATGGTTATGGCAGAGATAGCGCTCATTCCTAAGCCAGGGAGGGACCCCACGCTTTGTGCATCCTACATACCCATAGCCTTGCTAAATACTGACCGTAAAATTTATACTAAACTGCTTGCGAAACGCCTAGATTCCCACTTGCCGGGACTAGTAGGGCCGGATCAAGTTGGCTTCATCCGCATTTGGCAGGGGGTGGATAATGTCCGTAGAATTGCGCACTTAGTGGGAAAAGCACACAACTGGAATATACCGGCCTGCCTCCTGTCACTGGTCGTGGAGAAGGCATTTGACCGGGTGGACTGGGCTTTTTTTTGGGCGGTTCTGCAAAAGATCGGGCTTGGGTAGAACATGGTTACTAGGGTCATGGCACCATATCTCGCCCTGCAAGCCAGGATTAGGGTAAATGGGCAGCTCACGGTACCCTTCTCTATCTTAAAGGGTACTAGGCAGGGGTGCCCCCTCTCACCCTTGTTGTTTGCCCTTGTGGTGGACCCCTATCGGCGCTGATCCGGCAGGCGTCAGGTATCCAATGTATCCTCCTTGGAAGACGTGAGAACAAGGTGGCGCTCTTTGCGGATGATCTTATCCTAAACTGGCGGGAGTGTAGAAAGGGGGTCCTAGAAGAGCTATGGAGGTGGAAGCCCTTGACGATGTCCTGGTTGGGCAGAGTCAATGCCATTAAGATGTCGATCCTCCCAAAATGTTATATTTATTTCAATGCCTACCCACACCTATTTCGTTGCATCATATACAAGGCCTCCAACGCAAACTTACAGCCTTTATTTGGGGCGGGAATCAGCCATGTTTTTCTCAAAATCTTCTTATGTCGCTGCAAGATAGGGGAGGGCTGACCTATCCCAACCTCGTGGATTACTATTGGGCCTCGCACCTTCGTTTCGCAGTGGAATGGACGACGACTGAGAGTGAGAAGGTATGGCTGCATAAGGATCGGGTGGTGACTGGGCAAACCATCTGGGATCTTACATGGCTTCATCGGGCGGCCCACTCTAGGAGTGCATATATAGCGGTGCCCACCAGAACTGTTCTGGATAAATGGGATAAGGTGGCTGAGCGCAGAGGTCTCACGACGTTCCCCTTGCCGCATACCCCTCTGGAGGGGAATCCGCTATTCCCGCCGGCCCATCGCACACACGCCTTTGCTACGTGGGCGCAAGGGGGATGCAGGGTGATCTGTATGAGGGGGGCGCGCTCAAGACCTTTGCCCAATGTAGAGAGGAGTTTCGCGTCCCACCGGAGGCGGGATTACAATACTCCCAGCTGCGACACTGGGTATCCGGGAGGGAGATGCAACAGGCGGCTACTCGCGCCTTCACCCCCTTTGAGCGGCTGGTCCATTCTTTTGATGAATTCAAGGGGCTGATATTTCGGATCTATCAGATCCTGCAGCACCCACCTGCAACGCCCTCCCGACCGTACCAACGGCAATGGCAGTCGACGTCCAATGCGGAAATTACGCCCTCGCAGTGGTGCCGGTTATGGCAGGATATCCCCAAAATCTATCGCTGTATTTCGCAGCGGGAGAATGCGTATACAATTATGACGCAATGGTATTATACGCCCCTGCGTTTGCATAAGATGTTTCCTGCGTCTTCTCCCCTGTGTTGGAGGTGTCTGACTGCATCTGGGGATTTCGTTCATGTTTGGTGGGCATGTTCATCTTTGACCCTGTTCTGGAAAGAGGTCCTTAGCCACATTAAAGGGGTATTGGGGTTCCGTCTGCCTGAGGCCACAAGCAGGATTCTATTGGGCATCAAACCTGCTAGCCTGAAGGCACCCACCCGGAGTGATTGGATTCTGACGCTTCATATGGTAGGGGCGGCTAAACAGCTCATAGCCTTATACTGAAAAAAAACAGAAGCCCCCCCAGTTGCTGCCTGGTTTGTGCGTTTATGGCATGTCATCGCTATGGAACTCTTTGCAGCACGGCTGCAAGTGCGCAATACCCATTTTAAGGCTGTCTGGCAACCTCTGATTAAATATCTATCTGCAGTCGAGCGTGCGCGCCACATGCCTACCAAACTTAGGATGCTGCGCCTCTTTGAGGATGCTATTGTTCCACCTGAACCTGGTAGATTGTTTCCGTAGCCACATTGCTTGCTTCCTTAAGTCACCCTTTGGAAACGGGACATTGCCTGCATATGTGTCAACATACGTTCTCCCCCCGCCCGCACACACCACTCCTATCCTTGCTGTTCTGTCTTCTCTTTTTTCTTATTCTTTCCACTCTTAAGGTTCTAGTGCCTGTCTATGTCTGCCTGTTGTCTTTGGGCCTGTTGCCAGTCTGATACAGTTGTAGATTTTCAGAGGTCTTGCTTCATCCCACGCCCAGATGGTATAACCCTATGCACCATGTTACGAGGTCAGCCCCTCAGGGGTTGTAGGCGAAACGCTGTGTTCCGACTTTCTCCTTGTGGTGGATCCTTATGTCACCAGTGAAACGCCCACTTACGCGGCCGGCACTACATACGGTTGTGGGCTTAACTCTGTGTATAATCGAACCTGTATTCTGTGTTTACGCCTGAAAAATAAAATAGATCTGAAACAAAAAAAAATCACGCAGTCTTCCATATCTTGCCAAACACTTATAAAGCATGTCTTTACAACTTAAAAACTGCCCCAATATGAAAACATTTGTCACTTTTTAAACTATTTGATTTGTTACTATGGGCCAATTTTATTTTGGTGGCAGGGTCTATTTTCTGTCCTAGTCCGACCCTTGGGTTGTGGAATGACGAATCTAATTAATAACTAGGGGCCTCATCATGATGCCTTAAAATATCAGCCACCTCAAAAGGATGGGGTCAATTCGGTGAACATGCCCCTTTTTTTTTAACCTCAGCCAAATTGCTGCCTTTTGTTAGGTTTATGTACAATTGGTATCCAACAGATAAAATTATATTGAATTGGTTGTTTACAGTTTGAGTGCACCAATGCGCAGGTGCGAATTTGTGTGTGAGAGATGGCTGTATGTGATTTCTTAGAAAAACGACTTCATAGATTTTCTGAGAACCATTAAATCTAAACTGTTCAATGGAAATTTTCAGAATGAATGGCATTTACATTTTCCTAGAAACCAATTCATAGAAAGTCTTTTTGGTTGAAATTGGCCTTTGAATGCATGTAAATGCAATGGTTGCAGGTCTTAATTTCATAAACATTTTTGCGGAAAAATTTAAATCAGTGCTTTACTTTGTGGACGTTATTTCATATTTATATCTTCCACATTAAAAGACAATTACTTCAGATGCTTTCAATTCTCTGAGCCATGACCACCCGTAAATAACATCCATTGTTGACCCCTCAGAACCCCTAAACACTATTGATTCCTCCCCCATAAAACCCCTCACCACACCTAAACATTACTCTTCCCTGAAACCTAAATGCACTTTCTACCCCACAAATCCACCATCCTTGAACCCTAAAATCACTCACTACCACTAACCACGCCCATTCCTGAACCCTAAAACTACTTTCTTTGCCTTAAACTCCACCCATCCCATACCCCTTAAAACACCTCAGCAGACCCACACTCCATCTTTCCCTAAACTCTAAAAAAAATCCCCGTCCTTAAAAGCCAGCTATCCCTGACCCCTAAGAACTCATAACCCTAAGCTACTCATCCCTGAACCCTAAAAAACCCTTTCTGCATCTAAACTCCACCCATTCCTGAATCCTTAAAACCCCTACAACCCTAAACTCTTTTCCATCCTGAACCCTAAAAACTCTTCACCACCCCAGCAGCTAACCATAATTGAACCATAAAAATCCTCGCCAGCCCTAAACTCCGCCGATCCATGAACCCTAAAACCTCTTGACACCCATACACTCACCCGTCCCGGAAACCTAAAAATACCTCAAACACCTAAACACCACTCATCCGCGAACCCTAAAAACCCCTCACCACTCCTGCACTTTCCCAATCTCTGAACCCTAAAAACCTCATTCTATGCCCTAACATTATTAATTCCTGACCTCTAGGATCCCCCTCATTACCCTAAACATGATCCATCCCGGAGCCCAAAAACTCCACAGGGGTCCTACACTCCACCCAATTTTAATGTATTTTGGATTTTCATTAAAGTTATCTTTCCTTTAAACTGCAAAATGTTCCTTTCATTTTTGATTTTTTTATATTTCCTTCAAATAGTTTTTTAATGATTTGTTTTCCTCCAATGTTGTTTCTATGTTTTTGTTTTTCTGTTATTTCACCTACTACCATGACAGACAAGTAAAATACTTCTCTTTTAATTCTATTTCAGAGACAAGAACTGCAGAATGCACAGAATTGTAAGCCACACAATGTTCTTTCTTTACCTAAATATCAAGGATTTATTCAGCCAATTGATTGGTAATTGAGCCTTCCACCAAAGTATTCACCTCAGTGCCCCACTAGTCACTTCAATGACTAAAGCACGCCCTTATTCTCGTTGACTTACGCAGGTAAAATGAAGAGTGTCTCTTGACTTTAATATATGCATTTTAGGAACGTTTATTCCTCTGAACGAAACCTCAATTTATCTCCTAAAATGAGTTTTGGCCTCAGTTGTTAGTAAAATACCCTTTCCTTTAACCAGCACCTACGAGTTAATGAGTCATAAGAATTGTTCCAATGTATAACTTTCATACGGTGCGGTGATCCTTCTCAGTTAAAAAAGAGGGTGCAATGGTGCAATGCAGGTGTTCAACAAAGGTTTCTTGACAGTATACTACCTATTGCTTTGCGAATGTGCCAAGAATTAAAGTACGAGTTACTTATCTTCGGTAAAGATGTATCTGGTAGAGACGATTCTAGCCGCAGATTCCTTCATGTAGAATTATCCCCAGGCTTGAGAATGGATCCGGAAACTTTTTGCCACAGCATACGGGAGCGGGACGGTATCACATGACTCCGAATAGGCATCATCCGCGTACGTGACCTCAGCGAGGTCACGTAAGCCCTGCACCTGCGCGCCTACGTCAGTTTTCTCCAGAGAACTTTTAAGCAACACATCGCGGAGCCACCAGATAAAAGCTGTGGGAGTATGGGAACAGTGTGCGAAAGAGTAGAAAAGAGGACAACACCATAAGAAACAGTGCAACACTGCAGTGTCCAAAGGCAGGGACAGAAGAAGAACACAGCAGAAACCTGACCAACCACCGTACTAGTACATAGACAACCACCCCTCCCGTCCCCTGTATACAAGGAACATGCGTAAAGGGTCATGACACATGTGGCAGGCCTGCAAACCCCTATGCAGAAACAAGAAGGGGAGCCAGTCCCAAAATGGACAGGAACAACGAACCGCAAAGCTACCCCGGCATAAAGCGCAACCGCCCCCCAAGGAACAAGGGCAAGGCATGACCAGCCGACCCCAACTCAGAGGTTAGCAGAGGGGCTAGGACCCCCAGTAGCAAAAGGAAGGGAAGCAAGCCAGAGGGAGGGAAGAGAGGGGAGGCAGAGATTGGAATGCCAACCGCCCCAACCTGGAGCAGCCAGAGCAGCGGTGTACAGGAACACCATAACTCCATCCTCCGAAGAACCAAAGAGGAAGAATGAACAGCAACAAGACGGACCACCCCTCAAGAGCCAGGAGACACTCACAAGAGACAAAGCCCCCTATCGGGAGGCGAACACCGAAGACCAACCCAAGGGTCCTTGCAGAACGGGGAGGAAGGGCGGGCCGTGAAAGAATCTGCGGCTGGAATCGTCTCTACCAGATACATCCTTACTGAAGGTAAGTAACTCGTACATCTGATAGAGACTTCTACCCGCAGATTCCTTCACGTAGAATAGATCCCCAAGCACTACCCACAGGAAAGGAGGGTCTGCAAAAGGACCTCACCAGCCATGACAGGACAGAGGGTCTTACAGGGGACCAGACCTGCGGACCGGGCAAGTAACTCAGTCCCTAAAAGGCAAGAGAAGCCCACACAAGCCGCACACCATCGACCCCAGAGGAATGGAGGAAGAAGAATGAAGAAGAAGAAGAGGAGGCCCTCCCACTCACGATAGAGGAACCAAGGACTAGGCCAGAGAGGCCGAAGTACCCTACACTCCTCCAAGGCAATAAAGCTTCCACCCTAGCCAGGGGTAGAGCTCAGAGGGCCCAAGGAAACAAGGGAAAAGAAGGCGAGTCTCCCCAGATGGAAGACAACAGGCCAGCGAGAGCAGCGCCAACAGCCATAAGCCGCCAGAAGCAAGAAAAAACCAGCCCAGGGCCCCAGGAAGACTGGGCGGGCGACGCCTGACAAGGGAGAGTGCAGAAGCATCCCAGCCCGCAGGACAGAGGCAGGGAGGTGAGGAAACGGCCGGACACACCAGCACAAGGGGCCGCGCACACGACAACAAGAAGCAAAGCAACATACAGAAACGCCATGGAGAACAGGCACCCAAGGGCCACCAGAACTCCTCAGCAGAGCACAAGCTATATAACAGCTACCACTACCCCATATAGGGTACGTTAAGTCCCAAGACATGGGAACCCTCTTTGGAAGAACTTCTGCAGCAGAGGAAAAAACAAAGGATCACAGAGAAACCCCCCCACGAAAGGCTTGACAGGCTTGACAGGCTTGACAAAAGCATAAAACAGAAGGCCTAATCTCAGGGCCAAGTCTGTGCAAGAATTCCAGCAAAAAACACACACAGTGAACAAAGGGCCATCCAGCAGCCAACAATGCCAAGTCCCAGCACGGAGGACTCAATGGCCAGAAAACACACTTTACAGTAAGAGTGACCGTCCCAAGAAGGTCCAGAATTAGCTCAACTCAGCAGTCACTGAGGAGGGGAAGGAGGAGGCGGAGGAGGAGGATAAGGCGGGGGAGGGGGACAGAACCCTGCCAGGAACCTTTGGATAGCGGAGTCAGCCAGGGCATGGAACAACAGGCTACCATCAAACGGAAGATGAATGAGCCGCTCCCGAATATTTTCGGGGAACACGCCATCCCGAAGCCAAGCATGGTGACATAGAGCGACTGAGGAAGCCATGGCCCGGCCGAGCACCTCCGAGATGTCCAGAGCTGAGCGGAAAATAAATGCCGCCAGCTCCTGGCCATCCAACGCATGATGCCATAAGTCCACCTGAACAGTCTCCGGGGAAGCTGCGGATCCCAGAGACTCAGCCGAGTCCCACAAACAGGAGGAGACCCTAGCCAGTACACACAAGGTGTTAAGGGCCCGCAGGGCAGCGTTGGCCGAGGTGAACATGTTGCGACCCCAGGAGTCCAGCCAGAGGGCCTCCAGTGACAGCGGAGTCAACAGTGGCGGCAGGGAAGGAAAAGCAGTCCGCAAACATAGACTGGTGGCAAAGGGGTGTAAGGAAAGACATGCCGGTCACGCGGCGCCGGAAGGTGCTGGTGCAGAAGATGTTGAGGCACCGGATCCCCTAAGGCAGGACGCCTCCAAGCCCCTGCCAGGGAAGAAAGGAGCGAACCCTCAATGGGAAGAAAGATTTCCCTCCCACCAGAGCCCTGGTGGAGAACCTCCAAGAGATGGTCCACCGGGAAGTGAGCAACCGGGTCACCCATGCGGAGAATGCCCACAGCCGTGAACACCACGTGAGCGAAGGCCGCACCCACCCCCATAGGGCCCCGCGGTGGAGAGAGCAGCTCCTCCATGGCCGATGGCTGCAAACTAAGGCGGCCGTCCCCGAAGCCAAGCGGGAAAGGCAAAGGCCTGACATGTAAGGTAGAAGGAACCGAAGAATGGGGGACCTGCCACTCCTCCGACGAGGGAAACAGCCATTACAACGTAGGCTTTACACCGCGTTACGATTACGACGCAGCCACCACAATGCAAGTCGTTACAACGACTTGCACTGGATGGCCCTATATACTAAGGAATAGTATGATTTACAATTCCAACACCTTCCCTACTGTTACGTAGGCTGGAGTTGGAATAGTAAATCATACTATTCCTAAATCCAGCGCCTACAGCGCAAGTCGTTGTAACGACTTGCGTTGTGAGGGATGCGTTGTAATGGTAGCGCGGTGTAAAGCCTGCGTTGTCATGACATACATTCCTCGGACGAACACCTCTGCCTCAGAAATGGCAGGGAGCCGCCCTTCATCGACACCAGAGAAAAAGGCACCACATGGCGACCAGTCTCCGGGGAGGACAACACCAATATACAGCCGGCCTCCGGAGAAGAAGGAGCATCCAAAGACGAATCCGCAGCACGACCCCTGCACGGAGACGCAGAGTCCGCCGCCTGAGGCAGGACATCGACACCATCCGGCGTCACCGGACAGGGCTCCTCCAAGTCACATCGCTCCGGGGACCCGAGTGGAGGCTGAGCTGAACTGGCCAAGGGCGGCGCCGGAACGACACCGACTTGACCTCCCCCGAGGGAGCCGCCTGCGTGGAGGAACGAGGGGGGCCTGTGGAGTGACACGAAGCCCTCTGCCAGCCTCGGCCCAGAATGTGGCGGAGGTGGCCCGGCAACCCATGTGGCGGCGCCAGGGTCAATTCAACATCTGACTCGCCCTCTGACGAGGCAGCCGCCTGCGGGGAGGGACGAGAGGGGCCTAGAGAGGGACGAGGGGTCACCACCCAGCCTCAACCCGAAGCGGGACGAAGAGGGTCCACCGACCCCTGTGGCGCCACCCGGTCCAGCCGCTGCCTGCGCCATAGCGGCGTCACCTCTGCCTTAGGCAGGACCACCTTGTCAAAGGACCGAGAGGGGCTCGGGGATGCAACCCGAGCCCCGGCGATCTCCCACAACACCACAGGGACTTCCGCAGGAGTTTGCAGCAAGGCAAAGGCGCCGTGGTCTAAAGGAGGGACCCCTGAGAGGCCACACCCCAACAGTACCACATCCTCTAAGCCTGGATCCGAGCCAGTCAGCACCGGGGCCGGAGCCGTCGGCGGCGCAGCAGAAGGCCCCGCTCAAGGCAAGGGATCCACTGATGCCCCAGGAGGGGAAGGAGGAGCACTGCAAAGCCGCCACGTATGCCTCCCTCTAGACTCTCAACACCACATCACCGGGAAACGGTGGATAGGACGACACACAGGCTACATCACCCGTGGAGAACCCACATCCCCGGACACCAACTTCCGGGGACAAACTGCGACACTTACCCCACCGGGGAGCGACGCTCACGTGACATCGGAGAAGGGCGAGGACGACGACCACGGCCGTATCTGAAGCCGTCTGCCGAAGCTGACAAAGGGGAGGACGCCGATCTGGAGAGACGCACCGACAGGAGTATCATCCGGTGCTCCCGCCGCGACTTCGGCTTCAACTGTTGGCACGCCTCACAATCAGTGGTGCCGTGATCCTCCCCTAAACACCACATACAAAAGAAGTGATGGTCCATCGCCGACATAAGATGCCCACACGACGTGCAAGTCTTGAAGCCCGAAGGCATTTGCACTCTGTTCCACCCAAAAGAAGAGATAATGGGAAGAAAAAAGGGCCCCATACAGGCTCGTAGCAAGCACCATATCCACGTTGCATGCGGAAATGAAAAAAACTGATGTAGGCGCGCCAGGGCGGGGCTTATGTGACCTCAATGATGTCACGTACATGGACGATGCCTGGGCAGAGTCGCATGATGCTGCCCCGCCCCCGGGGCAGGGATGCTGTGGCAAAAAGTTTCTGGATCCAGTCTGGGGATAATTCTACGTGAAGGAATCTGCGGCTAGTAGTCTCTATCACATAGGCTATTTATGCAAACTATTGGAAGCTCTATCTGACAGGCAGTTAAGAATTCTGCTTTTCCTGGGATAGGGTTGCCTTGAGTTCGTCTTTGCTCTGCACAAGGCATTATTTTTAATTTACCCTTGCTTTTCTGCTACATATTATATTATTTACACTTTTATCCTATTGTTCTTTTTTATTCACTTTCTTACGGCATTATATTTTCTATTTTACTTTTTTATATTAAAAATAGGAAAAACGATGCTCTAATGTTGTTACCTTATTTACTTTATAATTACTTGGAATGGATTTTCATTTTATTTAAATTACAATTAGACAAGAGCAATAATAATGCAAAAATACATAACAATTAAAGTGAACCTGATTTTTTTTTAACGGTAAAATAAGAGTCATCGTTTTTGGAAAAATACACATAAATGTGTAAACATAGAATTATATTAGAAATAGGGACTGTCCTTGTGCAAACATAAAACCTATACATGCAAACTAAATATCACGGCTAGATTCACAAAGGACTTTTGGCTGATGTGCGTCTGCATAACATTCAGAAAGATGGCTTTGAAGATGTACATTCATTTTCTCCTACATAATACTGTACCATATACATAATACTACAAGGGATGGAATCCCATGCATGTGGCAGCCACTGAGAAAATTGGGCATGTTTGCTGTAGGGAGCTGTTTTTTTATGTAGTGATGCCATTGTAAGGGCACACCCTGCAAAAAGTCCACACAACCCTTATTGGTTTAGAGGGCTTACTTTAATAATCCCAAGTGGTCTATTTGTGATTGTGTGGTCGAGCAGCTTAGGTTTATCATAGAGGAGTGTTAAGCATTTGCTGTACACACACAGTCAACAAATGGTTCACACACTTAATAAGAAATCTGAAACTAATATATGAAAACAAGCATTTGCAATGCAATAGATCTCGCAGTAGTGAAAGTTTGAGCTATTGGCGCTGCAAATGATAATGTTCGTTAGATTTTTCTTTTTGTAAAACAATATCCCAGCAGTAGCATAAGTAATTAAAGAAATTCCACAAAGCAAGGAAAGGGTGCGGTACCAAAGGCTGTTACCAGTATCCCTGTGAAGTTGTAAAGAGACCTCAATTAGCCACATAAAGTACTGTACCCTTAATTGAATTGTTAAAAAAGATTCTAGCTGAGCCTACTTTTCCATGTGTTATTATTGGAAGTGAGATGCTAAATAAACACCAATGGTGCAAATTCAAAGTAACAAAAATCTGTGGGGAGGGGAACTCGAGTGCTACTCGGTGGTATTGTGTGGTGTGGAGTGTAATTATTTGTCCTTGTGCAGCGTGGCATGTAATTGTGTGGTGCGGAATTGTGTGGAGTGTGTGGAGTGGAATTGTGTGGCATTGTGTAGAATTAGCCAAACTTGTTTAATTTTGTGATATAGAGTGAAACTGTGTAAAAGCTTGTGTTATGAAATGGAATTTCATGGACTTGAATTGTGTGGCGAGGATTGGAGAGTAGTGGATGGGTATTGTGTGTAGTGAAGGGAAATGGTATGGAACTTTGTACAGTGCAGTGGGGTTGAAAGGTGTGGCATTGTGTGGAGCGAAGTGCAATTGTGTGGCATTGTTTGGCGTGGAGGGTAATTGTGTCACATTGTGTTGCATTGAGTGTAATTATATGACATTGTGAGGCGTGGAGTGGAATCATGTGGTGTGGAGTGGATTTGTGTGGCATGGAATTGTGTGGCACTGTATGGCATGGAGTGGAATTGTTTGGCACTGTGCGGTATGGAGTAGAATTCTGTGGCACTGTGTGGAGTGAAGTGGAATTGTGTTGCATTGATTGGAGTTGATTGAGGTGTATCGAAGTGGGGTGGCTTTATGTTGAGTGGAATTGTAACGCATTGTGTGGATTGGAGTTGAATTGTGTGGCATAAGAGACAAAGATGTGCAGCAAAGGCACTGCTTGCACACATACCAACTATATTCCTATACAAGCATATATCCCAAGCATATACCACATGCGCAGCTCCTACTGATAAAGGCAGATAATAAGATGTTCCATGAAAGCCTGCAAGTCTATCTCCAGTGCATGAATCTGGAGCTGGAAGAAAAAGTGGTTCCAATCGCCCCCACCGCTTCCTTGTACCAGGCTATGCCCTTCAGAGTGAAGTAAGTGTCATGACAGAAGGAATTCCCCTAAAACATCTCAACCAAATACACAGAATTCCCTGCTGGCACTGCGAGGGGGCCACAAAACACTGTGATAAACAAAGTATGTGGATGAGTGCATGTGATCGAGGAAACATGTGTAGTGCAAAGAAAGTACTGGTAGTGCTTAATGTTTTCAGATAACTGGCATCCGTGCTTATTTTGGGAATGTATGCATCATCATACTTCGACCCACAGTAAATGAGAGAGAGTGTGAGGCAGAAAAGGGAGAATGAAGAAGGAAGAGAAAAATAGCTAAGCAGTGACAAAAGAATAAAGAAGGGGTGAAGGTCATGAAATCAACATCTTGCAGCAGCCTCGTGTTCGGCAACCCCAACATTGGGCATGGCCTGCGGGGTGACAAAAAAACCTCTGGAGCCAGCATCCCTCCTCTATTTATACAATAAATTGAGAAGGAGTGGGTGGGAGGGGGGGGTAGTAGGATCATGTAGCATTACGGCCGGAGCTGCTGACTCCGAAACATGGGGAACCAAGTTTCTGCATCCGCTCAACATCTTGTGATTCTTGGTAAATCAGCTATTCTCAAGGAGCTACGCTAGCAACCAAGATGGCCGCATAAGCTCCCGGCTCCGTCGGCCTCCGTCGCTGGCGGACCTATCCTGAACTTCATCCTGACCTTCCGCCAAACTCCTGTGTGTCCGAATCGTTGCTGAGCCCAGGGGGGCAATCCCGGAGTTTTTATCGCTTTTATCGATGAAGTTACACCGTCTTCATTTTCAGGCCTACTCCAGTGTGTGAGCCGGGGCCTCGAGTACTGACCCAGCCGGATTTCAGTTGAACAACATCGGCCGCGGGTACCCGGTGGAGTCCGGTCTCACCGGAGTGGACCATATTCTCGATCCTGGTGGTGGTCTCTGGTCCCGGCGAATACTAGGCAGACGGCGCCGAGACGTGGTTGCTGCGGTGGGTGGGGGGCCGGATCCCCGGACCCTGCTGTAGTCCTCGGGGTCCGCGGGTGGGGCCCCCGCTCTCGGCGGCGGTGTACAGAGCGCCAAGCCTCTAAGTCGCCGGTCGTCTCCGTCCACCCGCTCCTGTTGGATTCCCCGGAGAGGCCGGCCTCCGGGGTTGAGGACCTGCTTTGTTATCGTCTGAGCGGAGATGGATCAGATGATGTGTGGAACGACGCTGGGGACCGTAATGGCCGCCATCGGGGCTCTTCACCAGCAAATGGCGGCTGCTCTCCACAACTTGATTGTGAGCATCGAGATTGTTTGTTTGAGACCGGACTCCAGCCTTGTGTCAGACCTGCAACATACGGTGACCCCCGCGAAGCCTGATCTAACTCGAGAGGAGAACCCCGAACATAATCATACCCTGGTGCCAATTGTATCTGCGCAACTACAGCGGTGCGCTACTGGAGCCCCTGAACAACCAGCAAGATCGGCAAAGTTATCGCCCGCACAGGACTCATTTCTTCCTTCGTTTCTGGAGCCCTCCGTTAATCCTTTTTGGACTGACTTTCGGGCACCTGGTGGACTTCGAAACTTTTTTGACCCTTTCAGACTATATTGATCTCCTTTTTCTACAACGTTTTGACTCTTTTGCTACTATATGGGTCCTACCGGATGGGGTTTGTGCGAAGGGCCAGGGCTGAATTTGACTGTTTGAATTTGGTACCGTGACTATCTTTTGGCTCTGCTGGGTTGTATCGGAGGGAGTGAGGGCCAGATGGAATTCTGATTGTCTGGGTTTGGTACAATGACCATGTGCGAATTGGGATTTGCCGCCTCTGTGGTGCCGGGGGTTGAGCGGGAAGGTCTTTTCTCTTTTGGTGACTCCCCTCTCGGTTTGCTTATTAGTTTGCTTTAACTCGCTTAGTACTACGATGGGGGATGTCTGCTTTTGGCGGGGGTTGGGGGAGTCCGGGAGCCCGTATCGTATTGTAAGACATTTTCTCCTCTGTTTTTTTCCTTCCTTGGGGTGTAGTGTAGGGGGCGACAGGCACGCTGCTAGTGGGGTTAGGTCGTAGCCATCTGCAGGGGTGCAGGGTGGGGGGTTGAGTTTTTTTTTTTTCCTTTCTTTTTTTCTATGACCTTTCTTTTTCCCTTTTCCCTTCTTCACAAGAGATGTGGCATATTCTCCTGAGCCTTGCGTTCCTCATATCTGGGTGTCGAGTGTCCAATCTTCATATCCTGTATACTTGGTGGGCGGGTTCCGATGATGTTTGCTTATGGTTATCTGCATTGTATTGTTTTGACCCAGCTCTAAACTGGTATTGATAATTTCGGATGCCTACAATTGTAATGTATTTCCTCAATTCATTTGCCCGTTCACCACTGTACTATGTTTCACCAAATGATAACCGATATGTACATTTCTACTCTTGTGTTATAATCAATAAAAATATATATAAATTAAAAAAAAAAAAAATCAGCTATTCTCCTTGGTGTCTAAAAGCAATTATGTGAACTTCTAATGTAACTAGTGACCATGTAAACCCTCTCAATACCTTTGAGTTTGGTCGAGTGCGCTTGATAATAAAGATGCCAAAAAAAACAAGAGAGTAAAATCAGGAGGTGAGTCACGAGGAGGCACAACTCGAGGAACTCTGGACAACGACAGCTCTGAGACATGAATATGAAACAGGGAGAGGCCCACTCCGTCCTTGTAAGTATAAAGAAGAAACATAAAAGCGTGCGCACATGTAGAGAAAAGTTATGCGTACGTAAAAATAAAAGTAGTAGTCCCCAGAAAAACATATGTACACCCACAGCGTAACAAAACTGTATTTGGCCGGTGCTCCTGAGCGAAAAATGGAAGTGACGTCTCAGAAGTGCCAACCAATGAGGAGCCAACAAAGCAGAGCGATGCAAGAGTGAACCAACTGCAAGCAGCAGGTGGGATTACGCTCTGTGGACTGATTACAGCATTACTTGCATACAGCGCATGTGCGATGATGCTAGACCTAATAAAGTAGATTTTTTTAACGAATTTAGACAGCAAGATCTTTAGAATAATTTAAGTTCTTTTGGAAATCTTGATTTTAGCAGAAAGCAGTAACACAATTCGAATACCGGTTTTGTGGGATGACCCCCTAACTACAATGTTAAGCTATGGAAGGAAAAACAAATGTAGCAAAACAGTACTTGCAGTCGGGGTTGAGAGGTGCCCATTGGGACTTAAGGTGCTGTGGGGCCAAGTACCACCAGCAGTTTCACTTTAACTGCCCTGGTGTGTCTGGGTGCAGAGGTGCCTGTCGGGATGGCAGCCTTGAGCTCTACTCCGTTAAAGTCAAGAGGACCTGAAACAAAGAAGCTGCAATGGGGGACTTGGGGACAGTGGCAGCTCATCCGCTATGAGCTGCCACTGCTCACTTCAGGTAGCCCACCTTAGGGGTGTGGTTAGCCTGTGGGTGTAACACACCTCCAAAATAACTAACTCTCCATCTGCGCTGTTGCTAAAGGGGCCACAGGGTGGCATTTACCAGGTCTGGGGGAAAGCCAGGGTGGCATATCAAAGGCAGCAAAAGCTTTGAAGCATCTGACCTTGATATGCTAATTTGCTATCCATCCTGCTGGAGGAGGTGGAAAAATCTCCTGCCAAGCAGGCATTGTTCCTGATCTCTGAGAGCGAGGTCTCACCTTTGCAGGGAGTCAGAAACTTGTGTGTGGTGGCAAGCTGGTAGATACCAGCCAACCAACACTCTAAGTGACTAGTAAGGTTACAGGGGGAACTTCTATGGTGCCCTATGAGTGCATGTCTATCTAAATACGGTACTGACATCAGTACAGATTTATTAAGACAAGATGTCTTATACCTAATACCATTATTTTCAATGAAGCCATTATGTAGCAAGATAACTGCAATGATCAGTGCCCAGTCATTCATTTAATATGGCTTTCTGATCACTTGAAATTACCAACAATGGAACTAGGCATCACAGAGCATATCTACTTATTCAGATGTATACATTACATTTCACACAGGGAGTGGACAATGTTGTGTTTTCAGAATGGCTTGCATCATTTCATGCATCCTGCAATGGCAGTCTGCATGCCGTTTGTGTGTGGGTCCATTTGGGTGGCATAATAAAAGTGGCAACACTTAGCCACCTTATTTAGTACCCATGTCCTGGTTACCCGGGCTACCATTTACCAGGCTTTTACAAGGGGGCTAAAGTACTTGCCAATTGGTTACAATCAGCATTGGCATCATTTTAGGGAAAGAGCACTGGCACTGGGACCTGGTTAGCAGGGACCCAGTGTGCGTCCAATCAAAAGCATCAGTACCAGCGAGCAAAAAGCGGGGTTGACCATGTCAAAAAGAGACCTTTTTCTACATTTGCCTTGAGCGGAAATCGAAGACGATGCATGGTGCAAAGGAGCTGAGGCATTGCGGATGCAGATGATGTGTTGGTTCCTGAAGGTGGTAAGAAGTTGTTGGCCCTTTCATGCTCAAGGACATTGTGATGCACAGAGGAGGTGGTGCATCATTTGCTGGTGCAAGGCCTTGGTTTCCTAATAATAATAATAATAATAAACAGTTTATAAAGCGCCTGGTAACACCTTCCCGGTGTGTCCCCGTGCTAGTAAGGAAGAGCTAGACACTTTAGCATAGACAGCCCGCCCCGACGTGCCCCTATAGTACATGGTGTTGATGTTGCATTGATGTCAAGAGCACGATGTGTTGACTCTACTGGGTCAATGTCGAACCGTTGGGTCGAAGATGGTGCATCGGTTGGAAGTCACTAAAGGTCAGGACTGCATAAGAGTTGGAATGGTGCATCACAGACTTCAGTGAGGCAGTGTTTAAAACTCACACAGTGGTGGTTCTTCGGAGGCACTGTGGCAAAGTCGGGTTGCGTTGTAAGTTGTGGTTGATGCGTCACACACTTGTCAGCTGGGACCACGACTTCGGTGCAGCCAGTGGAAATGTTTTGAATTTGCAGGGATGCATTGGGTCCAAAATGCAGCTTTGGAGTAGGTGAGTTGGTTTCTTGGTTGCAGCAGCAAAACTCATTTTCAATGGCTCTGGGCTGGAGTTGGCACCACTTGGCAGAGCAAAAACTCACAGTAGAGGAGCCCAGGTGCTTGTAGCAAGATGCAGGTGAAGTCTTTGTTGTCCTTGAGACTTTAGCAACAGGAGGATAGCTCAAACAAGTGCTTGGAGAAACCTTAGATGCAGGATGGTGAAAGTAAAGTCCAGTCCTCACACTACCAGGCAAGACTCAGCAGGCAACAAGCTAACACAGCAAAGAAGGTAGCAAAGTGGCAGTCCCTCCTGGCAGCACACCAGCTCTTCTTCCTGACAGAATGTCCTCAGTCTAGAAGTGTTCTGAGTACATGGTGTTATAGTTCCAGTACTTGTGCCCATTTTAGCATTTGAAGTAGGGAGATTTAAAAAAAAAAGTCTTTGTAGTGCACAATGCCCTGCCCTTCCTGGCCCTGCCTCTGGACACACTTCCGGGGGGTATGCAGCTCTTTGTGTGGGGACAGACACAGACATGTGCAGGTGCAAATGCCAGCTCCTACCACCCCTCTAGCTCAGGAAGGCTCATTAGCCTAGTGATGGGCCCTCCGGATATGCAGGGCACACCTTAGCTCTTTTCTGTGTGACTGTCTAAACTCACAAAGCCCGACTGTCATCCAACCCAGACGGGTATTCTAGGGACAGACAGAGGCACAGACTGGTTAAGTAAGAAAATGCCACCTTTCTAAATGTTACAAAAGGGGGTGGTGATGGACGGAGCATCTGAACCAATCAAACACTCACACCCGGTCAAAAGATCTTGGTTTAATCCATCACCGTTTGTTGGAAATGGGATCTCTGGCTGGCCAAGGCTTTCGCCAAAGTCAGTCAGAGACCACCACACCCAAGTCAGGGCAAGGGAGTTACACGCCAAGATAACCCCTACTCACCCTCTAGGTAACGTGGCGCGAGCAGCAAGGCTAAACTTGGAGGCGATGTAGGCTAAGTATTTGCGCACGCACCCCAGCAACAACAACCAAAGGCCCACCACAAAGGAAACTCCACACAAGGTTATATAAAAATAGCCTTTGTATTACACCAAAACACATTAGATAAAACACACACTTTACAATGTGCCAGAGGCACGGGCAGAATTTACAAGGGGATATTTACAAGACAGGGCCACCTGGACCACTGTCAGGAATCAGCACTTTTAGAAGTAACAATACAATACTTGTAGGCCTAGAACTTAGAACATAGCCTATCAGACAGTACCTTCCGTCCTGGTTGCACGGGATAATGCGAGTGACCTCCTTAGTAAGCTTGAGCGGGCGACCCAGCGAAGCGGCGCGGCTCAGGGGAGAGCGGCGCTGCTCGAGGCTTGGACGGGCTGCCGGCATGGTACAAGCGTTTCTCTGGGGCGACCAATGTGTGCGGCTCAGAAGAGGAGGGGGGAGGCAGGATGCGGGCGACCTAGCGAAGCGGCGCGGCTCAGGGGAGAGCGGCGCGGCTCGAGGCTTGGACGGGCTGCCGGCACGAGCTGCCGAGGGGAACGAGCGAGGCACACTTCAGCGAGGCCCCAGGGGCCCAGGGAGATCAGACAAGTCCCATCAATTTGGCAGGGAAGGCACCATAGAGTCCACTGGTCCTGGGACTCTGGTCAGGGGGCAAGCTCAGTATCAAGCCCTTGGGATCACTTATAACAGAAGATCACTGTAACACAAAATAGGACATAAAGCACAAAACCAGTACCCACTGGTAACTGGTAAGTCCCCCCTACGCAATCCTAACCACCCTAGGAACAGGTCACGCAGGGAACCAGGACCTTACTAGCACCACCTGCACTAGCAAGAACAACCACCTCAGTATCACAATACACATAGGGGCATAGACCTGGGGACAAAACACATGATGCAGAACCTACATTCAGCGGTGTAAGGAACACATGACGCATCAACACACGTTCAGCGGTGTAAGGAACAGGGCACATAATGTATCAACAACACATTCAGAGGTGCAGAACACAGGGTGCGCAAAACATACTACACATTGTACATTTCCTAACACCCAAAAGCAATAGGACATAGATCATAACAGCATCTAAACCTTTAGCGCAGAACTCACAAAGTCCAGGTTGCGCCACTGCGCCAGAACCTAAACGTAGCAGCTGCCCACTACTTGCTGGGCAGCTGAGGGACAGAACAGGGGGCCTAAACGCTGCAGCTGGCACTAAGTGCTGCGCAGCTGGGGAAAGGCCAGGGATGAAGGAGTGCGCCTCACTCCTAAGTCCACAGTACATGTCCCTAGGGAAAGAAATACCTACACGGTGCAGCTGCCCACTAATTGCTGGGCAGCTGGAAAACAAATCTGCGCCAGGGGCCCTCACTGGCCCCTCAGGAATCAAGACTGAATCCAAACTGCGCAATAGGTTGGAGCCCACCGGCTCTGGAAATACTCATTGCGCACTTTGAGCCCTCCAGGCTCTAGGGACCATGCTGCTGCACACACCACGTGGGAGCCTCGCAGGCCCTGCATAAAGCCAATGCCCCACGGTGGAGCCCTCTTCGTTGGAGTCCCGCCCGGGGGACTCGAAATCGCAAAGTGCCCCAGGAGCCTCTCTGGCTCTAAATACAAAATGCCCAAAATGTGGGAGCGGCCCGCTGCCATCGGGGCCGCTCAGTACATGAGGAGAGGGGCGCTATGCCTTGCAGGCACCCACAACATAGGGCCCCCTTCCCTGGGGCTCTGCAGGGGACACTCAACAACGGTGGAGCGGCCCGCTGCCAGACGGGGCCGCTCTGTCTCTGTCTCTCCACCACCCCCTCCGGCCGGCTTCACTTACCGGCTCCTTGCAGCGGGGGCGGTCCTCCTTGGCCGGGGCTCCCTCCATTACATGGGAGCCCCGCAACACCGGCGCTGCACTTGGCTGGCTGCCCCGGGGCTCTCTCCATCGGTCGGGCGCCGGCCAATCCCTGCGCGGCGGCAGGCGGGACTTCCTTTCCAGACCGGAAGTCCCGCCCAGCGTCAGGCACTACGGTGCCTGACTTCCTTTTTACCCGCGGTTTGCGGCGGTGAATCTCGGGGCACAGAGAGGGGTAGGCACCCTCGAAATACATCGCGGATGGCGGGGTGAGCACCCGCGAGGCACTGATAGCGGGGTGGCACCCGTGAATGAATGTAAAGAAAATCGGGCACCATGCAGGGTAGGCTCCTGCGAATCTCGGCTCACGTCACGAGCCAAATAAGATACAGCGCCCCCCAAGCGCTGGGGGCATGAAAACAGCGCTCCCAGCACAATAGGCAGGATAAAGCGCTCCCAAGCGCTAGAAAAGGAATACAGCGCTCCCAGGCGCTAGGAAAGAAATACAGCGCTCCCAGGCGCTAGGAAGGCACAAAGAGCAACAAAAGTCCATCAGGGGTCCATCAGCAAGCCAGGGGCTGGGCAGGGCTCAGGGAGGCAAGCCATCCCTGAGCCCAAGCAGCAGCACGCCCCTGGCAGATTCAAGCAGCAAACAAGAACCTTTTCATGGGGTCACAGCCCCTCTTTTATACACCTTTTCCCTTTGTCTTTAGGTGCAGGGTGGGGGCAGAACCAGTCGCAGCTGGTTTGGGAGTACTGTTGATGGCCCAACCACCCATTCTATTCACAGGCAGGGCTAGGGTCATCAGTCACACCACAGGGGGGCGGAGCCAGCATTGTGTGGGGAAAACCCAGCCCATCCAGGACACAGGTACACTCCTCCCACACATCACTCATGCTAATCTCTCCATTCACCACCGGGGCAGACCCACACAGACTTCCTGGAGCCTGGCATCCCAGCCAGCTCCAGCCAATCACACGCCAGGCATATTTTACACTAATATGCCAACTCCTAGAAGTGGCGCTTCTGCACATGACACATACACGCCGCACATACCGTTGCGCAGCATTCACTCTCACGAGTTCGCACATACCAAACTTAAGCATGCACGCCTCACGCATCAGGAACTACCAGGGACACAGACATTCCCCATGCATTCCTATGGGAGGGCAGGCCAGTCTCACTCCACGCACTCAGGGAGCGCACGCACTTTACACTGCGCCACAGTGTCAAGGTGCGCAAAGACCAGAAATCACTACACTTCAAGGCAAAAAGTTCAGGGGTGAACCTGCCAGAAGGCCCAAGTCCAACACGACCCCCTTCCAGCCAAAACGCAGGGGAGACCAATCACCACCGTGATGGACTTCCCTGCTTGGGGCGATAGAACACGGACGCGGGCCCGCACTGCAGGGACACCCTCCGGTTCTACGCCAAGTTAATCCATAAGACAAGCACATCCTTAAAAAAAACACAGGCCCAACTAGGCTACCCCACTGGTACTCCTTAGCTGTCCACGGCTAGGACCAGGCCCTAGGCCACCCAGATACCACTGGTCCATGCCCATCCACAGAGTGGGGGGTAGTAACCCCTGGCCTACAATAGCCATTCTCCACTCCCTTTCTCAGTGTAGTTCCAAACTACCACTGATCCTTCAACCTAGGGTCCGCACCCTCAGGCTGACCAGAGGTCACGGGCACGATTGCCCCACCCTACCTCTACTTCTGAAGCACCCTCCAGAACACAACTCTCCCACCAGTTTAGGACCTGACTTCCTCAGCAGCAGTGTCCACAGTCAGACCAGCACCAGATCGGTGTAGTAAGGCATTGCGGGTTGCCAGATGCGGCACAGGCGGCGGCTCGCGGACCGCGTCGAGACGGGGACGGCGAGCGGCATAGACTGCGCGGCCGAAGGCAGACGCGGCTTAGTGCGGTGCCTACAGGACACCAGGCTGGTCATGACAGATAGGTCACCACTCCCTTAACTGGTCTACCACCTGGGATTCAAATTCACCGGATGCACAGGGGTCAGACTCCCTCTGACCCCCTTCCAGAGTTCTGCACCCTCCCACTGTAGAACAGGGTCCCTCCACTTAAGGTAGGCCCCACCTGCTCTCAGGGTAGTACCACAACACTCAGCCAAGAACCCTAAAGATCCCTGCTAGGCCTGTACCACCCCTTCTGGGAAACACAGGGTCTCTTCACTTAAGATGAGCCCCACCTGTGTTCACAGGGGTACCCCTAGAAGACAAACCGGCCAGGACACTGGCTACAGTCGCCCTGCCGTCCAGGACAGGCAACACCTGACCCTGGCTCCCCAACCTAGGGACGCTACCCTTTGGTTAGATGCCTGGCGCACCAGGACTTCTACAAGTTGGAAACAAAAATCTAAGACTTCCTCTCCTCCTTCAGCAGCAAGGCAACCACTGCAGGTCAATACCCCATACAGCTTACCCGGTTCCTTCTCCTCAGGCAGGAGTCCCTTCTTGTAACTTCAGGACACTACATACAGTTGCCCTTACGTCCAGATCCGGAAACACCGGCTACTGGCTCCCCAACCAAGGGACGTACCTCTTTGGTCAGATGCCTGGCGCACCAGGACTTCCTTGAGGGTGACACAACTAATGTGTCGTGTACAAGTCTGCCTGACACTCAGGACAGAAGTGGCATCACCATGGTCACTCACTGGCGACACAACCCTTCTGGTTGGCCCCTGACCCACTGGTTCTTCCACTGGGGAACCTATCCCCCTCGCACCCCTCCATCTGGACTTCTGCACCCTCCCAACTGGAGCGGTACTGCCAGACACCAGAACTACTGGAACCCTGGTTACAGAGGTTCCACGTTCTCCAGACACTCTGGAAGATCCTCCTCAAATGACCTATTGGTACAGCCTAGGCCCCCGACCTGATGTTCCCTTCAGAAACACTCCAGGCCCTGACACTGGGTTTCGGGCACCGGGAGACATGCAGTCCCACCCACTCCTTCTCCTCTTGAGACAGGACGTGAGCCCCTACACCGAGACCTAGCTGGGCTACACTGAACCTCTTCCACCACGCTGGGCTGGAAGACACCTCAGACACTCCTTTTGGAATCACTCCATCCCCTATGCCTCTCTCCTCCCAGAACATTACCAACTCCAAAATTCTGTCTCTCAACAGACCACAGAAATCAAAAAGCAGGCTCCACTATCTGCAGACGTTCTTGGGAAAAGTTCAACACACAGGACTTAAATATCTGAACAAAACAAGCATTCAGCAAGCTCCCCATCCAGAGAACTTACAAACACGTCCAGTGCCACACACCATTCATCCACACACACCCCTCCCCAGACTGGTAAGGCAGTTTCTACCACCCCTGACTTCTCAACCTGACCACACTTGACACAGGTACCATTACTCCAGGGCAGGGACGGGGGACACATGCACTGGACACACTTATGCTGCCACCACTGGATCCCACCCTTCTGGTGAATCCAGAAAACACACTGCACTTAGGGGGATGATCTACCCTCCCGAGCTAGGGACACCTAACTCAAAGTGCACAAGAAACACATTTCCACAGAAATGACATTTTTAGCAAACTCCATACAATAATCCCCAAAATGTTTTTATCTAAAATGCAGAGCTTTGTGGTGCAGCCAGCTGCTACTAAGGTACAACGCAAACACAAATCCTTATCCCACCGCTTGCCGCCAATGTTGGAAATGGGATCTCTGGCTGGCCAAGGCTTTCGCCAAAGTCAGTCAGAGACCACCACACCCAAGTCAGGGCAAGGGAGTTACACGCCAAGATAACCCCTACTCACCCTCTAGGTAACGTGGCGCGAGCAGCAAGGCTAAACTTGGAGGCGATGTAGGCTAAGTATTTGCGCACGCACCCCAGCAACAACAACCAAAGGCCCACCACAAAGGAAACTCCACACAAGGTTATATAAAAATAGCCTTTGTATTACACCAAAACACATTAGATAAAACACACACTTTACAATGTGCCAGAGGCACGGGCAGAATTTACAAGGGGATATTTACAAGACAGGGCCACCTGGACCACTGTCAGGAATCAGCACTTTTAGAAGTAACAATACAATACTTGTAGGCCTAGAACTTAGAACATAGCCTATCAGACAGTACCTTCCGTCCTGGTTGCACGGGATAATGCGAGTGACCTCCTTAGTAAGCTTGAGCGGGCGACCCAGCGAAGCGGCGCGGCTCAGGGGAGAGCGGCGCTGCTCGAGGCTTGGACGGGCTGCCGGCATGGTACAAGCGTTTCTCTGGGGCGACCAATGTGTGCGGCTCAGAAGAGGAGGGGGGAGGCAGGATGCGGGCGACCTAGCGAAGCGGCGCGGCTCAGGGGAGAGCGGCGCGGCTCGAGGCTTGGACGGGCTGCCGGCACGAGCTGCCGAGGGGAACGAGCGAGGCACACTTCAGCGAGGCCCCAGGGGCCCAGGGAGATCAGACAAGTCCCATCAATTTGGCAGGGAAGGCACCATAGAGTCCACTGGTCCTGGGACTCTGGTCAGGGGGCAAGCTCAGTATCAAGCCCTTGGGATCACTTATAACAGAAGATCACTGTAACACAAAATAGGACATAAAGCACAAAACCAGTACCCACTGGTAACTGGTAAGTCCCCCCTACGCAATCCTAACCACCCTAGGAACAGGTCACGCAGGGAACCAGGACCTTACTAGCACCACCTGCACTAGCAAGAACAACCACCTCAGTATCACAATACACATAGGGGCATAGACCTGGGGACAAAACACATGATGCAGAACCTACATTCAGCGGTGTAAGGAACACATGACGCATCAACACACGTTCAGCGGTGTAAGGAACAGGGCACATAATGTATCAACAACACATTCAGAGGTGCAGAACACAGGGTGCGCAAAACATACTACACATTGTACATTTCCTAACACCCAAAAGCAATAGGACATAGATCATAACAGCATCTAAACCTTTAGCGCAGAACTCACAAAGTCCAGGTTGCGCCACTGCGCCAGAACCTAAACGTAGCAGCTGCCCACTACTTGCTGGGCAGCTGAGGGACAGAACAGGGGGCCTAAACGCTGCAGCTGGCACTAAGTGCTGCGCAGCTGGGGAAAGGCCAGGGATGAAGGAGTGCGCCTCACTCCTAAGTCCACAGTACATGTCCCTAGGGAAAGAAATACCTACACGGTGCAGCTGCCCACTAATTGCTGGGCAGCTGGAAAACAAATCTGCGCCAGGGGCCCTCACTGGCCCCTCAGGAATCAAGACTGAATCCAAACTGCGCAATAGGTTGGAGCCCACCGGCTCTGGAAATACTCATTGCGCACTTTGAGCCCTCCAGGCTCTAGGGACCATGCTGCTGCACACACCACGTGGGAGCCTCGCAGGCCCTGCATAAAGCCAATGCCCCACGGTGGAGCCCTCTTCGTTGGAGTCCCGCCCGGGGGACTCGAAATCGCAAAGTGCCCCAGGAGCCTCTCTGGCTCTAAATACAAAATGCCCAAAATGTGGGAGCGGCCCGCTGCCATCGGGGCCGCTCAGTACATGAGGAGAGGGGCGCTATGCCTTGCAGGCACCCACAACATAGGGCCCCCTTCCCTGGGGCTCTGCAGGGGACACTCAACAACGGTGGAGCGGCCCGCTGCCAGACGGGGCCGCTCTGTCTCTGTCTCTCCACCACCCCCTCCGGCCGGCTTCACTTACCGGCTCCTTGCAGCGGGGGCGGTCCTCCTTGGCCGGGGCTCCCTCCATTACATGGGAGCCCCGCAACACCGGCGCTGCACTTGGCTGGCTGCCCCGGGGCTCTCTCCATCGGTCGGGCGCCGGCCAATCCCTGCGCGGCGGCAGGCGGGACTTCCTTTCCAGACCGGAAGTCCCGCCCAGCGTCAGGCACTACGGTGCCTGACTTCCTTTTTACCCGCGGTTTGCGGCGGTGAATCTCGGGGCACAGAGAGGGGTAGGCACCCTCGAAATACATCGCGGATGGCGGGGTGAGCACCCGCGAGGCACTGATAGCGGGGTGGCACCCGTGAATGAATGTAAAGAAAATCGGGCACCATGCAGGGTAGGCTCCTGCGAATCTCGGCTCACGTCACGAGCCAAATAAGATACAGCGCCCCCCAAGCGCTGGGGGCATGAAAACAGCGCTCCCAGCACAATAGGCAGGATAAAGCGCTCCCAAGCGCTAGAAAAGGAATACAGCGCTCCCAGGCGCTAGGAAAGAAATACAGCGCTCCCAGGCGCTAGGAAGGCACAAAGAGCAACAAAAGTCCATCAGGGGTCCATCAGCAAGCCAGGGGCTGGGCAGGGCTCAGGGAGGCAAGCCATCCCTGAGCCCAAGCAGCAGCACGCCCCTGGCAGATTCAAGCAGCAAACAAGAACCTTTTCATGGGGTCACAGCCCCTCTTTTATACACCTTTTCCCTTTGTCTTTAGGTGCAGGGTGGGGGCAGAACCAGTCGCAGCTGGTTTGGGAGTACTGTTGATGGCCCAACCACCCATTCTATTCACAGGCAGGGCTAGGGTCATCAGTCACACCACAGGGGGGCGGAGCCAGCATTGTGTGGGGAAAACCCAGCCCATCCAGGACACAGGTACACTCCTCCCACACATCACTCATGCTAATCTCTCCATTCACCACCGGGGCAGACCCACACAGACTTCCTGGAGCCTGGCATCCCAGCCAGCTCCAGCCAATCACACGCCAGGCATATTTTACACTAATATGCCAACTCCTAGAAGTGGCGCTTCCGCACATGACACATACACGCCGCACATACCGTTGCGCAGCATTCACTCTCACGAGTTCGCACATACCAAACTTAAGCATGCACGCCTCACGCATCAGGAACTACCAGGGACACAGACATTCCCCATGCATTCCTATGGGAGGGCAGGCCAGTCTCACTCCACGCACTCAGGGAGCGCACGCACTTTACACTGCGCCACAGTGTCAAGGTGCGCAAAGACCAGAAATCACTACACTTCAAGGCAAAAAGTTCAGGGGTGAACCTGCCAGAAGGCCCAAGTCCAACACCGTTCTTTAGCCCACTCTGCCACCCCAGTTCAGACATGGCCATATGCAAATCAGTCTGACCCTGTGCCTCATGGGAACAGTCCAGTCCGAACTGCCAAGCCATGTCTTCCCTGGACCGGAATCAAGCTTCCCAGGACTGGTTTCTGGCATTACAGCCGCCTTGAGCCGGGCTTGCTTGACTCCAGTGGCAAAGTGAGCAAGGGACTCACGTCTGAGCATACCCTGCCAGCTTAGGGCGAACAAAGAAAAACCAAAGGTTATGATGGACGGAGCGTTGACAATACAAACACTCACCCCCAGTCAACTGATCTGGGTTTAATCCATCACTGTTCTTTAGCTCACTCCGCCACCCCAGTTCAGACATGGCCATATGCAAATCAGTCTGACCCTGTGCCTCATGGGAACAGTCCAGCCCGAACTGCCACGCCATGCCTTTCCTGGACCGGAAACTAAATGTGGCATTTTATGACAAGCAATTTAAAAAGTCCAAAGACACCAACCTCCAATTTTCTATCTGTCCTCAATTGGAAGATACACTTGTAAGATGTTATATGGCAGATTCTCTACTAACGTATGGAAGGATAGGCCATTGATGTAGTGAAAAAATGAATTTAGTAAGTTTCACTACAAGGACAGTCCTACCTTTTAAATTTTCGACCCCCTGTATATGGGGCTACCTTGAGCCTACCTCAGGGGTGCCTTATATGTAATAAAAGGGATGGTTTGTACCAAGCAAGTAAGTGAAATTGCCAGTTCGAAATGTCAGTTCAATACTAAATCCACAGGTTCTGCAGTGGGAGGCCTCAGACAGGTTTGCAAGGATACTACTGTAGGTGGCACAATCAGCGCTGCAGGCCCACGTGTAACATTTGATTTATAATCCCTGGGCACATACAGTGCACTGTATTATAGATGTACTAGTAAGTCAGACGCAAAAAGAAAGAGGAAACCATACCAAAAGTTGCCAAGTCTCATAGCCATGCATATAGCATACATACCAAAATACCGGATTCAAGGGAGGGACTTCTGATTTTCCCTATTTCAATAAACGTCAATGGGAAAATATATTGGCCCAAATTTTTTTTTTTTTATCTCCCACTTTCCACTTCTACAATGTTGGCATGTATGAGATAGCACTGTTCATCTGGGGGTGGTAAAAGGGTGTTCTTATCTTGATTCAAATGCCTGGCAGGTATCACAGTCTCCCAGGGCTGGGATCACTGATAGGACAATTCTTCCCTATATGGATTTCCAGGCAGGTACCTCAGTCTGTCTGCAAAATAAATATTTTAATGATAGGACTGTTGTCATGGAGTGGCACGAAAAACTATGGTATTGCTTGTGCAATTGCTTCATCAGGTAGGTCAGACCAAGTTAGCATGCTGTGGCTCATCTGTTTTTCAAGCACTCCTAGTGGAGCCAGACGTCTCTCCAAATAGGTATTTGCAATCAAAAACCTTGGCCTGGGGAGAGATGTGAGAGCATATATAATCGCTATAGTAAAATTGGGGAGGGGCTCAAGAGTGTGAATAAACATAATTGTAATTTCAAAGTGTGACTGGTAACAATGGCGATGCCTTAGAGAGATGTCAGTGTGAGGAGTAACGTTGTTGAGACAGGTGAGGGATGTGAGAGTGTGATGCATTGGAATGGTCGGTCTGGATTGTGATGTAAATTTGTGAAGAGCAGAGATGGTGAAACTATGACAAGTGATCTCATAGTATGGGTAACAATTATGGGATTGGTCAGGAATTGTATAGAGTGATGGGTAGTGTTAGACCTGGCACCATTGGCGTGGGTCTCCCTTCCATTTTTGATGTTGCCTAATGTATTTTTGCTTGTGTTAGATGATTTGGGCACTGTGCCACTGCTATCCAGTGCCACTGTGCAAGTGCTCCCTATTGTAAATTGATGTATTAATCAGTGGTTCAATGTTTGGCTATTTGGTTTACTTGTCAGACCCTAGTCTAGTGCAATGAGTGTGCCCAGGGCGTGTAAATCCAAATGCTGCTGGTGGGTCTGCAGCACCGGTTGTGCCACCCACAGAAGCAGCCTTGTAAAATGTGTCTAAGGTCTGCCATTGCAGAGCCTGCGTGCAGTCTGGTATTGTCATGCTGACTGGCAAGTGCACCCACTTGCCAGTTCCTAAAACTTCCCTTTTCTTGATATCAGTCACCCCTATGGTAGGACAAAGGGCAGGGTGCATTGTAAGTATAAGGTAGGACAAGCCCTGATGTGTGTGGCATGTCCTAATAGTGAATTACAGCCATTTTTGTTTTTCACTATTGCAAGGCTGCCTGTTCTCCATAGGCCAGAATGGGCTGTTAGAATTATTACATTTTATAATCCTAACTGACTCAGAGAACATGGTAGAAATTCCAGTTTAGTATGCCGGAACTCAGGATGATAAAATACATCTTTTAGTGAAGTTGGTTTTAACATTCTGTGTTTGCAAATACCACTTATAGAAAGTAAGTATTTCCTTGCCTAACCTTTCAAGCCTGCCTCTGCTAGGTTGTGTATTCCTTTGTCTGGTTTTGTGAGTGACAGGGCTGGGGGATTCCAAGAGACTGTATGAGTCAGCCCAGTGGTGAATAGAGAGATCTGCATCTAGATGGGAGGGAGTAGTTGCACCTGAACTTGAATAAGGCTGTACCTGCCTTCCACAATGCTGGCTCCACCTCCTGGGTAGCGGCTGATGTCTCTGCCCTGCACACTGAAAAAGAGAAGGAGTCCTGTAAAAAGTGCTCCAGGACTTTACTTGCCTTCCACAATGCTGGCTCTACCCCCTGTGGGGCGTATGATGTGCCTGTCCAGCACTGTGAAAGGAAAGGAGAAGTCTGGAAAACAGAGTGCTTCAGAACTGGTTTGGACTGGGCAAAGGCCCCTCTCCCCTCAGAGAACAAAGGATTTTGGGGTATAAATATTGGGACCCTGGTCCCATAAAATTAGATCACTTTGGAGTACAAGAAGAAACCCTTACTGAGGAGAGAAACCTGAAGAAACTGAGGAGAGACTATTCCCAATGTGAAGTGTTGCTTGGGGGATTGGCCTGCAATGGTTGCCTTACTGCCAAAGGAAGGAGAAAGGAACTTTGTGTACTTTGCTTTCAACTTGTGAAGGATCTCTAAGGGCTTGGAAAAGAGCTTGCCTCCTGCTGAAGTCTCAGGGACAACAGACTTCAACCCCCCGCTCCCCAGAGTTCTTTTGGAAGTGCCTGCTGCTGTTTTGGGCCTTCTGAGGAACTGCGTGTCACAAGGAGCTGGAATCGAGACTCATCGAGAAGAAGCCTGTAGCCGTCGCTGTGCCTGCCGTCGCAACTCCGAAGGAGGGTGTTGCCGCTGAAAATGTCGCACTGCATCGGAGTAAAGCGTGCCGCAACGAAGAGGAAGCGTGTCGCCGTCGCTGCTGCTGCCGTCGCAACTCCGAAGCATGGTGTCGCCGCTGTAGCTGTGGCATTGCACCGCATCGAGAGAAGAGTCTCGCAATGAGGTCGGAGCGTGTCACTGTACCTGCCGTCGCAACTCCATGGGAGGGTGTCGCCGCTGGAACTGTCGCACTGCACCGCATCGAAGAAAAGCGCCTCGCATCCCCGAGAAGCAAGCCGCCATTGGCGCTGCTGCCGTCGCATCGTGGATGTCGCCGCTGTAGTTGTCGCATCGTGCGGAAGCTTCACACATCGTGGGAGAAGAGTGTCGCAAGTGAATATGTTGCCGTCGCAGCACGGAACAAGGGTGTTGCCGCTGCAGTCCACGTATCGAATTGAGAACTTCTTGCATCCCCAGAGAAGCATGCCGCATCTGGAAGATCTTCACGTTTTTATTTCTTTGTACTGGAACTTTGCCGCATTTCCCTCGCTGCGACATTGCTTGTCGTGGAAGCGCAACGCAACCTAAGGTATATTGACGCAAAGTGTTGCATCTCAAGAGCTGAATTTAACTAAGCTAAATCTACCATCTTAAAGTAACAGTTTTCTGTATTTCTGTTGTTTATGGTCTTGTGGTAACTCTATATAGAGTATACTTATTTTGATATAAAACCTTGTGTGGTGTCCATCTGTAGTGTTGTCACTGGGTTAATTTATGTGGTCACAAATGCTTTACACACTGCCTCTGAGATAGCCTGTCTGCTCGTGCCAAGCTACCAAGAGGGTGAGCAGGGGTTATTTTAGGAGTGTAATCCCCTTATCCTGAATAGAGGCAAGGGTCCCTATTAGTCACAAGTACCTACCTGTGCCAACTAGAGACCTCCAAATCTAACAGGTTGCAATGTTAAGACTATGGTGAGAGATGTGAAAGTGTAAGTACTACCATTAGTGAGGCAGTTGAGTGATGAGAGAGTATAATGTGTAACAATGATAAGGCTAAATCAAGTACTGTGAGAATGTTGTGTGTAGCAACAGTGATACTACAGTGAATAATGTGAGATGTGGTGGGTTTCAATGTTGAGAATGTGGTCAATGATTTTAGTATAATAGGTAGAACTAGTTAGACTGGTGGTGAATGATGTGAGAGTGTGATGAATAGCGATGGTGAAACTCATGAGTAATGTGAGATCATGAGAGGTATTAAAAGCTAGGCTTTGGTGAATTAAGTTTGAGTGTGATGGCTAGCAATGGGCAGACTCAGGTAAACGGTGTGTGAGTGTGAATATAGCAATGTGGAACCTGTTAGATGATGTGATTTTGATTGTTAGAGATGGTGAGACGTGAGAATCTAATTTGTAGAGTTGGTGGGTGTAGAGAAACAAAAGAGTATCATTGGCAGTACTGGGGAGACTGGTGAGTGATGTGGGTCTGGTGATTGGGAGTGTATATGAGTGGATTTTGAAAGTTTGTTTAGTGATAAGATAAGCAATAAAAACTGGCAATTTACTGAGGAAATGCAAGAGGAAGAGTAGGTTAACAATCTTTTCAGGAAAAATTACAATAGCAGCAGTAGAAAAAACATTCTGCTCACTCCTTCCAACGTCAACCTTTACATATTGTGTTTGAACATGAATATTAGAATTGTAACTTGTTACTCTCTGCAAAGTCCATTTTATACAATGTAGAAAAAGGAGTGAAAGCACCTTGGCACATGGAAAACTGTTAATCGACTTCAGCAAATGTCATAGAGGAAGGATAGGCGGACCTTGAATGAGCACCAACGTCACATGAACAAAGCCGCACATTGCTGATATCAGAAAGACCTCCCATTTTACATGCTGCGCTCTGCCTTCAAAACTTCCATAACTGCAAACACAACAATGATGGACAGAGTGTGGATCAATGTCACACATTCACCCCAGTCAAAAGATCTGGGCCCAAATCCATCGTTTTTCCACTCCACACCACCCTGGGTTAGACAATGGCGATATGCAAATCACCGCTGACCCTGTGCCCCATGGGAACAGTCCAGTCCGAACTACAAAAGCCATGTCCTTCCCAGAACGGAAACAAGCATCCGAGGACCGGCCCGGTTTCGAGGTAACACCTCTCATCAGCCCGGCTAGCTTGATTCCAGTGGTGTGGAGTGCCTGGGAGTTCGGACTGGACTGTTCCCATGAGGCACAGGGTCAGAGCTGATTTGCATATAGCCAGTGTCTAACCCAGGGTGGTGTGGAGTGCAAACAATCGATGGATTTAGGCCCAGATCCTTGTACTGGGTTGAATGTATGACATTGTTCTACATTCTGTCCATCAACTGTGTTTTTTGCAATTTTCACCCCGAGTGGGCTGGGTATGCTCAGACGTGAGTCCCAGGCTCTCCAAACCACTGGAGTCAAGCTATCCAGGCTGATGAAGGCTGATAGCCAGAAACCGGTCCTTGGATGCTTGATTCCGGTCTGGGAAAGACATGGCTTGGTAGTTCGGACTGGACTGTTCCCATGAGGCACAGGGTCAGAGCTGATTTGCATATAGCCAGTGTCTAACCCAGGGTGGTGTGGAGTGCAAACAAACAATGGATTTAGGCCCAGATCCTTGTACTGGGTTGAATGTATGACATTGTTCTACATTCTGTCCATCAACTGTGTTTTTTGCAATTTTCACCCTGAGTGGGCTGGGTATGCTCAGACGTGAGTCCCAGGCTCTCCAAACCACTGGAGTCAAGCTATCCAGGCTGATGAAGGCTGATAGCCAGAAACCGGTCCTTGGATGCTTGATTCCGGTCTGGGAAAGACATGGCTTGGTAGTTCGGACTTGACTGTTCCCATGAGGCACAGGGTCAGAGCTGATTTGCATATAGCCAGTGTCTAACCCAGGGTGGTGTGGAGTGCAAACAAACGATTGATTTAGGCCCAGATCCTTGTACTGGGTTGAATGTATGACATTGTTCTACATTCTGTCCATCAACTGTGTTTTTTGCAATTTTCACCCCGAGTGGGCTGGGTATGCTCAGACGTGAGTCCCAGGCTCTCCAAACCACTGGAGTCAAGCTATCCAGGCTGATGAAGGCTGATAGCCTGAAACCGGTCCTTGGATGCTTGATTCCGGTCTGGGAAAGACATGGCTTGGTAGTTCGGACTGGACTGTTCCCATGAGGCACAGGGTCAGAGCTGATTTGCATATAGCCAGTGTCTAACCCAGGGTGGTGTGGAGTGCAAACAAACAATGGATTTAGGCCCAGATCATTGTACTGGGTTGAATGTATGACATTGTTCTACATTCTGTCCATCAACTGTGTTTTTTGCAATTTTCAAAACTTTCATGACAGGTTCTGCCCTCACATCTTACAAGTTGGCCTCTGCTCACACATCTTACATGCTGGGGCTCTGCTCGCACTTTTTATATGTCATATTTGTTATTCAAGCAGGCTCTGCAAAAAACAATGAGACAAAGAATTGGGTTATTTTATGGTCGATCAGATATGGCGCCTCCAGTGTGTAACGTAAATGTATAACTAGAACAATTAATCAGACGGTGCCACAGAAAGGAGGAGAACCCACAACCTCCAATAGGGACCAAGATTCACAAACAAGTGATACAACAGGGATCTGTGCACACGTCTACTTATTGCAGTCTAAATGCTGTAAGTACTTGTACAAAACAAAATGACAGTAAATGAAGAGAAGATGTTGATTGATGTGTTTCTTCAATTCAGATTTATTCACGACGCCCAGCCAACACGTGTTTCGTCAGGGTAATTTACCCACGACTTCATCAAGGCTCCAATGGGCAGTAGCTCAAGAATGTTGCCACAGTGGCTGCATGCTCTCCGCCGGTTATACTTTCGTCCCGGCTGTAGGGTAATGCGGGTGATCTTGCTAAGAATTATAAGGAGTTCGTAGGGTGGTCAGTACCAGTTCATAATGAGCACCGAAAACGTGTTCTCCTGCGAAGGAGCTCGAGTCCCGCTGCCTTCTAGCGTGTCCGCGTGTGTATGCAGAAGTCCTGAATAAATCTGAATTGAAGAAACACATCAATCAACATCTTCTCTTCATTTACTGTCATTTTGTTTTGTGCAATTACTTACAGCATTTAGAGTGCGATAAGTAGACTTGTGCACAGATCCCTGTTGTATCATCTGCAAAAAACAATGTTATTGAGCTTAAAAATAATGTTTGCTTGAATTCTCAATAGAACATTTGCCAAATTTAAGCAAATTAAGTTACAGCAATCTGAAATTGCTACTAATGGCTGTAAAAATGGGTCACCAATTGATCTCAGCTCCTTCCTCTCTTACACTTGCCCATCTCCCAGAAATATGTAAACAGGCAAAGGTTAAATCTTTGTTGATGAAATCATCAGCTGCTGCTAAGATTTCAGCTAACTTTAGACCTATCTCTGCCCGCCCAACTCCTGCTAAAATGGTGGAAAATTACGGAATATACGAGAAGCAGAGTATCTTGATCAGATCAACTTTCTTCAGAACTCTCAATCAGGCTTTAGACTTCAGCACTACATCGAGTCAGCCTTCATAGAAGTCTCAGCATCCATCAAAATAAATTTGAATAAGCGTCTGAATTCCTTCTTGATGCTTTTAGCTCTGACGGCAACATTCAATACTTTGTTACATGCTCTGATGGAGCAGTGCCTTGCTGAGCTTGGGACTTGTGGCAATGTTTTGCGATGGTTCTCATTTGTCCTCAGTTACAAGAAAACAGAAATTACTGCTGCACATTTAGTTCAGGGGACAAACTGCCTAAATATGGGGTCCATCAGGGTTCATCTCTGACCCTAACTTTGTTATATGGTCCTATCGGTATCTCTCACTGAATCTTTCGGGATCATAGGTATTTCTTTAACCCTGGCTGTAGTTCACGTAGTCGCGCTACGTGAGGCTACGCAAGTGATACGCGAGCTACGTAGTTGCTTGTCCCACCCGTTCGCAATGTGTTTTTCTTGCTCGCGAACGTGTATTGCGTGTTCGGGATGCAGTTTCCATGCTCGGGGATAGTATCTCGTGAACTTACCCATGCGGTCACCTATTGACGCGGCCATCATATTTTTCACTTGTCCCACCCGCTCGCGATGCCTTATTTCCTGTTTCGGGTTGCGTACAGCATGTTCGCGATGCGCATTTCATGTTCGGAAACGCTTCTTATGTGTTTCTATCCTCTCTCTATCTTTGCAATCCTTAGGTTTTTACACAGTTTTTCTGATCTTTTTTATTTATTATCTATCCCTCTCTGTCCCTAAGTCTATATTTTGTATTTTATTTCTACTTTTACTGCGTTTTTTTCACTTTTCAACTGTTTTATATTACTTTCTTCTTTAAGCTCCTAATTCTTCCCCTAACTTTATTTTTTCCTTCTGAATTTTCTGTTCCGCCTCCCGCTCACCCCAAAACCATACGTAAGGGTACTAACGGCTCCAAGGGCAGGGCGCCTGCGCCCAAGAGCCCCCTGCCTTGCGGCAGACTGCGCCCGGCAGGGGTGCAGGCTCGAGAAGTTTTTTGGCGAGGCGGAGGTGGCCGCCCTTGTTTTTTTTTGCAACGCCCCCTCCCCTTGACCTTGACATCAGGCGGCAGGCCTGGCTCCGGGTACCCTACCCGGGAGCGTCACGGCCGGTGGGCAAAGGTGCACCGGGCAGTGTTTCATCACTCAGGGGTCCGGCGCACCCATAACCAGCTGGCCCACTGGTGGTCAGACATCTTGGACCGGGAGCAGGACCTGCTGGACCTGCTAGGTGTCGAGGTCATGGGGCTTGGTGAGTAGCTAATATTATATACTAGTAGTATAAGTATTGTGTATAATTTTTTTCTGAATAGCAAGAATACTGCTGCTTACATTGCAGGTAATTTAATTTTCAAAATCTTCTGTGAGGAAGTCTTTTGGTCTAAAAAGACCAGACGAAACACGTGTTGGCTGCATGTAGAATGAAGAATGTTTACTTTTGAAGAATGTATCCAATGAAGATGACAATTGGAAAGAATTAAGATTAAATCGTTGCAAGACAACAACTACTGAATATTTGTTTGGACTTTTTGAGTGCTCGATGAAATATTAAGGTTTTGATTGAGCTTATATTGTTAGCACTAAAATAAGGTCGAGGTAACCGACCATTGTTTATCTGAGCACCACCTACTTACTGTGTAATTTGCATATTCCTTTACCTGCAGTGCGCTCTTGCTTTAACAGTTACCATATTGCCTATGATTGTTTAGTGAGTGGTAAGGCTTAGCAGTGTCACTAGCAGAATATCAGACGCAACCTACCAACAATTTGGTGTATACACAAATGTATGCATGTGTCCTCCATCAATGCATTTTTGAGGGCTAAAATTTAAATGCAGAACAATTGGCCCGTCTGCAATATGTGGGCTAGATCAGGTGGTACATAGGCTTAGTTAGTATTCTGGAATCAGAATGGAACACTGGATTAGTGTTCATAAATAATAAGTAGACAGTCCTTGAATCCCACAATAATACTACTAGTCGATCTGATAGATAGGTCAATTTTATTGCAATTGTTGTTTCCTAAAATCTTTTTTGAGCATTTAAAAAATATTGTATTTGTTTCACAGTACACTAATCATTAATGTTTGTCTCTTTCTCATTATATCTTACATGATCAGCACCCAGGGGCAAGAAGACGGAGTCACAGTCGGCGGGACAAGATCAATATGCCTCCCAGGGCTAGGACTGCTCCTCTACAGAAGGCTCTGCTGCTGGCCCCAGTAAGTCCTGCAGTGGTTAATATTAAACATTACATTTCCCTAACTTTTACTGCACCTTATTTTT
Organism: Lissotriton helveticus; assembly: GCF_964261635.1. NCBI lineage: Eukaryota > Metazoa > Chordata > Amphibia > Caudata > Salamandridae > Lissotriton > Lissotriton helveticus. The sequence continues at coordinate 391,554,817 of NC_136069.1, forward strand.
CCAAACTATTATTTCTGTTTCCTAATTCTATATTTTCCAAATCTTCGTTGATCTAGACTGTTTCTAAATTCTTGTTATCCCTGCCTCTAACTGCCTCTGCTATGACTTGCTGTACTACTACTATTAGTCTGTCTGTAGCTAAGCTTGCTCAGTTGGCCACTCTTTATTTAAAAAGTTTTAAATTAAACTCAGATTCACCAATCGCTCTAGCCACTGAGTCCAGTCCTTTGTGTTGTCCTCTTCTAGTCTTCTTAATCCTGAGGCTTTTCGACAACTCCCACCAACAAAATGCCCAACCAGATATTTGACAGAACTATGCACAAGAAAAATTTAAATAGGATGTTGGTGATGGGAGGTTGGCCCTTTCTCATACCTCAGTCAGAACCCAGAATCCCCGACCGACTAGCTATAGTCTCTCATTAGGTCCCAGAACCCCCCGAAGATACCCAATGATTAGACAACCCAGAATATAATAACACCCTTTTGCTCACTCACTTGTGTAAGACCACCACACCAAATACCACAGAGTCTATGTGTAAGTTCAAAAGGTTTATTTTCAACTAACAAGCTATGTACGTTGTTCTACAATTCAATTCAGTAATACTATACGAGCCTGCTCCTAAAGCCAAACGCATAAGATTAAAACAATAAACATTGTTACAAGTCCATCGTAGACAAAACAAAGATCTCTGTGCAAATTCTGGGGGACCCCTGACCTTAGAACATAGAAATACTGGTTACATCATAAGCTCTGCAAAGCTCTGGTTCCTAGAAGGGAATCTTCCGCCTGTTATGAGAAAAATGGTGCGCGTTAGGTAGTATAATGCAAGCATTTCTCAGTCATGCCCAAAAATGTAGCATGTTATGGCTACGCAATACGGACTGAGTGACCAGAACTCCATAAGAAAGTGGCTTGTTTTTCGACGTCTTGTACGCAACGCTCAGACAGTAGCTGTATGAGCTTATGTGGGCTCAAAGGCGTCTTAAACGACAAGCTGCGAGGTAACGTCACGTGCGCAAAAGACATGAAGCTGAAATGGTTGCATGACTCAGGCTAACTTTGCAAAGAGTAGGGTAGACTAGAATGACCCTAGAGAGCATACCACTACTAGTGTCTACTCTACTCCAGTACCCGATTTGGACTAGTGATGTATGTTGTATATGTATGTATTAACTTTTTTTTTCCAATCTTGCTAGTGGAGGTGTATATATGGCATCTAAAAATGTGTAGTGTTTTTTCTAGGCGTACTACCGACCACCAGTGCCAGGGCCAGCGGCGTTGAGGCCATTCTGGAGGGAGCAGGAGATGCTGCACCTGCAGGAGCTATAGGGGGTGATCCAGCAATAGTGACGGGCGGTGGCAAGTTATATTCCTTACTTATTGACATTACACTAGCGGGAAGGGTGTGCACTCACTGTACTGTTGAGACTTAGTAAGTATGAAACATTAAACAATGGTTGAAGAAGACACCCTTTACTTAGCAATGGCATTAGCAATACCATTAGCAGCGTGAGTTGAGTAACCAATAGCCTCTTCTATCTGACTCCAACTCATCTGTGAAAGTTTTAGGGAGAAGACTAAAAGTCAGATCAGTTGACCTTGATGTATGTGTTGAACAAAAAAGGAAAGAAGGGTATAAGGAGGAAGGGCAGGCGAGATGCAATATGACTGGCAGAGAAGGATACGTTGGAAGCATGCATAGGTGGCTGATAGGAATCAGATGCATGGGTTGTTAAAGGATGAGTGGAAGGTGAAAGAAATGATGCTTACCTGGGTGGGCAACACCGTATGGGTGGATAGAATCGTCAGCGGTGTTTGGGTCAAACTCAAAGCCAAGGCAAGCAAGGAAGAACAGATGGGTGGTTGTTGATGAAACAAACTGAGGTTTGTTGAGAGATTAGGAAGAATGATAGACGTTTACTTTGAATGGATGGATGCCTGGATATATTCTTCATAGATAGCATAGGTTGAGGCTGTCACTGGATGCAGACATAGTCTTAGTTTGCAGAGAATGTAAAAGAAACTGCACCACAGTAGCAAAGCCGTGGGGAATATAAGTTGTATTTTCAGAATACTCCCTTGACTCACAGTAGTTTGAAAGCACATCATATATATATTGTGTATGTATGTAGTTATCAAGTGCCTACCTCCGACTCCGAGGACCACTCCCTACTTATGTTAATTTATTTTCAAGTGTGTCAGCTATCCTGCCATGGGGGGTGGCCTATCTGTTGGCTACACAATAAATCAAAACAAAGTACCTTATGTCATCCCATATATAAGCAATGATCATTTGGTCAGATATATAATCTGCCTTTTTGTAGTAGTCAGGGCAGGGTGAAAGGGAAATTGAGCAATTGCCCTTGATGTAACAGAGAGAGTATGGCCAGTGCCACCCGTAATAGAAAAATACGAGCTTCCCCACCTGCAGACAGTAGTAAATAAAACTGCTGTGAGTCTGTGTCATGACTCGTGTATGTTTGTCTTGGGCGCAAGCTGACTGAGCTGGAATGCCAGCTACAACAAGGTTATGTAATTTTGCTAAACAAGAGAGAAAAAGAACACTGGTGTACTGTGTACTGGAGTCCATAGTGCTAGTATAATGCCTGAAACTCCCACAAATGTTAGAGGCTGAGGAAGTGGGAGGACAGATACTTACCACAAATGTTATGTATTGTGCTTGCTAGTGCTACTGCTACTATGCCACTATGTGTTGAATTAATTTTGTGTTACTGTTTTGCGAAGAGGATTGGTAATAGTCTTTTTTTCTTTCTTGATATAGCTCCTCCAAAACCAACCAGGAAGGTGTTGGCAGCCATGGCCTGGCGCCGCAAGCTGGAGGCCATCTGCACAGAGTACCAGCGGCTGGTGGTTCTCGCAGAGGAGGAGGAGGAGGCGGCAGCAGCTGCAGGCTCCTCCAATGCCCCAGGCCCCAGCCAGGCCCCTCCAGTAGTACGGCGCCGCAGTCAGGCAGCCGCCCACCACCGCACACCAACAATATCCAGCACTACTGCTGCCCCCCTGTGGATCCAATTGCAGGGAGTATGCGTGCCGTATGCTCCTCCGGAATGCGCAACTGGAGGAGGAGGTAGAGGAGCTCAAGAAGAGGGTCAAGGTCCTGGAGATTGACATCCGAAGAGCCCGCCGCTAAAGACCCTGTTTAATTGCCCCTTTTTAGGTCGAGCCTAGAGCAGCGCATGCGCTGCTTGCTCTGCTCGACTTTTAGTATGGGTGCTACCAGAGAATTTTGGTGGCCTCAAGCTGCACACGCGCAGCCACCATCTGTCTTTTTTTTCCCTCAGCGGTAATTAAGTGCATCGCGACCGCGATCACTTTCACTTTCTGCGCTTGTTCCCTTTGTGTTTGCACACTCTTTGAATAGGGTTTCCTGGCTCAGCACACTTCACCCTTCATGATGCCATGCTTTTTCTTTTACAGACTCTTGCTCGCTCTCCCCGTGCATAGTTTTCATCAAGAAATAACTCACACATGCCATTGTCCCATTCCCACCTCCGTACCCTTCGTGTTGCTTGCCCACATTATTTCATTTATTTTTTTCATTACGTGGCTTCACTCGCTCTCCTCCCCATGTGCCTTATTGAGCAAAGAAAACTGTGCAACCGCTTGCTCGAACGTGCCATTGCCCACCCTCCACAATTTGCCCATGAAGGTGTTATTTCATGTAATCGTGTGGCTTGTTTTCCTGCTGCTGTCAGACAGCACAACCACTGCCTGTTCCCTTCCATGTCGCTCTTCCACCAAATGTTCCTGTTTCACTTTATTTGCGCTGCGCCACTTCACAGATGCCGCACTCCAGGTTTAAGTAAGCTTTGGGAGTCTACGCCTTTTCTTAATGCCGCACTCCAGGTTTAAGCAAGCTTTGGGAGTCTCAGCCTTTTCTTAATGCCGCACTCCAGGTTTAATCAAGCTTAGGGAGTCTACACCTTTTCTTAATTTATTAACTGCATGGCAGCCGCAAATTCGGCACAAATTATGAGGCACTTGGGCAAATCCCTGAAAGTTTTAGAAATAAATAAATATCACCACTCACACCCGAGGCTGTAAAAAAAACAGAGACCCCTACCACAAGGGAAGGGGCTTCCTCACTCATTCCACTAACTACCTTTTCCCTGTAGTTTATACACACTTTTTGGAAAAACGGATTCTTAACAATGATTTGTATCAATTTATTGAAACCCTTCTATTCATCATTTTTTTTCTTAAAAAATAATCACTTTCCTTCTAGGTGACCTTTGTTAAGCATGATCCCTCACTGCTTCAGAGACATGGCTGTCCAGAGAAAAACATGTAAATCATCGCTGCCTTGAGAGCTGTGTTTATTAAGCGCTCTTTCCAAATGGCAATTACTTCGGTCATACAGCCCAACCCCATGGCAGCCTAGCACGTGGCGCTTATGTCACCACATCTACATCCTTCATCAAATCGCCCTATTCAGGCTTCATTCCTTCCCAGTCCAAAACATCAGGGGAACACAACGCTCTCCCTTTTGCCCCAACCAAACTGATGAAGGCCACTCTGCAGACCCCTACCACAAAGTAAGGGGCTTCCTCGCTCATTCCACTAACTACCTTTTCCCTGTAGCTTATACACACTTTTTGGAAAAACGGATTCTTAAACAATGATTTGTATCAATTGACAGAAAACCTGCTAATCATTATTTTTTTCTTAAAAAATAATCACTTTCATTTTAGTTGACCTTTGTTTAGCATGATCGCACACTGCTTCAGAGACATGGCTGTCCAGAGAAAAACATGTAAATTATCTTTCAAATTTGCATTTACTTTGGTCATACAGCCCAACCAATGGCAGCCTAGCATGTGACACTTATGTCACAACACTTACATCCTTCATCAAATCGCCCTATTCAGGCTTCATTCCTTCCCAGTCCAAAACAGCAGGGGAACACAACGCTCCCCCTTTTGCCCCAACCAAATTGATGAAGGCCACTCTGCAATCTCCCCGCCCTCACTGCTGCCCTTAGTTGGCGATGGACACCCAGTGGCCAGAACTTGGCCATTGCCGGGGCGGGAGAAACAGCTTGCCCCCCATCAAGTGTAGGAGCTCAGCCAGCCTAGACGCTCACATTACAACTCAGAAAGTGTGGAACTTCCAGAAATGTAAGTTCAAATTACTAGTTCTACAAAAATAACACCTGAAATGAGTACTTCTCAATGTAGTTCTATAATAGGCCTATGTTTCCTTGTCTAATGTTACTGGTGCTCATGTTCAGGGCTCCAATACATTAGAGTCTAGTTCAGAGGCGAAACTAGAGCCAAATTACTGGGGGGGCTATGAAAAAATGTCGGGTGGGGCTGAATCTTTAATCAATAGGCAGAGTGGAGCTGCAGGGGCTCTTAGAAGGGGTGAAACAACAGCAAGGCCTCATTAACATGCAAATGGTCTTTTAAAGACCTGTGAAGTGTGCCTGGGAAGCTCTCTCATCCCGGGCTGCCACACACGACCGGGGGGGGGGGGGGAGGGTTACGCGCCTGTTCTTTTTTGCCCTATATAAAACTACAAAACAAAAAAAACTTACATGTTACACAACAGTAGATGTTGCAGCACCCAGGATAATTTGCTGCATAGGTAAAAACTTATAATGTCCCAAACGCGAGACCAATAGCATTGCAAATGCTTGCATTTATAGTGGGTTGTGCCTTGCACAAGTATGTGTTATTAAATAAAGGCAGATTCACACATCAATCAGTACAGATGTGGAATTCTGCTGCCTCGGAGTTCCTTGTGTCGATCACACATCCTCTCAAAGCCAATTTAATGAGATGTTGTCCCCCTGCACAGGTTTAACCCTTTCTGGGCAATGTGCACACATTTGAGTGGTGCTCAAATGGGATCTGTGCAGGTGGCTCCTGTAGGGTTATGCATCAAAACAAACAGTTCAGTGGAAACCAATGCTTTCTTTGGCAGAGGTTAGCTGGACCTTCTTTCTTATAAGCACACATTGTTTCCGGTTCAAGGAGGTGACCCGGTTGGCACAGGCCAGGAGGCCAGCTTCTCTCTACAAGAGCTGCTTCCAAGATCGAAATGCTCTAAGCATGCTCCTGGTGTGTGTGTCTGGCTGCGAACAGCTTTAGCTGTTTGTTGCAAGCTACTGTGTGATCAATAAATGGCCACCACAATTGGCGGATGATTACACTGTGCCATTGTCTTTACACTATGGCATTGGTGATGTGGATAAGTAGTACTTCTTAACCCACACCTTGACTGAGCGCAGATCTGCCAAAAGTAGAAGCAACTTCTTGAGTTTCACACTGGAGGCCAGCATCCCTGCTCACTGAACTTCTCCATCCCTCTCCCACTGAAGACAGCTCTCACTGGGCCAAGGCCACGCAAGCGTCCACGATAGCCGCTTGCGCTTGAAGCTCCATCGGCCGGACTCGCTATTCGCTCTTTTGCAACATGAAGAGCCGAAATTAATTGGTCAGAAAACTCATCGCAGAACTCATGAGACAAGGAGGAATCAAGCGATAACTTCCCCAAGCCGCGGCGATGCTCTGACTTGTGTTTCCAGCTGCTGCGTGAGGGGGCGCTGAGCTCCGGAGCTGCGGCCTGTGGCCTTGCTGACGCTGTCGAGGAGAAGTGCAGTGGCTGGGTTGAGAGGTGAGGGGGGACCACGGGTCGTTGTCCGATGCCGGTATCATTCTCCCTATAGCTGGTGGCTGCCCTCCACCGCCCCCCTGAGGCATGCTCTGAGCCTGGCAACGGGCGTGACGTGTGTAGAGCATGACCCAATCAGGCGTTTACCGGGTTGGGGACTGGGGCTTCCGGTCCCCCAATTGCCGAGGGGGGGCGTTGTGTGTGCGGGGGCAGCCTGCTCGGTTCCACGAGCGGAATTGAGGCGGCTGTTGGCCCGGCTGTGTGGCGCCTGCTCCCTCCTTCCCCCTCAGGCCCTATGAGTCCATCGCTGCCAGGTCCCCGGTGGGGTTGAAGAAAATGGCCTCGGGAACCTTCCAGTGTAGAGTTCATTAGCTGCATCGCCCTTTTACCACTGGCAGTGCACTTACCTGGATACATTTGCACTGCAAGTTCCCCATGGACACTTAATTTACAAATTGGGGGCACACACTGCAGTCTGCCAAGTGCGGAGTACATGCTGCCTCTGCCTCTGGGCTAGGATTGGTGTACTGGACGCCGGGAACACTGCCTCTGCTTCCAAGCATGACTGTCCAGCCTAGGTGAAGCCTTCGGCCCATCCCTGGTCCCTGCCTGAACGCCTGCCCCGCTGAGCACCCCCCTTCACTATCCTGCGGCATGGGCCGCAAAGGTCCCAAGCAAAGGATTTTGCCCTTTGGGAAAGTTGCGGACAACACTACTGACGACCCTACAGGCATGGCGGACGGAGCCCAAGGGGCCGAGGATATAGAAGACCTTCCGTCACTATCGGCCGCGATGCTCCAGGAAATGAGAGCAGGATTCAGGGCTTTGGAAGGAAGGTTTGAAGCACTGGATAAAAGCTTGGCAGACATGGGTGCTGAGGTTCAGGTGCACGACCGTCGGTTGGATGGGGCGGAGGCTCGGATATCGGATGCTGAGGACAGCGCGGCGCAGTCCCAGAAACGACTGGACAGAGTGGAACAAATCCTGAAGGAGGTCTCAATTAGGAACGAGGACCTGGAAGCGTGCAGTCGGCGCAATAACGTGCGCATTCTAGGTGTACCGGAAACAGCTTCTACTAGTTGTATGATTGTATTCGTTGAACAATTGCTTTCTGATTTGTTTTGCAAGGAGACCTTTACTCAGGGATTTGTAGTAGAATGTACACATAGGTCGTTGGGCCCCCGCCCTAACCCTGGACTTCCACTGAGACACATCATTGCAAGACTTATGAACTTTAGGGACCGAGACTCCATTTTGCGTGTTGCCCGAGAACCGGGTGAAGCCTATTGGCAGGGGTCTAAACTATCTTTCTTTCCAGACTTCACTATTCTGGTTCAGGACGCTCGCCGCAAGTTCAATAGGGTGAAGGTTACCCTGAAGAATCTGGGGCTACTTTACGGTATGTTGTATCCAGCCAGGCTTAAGGTAGACGTGGGAGGCAGATCCCGCATCTTCGACACCCCAAATGAAACGCAGGAGTTCTGTCACACTTACAAGAAGTGTAACAATGGGGAGGTGGTAGCGGGGCGAGTTTAATCGGGGGGGGGGGGGGGAGGAATACGCGCCTGTTCTTTTTTGCCCTATATAAAACTACAAAACAAAAAAAACTTACATGTTACACAACAGTAGATGTTGCAGCACCCAGGATAATTTGCTGCATAGGTAAAAACTTATAATGTCCCAAACGCGAGACCAATAGCATTGCAAATGCTTGCATTTATAGTGGGTTGTGCCTTGCACAAGTATGTGTTATTAAATAAAGGCAGATTCACACATCAATCAGTACAGATGTGGAATTCTGCTGCCTCGGAGTTCCTTGTGTCGATCACACATCCTCTCAAAGCCAATTTAATGAGATGTTGTCCCCCTGCACAGGTTTAACCCTTTCTGGGCAATGTGCACACATTTGAGTGGTGCTCAAATGGGATCTGTGCAGGTGGCTCCTGTAGGGTTATGCATCAAAACAAACAGTTCAGTGGAAACCAATGCTTTCTTTGGCAGAGGTTAGCTGGACCTTCTTTCTTATAAGCACACATTGTTTCCGGTTCAAGGAGGTGACCCGGTTGGCACAGGCCAGGAGGCCAGCTTCTCTCTACAAGAGCTGCTTCCAAGATCGAAATGCTCTAAGCATGCTCCTGGTGTGTGTGTCTGGCTGCGAACAGCTTTAGCTGTTTGTTGCAAGCTACTGTGTGATCAATAAATGGCCACCACAATTGGCGGATGATTACACTGTGCCATTGTCTTTACACTATGGCATTGGTGATGTGGATAAGTAGTACTTCTTAACCCACACCTTGACTGAGCGCAGATCTGCCAAAAGTAGAAGCAACTTCTTGAGTTTCACACTGGAGGCCAGCATCCCTGCTCACTGAACTTCTCCATCCCTCTCCCACTGAAGACAGCTCTCACTGGGCCAAGGCCACGCAAGCGTCCACGATAGCCGCTTGCGCTTGAAGCTCCATCGGCCGGACTCGCTATTCGCTCTTTTGCAACATGAAGAGCCGAAATTAATTGGTCAGAAAACTCATCGTAGAACTCATGAGACAAGGAGGAATCAAGCGATAACTTCCCCAAGCCGCGGCGATGCTCTGACTTGTGTTTCCAGCTGCTGCGTGAGGGGGCGCTGAGCTCCGGAGCTGCGGCCTGTGGCCTTGCTGACGCTGTCGAGGAGAAGTGCAGTGGCTGGGTTGAGAGGTGAGGGGGGACCACCGGTCGTTGTCCGATGCCGGTATCATTCTCCCTATAGCTGGTGGCTGCCCTCCACCGCCCCCCTGAGGCACGCTCTGAGCCTGGCAACGGGCGTGACGTGTGTAGAGCATGACCCAATCAGGCGTTTACCGGGTTGGGGACTGGGGCTTCCGGTCCCCCAATTGCCGAGGTGGGGCGTTGTGTGTGCGGGGGCAGCCTGCTCGGTTCCACGAGCGGAATTGAGGCGGCTGTTGGCCCGGCTGTGTGGCGCCTGCTCCCTCCTTCCCCCTCAGGCCCTATGAGTCCATCGCTGCCAGGTCCCCGGTGGGGTTGAAGAAAATGGCCTCGGGAACCTTCCAGTGTAGAGTTCATTAGCTGCATCGCCCTTTTACCACTGGCAGTGCACTTACCTGGATACATTTGCACTGCAAGTTCCCCATGGACACTTAATTTACAAATTGGGGGCACACACTGCAGTCTGCCAAGTGCGGAGTACATGCTGCCTCTGCCTCTGGGCTAGGATTGGTGTACTGGACGCCGGGAACACTGCCTCTGCTTCCAAGCATGACTGTCCAGCCTAGGTGAAGCCTTCGGCCCATCCCTGGTCCCTGCCTGAACGCCTGCCCCGCTGAGCACCCCCCTTCACTATCCTGCGGCATGGGCCGCAAAGGTCCCAAGCAAAGGATTTTGCCCTTTGGGAAAGTTGCGGACAACACTACTGACGACCCTACAGGCATGGCGGACGGAGCCCAAGGGGCCGAGGATATAGAAGACCTTCCGTCACTATCGGCCGCGATGCTCCAGGAAATGAGAGCAGGATTCAGGGCTTTGGAAGGAAGGTTTGAAGCACTGGATAAAAGCTTGGCAGACATGGGTGCTGAGGTTCAGGTGCACGACCGTCGGTTGGATGGGGCGGAGGCTCGGATATCGGATGCTGAGGACAGCGCGGCGCAGTCCCAGAAACGACTGGACAGAGTGGAACAAATCCTGAAGGAGGTCTCAATTAGGAACGAGGACCTGGAAGCGTGCAGTCGGCGCAATAACGTGCGCATTCTAGGTGTACCGGAAACAGCTTCTACTAGTTGTATGATTGTATTCGTTGAACAATTGCTTTCTGATTTGTTTTGCAAGGAGACCTTTACTCAGGGATTTGTAGTAGAATGTACACATAGGTCGTTGAGCCCCCGCCCTAACCCTGGACTTCCACTGAGACACATCATTGCAAGAATTATGAACTTTAGGGACCGAGACTCCATTTTGCGTGTTGCCCGAGAACCGGGTGAAGCCTATTGGCAGGGGTCTAAACTATCTTTCTTTCCAGACTTCACTATTCTGGTTCAGGACGCTCGCCGCAAGTTCAATAGGGTGAAGGTTACCCTGAAGAATCTGGGGCTACTTTACGGTATGTTGTATCCAGCCAGGCTTAAGGTAGACGTGGGAGGCAGATCCCGCATCTTCGACACCCCAAATGAAACGCAGGAGTTCTGTCACACTTACAAGAAGTGTAACAATGGGGAGGTGGTAGCGGGGCGAGTTTAATCTCCTCCTTGGAGCGGCTCCGAAGCCAGCATGGAGCTTTTCTCCAATACAGGGACTGGATAATCTGACATTAATGTATTGGCTTTCTGAGAACAATGCTTTATTACTAAGGTTTCTTTTTCTTCACTGAAGTTGTTACTTGATTGTACGGCCGACGTGGCGTTGCCACGCCTCATGGTGTATACCTTGTTTTGGTGTTTGTCTTTGCAGAAACTGCGGTGTTGATTTGTTGATTTCACATTTAGACGCGCATTTTACTGGCACCGCCAGATGTTTCGATGGGCATGGTTTTGCCTCACTAGGGAAAGGATGAGGCTGTGTGGTGGGTGGTGGGGGGTAACCTTGCAGTATGTTCAAGATTTTCAGGGAATAGATACACAGGTCATTGTCACAAGGCGTTTGAGTAGCCTGTTTGCAAACATGTTTATTGTCCCAGTCCTATTGTGGCACAGTCAGGTAACTTGTCTGGACCTTCTGGGCTGTCCCTTATGTCATGGAATGTCCGTGGCCTTAACAACACCCGCAAAAGACGCCAGGTGATCAATTACTTATTACGACGTAACATCGATATAACCTGCCCACAGGAGACACACTTGTCCAAATCAGACACTGCCCTAGTCGCCACAAGCTGGGGGGCACATAGGTATTTTTCTAATTATAGTAAATATGCTAGGGGGGGTCGCCATTCTTATCCACAACAGGATTCCTTTTCACCCGGGTAGAGTGATAGAAGACAGTGAGGGCCGTTTCTTGATTGTCACAGGTACGCTAATGGGTCACTTTGTTGCAGTGATGTGCATCTATGGTCCGAACATAGATTCCCCAGAGTTTTTTTAATTCCTTACAGTTGCAATTATTGCCATTAAATCCCTGTTTGATTATTATGGGAGGTGACTTCAATTTGTTATTAGATCCCACAAGGGACAGCACTTCCACCTCTCCTGACACTAAAACACGCTCTCACCTTGCATTACAAGACATCTGTCTGCAATTCTCCTTGGTAGACATGGAGCGCACACACAATTCTGCTGCCACTTCCTATACTCACTATTCCAGTTACCACAACACCTGGACCAGAATCGACTATTGGTTGGTTTCCCCGGGAACAGAGGGCTGGTTCCGGGCCATCGATACATTACCACGGACTTACTCTGATCATTCTCCCGTGGTGATGAGGCTTGCCATCCCTCTCCCTGGGGGATTTGAAAGACATTGGCGATTTCCGAGTAGGGCACTTCAGGACCAGGTGTTCCTTGAGGAGGTGCAGGTAGCCATAGAAGACTATTTTGACATCAACACAGGATTGGTGGATACATGGGCGGTCCTATAGGAGGGTTTTAAAGCATAAATATGGGGGGTTTGTATTGCCAAAAATGCAGGAGTCCTAAAAGAGGAGAGGAGTGGAGTTGGCCTAACGGCTAGGGCGCTCAACCGCGAACCTGGTGATCTGGGTTCGAGTCTCGGTAACGACTCCAAAACCTCCTGTGATTCTGGGCAAATCACTTAATCTTCCCGTGCCTAAAAAAAATTTAAAAAAATTAAAGTAACTGGAAAATATGTAAAGCGCTCTGATACCTGATTCGGTTCGGGTCTAGTTCGCGCTATATAAAACTCTGCCAAAAAAAAAAAAAGACTTGCGTACTACCCTGGCTTGCATCGAGAAGGACATATCGGCATTGGATGCAGAGCTGCTTGAGAACGCCTCCATGGAGGTGGAAACTCAGCGTTTCGCTCTGTTGGTGGATTTCCGAGATGCCACAGACAGAGAACTACTGCACTTGGGTAAACATCACACGGCCAGGAGATACGGAGAGGGCGAACGTCCTGGCAGAATTCTGGCACACATGCTCCGATCCCCTTACAGCAGAGCCTACATAACCGAAATTAAAACCCCAGTTGATCAGTACTTCCTGGCTATCTCAATATCCCAAGAAAATATTGTGGAGGCCATAGATGCGCTCCGGGGTTCCTCTGCTCTGGGTCTAGATGGGTTCTCTGGAGATTTTTACAAGGCATTCAAAGACATTCTGGTCCCACGATTGATAGAGGTTTAGGCAGAAGCGTTGGAAAAGCAAATTCTTCCCCCCACTTTTCGAGAGGCTGTCATTATTCTTCTTCCTAAACCTGGCAAGAACCCTTCTCTGTGTGGCTCGTACAGCCCCCTTTCTTTATAGAATTTGGATTATAAAATATTGGCCAAGGTGATTGCGATCAGGCTCTCTTTGTTAATGGAGTATATTATTTCCCCTGCTCAGTCCGGGTTTGTTCCCCATCGCTCCACTTCGCTTAATCTCCGGACCCTTTTTGCAGTTATTCATAGGATAGATCTCATGGTCCCGGCAGCGGTGGTCCTATTAGATGCCGAGAAGGCTTTTGATTCCATGGAATTACCTTTTTTTATTTCAGTGATGCGCCGCATGGGGATGCCGGAGGGTTTTGTTTCCCCCACAGCTCTCTTATACACTAGCCCCACAGCCAGGCTGCGCATTAATGGCACGCTATCTCAACCCTTTCGCCTGACTCGTGGTACGAGACTGGGATTTCCATTGTCCCCATTATTGTTTATTTTAGCTATGAATCCCTTAATAAGACACTTCCAGGAGCGTCACCTGCAGCGTGGTTGTGCAGTTTAACACGGTACCGTTATTGGTATCACTTTACGCAGATGATACTATTCTATATGCGCAACATCCACAGACTAATCTTAAACCAATTATTCAGGAAATCTTGCGATTTGGCCGCTTTTCGGGACTTGGCATTAATTGGCACAAGTCTGTAATTTTTCCGTTGACGCGCAGCACTACCCCATGGGAGTGTGGGTATCCACTTGAGTGGTGCCATGACACAGTCAAATATCTCGGCATCCACATACATCTGGAAATGTCTAATATAATTAGGCTAAATTATGGACGTGCCGTAGGTTCCTTGGAGACACAGGTAGAAAGATGGCTTTGTCTTCCACTATCCATTGCGGGTAGGGTCGCCATTCTTAAAATGATAGTACTGCCTACATTTTTATATCTTTTTAACAATATTCCCATTCCCCTCACTCAGTCGTTTTTTCTGCAGTTACAGCAACACCTTCTAAGATTGGTTTGGGGGGGTAGTCGATCTAGGGTTAACTGGTAGATTTTGACTCTCCTGTATGAAAGGGAAGGTTTTGGTGTTCCAGATATGTATTTATATTATCTAACTGCACAGTGCAGTTATGCTTACGCTTGTATCATCCAGACGCTCAGGTTCCTTTACTGAGACCGGAAGCAGACTTAGTGCTCCCTCAGAAATTATCCACAGTGCTTCCCAAGGGGGTCCCTAGGGACCCACTTGATATCCAGACTCTGTCCATCACTAGCTGGGCATGGGGGAAGCTACAGAGACTTCTTGGGCTGGATCTACTATACTCTCCGGCGTTGCCGCTCCCAAACCCTTCATGGCTCCCCATTACAGGAGAAACACTAGTACAACGCATGCTGGCTAAGTTTGATGTCCAAAAGATAGGCGATCTGTTCCCATATGATCATGTCTTCTCAATGTCGGAGGACACCCGGTTTTGAGACAGCTCTTTCATGGATGCCTTCATAATGCGACCCATACATTCCATACTACGAGCCCCACTCCCTACATAGCCAGTGGCGCCAGACCCTGTGGCTTCATTATGGCTGATAATTGAGAGTGAGACGGGCACTCATCTCATTTCTAAAATTTACAGGGCATGCCTCAATGTACTTCCAATCGCTGATGTTAAAGTACGCACTGCTTGGGAACGTGATCTAGGCCGGCCCTGATCGAACAAGATAGACCTTTCTAGACCACACCATTGTTTGAAATATTCTGCCCCTCAAACGGACTACGCCCATCTTACATGGACTTGTCCAAAACTGCAGCTGTATCGGGAACAGGTGCATGCCACATTAGGTGAAATGACTTCCATGTCACTGACCCCCACTCCGGAAATCGCACTCATGGTATACACGGTCAACTTTCCCAAGAAGATCAGGTTTGAGGCACTTGGGTTTCTGCTGGCTAAGCGGGAGATAGCACTAGTATGGAGCAAGAGAACCGCTCCCACATTGCAGGCTTGGCTGCGTAGCCTAGCTTATTGTAATGTAAATTGTGAAATGTACGCTTCACTAATGCCTAGCTCTTCACGCCCCAAAGACATATGGGGACCATATAGGGTGTATATTGCTGAGAGATCCAGGGACACTGCTATGCAGATTGAGTGCGGCATTGTGCCAGAAGGGATGGGTTGAGATGCTACAATATAGGCATGTGATTCTTGTTATTTAGTCTGCCATAAACTCACATTTCTGTTACATGCTTATTTCATTGGTTGAAACAGACTACAGATTGTGTAACTGCTACATTCTATGACGTCTTGACATGTTAGTGCATTTCTGATCGGACGAGTTAAGGGCTTGAAGTATCCTAAACTCTTTTGCTCTTTGGACTAGTCTTCCCCTGTGTTGCCTAGTATTGTGATTTGCATATCATTTTTATTTTATTTTTTGCATATCATTGTGTATTATTACTATGTGATGAAATGCCTGACAATGTACTGCACCAATATTGTTTCCTGCTTATTGTGTATTAAAACTGGAAAATAAACATTTATATATTTTTTTTAAAAGGACAGCTCTCACTGGGGAGCAGTCTGCAGAGTTATTCACACAGTGCGTTGAATTTGCCTTTGCCTATTTAACTATGGGATCATTTTGTCAAGATTCTTGTTTCAGACCATTTAGATTCCAAATTGCCGTTGGCATTCTTGAAAGGCTTCCCAAAGATTTGTCTGTCAAGTGAACAGTTGATTCGCAAATTTTTCTGAAATTGCAAAATTAAGGTGCAATAAATGGAAACTTTTGGTTGAGGTTTGTCCTGTTTCTGAACTGTCAACTGCTCAATTAAGAAGTTTTAAATAGATGACAAATTTAACTCTGTGCTTTTTAATGACTGTAATCCATGTTATAACAATGTTTTAACTGGAGTAGGGGCATGCATTGTTTACAAAAGTTTTACAAACAAATATTTTTCAGTTGCACTCAAAACAATGGAAAACAAAGCACATTTTTTCCCATCCTGGAGGAACTCCATTGGCTATCATTGCCTGCCCTCACCCTCTTTCACACTGGCTTACAAATTAATTAATGAAACAGGAATTATATGGCGCACAGCGACTCCTAGGAGAGTCCCTCCACTAAGCTATTGGGTAAAATCACTAATTATGTAGAGATTACTTACTGTTGAACAAACAGCCATGTCTTCAGTTTTTTTTAACATGATGATTGATTACAGTGAGTGAAGCTCAAGGGGGAGCTTTTTCCATGCTGACGGTCCACGACAGAAACAAGCATTGGCATAGCCAATAGGTCTCGCCTTTGGGACCTTATAAGTGTTTAGTTATCCAGCACAATATCCTTGGTGCAACAACATCAACTGTTGCATGGCTAAACACTTATAAGGACCCAAAGGCAAGACCTATTGGCTATGTCAATGATTCTTTTTGTGGGTGTGAATCGGGCGTTGGGGTTTTTATGGACAACATGAACAATTGGACATTTGATTTTTTGACTTTTTCGTTTTGGACATTGGTTCGGGTTAGGGAGAGGGGTGGGTCAGGTGTTGTGGGATTTTTTTACAGAGTTCATTTTTGTTATGGGATTAAGTTATATATATTTATACTTTACATACAATGTGGTTAATGTTTTGTGGGTGGGGTAACTGTTTTATGTCACACTGTTTCCTTGCTGCTGCAGGGCCACAGCCAGTGTTTGATTTAAAATAATTGGCTGACTTTGTAAGACCCAAACAGATAGATGCGGTACCCCTCACTGAGTGACTTGTCCTACTAGTACTGTCTGTCTCTCCTCCTAGTCCATTATTATATATACCCAAACATCTTTTCTTACCTGTGATTGATGCTTAAGTTAGGCACAGCGATGGGTGCATGACGATGCAGGTTGGGTTTCAAGGAGAATGGAGATGCCATGGTTGTTGTGGTAGTAGTAGACACAGCAGTAGCATTTACAAAAAAAGAAAATGAGTCAGTCAGTTGCCTGAGGGAGACTCTGGAAGGAGTAGGAGAGTGAAGTAAATAAAACGTAATGGTGGAAGGGATAGCCTAGTACAACAAGTTACAAACTGTAGTTGTGTCGAGTCACTTAACTAGGCCTACACTCGAAGCGTAAACTTTAGTGCTGTGTGTAATAGGATGACAATCGCTGCCGTCAATTAATGATGATGGATTAGGTTCCTTTGTGAAAAAAGTTACCTCACAAATATACTGATCATGGGTGGGCAAGCAGAAGAAGATCCCCCCCTGCCTTGAAATTGAAGTAGTGTTGCTTTTGCCGCATCCGCCCCAGCAAGTGTGTGACCAATTATTGGTGTACATTTAATTTAGTCACACCTCAATAAATCACACAGCACAGGGGAAGAGGGTTAGGGTTTGATGAATGGTTGGGAAGAGGGGTTTGGAAAAAGGTTTGACAAAGAAAAACAGTACGCATGGACAAACAACAAAAGAAAACACAATCTTTATAGACTACCATATTGAAAAATCTGTTAAGGGTGAAAAAGGAAATGCATGCATGATGATGATAACTTGATGGTTAATGATAAGAAAAACTTACTGACTACTATTAGACAATTAGACAGTACAGGGCATCAGTATATTAATAATATGCAATTTGCCTTACCTGTCTGCCCTCATAGAGACACGGATTACATACAGTTTGTGTTCTGTTCTGTTGTACTGAGCTTACTTTTAAAGATAGCAAAGAAAATTTTAAAATAGCTGTAGGGATGAATTATAAGCAGAGAGCAAACATAATTAATAATAACAACAACACACGGTAGTAATGATTGAAGACTAAAAATGAATCAACTTATTTAAAAGATGATGAAAGTTGATACTGTTACTGTGTTATCCTGGTCAAAATGGGGAGTTGCATCTCTGCATTCCTCTTGGTCCTCAGTCCCTTCCATGGATGCTCCGTCCATCAATCTTGGGTTATGCCACTGCCTGCCTGTGGATTCATTGGTAAGGTAAGTGTGAGTGTATTTTCAAGTCCAGCACAGGGTAAAAGCCGGCCTATACCTGTAAATGGAAAAACAAATGGGATATTGAAAAATCAATGAATTAAAAAATGCATCAATTACGGTGGAGTGCAACAAGAGAAGAGAACACTTTCAGACTGAGGCGGCATGGATACATCATGTCTACTCTGTTTACAGCAGTTTAAGCTACAACAACAGGACAGAGCAGGCCCACGGCACCGGGTCGTGACCAAACCTCTATTTAGCTTAAATTTTGACAGAGCCAGCACATATACAGCAACCTAGCATTTTCCAAATGAAGTGCCTAGATCAATGCACCACTGTCAGTCATACCACTGCACTCGACTCCACCACTACGCGGACATGTAGGTCTGCTGAGGTTCTTGTAGATTTGTGTTTAACTTTCATGCCACTTCATGAAACGCAGTTATTCCATCAATCATCTCCGGTACCGAGTACTGACTGACTGCGAAGAGTATAGTACGTGGTTATCATGATCATGGTGTCCAGCTCAGTCTGTAGTGTACCGAGTGAGTCCAGAGTCCATATTCAAATATCCAATGGATCGCCCTGCAGTAGAAGTACAATTTTGTTATTAAACAACAAGTCTGTTTCCAGCATTAACTTGAAACAGGACGCATATACAGCAACATAGCATTTTCGATAGTAAGTAACTAAATCAACACACGTCTGTCAGTCATACTTTCACTACTACACTTGTGTCTACTCGACTCCACCACTACACACACATGTAGGTCTGATGTGGTTGTTGACTTATTTACCTTTTATGTCACTTGATTTGAAAGTAAACGCCTTAAGTTATTCCATCAATCTTCTCCGATCCAACTGACTGAATGCGTGCAAAGATAGTATGGTCATCATCATGGTGTGGTATGTGTTGTCTAACTCCAAGTCAGTCTGTAGTGACTCCGATTTACTCCATATTCCATATTAAAAAATTGCAACGGATATTGGCCTGCACCTGCAGTAGTAGGAGTACAATTTGGTTATTAAACAACACAAAGGGAAACACTGACTATCACTTGAGTCACTTTTAGTTGGTTGATTAATTGCTTGTAGAGTTCGACTTCATGCACAACATCAACACAAACAACAGCAATCGCTCAGAGTCAGCATCCAATGCATGCCATCATTACCTGTCTTGCTCTTCTCTTTGGCTGTCAGATGCCTAGTTCTAGAAAAGATTAGCGCAGCAGCGTTTGCACTCAGTAATCAATAATCAAGTGTGTCAGGTAAGTTTAACAAATTCAATAACTTTACATAGCGTGCAACAGCTGAGGAGGCCCTGCTAAGACCTTTAATCTGAAAGTGACAAAAATTCCTGGACACTGTCCAGGAGACTGATGCACTGCGCGTTCACTCAATGTGAGTGTGAATCTTAACTTAATGATAATGAATGTTATTTTCAACATTGATTTACTTCAATTGAACATAATAACCATACATTTATAAACACTTCAAAAAAACTTCTTTATGATGATCGGTAGTTGATTAGTGGTTTTATTCATATTCTCATAAGGTTGTTGTAAATTCACAAATTCACGAGTTGTGACGACAATGTTGCTTTAAAAATCCCAATGCATTTCGGGCTGTATGTAATGCCCTTCGTCAGGGGAATCTGAGAAACAATAAAGTTTGCAATAAATGTATGATAGCGACAAAATGTATAGCACTTCATTTAGAGGAAACAGGAATTAGTAGATAGGTAAACTTTTAGGGACCAATCTGGCGTGCCCAAATCGTGCGCGAAAGTTGTAATGGAGAAATACCATGCAATGCAACCCTTCGTGAACAAAGACCGTATGTGAAAAGAAACGTGCCTGAAAGCGTGCTCGGGGAGTGTGGAGAGTGAAATAAGCGGGACCACTGTGTGCTTACTTAATCTTGCCGGTAACGTTTACTGTTGTGCCGGTATCAATGCGATGCTCTGCTTTATGAGTATTCGAAGACCTGATAAGAGCAAATGAATGTCTAGATTATGTGAGGCAGAATGAAGTTAAACAATAAGTGAGTGCTCGCCCGTGAGCGTTTAATATGAACCAAAAGTTACTGTATGATTTCCAAAAAACGTCCCTGAAAAAAACGGTACACAAATTGATTAGCGACCACATATTAATGCGGTGTTTACGCCACTACAATCAAAAGAACGCTGGGAAGAGGTCTTACCGAGTATGTGTTCACAAGTGCTCGACAGGGTGCTCTGTGCTGCGGGTGAAGTTGGAGCCTAACGGAAGGTGCCTCGCTATGTTAAGAAAAGTGGCCATAGAAAGAGGACTATATTTGGTGCGCGCCATATTGGAAAGAATACTGGTTGATATTAAATACCTGAATGGAACATGTCACAGCAGGTTGGGAACAAAACAGAGGTTTAAATGATCGAAAAAACAGAGATTCAAATATTCATGAAAAACAGAGGTTCAAATGATCATGAAAAAACAGTGGTACAGATAAGTGTAAAACAGGGTACAAATCAGGAAACAACAATAAGTTCAGAGGCAACAGTGAGATTCTGCCACTAGTAGTGTGCACATTCTGTTTGAAAGGGGCAGAACAAGGAAAAATGTTTTTTTGGCTGTTACATGAAACTTGATAGTTCGAATTTGTCGTTAAGCCCTGTCGGTGTCAAGGTTTGCAAATGCCAAATCCAATATGATTCTCGCGGCGACAAAATCTTGGCGCGATCGCGTTCAGCGTTGGGTTCAATGACCTGTAAGATCCCAAATTTTAATTGGGATATATTATGTCTATGTGTGTGCCAATGCAGTGCTAAAGGGGAGTTTGCGTTTTGTGTGCGTATTCTGCTCTTGTGTTCAGTAATTCTTATCCGCACACTACGTTCAGTTTTCCCAACATAGTAAAGGTCACAAGGACATTTTATGTAATACACAACAAAATCACTGTTACAAGTTGCTGTGTACGCCAAAGTGATAGATTTGCCTGATCTGGGATGGTTCATGGTTTTCCCTGTGATTGCATTATTGCAATTGGAGCAATTCATGCGTTTGATAAAACCTTTGTGTGTAGCCTTAGGTTGAGAGGGTTTAGTGTTCAAAATCTCCTTCAAGTTACTCGCCCTTTTGTAAGCGAATAGTGGTTGGGCATCGAACATGCCCACAAAGTCAGGTTCAGATTGAAGTAGAGTCCAACGATTGAGGATGATGGATTTCACTTGTCTGGATTGGGTAGAGTAAGTTGACACAAAAACTTCTCTAGGAGAAACTTTTGACACCTGTTTTTTCTCAAGGAGTGACTCACGAGTTACGTGGGAAATTCTATTTGCTGCCTGATCTAAAACTGAATCAGGGTAACCTCGTTGCTTGTATTTGTCTCTAAAGACATCAACCATCTGCATGCCAGTGGTGTGATCAGAGTTAATACGTTTAATGCGAAGAAACGGAAGGTGTTGCCTAGTTCTGACAGGTGTGTGTTTTTTTACCAAGGAAGTGGCCTCATTATTACACCACATTCATTTTGAGTGTTAGTCGCTGTTCCAGTTTTCTTCTTATTTATCTGTGGCACTTTGTCGCAGTTGAAGTTGGTTCACATGGTCAGCGCTGTGATGGGCCGGGGCCTGGGTAGCCTCATTGGTCAATTGAGTTTGCAGAAATGTCAGCAAGTTTCTTCGAAGAGTCTTGTCTTTCTTTGCCAAATACCTTCTGTTCTGACAAGGATGAGCTTTGGATGCCTGCCGAGGCTGTAGCCTTCTGACAGTGATGAGTTTACTTTTGGATGCCTGCCGACTGGCGAAAGTCAAGTTCTGACAGTGAAGAGTTGTGGATGCCTGTAGAGGCGGTAGCCTTCAGACAGTGATGCGTTTCGGCTCGGAATCAAAAGGAGGATAGCTATAGTCATGTTTCACTTTTCTGGAGGGACTGATTGAGGCAACATTTCTTGTACTATTCTCCATCCAATGTATGGCTTGATGGAAATGTATTTAGGGTGAGTCAGGAAGATGGAGCAGGACTCTAAGGAGTGAACAGTTAAATGCACAGAGGTGCAACTCCAATATGGAAATAAAAAGAAAAGACAGTGGTGATGGATTTGTTGTGATTTGATTTGAACCAGAAAGACAGATACACACACAAATAAAGGAAGGAAGAAAGTAACAATCTGAAAGCCTAGTTGTCAGGGAAGAGGAGCTCGTCCTCAACCTCTGGTGGTTCAACCAGAAGTAGGTCATCTAACACACTACTTCCGTCATCTAAGTCACTCACCTCTTCCTGCTGTGATTCAGGTATTTTGTAAACCGGTAGTATAAAGTGCTGCTTCATTTTGATTAACCTGGTTAACCTCTTCACGCTTTTGGGTGAGAGACTGGTCCTTTTCAAAGTTACAGTGGCACCAGCAGCACTGAAAACATGCTCAGAAGAGACACTTGCGACAGGGGAAGCCAGATACTTTACCGCCAGCCTGCTGAGCCCAGTCCATTGGCTTCTTTTCCCATACCAATACACCAATGGGTTTCGGTCCATGAAGGCCTCTGTTGGGTCATCCAGATAGGCCTGGACCGTCCCCTCCGATGTGCTTGGCCTCTTTTGCCTTTGCATCAGCACTAAACTTACCATACCCCTGCTGTAGAAACCAATCAGTTGCTGATTGTACTGCGGCTGATGATCCTGTTCTTGCTGTTGTTGATGTTATTGGTAGTGTTGGTGACTGCTGAGAGGCAAACGCACTGCCCTTAGGCTCTGAAGTAGAACTTGTCTATGGATGCCCTGTAGTACTTGTTCTAGCCTGGGGCGGCGGGCAGCCAATTACCAGACGTTCATTTTCAAAGTCAGTTGCTTGCTCAGCTATCAAAGTTTTGTACTTGGCAACTTCCACTTCTGAAAAAGGAATTACTGCTTTACTGTTCAGAAATACTTTGTACTGTGGATCCAAAATTGTGGCACTAATGTAATGTGGATGTGACACAATGTTATTTTGAATCCTTGTATTTTCAGATAAGCGAACAGCTAAGGAGTCTGCCAAATGATATGCGTCTTGTTTGTCATCCACACCTGTGTACGTTTCAGATATCTCCTTCAACTGTTGCTCTAGCATGTGCAACAATGGGATAGCTTGGCACTTAGTACAGTCCTCCCTGCTGACTTCACGTGTGAAGACCTCAAAAGGAAGTAGCATCTCTGTCAGTCATTTAACGAGGTACCATTGGCCCATCTCAACGGTCATGCCTCTCACAGTAGGATCCCTTAATCTTTGCATGACATAAGCATTGAGTGGTATGTACTGCTCAAACAGACGCTCAAGCCTGTAATAAGTTGAGTTCCAACTTGTTGGCACCTCCTGACTGTCATTTTATGCTCACATTGAATGACCCTCAGCTTCTTCCGGGCTTTAAAAGAATGGCTGAAATGTGTGCATATTCTTCTGCAGGTGGCCAGTAAGTTGCTGACTTTGTATTCATTTTTCAGAAAGTCTTGAACAACAATATTAATGCAGTGTGCCAAACACGGGACCCGGAAATAGCCGCCATCTTTTATGGCCCTAACTACATTATTTCCATTATCCGTGGCAACAAAACCAATGTTAAGCCCTCTTGGGTGAAACCACTCAAAGGCCTTGCTGTTCAACTCATCCAAAATGTTTGCAGCAGTATGAGATTTCTCCAAGGCAAACATGGCTACAGAGTCATGTTTGTGAGTGGCGTGAAAAATCTCAGCAGCGTTAACTCCAGCAGCTATCTTTTCTCTAAACCCACAAAAGAAATCCAGTGTGCAGTGATGCACCTGTAATCCATGGCTTGGCAACTGGTCCACATGTCTGTTTTCAGGTGGATACTCTGAACAGCACTCTGCTTCAAGGCTTTTCCAAGCAATTCCAGCACGTTGCGATGTAGTGCTGGAACAGCAACTCTGGGGAAGTAGTAGCGGCTGGGAACCTGCCATTTTGGGCATATGGCTGTCACAAATTCCAGAAAACCCACCCCTTCAACAAAAGAAAAAGGGAGAAGGTCCAGTGCTGACATTTTAGCCAGCTTTGTATTGTACAAACGTGCTATTGGGTGGTTGCATTCTTACTTCCCCTCCGTCCCAGTAAACATGCTGATAATGGTAGGCTGCATGTTTTTCCTTTCTGTTAGACTCAACAACACACTTTTTTCATTGCAGTACTCCTTGGTGTCTCAGGCTGACTCTTACTCTTGTGCCACTGAGATGTTGCTGAGGATGTGGGCGGTACCACTGCACTGCTGGGGAAAGGGCTACTTTGTGTATCACTACCAGAGAGAATGTCTCCATCTTCTTCCTCTGCCACCGTGATTGGATCTCCTACTCGTTTATCCCCACCAACAGCAATGGTTGCATTTTATATGCTGCGAAGGTGGTCCTCCCAGTTGATCAAGTGGTGTTATATCAGATGGGTTATTTGGCCTCCGGTACCATAGTTTGTACCAAGCTTACCCCGACTAACATAGGTATTACAAATGGACCATATAGCAATGTTCGCCTCCTTTTCGCTAACCATAAAGAAGTCTCAAATTGGGGAGCTTAACTTTTGTCTCCTGCTGGAGGTGCTACTTCCAATGCCAGATGAACTAGAGGGTGTGCGTTGAATTTGACTCTGTGCAGTATGAGTACCACTATCTACTTCAAATGAGGTGGTGGTTGTGCTGGATGTAGGTCGCTGCCGGGCCTTTGCTAATGCGGAAGCTGTAGGTGGTGTTGGAGTTATCGTTGTTGGTGTTATCCATGCTACATCCCTCACAGCAATTTGGGATGTGGTAATGTCGATCTGCACTGGGGCGGGAGTAATTTCCATGATGACGGGCTCATCATCATCCTGCTGTTGTACATTGACCTCCATAAGTGTAAGGCTTTCTGGAATGTTCCTTTTCCCTAGCCAGGTCTTGGGACATGTCTCCCTCTCAGGCTCAGGTTGTGGCTCACAAGTGGCATCTAGATCATCAGAAGGGGTGTTTCGCAAAGAACTCGATGGACCCTACTTTTCCTTTCTAGGGATGTGGAAGACAATGAATTTTCTGAATGAGTGGCTTCCTCTTCTTCTTTCCCTGCATGAGGCTCGATTTCCTGAACTGCCCCTACTTCGGGAGGAACATCTACTAATGTAGGCGGTGGTTGCGGCTGTGGTTGATCCCTTATCTGCTGTGTTTCCTCCTGCGTTGATTGGGTACTACTTTGAGATAGCATACGTTTATCTCAGGCTCAGCAGGTGGGTTGGGCCCACTGATGCGGAGGTGCTGCCCCCAGCTTGCTCCCCAGACACCGCTGGTGCAGGCATAATTTTTTTTTCCCAAAAAAAGGTGTGGGGCGGAACACCAGACTTAAGTGTCACTGCATTCTTATGTTTCTTCTTCTTAATAGCAACAGTATTGGTCTTAAAGGACCTGGTACCTGCTTTCTTTGGGCCCATATTCTTCAGATGTCAGCAGCACTCAGCAGCACAAGTTGCAGAGATGTCTGGTCAGGTCACACGTCACGTACAACAGTAGGATGTCTGTCTGGCGGTACAATGGGCGATGATGACAGACACTTCCTCCTCAGTCTTTTGTGCACCTAAAAGCAAAAAAAACAAAAGAACATCAGTCAAACGTGGAATTTGTTGTGCTTAAATTACTACTAGTGTACTACTTTGTACACTCAGGAAGAATAAGAATAGCAAAGAACAAAAACATACAAATGTAGTGGAAACTATTTGTGCATCACGTGGGATGGATGCAGCATCAGGGACTTGTAGTTGGCAATGGGGATGTAAGCAGTAAGCCAAGAGAAACAATGGAAAGACACGCAGGCCTATGTGGCAAAAACAGCAATGAGGTAGGAGCTGAGATGAGGCGGCGGGGTGCGTGAGTGACCCAGGCAAGGTGATCTTAAATAACACATGCTTTCTCCCAGTATTGAGGGGTTATACGGAGGGTACTGCATTGCACACCTCAAAAAACTTTGTACACCAATCAATCTATCGTATGGAGAAGGGTGTGGACAGTAACCCTGATAGCAACTTGTGTGTGGTTAAAGAAATATGTCCCCATGAGCCCACGGTTTGTCGATATACGTTGCGTAATAGGCCCCCTAGCAGCCTTGCTGTAATTCCGAAACCAAAGGTTGTTTCACCCCCCATAGTGGTAGTAAAGGCTACCACTAGGCAGGCGATAAGTATCTCTACAGCGGAGGGAACGCCCCCGGGTAAGGGAAAAGATCGTAAAAAAAAACCAGGGGAGGCACCAAAGTTAAAATTACTCCCTCTCTGAAATCCTTTTATAAGGTTATCTCCACTAGTACTGTGGTGTGTGGGCAGAATAATAGCACAAAGTATAAGGATAAGGTAGTGGCTTTAATTATGGCAACCATCTCTACCCCCGTTGATACTGCGACTTCAGTCACTACAACCTTAGCTACCATTAGTACTGCAGACTTAGTGGTCAGTGAACTGAGTACCCAGCTCTCCACTGACCCTGCTGTTACTGTGAAGAGTGTGTCCATGCAGGACCCCATAGTATCTATCCATCCATCAGTGGAACTGTCAAATAGCTTTTCGGCGTTAGAGATTCAGCGCAACCAGCAGGAAGATGTCCTTACTACAATTTCAGTGAAAGGGGGTGGATCTCAACCTGAACTTCAGACGCACGGAACTCCTGAACCATTTAACCAATTTCCTTTGTTATCCTCACCACTTGCCCAGTCTGTCCAGTCTCTACTTGGACTTGCAGGTATGTCTGGGCCCCCTGGGACATTGGCCGATATCCTGTTAAGCTTGAAAGACGACATCAGTAGGAGGTTTACCATTTCAGAGGCCAATCAGGTAGCTATCCAGGCCTCCCGCGAAGCACTTGCTCAGAAAGTAGAGGAGGTTTCACAAAGAACGGACGCTCTCGAGGCAGAGTTACCAAAAATAAAAAAAGCTCTGAGTGCATCATCTGCTTCAATGAGTAAAATGGTCAAGCAACATCAGGATTTGAAAGATAATATGGAGCGGTTGGAAAATCATTCCGGTAAGAACAACCTGAAAATTCTAAATGTCCCGAAAGATCTAGAAGGGAACGATATTAAGAACTTTGTTGTTTCCCTCCTGAAGGCCACTATCCTGAAAGACTCTGAGGATGTAGGCATGGACTTGAGTATGGATATTCAGAGGGTGCACCGCGATCTATTCAGGAGGGTTCAAGGAAGAGAGCGCCCTAGGATAATGTTGGTGAACTTTCTTACGTATACCATTAAGGAGAGGATCCTGTCTCTCACTCTGAAAGCTGGTCAGCTAAAGTGCAGTTCCTTCTCTACTTTTGTTTCTTTCTCTATCCGTTCGGATGTTTCCCATATCATGGCTATTAAACAGTGGGAACTGGGGAAGAGAATGACGATATTGAATGCTCTGGGGGCTAAGACCCAATTGAGATTCCCCGCATCACTACGTATTATGTGGAATAATCGCATGTATAACGTTGATTCCCCAATAGAGAAAATCAAAGAGGAATGTGGGGGTGGAAGCAGTGGTGGAAGTGGAAGTGTTAGTAAGGTGTGATTAGTGAGCATATTTAGTAAAGGCTATGCATGACATAGATTCTTTTATTGAAAATCTAGGCAAAACCAAAATTAGGACAATATGTTCTGTTGAAATGGATGTATGTTTAAGCTGCACAGTTGAGAAGTTAGTCGACTAAATCAAGTAGTTTACTGCAACACATCTAGGGGGGGCTTCTGTCCAAGGGCATATGCCCAGAGAAAAAGGGAGGGTTCCCCATGGGTGTAGAGGGTAGAGGGGGATCACGGGTGGGAGGGTGGGTGGTTGTCAAGGGGAGCACGGGTGGGGTTGCAGTGGGAGAAAATTTTTTAAAAGTCCTCTTTTTCACTATAGTTGCGAGTGTAAACACCTTTCTAGCCTGTTTAACATTGGGGGGAAACCTGGTATAAAATGACATTGAATGAAATAAAGTTCCTGTCCTCGAATGTCAATGGTCTCCGATGCCCCCGTAGACAGAGGCTAATTATGAAATATTTGGAGCAATCCTCTGCACAGGTTATCCTCTTACAAGACACCCACTTGGGTTATCTTGAAGCAAGAGTTATTTTTAGTAAATATAAGTGGGTGGAGAGCTTTCGTTGCTCTGAGCAAACAGTGCATAGTAAGGGAGTAGCAGTACTGTTTAGATCTAACTTAGATAGCTCCATTAAGGTTACGTTAACTGATCAATCTGGGAGGTGGATTTTGGTACAGGTAGTGATGGGGGGGTGGAACTTGCCATAGTGTCTTACTATGGCCCTAATATCGATGACCCGGCTTGTCTCCTTAAAGTGCAGGCCAAACTTGCAGAAGTCACCACGCCAATAATAATGGGTGGGGACTTTAATATCCTCCTCAACCCCTCCAAAGATAGGTCTAACCTTAGTCGCTTTGTGGCAGCTCAGCACATGCGTCGGACGATGATTAATATGATGCACGAGCTCGGGTTAGTAGATTTATGGAGCTCAAAGAAGGAGGGTGAACCGGATTTTACTTTTTTTAGTAAAAATGATGGCCACTCTTCTAGATTAGATTATATTCTTACGGATAAGTCATGTCTAGAGCTTTTAGCAGATATCTCTATTTTTCCATCTATTTTGTCCTATCATGCCCCAATAACTTTCCTTTATCGAAAGGGGAAATCGACAACTGCTCCTAGGTGGACATTGAAAATGGCAATGTTGTCAAATGAGGAGTTAATAAGAACCATCAAAACATCGACTGTGGAGTATTTCACTGAGAATGTGGGCTCAACATCATTGGAGTATGTTTGGGACGCGTTTAAGGCCCATATCCGCGGTGTACTCCACAGCTGGATAAGCTCCAAAAATAGGGAAGAAACATCAGAATTTAAAAGGGTGGAGAAGGAGATATCCATCCTGGAAAAGGTTAGATCTAGCTGTACATCAGATCACTTGCCACAAGTCCTTAAGGACCTGGAGTGTCACCGTTTGGCCTATAGGGATAAATTAGATCAAAAGCTTAGAGCTCAATGGGCAGTTCATCATATGGAAAAAATTTAATATGGTGAAAAGGCAGGAGCCACCCTTGCACGGAAAATCAAAGGTGACATAGTGAGGAACAATATCAATAAGTTAATAGTGGATGAGAGTGGTACGACATCTTGTCACCAGGAGGATATGCAGAGGTGTCTCCTGTCTTTTTTTTCTAAGCTCTATAAAGAAGACAGGGTTCCCTCCATCGCCTCAATCCAAGATTGGCTTAAAAGTAAAGCTTTATCTAGTCTGTCAAGGCAGGGCCGGGACCTGCTAGAAGGTCCAATCTCTGATGAAGAAATTATGAGCTGTCTAAAGAAGATTAAAAATAATAAGGCGGCAGGGACAGATGCACTTCCGGGGGAGGGATATAAAATCTTGGAAGAAGTTATAGTGCCCAGACTCATACCATGGAAAAAAGCAATAATTGTACTGATCCCGAAGCCCGGTAAAGATCCTCTTAGAGCTGACTCATATATACCAATCTCCCTGCTGAATGCAGATTATAAGATCTTTACTAGCATTCTGGCAGGGATGTTGGTGAGGGTAGCTCCGCAACTAATTAACGAGGATCAAAAGGGCTTCCTGCCGGGAAGATACATCCAGGAGCAAACTCTACAACTAATTGGGTGTATTGACCTGGCGGTGGCATGGTCGGAACCCTTGGCGGTAGCCGTCTACGACGCCGCCAAGGCGTTTGATCGTGTGAGTTGGTTGTACCTTTGGGAGACCCTAAAAGTAATGGGTTTTGGTCTATCGTTTATCAATACACTTACTAGATGCTATGAAGGGGATTCCGCTGTTATTCTTATTAACGGTTTATTGACACCGAGTTTTAGTATTCAAAGGGGAACACGACAGGGGTGTCCTATTTCACCCCTGTTGTTTGATATTTATATTGAGCCCTTGGCCCAAGCCTTGAGACTTGACGAGCAGATTACTCCATTCCAGGTATCTGATTATAAGTGTAAGTTGGCCCTTTATGCTGACGACCTGCTGGTGTTTACCAACAATCCAGCAGAGGTGTTTCCCAGGGTGGAGGAAATCTTGGTTGAGTTTGGCCTGCACTCTGGATACTCGGTCAATCCCTCCAAGACCGAGGTTATGTGCTGGGGAGTTGAGGGCTATACTGGGAGGCACTGTGGGGAGTTCAGGTATTTGGGGATTACTATAACCCATGATATAGTACCATCCCCACGACGAACTTGAAGAAAGTGTCTAAAGAATTTGATAATCTTTTCTTGAAATGGCAGAATCTTCCCCTTACTATTTACGGCAGGGTAAACCTGGTCAAAATGGTTATCCTACCTGTTTGGGGCTGTTCCACTCGATTTTCCTGGGAAACTCTTGGGTAAAATTCAAGGTCAGATAGGGAGCTTTATATGGGCCAACAAAAACTCTAGGTTATTTTGGAAGAAGTTAAAACGGAGGCTAGTTAAAGGTGGCCTCGCTCTCCCCGATGTATTTTTGTACTCTCTTGCCTTTTTGTTTAAAAATATTCGTTGCCTATTCTCTAGCCCTCCTGGTTCTAATTGGGGGATGATCCTGAACGTCATGGCTCACTTCGAGGGAGGTAGTACCGAGTTTTTATATAAATTTGGTGCTCCCAGATTTTTCAAAAAAGTATGACTAAAAGTAATGAGGTCAGCTCTCTGGGTGTGGCAAAATTTGAAAATGAAATGGGGAGTAAGATATTCCGACTTTGCCCCTATTTGGGACTCTCCAGCACTGCCTAAATGATATCTTGGCTATTCCGATTAGGAGGGCGGGAATTGTCATCTGTTCCGATTTAATATCTTTGGATGGAATTCATCTATGGGATGTGTTAAGGGCAAAGATAGGAGACTCCTTCTCCCGCTTCAAATATTTGCAAATATGTTCCTGGTTTGCTGCCGAGAGAGACCTTATAGATGGAAACTGGGAGATTGAAAACACACTCCAAATGTAAACCCCCCAAAAACATGAGGTAGGGCTATGGTACAGGGCTTTAATTGATGCAGAGGACACAGACCTTCCTCCTCCCCATAGGGTATGGAATTTATCATCCTTGAAAGATGCCTCTGTCGATTTATTTTTTTCCCCCTTCACAATTTATATAAGTTTGTCAAGTCAGCCTCCTTAAAGAAGAATCCTTTTTTTGTGGTGAATAGATTATACTACACTCCAAAAAAGATTGCTAGGTTTGCTTCAAACTTAGCTCCGAAGTGCCCGAGGTGTGGTTTAGTGGAGGCCAACTATTTACATATGTTTTTTGAATGTGGTTTCCTAAGGGTCTTTTGGGAGAATGTTGGGAGGGCATTGGAGGGAATTTTTAAAGTTAAGATTAACCTTAATTTGCCTTTAGTTGTTTTCGGTATTGAGAATAACCTCATAAATCAACTATCTAACAAATTGATTGGTTTACTCCTCTGCCTGATATTAGCGGCCCGTAGAGAGATTTGCAGGTTGTGGAAAGACCCTGAGCCACCGCAATATGATATCTGGGTGAGAGCAGTATTGAGCATGGCGAGACTGGACCAAGGGGAGGGGAGTATCTGGGCACCATTCATTATCTGAGTTACAGAAATGAGGTTGGTCTACGTACCTGCGGTCCAATGATTACACCAAGCCTCGCACAAAAGAAGCTGGCCTGGTCGGCCTAAAAGCGAATGCAAGAGCATGGACCCAGGGCGCCCAGCTTGGAAGGGGTTTTTTTATGTGAAAATTGCAGATGCTTAAGGTGAAATGAGGACCAAAAAAAAAGAAAAAAGAAAAAAAAAATTTTTTTAAAAAAAAGAAACAAAAACAGCACACTGCTAACTACCACCACAAAATGCCCCCCAGCCACATGGTCACTCATCACAGCCAGGCACAAGGCCCGGAAAACAATGAACTCAAGCAGGCCTATATGGCCAGACAAAGGATGCCTGTAAAACAGCACAGCTTTACTGCAAACATGAAAATCCACATGGCTAAAAAGGTTGGAAAGTTACACAACAACCACAACACCAACACATATACATGCAACAAAGGCATTTATTTAACACACACCCAAAAAGTGAACTACACCCCAAAAAACACATTTTGCAATTCAATCCAATGCCACCCATGCCATAAATGATGTTTAAATTAGACAGACTGCACAGAAACAGTTGTGTTATGCACCCATGAGTACCTCTGGGCCTACTGGCTGAAAAGGCCTCACTAACACACACAGAAAAAGTGAACCACCCCTAAAAAACTAATTTTGCAATTTAATCCAATTGCATCTCTGCCCTAAATGATGTTTAAATTCAACAGACAACATAGAAATAGTTGTTTCATGCACCCATGAGGAGTACCTCTGGGCCTAATGGCAGACTAGGCCACAAACTAGGAGACTTATCGCAAAAGCACAGTGGCTGGTCCCACAAAATGGCCGCAACCACATGGCAAGGCCACCCACAACCACAAGAAAAGGAAGAGAAGACAGACAATGCAGGCCTATGGCAAAACCACAATGCCTGGCTTAACAAAATGGCCACCACCCACATGGACAGACCACCCACAATTACAAGAAAGGGAAGACAAAGGACAGGAACAGGAAGTCGGAGACTCTTGGGAACTTCCTTCCTCTTTAAAAAAAAATTGTAAAAAAAGAAAAATGAGTCTTTGCTCTAAAAACTACAGCCAAATGACAACCTGACGAGTTTTTTTTAGCAAAATGACCAAAATCATCATTTTTTAGAAGGTTGTATGCTGCTCGAGAGATATTCTTTGCCAGATTGCAAATTCTGTGTGTTCGGCATCGCGATCTTCATGAAAAGTCGTTACAGCGAGCGTGACAATGCATATTGAGCCCGCGCGAAGAAAAATAGTGTAAGTCTGCGTTGTCGCGCAATGCGGAGTTGCCAGAGGTCTGCGAGCTGAGAGCCCAGGGTTACCTACTGCCTGAAAAGTCCTATTTATTTAACACACACTAAAACACTGAAATACCACCCCAAAAACCACATTTTGCCATTCAATCCAATGCCATCCATGCCCTAAATTATGTTTAAATTCAACAAACAGCATAGAAACAGTTGTTTCATGCACCCAGGATGAGTACCTTTGGGCCTACTGGCAGACTAGACCACAAGCTTGGAGGCCTATAGCAAAAGTACAGTGGCTGGTCCCACAAAATGGCCACCACCACATGGCCAGGTCACCCACAATAATAAGAAACTAAAGACAGACAATGCAGGCCTATGGCAAATGCACACTGTCTGGATGGCCCCACAAAATGGCCGCTAGCCACCCACAACAAAAAGAAATGGACGACAGACAAGGCAATCCTATGGCAAAATCACACTGCCTGCCTTCACAAAATGGCTCCCACCCACATGGCCAGGCCACAACAACAAGAAGCATAAGCCAAGGGGAACAAAGAAAAGACATGCAGGTCTCTATGGAAAAAGCAGCACACTACTAAACTACCACCACAAAATGGTCCCCTGTCACATGGGCACTCATAGTCACAACAGGCCATGGAAAACAATTAACTCAAGCAGGCCTATATATGGCCAGACAAAGGAGGCCTGTTATGGTAAACAACACAGCTTTATTACAAAAATGCAAAAACGAAAATCCACAGGGCTAAGAAAGGTTGGAAAGTTATACAACAAGTACACACACACATCCAACAAATGTATGTATTTATTAACACACATCCAAAAAGTTAAATACACCCCAAAACCCACATTTAGCAATTCAATCCAATGCCATCCATGCCCTAAATGATGTTTAAATTCAACAGACATCACAGAAACATGCACCCATGAGTACCTCTGGGCCTACTGGCTGAAATTACAATCAAAGAAAAACAACTAGGCCCCTACTGAAACTACAGGCCACCCACAACAATAACTTTTAAAAACTATGACAATCCCCCAAAAATGTAGGTACAAACAATGCCCCAATCAAACAAACAAGTACACCAATTCTCCAACTTACTTGTAAAATCTCAAATCTAAAAGTCCTCAAATCCAATCCAATGATATGATGCAGCAGACAGACACAAAAAGTGATCCTTCCAGCTCCAAATCTAAATGAAAGTGAACAGCACATGGACAAAGCACTGGGAAGAGCCTGCTGGACAGGAACAGGAAATTGGAAACTCAGGGGCACTTCCTTCCTCTTGAAAGAAAAAGGACTCCTTGCACAAAAAACTACAACCAAATCACAATCTGATGAGTTTTTTTAGCAAAATGATCATTTTCGAGAAGGTTTTATGATGCTTGAGAGATATTCTTCACCAGATTGCAATTTCTGCATGTTCGGGATTTTACTAACACTGCAGTCGGAAGGCAGATGGTGCGTCCGCATGACGTGTTCGTGTTTGCACACTCTCGCGGGATCGTGCGGCCGGATGCCACATCTCGTGGTGCACTTGAACGGATAGGAAATCTCATCAGCGAACGCACAGTAAGTCATTACCGCGCGCGCGAGAACGCATATTGAGCGCGTGAAGAAGAAAAACAAGTACGCTACATTGCAGATTGCGTATTGTTCGGTAACTACGCGGTCTACGCGAACCGCCAAGTTACCGAAAATACGCAAACCCTGAGAGAGGAATGGAGTTCACCGCCCAGGGTTATATTTCTTATGCACATAATACCCTGATTCTGTCTTTTGATAAAATTTCCTGAAGATCAGAACTGAATGAGTAGTAGGCAAATGGTCTTTATTATAGTTTTACCTAACTATTTTAGTAAATAACCTGCAGCTGATTCAAAATGCAGGGGTGAAACTGGTACTAAAACTCTCCTGGCGGGATTCCATCTATGACCACCTGAGTGAACATCACTGGCTGCCTGTCCAGAAATATATTCTATTCATGCCTTGGTCATAGTTTTTAGAGCCTTTCATTAATAGGCCTGTTAGACCTGGCAACATTGGCGTGGGTGTCCCTTCCGTTTTTGCTGTTGCCTCATGTATTTTTGCTGGTGTTAGATGCTTTGGGCACTGTGCCACTGATGTCCAGTGCTACAGTGCGAGTGCTCCCTATTGTAAATTGATATATGAATCAGTGGTTCCATGTTTGGCTATTTGGTTTAATTGTCAGACCCTAGTACAGTGCACTGAGTGTGCAAATGGAGTGTAAATCCAAATACTGCTGGTGGGCTTGCAGCACTGGTTGTGCCACCCACAAAAGCAGCCTTGTAAAATGTGTCTAAGGTCTGCCATTGCAGAGCCTGCATGCAGTCTGGTACTGTCATGCTGACTGGGAAAGTGCACCCACTTGCCAGCCCCTAAACCTTCCTTTTTCTTCATATCAGTCACCCCTATGGTATGCCCAAGGGCAGGGTGCATTGTAAGTACAAGGTAGGACAAGCCCTGATGTGTGTGGCATGTCCTAATAGTAAATTACAGCCATTTTAGTTTTTCACTATTGCAAGGCTACCTGTTCTCAATTGGCCAGAATGGGCTGTTAGAATTATTACATTTTATAATCCTAACAGACTTAGAGAACATGGTAGAAATTCGGGTTTAGTATGCCTGGACTCAGAATGAAAAAATGCATCTTTTAGTGAAGTTGGTTTTAAACATTCCGTGTTTGCAAATACCACTTTTAGAAAGTAGGTATTTGCTTGTCTAACCTTTCAAGCCTGCCTCTCCTAGTTGTGTGTTCCTTTGTCTGGTTTTGTGAGTGACAGGGCTGGGGGATTCCAAGAGACAGGATGAGTCAGCCCAGTGGTGAATTGAGAGATCTGCATCTAGATGGGAGGGAGAAGTTGCACCTGAACCTTGAATAGGGCTGTGCCTGCCTTCCACAATGCTGGCTCCACCTCCTGGGGTGCAGCTGATGTCTCTGCCCTGCACACTGAAAGAAGAGAAGGAGTCTTGTCAACAAAGTGCTCCAGGACTGTATTTGCCTTCCACAATGCTGGCTCCACCTCCTGTGGGGTGTCTGATGTTGCTGCCGTGCACTGTGAAAGGAAAGCAGAAGTCTGGTAAACAGAGTGCTTCAAAACTGGTTTGGACTGGGAAAAGGCCCCTCTCCCCTCAGAGAACAAAAGATTTTGGGGTATAAATATTGGGATGCATCATTCCCATAATTGCCAAAAGTAGATCTCAAGGCGCTGAACAGAAGAGCGTCAATTACAAGTGACTAACTATACGAATACTGTATGCACGTCTTGTTTTCCTTTATAGAGACCGACCAACAGGCGGTACACGGGACCCATTAATGGTATAGGGGTGTCCTACAGTCCCAGATTCTTCAATGGGGGCCGGTAGGCTCGAATAAAGAGGCCACCTGGTAATGTATGAGGAACGCTAGCACTAATCATGAGTGGAGTTGCCAATTTTTACCTTGAAATCTTCTCTGTTTGAGATTTTAATTGATATGCCAAGACCCAATGAGTACATTATATGTGTGTGTGTGTTTGCTCTTCTGGTCTGATTACAGGTACAATAAAGGGAGAATCCAGAGGTGCAAGTTTTACGCTGACCCGAACTAAACACTGAAGAAACCACCGGTAAAGTAGATGTTGGTGATGAAACATGTCGGTTTGTGATTTTTAATAGAGTGAGCAAACAGCACAGAATAAAGGTGTAGTTGCCAGTTTAGCTCAGCTCTTGTTACACTGTGGTTTTGCAGAAATCCAATAGTTGGAGATTTGTCATACCATGTAGGGTCATCTAACACGTGCAACACACATTGGTTTTTTGGTTTCATTGCACACCGTTTATCCCCCCCTTTTTCTTTCATGGTTGACAGATGCTGATGAGGATAAGTTGGGATTCAGGCGAGTACCAGCCTGTCATATCTTCCCCTGAGTGTTGCTCCCGTGAGGCTCTGTCAACCCCCCCCTCCCCTTTTTCACAGTAGAAGGGAGTAGTGAGGAGAAAATATCAGCGGTGGGGTATACACACATACACATATGTTTTAAATTTCAAAGTTTTATATGTTCAGCAGCAAAGATAAGTGACTAGGATTAGCACGCTTAGAGAGAAGGTTGATATGTACCCTCTGTCTGATTGTATTAATAGCAGAACCTATCGGGGTTGTTCACCCCACAGTACACAAGGGAAGGCCATCTTTTGTAGGGAATGACATGAGTGGGGGGCGGCCTGTCTCTTTCGCCTTTTCCCCCTGAGGCTCCTGATATGATTGAGTATAAATATTGGGAACCTGATCCCATGAAATTAGATGACTTTTGGACTACAAGAAGAAACCTTTACTGAGGAGAGGAACCTGAAGAAACTGAGGAGAGACTATTCCTAAGCTGAAGTGCTGCTTAGGGGATTAGCCTGCAGTGGTTGCCTTACTGCCAAAGGAAGGAGAAAGAAACTTTGTGTACTTTGCTTTCAACTTGTGAAGGATCTCCAAGGGCTTGGTAAAGAGCTTCCCTCCTGCTGAAGTCTCAGGGACAACAGACTTCAACCCCCAGTTCCCCAGAGTTCTTTGGAAGTGCCTGCTGCTGTTTCGGGGCTTCTGAGGGACTGCGTGTGGCAAGGAGCTGGAAGCGCGACTCAAGGAAAACAAAGCGTGTCGCCGTCGCTGCTGCTGCCGTCGCACTTCTGAACAAGGGTGTCGACGCTGGATTTGTCGCACTGCACCGCATCGAGAGAAGCACGCCGCAACGAAGAGGAAGCATGTTGCTGTCGCAGCTGCCTGCCGTCGCACTTCTGAACAAGGGTGTCGCTGCTGGAGTTGTCGCACTGCACCGCATGAAGAGAAGAGTCTCGCAACGAGGTTGGAGCTAGCCGCGGCCCGTGGAGGGAGTTACGGTGAGGCAGGGAGGCGGGGAGGGGCAGGGTGGAGGGTGCTAAAAACCGGTATATAGATAATTGCAGGTAAGTACACAATGTAATTAATAAAATGAAATTTGTAGCGCGCACAGCATCGCATTTTGCCATGCAGTGCGCGCTACGAATTTCGTTTTATTAATTAAATTGTGTACTTACCTGCAATGATCCATATGCCTGTTTTTAGCACCCTCCACCCCGCCCCTGCCCCTCCCCGCCTCCCTGCCCCACTGTAACTCCCTCCACGGGCCGTGACTGGTTGGAGCGTGTCGCCATCACTGTGCCTGCCGTCGTACTTCTGAAGAAGTGTGTCGCTGCTGGAACTGTCGCACTGCACCGCATCGAAGAAAAGCACCTTGCATCCCCGAGAAGCGTGCCACCGTCGGAGCTGCTGCCGTCGCATTTCTGAACAAGGATGTCGCCCCGTGGGGGTGGCTAGCCGGTCAAGATGGTGGTTGACTGAAGCCTGAGCTCCGGTGCTGCCCAGGGGTAAACTCCTGTTTTACGCCGTCTGGAGGGACAATAATGCCGGCTGGGGGTCGGACCCTGCTGCTGGGTCCCCCCGGAGACCTCAGTGAGAAGCCGGTGGCAATTGCGATCGACGAAGCCCCCCCGTGGACGCCCGGGCCTGCTGAGGCCTACCTCCATGCCTGAAGCCGGGGACTAAAGTGAGGGCTGCATGCGGGCTTGTGCAAGCGAGGAGAAAAATCGAGGTGCCCGGTCTCGGGCCTAGCGGACACTGAAACGAGCCCTGAAGTTGGACGGTGGCCGTCTTGAAGGGCGGTGTTCCGGAACACTGGTGGCGGTGGATGTGGCACTGAAGACGGCCGACATCGGCTGGGTTGCCCGAGAGGCCTGAGCGAGGCTGGCCGGAGACGGAGATCAGCAGAGATTCTGTGGGACCAGAGAGCGAGCTGAGGAGTGCGAGACCCTCACCACCAGTGCCTTGCTGGGAACGGTCCCTGTGCCTGCAGAAGGTCGGTGAGGAGGCTGAATCTACCGCCTGAGGGGATTGACTGCTCCACCTCCCCCCGCGGTCCTCACTTCACCTGATTTCTTCCTCCCTTTGCCCCGGACCGGCCCTGGAGACCAGCAGGGAAGACATGTGGTGACAGGTCAGGGGCTATCGGGACAGAGAACCCGTGTGATTAAGACGGACCGAACCCTGGGAGGAGGCCCCCCCTGATCAGACGCAAGACGGTGTGTGAGCCCAGGGCGGAACACTGCGGCTGAGAGGCCCCGGAGCCATAGGGTCACTGTGAGAGGGAGCGCTGGGACCCTCATAGAGAACCGCGGTCTGAGACTGCAAAAGGCTGGCCATGGTCCGAAGAGGAGCAAAGACACTGGACAGCCAGGATGACATAGCTGGGATACAACAAGCCCCGGCCGCAGGGAATGGCGGTGCCTCATCCGGAGCTGGGGGGTCGGACATTGCTGTGGTGCACCAATCGGACAAACTTGACCTGATACTGAAAGAGATCAGGGATTCTAGGACAGCGATGGAACGGCAACTCGGGACTCTCACCACCAACTTGTAACTGCTGATAGTGGATCATGGTGAGCTGGCGGACAGGGTCAAAGATCACAGACTCGCGCTTGCTGACCTCACTCCGACTGTGACGGACCACACGAAGTAGATTCAGCGGCTGCAGCAGCAAGTAACATCACTACAGGACCGCGCGGAGGACGCGGAAGGCCGCAACCGACGCAACAATATTCGCGTTATTGGCCTTCCGGAGCGTTGTGAGGGGATCCATGCAGCGGACTTCATGGAACAATAGTTCTGGGATCATATTATGGCAGAGGGCCTGTCACCACATTTCTGCGTGGAAAGAGCACACTGCATCCCCACGGGGAGACCTAAACCTGGACGCCCGCCTCGCCCCCTGATAGTGCGATTACTAAATTACAGAGACAGAGATCTCCTCCTCCAAAAAGCGAGAGAGAAATCTCTAATACAATATGAGAATTGTTGCGTGCCTCTTTATCCGGATTACACCACCCTGGTACAAAAGCAGCGTTCTTCATACCAGGAGGTAAAAAAGAGACTTCAAAAGGCCAAGCTGACATACGCGCTACTGTTCCCAGCTCGGCTAAAGATAGTATATGATAAGAAGACACACTTCTTTGAGAGCCCGGCAGACGTGGAGGAGTGGCTGGACATATTGGACATTAATGGCGGCCCAGAGGCCTCTCGGGATACAATCACCGACAGCTCGGAAAGAGTTCTGGATCCGACCGGGGGGGACAACCCTGCCCTGGGAAGGAGACCCGGGAATCGCGGCCCATCGAAGGAAAAACAGCGGGAAGAACAGCTGGACTTGGTCGAACTGGTGGGCAGCTTTCGGGAGGAGCAGGAGAAAATTGGCACGGACACGGAGGACAGCGCGATTCACTCTGAATCGGAGAATAGCGTGGTCCTATTCCCCACGGTCACACCGAGGGCGGCGGACGACTTGTTGGACAATTGAAGAGATGCGGAGACCGGTCTGCAGCGGGTTAAACGCTTGATGACATTTAGTATCCTTTTGATGATAAATAATTTCTACTTGTGAACTTAACATGTAGAGGAATCCGGGGGGGCTGGGGAACTGTACTTACCTGTATCAGGGGGGTGGACTGCGGTGGGGACTCCCCTCTTAGTGGTGGAACGACCGGTGATGGGGCCTCCCTGGTCAGTTACACCCTATAAGGCTCATATACCCCCTCTAAAAAGACCTCCAGATGGTAGCGAAGAACGGAATCCTGGACTGACTGCCACTGGGTTGGGTCACTGTAGAGCCCGTGGCACCTAATAGGGCAGTTAAGATGACTAGAGCAGCGCTAGGCCCACCACCCCCACTGGCGAATGCAATTGTGTTTTGTTTATTACGTTTATGATTCTTTCGTTCGGCTCAGCACCGTTAAAATGCTGCGCCGGGTTAGTTTTGTTTAGGGAAGGGAAGGCACAGGTCTCCAGGTTGACGCTCACAGAATGTAACAGAAAAGTCCCACTGACACTCCGAGTTCAGATAGAAGGAGATAATGGCTGAAAGATCAGGGTCCTACAAATTCACCACCTGGAATGTGCGAGGGCTTGGTGCGATCCAGAAAAGGCACCGGATCCACGCGTTTCTACTTAGGCAACATGCACAGATTACATTCTTACAGGAATCACACCTGACCACAGCAGAGGCGCAGACACTTAGGAAACGATGGAAAGGTACTATATATTCCACAACATATTCTGCCTTCTCTAGAGGGGCAACCATCTGGGTCCGACATGGGACGCCCTTTGTCGAGACAGAGAGGAGAGTGGACGATCAAGGGAGATACATTATGGTGAAGGGCACGCTAAATGGTACGTTGTTAGTTATAGGCAGTATATACGCCCCGAACTTCGACCAAGAGGTATATCTGAGTAAAGTGAGTAGAGTGTTGTCAGACTGGGCTGACATCCCCTGGATACTGGGAGGGGACTGGAACATGATTTTAGACATTGACCTAGATAGGTCACACTGGCTGGGGTCACAAAATTGACGGAGGCGTTTATGGCTTGGTCTGCGGGCTGGGGTCTAGTGGATGCATGGCGGGGGCTACACCCGACTCATAAGGAATACTCTTATTATTCCCCCTTACATAACTTGCACACACGAATAGATAGGTTTATGTGCTCTAGCTCCTTAATGACGAAGACTGGCAGTATGGAATACTTAGCTAAAACTTTCTCTGACCATAGACCACTGACACTTGACCTCCACTGGGGCAGAGTACCGAGCCCGGTGCCTACCTGGAGACTCGACCCACTGCTCTTGGAAGACGGCCCTTTTCGAACGTCCCTATCGAATACCCTACACAGTTATTTCCTTGAAAATTGGGATTCTGCGACGTCCAACTTAGTGGTGTGGGATGCCATGAAAGTGGTAGTACGGGGGGCCGCCATAAGGCAACTGGTAGGGGCCCGGCAAGAAATTTATAAGAGACTCTGTGACATCGAAGACCGCCTAAAAATGCTGGAAAGAGAAGCAAGTATATACCCTGAGTAACGGGGTGACCTACAGGCAGGTAATATCGACCATGCGGACATCCTGGAGATGCTGCGGGTCATCGACCATAGGGAATATCTAAGACGGCAACACGCCGAAGCGGACAGATCAGGTACCTTGTTAGCCCGCTTAGTG
This sequence comes from Lissotriton helveticus, assembly GCF_964261635.1. Classification (NCBI taxonomy): domain Eukaryota; kingdom Metazoa; phylum Chordata; class Amphibia; order Caudata; family Salamandridae; genus Lissotriton; species Lissotriton helveticus. The sequence goes on from NC_136069.1 coordinate 391,596,624, forward strand.
CGGGATCGTCCAGACACTCCGGCGATTACCCGGATACGCAATGGAGCAGGCAATATAGTCTGTACGCAGTCCGAGATCAATGAGGAGTTTTACGGCCACCTGAAAACATTGTATGCTCCTATCCCCATGGAGGACCCGGTACGAGTGGCAGAGTTCCTACATGGTATACCTTTCCCAACCCTGTCTGCAGATGCCCGAAAAGACGTTGATGGCCCCATAACGCAGCGAGAAATCCGGGTTGCCATACGGTCCCTGAATCGAAACAAAACGCCAGGTCTAGTTTAGTACCTGTCCTGGAAAAGATATATAAGGTGGCGCTTGAGGCGGGTCGATTGCCCAAATCCACGATGCAAGCCCTAGTCATATCAATACCCAAGCCGGGGAGAGACACACTTGAACTGACCAACTACAGACCCCTGTCCATGCTCTCAACAGAGTACAAGATCCTTAGTAGGGCCATTGCCTTACGGATACAACCCCACCTCTCTGATTTGGTACACTCTGACCAGTGTGGTTTTCTCCCGGGAAGAAGCACGACCCAGAATACGCGTCGACTTCATGCCCTTATGACTGCTACATCACAGGAATATCCCCGGGTGGGCTGGATAGCACTGGACCTGAAGCAGGCGTTCGACTCCCTGTCGTGGACGTTCATGTTCGAAACGCTGCGGCGTTTTGGCTTGTCAGACTCCCTGTTGAAATGGATGAAACTACTCTACACGGACCCCTCGGCCTGTACACGTACAGGCCGATATATATCGGATTGCTACCCAATATATAGAGGTACTCGGCAGGGCTGCCCCCTGTCTCCGATTTTGTTCGTCTTAGCGCTCGAACACTTAGCCATAACCCTTCGGACCCACGGAGAACGGAGGGGCATATCAATAGGGGGTACACATCACCTAATATCCATATATGCAGACGACATTTTACTGTATTTTCGTGATCTGGAAGAGAATCCTACTGACATGGCAGACGTATTTCGCCGATTCGAAGAGGTGTCCGGATCAGCCATGAATCCAGGAAAATCCACTGGTTTCTACTTTAGGGACCTGCCACACCCTCCCTCTCTCCACTTTGGGAGATACCAAATCCCAATGGCCCAGGCTACATTTAGATACCTGGGCATACAGGTGTATAGAAAGCCGGATGACCAGATCGAGGGTAATGTCCGGAGAGCCTTTACGGGTCTCCGTAGCAGTGTGGGGTTCTGGACGTCTTTACCCCTATCCATTATGGGAAGAATTTCCATATCCAAGATGGTCCTGCTCCCCTGCATTCTATATTACTTTGTTAATCTGCCAGTCATTCTCCCGCAACAGATATTTAACACGTTGAATACGATCCTGGTGACTCTTATCTGGGGTATGGGATGCAGGCGTATTAGTCTCCGAAAATTACAATTGGGGACCAAAAACGGAGGCCTAGGGGTGCCTGATCTTAGGGGATACTACTACGCCAGTCAACTCCAGTGGCTTGCGCGATGGGTAGCGGGTAGGAACCTACACGAAATCGACTTCACGGCAGACCGGTTGGCGCGGGGAGACTTGTGTTGCCTAGGAGCCGGCTCCCCACGGATTGCCACACCCTTTTGAGCACGGCCCTGTTGTGCTGGAGGAAGGTGCTGGCATACACCTCAAACACAGTACCCTTTACGGAGAATATTCCTCTGTTAGGTATCCCATCAACGCAGGGCAGACTCACACAGTATAGATTGCGACCCTGGGCAGAGGCTGGAGTGGAGGATGTAGGTGCCTTCTTCGGGAACGACACCCTGCTGGATCATGACTCCTTCCTGCGAGTCACGGGTGCTCCCCAGCGACTGTACCTGCTACACGCTGCGGTGTCCCACTACATACGATGAACCTGGGCTCCGCAGAGGCTTCAACCCACGAGACATGAACTGGTCCACTTGATATACCACATGGGTGCGGGGGGGCCACCTAGTACGATGGCTGTATTGGGAGATCAGGGAACACGCTGCGATCCCACTCACTACACTTAGAGACACATGAACACAGGACACGGGAGAGGTAATGACAGATAAGGCCTGGCAGATGGTTCTTGAGCATCCCAGGAGGGTGTCGAGGAACGTTACATTTAAATTTATACAGGCCATGGTGCTGCATAGAGCGTACCTCACCCCACAAAGCCTACATAGAATGTTTCCCGACTCCCTCCACTGCTGTCCACGCTGTAGGGAGGATGCGGCTGGTTTTCTCCATATGTTGTGGGCATGCCTGTACCTGAATAGTTACTGGGGAGAAATTTGTCAGACACTGCGTACAGTAACTGCCCTTCCGGTCCCAGAGGATGCGTTATATTGCTTGATGGGATCCCGCAAAAGATCTAAAAAACAAAAAGCTAAATTGAAATTCCTAGATCTGGCCCTACTTTTAGCGATTAGGGTTATTATGATGAGGTGGAAGTCGCCCAGACCACACAGAGTATCTGTATGGCAGCCTGAGATGTTGAAATGTGGCAGGGCGGAGAGTGCTGTGCTGAGACAGGAGGAGGCGAGAGGGCAAAGGAAGTATCCCATAGCGCAGGACTGGGAGATTATGCTGCTAGAACTTGAGGAGATGGAGATGGTACCATAGCAGATGGAGGGTGTGTGAATGGAAGAATAGTACAGGGTATGATGACGCGCACGATATCGGTGTACCCAAGCCCGCTGGTGCACGGGTGTGGTCTATTTGAACTTAAATACATGCTATGACAGTCTGTTTCGGTGGGACGGAGTGTTACATTTCAGACTACACATGAGCAGGAGACGTATGGGGATAGGGTGGGTGTGGTAGGGGGGAGGATCGGGGTTTGATCCTTTAGTTTGTTGATTACTAAACTTATTGATGTGACACTGTGTAATGTACCACTGACCGTACAAGCGTCTCCATGGAAAAGTAGATTGGGGTAGAATAAGATGTACTGTACTCCTGTATTTTCTTCCATGTGACATCTACAACATGCTGGAATTGTACATATCCGCCTTATTTGGTTGGGGAGAAAATTAGAAAAGACTGTACTGTGTGATAAGAACCAATGATAAAACGGTGACAATGCTGTACAGTTGCGAATAAAGAGTTTTAAAAAAAAAATTAAAAAAGGATGTCGCCACTGTAGTTGTCGCATTGTGCGGAAGCTTCACGCATCGTGGGAGAAGAGTGTCGCAGCTGAAGCTGTTGCTGTTGCACTTCTGAACAAAGGTTTCGCTGCTGCAGTCCACGCATCGAACCGAGAACTTCTCGTATCCCCTGAAAAGCGTGCCGCGTCTGGAAGATCATCACGTCTTTATTTCTTTGCACCTGAAATTTGCCGCATTTCCCTCACTGTGACATTGCTTGTCGTGGAGGCGCAACACATCATAAGGTACATTGACGCAAAGTGTCGCATCTTAAGAACGGAACTAAGCTAAATCTACCATCTTAAAGTAACAGTATTGTGTATATTTCTCGTTTATGGTCTTGTGGTAAATCTATTTAAAGTATACTTATTTTTGATTTTAAACCTTGTGTGGTGTCCATCTGTAGTGTTGTCACTGGGTTACTGTATGGGGTCACAAATGCTTTACACACTGCCTCTGAGATAAGCCTGTCTGCTCGTGCCAAGCTACCAAGGGGGTGAGCAGGGGTTATTTAGGAGTGTAATCACCTTATCCTGACTAGAGGCAAGGGTCCCTATTTGTCACAAGTACCTACCTGTGCCAACTAGAGACCCCCAAATCTAATATTCGTGGCATCGGTGGGATTCTGGACTTGTATTTGTGACTCATTATCAGTGATTGATGAACACTACTTAGTGAGTGCAGACCTTAACGCAACCACATACTTTTTGGTAGATTCCTTTTTGGATTTTTTTCTTTTTTTGAAAGATGCCTGATTCAGTTGAAGTAGAAAGAGCAGAATCCATAGCCTCTATTGATTGTGAATGGGAACAGGAAAGGCTGGATAGCTACAAAGTAAGACACCGGAAGTACTTCTGCAAGAAATTCAAGGTTTCCACTGTTGGGTGCACCAAGAAGGAAGAGTTCTACAAGGTGCTGAGGGCCTGGGTAGAAGCAAGGAAAACCACTGAAATTGAGGAGGGGGATAACCATGCAGATGTACAACTAGAAGAGCCATTGGGCTCAGGAGGAAGGAGAGTACCTTCCCCCGCATGTAGCAATGCTGCTAACAAGACTTTGTCTCCAGAAGAGTTGGAGGACAGAGAGATATCAAGAAGGCATGAAATGGAGATGACCAAGTTCAAGGTGAAAAGGCAACTGGAAATAGAAAATAGGAGATTAGCTATAGAGGAAAAGAAAATACAGTTTGAGCATGAAAATGTTTTGAGGGAGTTGGAGTTTAAAATCAAAAGTTTGGAGGTTACTCCCTCTGGTGGCTGCGTACTGTCAGTGTCTGTGGAGAGTAGAGTGTATATTCCCAAAGATGTGGTGAAAGAGTTTTATAAAAATGATGATTTTGGTCAGTGGTTCAGAGCCTATGAGGTAGCCATGTCTTCCCACCGGGTCCCTGAGAGAGATTGGGGAGCGAGGTTGTGGGGAAGGTTCCTTAGTGAGGGGCGGGGCACACTGTTATACTTGCCTTCTGATGCCCACAATTCATACAGCCACATGAAAGATGAATTAATGTCTAGATATGGTTTGACCCCTGAACTCTATAGACAGAGGTTGAGGAAATGCAAAAAGTTAGAAAACAGTACCTGGGTTTAATATGTCACTTTCTTTTGCAGAGCATTGGATGATTGGGTGAAGGGCAGCAAGGCGAATGATTTTCAAGGTCTCTTTGATTTGATTGCATGAGAGCACTTGTTTGATAATTGTTTTCCAAAGCTGCACCAGCATCTGATAGATAGCAAGCTGACTAACCCTAGGAAGTTTGCTGTTGAGGCGGACCGCTGGGTTAGCACCCGGGGCCACAAGAGTCACATGGGAGACTCAGCCAAAGGTTGGCAGGGTCCCCAGCAGAAGAGTGGGGGGACAAGGGTAAACAAAAGGAGTTCTGCAAAGGGCCCCAAAGTAGTCCCAAAGGGAACCAAGGGAAAGGTTCCCAGCCTCACCCTAAGAGAAAGCAAGGGGTCCCGACAGGTAGTCCTGTTCCACAGGGACCCCTGAAATGTTACAAGTGTGGCGACCTTGGTCATAAGGCGAATTATACCAGGTGCCGCCTGTTTGAAAAAACCTGCACCCACTGGTGCTCTGCCCCGGCAGATGGCTAATGTAGCCTTGGGGAGAAATTGATGTCCAAGGTGGGTGGGGTCCTGCACAGATGACCCTTGTCTCTTTAGGAGACTGTGAGATGGTCTCAGAAGCTCAGCTGCCCAGGAACACTAAGAAATATGGGCAGTAGGTGACCATCAATGGCCAAAAGGTGAATGCTCTTAGAGATACAGGTGCCAGTGTGACAGCTGTCAGGTGTCACCTGGTGTCTCAAGAGCAGATTGTCCCTCATGCATTTTGCCGAGTTGTTGCCGCCGACAACACAGAGAGTCATTGTCCACTTGCTCATGTTCCCTTTCAGTGGGGGGGTCTCTGGTACTCTTCAGGTAGCTTTGAGGCCCGCCATGCCTGTTGACTGTTAGTTGGGGAACGATTTGGAGAACTCCCCTTGGGAAAAGGTGGAGAAGAGCACTCACTTGAAGATGGTGGGACTGCCTGACTGGGCGTGCGTGACCACCCGGTCAATGTCAGCCAGTAGGGGTTCTCAAGAGGACCTGGAGCCTGAGAGGGAGGCCCAGGAACCTGCCTTAGAGAGAAGTGGCGGGGCGCGGAAAACCGGCCCTCGAAGTTCCCACGGCCCAGGAGGAGGCCCTGGTAGACCCTGAGGGGGATGCCCTCTAGCCTACCGGGGGAACAATTAGCTGAACTGGGGGACCTGCCTGAGCTGACCCATTGCCAGCAAGAAGGAGGCCCCTCCAGGGAAGAAGTCTGCAAGGAGCAGCGAGAATGCCCTTCTCTTGAGGGATTGCGCAACAGGCTGTAAGCCAGGCAGCAGGTGATCAGTCAGGATCACATTGGATTTACTGGGAGAATGGCCTCCTGTATAACGGGCCTAAGGTTGCTGAACCTGGGTCAGCCCATGTTCTGGTGATACCCCAGAAGGTCAGAGCCTTCCTACTTGGGTTGGCTCATGATGTGCTGTTAGCAGGACATTTGGGGCAGAACAAGACCTTTGAGAGGCTTGTCACCCACTTTCATTGGCCCCAAATGTGAAAAAGTTCAGACATTCATTGCAGGACCTGTCAGACTTGCCAGGCAAGTGGTAAGAGTGGGAGGAAGCACAAGGCTCCTCTCCAGCCATTCCCTGTGGTCAGTACCCCCTTTGAGCAGGTGAGGATTGACATTGTGGGCCCACTGGATCCCAAGACAGCCATAGGCAACAGGTTCATCCTGGTCTTGGTTGACCATGCCATCCGGAAGCCATACCTCTGAGGACAGTGACGGACCCTATGGTGGGACGAGCACTGATGGGAATTTTCTCCCGAGTGGGATTCCCTCGCAAGGTAGTGTCTGACCGGGGTACCACGTTCATTTTAAGTATGTGAAGTCCCTGTGGCAGGGGTGTGGTGTAACTTACAACTTCACCACTCCTTACCACCCCCAAGGAAATGGGTTGGTTGAAAGGTCCACCGCACCCTAAAGGGCATGATTATGGGTCTTGAGGAACCCATGAGGCATAAGTGGGATGTCCTCTTACCATGCCTACTCTTTGCATACCAGGAGGTGCCACAGAAATCTCTAGGGTTCAGGCCCTTTGAGCTTCTCTATGGACACCCGGTCAAAGGACCTATGAGTCTGGTCAAAGAAGGCTGGGAGCAATCTCCCAGAAAACCTCCCCAGGATGTATATAGCTACATGCTGGCCTTCAGGAACCAGACTAGGCGTATCAGGCAACTCGCTGAAGTGAATCTGGAAGCCAGCCAGGAGGAGAGGAAGTGCTGGCATGACCAGAATGCCACTCTGATAGAGATTCAACCTGGACAGAAAGTATGGGTCATGGCCCCAGTGGAGCCCTGTGCTCGCCAGGATAAGTGGACCGGACCATTTGAGGTTGTGGAGCTTAAAAGTCCAGTTACCTACTTGGTGGACTTGTGGTCTCCCAGGAACCCCTTGAGGGTCCTGCATGTCAACCGCCTTAAGCCCCACTTGAAGAGGTCTGAAGTGGGCATGCTCTTAGCAACAGATGCGGGAATGGAGGAGGAGACTGAGCCTCTTCCTGACCTCCTGTCTGCAACAGAGCAAGATGGGTCAGTGGATGGTGTTGACCTCTCTTCCACCCTGACCCATGAGCAACAGAATGACTGCTGCCAGTTGCTGGGAGAGTTTTTTGATCTCTTCTAACTGGTTCCTGGTGTCACAGATTGGTGCGTCCATGATGTGGACACAGGAGACAGCTTACCTGTGAATCATAAAACTTACAGGGTAACTGACAGGGTGAGGGCTTGCATCAAAGAGGAGGTCTCAAAGATGCTTGTGCTAGGGGTGATGGAGTCCTCTAGCAGTCCTTGGGCCTGCCCAGTGGTCTTGGTCCCAAAGGCTGCAGCGCTGGGTGCCACACCCGAACTCCGGTTCTGTGTGGACTACAGAGGGCTCAATTCAGGCACGAAGACTGCCGTGCACCCCATCCCCAGAGCTGATGAGTTAATTGATCGGCTAGGGGCTGCACGGTACCTCAGCACGTTTGACTTAAAGTCTGGGTACAGGCAGATCGCCTTCACTGATGGGGCAAAGGAGAGGTCAGCATTCCCCACACCAGATGCGCATTTACAGTTCCGTGTTATGCCTTTTGGGATGAAGAATGCCCCTGCAATCTTTCAGAGGTTGGTCAACCAGGTATTGGTTGGACTGGATGAGTTCAGTGCCGCCTACCTAGATGACATCGCAGTGTTTAGTGCCAGTTGGGAGGAACATCTGCGCCACCTCTGGGAAGTGTTGTTGGCGCTGTGGAAGGCAGGCCTCATGATCAAGGTGAGTAAGTGCCAGATCGGGCAGGGTTCTGTGGTGTACTTGGGACACCAAGTTGGGAGCAGCCAGGTGGCGCCCCTGGAACCCAAGATTGAAATCATTCTGGCTTGGAAGCCACCCAAAACCCAGAAAGAGGTGAGAGCCTTTTTAGGTCTCACAGGTTATACCAGGAGGTTTGTTAAGGGGTATGGCAAAATTGTTGCACGCTTGACAGAGCTGACTTCCAGGAAGCAGCCTAAGAAAGTGATTTGGACTGACACCGGTCAGAAATCTTATGAGGCCCCGAAAGCTGCCATGTGCACGGCGCCCGTGCTCCGGGCACCCAACTTTTCAAGTGAGTTTATCGTACAGACAGACGCTTCAGAGCATGGTGTGGGGGCTGTTCTGTCACAGATGAATGAGGAGGGCCTAGATCAACCCGTAGTCTTTATCAGTAGGAGGTTACTTCCGCGGGAACAGAGGTGAAGCGCTATTGAGCGTAAGGCATTTGCTATGGTCTGGGTACTGAAGAAGCAGAGACCATACCTGTTTGGGACTCACTTCTGGGTTCAGGCAGACCACAGGCTCCTCAGATGGTTGATGCAGATGAGGGGTGAGATCCAAAGCTGTTGAGGTGGTCCATTTCCTTACAGGGTATGGACTTCACGGTGGAACACCGCCCTGGTACAGAACATGCCAACACTGATGGTCTGTCCAGATTTTTCCGCCTTAGTGATGAGAACTCCTAGGAGTTATGATAGTTCTCCTCACAGTTCTGCTGGAGGGGACACGTGTTAGACCTGGCACCATTGGCGTGGGTCTCCTTTCCATTTTTGCTGTTGCCTCATATATTTTTGGAGGTGTTAGATGCTTTGGGCACTGTGTCACTGCTGTCCAGTGCCACAGTGCGCGTGCTCCCTATTGTAAATTGAGGTATTAATCAGTGGTTCCATGTTTGGCTATTTGGTTTACTTGTCAGACCCTAGTACAGTGTACTGAGTGTGCCTAGGGCGTGTAAATCCAAATACTGCTGTTGGGCTTGCAGCACTGGTTGTGCCACCCACAGAAGCAGCCTTGTCAAATGTGTCTAAGGTCGGCCATTGCAGAGCCTGCGTGCAGTCTGGTACTGTCATGCTGACTGGGCAAGTGTACCCACTTGCCAATCCCTAAACCTTCCCTTTTGTTCATATCAGTCACCCCTATGGTAGGCCCAATGGCAGGGTGCATTGTAAGTATAAGGTAGGACAAGCCCTGATGTGTGTGGCATGTCCTAATAGTGAATTACAGCCATTTTCGTTTTTCACTATTGCAAGGCTACCTGTTCTCCATAGGCCAGAATTGGCTGTTAGAAATATTACATTTTATAATCCTAACTGACTCAGAGAACATGGTAGAAATTCGAGTTTAGTATGTCTGGACTCAGAATGATAAAATGCATCTTTTAGTGAAGTTGGTTTTAACATTCCGTGTTTGCAAATACCACTTTTAGAAAGTATGTGCTTGACTAATCTTCCAAGCCTGCCTCTGCTAGGTTGTGTATTCCTTTGTCTGGTTTTGTGAGTGACAGGGCTCGGGGATTCCAAGAGACATGATGAGTCAGCCCAGTGATGAATAGAGAGATCTGCATCTAGATGGGAGGGAGAAGTTGCACCTGAACCTTGAATAGGGCTGTGCCTGCCTTCCACAATGCTGGCTCCACCTCCTGGGGTGCGGCTGATGTCTCTGCCCTGCACACTGAATGAAGAGAAGGAGTCCTGTAAACAAAGTGCTCCAGGACTGTACTTGCCTTCCACAATGCTGGCTCCACCTCCTGTGGGACGTCTGATGTTTCTGCCCTGCACTGTGTCTGGTAAACAGAGTGCTTTAGAACTGGTTTGGACTGGGCAAAGGCCCCTCTCCCCTCAGAACAAAGGATTTTGGGGTATAAATATTGGAACCCTGATCCCATGAAATTAGATCACTTTTGGACTACAAGAAGAAACCTTTACTGAGGAGAGGAACCTGAAGAAACTGAGAAGAGACTACCCCTAAGCTGAAGTGCTGCTTGGGGGATTGGCCTGCAGTGGTCTCCTTACTGCCAAAGGAAGGAGAAAGGAACTTTGTGTACCTTGCTTTCAACTTGTGAAGCATCTCCAAGGGCTTGGAAAAGAGCTTGCCTCCTGCTGAAGTCTCATGGACAACATACTTCAACCCCCAGCTCCTCAGAGTTCTTTGGAAGTGCCTGCTGCTGTTTTGGGCCTTCTGAGGGACTGCGTGTCGCAAGGAGCTGGAAGCGCAACTCAACGAAAATGAAGTGCGTCGTCGTCGCTGCTGCTGCCGTCACACTTCTGAACAAGGGTTTCGCAACTGGAGATGTTGCACTACACCGCATCGAGAGAAGTGTGCCGCAACGAAGAGGAAGCGTGTCGCCGTCGCTGCTGCCTGCCGTCGCACTTCTGAACAAGGGTGTCGCCGCTGGAGTTGTCGCACTGCACCACATCGAGAGAAGAGTCTCGTAATGAGGTCGGAGCATGTTGCCGTCGCTGTGCCTGCCAACGCACGTCTGAACAAGGGTGTGGCCGCTGGAACTGTCGCACTGCACCGCATCGAAGAAAAGCGCCTCGCATCCCCGAAAAGCGCTCCGCCGTCAAAGCTGCTGCCGTAGCATTTCTGAACACGGATGTCGCCGCTGTAGTTGTTGCATTGTGCGGAAGCTTCATGCATCGTGGGAGAAGAGCGTCGCAGTTGAAGCTGTTGCCGTCGCACTTCTGAACAAGGGTGTCGCCGCTGCAATCCACGCATCGAACCGAGAACTTCTTGCATCCCCGGAGAAGCGTGCCACATCTGGAAGATCTTCACGTCTTTATTTCTTTGCACCTGAACTTCGCCGTATTTCCCTCGCTGCGACATTGCTTGTCGTGTAAGCGCAACGCATGGTAAGGTACATTGACGCAAAGTTTCGCATCTTAAGAACTGAACTGAACTAAGCTAAATCTACCATCTTAAAGTAACAGTATTGTGTATTTTTGTTGTTTATGGTCTTGTGGTAAGTCTATAAAAGTATACTTATTTTTTATATGAAACCTTGTGTGGTGTCCATCTGTAGTATTGTCATTGGGTTACTGTATGTGGTCACAAATGCTTTACACACTGCCTCTGAGATAAGCCTGTCTGCTCGTGCCAAGCTACCAAGGGGGTGAGCAGGGGTTATTTAGGAGTGTAATCCCCTTATCCTGACTAGAGGCAAGGGTCCCTATTTGTCACAAGTACCTACCTGTGCCAACTAGAGACCCCCAAATCTAACAAGTCCCAAGGTATCTTATCAATAGATTCACTCAGTATGTCGCTCAGAGAACATTAAGATCCACCAATACGAATCAGCTGCACAAACTAAATTCACACTGATTACAAGAGGTAGATCCCTCTTAGTCTTAACAACTAGAGCCTTCAACCATCTTCTGCATACCTTCTTCTTTTAGTTTTATATTGCGCAAACTATACCCGAATGTATCAGAGCACTTTACATGAGCATCAGTTGAGTTACAGACAAATTTATTTTTTAAGCATGGGGAGATTAATTGATTTTCCCAGAATCACAGGGTGTTGAGCGTCCCTGCCGAGACTCGAACCCGCTTCACCAGCTTTGAAATCGACCGCCCTAGCAGAGAATTTGCATATATTGTTTAGGAAAAAGCTAAAGACTTGACTGTTCTCCTTCCTGTAGGTCTCCCCTTCTGCCCTTTATTTCAGATGTCTTAAAGAAGATCCCTGATCCTCTGCACAATACTGATCATAGGACAGTGGCAAGACATCCTTGGGGTACCAGTTGTACTTAGCAAGTTCCTAATTCATTTCATTTTATTTATTTCATTTCATGCCAGTTGTTGCTCTCACAAATTACATGCCGGCCTCTGCAGTCCGATCTTGCATGCCAGGTGTGCCTCACTTCTTAGATGCTGGGCTCTGCCCTCACATCTTACATGGCAGGCTCTGCCCTTGCATCTTAAATGCTGGGCTCTGCCCTCACATCTTATATTCCAGGTTCTGCTCTCACATCGAGAGCGATGCTGTTTAATGGCAAGGCTGCCTGCAACTTACAGCAGTTATTTATAGGTACATTGTGAATGATAGAAACGTCAGTTAGATGTGGGACCCCTCAGTAGCCCGTTTCTGTTCCTACTCTGAATTTATTAGATTGAAATTCATTACATTATCTCACTATTGAATTAATAAATAACCTGATTCCACCCCACTAGTTCCAATAAATAACCTGTGCCACCTCACTAGTTCCAATTCAAAGAAAATATTATAAAGTCCTGCTTGATAGACTATGCTCGACATATGACTTTCTTATAAGCTATTACTGAATTATTTTCTGAAGTAGTGGAGCAGTTGAGGTGGCTTATATTTAAAATTAATTTGTGTCTCAGGTTATTGCAATGTTTTTTTAAATCTCTGACTGTTGTCAGTAAACAATATGCCATTAGTCAGGAACGAACTGAACAAGAGACTTTTCAGGCATTTTACACATCAGCTGCAATATTCACTGATTATGAATTCAGTGAACAAACTCATAATGGGAAACAATGATTGTGAGAAGTTAGCCTGGCATATGATGTCCACTAGTTCTAGTGGGCACCTTGCACCAGTCTAATCGACCCTTATTGATGTTGGTTGTAAAGTCAACCCTATAGAAAGCTATCCTAGTGGTAGCATGAACCAGCAGTCTTCAGACTAAGACTTCAGTAGGCGAGTTAAGCAAGTTGTTTTACCATATATAATCCCTTGAATACCAAATGAAAGGACACCACACAAGGTATATATGTTATGTTAGTAGGTTTTCTAAAGCACACAGCTGCCCCAGCGAAGGGGTATCCCGGCGCTGCCAAATCTGAATAACACACTGCCCAAAAAGGTTGTCACAGCTGTAGCCCGACCCAGGGCTATACTGAGGGAAAAAGGAAGGTTTTAATGGCTTTTCGAAAAGCAAGCAAGTCCTCCATCCCACGAATATGTAGCGGTAGAGAATTCCACAACTTGGCTGCCAGATACCGGAATGAGCGACCTCCTACTCGGCAAAGTTTGAACCCTGGGACAGTCACCATGTGCTGTCCCTGCGAACGCAGCTGTCTGAGGGGCACATACGGAGTCAAGAGATTGCCAAGCAACGCCGGGCTGCCTGATTTTAAAATCTTAAAAGGTAGGCAAAGAGCTTTAAACTGGATCCGAGTATCAATCAGAAGGCAGTGCAGCCTTTGAATGATGGCCCCAACCGAACACCAGCGGGGAAGTCCCACCAGAATTCTGGCTGCCGAGATTTGTACTCGTTGTAGTCGCCGTATCTCTGCTTTATTAGCCCCCAAAAGCAGAGAACTAGCATAGTCTAGGCGAGAGAGTATGGTAGACTGCACAATAATGTGTCGTACAGCTGGGTCAAAAAATTTCAAGAGAGGATTGAGACCCCTTAACAAGCCAATACAAGTGGCAGCGACTCTCTTTGTGTGGGTCTGGAAGCTAAGCGTGGAATCCATCCAGACCCCTAATATCAAATATATATGTATTTAATTTAAACACAACCCTTCTGCACTCTTTATGAGGTCAGAGGTAAAAATACAATACAAGTCACACAGTTAATATACAATAAGTTGAACAGTAAATGTTCTGCCCTAGGGGCCTCACAAACCATATACTAAGAAAGTGGTATAAGTACTACGTGAGAGTTAGAAAGCAGGCCTAGGGGCTGTAGAATCACTGGGGCTACACTAATCAACCAAAGGTTAGGAAGTAGGAGACCCACGGGAGCCGTGTGCAGTGACTAAACACAGGCGCGGGTTCCCATTGACTTTCTATGGAGTTCATAAAAGTTACAAAGTTACAGTTTAAGGACACTTCCGGATGGACTAGGATGGAACCCTTTTAAACTAGGACACTACGAGAGTCAAGACCCACGGGAGCACCGGAGTACTCGTGTTACCTCACTCAGGGAAGCCGGGTGCATAGGTGTCTTTTCGTGTCGTGTTTCGTTGTCATTTTCAATGGAGAGCTGCAAAGAAGTGCTGCAGGCGACCAGAGGAAAACCGGGTGGACCCAAGGGTGGATCAGAGATGTGAAGCAGAGGAGACAGAGTCTAGGTCACTAGCCAGTGACCAGGAAGGAACCAGGCGACGTCGGGTGCTTTGCAGGTGAAGAAGGTGAGTTTGTCTCTTCAGCCACGAGGTCCAGGAGTCATCGACAATGAACAGGAGCTGGATTTGAGCTGTCCCACAATGGATCTAGATGACTGCGGTGTTGGTATCTGAATTGGACCCAACAAGCCTTGGCAACCGCAACCCACGGAGGATGTCAAGATTGGCTCTGTTGCAGGTCAGCAAGTTTTGTGGTGCTTCTCCTTTTCAGGGAAGCTGGAGCAAGCCTGGAGCAACCAGGCAAGCAAGTTAAATTCAAAGGAAGGTCTTCAGGGGGCTCACAAGCCAACGGGCAAGGAACCGGGAAGACGCGTCGAGCTGAAATGCAAAGGTGGGGCCCACGGGACACTCGCAGAGTGTGGGGGCTTGAGCTTCAGTGCAAATGGTGCTCGGGGCTGGGGCTTCTCGTACCCCAATGCACAATTTACTGAGGCTGCAGAAAAGGAGTGCAGGTAGCAAAATGCAGGATGTCCAAGATGTCTGGTCCCACGTCTCTCGTGTCTCAGCTTTGCTGTGGATGTGGGTCGGGGTCAGAGAAGTCTAAAAGTCCAGTTTTTGTGTCACAGAGTCTTTGGGTTTTGACGGGAGCCGTGAAACTGCAGACTGGCGAAGTTGCTGTTGGTGCCTGTTTGCACAGGGTGGTCACTCCTTGCCACAAGGGAGATGTCTTCCATCTTCCAGTCAGAATGGAATGTCAAAGGCCCAAGATATGTCTTTCAAAGATTCGTCCAGGATAATCTAAATTCCTGGGGACACAGCTCCTATACTTAAACTAAGAAAGGGGGCTGGATTACCTGACTAGGTCCCTCCTATGGGTCGACCTGAGAAGGGAGTGGATACACCCCTTTCCCTTTGTCCAGTTCCGCGTCTGAGCTGGGGCTGGAGTTCCCCAGCAACTGGTTTGACACAGGCTATGCATGGAGCACCTTGTGTGCCCCAGGCAGTGTCTAGATGCATTCACTGAATGCATCCCTCCCTACCCCAATACACAAAACCCCTGTCTGGGGAGGTGCTGGCACCTCCATGGACAGGAAACCTATTGTCCAGGCCGCCCTTGCTGGAGTTTCCCCTAGCAACAGGAGGTCAGACTCGTATCTGTGGCAGCAGCATCCATTTTGTGATGTTAAGGCTCTGTTTAACTTTAACAGGGTAAAGCAGCAAACTACATGTCTTTTCCCTCTAGAAGGGTGAAATGCTACCCCCGCCACCAGAATTGGGGGATAGTATTCCAAAAGTGTTTGACACCTTACACGACATGTTTTGATAAAGCCAAACCAAAGTTAGCATTAACCGCGAGGATTATAATGCACTTAAGAGTATATGGTATGGCCATATCATAGAACAGCTATAAGGAGATGGTTCCAAAAGCTGCAGAGGGGCTCAGCTCATGCCAGAGCACCCTCTCACATAAAACCAAGCACTTTGCCTCCAGGATTGTCGAGGCCTACCATAGGAGTGGCTTATAGGTGTATATGTGTCTATATATAAAGGTAGATATAGGTATACTATATCTAAGTAAGGGTGATTACACCACCTTACCCATACTGTGTGAACAGACCTGTGGTGTCATTTTGGAAGGCAAACCAGGGGTGGCACAATACATGCTGCAGCCCCTGGTAGGCCTAGGGTGCACCTATGCCCTGGGTACCTATGGTACACTATACAGGGGCTCACAAGGGTGACCCAATAACCAATCTGGTATGCACCTAAAGTGCATGGTATCAATTTAGAGAGAGAAAAGCTGGGCTGTGAGTCTGATTAGCAGGCAGTCAGCCACATTAAAGTCGAAAAACCAGAGAATCACAGCAAAAAGTGGGGGTGTCCATAGGAAGCAGACCCTACTCTCCTACACAACCCCCCCCCCCACCCAACGCAGGGACATTAAATTAACCTTGACCAGTTGAGTCTTCATGTTCTAAGTGGAAATATCTGGAGAGTCCATCTGCATTGGCATGGTCAGTCCCAGGTCTATGTTCCACTGTAAAGTCCATCCCCTGTAGGGAAAGGGACCACCTGAGCAGTTTGGGATTTTCACCCTTCATCTGGTTTAGCCACACGAGGGGCTTATGGTCTGTCTGAATCTTGAAGTGAGTGCCAAACAAGTATGGCCTCAGCTTCTTCAGGGCCCAAACCACATCAAAGGCCTCCCTCTCAATAGCTGACCAACGTTTCTCTCTAGTGGTCAGCCTTCTGCTAATAAAAGCTACTGGCTGGTCTTGACCATCTTTATTCAGTTGTGAAAGCACAGCACCTACCCCCAACTCAGGAGCATCTGTTTGGACAATGAAATCTTTGGAGTAGTCTGGACTTTGCAGAATAGGAGCAGTGCACATGGCCTGCTTCAGGTCATCAAATGCCTTTTGACAGCTTACTGTCCACTGAAATTTCTTTGGCATTTTCTTGGAAGTTAAGTCATACAGGGGTGTCACTATGGAACCATACCCCTTGACAAATTTCCTGTAATACCCAGTCAGGCCCAAGAAAGCTCTGACCTGAGTTTGTGTGGTTGGAGCAGTCCACTCCATTATGGTCTGGATCTTGCTCTGCAATGGTTGAACCTGTCCTCCACCTACAAGGTGGCCCAGGTATACAACTTGACTCTGCCCTATCTGGCACTTGGTAGCCTTGATACTTAGGCCTGCCTTTTGCAGGGCCTCCAAAACATTCTTTAGGTGGATCGGGTGATCTTCCCAAGTGGAGCTAAAGATAGCAATATCATCTAGATAAGCTGCACAGTAGTCATCCAGACCAGAGAGGACTTGGTTCACCAACCTTTGGAATGTGGCAGGTGCATTTTTCAGACCAAAGGGCATCACCACAAATGGACAATGTCCACCAGGGGTTTAAAATGCTGTCTTTGGCTTTGTATCATCAGCTAGTCTGATCTGGCAGTAGCCAGCTGTCAAGTCAAATGTACTCAAAAACTTGGCAGATGCCAATCTGTCAATGAGTTCATCTGCCCTTGGTATTGGATGGCCATCTGTCCTAGTGACACCATTGAAACCTCTGTAATCCACGCAAAACCGCATCTCTCTTTTACCATCTTGGGTGTGAGGTTTAGGCACCAGAACTACTGGACTGGCCCAAGGGCTCTCTGAGGGATCAATGACTCCCAAATCCAACGTCTTTTAGACCTCTGTCCTGATACAGTCCCTGACATGATCAGGTTGCCTGTAAATCTTACTTTTAACAGGCAGACTGTCCCCAGTGTCTACTTCATGAGTGCACCAGGTAGTCTGACTTAGAGTCAGAGAAAACATATGTCTGTAGGACTGTAGAACTTGTCTGCAGTCCTGCTGCTGTTGGTCAGTGAGGCTGCCTGCCAAGGCTACACCATCAACTGAACCATCATCAGGGTTCTGAGAAAGCAGGTCACTCTCTTCCTCCTGTCCCTCATCTGCAGCCATGAGCAAGCCCATGTCGACCCTGTCAACATATGGTTTCAATCTGTTGACATGAAGCACCCTGTGGGGGCTCCTGGGAGTTCCAAGGTCAACCAAATAGGTGATTTCTCTCTTCTGTTCAACAATAGTGTGGGGTCCACTCCACTTGTCTTGGAGAGCTGATGGGGCCACAGGCTCCAACACCCACACTTTCTGTCCTTGCTGGTAAACAGTCAGCACAGTTTTTTGGTCATGCCAGGCCTTTTGCAATTCCTGACTAGCCTCAAGGTTTTTAGATGCCTTTTTCATGTACTCAGCCATCCTGGAGCGGAGACCAAGTACATAATCCACAATGTCCTGTTTGGGAGGGTTGAGAGGTAACTCCCATCCTTCCTTCACCAGACACAGGGGTCCTCTTACAGGATGCCCAAACAGAAGTTCAAAAGGGCTGTATCCAACCCCTTCTGTGGGACCTCTCTGTAAGCAAACAAAAGGCAGGGCAGCAGGATGTCCCATCTCTGCCTAAGCTTTTCAGGGAGACCCTTAATCATGCCCTTTAAGGTCTTGTTGAATCTCTCAACTAGACCATTGCACTGTGGATGATAGGGTGTGGTGAACTTGTAGTTCACTCCACACTTTTTCCACATTGCAGTCAAATATCCAGACATAAAATTTGCACCTCTGTCTGAGACAACCTCCTTCGGAAATCCCACTCTTGAGAAAACTCACAGGAGGGCTCTTGCCACAACAGGTGCTGTTGTGGTCCTTAGGGGAATTGCTTCTGGGTATCTGGTGGCATGATCCACTACCACCAGAATAAACCTGTGCCCAGATGCTGTTTGGGGATCCATTGGTCCAACAATGTCAATCCCTACACGTTCAAAGGGAACCCCCACCAAAGGTAGTGGTATTAGGGGGGCCTTTGTGGTGCCACCTGATTTGCCACTGGCTTGGCAGGTGACACAGGAGCGACAAAACTCCTTGGTATCTTCTGACATATGAGGCCAATGTAAGTGAGGAACAAGCCTGTCCCAAGTCTTGTTCTGGCCAAGATGTCTTGCAAGGGGAATATCATGGGCTAGTGTGAGAAGGAAGCCCCTGAATGCCAAAGGTATGACCAACCTCCTGGAAGCTCCAGGCTTGGGGTCTCTAACCTCTGAATACAGGAGTCCATCATCCCAATAGACTTTGTGGACCCAACTAGCATTCCCAGCAGCCTCAGCAGCAGTTTGCTGTCTGAGGGGTTCTAGAGAAGGGCAGTCTAACTGCGCCTGCCTCAGATCTGCCCCCGGGGGACCCCTTGTCCCACGAAACTCAACCTGATCAGGCTCTTCTAGGACAGTTTCCTCCTGGGTCTCACAATCAGCTTCCTGTGAATGCCGATCCTCTTCCTGAGGCAAGGGGGAAGGCACTGCATTAACCCTACTGCTTCTCCTCCTGGTAGGCAACTGGTTCATTGTTCCAGAATCCAGTGCCAGTTCAGTTTAGCTATTTCTGACCTGTGACCTAGTCACAGCAAGGACAAGTGCTGATATCCCTAACATTTCTGCATGTGTCCTATACTCCACTTCAGCCAAGCTAAAGTCTCCAGATCATTTCCAAGCAAGCATTCTACAGGGAGGTCTGAGCTAACCCCAACCTTTTTGAGGCCAGTTACCCCTCCCCAGGAGAAATGAACAATTGCCATACTGTGAGTGGTAGTGACATTGCTAGCATTGGTCACTAGGTAATTTTCACCTAGTATGATCTGTCTAGAATCCACAAAGCCATTCGCATTGTGACACTAGCACAGGTGCCCCTGTATGCCTGAGCCACTTTGTCATTATTTAAAGGAGTTTGTCTGTACTTGCCCAAGTTATTGGGACTCACAGTAGAGGATATAATTATGTCCCCATCACAGATCAAAACAGCTTGAGTTGGTATTCTGACTAGGCCAGCATCCATCTCAGTTCCCAGGGTTAACCTTACTACACCATTCTGTTGAGAACCTCCACTTGTAGCTTTACTAGGGGGAACAGTTGCCTTAGGGGCAATGGTGGCTGGAGCTGTCTCCTTTTTGGCACAATCACTGGTCCAGTGAGTATTTACTTTACAAATCATGCACCAAGGTTTCTTTGGGCCTTCTTTCTTTTTAGATTGTTGGGAACCCCCACCATTAGAAGCTTTTTGGGGACCTTGAGAACACTTCTGGTCTTTTGCATTCTCCCCACCCTTTTGGTCTTGCTTCTTCTGATCACCACCTTCTTCTGTACCTTCTGCTTCACCCTGGTTCTGACCCATTTGTCTGCCTTCTTTCCCAATTCTTGGGGAGAGGTCAGATCAGAGTCAACCAGGAGCTGATGCAATAACTGGTTCTGACAGTTGTTAAGGATTTGTTCTCTCATAATCAAATTATACAATCCTGTATAGTCAGTGACTTTACTGCCCAGTTACCAGCCCTCCAGAGCCTTAGTTGCACAATCTGCAAAATCAGCCCAGCCCTGAGTCTGTGTCTTTTGGGTATCCCTGAACAGCAACCTGTACTGCTCAGTGGTTAGGCCAAACCCATCTATCAGAGCACTCTTCAGGACATAGTAATTGTCAGCATCCTCTTCTCTTACAGTGAGGAGCTTGTCTCTACCTTTATCTGCAAAGGAGAGCCACAAGATTGCTGCCCACTTACTTTGGGGTACCTGCTGTACTTTGCAAGCCCTCTCCAAAGCAGTTATCCGTTTGTGGATGTCATCCCCAATCTGATAAGGAGGGACAATCTTGTTCAGGTTTCTATGGTCATGAGACCTTTCCCTATCTCTAGGAATTATGCTGCCACCAGTGGGCTCTAGCCCACTTAACATTTTGTTTCTTTCAAGAGCCAGGGTCTCTTTTGCAAGGGCAACTTCTTGCCTCTTGATCCTAAGCTTGACTTCTTTCATCCTAGCTTTGTGCTCTCTCCTCTGAGGGGAAGGTATCATCCTCTGAGCAGAGGCACTGGACCCTACTGAGGAATCAGGATGCTCAGAGCCACTGGAAAGTGACTTGCGCCTTCTGTTTCCTGTGTTAGGCCTACTGGGGTGAGTGGAGTGGGGTCTCTCTTGGCCCTCTCCACCTCAAGATAGTCCTACGTTGCCCAGGTCAGCTTCATCAACTGCATCCTGGTCATCATCCTCATCAGAGACAACTGGATCTTCCCCAGTTGTATTCTCCTCTGTTGCGAGATGGCCCCCCTCTCTACCCCCTTGGCTACCTCGGTCTGATGCATTCTCTACATCATAAGCCACTAAGATATCTACCAGGTGGTTAAAGGTTGTACTCTGTCCTTCTCTCAACTTTCTGACTGCACACAGGCTACTCAGTTCATGAAAAGTGAATGAGTCATACTTAGAAGGCACCCTCTGGGTTTCTTCTTGAAGAGGTCTACTAGGGCCTGCTTCCAAGGACATTTTCTAGTGAGGTGTGGTGTGTGCACCTACCTACACTAAATGGTTTCCTACTAGAACCTCTCTAGGAGTTGCAGTCAGGGTGTGCTAAGCCCTTACCACCTACAACTACTAAGTTCAGTAGAATTTATGTATATAAGACTTGATTTATATGTACCTACAGGTACCTTGATTTGATCTTTCAGATGATATTACAAGATTATTTGGTAAAACAAATTGCAAGCTCTTATCCCAACCGCTGCACACCAATGTGAGAAGTTAGCCTGGCATATGATGTCCACTAGTTCTAGTGGGCACCTTGCACCAGTCTAATCGACCCTTATTGATGGTGGTTGTATCCTAGTGGTAGCATGAACCAGCAGTCTTCAGGCTAAGACTTCAGTAGGCGAGTTAAGCAAGTTGTTTTACCATATATAATCCCTTGAATACCAAATGAAAGGACACCACACAAGGTATATATCAAATATATATGTATTTAATCTAAACACAACCCCTCTGCACTCTTTATGAGGTCAGAGATAAAAATACAATACAAGTCACACAGTTAATATACGATAAGTTGCACAGTCTACGTTTTGCCCTAGGGGCCTGACAAACCATATTCTAAGAAAGTGGTATAAGTACCACGTGAGAGTTAGAAAGCAGGCCTAGGGCCTGTAGAATCGCTTGGTCTACACTAATCAACCAAAGGTTAGGAAGTAGGAGACCCACGGGAGCCGCGTGCAGCGTCTAAACACAGGCGCGGGTTCCCATTGACTTTCCATGGAGTTCGTAAAAGTTACAAAGTTACAGTTTAAGGACACTTCCGGATGGACTAGGATGGAACCCTTTTCAACTAGGACACTTCAAGAGTCAAGACCCACGGGAGCACCGGAGTACTCGTGTTACCTCACCCAGGGAAGCAGGGTGCATAGGTTTCTTTGCGTGTCGGGTTTCGTCATTGTTTTCTATGGAGAGCCGCAAAGAAGTGCTTCAGGCGACCAGAGGAAAAGTGTCTGGGTGGACCCAAGGGTGGATCGGAGATGTGAAGAACCTGAAAGCAGAGGAGACAGAGTCTGGGTCACTAGCCAGTGACCAGGAAGGAACCAGGCGATATCGGGTGCTTTGCAGGTGAAGAAGGTGAGTTTGTCTCTTCAGCCACGAGGTCCAGGAGGCATCGACGATGACCAAAAGCTGGATTCGAGCTGTGCCACAATGGATCTAGATGACTGCGGTATAGATATCCGGATTGGACTCAACAAGCTTTGGCAACCGCAACCCACGCAGGATGTCAAGATTGGCTCTGTTGCAGACCAGCAAGATTTGTGGCGCTTCTCCTTTTCAGGGAAGCTGGAGCAAGCCTGAAGCAACCAGGCAAACAAGTTAAATTTAATTGAAGGTCTTCAGGGGGCTCACAAGCCAACGGACAAGGAACTGGGAAGACGCGTCAAGCTCAAATGCAAAGGCGGGGCCCACGGGACACTTGTGGATTGTGGGGGCTTGAGCTTCAGTGCAAATGGTGCTCCGGGTTGGAGTTTCTCATACCCCAATGCACAACTTACTGAGGCTTCAGGAAAGGAGGGAAGGTAGCAAAATGCAGGATGTCCAAGATGTCTGGTCCCACATCGCTCGTGTCCGCCACGTATCTCAGCTTTGCTATGAATGTGGGTCAGGTCAGTGAAGTCTGGAAGTCCAGTTCTTGTGTCGCAGAGTCTTCAGGTTCCGACGGGAGCCATGAAACTGCAGACTGGCGAAGTTACTGTTGGTGCCTGCTTGCACGGGGTGGTCACTCCTTGACCACAAGGGAGATGTCTTCCATCTTCCAGTCAGAATGGAATGTCGAAGGTCCAAGAGATGTCTTTCAAAGATTTGTCCAGGATAATCTAAAGTCTTGGGGACACAGCTCCTATACTTATACTAAAAAAAGGGGGCTGGATTACCTGACTAGGTCCCTCCTATGGGTGGACTTGAGAAGGGGGTGGTTACACCCCTTTCCATTTGTCCAGTTTCATGCCACAGCTGGGGCTGGAGTGCCCCAGCAACTGGTTTGAACCGGGCTATGCATGGAGCACCTTGTGTGTCCCAGGCAGTGTCTAGATGCATTCACTGAATGCAGCCCTCCCTGCCCCAATACACAAAACCCCTGTCTGGGGAGGTGCTGGCACCTCCATGGACAGGAAACCTATTGTCCAGGCCGCCCTTGCTGGAGTTTCCCCCAGCAACAGGAGGTCAGACTCGTATCTGTGGCAGCAGCAACCATTTTGTGATGCTGAGGCTCTGTTTAACTGTAACCGGGTAAAGCAGTAAACTACATGTATTTTCCCTCTAGAAGGGGGGAATGCTAACCCCGCCACCAGAATTGGTGGGGGGTAGTGTTCCAAAGTGTTTGACACCTTACGCGACATGTTTTAATAAAGCCAAACCAAAGTTAGCATTAACCGCGAGGATTATAATGCACTTAAGGGTATATGGTATGGCTATATCATTGAACAGCTATAAGGAGATGGTTCTGAAAGCTGCAGAGGGGCTCAGCTCATGCCAGAGCACCCACTCACATAAAACCAAGCACTCTGCCTCCAGAATTGTCGAGGCCTACCATAGGAGTGGTATAGGTGTATATGTGTCTATATATAAAGGTAGATATAGTCATACTATATCTAAGTAAGGGGTGATTACACCACCTTACCCAGGCTGTGTGAACAGATCTGTGGGGTCAGTTTGGAAGGCAAACCAGGGGTGGCACAATACATGCTGCAGCCCCTGGTAGGCCTAGGGTGCACCTATGCCCAGGGTACCTATGGTACACTATGCAGGGGCTCACAAGGGGGAACCAGTAACCAATCTGGTATGCACCTAAAGTGAATGGTATCAATTTGGAGAGAGAATAGCTGGGCTGTGGGTCTGATTAGCAGGCCCACAGCCACATTAAAGTCGAAATACCTGAAAATCACAGCAAAATGTGGGGGTGACCATAGGAAGCAGACCCTACTCTCCTACAATGATTACAATTAAGTGGCATTTTGTTTCCTGCTATGAAAGATAGGTGAATTTATGTAAACAGAACTCTTGGTGTATCTAGATGGTTTAAAGATCTACTCAAAGAACCATTCAGCAGGGAAACAAAGGAGAACCAGATATTCTGCTGGGTTTCCGGGTCATAAAAGTTTGATTGTAGAAAAAACGTAGCAAAAACTCTCCTCCCCAACTGAGTTTATCCCTTTGAGTGTGAGTGGATTCTTGCCGGCAGACTTAGACAATAGCTGGATTGTTTGATATAGCAGCTGCCCCACTGGCAACCAACATCAATTCTCCTAGCCTCATGCATGATTCCTCCATGTGGTAGTGCCAGCTAGAGGCTCCATCTTGTGCTGATCCGGATGAGCATAGGGATTATTGTGGGAGCAATTTGATGAAGTAATGGTGCTTTGGAACTCTGGTCAGTTTAATTTGTATCGCTTATTGATTTCTCACCAGGTGAACAGTGGTGATTTCCAGCACAAACTGACTCGACAGAAATATTAGGCCAACCTGTTCACCTGAAGAAGGCACTATAGACAATTATCAGATGCATAATTTCCAGTCCACCATGTGCCTCATCAGTAATTGGATTGAAGTCAATCATTTAAAACTTAATCCTGACAAGACCGAGTTGATCCTGACCGGAGGTACTACCAACCCATGGAATTCTAACTTTTGGCCCCCCGCCTTGGCTCCCCTCCTTGCCCTGCCGAATCGGCAAAAAGCCTGGGGGTCATAATTCATGAAGACCTTTCCATGAAGTCCCAGATTGGTGGGGTGGTATCCTCCTGCTTTTTCCACCTCTGCAGAATACGTAAGATCTCTCGATTTCTAACTACGGAGGCTCTAACCCTGGTTCTCCTGGCCCTGGTCATCTCTCGTATTGACTATGCCAATTCACTGTACGTTGGCATCCCTGCTTACCAGCTTTGCCGTCTGCAGCTGGTACAGAACCAGGCCGCTAGACTCATTTTTCATCAACCGAGACACCATCATGTCCGTCCTTTGCTCAAAATTCTCCACTGGCTTCCAGTGGCTAAACGCAGTGAATTTAAACTAGGCTGCATCACTTTTAAAGCACTGGCCGGCCTTGGCCCAGCCTTTATTTCCTCCCTGCTTCACCGCTATCTTCCGTCTCGCAATCTTCGTTCCTCTCACTTGGCTCTTCTCACAACCCCTACCTTTTTCCGCAAGAAACATGGTGGCCTCAGATTCTCTTTTCTTGCCCCCTCCTGTTGGAACTCACTCCCTTTGGACCTGAGATCAACCACTTCCTATACCCACTTTAGATCTCTCCTGAAAACTTTATTGTTCCGCCAAGCTTATGAATAGTCACATTATCTGTCCATCAACCTTCACTGCTGACATTTTGCCTCTTCCCTGCTCACAGCGCCATGAAACCGTTTGGTGTAAGCGCGCTTTTAAAAGTATTTTTAACATAACATAACATAACATTACGTACGGATACATTTTGCTGATATCACTTGCTAACATCTGCAGTGAAGAATCTAGCGAAGCTAGCGATGGTAAGTCTGAAGATGGAAGCAAGGGACCTACAGTTATCCAACATAATGAAATTATCAATGGCAGATCCTGTCATGGGGCTATGGAGCAGGAGGGGGCTGCTGGGACTCAGACGCAGGAGCTGGATTTGTCCCTTTTAATATCCCAGGGTTGTCTTACTATAACTCTGCAAACTGGCCAAGTAAAACCATTTCAGCACTTGTTTCTAAGTGGCACCGATTGTGGATGTTCAGAGACTTCTCAGAAGGACAACAACAAGCTGCACACTCAACAAAAACAAAACAGAGTAATAACTGGATTATCCTGCCAGGCGCTTTATTTTTAGAGAAGCGTGTTATAACACTTTAAAACATAATATAGGGTATGTGTACAAGATGGCACCCGAGTAGCAGCAAGCTTACAGAGCTCCGCCACCCGCCTTGCTCTTAATGCCAGAAGCAGCGTGCCATGAGGTTCCACCAGCCTACAGGAGTCGCTGCAGCTGGTGGGGAGTGATTTTTGCAGACATACCTGCACTGATTCTTTACTGTTTTTGAAGCCTAGATATCCCTCGAGTTCATCTGCATAGTTCCAAGATGGTGAATGCCCGGGAATGATTAGATGTGGGGCTTGACCTAAACTGTAGCGAGCTGCACTGTGCACTCATCTCTAGCAGAAGGTACTATTGAGCGGAGAGAGTAGCCCTATTACTCCTCAGCAGTGCCAGCGAGTACAACCAGAGCATGCCTGCCAGGGAAGCCTAGCTGGAATGGCTACGAAGCATGCTGCATGCTTGCAGCGAACGGGTGGAGCGCTCTACCTAGCAGGACAGTGGTGCAGCATTCGGTGAGACCAACAAATGCACTCTAATGCCTGGACGTACAAGGATCCCTGAAGTGGGTCAAAGGTTGGTTTGTGACACGGGCGGCACAGTTGGTCTAGGCCGTTTTTCAGTTTTTGGCCTGCTACACGTGTGCTCTCCACTGTGCTCCTTCTAAGCAACTTCATTTCCTTGTACGCACTCTGCCATTTGGCATGTTCCTGGATCCCTGTCACTGGGCTCCATCTTGAAAGTGAGTCATTATCCAGTTTGTAATGATTGTATGCTTTTCTTTCACACTGTTTACTTGCATTTTGCTTTTTGTAACCAGTAGTCAGCTCTTGCAGGGGAGCCCGTAATCAGCTAGGTGGGTTGATGGACCCCGGTTCTAAGCCCAGATTGTTTTACCCACCTGCTCTTCTTAGTATCCACCCCCTACAAGGGCCGCCTACTTAATGTAGCACTCTGCATATCCACGCCAAAGGCAAGCTCGTCTGCACTGGTCCTTGCCAGGATCCCGCCGATGCTGCTAATTTTTCTAGCCAGGTGGCGTTGTGCTTGTCCCATGCAGGTATGCAGGTAAGTAACTGCATGATTTGAATATTATGACTCACACTAGAATTAACAAGTGTGCTTGTTTCGACCTTGGAAAACTCTTTTCAAAGAAGCCTGATAGTTGCTCTAACTTTCTTGCAGTTCAACACCCTGTGCTCTTCTCTTTTCTAACTCACCATCTTCGGGAGGTCACTACTATACCGCCTCAACCGATGCGCAGCGCATTTATAAATACCCGGTCTTTGCCTAAGCACGAATTGGCCATCGCTGAGCTGATTGACGATCAGGGTTTAGACATGTTTTTTATCACAGAAACATAGGCAAACCATGGGGCAGGCCCAGATTTCTGTATTGCTGTTCCATCGGGCTTCACAGTATTTAGACATTATAGAACACATAAAAAGGGAGGTGGACTCACTCTGCTCTATTGTGATATCTACAAAGCCACCTTTGAGCCTATTTCCTCCCGAGATTGTGAAGCTTTTCTTTTCAATCTAAAAATAGTTAACTGATTCTCTTTTAAAGGGTTGTTACTTTATCTCCCACCAGGGGTAAAAAAATGGGTTTCTCACCACTCTCAACCCACTTTTAGAATCCTGTGTCCTTAAAAATACCTTTCAAATACTGGGTGATTTTACAAGCACCTCCAACATGCCTCATAGATCTTACCGAAACCAGAAGCAGGTTGACAATAACATGCTTAGTCTCCGTCTTTTTCGTTCCCAGATTAAACTGCCTGAGAAAGCGGAACATATATCTGCTCAGTTTAACCATTAGCTCATGTTGGTAGCTGACAATGTAGCTCCTTACAAAAAAAATTCAATTAATAGATTAATAGGAAAGTCCGGTCTGCTCCTTGGTTCATTGAAGCCCTTAAATGTAAAACACAAGAATGTATAAGGCAGAAAAGATGTTGGAGATCAAATGACAATGAAAATGAGCACTCCCGGTACAAAACTTTATTATCCAAATATAAAACTCTTAATTTTTAAGGAAAAGCGTTCCCACCATGCTAAGCTAATCGAGTAGACTAAAAACTCCACTGAGGAACTTTTCCATGTGGTAACCAAACTGACTACACTCTCTGATTATAAAAATGTTAAAGAACAATCTCAACCTTTTTGTAACTCACTAGCGCAGAACTTCCAAAATAAAGTGGAGCAAATTTACGCAACCTTTGACAACAGGCCCAAGTCTGAGGCTCAGGTTTCAATAGAACCACGTTCCCCCAGCTCCACAGTATTCACAGAATTTAGGCCAGTAACCAATGATGAGTTAACAGCTCATATCGAGAAAGCCAAATCGGGTTCTCCCTATGACCCTTTTCCCCCCCGATAATATTTAAACAGGTTCCTCATATTCTTAGACCAGATCTAACCACCATGTTCAATTCTATGTTTAAGACAGGAGCTTTTCCCTCCATTTGGAAAAGGGCATCTATTCTTTTTTTTTTAAGTTCAGAAAAATTTTATTGAAAGAATATGACATAATCTTACAAAGTAAGACAAAAAGAATAACAATCAAAAGCATACATCAAGATAATTAAAGGTAGTAATATAAGCTACAAAAAGAAATAGCAGAAATTGAGAATAAATATAAGCAAAATTGGCAACTAGTATGATATAAGGTAATAAAAGATATACTAAATAAACATTGTAAGTACTAGAAAAGCGAAAATAATATTAATATGTTTAACAAAATACAGGAATTCATGGAGGTTTGGGAACTTCTTGTTGTAACGGGGACAAAGGCAGAGAACTCTGAGCACTTAAATAAAAAAATAGTGTAACTGGACTCCACAATTTTTTTTCGCTTGGCAGCTAAAGCCAAGGGGTAGACAAAAGTCGTATCTAACCTGTGATTATAGCAAACAGCATACCACCAAGCCTGATAAGATATTTTGGTAAAATCCTTCCAATTTTTAGTAATTTGCTGGAAAGCTACTGCCAACAATAAGTCAATTATTCTAACCCTGAAAGTGCAATGATCCCAAATGGGGGAAACACTCCCTAAGAAAATGTGAGATAAAGAGAAGGAGTGATGAGAGGAAAAAATCTTGTTAATTTGAGACCAAATTTGCCGCCAAAAATGACGAACATGGGGACAACTGAAAAGCATATGGAAAAGATCTGCACATGGTAAGGAGCAGGACCAACACTTATCAGAAGCATCTGGGTATTGTTTACTAAGAACTAGTGGTGAAAATAATAAACGATTATAAATAAAAAAATAGTGTTTGAGTAGTATTAGCTGCTCTGGAAGATCTACGAATCTTAAGCCATAATTTGTCCCATAGCTCAAGAGGCCAAGATACTTCTAGGTCTTTTTCCCAGGTTTCTTCAATTGTGGTTTTCATGCGAGGTGAAGACTGAGTTTGAAGAAAAGCGTAGATTTTTGAAGCTTTAAGTTGTTTAAGAAGTAAAGAACTCAATGTAGACATATCGGAGGATATGTGATTTGATGGAGGAGGTGCAGCAAGGGAAGCATCGTAGGCAAGTTGTAATGCGTATGACAATAACGAATATTTAACTCGAAAAGCGGGAGGTAGATTAAAAGAAGTAGCAGCTAATGCAAATGGGATGATCTGATTTTGGTAAAACAATTGATGCACCCAGATAAGGCCACGTGATCTCCAGGATTTCCAAAAAATCGGCTTATTGTTAAAATAATATAGATGTATTGTGCCAAATAGGTTGATCAAAAAAGGATGAAACGGGAAAGGAAGGAAGGATTTTGGAGGTATACTTAAGAATAGGAGTAGATAAAGATTGAGGTTTACGAGAAAACATAAGATATTCTTTGAAAGAAAAGGGAGATAGAAAAGACTATTCTAAGGCCAACCAGAGAGGAGAAGATGATGCGGAATCCGTAATCCATTTCGACACTTGATTCAATAAAAAGGATTTATGATATAAGGCAAAATTCGGAAAGTTTACCCCACCCTCTCTTTTAGAACGCATTAATTTGGACAAAGACATACAAGACTTTTTATGCCCCCACAAAAAGGAAGATAAAATAGAGTTAATTTTCTTGAAACATTTCAAAGGGATAGAAAACGGTATGTTAGATATTGTAAATAGGACAATGGGAGAGAGCATCATCTGGATTGTATCTAATCTCCCCCACCACAATAGATATAGAGGATGCCATTTGCTAGTGAGAGTAGTCAATTTTTGTAAACAGTCATCCATACACTTAGTAACTGTGCCCGAAAGAGAGGAAGTAAAATGGAGACCCAAATATTTAATAGAGTTAGGGCTCCAAGTAAAGCCGGAAGCAGAGAAATCGTCCTTGAGAGTGAGCTTGGTAAGTGGCAAAATTTCACATTTATCCTTATTTAGTTTGTAGCCAGATACTTGTGCAAATGAGTTAACTTCATCCAAAAAAGCAGGGAGTGATGCATCTGGTTGGGAGAGAAATAATAATACATCGTCAGCGTATGCTGCCATCTTAATATCAGAATCGTGGAAATTAAAACCATGTATATTAGCATTCTGCCGAATTCTCAAAAGGAAAGGTTCTAAAGCAAGATTAAATAAAAAAGGTGAAAGTGGACATCCCTGTCTAACCCCTCTATTAAGAGAAAAGTAAGAAGATAAGGTACCGTTTGCCGAAATTGCTGCTCTAGGGCGGGAATAAAGGAACAAAATCAGGGTGGAAATCTTTGGACCAAAACCAAACCACTTCAGAGTGCTAAACAGATATGGCCATTCAACTCGATCAAAAGCTTTCTGTGCATCTAGGGCTATAGCTGCAAGGGGATGAGAGCTATGCGAGGTCTTAGAGAGAATATCAAAAAACAATCTAGTGTTATCCGTCAGCAGTCTACCTTTAACGATACCGGATTGCTCTTTCCCTAAAAGCTCGGGTAAAAAAGATTCTAAACGCAATGCCAAAGCCTTTGAAAAAAATGTATAGTCGATATTTACTAAAGAAATAGGGCGATAGATTTTACAATGTTGTGGATCTTTACCTGGTTTCGGGATAATGCAAATAAGGGCATCAGAGAAAGAGACAGAAGTGGAACCAGTTTGAAGGAAAGTGGAAAGAAGAGTATGTAATTTAGGAATAAGTAGTTTTGAGAAACAGGAGAAGAATTCAACAGTGAAACCGTCGGGACCTGGAGCTTTACCATGTTTGAGAGAGTTAAGAGCTTGAAGGAGATCTTTCTGCGTAAGGTCTGATTCTAAAGAGGAAAGGTCCGGAAGAGTGTCGAAAGGAGAAGAAATTTTTGACAAAAATACAATGTTTCATAAAAATGCAAAAACTCCTGCAGGATATCTTCACTTTTGTGTTTTAGTGACCCATCACAACTATAGATAGATTCAATATTGACCTTGTTCTGCTTTACCTTTAGATAGTTGGCCAGCAATTTCCCAGCCTTATTCTGTCCACCATAAAATTTGGCGCTAGATTTTAAGAGGAAATTGGAGGCATTGTACGTGGAATCTTTATTAAATTGAATTTTGGTGGCGATAAGATCATTTAAACAATCCTTTGATTTGGAAGTGTAATATAAGTGCTCTAATTTTTTAATTTTAGAAAGGAGGTCATTGGTGGCTTGTTGGGCTATCTTCAGTTTGCGAGAAACATAGTGAATGATGAAATCTCTAGCTGATGCTTTGAAAGCGTCCCAAACTACAGGGAATGGAACCTCATCCGTGTGATTGAACAAAAAATATTCATGAAAAAAGGATGTGAAAGAAGAAACAAACTATGCATCGAGAAGGAGAGCATTATTGAAACGCCATTTTTTAATAGAAGTAGGTTTTTGTAATACATCTAAAACAATGGAGACTGGGGCATGATCAGAAATTAAGATGGAGCCAATGTCAGAAGAAATAAGGGATTTGGTAAGTTGATGAGAGATAAAAAAATAATCCAAGCATGATTGAGTTTGATGAGGGGGTGAACAGAAGGAGTATTCTCGTGAAGTGGGATTACATAGTCTTCATGCGTCAGTAAGTTTGTATTGTGCAATAAGTTGTGTGAAAGATTTTTGTGACTTATGAGGAATGTATGCACTAACTGAGTGTCTATCCAAAAATGGGTCAAAAACGTCATTGCAGTCACCCACAAGGATGAAATTATCAACGTAGTATTGAGTGATAAGTGGTGCGAGGGAGGTCCATAAAGTGGAGTCGCCACTCGTAGGAGCATAAATATTTAAAATAGAAATAGGGATATTATCTAGAGTGAGATTCACTAGCACCCATCTACCTAAAGTGTCTGCAGAATGCGTTACTACTTTAATTGGAAGAGATTTTCGAAATAAAATCAAGACTCCATTACGCTTACCATCGCCTGGGGAAAAATAAACTTCACCTACCCAACCCCTCTTCAATTTAGCAGATTCATCAGCCGACAAATGTGATTCCTGTATACAGGCTATATCTGCATTGAGCTTGGCCAGGTGGGATACTACTGTCTGTCTTTTGATTGGTGAATGTAAACCTCTAACATTCCAAGATAATATTTTCAAAGGCATAACATAATTTTAGAAAAGCATATCAAAAAACCAGTTGAGGGACAAATATGAAGCAGAGAAGTAATTAAGGCATATAAGCATAATAAGAAGAAACACCAGAA
Organism: Lissotriton helveticus; assembly: GCF_964261635.1. Taxonomy (NCBI): domain Eukaryota; kingdom Metazoa; phylum Chordata; class Amphibia; order Caudata; family Salamandridae; genus Lissotriton; species Lissotriton helveticus. Next base: position 391,628,993 of record NC_136069.1, read on the forward strand.
GTGAAAGAGAAGAAATGCATTATAAATAGCATAGTAAAAGTCAGTTAAATAATGGATGAAAAAATTAAGAAGAGAAAAGAAAAAGTATAGGAAAGGAGTAAGCGAAACAGAAGAAAAATGACAAAGGCATGAAATAATGTTAAAGAAGCGTATCAAAACACCAGTTGAGGAACAATTGAGAAAAAGAAAAACATTCAAGGCATATAAGCATGATAAGAAGAAACACCAGAAGTGAAAAAGAAGAAGTGCATAGAAAGCAGCATAATTAAAGTCAGGTAAATAATAGATGAAAAGATTGAGAGGAACAAGTAAAAAGTGTATTAAAGAAGTAAGCGAAACAGAGGAAAAATGAGAAATCTGGATCAATAAAGAGATAAAGAGAAGAGGATGAAAAGGATAATAGCGAAAGGAGAGTTGAGATCCTGAAGAACATGAAGAAGAGAAAGAAAGAAATATGAGAACAAAGTAGCAGAATGAGAAGAACAAAAAACTTACATATTGGTGAGAACAAACAAAGGGGATGGAGGATGGAGGGCACATAGAACAATGACGGGTCTTAAGCTCCGAAGGGAAGGCAGGGAGGGGAGACGACCGCAACGGACTCCGAGGACATGAGGGTGGGTAATAACGTGGAGGAGGAGATCTGCATAGAAGGGGAAAAGGATAAAGCTTAACAATAAGAAGATACATTCAATACACACAAGCAACTAGGAAAACTATCTATAGAGAGCAATCATGAATAACAGTAAAAACATACTATAAATGCAATGGCACAGAATAGGCATGTGAAAAACAATTAACGAGAACTAGATGAAGCAGCGGTATCCATTGTATTGTCACTATGGGAGTACAGAAAACTCTTTAATTTTAGCGGATCTTCGTAAGTAGTAGTTTTATTGATGAAATTCACTTTGAATAGGCAGGGATGGAAAAGCCCATATCTCGCTCCCATAGAACGCAGCTGTGGTCTAAGTGAAAGAAATTCTTTACGCCGGTCAGCAGTGGACTTTGCATAGTCCTGTGAGAAGAAGAGGCGATTTCCAGACCAAGTAATCCGAGGGATAGCTTTAGCTGCTGACAAAACTGTGAGTAAATCCGTATATTCGAGGAAGTAGATGATGACACCTCTCGGCCTTTTAGGAATAGAAGTGGATAACCCAGCAGTAGGAGAGGGGCCTAAGCGATGAGCTCTCTGTATGTTGAAGATGGAGCTATCCGGCAGCTGGAGAATTTTTGGCGAAAAAGATTTGAAAAAAGTAAGGGCATCAGACCCCTCTGAATTTTCCGCAAAGCCATAGATGCGGAGGTTGTTTCTCCTATTCCTGTTTTCTAAGTTCTCAATTTGTTTATGGAGTGCAGAGACTTGTACGCACAGCGGATCAACTCTGGCAGCAGAAGACGTGAGAGTATCAACGTTTTGTTCCAGAAGGGTCACACGTTCATCAATATTCGACCATTTGTCAGACAACACCTGAAGGGTAGTTTTGGTTTCCTGAAGAGTATTTTTAGTTTCTTCAATAAAAGGGCGCAGGTCCCTGATTTCCTCTAAAAGAATGTCCATTGTTACCGATGAGGATTGCTTGGGAGGAGAGAGTGGGTCCTTTTTTAATCTTTTAATTGGACCTTTGGTGGTACCACTTGTTCGTGGAGCCGAAGAAGAGGAGGAACCTTTAGATGAGGCGTGGAGGGAGTCAACCATCTCGAGACACTGATACCTAGAACTTGTATGAAGGAGAAATTTGCGTGGAGTTGGAGAAGGCTTGCGAAGAGCTTTAGATAATCTACCCATAGAGTAAATAACACATGCAAGTGGAATACATTAGAACGGGTATGCGCACGATGAAACCTGTTTACTGTGAATGAAAATGCATGTGTGAATAAACATGACTGCATACAATAATATTGAGGAATAAAGGCGGAGGTACCATCAAAACAGAGCTAGTGATTTCAGAAAGACAAGGAAAAAGTAATTGCTCAGACAAGTCACAAGGAAGCAAAAATCCTCAAAATGGAGGATAAAGTCACATATATAAAAATGCGGTAAAATAGAATGCAATAAACTAGAATTGATATTAAGTGAACCACATATGAAGATCAGTTAAATAAATGCTAGCTGACCTCAACAGGGGAAACAATACATCAAAAATGCATATAGTGGATTATATTGTTGTGCGAGGCTTACAAAAACGCATTAGGGTAGAGAACTTGTACATTTAACTGCAAAACCCAATATGCATTGTATTAAGGTACCAAGCTAACCCCTATAACAAAAAAGTTACTTGCAGGTATAGAAGCACTAGTAGGACTTGAAAAATAAATAAATGCGTAACAATATGAGCATTATTAAGAAGAAACAAACGTGAAGCAGCGCATAGTACATGAGGAGGTATAACTTCAGAGAAATTAGGTGAGAAACTGCTTCAGCTTGAAGAGAAAATGTCTGTAAAGACTTTAAGCAGTAGTATCCATAAGCTTGAGGAAAGCGTTGAAGCTGAAATATTCACAATAATAGCGCAGTTGAATATTTGAGGCAGGTTAGTACTTATGATGGACAACAGGCGGCAATGAGTAGTAAGTAAAGCTTCCTGGTAACGTGAAACTACTAGGAGCAAAAGCTCCGTCGGTATTTTCACAAAAATGGCAGCCGCAGGTTCAAAAATAAGCATACAGTTATTCATGAGGAGAAAGTAAGCACCAATCGTAAGAATAAATAGGCCAGGTACTAAGAAAAGTGCTTATTTGTACGAAGGAATAACTACATTAGAGCGAACTTTTAAGCTGCATCAGTGCTGTGCAAGGAGCAGCATCAGCTTGTGGAGAAAAATTACCAAAACGGACGTAATGAGCCCATTCGTTCCATAAACGCTCCGTGATGACAGGTGAGCAAAGCGTTGTAACTTGTAGTGGGACAGCCAAGGCAGTAGTTAAATGAAAGCTTATAATCCAAACTGAGCGAAGAACCTCTAGGAGCAAAGCTCCGTCAGCGGTGTCGCAAAATGGCGGCCGCAGTGGTAGGAATCAGCTCAGAACACACTTGCCTGGCAAAGTCTCGAAAATATATCAGCAGAATGCCCAAACTCGTCCTGCTAGATCCTCATCGTTTCCGACGTTGAAATCTATGACTCCCAGGTGCAGAAACCTCGAAGGGAGTCACGTCGGGCGCTCCACTCACCGCGCTGCCCGGGAGAGCTACAAAGAAACCGCCATCGCCATCGGGTGCTAGCCACGCCCCCAAAGGGCATCTATTCTACCTCTCTTGAAAAAACTCAGTCTTGACCCAGCCGAACCGAACAACTATAGGCCTATTTTGCGTCTTCCACTCCCGGCTAAGATGGCGGAAAAAGTCACGGACGACCAGTTAACAATCTATCGTCATGAAAATAATTTTATGGATGAGACCCACTTTGGCTTTACGGCCGGCCACTACACTGAAACTGCCCTAATTTAAGTTACAGATGAAATTAGAGCAGTCCTAGCTGTAGGAGGTTCTGCGGCACTTATCTTGCTTGACCTGTCAGCAGCGTTTAACATGGTCGAACACAATCTGCTACTCACTTATTTGAATACTCTCTGCATTAAGTATAATGCACTAGCACTGGGTCTCCTCCTTCCTAGCAATTGGTTGCCTTGGGCAGTTATGAATCTCCCTCCTTCGCTCTCCCCTGCAGGATTCCCCAGGGTTCCTCAATGAGCCATACTCTTTTTAACATTTAAATATCAGAACTAGCTGTGTTAATTAGAGCCTTCGGTTTGGCATTAACATCTTATGCGGATGACACTATAAAAACAGCATGCCTCTGGTTAAAAGATTTAGGGACTGTATGCTGGCAGTCAGCTCCTGGATGAGCTCACACCGTCTCAAACTGAACTCAGGAAAAACTGAGATCGTCCTCTTTGGTAACTACTCCCCAAGCTGGTCGCAGATATTGTGGCCGGATGATTTGGGCGCAGTACCCACTCCAGTTCCCAAAGCAAAAATTCTGGGAGTAATCATCGATGAGCAACTGAATTCCAAGGCACAAGTTAATGTCGTCTCCTCATCCAACTTTTATCTACCCAGAATGATCAAGAAAATTCTCCATTTTATTCGAGCAGAAAAATTGTGGTAACATATTTAGTTCTATCCAAGCTGGATTTTTGCAACGGGCTGTATTTTAGCATACCCGAGAAGCAGCTAGGTAAGCTTCAGATGATCCAGTATGCCACAGCAAGGATTTTGTTATGGATCCCTAAGTGTCACTCAGCTGGTAGCACCTTCAAAATCTGCACTAGCTTCCAGTTAGGAGTCACAATAACTTCAAAGTCTTATGTATCTCATTTAAGGCCCTTCGTGGTACCAGCCCTCAGTTCTTGACCTGGTCATTGCATTGGTAATATCCAAATAGATGCCTCCGCTCGGAAGGAGCGAAACTGATGCTTCTCCCCAGGTTGTGCAACTCTAACTGGGTTGGCAGAAGCTTCACAGTGAGGGCCATGAAACTCTGCAATAGGCTTCCCAACTCTATTAGGACTCTCTCTTCTCTGACAGCCTTCAGGAAGGCCGTTAAAACTTGGTGATTTAATAAATAGAGGTATCAGCTCACTCAGGAATCCTAGCACCATGACATCGTTTGGTATTTGTGCACTCTATGAGTTTCAATAACATAACATAACATCATGGAGCAGCACTGGACCCAAGTCAAACTAGCACCAGTGAAGATGTGCACCAACCTGGCACCCAACATGATCTGGAGTGATTGGCACCTGACTGAATGATTCCAGGCCGATTGGCCTAAGCATGAAGGTGAGATGGAGATATCCCTATCACACCCTCCCCCCACAGAGGCACATACAATGTGACCTGTGCTCTCTCCTTGTGCTGAGCCCTGGATCTTCCTTCTGCCCGCCACGCACTCCTAACCCCTCCCTGGTATAATCTGTGGTACTGCCCGGTGCTAAAGAGTCACCATTGTTGCGCATTTGTAATACAGGGGCTTTGTTGGCTAAAGAGATCACCCTTGCCGGAGGTGCAATTGCCCCTGCCACTGCCCCTGCCACTTCGAGGCTGTAAATCTGTTGATTGAGACACCTGACCCACCCAGGCGTGGTGGTTGCAGCACTCCTCTTGTATGCAGTTTGGGCTCCCTGACTTTTGGCACCCTCACTTCCTATCTTCAAAGCTGTATCCCCCAGCTTCTTGTGGATGACCTCATGGGGATGCTACTGGGTGAGGCGTGGTGAACACTCGGTCTCTCACTATTGAGACCCCTCATACTTTAGGGATCCGAGGCCCACCTCCGCTCAGTGGTGCATATTTGGCCCTCTTACAGCTTGTCGGAGCAACCATAGTAGCCCCACTTACTACTAAGAATACAAATTCCATATAGGGCCTATTTACTAAGCCCATGGGCAAAAAAACTGAAATCAGAAGGAGGGCTCTCCTTCAGCATCGTCCCTGACAGATATTGCCATCTCCCTTTATGTGGGTGAGGATGTGGTGGTCACCCAGGCCTTCTTAGACACTGTTTTGGCACTCTGCAAGCAGATATTGCGACCCTCAAACAGAAAATTGCAGCACACTTCAAAGGCAGTACCAGAGAGTTGGGTGAGCTGGGCAAGAAGGTTAAAACACTTGAACAAAATTGGGACTTCTACAGAGAGGAACTCAATGCTTATCGTCGTGAACTGCTGGAGGTACAGGATAGAAATAAGGAGCTGTGCTACTAATTGGAGGACCTTAACACCTTTCATGTGTTTGTTGGCCAACGGCTGTCCCGAGCACTACCTCCATAGTGCTGCGCACGTCCGTTGGCAGACCCGGCCCTGCCCACTCTGCTAAACCGCCACCCTGCGGTGGAATTGCCGCTGCGGTTAAGTGGCTAAAAATAGATCTCTGCGGGCCAACATTGGAATTAAAGGAATCCCTCTTTAAGCAGCAGCAAGGAGTCTAGAAGATTATGCCTGCAGGCTTTTTCATCACGTGGCATAGGGTCGGCCGACCGCCAAAATCCCCTGCTATGCCCTTAGACATCCTGACCTGCCTGCACTACCAGAAATAGAAGAAGGCAATCATGGAGGCTGTACTAGATGTCAATGCCATTGACTTTGAGGGCAACAAGATCTGCCTCTACCAAATTCATTTGAAGCAATGCATGTTCATGTGCATCTTGAACACCTTGAAGAAATCTAAAAAGTTTTTAGATATTGATAAGCGGCACAATGCCTACATCTCCTGCACCCCCTACTGCAGATCCCCTCTAACTCCTCAGTGGGCTATAGACGCTCTACTTGACCGAAGACGAAAAGATTGGCCAAATCTACCGAGATGGCCAGGTCTAAACTGGGGTGCATGGTGAACAAAAGAATGATGGATTTAACCCAGATCTCTTGCCTGGGGGTGGATGTTTTGATTTGTTCTGCATTTCATCCATCGATTGTGTGCCTTTTGCTTTCTCGCTCTAGGTGTGCCAGGTATGACCAGACGTGGGTCCCGAGCTCACTCTGCCACTGGATTCAAGCTATCCTGGCTGATGAGGGATGAAACCCCTAAACTGGTCCAAGGATGCTTGTTTCGGGTCCTAGGAGGACCTGGCTTGGCAGTTCAGGCTGGACTGTTTCTATGAGTCACAGGGTCAAGACTGATTTGCAAATGGCCAGGTCTAAACTGGGGTGGCATGTGAGCAAAAGAATGATAGATTTAACCGGGACCTCTTGCCTGGGGGTGAACGTTTTGATTTTTTTCTGCATTCCGTCCATCAATTGTGAGTCCCAAGGAGAGAGCTTCCCTCTTCCGCATACTCCAGGTTCAGGAGACCACTTCCAAGCCTGAAAATGTTTGAGCAATGACATCACTGCAGGACCGCTACCATTTGCTCCCCCCACAGAACACGTAAAATCTAACGCTCTCCTGCTGCAAAGTGCAACATGTTTGGAAATCTGCTTAACCTCACTGGGTCATACTACTCCAGATGGCGGGGCTCCCTGACCCCCTAGACTGACGCAGGGCTGCACCTGGCAGCCAAGACATGGACCTCATCTGAACTACTCATTGCTGTCCCAGGAAGCGACTGCTTTAATTTTTATTGTTCATTGTTCTTTTTTTTGCTACTTTCTCATACCCTCTCTTTAGTTTACCTATCCAGCAATGGGCACACGGTTACACCTCAGTACATTTGCACCATGCGTTCTGCCTTCTCTGATTTTCCACCGACACACCTAATGTGGGTCTCACACATGCATGCCCCCCAGTCTGATTGATGGTTAGAATAATTAGTTATAATGATGGGGCCTCAAAGCATCACCAAAACACTGAGCATTCCTGTCTATGCTACGCAAATCCAAATGTGACATCTGTTTACATCAAGAGACACATCTTCTTAAAGCAGATTGGAGGCACTTGCGATGCTGCGAGTTTGATCGCCAGTACTTCTCATCTGACATGGTGAAGAGAGCAGGGGTGGCGATTTTATTGGCCTCACACTTCTCTGGTAGGGTGGTCCAGACGTAAGCTGAAATTCCTGGTAAACATTTATCTCTTTGCATTGCCATGCAGACATACACGTTTGCACTTGCTACTTTATATTCTCAAAATGAGCATCAAGAGGCTTTTCTCCTCGACACATTGGGGCAGGTGATGGCCGCTACTGATACTGAGACTATAATTTGGCCCCCAATGCCAGCCTGGACAGGCCTATGCAGCGGATGTGGCAAACGGGTGCATTCACCCTTCATGGACATCAACAACTAGATACCTATGGGCTCACAGATGTGTGAAAAAATGCCATCTCATGGAGAGAAACTACACTTTCTTTTCAGCACACATCAGACATATGCAAGGATAGACCTCTTCCTTGGAACCTCGTGACTATTTGCATTCACTGCCGCAGTCGACATTGGGGTGGCTTCCCTATCTGACCACTCCCCATTTAGTATCAAGATGCACTTACCAGGACTCACCCCTCAATACTGTACCTGGCACCTAAACCACAAACTCTTAACATATGAGTTGACCATCACCTTAATAAAGGGAGTTATTAGCGAAGTCTTGGAAACAAGTGATGCACCTAAAACATCCATAGCATTGTTATGGGATGCCCTAAAGGCAGCAATTCTGGACAGCTTATAGCCATAGCCCCCTGCCCTAATGGAGATACAAACGATAAGAGGACTAGTCTGGAGGTATGGGTGAAGGAATTGGAAGAGGCACACAAACAGTTTGGTTTTCACATGGTACGCATTCAGCTAATCACAGCACGCAAACAGCATAAAGCCGTAGACATGGATATGGCAGAATATACCCTTCTACGTACCAAGCAGAAAAACTATGCAGGGGGCAACAAAGCCGGATGTCTTTTGGTGCATCTTTTTCGAGCCCATGCCATTAGACAATGGGTGACTGAAACTGAGAGGCTGCACGGCACTAGGATATTTCAGAATGATGAATGAGCACATTGCTCAGGCCTTTGAGCACTTTGATGCCGTTCTTTATTCAGCTGAGGCATCGGAGGTGGACACCACTATCTCATACCTAGCGCAGACCCCATTAAACTATTTAGCACCATAAGATGCCTCAAGCTTGGACTCATTAAGCAAAACAGAGCACACTTCTAGTGCTCTATACTGTCGCACTGCGAAAAGTGGGAAATGTCCCCTATGTAACCAGTTTCTCCAGCTGCTCTTCAGTAAACAGATGACACCATATGTTAATCGAATTTCTTTAAATAACCTTCTTGATATCATCACTACGGAGACGGTGCGGTTGCAACCAACTAAAAATTCGGTCTTAATTACAGACCTGGAAAAGCTGCACTCTGTCTTTGCTGGGGCGCCTCACAGTGATCAAATTTACTCTTCTGCCTAAGATATTGTATAATATGCAGACATTACCTTTGCAACCTCCGCTGCAGGTATTGAGCAAATTATAGCATCTTTTAGAGGATTACATTTGGGTGGGCAAGAAATCCAGCATAGCCAAAAAGCAGGCATACTTGTCCCCGGTGGAGGGCAGCCTTGGGGTCCTCCACCTCTCACACTATTATCAAGCTGCACAACTTCGGTACTTAGTAGAATGGGCTAGACCCTCCTTGGAGAAGCACTGATATTTCTTTCATAGATCAGGCGACCACTGGCATCCATATCTGAAAGGTGCCTTGGCTGCCCAAACTAGAATAAACAAACAATATCCCAACTGGTATTAATGAAAAGGCAATTAAGCATGTATGCATTGAGCATCACGTCAACAGAGACAAGGAGACTCAAAAACATTTCTCAAACGTGCTCATGCCATCGTATAATTAGAGAGTTACTAGAGAGATACAGTTGTAACAGCACTGTAAGTAAATAAATAACAAAACAACCCGAATTGGCCTTGGTGCTCAGCATGTGTAGGTGACACAAAGGTGGCGACGCAAGTGACAATTGTGATCAGCATATATGGCGCGTAGTGACTGGTGCTTGAATATATACAGTGAATAACAAGAACAATGTGGCTCCAGATAATTTACAAAGTGAGATTGTGCAAAGTTTAGTAGAATTAGTTTGAATGAGCCACAGTGGGGGCTGCGCCATTTATTGCGCTGTACGGTCGACGACGTTTCAATCTTCTTTGTTTAGGTTCATCTTCAGGACCGGGTTGTGTTTGGAAGACGGTGCTGGAGCAGTTTAAGATGGGTCCGGAAGGCGTGAAATAGCCGGGCGGCCAATGTCGCGTCCAGTGCGAGCCTGACCCGGAAGGAAGTATCCACCTGGAGGGGTGGCAGTAATTGATTTTCGAGGGTAAAGGCCGAACAGGTTCAAGGGCGATGCCTAGTTTCAAGATACCGCGCACTGAGTGAAGCAGCGAAGGACGGCTGTTACTTCTCGCGTCTGGGTGTAGAGTGACAGAATCACGAAGGCGAAACCCAAACAACACAGACCACCCAAGGTGTACATTTTACCTGTTCCTAGGGCCACCATGGGGTCTTGGGACAGAGTGCAGGTGCAAAAGAAGTTGATCACTCGCTCCCCCCAAACCCTGATCATTGGAAACCCAGACTTACCTCCAGCTTGTCAGGGCACTGACTGCATACAATAGCAGCAAGCTAATTGCAAAAGAATAGGAGACTTTATTGATCACAGAGGGCTGATGTACTTCTCCCAGATTCAACACCATTATAGCATATCCTCAACTGCACACTTGCAGTACATTGCTACCCACCACTAGTTAGCACAGCATTCTTTTTACCCCATGCTAGGAGCCCCTTGTTGCCTTTGAGAAATGGCTTATCACTCGATGTACAGACAAACACTTTTTCTCTGACATCTACTCCTTTCTCAGTGTGTTTCAGACCCCTACCAAATCAGTGGTGTAGCTGCACCTAGGAAAAAAATGTGAGCATTAGTTCACCGCTAAAGAATGGTCGGACATCCAGATATGGGCCAACAGCTCAGATACCAGTGCTTCAAGCAAAGAAACACTCCTTAAGATAGTACATTATTGGTATTAAACCTCAGCACAAAAGACTCAGTGTAAGCAGGATATTGATGTAAATTTCTGGAGAGGCTGAGAACAAGTGGGGACCCAGACCCATCTTCTTTGGCAGTGCCCTAAGCTCCATCAGTGCTGTGTTGAAGTCCTAGCCACCATTGACCAAGTGTACGAAACTGAGCTTCCTAAGTTCCCGAACTACATTCTGCTAGGTCTTCAAAATGCCCTGACCTACCCTCTGAAATCCTCATGAGGGCGAGCCATCAATCTAGCCCTATGTGCTGCCAAACAAGCTTTGTTAGTACACTGGGGTACTGCCAAAATACCCACTGACTTTGACTTTATAAAATCTGGGATCTTGTTGGCATTGAAAAGTTGACGGCTTCTGTTGACCAAAGGATGATCCAATTCCATAAGATTCGGGACCCTGGCTATGGTTGCTTTCAAAGGAATTCAGGGAATTAACCTGCCTTGCATACCTGCCTCTAAGACGACTTAGGCAACACCATTAGCCCACTCATTAGAGGCTGCTACCACAATCACACAAGTTACCTGTTCTTCCCCTCCTTCCCTAATGCACCTCTATTTCTATCTACTATTACTTCTCTACTTCATCTTTCTCCCACTTGCTATTGTTTCTCATTGGCCAGTGGACTAGGTAAGATGTTCTTCTATTATTCTTCTACATTATCAAAACTAGTAAAACAGATCCAAACCTAAAACATAACACTACAGCACTGGGATACTCAAAGTCTCTAGCACACTTCCACTATCCTTTTGTCATGGATACCTTCCTATGCTCCCCCTTCAACCTATCCTCACTCTCTTGCAGGATGAGGGTAACACTGGAGTGGGTCTGAAGGGCAGATACAATGATTAGCCCCCCACCCCACAGGCAGTGTCAAATTCTCCTTAGGTGTCTCACCAAATTTGAGTTTCTGTGTAAGGCCTCAGCTAGTGGGATGTATGATGTTACAACGCAGGCTATTACAACGCCTGCCTTTACAACGCGGTTTTTACATTGCATACCATTACAACGCATAGTGCTTTTGGGTGCTGGATAGTGAATAGTTTAATTTACTATTCCAACTCCAGTCCCCGTGGACACAAGGGAAGGCTATTGGATAGTAAATTAACCTATTCCCTATCCTATAGCACCCCCCCAGAGCAATGCGTTGTAATAGTTTGCGTTGTAATGGTTGCGTTGTAATGGTAGTGCGTTGTAAAAGTTTCGTTGTAAGTGATGTTTACCCAGCTAGTGCTAAGTTAGGCTCTACATACTTCAATCTGTGTCCTCCTCTTCATGTGGAAAAATGTGCTGGCCCTGTACTCTGAGCCTGTGGGTTGAGCTGGCCAACATTGCAGAAATCAGAGGTGGTGTCTGGCAGGAGTGTGGCTGTCCTTGGTCCGGCAGCCCTCTTCCGTGCACTCAGTGATTTGACTGGAATCTTGGATCCACAGATATGATAAGGGTCATCCTCCACCCAAGCTGGATGGTGAGTCAGTGGTTCAGCTTGACACACTTCCTGATGGTGGAGGTGGCAATGAAGTCTGCTTCTGGTCTGGCTCCAGGTGGCAACAGTTGGACCGCTTCTAGATACATCAGAGTTCAGCTGTAGTGGCAAAGTCTAATGAGGTGCACATCGGTCAACTTCTCAGACAGCCACACAGTCATTCATGCACAAAAGAGATGAGTGCCTCATTGCAGCAACTTCAATTATATTGGGATAATTCATTTCGGCACAAATGAGACAAGTGCGGTGGGCTAACCACTTTAAGTCTATTTGGGCCCAACTGGGCAAGCATCTAGCATGGAGTGAGGTGCTGGACGTTAGCGTGCCAGAAATTCACTGCAGAAATGGGGGTTGATTGGATGCAGAAGCCTGGAGACAAAAGGTATCTGCAGCTTCCTTTCCACAGACCTATGCACATAAGGAAGGTATCTGTAGACCCTCCTTGCTGTTTATGATATTAAGAGATTGCTGCCGAAAGAAGGTCATTTAGGATGTCTGAAATACTGTGCGGGTTCTAAGAAACATTTCTCAATCTATGCATTGAGATGTTTAATTTGGAATGACCCAGAAAAAATGAAGTTTAACTCAATAGAGCAGAAATAAAATATTTTATGTAAAATTATTATGGATAAATTAGTTGGTGAAATTAATATGACAAATGGCTACAAGAATCTGGCAAGTTGATGATAACTGAATGGCATGCATGAGGTAGTGCACCAGGCGGGGACACTCATCCAGACTGCGGCAGTCCAAGAGTCATTGCTTCAGCAGGCAGACTGCTCATACCCACTGTGTATAGCCACTGGCTGTGATGGCAGGTGTCCTTTCAGGCTCATTTCAGGAGTCCTGCCAATTTTCCTTTCCAACTCAGTTGACAGACTCTGAAATGTTAGCGCACTGGTCACGCTCTTAGTTACCTTTGGTAGACGGACCCTCAGCTTTGCGGTCAACTGCTCTTGACTATGCTGTTAGTCAGCTCTGTAACGTCTTCCCCAGCTCTGGAGCATGCAGAGTAAATATGCCACATGCGAGCAGATATTACATCTTACTTAATTCCTCAGCATACACTTACACACTGAACATTATATTGTACTTTTTATTAACCACACCCTTACACCTCTCAGTGAATTTTGCAGTTTGAGTCTAGAGTCCGCCCCGGAATCATAAGGTTCCTAGTGCATATAGTCTCCAGATGCTACATATCCCATTTTGTTTAACAAAAAATGGTAAACAACCTAGGAAAAATCATATCCCTTCATTGAGTCAGCGAGGCACTCGCACTTATCTGCCGGCTATGTTGATCTGAGGTGATTGAGGGCAACCCTGTTTGGGGAACGGCGACTTAAACTTCAGCAATTGAGCTGGACCTGCTCGCTGGGTTGCCTCACACATAGTTTTAGGGTTCGACAAACGTTGGGGTAGGTGTATAAAGTGTGAAGGGTCCCTAATGATAGTTTGTCCTGGATGAAGTGCTGTCACTGTTGGTTTTGGCCCTTTTTGCAGGGTCATCCCTGAACTTTTTGCCTTCCTCCTCTATTTGTTCTGACCTGTTGTTGGCTGTTTTATGACTCTATGCACTTTATCACTGCTGATCAGTGCTAAAGTGCATATGCTCTCCCTATTGTAAATTGATGTATGGATTAGTGATTCAATGATTGGCTTGTTTGGTTTATTTGTCAGGCCCTAGTAAAGTGCACTGAGTGTGCCCAGGGCTTGTAAATCCAAATGCTGCTGGTGGGCCTGCAGCACTGGTTGTGCCACCCACAGAAGCGGCCTTGTAAAACGTGTCTAAGGTTTGCCATTGCAGAGCCTGTGTGCAGTCTGGTACTGCCATGTTGACTGGGCAGGTGTATCCACTTGCCAGTCCCTAAACCTTCCCTTTTCTTCATATCAGACACCCCTATGGTAGGTCCAATGGCACAGTGCATTGCAAGTGTAAGGTAGGACATGCCCTGGTGTGTGTGGCATATCCTAATAGTGAATTACAGCCATTTACGTTTTTCACTATTGCAAGGCTAACTGTTCTCCATAGGCCAGAATGGGCAGTTAGATTATTACATTTTATAATCGTAACTGACTCAGGGAACATGGTAGAAATTCGAGTTTAGTATGCCTAAACTCAGAATGATAAAATACATCTTTTAGTGTAGTTGGTTTTAACATTCTGTATTTGAAAATACCACTTTTAGAACATAGGTATTTTCTTATCTAACTATCCAGGACTGCCTCTGCTAAGTTGTGTATTCCTTGTCTGGAGTTTGAGTGACAGAGCTGGGGGATTCCAGGAGACAGGGAGGGTCCGCCCAGTGGTGAATAGAGACATCTGCATCTAGATAGGTGGGAGGAGTTGCACCTGGGACCTGAATAGGGCTGTGCCTGCCTTCCACAATGCTGGCTCCACCCCCTGTGGTGCGTCTGATGTTGCTGCCCTGCACTGTGAAGAAGAGAAGGAATCATGTCAACAAAGTGCTCCAGGTCTGTGCTTTCCCTCCACAATGCTGGCTCCACCTCCTGTGGGACATCTGATGTTTCTGCCCTGCACTGTGAAAGGAAAGAAGGAGTCATGTAAACAGAGTGCTCCAGAACTGGATTGGACTGGGCGAAGGCCCCTCTGACCTCAGAGGATGAAGAATTTTGGGATATAAATATTGGGACCCTGATCCCAAGAAATTAGATCACTTTTGGACTACAAGAAGAAACCTTTGCTGAGGAGAGGAACCTGAAGAAACTGAGGAGAGACTATCCCTAAGCTGAAGTGCTGCTTGGGGGATTGGCCTGCAGTGGTTGCGTGACTGCCAAAGAAAGGAGAAAGAACTTTGTGTACGTTATTTTCAACTTGTGAAGGATCTCCAAGGGCTTTGAAGAAAGCTTGCCCCTGACCGAAGTCTCAGAACCAGTAGACTTCACCAGCCTTTGTGGATTGCTGCTGGAAACGCTGTTTCAGTGGCTACAGAGGCAGGGATCTGTGACCGACTCTCATGACCGGCCCGGTGTACTGTAGGCACCACATCTAACAACGTCCACATCTTGCAACGTAAGCTTTGAGCTCACGACTCTGTCCTGACACCATCACCGAGCCGTTGCCTGCACCGTAACCTGTGGACACCGCAACATGCAACGCCTCACTACACCGACTCGTACTGGTCTGACCGACACGGTCACTGTTGTTGACTTCGAGTCCTGTGAATGCATCAGAGTTGGGCACCGCCTCGCACGCTTCGTGATGCACCGCCCGACTTGTACCGCTGTCCAGACTGATTGACGCCAGCTCCCAAACCCCAGCTCTGTTGCCGCACCGCAAGCTGGAAGCACCGCAACAAAGCACTGTCTCGCCCTGCAGCCCACGCCTTGGACCCACCGACTCCGTCAACGGGCCGCTGCCTGCACTGCATCGAGGGATAACGCGTCCTGCAATGCTTTCTTTTCTGCATCGCAACGAACGCAGGAACCGGCTCGCACGCCCTTGCCGGTCTCATCAAGTGAAGGTACTGTGACCAAGTCTGTCTACCCTTGAGTGGGCCCGTATCGACGCTGTCCGCTAGATTTGTTAGACTCCGTGTTATTTCAGCAATTCTGTAGCCAGCCAGGGCTACCGACTCGCATAGAACTCTGATTTAAGCACTTCTAACAAGAACTCTTGATTTTTATTAGTACTGTGGATTATTCTTATTGTTTTTGGTCTTGTGGTAAATCTATATAAAAGATACTTATTTTTATAAATATACAACCTGTGTCGTGTCCATTTGTAGTGTTATCACTTGATTACTGTATGTGTTCACAAATGCTTTACACACTGCCTCTGAGATAAGCCTGTCTGCTCGTGCCAAGCTACCAAGGGGGTGAGCAGGGATTATTTTAGAAGTGTACCCCCTTACCCTGACTAGAGGAGAGGGTCCCTGTTTGTCACAAGTACCTACCTGTGCCAACTAGAGACCCCCAATTCTAACATTCACGATATGTCCTTTGCATGCCACAACCTGTAGAGGATCAGTGGCAAAAGGAGTGTCTGTTTTCTGTTTTCATCTCTATTTAGCTGGTACTCAGTCTGCTTCATCAAAGACCGTTTCCTGGGCATGGGGGCGCTGGCATAGGTCTTCCTTTTCCTTTTCCGAGTTGCATCGGGGTCTTGAACCTGGTCGGTGCTCACTGATCGATCAGATGTTTATTGAGGTTGTTTTGTTCTGATGGCTCCCCCAAATTTCAAGGTGGCTGGATTCTCACCAGTTGTGGTGTGAGGAGTTGATCGATAGGCTCAATGGGCCTGACACAAAGCTTGGTTCAATTCAATTCCTTCCATGGACGGTCACTGAATGACTCTCTTGAGGATGCCCATGAATAATTCAACCACACCATTGGAGTGGGACCATGGGGGTGTACTCTTTTGGTGTTTGACATTGAGTAGACCAAGGAATTCTTTGAACTCTCTGTTTTCAAAGGGACAGCCATTGCCAGGTTTGAGAATTTTGGGTTGCCTCATGTTGCAAAGATTTCATCAAACCTTTCTATGACTTTGTCATGAGTTGTTGAATATAGGTCTTCCAACAAAGGAAAAAATTGAATATTCTTCAATGACTCCCATGAGATGGTGTTCATTTACTAAAGTCCCAAAGAAGTCAACACAACCCTTTCCCAAGCATGGGTTGGAGGGTCAGATATTGTCCCCGGGCGCTGTGTCACTTTAGGAGATAAACAATTGCAAATGTGTCACGCCTTCAGCTCTTTCTCGACTTGCTCATCTAGCCTTGGGGACCACACTCGATCTTGTAGGACTTTTTTGGTGGCTACTATACAACAGTGTTCATTATGGGGGAGCTTGATGACCCGCTGCCTTAGGCTTTCAGGTATGATGATATTTAAACCTCCTAGGATAACATCTTCTTGTGTGACTGACCGAGATCAACCTGTATTTTTCTTTTTTTTTTACTTTTAAGCTTTCAAGTCGCTGGTAAAGAATGCTGGACTTGGTTGATGCTGAAAGTGACATTAGGCAGCGTCACTAAGGCAACACAGTGCATGCATCAGTACCTTTGACACTTCACTGTCTGAGGAGCTTTCCTCAAAACGAACATTTAAAAAGAAGGGAGGCAGTACCAAAAAATGTCTCCTCCCAAGAAATCTGTTTTTCAAACCAAATAGGGATTGAGAGGGATAGTTCTCCAATACAGATCCCCCATTCAGTCTGCCTTTGGTGTCTGGAATCAGACCTTAACTGCAGGCTGGTCTTCCTGCCTAAGGATGCACCCTTGGTCCATCAAAGAGCAAGAGGCCAAGCTCTTCATTGCCAGGGAGGCACAATGATGCCACAAGCGTTCAAGCCACTGCTCCAGATCCCTTTCAGCTTTTTTAGATTGCAAAAAAAGGAAAAACACCAGTGGACCGCCCACTCCTGTTCAACCTCTGGTACCATCTCTGGAGTAACCTTCATCTTTCCCAGCGCCCTTCATGCCAGTACCTAAAACGCCTGAGACTCTGGCCTCGGTTTTCCCCAAGATCCCTGCCTCTGAGTTGGCCATTCTGCATTCCTTTAAGCTGTGTTTGCTAACTTTGGTAAAACCTCCTAGCTAACTGGCTTCCCGATGGGACCAATGGTGCACAGACATAATATCGACTCCAAAATATCGTTTGGACAGAATATCGAGTTTTAAATATCGTTTGGAGAAAATATCGACAGGACAGAATATCGACAGCCAAAATATCGTTTTTAAGGTAAGTGAAGTAATATCGACTGTAAATAATATCGAAAGTGAAAATATCCAAGTATATAATCTAGATAGTAAAAAATATCGTTTTTTAAATAATATGTAATTATTTATAGTGTTTTTATGTTATAATATGTGTGAAAAGTGTCATTTTATGTTATAATTATTTTTAATTAATGATTTTTTTAAAATTATTGTGTAATTTTATTCTGTAGCGGGTTGTGGGTTTATAGGGGAATAGGGTGGGAAGTAATTTAATTATAATTAATTAAATATGTAAATTTATTAATTGGTAGTAATAATTAATTAATTGGTAATTTAATAATATATGTTAATTATTTCAAATTTAATTGGTAATTAATTTAATTTAATTTATTAATTGCTAATTATGTAAATTAAAATAATGTATTTCCTGTAGCGGGTTGTGGGTTTATAGGGGAATAGGGTGGGAAGTAATTTAATTATAATTAATTAAATATGTAAATTTATTAATTGGTAGTAATAATTAATTAATTGGTAATTTAATAATATATGTTAATTATTTCAAATTTAATTGGTAATTAATTTAATTTAATTTATTAATTGCTAATTATGTAAATTAAAATAATGTATTTCCTGTAGCGGGTTGTGGGTTTATAGGGGAATAGGGTGGGAAGTAATTTAATTATTATTTATTAAATATGTAAATGTATTAATTGGTAGTAATATTTAATTAATTGGTAATTAAATAATATGTGTTAATTATTTAAAATTTAATTGGTAATTAATTTAATTTAATTTATTAATTGCTAATTATGTAAATTAAAATAATGTATTTCCTGTAGCGGGTTGTGGGTTTATAGGGGAATAGGGTGGGAATTAATTTAATTATTATTTATTAAATATGTAAATGTATTAATTGGTAGTAATATTTAATTAATTGGTAATTAAATAATATTTGTTAATTATTTAAAATGTAATTGGTAATTAATTTAATTTAATTGATTCATTGCTAATTATGTTAAATTAAAGGGGTATTTTTAGGGTTCAGGGTCCGTTTTTAGTTTTTGGGTAAAGGGGTATTTTTAGGGTTCAGGGTCAGTTTTTAGTTTTTGGGTAAAGGGGTATTTTTAGGGTTCAGGGTCAGTTTTTAGTTTTTGGGTAAAGGGGTATTTTTAGGGTTCAGGGTCAGTTTTTGGTTTTTGGGTAAAGGGGTATTTTTAGGGTTCAGGGTCAGTTTTTAGTTTTTGGGTAAAGGGGTATTTTTAGGGTTCAGGGTCAGTTTTCAGTTTTTGGGTATTATTATATTATATTTTGTTACTATATATATATGTTTTAATAAATATGAAATAAAAAAATATTTATTTAACTTTCATTAATTATTTAATTATTATAAGTTAATTTAAGTAATGTTAAGTATATTTTAGTAATTAATTATTAATATTAATTTAATTTAACACTGTTTTTAGTAAATACGATATTTTTTACAACTATATTTTTGTAAACGATATTTTTAACTCGATATTTTTGTACTTACCTGTTTGTAGATAGAAACTCGATATTTTGACTGTCGATATTTTCTCAACGATATTTTTGATGGTCGATATTCTGTCCCTCGATATTATTTCAGTGATCCGGGACCAATGGCCCTGCCTCCACTTCCCATATTTCTGCATTTCCTTCTGACACCCTTTGGAGCAGCTCCCTTTGAGCCAGTACTATAGATACACAGCTTTAATCTGGCATTCAGGCACACAGCAACTCATCAACACCATGGACAAAGCCTCGACAACCACCACCTCTCGATATGGTGCCACCTACATCACAACTTGACACCAATCCCCAGCACAGATCTCACAGGGAGGCCCAGCGTCCTCTAGAAGAGGAAGCATAGAGAGACCATCTTCATGACATCTTTGGGACAGACTCTGATCCTATTGAATGATATTTTCCCTATGAAGACCCTGACCAAGATTCTGTAGAGCTTTGGTCTCCAAACTTCGTTGTACTGAGTCGCCACTGAGCACAGCTGTTTGGAGTCGGGTCCCCTGAAACTTTCAAACGGGGCAGATAGAATTGGGGGTCAGGATTGCTAAATTGTCTGCATATTTGGAATTACACTTGTTGGAAAGTCAAATTCAGGTCCTCATTAAAGCCAAATCTCAACCTCCTTTGAAAAGTTTCATCCTGACCTGTCTTTGCAAAATTGTATCTTAAGTACTCTCTAAATTTCCATCCAAACTCAAACTATAAAGCTGTGACTGATACACAATCCTACATCGAATTCCTCTGCTAAGCACTGTGCACACCACCTGCAAAGCCCTACCTAGTTGAGATTCTATTAAGGACCATTCAGACACGACTCTTCAAGACAGACACATTTTATGGCCTACCTTCAGAACCCAGATCCACATCTCCCATGAAACTGCCCTACTAAAACTCCCTACACAGGTGCCTTCTTTGGAGCCATATTAAGCCCCTGTCTTCAGACTATCAGGTAGTGACTAGTGGGACATTTTCAATTTTGAATAGGAAAGCACCGAAACATACCAAAAGTGGTGCAATACCTTTAACAGTAGAGTCACAGCACTCTCAGGCAGTGAACAGTTACCCTGGGGCAGTGTGTACCTGAACTTTTATTTCTCATTTCAATCACTATTAATCCTGAGATGCCATTCTTGAAATTATGACCCAGCAGCCTCACCCCTCTAAATCCTATCAAGCCCCTTCCCACAAAGCCATGGATCATGCTTCTCTTCAAGGTTATCCAACCCCCAGTACAAACACCTCACAGCTACAGTTGCCACTTGGATCTTTTTGTACTGATTTGACCCATTTCTTCTACACATATATAATTGGTGAACTACACTACAGACCCAACTGCCTATAAAGAATAAGCCCAAAAACATGCAATGACAATATTATGTTAAACAAATTCCTTAAGAAAACCATGGTTCAGTTTTATTGTTGTGGGACTAGTACAAGCATCGGGTGTAAGTGGACTTGTGCCCCACTTCTAAGGCCTCTGTGTCCCCCTAGGAGTGCACGCCTCACATCTTATAGATCAATGCTGTAGAGCTTCAAGGGCTGTCCTATGCCAGTAGCTTAGACATGGCGGGCTAAATAATCCTCCCACACATGCAGACACGAAGGATCTCTTTCTCCACTTTCCCCTTTACTTTTTAATATATATATCGAACCCCTGGGGAGAAAATCAGAGCAAACTCCAATATAATTCCTTTTAATTACAAATATTGGGAAAAAAAGGTCGGACTTTATGCAGAGGATCTGATGGTTTTTACTAGTGAAATGATAATATCTTACCCCGAGATTGTTAAATCGCTTGAAGATTATGGTAAAGTTTCCGGATACTCAGTTAATCAACAAAAAACTGAGATAATGGAGTGGAACACAAAATGCTATAGCTCCTTGGCGAAAAAAGAGATCAGGTATCTGGGGATACAGGTGGTCCATAACCTAAATCACCTGGCTCATACAAACTTTATAAAGGTTAAAAAGGAACCGGAAAATCTTTTGAAAGCCTGGCACTGTCTCCTATTATCTTTTTTAGGCAGATCAAACTTATTGAAAATGTCCATTCTGCCAAAGTCTACGTTTATTTTCAATACAATTCCACTGGGGTTCGATCTGGTGCACTGAAAGGAACACTGAATAGTTTAATCTGGGCAAACAAAGGGGTCAGGATTGCATGGAAAAAACTTCGTAGGAGGAAGGTCTATGGGGGAATTGCCAGTCCTGACCTAATAGTTTACCTTTGAGCCTTCCAATTTAAAACTTTTAGATCCTTACTCCTGGAAAATGTGAATTATACCCTGCTTTTAAACGCACTAACAACGGAGGAGGAAAATATGGCAAACTTTTTCCTTTATAAATATGGCCATCCCAAACACTACAAAAAAGTGAGAATAACATTTTTGAAAACAACAAGTATCATATGGTACCAATTCAGACGTTTAACGGGGATACCCTATTATTGTGCTTCTGCCCCCGGTTTGGACTTTCTAGGGACTCCTCTATGTCTCAAAGATAAACTGGCTATCCCATTAAAGCAAGCCGGAATCAGCAAATGGAATCAGCTTTTGCAAGACAACGTAGTGGTTCCATGGGAAGTACTAGAAATGGTTACAGATTAACACCTATCTAAATTCAAGTATTATCAATTGCTGAGTTGGGTGAACAGCCTGAAGAAAAGGAGAAAATATAATATAGGCTCTGAAAAAGAATACCAATTAACACCCCCTCAGAAAAAGGAGGTTTCAAATGGTACTGGGCAATGATAGAGGCAGGAGAAGAACCCTACTTAAAGCTGGAAGGGATCTGGAAGAGGGACCTCCCAAATTCGAAGCTAGAAGATATATGGCAAGTATCGATGACGACACTCTGGTCTACTGTGAAATCCACACCTCACAAGAAAAATCATCTCTTTACAGTGCATAGGGCATATTGGACGCCACAAAAGCTATCTGAATCGCGGGAAGCTGCTGGCAGTCTTTTTTTTCTGAGACTGACTCTGTTTGACTGCCAGCAGCTCCCCGCGATTCAAACACGGGGCTGCAATCATTAACTGATTGGGACCGCCGAGGAGCAATTGGCGCCTTTGTGCAATTGCTATTTGGTTTATCACACTTCAGATGTCTCTATTGAATGGCCAGGCTTTATTAATTTAAACGGCCTGCCATGAGGGAACTTTCTGTTCCTCATTTTTTTATTTTTTTTATTTTTATTTATTTGAATATCAGGGCAAAAATTACATTCATTAGACAATCATAATTGGCTATAATCACAACAGGACAGCATGACAATGCCACACATTCCCAACCAACATCGAAGGATCATTACAGACGGCCTCCCTTCCCAACCCCCCCGGCAGTAGCGTCCAACTATAGCGATGCATCCTCTATCTCTAGATCCGGTGGGTCACAAATATATCCTCTGTACTTATTCCAAGCACCCCATACTTTTTCCCACTTACGGGGACATCCACGATGAATAAAAACCGCCTTTTCGGCCACCATTGTATCCTTACACCATTATCTGAGCGTAGGTGTTACATCCGACCCCCACAACCTAGCGATGTTGCGTTTAGCGAATATCATTTCTAACATTACCCAGTCTTGCTTCTGATGAGTGAGGTCGTTTGCTTCCCACACATTCAGTAGACAGTGTCTGGGTTCTGGCAATAGCGAGATGTCTACTGACTGGGAGATAGTGCGTGTTCCCTTGGCCCAGTATACTGAAATTTGTGGACATTCCCAGATTGTGTGAAAAAATGTACCCACCTCCCCACAGTTCCGTAAGCAGTATTGATATTGGGCTTTCTGGATTGCACGGAGTGTTGTCCTGGTGTGGTACGTGCGGTGCAGCACTTTTAGTTGGACCAGTCTGACTCTCGACGCTATGGCTTTGACCACTGCACCCTTTTTCCAGAGATCACCCACCACGGAAATACTATTATTGTCCCAATTTTGAAGCCCTTTACTGTTCCGGAGTCGTCCCAGTCTTTGTGAATCCCATAGTGGCGTCATTTGTGCGATTGTTCCTACACATATTAATCGGGCCTGTGCTTTGTACCATATATGAATTGTATGTGCCGTCGGGCCGATCAAACCGGAGGGCCTGCGTTTGCTGTACAGGGCCGACATCAGTCCGCCATCTTCCAGTTCCTGCCTGTCTGCCTGATATGCGGGCTCGTCCTGTGGGGCATGTAGCCAGTAGTTAATCATTTTAAGATGCGCCGCCCAATAATACAGCTGCACGTTTGGAAGTGCTATCCCCCATCGTACCAGCTGCGCACTAGCTTGTCCCGGGAAGATCCGTACCGGCTTGTTCCCCCATAGTAAACCCGAGACTTTGGCCGCAATACCTTTAAAATGGGTCTGTGTAACTGGAAATGGTGTATTTTCAAGGATATATAGGAAACCCGGAATCAACATAATTTTATAAAGCGCTGCCTTGACCAACATTGTGATGGGAAGACCACGCCAGACCGTTACATCACGCTTGAAGCGTTCTAATGGGTGCTTTAGATTTTTTGCCTAAAACTCGTTAGGATCAGGCGATACGTAAATACCTTGGTATTTAAAGGCTTCATCAGTAACTCGCAATGGGCACTGCTGGCAACAGTGGTGGCGGGCCGGTCAGTACAAAAAGGACAGATTTGGACCAGTTAATGGTGTACCCCGACACCCTGCCAAATTTCTCACATACAAGAGCACTAGGATGGATTTTCTAGGAGAAGTGAAATATAACAACACGTGCATATAATGATATATGCGATCCTCCCAAGTGTCAGTCCATCGGAGCCCACGCTAGCGGCTCTAAGGTCAACACGAATAATAAGGGGGACAATGGGCATCCCTGTCTTGTTCCTAGGGATAGTGGGAAGTCTCATGATATGTGCCCGTTGGCTAGCACATGTGCCAGTGGGTTAGTATAGAGTAGGTGAATCCAGGCGCAAAACCTTGGGCCAAGCCCAAGTGCCACAGTGCTGCGAATAAATACGGCCACTCCAACATATCGAATGCCATACTCACGTCAAGCGAGAGAATGACTGCTTGTTCCTGAATAGAGGACCTCCGAGCCAACACCGGTGCAATCGTCGCAGATTGAGTGCTGAGTGCTGTGCTCCGTTGGGGCATGAATCCGGACTGGGCCGGGTGTACCAGGGATGATAAATGTGGGGTCAGACGCAGCGACAGGAACTTGGTCAGTGTTTTGGCTTCGGCGTTAATCAGAGATATTGGGCGGTAGGAACTGCAATCCTCCGGGGGTGTGCCTGGCTTGTGGATTGTTATGATTGTAATGTAACAAAGAGGGGGAGAGAGAGAGGAACAAGTGGATTCGGTCTCCCTTGGCAGTATGGTTAAACAAAATAGAATCCACTCAGAGAAGTGGTCGTGGTCCCTAAAGTGATGGGAACACACAGTGTTGTTTAAACAACACTGTGTGTTCCCCATCACTTTAGGGACCACGACCACTTCTTTGTTATGATTGTAGCCAACCTCTGATCGCGTGGCAGTTCTCCAGTCTTCAGACTGTCTTGAAACATGTTCAAGAGAAAGGAGGCTGTCAGATGCGCATTTTGTTTGTAGAATTCGATGGGGAACCCGTTCGGCCCCACCGCTTTTCCGGACGCTAGAGAGCTTATCGCCGTCTGCAATTCTTCAACGGAGAGGTCAGCTTCCAGAAGATGCGCCGCCTCTGAGGTAAGTTTCGGCATAGCAATATCCCTAATGTACCCATGTGCTTCCTCGATTGTGAATGTGGAGCGTGAGCCGCAGACCTGCTCAAAGTGATCCGCCAACACCGGTGCAATCGTCGCAGATTGAGTGCTGAGTGCTGTGCTCCGTTGGGGCATGAATCCGGACTGGGCCGGGTGTACCAGGGATGATAAATGTGGGGTCAGACGCAGCGACAGGAACTTGGTCAGTGTTTTGGCTTCGGCGTTAATCAGAGATATTGGGCGGTAGGAACTGCAATCCTCCGGGGGTGTGCCTGGCTTGTGGATTGTTATGATTGTAATGTAACAAAGAGGGGGAGAGAGAGAGGAACAAGTGGATTCGGTCTCCCTTGGCAGTATGGTTAAACAAAATAGAATCCACTCAGAGAAGTGGTCGTGGTCCCTAAAGTGATGGGAACACACAGTGTTGTTTAAACAACACTGTGTGTTCCCCATCACTTTAGGGACCACGACCACTTCTTTGTTATGATTGTAGCCAACCTCTGATCGCGTGGCAGTTCTCCAGTCTTCAGACTGTCTTGAAACATGTTCAAGAGAAAGGAGGCTGTCAGATGCGCATTTTGTTTGTAGAATTCGATGGGGAACCCGTTCGGCCCCACCGCTTTTCCGGACGCTAGAGAGCTTATCGCCGTCTGCAATTCTTCAACGGAGAGGTCAGCTTCCAGAAGATGCGCCGCCTCTGAGGTAAGTTTCGGCATAGCAATATCCCTAATGTACCCATGTGCTTCCTCGATTGTGAATGTGGAGCGTGAGCCGCAGACCTGCTCAAAGTGATCCGCCAGCGTTGCCACTATATCACTCGGAGCAGACACCAGAGAGTCTGTGGACGTGCGTAGTTGCACAATCACCCTACCTGCCTTCTCTTTTTTATCCAGCCAGGCTAAAAGTTTGCCTGTTTTATCCCCTAACTCGTACACCTTGTGACGTGTGGCTTGAAGTCGGGCAGTGACCATCTCTCTCTGATTCGCCACAAACGCACTTTGTTTAAGGCGCACTCTCTGTGCAGTCTGGGGGGTCGGATGTTCTGCATGCTGACTCGTTGCAGTATCTAGGTCCACCTCTATCCCATCTAGTTCGGCCCGCTTTCCCCTTTTGTACCCCGTCACAGAGGCTATAGCCTGCCCCCGTGCAACCCTTTTATAGGCCTCCCAAAGGATACTGGGCGATTCCACCGACGCCGCGTTCTCTTGAAAAAATATTTGAGTAGTTTCTGTAAGTCCATTGACCACCTCAGGTATGTGTAAGTAGTTGTTATAAATGGGGAAAAAGCGACGTCTGATGGTCTGATGGTTGGAGTAGGACAACAATATCGGTGAGTGATCAGACCTCTAGGGCGAATATCTACCTCAACCACCCCCCCAGGCTGTCCGCTGATACTAAAAAGTAATCAATGCGTGTGAGGCTGTCATGAACCCCTGAGTGGAAGATGTATTGCTGTGTATTTGGGTGCCTATATCGCCATGCGTCTGTCAGTCC
The DNA here is from genome assembly GCF_964261635.1 of Lissotriton helveticus. Lineage (NCBI taxonomy): Eukaryota > Metazoa > Chordata > Amphibia > Caudata > Salamandridae > Lissotriton > Lissotriton helveticus. The sequence goes on from NC_136069.1 coordinate 391,655,366, forward strand.
CAGTGCTTCCAATAGTCCGCTCATACGATGTCTGCTTGGTGCATTTGGCTTAGCTGGGTATCTATCTATGGTTCCGTCCACTATGTCATTAAAATCGCCCCGATCACCACCTCCCCTGCCGGTAAGGCAAGCAAGAAAGCAGTAAGTGCATGGTGTGCTATTGCGTGTAGGGATGGTGGAATATAAACTGAGACTAGATTGAACAGTTTCCCTTCCCACTGACAGGTAATAGCCGCAAAGCGGTCCTGATCATCTATTCTTGTCTGCTGTATTATTAGCGGGAATTGTTTCTTAATGAGTATGCTCACACCCCTCGACCCCGAGGAGAACTCGGAGTGTACTACCATTTTATAGCCCCACCTATCCATGGCCTTACACGTTGACCCCATCAAATGTGTCTCCTGTAGCAGAGCCACCACAGGCGCGCATCGTTTCAGGTATTTCAATACTAGACCTCTTTTCACTTTATCCCCCAATCCCCACACATTCCAAGTTAGCACAGTCAGAGGGATTCCTGGGGCTAGCTGAGCCGTCTGTTGATTAGTGTCATATTGACTTTGTGTAGGCATAGGATGCAGATACAGGCTGTGACTTCGTAACAATAGCTTGACAATACAGCCCCACTATGAAAACAGCCATTCGATTCGCCATGTGTGCCCTTAGAAACTGTGCCAACAAACTCAAACACACCCAAAAGGAACAGTACTTTCTCTCCCACCCCCCTCCCTGCATCCCTGCCTGACGGATTCAAAACTACCCGCCTCCCCAACCAAGCAGAGTGCTTAATCCCTTTCCCAATTCCAAGTGGACGGTGTGAAAGATAACAACCGTTGCCCCCCAACCCCACATAACTCAATAACGTTGCTGACCCCTCCCCACCCCCCCCCGACCTAAGCCATCAGGTTATCTACAGAAGGCCATAACACATGCAATTTACAGCAATCGGAACTCTTCAAGAGTCCCTGGGCCTCCAAGTCCATTGTAAGCATGCAATATCAATCAAGCCAAAGAATCACTATCGTACTTCTCATACGTGAAAGAGTAGCTTTGAAGAAGTCTCTACACCTTATCACTGTCTAGGCATAGACTTGTCCGTCACTGGGGGAGCATTTAGGTACATAATAAACAAAGGAGCAGACCAGTTGTCGTGTCACTCATGTTCCTCACTCAATGCACGGTTTTTGCGCCAGCTGCCGTTGCCGCCATTTCTTCCAGCTCGACCAGCCTTCCGCCAACCCTCCAAACATTCCTGTGCCTCATGTGGGGAGATGAAAAACCATGTCTTACCTTCAGCCTCAACCCTCAATTTAGCTGGAAAGAGCATGGAATATTTGATGCCTTGATCATGTAGTGCCTTTTTTACCTCCAGGAAGCCTCGTCGTTGTTTTGTGACAGCTGCGGTGTAGTCAGGAAAGATTGTCACAGTCGCATTGTCGATCTTTAATGGGGAGGCTGCGAGCGTGGCCTGCAGTATCACGACCCTATCGCGAAAGTTGAAAATACGAGCTAGAATAGGCCGCGGCGGCGCCCCCGGGCTCGGTCTGCCACCAGGAACCCGATGCGCGTGTTCCACAGAGAAGTAGTTGGACAAATCTCGTGGCTTTAGCTGGTTTGTGATCAGATCCTCCACGAACAGGTCGAGGGCTGGTCCTCCTGTCCGCTCCGGTACCCCAATAAGGTGTATATTGTTGCGCCGCGATCGCCCTTCCTGGTCATCCAGCTTGGCCGCTAGAATTTTATTTTCTGCCATGAGGTGATTCACTTGTTTTTTGAGCACGGAGGTATCAGTCGTCATTGTTTCCGTAACTGATTCGACTGCAGACACTCGTGTCGATATTTTACTAAAGTCGGCTCGGATTAAGGAGAGATCTACCGCTAGAGTCTCAATACGGGAATCCACTTTATTTAACGCGGCCATAATGTATTGCAGAGTTACCTTCTGCTCCGCGCCGGTCGTCTCGCCCTTCGATGGTGTGACATCCACATCCGGTATGGCCATCTGTGTCTTGCTGTAGGCAAATTTATCTAGTTTTGGCAAGCTGGACCCCTTGGGGTTTCTGCCGCTCATCGTAGCCGGTTCTCTGCACCCGCGTCGGGTCCCGAGTTATGGCCACTGGCTGCCTCCCCCAGCAGCGGTATACCTCAAATCCAAAACAATTGGAGGATAGGTGCGGCCCCCAACCACAAGGGCAGTCACACAGCAGTACCCTATGCAGTAAATCGGGGTGCACCAGAATCGCCTCACAGCATTGGTCCGGCCAATAATATGGCGCCTCTCCTCGCGCCTCCGAGGCGCCTCCAGTGAGCGCTCTCCTCCAGGTCCTATATGCCAGCGCGGGAATCGAGAGCTTCTCCTGCATGGAGTTATGTGCACCACCGGCACCCTCCCAGCTAGTGGTCTGACAGAATCAGTAGTGTCCTCAGCAGGACGGGGCCAGGCCGCCCGCCGCTTCCCGCCGCTCCGATAGGCCACTGATCCCTGTGCTGCCTCTGAACTCGAGGCCCCGGTCGCGCACACCCCTTCGGGACTTGGCGCTCCTCCTAACAGAAAACGAGTTGCCAGTGTTGCATCAAGCCATTCAAAGCAATGTTCTCGTGTTTACCGCAGTCAATACGGTCCAGCTGAACCCAGCATAGAAACAGGAGTGGGTGCCACGCCACCCCTTGCACTTCACTGACGCCTCACACACCTGCCAGCTGTCACCCAATGCATCGCGCCGCCGCCCGTGGACCAGGCTCGGCGATACAGGGTCTGTCCGTGGCCACAGAGGAGACAGCTGGGTTTTCAGCACAACGCCGCTTAAGTCCAGGCAGGCCATGCGGCCCGCGCTGCACGTATCTACAGTGTCAGCCGCACCCCACCTCTCTGTTCAGATGCAGCCCTTCACCGGCCGGCAGGCCCCGACCGTCACAAAAATTGAGGCCCCGGCTTTCCTCGCCGTACCAGGCCCCAGTGTCTCCTGCAGTTTCCTGGTCCGGGAACCCCTCCTCACTCACCGGGATCAGCTCGTCCTGATCGCCGGTATCTCCGCCACCACAGCTCCCGGTCATGGGGGTGCGAGACCGCCAGATCTTTGAGCGGATCATTAGGGGAATTACAGGGAGCACGGAGCCTCCCTGAGCTGCGTCCATCTTCGTCGGCCGTTAGCCACGCCCTTTTGTGTTCCTCATTTTTAAGTGCTGTTAACTGGCTCTTTTCTTCCCGGAGCCCACACACCCGACCATCCTCTATCCCAGCCCCATATGTAGGGCTTTTCTTTGGTGCCCCACTTCACTCCCCTCCCACGCCTGAGTCCTGAGGAAGACCCCATAGTAAGGTGGAAATTAACCTACACTGTACGGGGGGTCAAAATGTCGACTTCTTCATTCATACCAGCCCATCAACAACAGATTATTACTGTGTCTCTATGAATGGGCTAGGCCAATAACTGTTCAAAATTTGCTATGTGGCTAAACAATATGCTTTTTAGACGTCAACTGTCAAATGTGTGACTTCACATTCCTGCTGAATTGTTTACACCACTTTATCCTCCACTGAATCACTTACCTTCCCCACCAACTCCCTTCCCTCTTCTGGGCACTGTATTAATGTGATACTCAAAGCATTTCTTCTCATGTTTTTGCTGGAATCAGGATGTGATAAACAACAATTCTGTGTATGATTTCCCTTATGCATATTATGTGAAACCGTTTTTTTTCCTTAAATAACTGTGTATTGGAACCACTTTTTCTTGTACAATTGAATACCCAGGTCCCAGTGCCTTTGGGTCTACCCTTCATGTAACATAATACCCTTTTAAGGCAATACATAGGAAGAAGCAGGGGAAAGGTCCGGGGATCCACTTTTCAGCCCTAGTCTACCTCGACCCCACAACAAAAACAGGCCTCGATCCCCACACGGGGCCTATGAGAGGTTGGGTATCTTAGTGTCTTACCGCCTGGAAGTCCATTACTTCATACCTGTGGGTCCTACGAGTCCTAGAAGATCAATTCCTACAGGCTCCTCAATTCATCCCCTGCCCTTCCTCCACTCCGCCACCAGACCCTTCTTCAGCAGGAGATGACAGCTCCTCACAAAAAAGAAGTAGAGTAGTTAGTGCCTGAGTGGGAACAGAGCCAGGAATGCTATGCATGCTTGTTGGACCTGGCCCTTTTTGGCAGGTTCACCCCGAAACATTTTGCTTTCGCCTAGCCTGTTTCTGTGAGCTGGTGTTAGTGATTTTAGGTCTCTGCATACTTTTTCACTGTGGTACAGTGTAAAGTGCGTGAGCTCTCTGTGTATGTGTGGTGAGTGACCTGCCCTCCCATAGGGATGCATGGGGAATATGTGTGACCATGGTAGTTCCTGATGAGTGGGGAGTGCAGGGTCGAGTTTGGTATGTGCGAACTCGTGAGATTGAATGCTGCGTAATGATGTATGGGGCATGAATGTGTTTAGTGTGGAAGTGCCACTTCTAGACATGGGTGTGCGTGTGTAGTGAGTGTGCTGACACGTGATTGGCTGGAGCCTGGCTCCAGGCTATCTGGATGGGTCTGCCCAGTGGTGAGTGTTGAGACTAGCATGCTGATGTGAGGGGAGGGGTGCACCTGGGTCCTGAATATGGGCTGAGCTTTCCCCACACAATGCTGGCTCCGCCCCCTGTGGTGCGTCTAATGACCCTAGCCTGACTAGTGAATGGGAGGGGTGGCTGAGCTCATCAAGGGGGCTCCCAAACCAGCTGCGCCTGGTTTTTCCCCCACCCTGCACTTTTAGACAAAGGCATTCACTGTATAAAAAGGGGCTGTGTCCCCTTACAAAATGTTCTTGTTTCTGACTTGAATCCTGCCAGGGGCGTGCTGCTGCTTGGGCCCAGGGGAAGGCTTGCCTCCCTGGGCCCTGCCCAGTCCCTGGATACCTGATGGACTGCTGATGTCCTGGACTCTGGAGACCTTTTACTGGGTCCCATTTGCTTCACTTTGCTGCTGGACCTTGCTTGTAGCGCTGGGGGAGCGCTTTATTTTTGACAGAGACCTTCTTTTGCCTGATAGCGCTTGGGAGCACTTTTTGCTTTATTTGGAGCGTTTCTTTGCCCCACATTTTGCGTGGGGAAAAGCCGGTGCCCACCCAGCAATTGCCCAGGATTGCCGATCGTAGCGAGTGCCACCTCGCGTTATATTTAAATTTGAGAGGGAGCCTACCCCTCGTTTGCCAGGAGATAACCGCCGCTGCCCGGGGGCCTGAAATCAACCGAAAAGTTGCCGTTCTCCACCTAGGGCCGCGGACAAAGAACCGAAGGGGCCGCGCTCCGATTGGGCCGTGGGTGGACGCTTGTCTCATGGAGTCGCGCCCCGATTGGTGGATTCCCAAGAAGAAGCTGCCGCGTTGAGAGGGGCTCGTCCAGGAGCCGCGCTAGGATTGGCTGACTCCCACGGTCGCGGCCGGTGGGGAGAGAGAGAGCCCTGGACCCCAGGAGGGGGCCCGGGTGAGGCGAAGATGGCGGCCAAGGCCGCCGACGGCATTGCGGGGCTCCCAGGAGTCCCGGGAGGGGGGGCTCCGTGAGGTTGTTGTTGGTGCCGGTTTGAGGCACTGTGTCAGAGCGGCCCGTGTGCCAGTGGGCCGCTCCAATGTGGACGTAGTTTTAAAAGGACCCCGTGGGGGTCCCAAGGCCTCGTGAGCACTTTCAGAGTGCAGAGGGCTCCAGTGTTTGAGGGGGTCAGAGTGCACCCGTGGGCCAGGTGTTTCCCGAGCCCAGATGGCTCCAACAACCCGCATATTGGTTATTAGGGTGGCCCCGGATGGCAGTGGGCCACCCCGCCGTTTTACAGAGCCAGATGGCTCCAACGCCCCTCAGCTTTGTCCGAGCCTGTGTAGCTCCAACATGGGCGCAGTTTGCTCCTAAGGGCCAGTGAGAGCCCCTGTCACAGTTTGCTGTTTCTCAGCTGCCCAGCAAGTAGTGGGCAGCTGCCCCGTTTAGGCGCAATTTGAGAAAGAGAGTCCCTGGGAGGGACAGAGATGGCACAGTGGTGCCAGGCCTTCTACAGCTGCAATGTTTAGGTTTGTGCCGGTGGCGCACCCCTGACTGGTGCTGCATTAGCAGCGCGCCCTGACATTCTGGACAGATGGCTTTTTGAGTCCCCTTGCTGGATGGCCAGTTGGCCAGGGGGGCTGGTATGTGGGTAGGGCGCAAGGCCCTAATGTGATTTTTGCGCAATGTGATTATGCTATGTTTATGATAGTAATTGCCTATGGTGATGTTTGCGCAATTTGATTATGAGTTTATTTTACCTATGTGTGTTTAGACTAGTGAGGAGATTGCCTACTGTATTTTTACCGGTTAGGCCCAAATGTGAATTATTCATAATGTGCTATGCCATTATGCCTGTGACACCTCTGAATGTGTTTTATGCATTATGAGTCTTACCTACACCACTGAATGTATGTTTATGCATCATGTGTTTTCCTTCCCTACACCTCTGAATGTTGTGATGCATCATGTGTAATGTGTACTTACCTATAATTGTTCTTTTGTGATACACTTATTCTATATTCTAGAAGTGCTATTTCTACTAAGTGTTGATCCTGACAGTGGCCCACGTGGCCCTGTCCTGTGTAAATAATCCCTTGTGAATATTGTCCGTGCCAGTTGGCACAATGTCTATTGTGTGTTTACTATCTGATGTGTTTTGACAATACAAAAGTTATTTTTATATAACCTTGTGTGGAGTTCCTTTTGTGGTGTGCCTAGGATGTTGTTGCTGTTGTGTGCATGCGCAAATGCTTTACACATTGCCTCCGGGATAAGCCTGTCTGCTCGTGCCAAGCTACCAAGGGGGTGAGCAGGGGTTATCTTGGCGTGTGACTCCCTTGCCCTGACTAGAATGGTGGTTTCTGCCTGGGTTTGGCGTAAGCCTTAGCCAACCAGAAATCCCAGTTCTAACAATGCTACTTCCTGGTGCCGTATGCAGCAGTATGCATCATATCTTCAGGGACCTGAAATTCTTCCTCAAAAAGGAAAAGTTCAAGATGCTGATCCTAGCTACTGGTGTTGGAGTTTGGAGACTGGATGATGTCAGTCGACCTGCAGGATGCGTATTTCCACAACCCTATTCTACAGTCACAACAGACGTACTGGCGATTCATGGTGGGTTCTACATACTACTAGTTTGCTGTACTACCCTTTGGCGTGACATTAAAACCACGAGTCTTCACTAAGTTGAAGGCGGTGGTTGTGGCCCAACTCAGATAGCTGGGCATCCCCATTTCCCTGGACAACTTGCTGATCAACCCAGTTCCAGGATGTGGTGTCACGCCACCTGCAATCAACGGCATACTTCCTGTTCAATCCGGGATTTTGTAGCAGTAAGCCCAAATCTCACCTGAGGCCCTCCCAACAACTCTAGTTCATCATATCCTTACTGGACACCCACCTTCTCCACACTTCTTTCCCAGCACAAAGCATCAGGAAAGTCCTGGAAATGGTTCCATCTTTCCACCAATGTACAAGAGTTCCAGTCCTGAAACTCCTATGATTACTCAGTCTGTTGGCTTCCTGTATTCTCCTAGACATGCACTTTGGTTTATGAAGGACTTGCAGTGGTTCTTTCACAGGAAATGGCTTCTGTACAGAGGAGACCTGTAGGCATCCATCATGATCTCCCCCTCTGCCAATGGATCTTGCTTACTGCGAATCACCTAGTAAGGTCTGACATACAGAGTTGGTGTCACCTTGCCTGTCACAAGTTGCGTCTTCAGCAGCCAGAGACAGTCCAGGACATCTTTGCCCAGTGGGGCACTACTCAGGTAGACTTAATCACCTCCTTGATAAATGCTCAATATTAGCAGTTCGGTGCTCTCCCGTAGCCATTGTGGGGAGCCTTGAGGAATGCATTTCAGTTGAGGTGGAACTTTTAGCTGCTTTACACGTTTCCCCATACACTTGATTCCTCGCGACCTCCCCCTATATGCATGGAAGTTAGCTGAGCACAACTAAAGTCCTTCCAGCTGCCACTGGAGTTGGTCACTGTAATCATGTCAGCTCATTGCACCTGCTGGAAGATGGGACAACTTTGTTGCACAGTGCACAGCAATATGTGCTCCAATTTGTGACCAAGTTGTTGCAGGTGCTGAAATTTGGTCTATCCTTGCTTAGCGGGGTTGTGCTATTAGAACTGTTATGGGGTATTTAGCTGCCATGTCTGCTCGTCCCTCCAGCACATTCAATGTCAAACAGGATCCTCGCTTACGAAAGTCTAGTCCTTAGAGACGTTTCAAAAGTACTCATCAGCCGGAAGCATGTCACCTACAATATATCCAAGATGGAGTGTGAAGCTCTCATGGCATTGGGACATAATAAAGAAATCGAGATTAAACCGGCGGGCAAAGGTGGCATGATTATGGTCCAAGACATCACCCAATACAGAACAGGGATCACTAATCAATTGCAGGATGGTATCAGCTACATGAAACTACGTAGCGATCCCACAAGAGAGCTTCAGAAGGAGATTATGGCAATCACCAAAGAAGGTCTTGAGCAAGGTTTCCTCTCTAAATTAGAATTCCTGTTCTGGAATAAAAAGCAGCCCGATTGCCGACGATTTACACATTGCCTAAAATTCCCAAGGATATGCAAAATTCACCAGGGTGTCCAATCGTCTCAGGATGTGGATCTACACTGGAGGCCCTTTGTAACTATGTGGATACGTTCCTGAAGCCACTTGCTGAGACGACGAGGGCATACTTGAGGGACACTATGGAGACCATTAATTTAGTTGACCAACAAGCCTTTAACCCAGCTCAACAAATACTTGTGACTCTGGACATCATGTCACTGTACACGAGCATTCCACAAGAACCAGCTATAGAAGTAATGGAGCAAGCCCTTGACCGAAGAACAGCCCACGTTGCAGTAGCCACAAAGTTCATCATACAACTACTCAAGCTTGCAATGATGAACATGTTATTTTTCTCTCAAGGTAGCTACTACATACAAACCGAAGGTGTAGCAATGGGAGCTGACTTTGCTCCTGACCTAGCTATTATTTACATGGATGATTTCGAAAATTCCTATGTTCAATACCACCAATCCATTGAATACTCAAGTGTCATTGTGGAGACGGTACATATATGATGTCCTGATGATCTGGACAGGGGACACTACAGAGTTGAACAATGTCCATACTTGGCTGAACCAGCAAACTGATGATGTGCAGTTCACCATGCGTTATGATTCACAGAAGATTGATTTTCTTTACATCACCATCAGCAATGAAAACAATCTACTATAAGCAACACATTATCGGAAACCCATGGAACGTAATTCACTTCTTCAATACAACAGCCACCACCCACGAGGCCTTCTTGACAATCTGCCCTTCGGACAAATTTTACGTATCCGCAGGAATTGTTCGAAAAAAGAGGATTTTATGATGGAATCAGAAGTGTTGAGTGACCGCCTTGTGCAGAGGGATTACCCTAAAAGACTAGTAAAGAAAGCCAGCAAGAGAGCGTGGTGTAGCCCTAGAGAAACATTACTAACCCCAAGAGAAAGAGAACGTGACTCCATACAGAGAATGATCTGTGTAACCACCTTTTCCACTCAAAGTAATGCAATCAAGAAGGTCATAAACCACCATTGGGGTCTAATATCAGATGACCTAGAACAGCAAGAATTTCCTATGCATTGCTTTAAAAAGGGCAAGAGTGTGTAGGACCATGTTGTATGCTCACTCCTTGAGTCACCAGAGGAACCATCCATCCAGTCAATGTGGAACCTACCACCTACACTGGGCCACTTTAAATGTGGCCACTGCAAGGCCTGCAAATCGACAATACAGACAAAACAATTTACCTACAAGCACCAATAGATAGATCTCACTTTTTTCAGTAACTTTGATCTATGCAATCATTTGTCCATGTGATCAGATATACTTAGGACAAGCTCAACAGAAGATAAAAGCCCACATCCTCCTGCAGCAGGATGCAATGTGGGGTTCAAGGAGCCTCCTTGGTTGAACATTTCAAAAAAGCACAACACCACCCAGAGGATATCAAGTGGCTAATATGGGAAAAGGCTACTCTCGGAGTAATAGGTGGCAAAATCGAGATGATTCTAAACGTAAGAGAGTGCAAATGGATGTACCGTTTAGATTCAATACAAAACAGTTTAAACAAATTGGACGCCATCCTTGCACAGTTGGCTTGCCTTGCACCTGACTGAATTTCTTCTTATTTATGTGCACTTCACGTAACTGCTAATCTAGTTCCCTGGGCAAACTGAACACCTTGTGATAACATTTCTATGCCAGTCCTCATGTTTATTCTGTCTCGCCAGACAATCATTTAACTTGCATGTCCAACAATTTCATGAGAGCTGTGGATTCATCATATATACATTTTTATATACACGTTCAGCCACATTTGACTGGCTACACAGTCGTATACCTCTGAAATAGCGTTTTAGAATAGAAAATAGGCAGTCTGCCTGTCTTGTAATCTCGAAATTCATTATGTACAACACACTTCCCCATGAGACACATAATGTAAAGTCCCCACCACCATCGTTTGACAGCACCAAGACTATATTCAGTGTGCCCCTTCCTTCCCGTTTTCAAATTCCTTTCTCACCTACGATTCTAGGTGAGTTTAATTGTACAATGCATTAATATTTAGGTGGTTTCTGTAGCCGTGTACCCTTTAAGTATGTGGTAGAATGGAAATAGGCAGCCTTGCGGTGTCTATCCTAAATATGTTGATTATTTCCCCTTCAAACGTGGATTGAAAGGTCCCCGGAATCCTTCTTCTCAAGAGAACTCCATCGAAAGTATTTCACAGCTGTTTAGATTTTTTTCCACTTAAGAAATCTTTTTATTCATTTCCCACATCAAGCGCAAATGTTACTTTGAGACCGGCAGTCTGTTTTCACTCCTACATGACAGCATCTAGCATCTGCTGAGTCATTCTCAGCGCGTGCACGGTGCTGACGAGCCTCTTTAAATTCCAGTTCCTCGTTTCCAATCCTGGAGACGGACGCATTAACGAAGGTGAGGAATCTTGCAAGCCAGCTGCCAGCACTTAATTAGATTCTTTTACCACGCATTCAGAGTGCTTTGGCCTCTGTTTAAGTGCATTCCCCTCTCTTTTCATTCCCCCAGATTTGGCAACTCTCATGAATAGGAATAAGGACGGGATTCTGTGTTTTCTTTTCAGGTAAACACTCTTCCTTCAATTTCCATTCATTACAATATCTATGGAACCACTGGGCATTAGTATAATTCTACATTAATTCCCTAGCACAAGTAGTGTATGTGAGGATGGTCCCCCCACTACACGTTATAAGTAAATGGGTCATTCGGTGTCCATTAGATTGCTAATGCTGTCGCAAAAGGTTTTTTCCCCCAAATTGACTCCATCCTGTTTTTCAGGTGACATCGTTTCGTTTCCCTGTCATTTTGGAGCCTTTGAAGCCCATGAGCATTTAAATCCTCCATCCAGTCAAGGGTAGATTCTGGTACATTTATTTTGTTTTTAACCTTTTAATCTTTCACCATTGCACTGCTAGTACATTCGGCACTAAGGACCTTTCTTGTTAATTTCTCAGGTGCCCCCTTCTTAGTCCTGAGGAAGACCCTGACATAAGGACCCAAATAGCTTACTTACCTAATGGGGTCGAAACGTCGACTACATCACTGCCCTATGCCAGTTTGATCAACAGTGCTTGTTTCACTGTGATAGTGTATTGGAAACAGTGGCCTTTTTCATGTTTTCATGATTATTTTGGATCTGAGTGAAGCCGGCACTAATTGTAATGTATTGGATGTCACTACCTTTCTCTCTCATTTCCCGAATCCTCACAAAGCGCACCTTACTATTTCCCCTTTCCTTTCCCCACCTTGTGTGGCACTTGATATAATACTCGGTTCCAGATTTATTCTGATGCTCAATATGATTAAATAATATTGAACAGTTTATTGTGTTGTGTAATTTGAATTAATGTCAGCTGGCATTTAAATACATGTTTTCTGAATTGTAAGACTGGGACCATCCCCTTTCTGTGCAGGTCTGCTGGACCGGCTGTCCCTTATCAAATTCCCTATTTGACAAATATGTTTCCTCCAACTCTTTGTGGTTCGCCAGTAGAATTTGAATTTAGTTATTATCTTATTTATGGGAACTACGTTTGAGCCCCGTCACAGTTGTACCTTATAAATATATTCCCTCAAAACTGTTTTTGGTCGCTATCACTTCTGCTAGAAGAGTAAGCAAACGTGTAGCCCTTAGCTGTCAGCCTGCTTTCATTTCTTTCTTTCCAGATAAGTTGCTGTTGAGAGCCTGAGCTGTTTTCTTATATAACGTGGTGACCTCTTTCCATCTCTATCAATCCATCACCCTCCCAACCTTCTAAACTGTCCTGCATCCTATGTAAGAGGAGGGACAGTTGCATTGGTTGGATCCTATGCAGGCAGTTAATTACTACCTGGATGCGCAAATAAATTCTGATTGGTCAACCAGCTCCTTATCGGGTACTGTGGTGAGTAAAAAGATAAGATGGTTCATAAGAGGACTCTCTCATGTTATATCATCCTCTGCATCAGTATTTACTGTGCATTAGCCAAGAGAGAGTCTCCTGAAGGAATAAGACCTTATTCCACCAGGGTTAAGTCAACCCCTTCCATACTTATCCAGAGAAGTGCCTATTGCAGAAATGTGTAAGGCAGTGATGTGGGCTTTCTTGTATACCTTCCCAAAGCACTACTGCTTGGATTCTGAGATGTTTAGAGAAAAACACTTTGCCAGATCTGTTCAGAAGATTTTCTTAGCTAACCATTGTAGGAGAGTGGGGTCTGCAATCCCATGGCCACCCCAGATTTTTGCTTTTTGCTTCACTGATTTACGACTTTCCCTGGCTGTGGGCCTGCTAATCAGACCCACAGCCTAGCTGTTCTCTCTCTCTAAATTACAACCATGTACCTTAGGTGCATTTTACCAATTGGTACTGGGCCACCTTATCAGTCCCTGTACAGCATACCTTAGGTATCCAGGGCATAGGTGTACCCAGGGCCTACCAGGGGCTGAAGCATGTATTATGCCACCCCTTGCTGGCCACCCAACCAGACACAACTGGCTGCACGACAGCTGGGGCAAGGTGGTGTAAACACCCTTTGCTTTAGATATAGTATTCCTATATCTAACCCTAAAATGGACACATATATTCCTATCAGTCACTCCTATGGCAGGCCTTATCAATCCTGAAGGCAGAGTGCTTGGAATTATGTGAGATGGTGCTCTGGCATGAGCTGAGCCCGTTTGCAGCTTGCGGAACCAAGTCCAAATAGCTGTTCCATGATAACGCTATACCATATACTCTTAAGTGCATTATAATCCTCGCGGTTAAATGCTAACTTTGGTATAGCATTATCAAAATATGTCGAGTAAGGTGTCGTACGAATTGGAATACTAACCCCTCGCCAATTCTGGCGACGGGTTTAGCATTCCACCCTTCTAGAGGGACACGACATGTATGTAACTGTGAACCCCGGTTAAAGTCAGACACAGCCTCAGCTCCCAAAATGGATGCTGCCACCGAGACACAAGTCTGCCCTCCTGCTGCTGGGAGTCCTTCCAGCAACGGAGGCCTGGACAAAGGGTTTCCTGTCAGGGGCGGTGCTAGCACCATCCCAGACAGGATTTTGTGTATCCCAGGTAGGCAGGGCTGAAAGGAAGGTGACTGCAAGTGGCACCCCGGTGCTCACTGTGCATATGCCGGCTCAAACCAGTTCCTGGGGCACACCAGCCCCTGAGCTGGGGAGAGACCGGACAAAGGAGAGGGGTGTAACCACCCCCCTCCTGGTCCCACCCATAGGGCAGGACTTAGTCGCGTGCCAGCCCCTTTTCTTAGGATAAAGGTAGGAGCAGGCCCCCTTCCCAAATTAGATCATTCTGAATCTTGAACTACTTTCCACGAAAGGAACTCTTGACTTTTCTGAAGACTCTCCCTTGTGGCTAAGGAGTAGCCACCCTGCACCAGCAGGCACCATCGAAGCTCTTGCGGTTTGCTGCACGTCCATCCTCCGGATCAAGACTGCCCAGCTCGACGAGACCCGGATTCCCTGCCATCTCTGACCTCTACCTACATCATCCAGCCCAGCTGAGATTCGTGGGTGTGACGAGACCCGTGGGACCGGCCATCTTCAAGACCTGCACGACGCTTCACCAGCACGACCCCCGAGAGACCCTCGAGTAAGTGCATTGGGGTTTGAGAAGCCCTAACCCTAAGCAGCTCCAGCACTGAAGTCCAGCCCCCCAGCATCCACAAGATCTGCGTGGGGCCCTTCTGCTTCTTGGCTGCTTGCCACGTTGTCCGGTCACTTGCCCGTTGGCTAGTGACCCTCTTGACGACGTACCACGACGTTTTCACCGCTGGTCTAGGTCCCCTAGACTGGCCCTTGCTTCTTGTCCAACAAGAAGTGCCCTGGACCCTCCTGGTCCACTCCAGACGCCATCTTGACTCCACCGCGTGGGCTTGCCTTTGCCAAGGTTTGTTGCTCAAATCCTGAGTCCAGCATCGCCGACAGCCGACAGCCTCGTGGGACAGCTCGCACCTCCAGCCTGGGCGCCGACAACGCCTCCTAGCCCGTGTGACTGCAGAGTCCAGCGTCGCCCACTCGCCTGGTCGAGGTGACTTCATCCGGTGCCATCCTGGTGCCCACATAATCACTGGCTAGTGATTAAGAACTAAGTCCCCTCTGCTTTCAGGTCGTCTCCTTCACTGATCCAGCCTTGGATCACACCGGACATCTTCACTGGTCGCCTGCCAGCAACTTCTTCTTTCAGGCTCCATAGACTTCAATGAGGATTCCCGACGTCTTTTGAACCCTATGCAGCCGCGGCCCCTGGGCTAGGTAACTTGAGTATTTCGGTACTCCAGCACAGGTTCACTATCCAAGTGTCCAGATCCTTTGTCGTTTTCAGTCTATCTAGTCGGATTCGTCCGGAAACAGTAACTTTAGAAACGCTAGCATCCATAGACTTCTTCCCGCATCCCGCGTGAGAGTGCACACTCTGCACCCGATCTCCCTAGGCCTCCTGCTCGTAATCTTAAGGTACAGTAGTGTAGTCCTAGCGATCCTGAAGCCTCTGGATCTTGTTACTTACCTGCTAGTATTTCGCATTCCACTTTTTGTGTATATGGTTTTTCGTGCCCCTCGGGCATTTGTGTAAATTGTGCAACTTAAAGTATTTTCGTAAGAGTTTTGTATTGTGCTTAGCTCCCTGACTCATAAAGAGTTCAGGGTAGTCTTATTATAAATACATATCCTTTATTTTCATAACAACTTGTGTGGTGTCCTTTCACTTGGTGTTCAAGGGGTATATGTGATGGTAAAACAGCTGGCTTAACACGCCCTCTAGAGTTTAGTCTGAAGACTGCTCGTGTCCATGCTACTAGGATAGCTGGTCTGAAAGGTTGACTTACAACCAATCATCAATAAGGGTTGTTTGGTATGATACACAGTGATCACTAGAATAGTGAGCACTATATATCAGGCCAACTTCTCACAACCATTAATCAACCCTTCTCCTAGGCAGGGTATTGCTTTGAAATATGTTCTACCGGTGAGGAATCTGCAGATAGAAGTATCCATCAGCAGAAAAAATTACTGGAGAGACACGGGGGCTGGCACTTTATGGTCTTGATGATTCCGCCTGACTTCACTTCTGGCGTCGACCGTGTCCAGTGCCTTCCATTGCGGTACAAAAGGGGGTCTACAGAGCATTAAAGTTTTCTGGGCCCAGTCTTGTACTGGGGTTGTTCTGCAGGTGAGGAATCTGCCGGTAGACAGAGTATCCACCCGAAAGATTGTTATCTCAGGTAAGTGACCACCAAAAGAGTATCCACCTGAAAGATTGTTTCTCAGGTAAGTAACTTTTTCTTATAGATTGTAGCTACATATGTACATATGCATCATCAGTGAATTGACATAGAAGGCCCTGTGCCATGCTAATACTATAGTATTCATAACGTTTTCCTGTCTTTCTTGTATTATTTAGATTATGAACAAGCGACCGCACAGAGGTAAAGTGATTTTTTAAAAACTTCGATGCAATAATATCATCTCTTATAATTTAACACGTTTTCCGTTAATTTCAATGTGCATGCATATTCGGTAAACAGCATACACAGGAAAATAAATATTAGTAGATTCTAGTTTTTTCCAAAAAGATTAATAATAATTGTTTTGACTGCAAATTTAAACCAGGTTCATATCTTATATTAGCAACTGTTTTAAGTCTACTAATTCTTTATTTCCTAACATCTTCATCAGGTATTTTCTACTTTGTAGACACTGACGTGGGCCACCTTGGATCTTGCATCTTAAAAAGATACTCTAGCTTCAATGTGCTAGTTTTTATTAGGATTGCCTACAATATGATGATAGTCTGCCCTAACCTCTGTTGCGTAGCCAAAGTACAGTCATATACAATACAGACAAACCACAGAAATACCTTGGAATTACATGAAATATGCTACTGTCAGATTAAGAGCAAAAATTATTTTGACTGGAGGTGGCCTACATGAGCGTGGGCGGAATTTCAAGCATTTATTCAGATACTAAAGTTTCTCGTTAAATGGATGTTTTCTGCAATGTAGAAATCTATAAAATTTTTCCTGACTTTTTGTGGACATTTTTGCATAAGATTTAATTCCTTTTTTCTTCTGAAAACAAGGATTTTTCAATAAAATTGATAAAGTGTTGAGTCATTTAATAGATTGTTTGCAAATGTTGCCACTGGGAATTTCCGCATACAAGAAAGCTCACAGGCAGCTAGATGTCATTTAAGAAGTGAAATACTGCCAAAGGTGTGATAAGTTGCATGTTCCACCACATAAAAATTAAGGGCCTCATTTATGAAAAGTGACGTACTGCTGCGAAAAAATAGCGATGCGTCACTTTTCGTTGTGCCCTCCTTGCGACACCAATGATAAGTCATATTTACAGTATGACGCATCATGTTGCAAGGAGTTACAGATACGTCAGTATTTCTGGCATATCTGTAGGCGCAAAAATTACGCATTGATCGAGCGTGTCACCAAAGTGACGCAACTCCCGCAATGATTCATAACTCATGGGCAAGTCCCATGTTAAATGTGCCTGCATCAGTCTTACGCCTGCCATGAGGCAGGTGTAAGATATTGAAGCATTTGAGTCCTAGAAGTGGCGCAGTGAAATCTTATTGATTTCACTGGGTCACATTCTACGAACTTTTCTTGTGTCGGAACTCACCCCCTGCATACATTATACTTGGAGCAGGTATAATGTTGAGCAGGAGTTCACAAAGTGACGCATCTACCTAGATGTGTCACTTTGTAAAGATGGCGCAACATGACACATTTGTTAAATCTCTGGTGCGTCACAAAAAGTGATGCACTGACAGCGCAAAAGTGACACCAGGGCCCATATTAAGCCCTAAGGATGCAAGGGTTTTCGTAGGTACTAACACGCTACACAAAAATGGCCAATGTCCACAGGTTGTTGTGATGATAAGTAAATTAATGCAATGCTTTGCACCACATGAGAACCTATGCAAAATCCTAATAAATATTTCTTAAATCTGTAAAATGTAATGAATGAGGTTAAGAAATGCAATTAATGGTATAACTTCTATCAAAGAAGAAAAAAAAGAATGTGATAATGGGAATAATCAGCATTGACACAATTCTCCTCATGCTAACCCCTCATGAAGTAAGGATGCCACTGTCCCTAGTACAATAATAAATAACATTTAAAAAATGCTGATGGAGATTTTGATCAAATAGCTTTACTAAAACAGGCTTATTTACCCCAAAATATATAAGTATTTGGTTCATTCCTAAGCTCAGTTGCACGAGCAAAAATGTATAATAATCTGGTGGAAAAAAACACAAGTGTATACTACAGCAATATACAAAATACAAAGGCCTCTTAAATGCAGCCCTTGCGTAACTGAAGAATATTTTCAAGTCCTAACAGAGCTGTACACTCTTGTGATGATAAGAAAACTGTGAACATTCAAAAGTTCATTAGTATTAATAGACTTTCTGCCTGTTTCTAAATATAAGGTTAATTGTGGCATCACAACATGTTTCCAGAAGATATCTTAAAACATCTGCAACCCATGTCATTTAAAATGTATATGTCATCATTACTGCTGCTTAACAGAAACAAGAGGATGTTGGACGGAATGCTGCACCTTGTCAAGCATTCACCCCCCAGTCATAGATCTGGTTAAATCCATCATTCTTGTGCTCATCACGCCACCCCAGTTTGCACCCAGCCATATGCCAATCAATCTTGACCCTGCTCTCAATGGGAAAAGTTCATTCCAAACTGCCAGGCCAGGTCCTCCCTGTACAGGAAAATAAGCATCCTGGGACCGGTTTCGCGGTATCATCCCTTTTCAGCAAGGCTAGCGTGAATCCAGTGGCATTGTAAGCTGATGAGGGGTAATACCTCGAAACCGATTCCAGGACACTTGTTTCCCGGTGTTCAGTGTTTGTTTTATTTCCTCGCTACACTGCAGCTGAAAAGACATTAGTCCCCCATGTGGTTCTATAAAGACCGAACCAGGAGTGCACATTAATCACACCAGCTTTTTAAGCCATTTGGAAGCAATGATACTGACCAGGGGTCCTCTAAATGTAATATTGCAGGAAGCCTTATGTCAATCTGGATGGATCCCAACCTCCAGTTGGAGTTAGGGTAAACTTCACTGGGGCTACATGGTATCTGTGGTATTCTTCAGGCATGTACATGTCAGAGGCATGTACCAGGCCACTACGCTACATTTTGAAATCTTATACCAGAGTTTTACAAATGTGTCAAGAAATTTCTTCACAACTTGTTTTTTAAGATATAAACTGACCAGGGCTGCTTTTTTCCCTCTTCCCTTTCTCTTTATCATTTGTTACTACACTCACTCATAATCTCAGAGTAGATAAGAACCAGTATGCAACAGCAGAGGAAACATACCTTTATTTTGAGTCTGGAAATCTCAATCCTTGCCATTCCAGCTTATATCTGTCAAAATCTTTCGTCACGAAAATGTCTAACTTTTTCACTCAGAAGTTTCTTTAAATAAAATCAGAAATTGGAAAAAGTTATCCATTCACAAAATCTGTGACCAATCCACGTAACCATTCCAAACCTCCTGGTCCTCAATTAAGGAGGCTGATCATGACATGATTTCGAAAACCCTAGCTCAGTTTACACCATGAATATTCACAGAGAACCTCATGCCAGCACAATAGATCAGAGACAGTGCCCTCTCAAAGATATAATTCTCTCTGTGATCTTATTTATTTTGAAACCGGTTAATGACTCAATGATTGTTCCCTGCTGCACTAAGTACTGGACCAATATGACCCAAATAGTAATAGTAATAGTAACCCTGATTATCTGTTGAACCCAGTAAAATGCCATGTTCTACATTGTACAGACCTAATAAAGGTTTTTAGCTCAAATACAGAACTAAGATCGACAACCTTTTGATTCTCGATGAGATTGTATATGTGATGGTATAGAGTTATGAAACTTGCCTAGTGATGTGGAATAGTGATTTTTCTGTTACTGATCATTAAAACTATGCCATTCTTTCGAGATTTGTTTATAACCTAATTTTGTTCATTATTGGATCTTTCATAGATTCACATACTTTAATCATTCCCCGCCATCAAAGTGAAAGTCCCATGGGACAAAGTAAAGCAGCATAGAATACTACCATTCACTATAATGCCAATGAAACATTCACCTTAATAACTTAGCCACATCATTTAAAAAGAACCAAACTTCAGGCAATCAGGTAAAAGCACTCTTTAGAATACTCCCCACAGAGGCTAATTCACTCAGATTTTTTTATCACACATCACATGGAGAGAGACTCCCTAAGCTCTGCTCAGTTCTTGAACTGTAGTGTTAAATTTCACCTACAAATATCAGATACTGAATATCATCATGTTGGAGACATCAAGGAAAGAACTTTTCAGACCCTCTGGAATCTGTGAGAAAAAGGGACTTTGTTCTGTTGGCCACACATAGAGGGCATCTACTGCCTATACCCTGCCCACAAGGTAAAGGACTGCAAAATCTGTCACACTTTTTACAACAAAACACTTGAAGAAATAGAAGGGAGGCTTCTCTTATCATTGGCGGCTGCTAACTTTTAAAGTGGTGAGACACAAATCTGAATAGTATAACGAGGCTTACCTTGACGATGCAAGCCCGTCAAGTCCTCAGGTTAATCCTGCCGCCTCATGCTGCCTGCTTGTAAGGATGTACACTAGCTGGAAAAATAACCCTGAGCTCCCTTTGTCAATTCAACAGTGCAATTATGCTGCATATATTAGTAAATTCAAAAAGAACATGATGCCCCGGAACCGGTCCCAGGATGGTTGTTTCCAGTCCTGGCTTGGCAGTTTGGTCTGCACTGTTCCCATGAGGAACAGGGTAAAGTCTGATTTCCACTAAAGAACAAAGGATTAAACCCAGATCTTTTTGACTGGAAGTAAATGTTTGCATTGTTCAGCATTCCATCGATCATATGTTCCTTTTGCATTTGTTGCCCTAATTGGGAAGAGTATGGCCAGACATGGTTCCGGTGCTCACAGCGCCACTGGATTCAAGCTAGCCTTGCTGATGAGGGGTGATTCCCTGAAACCGGTCCCAGGATGCTTGTTTCCAGTCCAGGGAGGACCTGGCTTGGCAGTTCGGCAGGAATGTTCACATGAGGACCAAGGTCAAATCTGATTTGCATATGGCTGGGTCCAAACTGGGTTGGCGTGGTGAGCGAAAGAAAGATGGATCAAACCCAGATCTTAGTGACTGGGGTTAAATGTTTGCATTGTTCAGCATGCCATCCATCATTTTTTCCTTTTGCATTTGTTGGCCTAATTGGGACGAGTATGCCCAGACATGGTTCCCATACTCACTGCACCACTGGATTCAAGATAGCCTGGCTGATGAGGGGTGATGCCCTGAAACCAGTCCCGGATGCTTGTTTCCAGTCCAGGCGGTCCTAGCTTATCAGTTTTGGCTTGACTGTTCCCATGAGGAACAGGGTCAAGACTGATATGCATATGGCTGAGTCCAAACTGGGGTGGAGTGGTGAGCAACAGAACAATGAATTAAACCCCGGTCTTTGTGACAGGGGGTGAATATTTGCATTGTTCCACATTCTTTCCATCATTTGTTCCTTTAGCATATAATAGTAAGCATCTTAAGAGCAGTGCTAGGATTGGCTGGGACATGCAAGGAAAAGGATACATTGAAGACCGATACGGCTGTGTCTTTGCCGAGGCAGCTCCATGGTAGCCTTCAGTGTGGAAGCCTGAACCGCACATGTCAAATTGGCCATAGCAAAAATACTGCACAATCTGAAATGAGTAGCTCAGTTTCAGCCTCAGCTGCTAGTCCCATCCACTACTTTGAGCTCTGTTCCCCCGCTCATAATGAAATACAATCAATCAATCAATCATAGACATTTATAGAGCGCTCTACTTACCCGGAGGGTCTCAAGGCGCTAGGGGGAGGGGGGTGCTGCTACTGCCCGAACAGCCAGGTCTTGAGCTTCTTCCTGAAGGCGAGGTGGTCTTGGGTCAGGCGCAGGTCGGTCGGGAGGGAGTTCCAGGTCTTGGCGGCCAGGTAGGAGAAGGACCTTCCTCCTGTTGTCGTTCTTCGGATGCGGGGGACGGCGGCGATGGCGTGACTGGCTGATCGGAGGTGTCGTTTGGGATCGTAGAAGTTGATGCAGGTGTTGAGGTAGCTCGGGCCTTGATCGTGGAGGGCTTTGTGTGCGTGGGTGAGGAGACGGAAGGTGATTCTCTTGTTGACCGGGAGCCAGTGCAGGTCTCTTAGGTGTCCGGAGATGTGGCTGTGTCGTGGGACGTCGAGGATGAGTCTGGCTGAGGCGTTCTGGATCCGTTGGAGTCTCTTCTGGAGCTTGGCGGTGGTTCCGGCGTAGAGGGCGTTGCCGTAGTCCAGTCGGCTGGTGACGAGTGCCTGGGTGACAGTCTTCTTGGTCTCGGTGGGGATCCACCGGAAGATCTTCCGTAGCATGCGCAGGATGTTGAAGCACGACGAGGAGACGGCGTTGACTTGCCTGGTCATGGAGAGGGAGGAGTCCAGGATGAAGCCCAGGTTGCGTGCGTGGTCTGTCGGTTTGGGTGCGGTTCCCAGGGCGGGGGGCCACCAGGAGTCGTCCCAGGCGGAGGGCGAGGATCCCAGGATGAGGACTTCCGTCTTGTCCGAGTTCAGTTTCAGGCGGCTGGTCGACATCCACTCGGCTACCTCTTTCATTCCTTCGTGAAGGTTGGCTCTGGCGGCGGCGGGGTCGTTGGTCAGGGAGAGGATCAGCTGGGTGTCGTCGGCGTAGGAGATGATGTTCAGGTTGTGTTGGCGTGCGATGGCCGCGAGGGGGCTCATGTAGACGTTGAAGAGGGTTGGGCTCAGCGAGGATCCTTGGGGTACACCGCAGATGACTTCGGTGGCCTTTGATTTGTGCGGTGGTAGGCGGACTCTCTGGGTCCTTCCGTCGAGGAAGGAGATGATCCATTCCAGTGCCTTTTCCTGGATTCCGACGTTGTAGAGGCGCTGCACTAGGGTGCGGTGGCAGACGGTGTCGAAGGCCGCGGAGAGGTCTAGGAGGATGAGGGCCGCTGTTTCTCCGTTGTCCATCAGGGTTCGGATGTCATCGGTGGCAGCGATGAGAGCGGTCTCGGTGCTGTGATTGGCTCGGAAGCCAGACTGTGAGGGGTCGAGGGATCCGTTCGTCTCGAGGAATGCGGCCAGTTGCTTGTTGACGGTCTTCTCGATGACTTTGGCCGGAAACGGGAGCAGCGAGATGGGGCGGTAATTCTTGAGTTCGGTGGGGTCCGCTGTTGGTTTCTTGAGTAGAGCGCTGAGTTCGGCGTGCTTCCAGCTCTCCGGGAAGGTGGCGGTGGTGAAGGAGGTGTTGATGATGTCCCGTAGGTGGGGTGCGATGACAGCGTCGGCTTTGTTGAAGACGTGGTGAGGGCAGGGGTCGGTCGGTGATCCGGAGTGGATGGAGTTCATCATGCGGACGGTGTCTTCGGTGCTGATCGGGGTCCAGGCGCGGAGGGTGGTGGTGGGGGGCGTTGGTTCGGTCGTGTCGGACGTGGCGTTCGTCGGTTGGGTGTTGAAGCTGTTGTGTATGAGTGTATATACTGCCAAACATGGGTAATTGGTATTTTTTTCAGCATTAGCCTGGGTCTGTAATATCTCTCAGTAGTAGGGGGTCAACACCCCTATGAAGAGATCTCTGCTGTTTCTTACAGCTGCAGAAATTGAAACCCAGAAACTCTGTTCTTTCTGAGGAGGAGGTTAGTGATGAGTTAACTCACTCTCAGGAAAGGTCATGGTAAATAGAAAGGTCGCATGACCAAGGGCCATCAGAAGTATCCATGAAGACCTTGAAAAAGACTTACCAGGAGTCTACAAGAGACAGCAATCACAGGGAGAAGAAAGAAAACATCTCAAAAACTGTGAGGTCAGAGCCTACTATACTGCCTTCGAACTTCACGATATTCCTAGAGAAATCCTCCTCAGATCTGTCAATGATTAAGGCTAAACTGGCTTCAAACATGTCAATGACAGCACCATTCTTGTCGAAAATAGTAGCAGTGACGATGACAACAATGACGTTGCTGTCGACATCCACTTCGACGAAAACCACATTGGCAACATTGTTGACGTTGATCCTGTTAGCAAAGGCATCATTGATGAGGGCTCCGTTGATGACACCAATATCATCGATGATGATACAGTCAACAAAAAGGCCATCAATGAAAACATCATCATCGTTGTTAAAACTTCTTCGATGATTCCATTGTTGAGAGAGGTAACATCTCAAAACACCTTGCTTCCCGAGCATACATCTCCGAGCAAGGTCTCTCCTCTCCCTCTTAGTCATCTTCTTCAAGCGGAGCATTTGGAGGATGAGGATCCGTTTGAAACGGTCCTTAAGCCCCACTGAACTAAATGGCAAGTGTCAGCAGGAGAATGAGGAAGAGGAAGAGAATTACCCAGATTTCTATGTTCCCAACAACAGCAATACATGGAAAGGCTTAAACAATATGATGAACATTTGCAACACTATAGTCACTCTCCATCCCAAGAAGGCATGGTACAACTTCCACAAGCTTGTTGTCCAGGACCTCCAAGGCATACTACAAGACTATTATAAAAGCTTCCCGAAACCCACCAAGGCAGCATCTCCAAAGCAGGCTGTTAGTCCAGCTCCAACTCCGAGAACTCCTCATCCTTTACCTCCACCTTTAACACCTAGAATGACTCCAGCTTCCAACATTGCAGTGCCTCCTAGGGATGACCAATCCTCCGCGGGTGATGACTGAGAGGAGGAAAAATACCCAACAGTCAATCCACTTCCAACTAATAGGATGACTATTTAATGCCAACTCCATTTCCACCACAGCCGTTGGACCCTAGGCCTGATGACATTGGGAGTTTCCATAATCTCATGGAAAGAGTTGAAAAACGATTCCAACTGCTTTTGACTGTTAAACAATCAGATTACTTTTTGTAGGATCTTAAAGAGCCTACCAAGGGATCTATTAGAATGGGTGCACAGTCAAAATATCGAGTTTGAAATCTCGACCTACAAAAATATCGTGTTGGAAATATCAAAGATACATAATTTCGATGTCAAGAATATCGTTGGACAGAATATCGACCCTAAGGTAAGTAATATCGGATTTATTTATATCGATGTAAGTAATATCGAAGTTAGTAATATCGATATTTGTATTATTTTTATGTTGTTAATTATGTATGTGTAATATGTTTTTGTTAAGTATTTTAATTTTTTTTAATTATATGTGTATTATTTTTATATATTAATAATGTTATTTTTAAGTAAATGTTATGTTTTAGTACCGGAGCGGGTTTGTGGGTTTATAGGGGAATAGGATGTGAAGTAATTTAAATATACTAAATTAATTATTACTTTTTTAGGAATTATAAATTAATTTTAAATAATTTATGTTTTTATTCCTGTAGCGGGTTGTGGGTTTATAGGGGAATTGGGTGGGAAGTAATTTAATTGTAATTAATAATTGATTTTTTTTGTTATGGATAATTATTTATTTTTAATTCATTATTAATTGGCAATTAATTGTTTTAATTGATAGATTATTTATTTAATTGGTAATTAATGTTATTTTTAAGTAAATGTTATGTTTTAGTACCGGAGCGAGTTGTGGGTTTAGAGGGGAATAGGGTGGGAAGTAATTTAAATATACTAAATTAATTATTACTTTTTAGGAATTATAAATTAATTTTAATTAATTTTTGTTTCTATTTCTTTAGCGGGTTGTGGGTATATAGGGGGATTGGGTGGGAAGTAATTTAATTGTAATTCATTAATGATTTATAAACATTTTTGTTATGGATGATTAATGTATTTTTAATTAATTATTAATTGGCAATTAATTATATTAATTGACAATGTATTTATTTAATTGGTAATTAAAGTATTTAATTGTTAACTCATTTTTTAAATTGATAATTCATGTTTGTAATCGGGAAATAATTTTTTAATTGGTAATTCAGTTGTTTAATAGGTAAATAATTGTGTTAATTGGCAATTAATATTTTTAATTGGTAATTATTTCCTATTAATTGGAAAATATTTGTAATAAATTGGTAATCAATGTTTTATAAAAAAGTATTATTTTGTATATTGTTTAATAATTTTTAATTTTGAATTTATTTTAAATAATATTTTGTTGTTATGAAAAATACTTTATTCTTTAATATTTATTATTTGATGAGTAATATTTAATAATTGATATTTATTGGTATTTGTTGTTAATTTATTGTTAATTAATTATTCAATTGTAATTGCTTGTAATAATTATTAATTGTTTGTTATTGATGTAGATGTATTTAAAAATGTAATTATACATTATTTTAATTATACAATTTATTTATAAGTATGTTAAATTTAAATTCTACGCTATCAAACGCTTTCCCTACTGTTGCACCTTCTGGAGTTGGAATAGTAATTTTTACCCCTACGCTATCCAACGCTTTCCCTACTGTTGCACCCTCTGGAGTTGGAATAGTAATTTTTACCCCTACGCTATCCAACGCTTTCTCTACTGTTACACCCTCTGGATTTGGAATAGTAAGTTTTACCCCTACGCTATCCAACACTTTCTCTACTGTTACACCCTCTGGAGTTGGAATAGTAATTTTTACCCTTACGCTATCCAACGCTTTCCCTACTGTTGCACTCACTGGAGTGGGAATAGTCATTTTTACCCACCCGCTATCCAACGTTTTCCCTACTGTTGCACTCTCTGGAGTGGGAATAGTAATTTTCCCCCCTACGCTATCCTACGCTTTCCCTACTGTTGCACCCTCTGGAGTTCGAATAGTAATTTTTACCCTTATGCTATCCAACGCTTTCCCTACTGTTGCACCCTCTGGATTTGGAATTGTAATTTTTACCCTTACGCTATCCAACGCTTTCACTACTGTTGCACTCACTGGAGTGGGAATAGTAATTTTTACTCACCCGCTATCCAATGTTTTCCCTACTGTTGCACTCTCTGGAGTGGGAATAGTAATTTTTCCCCCTACGCTATCCAACGCTTTCCCTACTGTTGCACCCTCTGGAGTTGGAATAGTAATTTTTACCCTTACGCTATCCAACGCTTTCCCTACTGTTGCACTCACTGGAGTGGGAATAGTAATTTTTACCCACCCGCTATCCAACGCTTTCCCTACTGTTGCACTCTCTGGAGTGCGAATAGTAATTTTTACCCCTATGCTATTTAACGCTTTCCCTACTGTTTAATTTTCTGGAGTGGGAATAGTCATTTTACATTCTACGCTATCCAATGTTTTCACTAGTGTAGTTTTTTGGGGACTTTAAATAGTATTTTTATTTATTTATGTATTTAATATGTTTTGTATTATTTTAGATAATGTATTTAATTAACTTTTAAAATATTGAAAGTATATTTAATTGTTTTTATTTATTAAATATAATTAATTATTTGTATTTATGTTATTATTTTATGTGTGTAGATGTATTTGTAATTTATAGTATTTGTTAATAATTTTTTAATTAATTAAAATAATTAATAAATATTATTATTAAGTATATATTATGTATTGTATGTTTAATTTTAATTAAAGTTTTATTATTAAATATGTATTATTAATTTTAAACATTATAAAATATGTTTAAATATGTTTATTTATTTATAAGTATTATTGACTTTATTTTACTTTTTTTTAAAGAAAAAACCCCAATATTTTTAATTACGATATTTTTAACATCGATATTTTAGTTTCGATATTTTTGTACTTACCATGTTGTAGATAGGGTGTCGATATACTTGCCTTCGATATTCCAGCGTCGATGTTGCTGTAGGTCGATATTCTGTCCGTCGATATTCTGTCAGAGATCCTGGCTTCCAATAGTGGATTACCTTTGTGAGGAAGGCAAAAAATCATGAACACTCCTGCTACACCGCTGCTGTCCTGCCAAGGTTTGACAAGACATACAAGGCGCCAGAGAACTCGCCTGCCTATTTGATTGGCACCTAAAACATGATTCAGTGATAACACAGGCTGTTATGTAGTTTCCACCAATCAGTAGGAACTGCGCATTTGGGAGCGAAAAACTTAAGATGGATATGTTGCCCCTGAGACTAGCTAGCTCGAAATGCCACTATTGGTCCCTCAACCCTAAACAGGGAGCGCGGACCCTAACCTTCATTTCTAAGGTGCAGGTGTATGTTTTGCCAGGAAACCCTCCCTATGGATGATCTATCCCTATTACTTGGTGGGTAAGAGTGTAGTACCCTGTCTTGGTTGTGAACTGGACACCCTCACGGAGATGTCAGTCAGCTGCTAGACCAAAGCTTTGGCATGCAGGGGCCCCTCAAAGTCAGTAGAAGTGTTTCCTCTGAATGTTTATTTAAAAAACGGTATCCTCCCCATGGTCCGAGATGGAGATCAGGCTGCCATTGTTCATAATTTTGCAGATAGCTGTGATGCCATTTGGATGCAATAACAAGCACATTTGTGCCACATACGTAAGGGACTTGTCTTTAGTTGCAAGGCAGAATGATAATGTGCTCACGAAGTGTTCCATGTCAGCAGTGTCACTGTTTCCAAGAAACTAGACCAAGAGGCATGAAGATATAAAATGGTTAAAAATCCTACTGGGTCTTACTTGTGCACATGACAAGGAAGTTTAGCATCAGTCCAAGAATCGTTTGACTCTCATATCAACCCATGCAAACAAAAAGTGCAGACACCTAGATAAAATTGGCAAAAAATGTACTGCAGTGTCTGCAATTACAGTTTGATCAGTCAATTCACTAGCCATATTGGGCAGGTATGACAGCCAGATGTGCTTGAACATCACCATATATATGGATCTTTTACCTGAAAGAATGGTGAAAAAATCATCTTTCTAAATAATAGACTGAGCTATCAATATATAGCATCAACTGGATTCAGACAGCTGGCCGGAGCTGTGATGACAAGGATGCCTTAAGGCCACGCTATTTAAGCTTGAGGTCCAGAGAAGAATTTTAGATATGTCTTACGATGGGGAGGCATTATTTGGCAAGCATGTCGGTGACACCTTACAGGCATTTAAGGCGGATACAGATTCTGCAAGATCCTTGGGCACCTTGCAATTCTGGAAGATGCCTTTTCGAGGAGCACAAGGAAAAGGTTTGTTTTCATATAGAGGGGGTTACCAGAGGTGCAAACAATATTTGCCCTTTCAGCAGTAGTATGGACTATCCTACAAACAACAGTAGTTTAGATCACCACCAGCAGCAGCTTACACGAAGCAAGTGCCTAAAAGAAAACAAACCTCACTGGCATGAGAAAAGCAATGATCCTATTGAAGTGCTGGTTATACCCTTTACCAAAAGCCGTTGACCTTTAGAAAGACCTTTATACGCTTTACCAACCACCAACTTGTGCGAGCAAAAATTTAGCCCTTCTCCGATCAATGGTGGCAAATACCATCCGACAGGTGGGTGTTGGACCTGATCACATATGGTCATTATAACAATAATAAACATAAATAATAAAGTAATAAATAATAAATATCGGTTATTCAGCGCTAACATGCCTATGGGTGAAAATGCACTTTACAAATACACGTTATGTTATGCTATCTTATGTCTTACTTTAGAATTCATACAAACTCCGCCAAACACCGCTAACAAAGGAATGCAGCCACCTCATCTCCAGCTACTCCAAAAGAAGTCCTTGCCGTGCCAAACAAAAGAGCAACAGAAAAGTTCCTCAATTCTTAAGAGCAATGGGTTCCTCTACCTTTTTACTTCCTAATAAAAAAGAAATCTGGGTTTGTGGCCAGCCAAGATGGCCAAGTGAGCATGATCCGTGGAGGCGCCGCTGCTTAATTCGTGGAAGGTAGGGCCCTACCTCACCTGACAACATAATTTGTACCCTAAAGGCAATCAGAAAATGCAGGGTGTGACGATGATGCCTCTGAACTAGATACTACAGCTGAAACCTGTTGGATAGTGACTGATACTGCCCAGGCCCACTGAGACAAAAAGGCCTTGCCTCAAACTGGGCACCAATGTCTGACAGAAAACCTGAGGCCACACCAGAATTCTACTCACCCGATAATGCAGCCTGATCTAGCTTCATTCTGGAGATGGGCAGAAACACCAGTGAGCCCTGAGGAGTGCAGGTAAGTGAGGGGGTTGTGGCCCTGAGCCTTCATGATCCCATCTGCCGGCAATGGCCCACTTGGAGGGACTTGAATGAAAATGGCCGACAGTGCGACCATGCTAACCCGGGGGAGGGGTTTGAACTAATTGTTTGTGGAATCCTCGTCCTCCTCTAATTGAGCAACTTTGGTCTCAGTGTCGGGGCATCTGTAGCCTTGTGGTCTCCTTGCCTGACCATAACATGGCAGTATTGCTCTGATGTCTGACCCTCTCCTGGCAGAGCTATAAAAGGAAAACAGTTCCCATTATTGAGACTATACTTTGCCCATGGGCCTCTCATTGAAAGGCACTCAACAGCGAGGGGCAGGGGCAGAGGCAGTATCTACACAGTGCCATTCACTCTTCTGGTGAGGCTGAAGATGTTCAATGGATGATGTGGGAGCGGGGGCTCTACTCGGGCACTCACGGGCAGCTTCCAACCACTGCCACTACAGCACTTCTCAGCTGTGCTATTGACCCAATGTTATGTATTAAGAGGTGATGAGAGACAGGGAGCACACAACGCTTATCTGTATTCAGACCCCCTTCTTGGACAGGAGAGGCCGGTCATGAGAATTGTAGATGGGCGCCTACTCTTCTCTAAGGAGCTACTCTGAAGCATGGCAATGAAGGTCAAAATGGATAGGATCCTTCGAGTGGGACTGCAAAATTCTTGTGAAAGGACGCACTTAATGGATGTACTGGCTAAGCTACTCTCCTTGGAGGTAAAACAGACCATCCTACAAGCAGCCCAAAAGACAGAACCAATCACATTTCAGGGGTCCAACTGCTTCCTCTTTCAAGACATCGCCCCGTCAACACTAGCTCTACGTCAACAATTCCATCCAGTGACAGATAATTGAGGAGGGAACACATTACCCCACCTCTCCCCAACTCACCTCCTGTCCCCCCACCTCTCCCCAACTTACCTCCTGTCCCCCCACCTCTTCCTGCCTTCCACCACCAATACCACCACCTCATGTCTCAATCGAGCCACCCAACCTTCCGTGCTCTGCCTCATTCTCACTGGAAAATACGCTAGGCTCTCTGATCACCTCCATTTCCCAGCTTACAGCTGCCATTTCACTTTTATGCTCTAAGATCTCCACCCATCCATGCACCTCTACTCCCTCTCAACCTCCCATGAGATGCACCTTGCCCCTTCACCCCAATACAGCCAAGTCCAACCTCTCGTCCGCAATCGTCTTGAATTCACACAAGCCCTTGAACGCCACCCTCCTGCAACAAACATACCCTAGCAACCCCACTATCTACACTATTCCGACCATCACCTCTGTCAGAACAAAGCATCCACCTAAACCCTCCCGAGCACCCCCACATAAGTACAATATCCCAATCACCCTTCAGAGCCCAAGTGCCCCAGTCACCAAAACAGTCTTGACAGAGCTGCGCTGTATGCTTCACAACTGCAGATCTGCAGTAAAACACAAACTTGAAATCTCCGATACCATCACCCTTCACAATCTTGACATGCTCTTCCTCACTGAGACCTGGTTCAAAGATACCTCTCACTCTATTTTTGATCTCCTAGTACCCACAGGATACTCCATACTTAGTAATGACAGAAATGACAACACGGGGGGAGGTGTGGCAGTCATCTTTAGAAACGCCCTCCAACTTAAGGCTTCTCCAAGCAGTTCCTCCCTCACCTTTGAATGCCTTTCTCTTGAGCTTCAATTGAAACACCGTCCATCACTCAGATTCCATATCATTTACCGCCCGCCTCGTAGTGGCCCTTCATTTATAGAGGATCTCACGGACTTCATCAGCGACCAATATACACAAAGTGACAATCAGACCTTCGTGGGTGACTTTAATCTCCACTGGGGCGTTTCGCAAGACTCCTCTGCGAGCTCTCTGGCCACCTTCCTTTCTACAAACGATCTTATCCAACACTGCATTGAACCAACCCACTCTAAGGGTGCAATCCTGGACCTTGTTATTTCTAAAGCAGGCATGCTTTCTACCTCTTCCCCACTCCATGTTGATTGGTCTGACCACCACCTCATCCCATTCTCTCTTCAACTCTCACACTCTATAACTCTTGGCCAACCCAAGAGGGCCATCTCCTGGTTCCGTGATGCCAAAAATATTGATGTCGGTCCCCTCTGTGAATCAGCCTTGCTATCACTTCCAAGGCTAGACCCAAACATAGCTGTTGACGATCTCACCTCCCAATGCCTCACAGTTCTTGCAGCTGAAATTAATAACGTCGCTCCACTCAAAAGCAAAAGGATAAGGCCCACTCCCTCAGCACCTTGGTTCAACAAATCCCTTTATGAGGAAAGGAAGCAGCTAAGATCCCTGGAGAAGCAATGGAGGCAAGTGCCCTCCACAGACAATTTAGCCATGCTTAGCACAGCAAGATCCAGGTACCACAAGCATATCTTCCTTGAGAAAGCAGCGCACTTCAAAACCCTCCTTGACTCCGCCAAAAATAGACCTAAAAAACTATTCGAGCTCGTCAAGTCTCCGAGCTGCTCTCCCCCTTCTTCCGAGGTGGAGGATCCTACTAAGAGAGCAGCCGATTTCGCTATTTTCTTCGATGAAAAAGTGAAATCACTTGTGGATCAGGTCGCGCATCCTACACCTCCAGAGGAGCGCAAATCCTTAGCCATCTGGCAGAGCTTTGACCCCATATCTGAAGATGCCCTTCTCAAGTGCATACGCGAAACAAAGCCCTCCAACCACTCTCTTGACCCTATCCCCAGTGCCATTGCCTTGGACTTCTACACCCATTCTCTTTCCTATTGGGCCACTCTGATCAACCTTTCTCTCTGGCAAGGCTCCCTTCCTGTCCCCTTCAAAACTGGGCAGGTCACCCCTCTGCTTAAAAAGCCCACTGCTGATGCGAAGGACCTCAACAACTTCCGCCCCATCACTAACATTCCCTTCCTTGCGAAGATCACAGAAAGATGTGTAGCAAAACAACTCTCTCGTCATATCAAGGACAATGATCTTCTTGACAATTGTCAGTCTGGCTTCATGCAAAACTGCAGCACTGAAACAGCCCTATTGCAAGTGGTTGATGACGCGCTGAGGATTCTCGATTCGGGGGGGTCCTGTCTTCTAATTCTCCTGGACCTTTCTGCAGCCTTTGACACTGTCAATCACAACACCCTCCTCAACATCCTTCAACAGAGAATGGGCATGGAGGGCACTGTACTTAAATGGTTTGCATCCTTCCTCTCGGACAGATCCCAAATGATCAAAATTGCGAACAGTCTTTCTTCTCCTGTGGCGGTAGGTCAGGGTGTTCCTCAAGGCTCTATACTTGCACCCACTTTGTTCAATCTCTACTTAGAACCACTGGGAAACCTCCTAAGCAAATCCGGGATTCACTACCATCTCTATGCAGACGACACTCAACTCTACCTCAAGGTTGCCTCCACCCATGATCTCTCCTTCCTAAGCTCTACTCTGGACTCCATCCAAAACTGGTTGTCAACTCATCAACTGATTCTGAATCCGTCCAAAACTGAATTCCTCCTCTTCTCCTCCTCACTCTCTCCCCCCCCCCGGTTCAATCATGGATGGATCAGCTGAATCTACTCAACACTAAACCCATCATTGTCGACAGCGCAAAATCCCTTGGAGTTATTCTAGACAAAAAACTCAATCTAACCCCCCACATCAATTCGATTGCAAAATCTGCTCGTTACCAACTGCGCCTTCTTTGGGGAATCAGACGCTTCTTCCCGGAACAGGACCTTATAACCTGTAGTGTAGCTCCTATTTTCCCAATAGGCTCTGCGCATTGGAATAGTACCTACAGCAGTAAAGGCCTAGGCCAGACGTTAACTAGGTCTACTACTGTCGATACTAGACTTAATTTTTGGGTTTGCCAGCTAAGCTCAGAGTTCGCTAGAAACTTTCTCGAATGTTCAAGGAAGGAATTAACTACCCTGATTAGACAAGAAGGGATTTAGTTTCTGACAACCATAGAACATGACAACTTTGCTCTCCCCTAATCAAGAGTCAATCTCAAGAGTCGTGTGAGCACAAGGCAATTATTTTACTCAGTCAGTACGTGCATTCTTAGTCTCATCAGAATGTAGAGAAAAGGAAGAGACGGGCGTGTTCAATAAAAGATGTTATTTATTGATCAGTCTCTTTTCTCGTACAAGAGAAATGGATCGATATTATTGCAATACTTATAGT
Organism: Lissotriton helveticus; assembly: GCF_964261635.1. NCBI lineage: Eukaryota > Metazoa > Chordata > Amphibia > Caudata > Salamandridae > Lissotriton > Lissotriton helveticus. Next base: position 391,689,313 of record NC_136069.1, read on the forward strand.
TAAGTAAAGTGCATACATTAAAAGCAATAGTATAAAATAATACTGTAAAAACATTGATATGGTTTCTGAGCCATATGATGTTTGAAATGATTAAAATATATTTACATACACATATACATTTGACTAAACGTACTCAACTGGTGTTTCTAAATACGCCTACCCCGTGTACCTGACCTAAGTCTAATGCGTAGGCGGGAATAGAAAGTTACAGTTTAAGTTAAGTTTGTTTTTGCCAAGTGAATAACTAAAGAATTCTCTGTGAGGGGTTATTCAGTTCTGTACCTGGAATTTAGGATGAATGAGGAATGGTATCTCGTTCTCTGCTCTCGATATTCCAGGCTGCCTGCGAGGGCTGCCCAGAAGCGCCGGTGCTGGGTCTCTCGGCTTGAGATAGCAGCGCGTCTCTCAGCGCGTCAGGAAGGCGGGGCTGCTGCCAGCGGGGTCTGCTTCTGCTCTCGGCTTCGGCAAGTATGGCTGCTCCGTCTTGTCACCACGCGTGTGTTTGCATAGGGCAAGGTCGGCAATATTTATACCTTAAAGGTGCCGAGATTGACGTAAGGATGGACATAGGTACGTCAATAAAGATGTCATACGACTTGCTCGTTAGCACATTCTTTACTAAAGTTCTCTGTGAAATCAAAACAATGGCCGCACGGATTGTCCAGGTTGTCATAGGTTTGATTTGTTATGAGAACGTCGTATGCCTTATCAGGGGCTGGAGGAATGTCGCTTGTCTAATTAGATCTCAAGCGTTATGACCTAATCAGATAACACGTTCCTGTGCCGTAGTGTGACTGCGTCAGATAACGGTATCTGCATCATGGGGGTTTTCTTGCCTCATGGGCTGACTGTTAGTTAACTTGATAGTTAGTTTAACCAGAATAGGGTCAGGAATAGGGGGACTGATTCAGAACCTATAGAAATACACGACAAACCCTGGTGCAATCGCTGGTCCTCTCCAGATTAGACTACTGCAATTCTCTTCTTACTGGCCTCCCCAAATCCCACCTGTCCCCACTTAAGTCTATTTTCCATTCAGCAGCTCGCTTCATTTATGGGGCCAAAAGAAGCGATCATATCACACCGATGTTATCCACCCTTCACTGGCTCCCCTTCGAGGCTAGAGCTATCTACAAGACCGCCTGTATCACCCACAAAGCCTTGCACTCCTCCTCTCCTCGCTACCTGGCGAATAAACTGAAACTCTCTGGAGGCTCTAGACCCTCACGCAATGCGGAGAATCTTCTACTTGAACCTCCCACCTCCCACTTTCAAGAAGGAAAGAACAATGGCCCAATCCTTTTCAGGCAACGCGGTGAGAATCTGGAACTCACTCCCGCCTCAGCTCCGGACCACTGCCTCCTCCCAGGCTTTCAAAAGGGACCTCAAAGTTCTCCTCCTCCAGAGACACCTCCAAAAGTGATGCACGTCCTCTTGGTATTTGGAGAAAGACGTCCCACTACTGTTATTTTCCATGCCCATGGAAGTGCCTTCCCAGGGTATTCCTGGGGTTGGAGTGTCTGCCTCTATGGAGTTTTTTCCTTGTACCTGTGTTTGGTGCCCTTGTGTAACATGCACACACCACTTTGCCCTTGTATCACACGGTTTGCTACCTCTCACATGTTTTTATCTTTGATACTTGCACAAGTGCCACCTTGCCTACATAACGCTTGTTCGTGTGCCTGAGTGTCTAGCACCTTTTGCAGTATTACACCTCAAATGATACTTTGTTCTCTCTTGTAACTGCACACTTGTCACTTTTTTCTTCCTGTGCACTTTTTACTACCTCATGTATTTTTGGCTGCTCACAACTTTCACTACCTCATGTATTCTGTTTGCTCACTACTGTCACCATTACCTTTACTACCTCATGTATTTTTGGTTGCTCACAATGTTTACTACCTCATGTATTCTGTTTTCTCACAATTGTCATTATTATCTTTACTACCTCATGTATTTTTGGTTGCTCACAATTTTTAATACCTCATGTATATTGATGGCTCACAAATGTCACCATTACTTATGTAACGTAACGTATGCTTTTGTAATGTTTCTCATTATGTTCCATTTCTGTTCCTTTTGTTAAGCGCTCTGACACCTTCGGGTAAAGTCCGCGCTATATAAAACTGCATAGATAAATAAATAAATTGTAGTGTAGCTCCTATTTTCCCAATAGGCTCTGCGCATTGGAATAGTACCTACAGCAGTAAAGGCCTAGGCCAGACGTTAACTAGGTCTACTACTGTCGATACTAGACTTAATTTTTGGGTTTGCCAGCTAAGCTCAGAGTTCGCTAGAAACTTTCTCGAATGTTCAAGGAAGGATGAACTCCCCTGATTAGACAAGAAGGGATTTAGTTTCTGACAACCATAGAACATGACAACTTTGCTCTCCCCTAATCAAGAGTCAATCTCGAGAGTCGTGTGAGCACAAGGCAATTATTTTACTCAGTCAGTACGTGCATTCTTAGTCTCATCAGAATGTAGAGAAAAGGAAGAGACGGGCGTGTTCAATAAAAGATGTTATTTATTGATCAGTCTCTTTTCTCGTACAAGAGAAATGGATCGATATTATTGCAATACTTATAGTTAAGTAAAGTGCATACATTAGAAGCAATAGTATAAAATAATACTGTAAAAACATTGATATGGTTTCTGAGCCATATGATGTTTAAAATGATTAAAATATATTTACATACACATATACATTTGACTAAACGTACTCAACTGGTGTTTCTAAATACGCCTACCCCGTGTACCTGACCTAAGTCTAATGCGTGGGCGGGAATAGAAAGTTACAGTTTAGTTTAAGTTTGTTTTTGCCAAGTGAATAACTAAAGAATTCTCTAGGAGGGGTTATTCAGTTCTGTACCTGGAATTTAGGATGAATGAGGAATGGTATCTCTTTCTCTGCTCTCGATATTCCAGGCTGCCTGCGAGGGCTGCCCAGAAGCGCCGGTGCTGGGTCTCTCGGCTTGAGATAGCAGCGCGTCTCTCAGCGCGTCAGGAAGGCGGGGCTGCTGCCTGCGGGGTCTGCTTCTGCTCTCGGCTTCGGCAAGTATGGCTGCTCCGTCTTGTCACCACGCGTGTGTTTGCATAGGGCAAGGTCGGCAATATTTATACCTTAAAGGTGCCGAGATTGACGTAAGGATGGACATAGGTACGTCAATAAAGATGTCATACGACTTGCTCGTTAGCACATTCTTTACTAAAGTTCTCTGTGAAATCAAAACAATGGCCGCACGGATTATCCAGGTTGTCATAGGTTTGATTTGTTATGAGAACGTCGTATGCCTTATCAGGGGCTGGAGGAATATCGCTTGTCTAATTAGATCTCAAGCGTTATGACCTAATCAGATAACACGTTCCTGTGCCGTAGTGTGACTGCGTCAGATAACGGTATCTGCATCATGGGGGATTTCTTGCCTCATGGGCTGACTGTTAGTTAACTAGCTAGTAAGTTTAACCAGAATAGGGTCAGGAATAGGGGGATCGAATCAGAACCTATAGAAATACACGACACCCACTCCACGCTAACTATGGTCATATCTACTAATCTATGCATAGTATAACATAGTACAACATACTATAGAGTATAGTGTATACCTTACCACCCCAAAATACATAAATGCATTTCGAAATTTTCAAATATACTGAAAAATTGCAGTCATATATCTTGTATGCACTTAAGCTATGAATTAAATGCAAAAGTGAACACGCATTGTTATGCATTATTGATTGTTGGTATATGAGAAATACACATGAAATGGCTCTTAATATGGCTATACAGAAAAAAAGTCGAAACCATTTCATCACATAAAATCTATTGCGAACATACCAGCGGGCAGCTAAAGTCTATAAAGTCTATAAAGTATCTAAAATAGAAATCTTAGTTCTCTAGGAATAGTCTCTTACTTTAAGCAGAAAATCAGTGTCCCGGGAAAAAATATATAGAAAAATATTTTAGGGGCTTGCTGAAAAAAGTTGCTGTCCGTGAACTGGATTGTAATTGTTCATGTGACTTTATTTTTAAAGTTGAAGGCCGAATTCAGGGAACGCCGTGTGCGAGTTTACTCAAAAGTCTCTATTTCTGTTCCGGAGAGAACATCATATCATTCAGGCTTTCGAAAAAACTGTCAACAGCTTCATGGGAAAGTTCCTCTAAGTCGGAAATAGGGGTAACCATGCATTCATGCGCATGATTGTCTCCATTGACATTCTGATTTGCATTGCTGACAGAAGGTCGTACCTGTTCGATGCTGCTTTCATCTTGAACTTCACTACTCTTCAATCGCAGTGGTGAAGATTCCAGGAATGCCGTCATCAGAATTGGCAGCCTTTGAGGGCAGCACAGTGCGTGAACCTTGGTAGGAACCAACAGTGTATCTGCATCCACCGGCGCATCCGATTGTAGCGTCAGACAGGTGTCTAACACGCATTCTTCTCCGCATAGCAGACACCTTAGTACAGGTAAAACACACCTTTGCCACATTGGTCGAAATGATAGAAACCAAGTCATGTTTAGGTCTCTAAGCCGGGATAGTCCCAGGATTTTTGATATCCGGTCCCGGTATCCAATGGCTAGGATCGTATCTTCCATTGTCGCGAGAGTTTGATCTGGGACATGGGTTGCCATAACGAAAAATAAGGACTAGGAATAGGATTCCTGCAATTAGTCCTAGGATCAGGGGAAGTCCGCCAAAAATCGAATGGACGAAGTCTGGAAAAATACCCAGTATGGCTTTGAATGGTGTTAATGCCATCGAAAATACTGTCTTAAATACCTTTGAGACCCCTGTGGTATCAGAAATATTTAAGATTTCGCTCAGGATTTCCGCGAAATGTACGGGGGAATTAGTTGATAATAATGTATGTATCTCTGCAGTCGTCCTTGCGACTTGTAGATCATACGTTTCTTTAGATGACGTGAGCCTTGTAGGCGTCTGAAGAAGCACTGTTTTCATTCTGCTTAAAGTGTCTATTCGAATAGAAGTAATTTTCAAACTGGGCCATGCCCTCGCCTCCCTGTCTGGAAAGGAGCTGGGGAACAAAGAACGTCCACAGCACTTGACCTTCGCCGTCGTAGTGACGAGATAAGGAGTCCCGGGCATAAGACTACAGCATCTGCGGTCTACAATAAGAATGTAACTCCCATTATAGAGTCTTTGAAAGAATGGTTCTATTTCAGTTGCAGGTGCGCCTTGCTGGTGACATGAAAGGTTGTATGAATTCCCTTCACAGGCTCCGTGCAAACTAATACCGTTACACAGAAGCGTGCCGCTTAGTGACATAGCACAATTGATGCCACTAAGAAACACTTTCTGTCCTTTGTTACTGATACATGCATGTGAATAGGGCAGGTTCCATGTTGTTTTAAGGTACCCCTTTCCCAATTTCTCGTACATGCCAGCCTGTATATATTTTTGGCAGTATTGAAACCTGAAGGTTGAGATTGGAATGTTTATGATTCCGTGGATTATCCATTCACTGACAGGTCGTTCTGACATTGTCAACGGTAATCTTTCTAGTTTTTCAATGCTCAAGATTGTATAATCAGCACCCTTCTGCGCCATACCGATTTGTCTATCAGTAAGGTTAAAGATTTGAAATAGTGACGTTGTGTTGATTAAACGCCAAGGCACATAGCCTGAACGCAGATTTTGTAACGTCCAGCCAAGCTGTACAATAGAACGCAATTGTGACTGACCATGTTGTAATAACAGTAAGTCTTGCGATAATATATCGATTGCTGAAGACACAATGCTGTCCAATGAAAAAATTCTGGAGGACAGAGTCATTAACCCATTGTCCACTACAGAAAGTGATTTTTCCAAATTAATACGGTCAATTTCCCGTATTCTTTCTGCTGTCTCAATTTGAGTAACCTTCCAGGCCTCATTGTATGCTGCATATACAGAGGCTGCTATGAAACGCTTTTGACGCTGTTTGCGTGGTCCCATTATGAAATCACGCAAGTCAGCACCATCAGTAAGTAAAGTTAGGTGTTGCTTAATTTCAGGCAGTGTGGAAGTTTGTAGCCATTGAAGGCATAATTTGCCCACACTGTAGGTTGTTATTATCCCTGGGTGATGTCTTTGGGGATATCTAGGGTCTGGCCTGTTCATTTTGAAACCCTGTGTTTTATTCAGGAATCTATCTTGACAGTTATTTGTATCTGTGGGCCAGATCAACCATTTTTTCCAATCAGGATGTGTTCTGTTTTGGTTAAGTATATGGTTTATGTCTATTTCTTCATCTGTTTCAGAGTTATTGCTAAACATTGTTGGCTTTGGAATAGACAGGTTATTTAAATCTTTGATTTTGGCTAAGCCAAGACAGGTGGTTTGTTGAACGGTGTCATTTAAAAATATCATTTGTTCTGGGATCATGCAGGCTCTAAACAAAGCTTCTATACCCTGTACTTGCCATTCTTTTGTACCCCAAACACTTTTCAAATCAACATGTTTGTCCCAATAATCAAATCCAAAAGTATTCATTTTTTCAAAGAAAGAATCTGAATATATCAATTTTGTGTTGGTTATCATGGTTTTCATCCCTGTCTTGTTTGACAATTTGTAATAAAATGTTTCAGCATTAGTTATGTTAAAACCTGAAAAATATGAATATTTGCCATACACGGTTCTAGAGCTCCCTTTTGGAGGTGTAGCACAATGTTCCCATTGATTAAAATTTAAAACATTTCTAGGTTGTGCAGATTTATGCAAGAAATGGTTACCATAATGGTTATAGCAGTACATGCTGTCATAATTTGTAGAACCCTGCAAATAATCATGTTTTGTAAATTTAGCAGACATTACTAAGTCAGACATCATATTGTTTATACTTTCAAAGTCCCAATCATCAGCAAATGAGTTTGGTTTTGCAAAGTCACTCAAGGAGATCTTGATTTGGTGTGGATATTTCAGGATCTCGACCGGACCATAAATTTCATAGTCAGTGTTGTCCCAGGCTACCCCACCAGATATTGGAATTGCTGTGAAGTTGGCTGAAGAAAGTTCTGAAGAAAGTTCTCTTTTCTCGACGTGTGAAGATGTGTGTGGTTTGAGGACCAAGTTGATGTTCTGACTTGCTGTGTCCATTTTAGCATATTTTCCCTCAATGAAGCGTCCCAAGGTAAATACCATGATGAGCCAAAGTATGAGGATAAATGCACCAAAACCCACCCAAAATTCAATCCATGGAGAAACTAGATATGTTTCTTTCAGTTGTTTCAAAAGTTCCTTCGCTTTGTCTTTAAAGGATTTTGATGATGGCTGTGTCTTTTGTTCGCTGAAGCCTTCAGACGAATCATCGAAGTTGATGAAGTAACCGGATGCAGTTCTGTCAATTGTTCCAATTGGTTCAGGATTTTTGTTTCTTGCATTTTCACTTGGTACTTCTGTATAGATTGGTGTGTCTCTGCTAAATGTCTTTATTTGGGTTTTCAGAGGTCTAAGTTCTATTGCATTGTTGCATAGTCCTTGTTGTTCTTCTGTAGGCGTTTCGAATGTGATGAGCCTCTTTGATAGGACCTCTGTACTGGTAGCAAACCTTGGTGTTCTGCTACTTATTGGGAGTCCACTTGGCCTACTGTTGGTTATCGGCCACATGTTGTGGTTTTACCAGGTCGATGGATACAACTCGGTTCTCCTTTTTTCCAGCAAGTGGCGGTAGTACAACTGATCTTGTCCCGTTGACAGACAATACAGGAACTGCTTTTCTGTAAGAAGGCCCAAATTCCTTCTTTACCGCGATCTTCTCCCTGACTAGATCCCCGACTTTTGGAATCCAGACAGGTCTTGCTGGGACAGGTGGTGATTCTTCAGTGGTCGTTGGCTGTTCTTTCAACTGTATGTTGCTCAGGTCTTTTCTTGTTTTGTTTAAGTCCTGCAAAATAGCCAAACGGTCTTTGACATCAAAGCTTTTTTCTGTTACCACTGAAGTCTGACTATCAAGGTCAGAGATCAACATCCTAGTTCCGAATAATAATTCGTACGGACTGAATCCCTTCAGAGAATTTCTTGGCAAGTTATTTAGACTACGTTGGACACTTATTAGATGTTTGACCCACCCAGCTCCCGAACCTAATATCCTTTCTATTATAGATTGCTTTCTGTCTTGGTTTTTTCTTTACACCATCCCATACCCTCAGGAAGGAAGTGAGAAGATTCCCGCTGGGCTGTGCTCATTTGGCCATTCTTTCCCCCCCCCAGGCTGGATTGCCTGAGAAAAAGAAAAAAAAATGGTCGAACGTAGCATGCTCTTAGCGTATATGCCATTTAGACTCGCAAATCTTGTATAACAGTCCGGACGTCAGCCGAGTGCTGTGGATCTACATTATAAGTGGGAACTAGCCTGTATATGTTAATCGCAAGCCATTCTTTTTAGTGGTGATGTTATCTGCCTTGATACGACGAGGTATTAAACTGCTTCTCTCCCCACTGCGATCTCTGTTGCAGTTTGGGCAGTTTTTTACAAACATGGTGTAGTGCAGGCTCATGCCTGGCCACCAGTACCGTGATTGTAATTCTTCCAGAGAACCCTTTAATTTAAGGTGTCTGAGACCCTCGCCCATGTGTGCGTCTGCGATTAACAAGTTTCTCCTGTCCATGTTTGGAATCACTCTATCCCCCACTCCAGGGATTCGAGCAAAAGGAATGGAGTTTGCATCTATGATGTATGTGTAATTGAGTGGATAGTTGATCGGTAACGCCGAGCAGTCGCCTTTTGATGACGTTTTTACTGCCAGCACTGTTTCGCCGTCAATGTATTTTAATGTACGCTTTTTTCGATCTACGGGAGCCGGTTTACTGGCTGCCGCTGCGGCTGTTTCAGCCAATGAATTCCCTACAACGTGAACGCCATCACGCTGGTGACTCAGTGAGTGTGTCACGTGAGTCTTTGGTAGTTCTTTTTTCAAAAGAGCTACCTGTTCCCAGAGCAGTCTCTGCTTTATTGGTGCATCCGTGTCATCTTTGTAATCGTTCTGAATCCAGGTCTGCAAATCCTTGTTATATGCTTTGACGCAGAAATATGAATCTGACACTATAAGTGTCGGGAATTCGCGATCCGCATTATCTAGCGCCATTTTCAAAGCTAATATTTCAGTTTGTAGTTCTGAATTAGTTTCTACTGAGTGTGATTTTGTTAATAGAGGTCTTAGTTTACCTCCGTGCCACACTTCTTTTGTAATCTCACATGTGGGATTGTATGCATGTTCTCCCCAAACGGAGGGTTGAGCATGTCCGTCTGTATAGATTACACAGGCGTAATGTCGTAGAGGCAGAATGTCGATTGGCAGAGGATACGTTTTTTCATATTTTAGATTTTTTAATTCTTCTAGTTCTGGATCAAAGAAGTAATATACTTTGTCCGTTGTGATTGAATTTACCCATTGTAACCATTCTGGATCCAATGTTGTTGTTGGTAAATTACACGGTGTTGTTAATGCCTCAAAGGCTGATTCTGCTGTTCTGACTGTGATATGTCTACCGTCAGCTATGTCTTTTTCTCTAGCTATTGCGGTTTGAACTGCTTGAACAATTTTTCCTTTGTTGTTGAATCTCTGTTCAGCTTTTGTGTACAAATGTGATTTGAATGCAATTGGTACCTTATCTCCCTCATTAGAGGTTAGGTATGTGAATCCGTATCTACCTGGGATGACTCGGATCACAAGGTTGCGTGTATTATCACGGGTTTCTAATTTTGTTTTAATTAGCATGTCTGTTTGTAAGGATCTCAAAATTTCTGTGTGTGCTTGAGTCCAACTGGATCTTTTAAAGTCTGGTTTAATTAGATCGTAAAGGGGTTTGACCCTTTCTGCGTAATTTGCAATGTAAGTTCTTCCGAAATTTAGGAAGCCTAGAATTGACTGTAGGTTTTTTAGTGTTTTAGGAGCTTGGATTACGGCACATTTCTCTAGGAAATTGTCTGCCAGGCTTTTGCCTTCACTTGATAACTCATATCCTAAGAATAGGACCGTCAGATGGGCAATTCTGGACTTTTTGAAGTTGAATTTGTAACCCTCTGCAGCGAAACCAAGTATTATGGTGTTCACTCTTTTCAAGTGAGTCTCCAAGTCATCATCTGTTAAGTAAATGTCATCGACATAAGATAATGCTTCATCATCATATAGTTGTAGTAATTCTGTTACTCTCGCTGAGAATACCCCCGGGCTGTTCTTGTACCCCTGGGCTAACCGACAGAATTGTTTTTGAGTGCCATTTACTGAAAATGCAGTTAAATATCTGCTCTCTGGTGCTATGTTTTGACAAAAGAATCCGTTGGAGATGTGCAAGGTTGTTTTGTATTTTTTGCGCACTATGTTATTCATTAGTGCAGCACTGTGTGAGTTTTGCACTGCAAAAGTTTTGCAACATGTGTTAAGATGTCGGTAATCCAAAACTAGACGGTACGAATTGTCTGGTTTGGAGACCGGAAACAAAGGATTGTTCATTTGTGAGGTGCAAGTTTCAATCACCCCCTGGTATTCTAGCTGATCTAGTATTTCATTTACTTGTTTTTTAGCTTCTTGCTTAATTGGGTACTGCCTTTGTGCAGTAGGTTGTGATTTTAACTGGACTTTGTGAGGAGGAGAATCCTCATCCCATCCTACATGATTTTTATATAAAGCAGGTGCTAAGGCCACTGCCCACTTTCTAGCAAGTGTGTATTTTTTATGAATCGGTATTTGATTCGAGAAGGCAGGCATAATTACTTCTTCGCCATGAGGGCACTCCCTGACAAACTCCGGTGGCCAGTCTTTTTCAGCTAGAAGGATGTCATAGCCCTTGGATAGGTTATCCCAAAATAGTCCCCTTATTTTCCTAGTCTTATCTCCCTCTATACGTAATGTTATCTCGTATATTTTGTGGGGCTTGCTAACTCTGGTATCTGCAGTTTCCACTTGAAGGTATTCATTCGTGTCCACTGTCTCCAGATGATTCATAAGGACTTTGCGAGCTATGCTCACCTCTGCTGCGCTGTCTAGCATTGTCTGAGCCCATTCTCCGTTTTTCAGTTGTGTCCTCAGTATTCTCGGCATTGTTAACTACCTTGATACTGGCTACCTTCTTTTTTGGAAATTGTGATTTCTTTTTCAGTTGAGCAGGTTCCTTGTCTTTGGACTTGGCGTGCTCTTCTGATCGTCCTCTTCTTTCCGATTTCTGCGAGGAATTCTGAAAAGATTGAGACGGACGTGTATCAATGTCTTGATATCTATCAGGTTTTTTAATATTATCCCTATTTCTAAGGTTATATCTATTCCCAGAGGGTTCACTCTGAGGTGACCTTTGTCTCGGGTTTGGAGATTTCTCTCTTCGCCTAGGAGACCTTCCTCTGGACTGGAATTTCTTTTCTTTAGGATTGGATTGTTTATTTCCATCCCAGTTCTTTTTTGGTGAATTATTATTAAAAAATATTTTTTCTGGACTTGTAGTCAGTTGCGGTTTTACTGGTATTCCACCTAGACTATCTCTGCCTAGTTCTTCATAGGATTTTTCTATGATTCTGGCAATTTCAGCTGGTTGGTCTGCTATATCTGTCTCTTTTAACCTCTGGCGGATCGCCACGTTTGCTGCTTCACCCTTTATGTTGGCTAGTAATATAGCCGAGACCTGCTTGAAGTCTTTCAGTAATTTCATACCAAGAGTTAAAGCAGGTTCTGGACCGTATTCATCTTGAATTTGTTTTAGCACATCTGGTATTACCGAAATGGATGGAACACCGTGCGTTTTTGTGTAGATTGAAGCAAAGACCGTACCCCAAGTGTCACAGTCCTCAATGTGTGGTGCGATTCCCATTGGGAGACATATAGTCAGAATCCTGTGCTTTTCTAATGGGGTGGTGTCAGGAAACACCGCCTCTATTTGGGTGATTTTCTGTGCCAACCAGAATGGTATCTGTTCCCGTTTAGCTGGAACTTTACCTAGGCAGGATTGGATGTTCTGTGGTGTGATTTTATTTGTGTTCCCCTGGTGAGGGGTCAGCTGTGGAATTTTAATCGCTGGCTGAATTGTTGAAGTCCGCATTACATACTGAACTAATTGTCTGTGAATTTTTAGTAGTTGTTTTAGCTGTATTAATAGCTCTGGTGCAGTCATCTCGTCGATGTCTGGATGTGGTGTGTATCCGGCTAAGACCGGCCACGTTGCTCCTGGTCTTCCTAAAGGACCGAGCCTTGTAATGTGATTATTATGTTTTAGGGCGCCATCAAATAAGAGCAAATGCTCTTGGAATTTGAGTGGTACTTCCACCTCCTCGAAAGGAGTGTACGTTTCAGGAGGTTCCTCTACTTTGTAATAGTGGAAGTACTTTGTTACAGCATTTGCTGCTGGAAAATGTATCCATGTATAGTATACCTCTGTCTGCCGATATTCGTGTGCCTCAATTACGAATATGACTGTGCCACCTCTAGGTGTCAGTCCATTTTCTATAAGTTTTAAGGTTATAGATCTCCTTTTGGCGACCTGGATGAGTATTATATCCGGGTCTGCTGTTTGCATGGTAGCATCAGCATCTGCTATTTCAGTAGCTAATCTAATTGCCTCTCTTTCTCCATCACTGTCTCCCATTTTACTGACAGGATGGTATTATTTTTATTTGCAGATCAGGTTTCTTTATGGAAACAGAGATTAGGTGCACAATATTTTGGAACTGTTTTATCCTTCAACGTTGACTAGACCAAGAACCATACATAGGAGTTCCCTCCTGCGAGGTTTTGGAGGATATAATAACCTTTCACCCACTCCAGACGTCTTTGGAGTATTTGGGAAAAGGGGTCTGAGTGAGAAAGCACGACTGAGTTACTCTAAATGTCTTACCTTAGTTTTATTGCCCTTTCCAAACACGTTGGGCGCCATGTAGTGTAGCTCCTATTTTCCCAATAGGCTCTGCGCATTGGAATAGTACCTACAGCAGTAAAGGCCTAGGCCAGACGTTAACTAGGTCTACTACTGTCGATACTAGACTTAATTTTTGGGTTTGCCAGCTAAGCTCAGAGTTCGCTAGAAACTTTCTCGAATGTTCAAGGAAGGATGAACTCCCCTGATTAGACAAGAAGGGATTTAGTTTCTGACAACCATAGAACATGACAACTTTGCTCTCCCCTAATCAAGAGTCAATCTCGAGAGTCGTGTGAGCACAAGGCAATTATTTTACTCAGTCAGTACGTGCATTCTTAGTCTCATCAGAATGTAGAGAAAAGGAAGAGACGGGCGTGTTCAATAAAAGATGTTATTTATTGATCAGTCTCTTTTCTCGTACAAGAGAAATGGATCGATATTATTGCAATACTTATAGTTAAGTAAAGTGCATACATTAGAAGCAATAGTATAAAATAATACTGTAAAAACATTGATATGGTTTCTGAGCCATATGATGTTTAAAATGATTAAAATATATTTACATACACATATACATTTGACTAAACGTACTCAACTGGTGTTTCTAAATACGCCTACCCCGTGTACCTGACCTAAGTCTAATGCGTGGGCGGGAATAGAAAGTTACAGTTTAGTTTAAGTTTGTTTTTGCCAAGTGAATAACTAAAGAATTCTCTAGGAGGGGTTATTCAGTTCTGTACCTGGAATTTAGGATGAATGAGGAATGGTATCTCTTTCTCTGCTCTCGATATTCCAGGCTGCCTGCGAGGGCTGCCCAGAAGCGCCGGTGCTGGGTCTCTCGGCTTGAGATAGCAGCGCGTCTCTCAGCGCGTCAGGAAGGCGGGGCTGCTGCCTGCGGGGTCTGCTTCTGCTCTCGGCTTCGGCAAGTATGGCTGCTCCGTCTTGTCACCACGCGTGTGTTTGCATAGGGCAAGGTCGGCAATATTTATACCTTAAAGGTGCCGAGATTGACGTAAGGATGGACATAGGTACGTCAATAAAGATGTCATACGACTTGCTCGTTAGCACATTCTTTACTAAAGTTCTCTGTGAAATCAAAACAATGGCCGCACGGATTATCCAGGTTGTCATAGGTTTGATTTGTTATGAGAACGTCGTATGCCTTATCAGGGGCTGGAGGAATATCGCTTGTCTAATTAGATCTCAAGCGTTATGACCTAATCAGATAACACGTTCCTGTGCCGTAGTGTGACTGCGTCAGATAACGGTATCTGCATCATGGGGGATTTCTTGCCTCATGGGCTGACTGTTAGTTAACTAGCTAGTAAGTTTAACCAGAATAGGGTCAGGAATAGGGGGATCGAATCAGAACCTATAGAAATACACGACAAAATAAATTAAATATCACTCGACCTACCCTTTCAGAATGACCTTTGATTTGCACAACAGATCACACCATGTCACGGATCTGGCTAACGCTATGTCTCTTCTGGACATTCCGACTCCCGAGGCCTCAGAGCCTGAGTAAGACCCCGGGGCAGTAGGGGATAAAGCTTGCCCCATGATGTATAATCCGCTGCCTCATCTAAGCATAAGGGTGTGGCACTTCTGTTCCACTCCTCCCTAAAATTCCAGCTTGAGGGCTACGAAACAGATAAGGAGGGACAGTATTGTTCTAGTATTGTTCTAGTACAGCAAATAAAGAAAGTCAGAGCTGGAGGTCACTCTTTTTCATATCAGGCAGCAGTACAATGGAAACAATTATAATTAAGCTTACGTATCATCAAAGATCAGTTGAGAATCAGAAAAAAGCTAAAAACATGATTGTTTAGGATGTAATGTTTCAGGGCCAAGACTAACGAATTACTTCAGAAACATCAGGGAGTGATATTAGCGCTGTGATATCCAGATGGGATGAGAGTCGTGCTTTATAAATAAATAAAGGGTTGAATTAGAGGTAGAATGTTCACCTTTGCTTCTATTCACGCTCCAAACTCCAACCAAGTTCCATTTATACAGCCCTATTGTCCTTACTGGGGGTCTTCGCAGAGGGCGAGATCTTCTTGATGGGAGATTTTAATCTCACCTGGAATTCAGGAATTGATAGCACACACCTCCACAGATCAACCACGGGAAGCTTTCCCAAAGCACTCAAACAGTCAATAAAGGATTTAGGGCTACTTGACACCTGAAGATCCCTTCACCCCAGCTGCTGTGACTGTACCTTCTTCTAACATACACAAAGTAAATATTCCGGACTGGATTATTTGTTTATTAGTCATGCCCTTAGCCAAGACCTAAAAGTAGTTTCATCCTACCCAATTTCCATATCTGACCATGCACCTGTATCTGTAACATTATACTGGGGTAATCTGCTACTAATGGTTTTTCAAGGGATCTCCTCTTCATGGATGACTTATGGAAGGCCCTTAGAGACTTTTTTCAATTAAATAAACCCTGTGACATAGCGGGACACTTTCAAAGTGGTTATGGGAAGGAAATGTATTGCACAAGTCTCAAACCTTAATAAACAAAGGGCTAAAGATCGCTTGGCAATTGAATAAGAATTGCAAAGGCTAGAACAGGCTCTCAAAGCCGCTCCAACGTTAGCCCTACAGAGGAAAGTCACCACATTACTGGGGAAACTAAATGCCATTCATCCCAATAGTGTGCAACTCAATCTTTTTCACCTCAAAGGCATGTGCTATGGACAGGACAACAAAGTTGGCACTTGACACGGCAGCTTAGGTTCAAGCGCGAAAGGGAAGACTGTTGGGATATCCTACCAGACTCGGGCGAACTAGAGAGCTCAGATGCAGATAAAGTCCGAATCTTCTGCAACTTTTACAAAAAGCTCTGTACTGCTGATCAGGTCGGTACTCAAGCCTAACTCGAATACCTCCAAGGAGTGTATTTACCACGTGTGACAACGTCTTAAAATTAGATGCTAGGTGAGCCTATTACCGAAGAAGAGGTCCAGAAAGCTATAACATCCCTGAAACTTCATAAATCACCAGGGGCCAGATGGTCTCACAGCACAATTTCATAAGGCATTTAGCGCTGACATAGAATCACATTTGACATCCCTTTTTAACCACTTAGCTAAGACAGGAACAGTTACACCTTCTATAAGTGAAGCTCTTTTATCAGTCATCCAGAAGCGAGGCAAAAACTTCCACTCCTGTGGCTCCTACCAGCCCATCGCACTGCTCAAATTAGATGCCAAGCTTTACTCAAAGAGTCTGGCCCCCAGGCTTGAAGATATGATGTCAGATGTGATCCACTCGAATCAGTCTTGCTTCATTAGGGACAGACGGACAGACACATGACAATGTGACTAGAGTACTTCACCTAATTGAAAAAGCCACCAATAAACAGATACCTGTGGTAATATTAGGCCTTGATGCAGAGAAGGCATTTCATCAGTTGTAATGGCCTTTTTTATTTCACACATGGCAGTGCTTTGATTTTGGGGATCCACTTCAATGATTCCAGCCAACTTTGCAACACCACGGTCTAGACTCCTGATTAGGAAGGAAAGCTCTGAGATTTTTAGGTCTCGGCCTAAGCAGCACACATGCGCTGCTTAGGTAAGGGACCTTATGTCATGGGCACAGCTTTCCCTGCAAAAACGTGCACACGTTGCATTGCTTCCAATGGCAACGCGTGCACGTCTGGCTATTTCTTCGCGGGAGCCAGCAGCTGGTGCCATATGGCAGCAATTATTGCGCCTTGCCCCTCGCTCCCTCGAGGGAATCGCGCAGGCCCCCTCCTCTCGCCGCTCCCCCTGCTGCTGGCAGCCTGCCGCATCCTCCGAATGTGTGGGGTGGCACAGAGAGAACAAAAAATGCTGTTTTCACAGCACCAAGCGGTAAAGCATGCAGGTCTCATTTCCTTTACTTTGCTCTTCAGCCCAATGGAAAGCAGGGTTTTAAAGTATGGAGATCGCAGGGACCAGTCTGTAGCACTAGTGAGCCGTGCGGGAAACAAACCGTGATTCGGTGGTGTTTCTTTCAACTTCAAAGGAGAAAGCCTTGCACTCCTCCTCTCCTCGCTACCTTGCGAATAAACTGAAACTCTCTGGAGGCTCTAGACCATCACCTAATGCGAAAAATCTACTGCTTGAACCTCCCACTTTCAAGAAGGAAAGATCGATGGCCCAATCATTTTCAGGCAACGCGGTGAGAATCTGGAACTCACTTCCGCCTCAGCTCCGGACCACCACCTCCTCCCAGGCCTTCAAAACGGACCTCAAAGTTCTCCTCCTCCAAAGACATCTCCAAAAGTAATTCACGCCCTCTCTATTATCTGAAAGAAGACCTCCCATTACTGAAAACTCTATTCTCCATGACTATGGAAGTGCTTTCCCAGTGTGTTCTTGTGGTTGGAGTGTTTGCCATTTATTGCAGTATTATCCTTGTCACGTAGGAGAACGGGTTGCACACCGTTTATTTGAAACCTTATTTACTGTAACTTTTTCAACCATTATTTTTGTGAATGGCGTGCGCGCTGATTCGTGCCAAGCCCACACAGCACGTGTACAACATAAACACAAAAAATGGTGGGGTATTACTTTGACCCCACCGCAGCGGCGAAAACGGAAGCTCTCCCCACCCAGTTACACTCCATCATTATAAGTTCCAAACTCCCGCCTTCGTGGCTAAGACGGGAGTTTTGGAACTTATAATGATGGAGTGTAACTGGGTGGGGAGAGCTTCCGTTTTCCACCGAGGACGGGAGGATGTTGGCAGTCAAGCAGGAATGGTTAATGTGTAGATTGAAGAGATCGGGACGAGGGTGGTTGAAGAGCGGGAGTGAACTAGAATAGATGGTAGATGGTGGGGAAATGGAAGGTGTTGTTGATAGATGATAGGAAACCTGAGGGTGGAAGGGGGTATGGAGAATTAGTACGGAATGAAAGAAGAGAGGATATTGTAAGACCCGCAGTGAGAGCGAAGAAGCCCGTTTTTCCGTTTTGTAAACAACTAAAGGGAGTGATGTTAAGGAAACGTATTGAACAGAAATAGGGTAATCGAGAAAGTACAATATGCAGAACGCTGTTAAATAATACTCATGGCTAAACACGTGGTAGACAATGAGAATGTTGTGTTTTTTTCAAAAATATTAGAGTTCATGGTTTAAAGTGTGGGTTGCTAATAAATGCTTTATTGTTATTCACAGTATGTTCCCTGACGAAGGACCCAGAAAGGGTCCGAAATGCATTGGATAAATAAACTAACTGCTTGAATGGAACCATGCATCATTACGTGTTTTTGGTTGAGAGGTTCGGATGGCCTGCCATTACATGAGAAAACTTGGGAAATTGGCAGTCACCTTGTATGATGAGGAGTTTAAAAAAGATGACTAAAAGTAAAACGATCGCACTGCGTATAATATAAGGAATTAAGTATGTAATGAGAAAAAGGATGAACAGAGAATAATGGAAGCATTGGCATTTCTAAAAATGAGGCTGTCGCCGCTGCGGTGGGGTCAAAGTAATACCCCACCATTTTTTGTTTTTAGTATTATCCTTGTACCTGTGTTTAGTACTCTTTTGTAACATGCATACGCCACTTTTCTCTTGTAACACACTGTTTGCTACCTCTCACATGTTGTTTGCCTTTGATACTTGAACAAGTGCCACCATTGCCTACGTAACGTTTGTTCTTGTGCCTGAGTGTCAAGCATATATTGCAGTATTTTACCTCTAAATTGTACTTTGTTTTCTCTTGTAACCTGCACACTTATCACTTTTTCCTCCTGTAATGCACTGTTTGCTACCTCATGTATTTTGTTTGCTCACAATTGTCACTTTTACCTCATGTAACTTAACGTCTGCTTTTGTAAGTTGTTCACCTGTAATTTTCTGTTCCTATTGTGAAGTGCTCTGACGCCTTCGGGTAAAGTCCGCACTATATAAAAACGCATAAAGAAATAAATGAGAAAATAAAAACCTGATACCGAGTGTCCAAGAGCTCCCCCTGGTGGCTAATTATTTAATTGGGCCACTGCACACAAAACAGTTGCTGACGCTGGAACTCTAAAAATGTTGTTAAATCCTTTTATTTAATAACTTTAGCACTAATTGCGTTGGCAATGAGTGTTGTGCAGATATTCTGTGGAGCTCCTTTAAAACAAACACTGCTTTGTATATGAGTAAATCAGACCGTTTTACTTGACCACTCGCCAGAAAGCTGCGAGAGCGCGGAAGAGCTTCACATAGTTGGCAGCAGAGGCGGCACCTTTTTTCTGACTTGTTGAACAGCCATCTTCGAAGCAAACTCTCCTCTGGCGGTATCAGTGGCGTCACTAGGGGGGTGCGGGGGGTGCGGACCGCACCGGGTGACACCAACACATGGGGTGACACCAATCTGCATGCAGCCTCGCCTCTGCTCTCACCTTTACTGACGCTCCCTGTGCAAGCTTGTTTCTCATGCTGTTCACACTCGCCAGCGTCTCGCAGGAGATCTGCAATGCTTGACTGCAATTTTCTTTGCTCACAAGGCAACTCTATAGCAGCCTAGCTCATCTGAGGGTGTTTTGTTTCCTATTTTCCAATATCTAGCATAGTCTTCAGTTTTCCAGTGAACCAGTTCCAAATTTCAGCTTGCTCTTCACTACAGTGCCACCTGTTGCTCGCACTCTTGTTTATACAAATCCAGGGAAGACAGATGGAGTAAGAGAGAGGGAGACAGAGGGAGCTAGAGGGAGTAAGACAGGGAGAGAGGGAGATAAAGGGAGTAAGACAGAGAGAGAGGGAGCTAGAGGGAGTAAGACAGAGAGAGAGAGCGCTAGAGTAAGAAAGACAGAGAGAGAGAGGGAGCTAGAGTGAGAAAGACAGAGAGAGAGGGAGCTAAAGGGAGTAAGACAGCGAGAGGGAGACAGAGGTAGATAGAGGAAGTAAGACAGAGAGAGAGGGAGCTAGACAGAGAGAGGGAGCTAGAGGGAGTAAGATAGAGAGAGAGGGAGCTGGAGGGAGCAAGACAGAGAGAGAGGGAGCTAGAGGGGGTAAGACAGACAGAGAGGGAGCTGAAGGGAGTAAGACAGAAAGAGAGAGGGAGAAAGAGGGAGCTAGAGGGAGTAAGACAGAGAGAGAGAGGGAGCTAGACAGAGAGAGAGGGAGCTAGAGGGAGTAAGACAGAGAGAGAGGGAGCTAGAGGGAGTAAGACAGAGAGAGAGAGGGAGCAAGACAGAGAGAAAGAGGGAGCTAGAGGGAGTAAAACAGAGAGAGGGAGCTAGAGGGAGCAAGACAGAGAGGGGGCTAGACAGAGAGAGGGAGCTAGAGGGAGTAAGATAGAGAGAGGGGGAGCTAGAGGGAGGAAGACAGAGAGAGAGGGAGCTAGAGGGAGTAAGAGAGAGAGAGGGAGCTAGAGAGAGGAAGGCAGAAAGAGAGGGAGCTAGAGGGAGTACGACAGAGAGAGAGGGAGCAAGAGGGAGTAAGACAGAGAGAGAGGGAGCTAGAGGAAGTAAGACAGGGAGAGAGGGAGACAGAGGGAGCTAGAGGGAGCAAGAGAGAGGGAGCTAGAGGGAGCTAGACGGAGAGAGTGAGCTAGAGGGAGTAAGACAGAGAGAGAGGGAGCTAGAGGGAGTAAGACAGAGAGAGGGAGCTAGACAGAGAGAGGGAGCTAGAGGGAGTAAGAAAGAGAGAGAGGGAGCTAGACAGATATAGGGAGCTAGAGGGAGTTAGACAGAGAGAGGGAGACAAAGGGAGCAAGAGGGAGCAAGACAGAGAGAGTGGGAGCAAGACAGAGAGAGAGGGAGCTAGAGGGAATAAGAGAGAGGGAGCTAGAGGGAGCAAGAGAGAGAGAGAGAGGTAGCTAGAGAGAGTAAGAGAGAGGGAGCTAGAGGGAGCTAGAGGGAGGAAGACAGATAGAGAGGGAGCTATAGGGGGTACGACAGAGAGAGAGGGAGCTAGAGGGAGGAAGACAGAGAGAGAGGGAGCTAGAGGGAGTAAGACAGAGAGAGAGGGAGACAGAGGGAGCTAGAGGGAGCAAGAGAGAGGGAGCTAGAGGGAGCTAGACAGGGAGAGGGAGCTAGAGGGAGTAAGACAGAGAGAGAGGGAGCTAGAGAGAGTAAGACAGAGAGACAGGGAGACAGAGGGAGCTAGAGGGAGTAAGACAGCGAGAGGGAGCTAGACAGAGAGAGGGAGCTAGAGGGAGTAAGATAGAGAGAGAGGGAGCTAGAGCGAGCAAGACAGAGAGAGAGGGAGCTAGAGGGTGTAAGAGAGAGAGAGGGAGCTAGAGGGAGCAAGACAGAGAGAGGGAGCAAGAGAGAGAGAGAGGGAGCTAGAGGGTGTAAGAGAGAGAGAGGGAGCTAGAGGGAGCAAGACAGAGAGGGAGCTAGAGGGAGTAAGCGAGAGGGAGCTAGAGGGAGTAAAACAGAGAGAGAGGGAGCTAGAGGGAGTAAGACAGAGAGAGAGGGAGCTAGAGGGAGTAAGACAGAGAGAGAGGGAGCTAGAGGGAGTAAGGCAGAGAGAGAGAGGGAGCTAAAGGGAGTAAGACAGAGAGGGAGACAGGGAGTAAGACAGGGAGAGAGGGAGCTAGAGGGATTAAGATAGAGAGAGAGGGAGCTAGAGGGAGCAAGACAGAGGGAGAGGGAGCTAGAGGAAGTAAGAGAGAGAGAGGGAGCTAGACAGAGAGAGGGAGCTAGAAGGAATAAGACAGAGAGAGAGAGGGAGCTACAGGGAGTAAGACAGAGAGAGAGGGAGCTAGAGGGAGTAAGACAGAGAGAGGGAGACAGAGGGAGCTAGAGGGAGCAAGACAGAGAGAGAGAGAGCTAGACAGAGAGAGGGAGCTAGAGGGAGTAAGACAGAGAGAGAGAGTGAGCTAGAGGGCACTAGACAGAGAGAGGGAGCTAGAGGGAGTAAGAGAGAGAGAGGGAGCTAGAGGGAGCAAGACAGGGTGAGAGGGAGCTAGAGGGAGTAAGACAGAGAGAGAGGGAGAGCTAGAGGGAGCAAGACAAAGAGAGAGTGGGCTAGAGGGAGTAAGAGAGAGAGAGGTAGCTAGAGGGAGTAAGAGAGAGGGGGCTAGAGGGAGTAAGACAGAGAGAGAGGAAGCTAGAGGGAGTAAGACAGAGAGAGGGAGCTAGACGGAGCAAGACAGAGAGAGAGGGAGCTAGAGGGAGTAAAACAGAGAGAGGGAGCTAGAGGGAGCAAGACAGAGAGAGAGGGAGCTAGAGGGAGTAAGAGAGAGAGAGGGAGCTAGAGGGAGTAAGAGAGAGCAAGGGAGCTAGAGGGAGTAAGAGAGAGAGAGTGGGAGCTAGAGGGAGTAAGACAGAGAGAGGGAGCTAGAGGGAGTAAGACAGAGAGAGAGAGGGAGCTAGAGGGAGTAAGACAGAGAGAGAGGGAGCTAGAAGGAGTAAGAGAGGGAGCTAGAGGGAGCAAGACAGAGAGAGGGAGCTAGAGGGAGTAAGACAGAGGGAGAGGGAGCTAGAGGGAGTAAGACAGAGAGAGAGGGAGCTAGAGGGAGTAAGACAGGGAGAGAGGGAATCAGAGGGAGCTAGAGGGAGTAAGACAGAGAGAGGGAGCTAGAGGGAGCTAGACAGAGAGAGGGAGCTAGAGGGAGTAAGACAGTACCTAGCGCCGTACATTTCCGACAGAGGTGGTCCATGCGGTAAGTCGTGAGGGGGTGACACCATGATTTACCCGCACCGGTTGACACCAACCCCAGTGACGCCACTGGGCGGTATTAAAGTTCCCTGCAGATTTACTACTTTCGTAAGACATTTTTGATACTGAATTAGAAGCACACCTGTTCTTCAGGTGAATCAAAAACTGTTTTCTCTGTAAATTACCTCCCATGTATACATGACGCACCATGTAAATATAATTTTCAATAAAAATGTTACTGAAATAGAAAAACTCATAGGAACAGATATTATTCTGTGCTTGTCTCTAATTGGAGAAATATGCAATTATATTCGAGTCTATTGGTACTGAAAGCTCTGCATAACCAAGTAGAACGTGTTAATCAACTGATAAACGTATTGCCCTTTATTAAAATTATATAAGAACATGCTTGTAAAAACATACGGGACAAAAAGGGTGAATGTAAATAACATAGATGTCATACATACTTCTGCGAAATACATGCTTGACTTCAACTCCTACATGCAATGTGGAATATTGAAATTGCAAAGTTTCGGGCCTTTAACATCGGAACCAGTGGGTTAAAATAACACCTCGCCCGACTTTGCATTATTTTTTTTTTTTACATTTCGCTTAGGCTGTTGAAAACCCTTTATTGTCTACACAACATTCCGTTTTTGTGTGTCATAACCTGAGTTGAGGTGCGTACCCATAGGAAGGCTTCATCCCCACGTCGCTCTATAGTAAAAAGCTCGGCCTGGCCCCGTAGTGATCTCTCACATGTTGTTCTAAATTTGCACACCAAAAGAAATGGCAGACATGACTGGCCACGATGTTCAGCTTTTTCATGTCAGTGACTGGTATGGAATTGGACGAAAATATGTTTGTACTTCAGTTTACTAATTCCGCCACAGAAATATTTTCTACAGATCCTTTAAGCTGTGTATGTTATAACGATGGAGCTTCGCTGTCTCTTACCCTCTTCTTTGAACTATACTTGTTCGTTTGGTTGTGCAGGTTTGTTGAGTTTTATTTGGCTGGGTTTGGTAAGGCTTCAGAGATGAGTTACAGGACTGAGGGCAGATAATAGAGCCTGAAAAAAAGCGTCTGCTGCAGAACTAACCAAAAGCTGTGGGCGAAGAAGGGTGGTAGGGGGCGAGAGTGCGGTTTTCAGCAATATAATGATGACGTCAGAAGCTGGTGGAATAACAGCGGATAGTTGTTGGATGTAGAAGTTGGCAGTTTCCTAACTTGTTCACATACACTGTAGCCAAGCAGAGCGAACGGGGGAACAAGGTAAGGGCAGTGTGTGTGGCGAGGGAGCTCCCATCCCCTAGCCACCGCTTCCATTCCCTTCCGTGGCCCACTGGGAAATGGCTGCCTGCAGAGAGCCGTGCAGGAGTACACGAGTGAGTCTGCAGGAAGGATAGGTTCGGTTGGGCTTTGACACTGGAGACCCCCTCATAAAAGCATCCAAACAAGATGGGAAATTAGACGAGGAGAGACACCGTTTAAGGCCGTGCACCTCACACTGATAACGGGCTTTTACAGAGTGCGGCGGACCACATTGTCATATTCAGTGCGTCTGCTGCCTCCTCGCTCTGTACATCTGATGGGAGGCGGCATTAAGTCAGGGAGTGTTAAAGGGCAGGCACCTCATTCTCCAGTAGCCAGGGCGAGAGAGCTAGCGAACCAATCCTACTGCATGTCAAGTTCCCAGAATACCACATGTGCACATGCGGCACAAGCGGCTAGTTGTGCTGGGTGTTGCCCTCCCTGTCCCAGGACTGTAAGCAGGGGTCACTCTTG
Source organism: Lissotriton helveticus (assembly GCF_964261635.1). Lineage (NCBI taxonomy): Eukaryota > Metazoa > Chordata > Amphibia > Caudata > Salamandridae > Lissotriton > Lissotriton helveticus. The sequence continues at coordinate 391,713,549 of NC_136069.1, forward strand.
CTCGTTGAGTAGACTGTCTGTTCAGGTACTCAGCCATAAGCAGCTGCCTGTGCCATAGGAATGTGGCACACTGAGTGTGCAGTGTTCAGGCAGGCTGAGGCGGGAGAGCCCAAGAAGACGATTCCACATTGTTGGCTTAATTTAGCATTAATGATCCAAAGTTTGGTGCCCTAGGAATGAAGTGAACATATATGCTGTATTTTCATCATGACCTTAAAATACACTATGAGGCAGACACTGCTGACATCTCAGAATGCTAATCAGAAGGGCTAGACTGCTAGAATCTTAACGTGTACACACATTGCCAACCCCAAATTTACTTTTAGGGTCAGGAGAGGTGTAATCACACCCTCAATATATCGCAGGGCCTCAAACATCACCTGTAGTAGTTCTGCATATGAAATCATTCACCAATGAGCCATGCCACATACTACCAGCTTTATGAAGATAACATCTATTTATTTCACATTAATAACATGATTTCTTTACAACATTCATAATAATGATGCATAATTGCTTTACATTTTCAAATACACCACTTTCGCAAACCTCTTATCTTATCCTGTCCCCACCCCAGGACCCAAAAACTGCATAGAAGCCTGCGACTGGTGCAATTAAATACCAAATAAAAAGGCTGCGTAGCCTTAAATCCATCTCATGCCTCTTCATTCCACGCTCTCATGCCCTCGGCAACCACCATCTCAAATTAAGCACGGGGATTGACTGTGCAAATTCCTTGCTACACGGAAACTTAAAGGCAGCCACTAAGGAAAGTGTCTCTAAGGGATGTGTTTTCAAGGGATGTGAAGATGAAAAACAAATCCAACCCCTAAAAGGTGAAGACGGATATCCCACTTATGAGTAGAACGATGCACGACTGCAGGAATTACTGAGGCCAAAATGACCAATTCTGACTGTTAAATCCTTCCCTACATCATACTCTTCTGAGTTTCTGTCATGGAACAGGGACTAACACGTAGGGGGTAAAACTACCAGTCCCTTTACCATATTAGGAGGCCCAAATTTGGGTCCCCTGGCATACTGATCAAGCCAACTCATAACGACCCCTAGATTCTCTACATCACCACGGTCATTAGTACTTAAAAACTCAGTTCTGTTATTGTTTATGAATTATTGTTGGGACCTGTCTTTATCTATGAAACAACAGTAGTACAGCTGGAGTGGTAACAAGGGAGTAGGCAGAAATATATAATATCCCGACTTTTAACCATAACAGCAATTGCACAGAGCTAGGATAGTGAAAAAACCTGGCCCTTCCTGGTGAGGAGCGAGTAAGTTCTTCCACTGAATACATTTTGATCAAAATGGGGAAAAGAGTGCATTTTACAACACAGTGCTAAAAGAAATTGACTAAGAAGTTACAAGGACAGCCTACTGAAACTGATCTGACAGGTTTTGATGAGGTGAGAGCTGCCCCAGAAAACTGTCTAAAAATGGGCCAAATTGATCATTTGAAGCATACATTTCCGAAAATGTAGGCAAAAAGTCATAGCTGGTCATTTAGTTTGGTGGGCACGGTATTCTGTAACCGGCTCTACTTATATATGGTTGGCTAGAGTATAATGTTTCCCTTGGCAGTGCCCTCTCTGACTATGCTGTAAGAAATCTTACACCAACGGTAATTGGTGTAAGTACCTCAGACCATTAGTCTTTTTTTGGTCGGACATTCTGGTGCATGTTTTTCTGTTTGGGACCGCACGGAATAGGCTGGGGGCCCAGACCTGAAAAAAAACAAGCATTGGCATAGCCAATAGGTCTCGTCTTTGGGACCTTATAAGTGTATAGTTATCCGGCACAATATCCTTGGTGCAATAACATCAACTGTTGCATGGCTAAACACTTATCAGGTCCCAAAGGCGAGACATATTGGCTATGCCAATGGTTGTTCATTTAGGTAGTGGGACAAAGCAGGTGAGCCCGGTCTTGCCACTATTATTTGCACTAAGTATCAACCCCTTTTCGGCCAAAGTATGTTCAACACCAGCCATCAGTGGCCTCACTTTTGGCTCCATAGAACAAAAAATCTCTTTATTTACCTATGATGTGCTTTTAACCCATTCCGTGTCCGACGTCACAGTGGGCATGTGGAGGACGGCCGGGGGCCGTCTGAAACATGACCACTCCATAAATCACCTGCACCGCGGAGGAATTCACGCCACGGTCACCGGGTTAATGTTCAACTCCCACCAATCTTCACTACCAACCCTGCAGGTTGAACTTCTCCAATATTAAATAGTGTCAGGCTTCTGTATAAACCTAACCAGGACCTTTCTACTTAATTTGACGATACCCACCCTCTATCCCTTCCAATGGGCTAATAAAAAAACACTTAACTCTGCATTAAAATGATCCCTAGGCTGTCGAACTTGTACAGCGCCAATTAACCACTGCATCAGCAGCTACTGCTGGCGAACCTCAAAACATGGGCACCTATGCATATCTCATGGCATGTATGTATACCTGCCATTATAATGACGGTCTTACCCAGAGTATTATAGCTTTTCAAGGATCTTCCTATAAGGTTAGACAGAAATTTCCTTCTGACTCTGTGTACACTATTGACACGCTTTATTTGGTAGAACCGTAGAGCACGGATGCTGTTTAAATTGCTCCAACTTCTGAAAGATACTGGAGGATTAGTCCACCCTGACTTTCAACTTTATTATCAAGCAGCACAGCTACAGGAGAGAGACTCGTCACTTGGGAATTCTGCAGCACGCTACAGGAGTAGCTTTTCCAGTTCCTACCTTGCCAGGAGCCTTGGGCGGAGTGACAGTGTCCCCGGAGGTTGGCCGCAGAGGAGGTGAGAGGCACGGCGAGCGGGACTGCGAGGACCAGCATTCCTGCTGAACATCGCCAGCTGGTTCCTCTTCCCGCCCGCGCCGCGCCCCCTCCCAGTGCCACGCCCCCCTGCTATTCATAAGAGCCCCTGGTCACGCGCATCGCGGGACGCGCACGGGGCGGTCCCCGGGGCGAAGACCGGGCAAAGAGCGGGCCGTTTTAGGCCGTTAGAGGCCGGCAGAGACCGGACCGGGCCTCCCCTCCAACGTTGTGCCTGTCCCAAGTCTCTACCCCTGTCATCATTAGCCTGCTCTCCCCGATTGTTCCCTCCCCATGGCTACCAGAGTATCCAGGAGCAAGTCTGCCCAACAGTGCTCTAGTACACTTGAAATTTTTTTTCCCAAGGCCAGTGCTGCGGTTAAGAAAGGTCACACAGTGCAAGACACTCTCCCTGAGGTGATCACTGAAAATGTGTCTGTGGGCCCTCTGGACTCCTCTTCAATTGATGTTAGTACTCCAATACCCCTTCACGATACCCATCTATCACTTTTGGACAGCATTGACGAGACAATTGAGTCAGTCCTCCAACAACTTAGGACCCCGTCAAACTTACCAAGGGATAGTGAGTCCTTGCGTCCTTCTGGGGTGGTGGAGACCACTCCCTATATGAATTGTGCGGAAATGACCAAGTCGCTGGACGGGGGCCAAGTTGTAGTGCTAACGGAACCCGTAGGCAGCAGAGTGGACCATCCGCCGAAAAGGAAAAGGTCAAGGGAGCTAACGGGGGCAAAAAGGGCTAAAGTGGACATAACCAATCCAATACTGGATGCCAGCACGGATATTTCGGCATCTCCCGATATCACTTCCCCGGGTATTGGGTCTGGTCAATTAGGCTCGCCATTTGTCACAGTTGTACCAGGGTGCTCTGGGCCATTTATATTTGGTGGACCCCCACCTAATGTCACAGATGCTCTAATTAGTTCACTTACGGACATCCTCAAGAACCTATTGGAACCCTTATCTGTAAAATTGGACTCTATAGACGCTAGACTCATAGCTATAGAAAACGCATACAATAGAAATAGTCCTAGCGGGTGGTTGGGCCTAAGCGTACAGACGGCTCCTCGAGAACCTGTGGGGAATGGTCCTCCTACTGTTGTAACAAGCACACAGGCCCAGATTGGGGCACAACACAGTACTACAGGTAGTCATCTCCCCCTACTGCCCCCTTCACAAACCCGTAGGCCCCCTGTCCCTGCACCTAGAAGATCCAAGCCACCGACACCACCCCAACCAATGAGTGAGGGGTGTGCTACCAATGAATATACTGGTCGTCCCATTAGCTCTAATACTAGGCGTAGGGCGGTCAACCTGCCCCCTGAGGCAGTGCCTTATACAGCGATTATGGTGGGAGTTCCTGAGCTCACTGGCGACACTAGAGAGCCACAGGACTCACTTCGCAATAAGGTAATTAGCTGGCTCAACATTAACAGGCCCCTCCCTCCTAACATCAAAGGAGATGTGTTGATGGTTAGAAGGATCCCATGGGTTGGAGTCACCCCCAAGAATAGGGCAGGGGACTGTATTATAATCAGCTTTAAAAGCCCACTGGTTGCCCCTTATATCTGCAACTGGCTGGTAAGGCCGGATAAGTCCAACATAGATTTAGTATCCCTCTCACACTTCTACCCAAATGTCTCTAATTTAGTTATGGGGAGGGAACAGAGCTGGACTAGAGTGGGCTTCGCAATAGATGGTTCACGGTACAGACCCAAGCATAATACACTTCCCGCTTATGGCAATTTCCTTCACCAGAACAGATTTTCCTGCCTGGACCAAGTAGATTGACCACAATGGGGAGATATATTACAACACTCAGAAAAATCTGCCCTTGGGGTTCCAGACAGGGGGGAGGGTATACCTCATCCCGCAAATGACAAAAAGATCCAGGTCTCTCTCAATGAGGGGGGACCTTCTTGGGAAGCATCCCAGTACAAGTTGAGGAATCATCAAGCACACGCACTGCTTCTACATTGCAACCAGTGGAGCTTGTTGTATTACCCATCCCGTCGCCCACCATAACCGGCTTGGGTGATTCGGCTAAGCATGCACACGACATCTCGCCCGTATTAAGTGAAGCAGGTTCGCAACCTCAAGGCTCAGGGTTGAGTATTCTCTCCTGGAATGTGGCAGGCATCATAAATAAGGTGGGCACCCCGGAGTGGGAAACCCTGGTTAACAAAAGTGATACCCTCCTTTTCCAGGAGACGTGGGCAAGGGAACCACAGTCTAGGAGGGGGTATGATATTTCTGAAATCCCGGCAAAGTGGAATGGGAGGGGGAGACCCTCGGGCGGTCTAGCAATCTGGGTGGCGAGCCACATTGGGTGCCAGGTGGAAAGGATGGACACACTCTCACAGGACATTCAGTGTGTGCTCCTTAGATGGCCCGGTAAAAGAACTTGGGCCATTGTTAATGTTTATTCACGACCAGTCGCTGTGGGCAATGAATCCTCTACCCTAGTCGAACTCTCATCTTTTCTAGGACAACTGCCAGGTGACCTGAAAATAGTGATGGGAGGGGACTTCAATTGCCACTTCGAACCCCTGGAGGGTCTAATGGAGGGTCCCTTCACTGCCGAGGATGATCACTGGGGAGTTCCACCCTCCTCCTCACCTCACCCCAAAGCTTGGTCTCCGTTGGTAATACAACTTACTTCCCTCACTTTGAACTTTGCACTGAGGGCGTGCAATGGGCGCACCCCTTCCGACACTCCATCGGTGTGCACATTCAATAGAAAGGGTCATGAGTCAAGGTTGGACTACATATTCATAGACATCTCCCTGTGGTCTAAAGTTCATGACTTTAGAGTGGTACCGAGAACAGATAGTGACCACAATTCCCTCCTGCTGGAGATTCAGTATCCAGCCCCTGTAGCAGGGCTGACAACTACTGACACCGGAGTTGACCAGGGGGATTTACTCCTTACTACAAGTAGGCGTCGGGTGAAATGGGGGAAGTTGGTTGACAAAGAAGATGCTATTAACAAGTTATATGGCATAGCACTCCCCAGGCTCCAGGAGGTGGATGCTCTCATTAACCAACTAAGACCCTCTGATTACAATGAGAGACTATCTGGCATCCATCAGGCCCTGGTCAGGGACCTTGCAGATGTTTTCAACCCGGTGGTGCCCTTAAGAAGGAAAGTGACTCTTACCGCGACTTGGTACACCTCTACTTGCAGGAAAACTAAATCTGAGCTACTTTCCGCCATTAAAGAAGGTAGTGACAAGGCGAGGGTTGTAGCCCTTAGGAGGGAGTATAAGTTAGCACTAGCCAGCGCAAGGGCAGAGTGGGATTGGAACCATTGGCACGAACTGATTGAAGCCCTGAAATCCAAAGACTCTAGAAAATTCTGGGCCCTGGTTAATAACGGAACAGGGGATCTTATATCCGCAGTAGAACCCAATATTGCCCCCTCTATTTGGGAGGCCCACTTCGGAGCATTATATCAAGAAACCACTCTATGGCCCGAAGGGATGGCGGCGGAGTTCCCCTGTCCTCCAGATATGGCCCTGGAATTTTCCCTAGGTGAGGTGAAGATAGCACTGGAGCGCTTGGCGCTGGGGAAGGCACCGGGGCTGGACAAGCTACCCGGTGATCTGTTTAGACACCATCCTGACATCTGGGGCCCGTACCTTCTTATCCTTTTTAATGCTATATTAGGAGGTATGGCGGTCCCTCCCTCCTGGTTAGGGGCTGAAATAGTGCCGATTCATAAGAAAGGGTCCCCTCTGAGTCCGGCAAACTACAGGCCAATTAGCCTTATAGATGTCCCCCAAAAGCTTTTTGCGCGTCTCATTTTGAACCATCTATTAGACTGGGTAGAGGATAATGACATCATGAGTCCCTTGCAGGCTGGCTTCAGGAAAAACACGTCGACCATGGACCAGATCTTCCGCCTCGTCCTCCTCTACTGGAAGACGGTGAGGATCGAGGGGGGAAGATTGTACATGGTCTTCGTGGATCTGAGGTCAGCCTTTGACCTAGTCCCGTGCAGGAAACTGTGGGAGGTGCTGGAAAAGCTAGGAGTTCCCCCCCAGCTACTTAACATCTTAGCCAGGCTGCATGAGAACAACTATGCGCAGGTCAGGTGTGGGAGAGATGGTAATTTATCATCCAGGTTCTCCGTCCGTCGAGGGGTGAGGCAGGGTTGCGTCTTGGCACCAACCCTGTTTTGTTTATTCATCAATAATGTCATCTCACACCTGGAAAATGTCAAGAACAACGACGCCCCATGTTTGGCAGGTAGGAGGGTACCGGCAATTATGTTTGCCGATGATACCCTCCTCCTTTCCAAATCTCCTATGGGGATCCAGAGGATCCTGGATGGATTTGGTCTTTTCTGTCGTCAGCATGGGTTGGAGGTGAACACAGAGAAGACAAAGTTTATGATCTTTAACCCACCTACTAAGACTAGGCCCAATCCCACCCTGGGGACTGCCAGCCTTGAGAGGGTGTCTACCTTTATATATCTGGGGGTAACATTGCAGGAAAATTTATCATGGGACCGCCAGATAGTACGATCTAGGGTTAAACTGTCCCAACTGTCGGGCGCAATTTTGAAGGTGGCCAATACTTCTTCCTTCAAGCCTATAAGTCCGGCCCTTGAAACTTATAGGTCCCAGGCCAAGGCAGCGGCCATGTATGGCAGTGAGTTGTGGGGGCATAAAGCGGTGAAGGACTTATCAACAGTTGAAAATAGTTTCTTAACGCGCCTATTGGCTCTCCCACGTGCCACGCCACTTCTGCCTTTGAGAATGGACATGGGTCTCCCCCCTATTGCAGAGGAGCTTGTGTCCAAGCCAGTGAAGTTCTGGCACAGGCTCTGGTCTACGAATGAACTTCATCATTATAAGGAGGATCTTACCCACGTCATGAGCTTGAACTGCAGTGGCAAAATCCCCTGGCTTGCCTTTGTGAAAAACGAACTGATTGCCATGAATCTCCGCGACCTCTGGGAGGACCCTGCGCGAGGCTGTCAAACAATCTCGCGCAAAGCCCTGTCACAAATCTACAAAGATAGGTCCCTTGCACACTTGATGGACGTTCAAAACAGCGGCACCCTTACTTTGCGATTTTTAGAATCCAAAAATTCATATGTTTTTGAACCTTTTATGGATTTTATCTTCCCTATCCTGGCGAGGAAACTGTTTGTTCAATGGAGGCTTGGCACACTTCCTATTAACTCATACACTTGCAAGTGGACCAACGGGGACGATAAAACATGTCCCTGCTGTAACAGCCACTTGGAAGATGATCTCCACATTTTGTTTGTGTGCCCTGCATATCAAAGGCCTAGGAAATATTGGATAGCGCCGTTATGCAAGAACCTAGGGTTCAGAGAGTATGCACAGGCATACAGGATCCTGAAAACCAGTACCCTGGGCCATATTGTGTTCGCTGTTTCCAAATTTCTTATGGCTATATGGTTGATTAGAAAGAAGAAAACCTCTGAAGCCTCCTGACTTTCTAGTGTTTTTTAATTCTTCCCCGCTGGGCGAGTGAATTTTATTTTATGTATTTTTATATAAAAAATGTATTATATTGTATGTAATGTCTTGCACTGCATCTTTTATGGTCTATATGGCCGAAATAAAGAATTTTTGGATTGGATTGGTTATCTCTGAATGGTCACTACGTGAATCTGACAATCATTGGTTACAAATGGACAACGCAATGGTGGGCAGGGTCATATGTGATGTCCTGTGGAAGCCTAAAGTGGACTGTTCTCCCAATACCTACTTAAGCATCCTTCTATGAAAACGACTCAAAATTTGGGATGAGGTGAATAAAATTGTGGAATGGACCACCTTCCCCATACCTTTTACTCCGATACACCTTACGCTGGCATTTCCTCTTGCTACTATGCCTGGTCAGCTCGATGCATCTAGGAAGGGGAGCCGTCTCACACTGTCCGATCTCTTCCATAATTGGGATATATTAACATTCGGAACCTGGCAACGAAACTTCCACCTTCCAGAGTCTGAACATTAACGCTATACACAACTGAAACACTGGGCTCAACAGCCGGCTGTTAGATTAGCTGCCACTAGAGGACTCACCCCTATTGAACAGTTGGCTAGAAGAGCAGGATTCTTCAGGGAACCATCTACCTTTTGTGCTCTTTAATACTCACCACACTTCACATGTTGCATCTGCGACATATGACTTTCTGGGAGAGTGTTGTTGGAGAGGAAATTCCTGAAGCAAGATGGAGAAAACTCTGGGGAGATATCCCAAAATATAATCACTATAGGCATGCGAGAGGCACCCTATAAGTTACTCTATGACTGTTACCTCTATCAAACTGAGCTGAAAACAAAAGTATCCAATACATCTGATTTATGCCAGAGGGGATGTGGGCTGTTTGGTGGCTTTTGCAACATTTGGGGGGACTGTCCAGCAATCCATCCATATTGATCCAAGCTCCTAGCGTAAATCAAAGACATCCAGGCATACCCACTCCCTGACACCCCAAGTTTTGAGTTATTAGGACTGAGAGATGGCACTTTGAAGGTCCAAAGCAAAGGCAACTGATAATGTGGTTATGCTTAGATGCAGCTAAATTGGCATTGGCTACTCCCTCAAAAGAGAAAAAGGTTCCAGCGCTGGTACAATGGCATGGCAGTTTGTGGCAGGCCCTAACAATAGAAAGGATGGCGGGCATCTTTCAACATGATTTTAAAACTTTTTAATATACTTGGGGGCCCTTGGTGTCCTATCTCTCCAAAGGCCTACAATTAGTTGCCTGCCTGGCACGTATAGAAAAGCCTCATCTCTCCCAATTCTGAAAAAAATAATTGAGGCCAGTTTACCTAAGAAGGTGTTTCCCCGTGTCTATGCCACTCCTGCGAAGCTACTATAATCATTGCTATATATATATATATATATATATATATATATACATATATATATAATCCAAAGTTCGCCAGTCCCCCAGCCTCTTCAATGGTGGCGGGCTCGAGCGGGGAAGTGACCCCCAATATTCAACTCACCAGCTTTTTTTCCTTCAAAAGAAAGCCAACTCGAGCCCAAATTCGTATGCGTGTCGTTTATTTAACACAAAAGGCAAACGCACACCCGACACGTTTCAGTGCTATCGCACCTTAGTCATGGGTATTTTTAGTTCGTGCAAAATGAAACTTTAAAGTGAACATAACAATAAAAGTAGGACTATCTGTCCCAAAAACAAGTGATTCCGCTTATACATCGAAGCCATCTTTGACTGTCTCTCAGTCCATTGAAACAAATGGTATTCTGGTATTCGTACTTTTTTTAAATCAAAAGCATAGTTTCTTACAAGTTTATTAATGAATTTGACGTTATTATTATTCAAATTCGAACATATCATGCTAGTACATGTTGCCCCTGTGGGCTTCTATTCACTTCTTTACAATTCAGCCCAAGTGGGCAAAGTAAAACAAACTTAGAAAGAAACCCTATAATATTTTCATCAGATAATTAAGTACATTCCATTTTCCACTTTTTTTTATAATAATGCATACAGTCTATTCTTTTCCGTTAGGCTTTTCTGATGTATTTTCTTAATCTTGTCTAGCTGACAGTACGTCTCCTACAAAAAATGTATAAAAAACATGTGTAACCACCAAGAAAAGTGCAATTTAAAAACAAATCTTTCAGCTTCTATGATGACATATTACAGTAATATATACACTTGGACAAACAATCTACAGCACTTATATCAATGATCTCTACTTTATTCAGCCTAAATGGATTGACATCTCCTCATCTTTATTCAATCCTAGCGGTTGAACTGTATCATACTTAATAATCATTCTTGACTCCAATTGGTGCAACTCTCTTACTCGATCACCACCCCTCTCTGATTTCGGGATCCTGTCAAGTGCACTTGGTGTCCCCTGCTTAGCTACTAGATGCTAATTTTCGACCTCAATGTCTGTGCTCCTTCCCTAAAACAAGGTGTTGTCTAATTGTGCTATAATTGGCAAAGGACTTTATCACCCCTGCAAGTCCCTAGTACATGATACTTCAAGTGCCTAAAGCAGGGGTACCAAAGAGGGGCTTCAGCATGTTTTATGCCACCCTAAGGGACACACATCCAAATTCCACACAGACTTCCATTGCATGCTGAGCTACATGGAGCAAACCATGTGTAAAAACATGACACGACACACTCCTGTGTGTCATTCCAAAGTCACTGCATCTAATTTGTGTAAGTCACCCCTACAGCAGGCATGTAGTCCTAAGGCAGGGAGCATTATGTTTTTATGTGAGGACATATCTGCATAAGCAGATATGACCCTGTGGTGTCCAGTTCTATTACTAGATATTGCAAGTGAGAAGGGAAGTCATCTTAAGTTATATACTGGGCACCGGTTAAAACAAGTTCCCCATCTAGATAATGATTTCACTGAAACATATGGTATTTGTTTATAAACACCTTGTATTAATAAACCCACACTAATTCCAGTGATGGATGATGCCTAGAAGGCACCTTAGAGGAGCACCCTGTAAACCTTCTAACTACTAGTGTGCTGATGGACTGGTGTTGCCAACCTGCCACCATAGATGAATTTCTGATCCCCAGGGGTGACGACTTTCTTATCAGGAGGTCAGGCACAACAGCCGTGTCTATGTTGGACTTAATGTTGATACTACAAAAAACCTTGAAAGGACTGCTTGAATTAACTCTGTCTAATAATGCCGTATTAAAAAAACAGAAAATGTATTTAGCAAAAATAGAAGGGGAACTGCAGGGGATAAGATCTCATATGCCAGATATGGTAAGGCAAGTGCCTGATTGTGAGTCCCAACTACAGGCACAGAGGGAGGGCAATGGAGCTCTAATTGAAAAAGACCACATGGCAAAGATGGTCGATAAAACCCCAAACCTAGACACAAATATTCATGGAAAAGGGCAGTCCCTAAATGATAAACAATCCAAAGAGAGCTAGCAGGTATACATATCAAAGTGGCCTATGATGGTAATAAGGAGAGTAGAGCAGACTAGACGTAGTCAAACAAGTAGAGCAAGAGGCATAGGGAAAAAAGCAATAAGGAAAGAGAGGCAAGCCACCGAGGTGGAACCGGGGGTGGAAAAGGAAAAATGTACGAAAGATAAGGAAAGAAAGGAACCCAACCCAGCTAGGAACATACTAAGGGAAAAAACTCCAAAATGCCGGAAAAATTCTGCACCCCCACCAAAGATCATGAAAACCCAGAGGAACTTAGATAGTCTTAAACCCACAGCACAGCACAATGGGGTGGGGAAACAACTGGGAGGAAATCTGCAGTCCTGGGTTACAAGGGAAGTACGTCCTATTAGCCTACACAAACAAGCAGAGAAGGCCAAGATAATGGAACCTCCGTTAGTAAGTAGGACAAGGAATGAGAAGAACGAGAACATGGGGCTGTGCTTTGAACAAATCCCAATAAGAACAGGGGGGAAGAAGTTAGGAAAAAGGCCGCCCCTAAACAGATCACAATTGCTGCAAGGATTTGCCAAATGCCAGAACCTGAAAGCAATAGGAACAAACGAACTAAGGGTAGTGGGCTTCAGACAAGCAAGAGAAGGGAAGGAGATCACAAGAATCACATTATACTCCAATTTGGTAAAAGATACGATCAAGAAAGCAGCGAAGGAACTCAAGAAGGAGGGAATTAGACTACTAGATGAGAATGAGGTGCTTACAGAGGTAGATGAGAAAGGCGGGCAGGGAAGTAATTTCCTAAAAAATCACGCAGGGTTAGGAAAGAGACAGGTCAGGCTTTGTGATCTTGAGGACAAGGATGGAGCACCGCTAGAAAACATTCAAATAGTAGCAAACAATTCAAATATTGACCATTGGTGGGGAAATTGGAGTATTGAGTCTGGACAGGCAGGCCCCTCAGTGAAAGTCATGGAAGAACAGGGGGAGGAAGGATGGCTAGATGATATCGAATAGGTAAAAGGTCAACCACATAGCATAAGATTAGTCTCCTGGAACGTAAATGGTCTAGGAAATGAGGAGAAACAAAAAAGCATAAGGGAGCTGGGGGAAAATACAGAGATTATATGTATGCAGGAGACCTGGCTATGTGGTGAGACCCCAACTTTCGATGGATTCTGCCAATTAAACCGATTAGCTATTAAGTGTAGATTTGGGCGACCTGCGGGTGGAATAATGACCCTTGTGTCAACAAAAATTATGAAAAAAGTAATTGAACTACCCATGAAATGTAAATGGCTGTTGGTCTGCAGAATACTGCTATCAGGATGCATAAATATTAACACAGTCTTGATTATAAATGTGTATATGCAATGGGCCACCACGGAGCTATATGGGGAGGAAATGGCTCTGTTTAAAGAGGATGTGGACTTCCTGTGCAAGACATATTGTGAGGACATAATTATACTACTTGGCAATTTTAATCATAAATTGCATCCTAAGAATGTAGATGGTTGCTTCCAAGATATATTAGAGGCTTATGAAATACCTCAAGCTACTTTCCCATGATGCATAATAGGAGCAAAGGATAAGCAGTTGATGAATTACTTGGGTGCTAAAAATCTCTTCTGCTTAAACGGAAGAAGCGAGTTAGACTGTCACGCAAAAAGAACCTTTAAAATGGGTGCTCAAACTTGCCCGATTGACTACATTTATCTGACTCCTTGGAACTTCCATCGATCCACTGGGTTTAGGATTATAAATAGAGAAGGAAGTGATCACAACATGTTGGCTTTAGAGGTCCCTGGTGTTCAATTAGCTCCTCGCCTAGTAGTCTTGGAACAACAGATGGAGTACCCCAGACATTGTACAACCAGGCTAACAGATTAATATGTCTCAAGATTAATAAATGTACAACTAAATCTAGATCTTGAGACTGCGAGTGGACAAAATCTCGAGTGGTACACAAATAAAATCGAGGAGGTAGTCCAAATACTCAGTAAGGGACTAAAAGTTAGAAACTGTGGAAATAATAAATCCAATCAGAGTAATAGAAAGATGGGGAAAGTAAATGGTTGGTTCACTTTAGCGCTACGAGGCCTTCGGGTTGTTTGCGCTCTACAAAATCCGGTTAATAATAATAATAATAATAACAAGGGAATGCCAGGAGAAAAAAGAGAAATCAGGAGGATGGCACGCCGTAACTCCCGAAACAGGGACCAGGAGAGTAGAAAAGCGCTAAAAGCCCTAAAAAGAGAGTATAATATGCTAATCAGGAGGGTTAAAAGAGAATTTAACGAAGGGTGCTGGTTAAAACTACTTGAGACGATAGAAGCAAAGAACCTACGCCAGTTTTGGAAACTAGTGCACTCAGCAGCAGACTGCCAGCCAGGGGCAATGAATTGTATAATGGAGGAAGCAGCTTGGGAGGAATATTTACATGACTTGTATAGCCCGGGGACAGAGCGGGAGGAACATCTGTACACAGATTGGAGCGGTCTGGTAACAGATATGAAACCCGACTTCTCAGTCACTGAGGTTAAAAAAACGCTAATGGGCTTGAACCTCACAAGAGCAGCCGGCCCGGATAACCTTCCAGCACAGATAATTAAAACACAACCAGACTGGTGGGCTAAATTGTTCGCAAAAATGTTCCAAATTATTCTAGATACTGGAAAAATCCCTGAAAACTGGAAAGGGGCAATAATATGGCCCATACACAAGAAAGGGGACATGTATAGTCCAAAAAACTATAGATTAATTAATCTACTGGACATTGGGGAGAAGATCTTCGCTAAAATAGTGCTTGGCAAACTAAAAAACTGGGTAGAAGCCAACCAAATCATCCCGGTAGAACAGGGGGGATTTAAGGAAGGGCACTCCACTGTGGACCACTGCTATGCACTGTGGGCTTTGGCACGGAAGTCGATAGAACAAAGGGGGAGTATGTGGTGTTGCTTTGTCGACTCCCGTGCAGCCTTCGACTCTGTGGACCGGGGGAAACTTTGGGAGTGTCTGATTCAATACAATATCCCACGGAATTTATTAGAAATATTAAAAGAACTACACAGAGGGAACTGGGCCCAAGTAATAAAAGACACCCAGGGGTACTCACAAATAAGGTAGACATAGGAAATGGGCTAAGACAGGGCTGCGTCCTGGCCCCGCTCCTCTTTTCTATCTTCATAGAAGATTTACCAGCAGTATTGGAAGTGGAAAAAAGTGCCAGCCCCAGAATGAGTGGCAGAAAGATCTCATGCCTGCTGTATGCAGATAATTTGGTTATTACTGACCAGACCGAATTAGGGTTGCAGAGGAAATTAAACGTTTTTAATGAATACTGCAAGAATAAACTGTTAACCGTAAACATGGAAAAAACAAAGGTCATGTGCTTCAGGAAAGGGTCAAAGAGCTACTGTTGGTATCTTGATAAAACCAAACTAGAGATAGTAAAATAATATAAATATCTGGGCCTATTGTTCAAGTCTAATCTAAAATGGAACAAACATATGGAAAACCAGAATGCAAAAGCTTCAGCATCCATTGGTGGTTTGAAAAAATGTAATAAAAACTTTGGTGATATGTCACACAAACCCATGCTGGAAGCCTTCACAGCCATGGTCCCCCCACAAGTATTATACGGAGCAGAGGTGCTCCTTTTTAGTGGGAAAGGCGACTGGGACCGGGAAGAAAGTAAGTCTTTAAAAATGCTTCTGTCCCTTCCTAAGTCAGCAATGGTACAGGCGATAAGGCTTGAAACAGGAATGATAGGGTGGAACACCCAGGTCAAAATGCTAGTGGCCAGATTATGGAAATGCCAATCTCACGGGGAATACCAAAAGGTCTCACATTGGTGTAGCGAGGAGATCCGACAAAGTAGCCTAAGATGGGCAACCGAAGCAAAAAAGAAAATAAAGGAGATAATGTGCTGCCTAAAGGTGGGGGTAACCCAAAACTCCTTAGAGGTTACTTTCACAAAAAGCTCTTTAAGAGCACAAGGAAGGGAACTTTCTAGAACACAAGACCTAATGTATGTAAGAAATAAAAAATCTGTCCATGATAGAGGTATGGGAAGCTGATGTGGGGTATCCATACCTGAAAGCCTTGCCGAATCATGGATTTAGGTGGGACATCTTAAAAATGAGAATTGGCATTATCCCCTGGTGAATGGAAGGGAGAGTGATGAATGAAATGATGTACCCTGATGGTATATGTAGATGTGGGCTAGGGACTAAGTGCGGAATAGTGCACATACTACTGGATTGCTTTATGAGTATAGAATCGAGGAAACAGTTTTTGCGACCCTTATTTTTAAAGTATGACATTAGAGCAAGAGCACAAGCAATCGATTTATTATTAAGAATGGAACATCTAGATATAGCAATTGCTCTTGGGTATTATTTGAAAGGAATGAATGCTCTGGCTAGGGAAAAGTGCACGTAAGGATAGTAAACCCTCCCTGTAATCTATTTCTAGTATTAACGGAAGGATAAATAAGGGGTGACGCAAATTCAAACAGATTCAATATTTTACAGCAAATGGATAAAGATTTGATTCTCTCTTTTAGATTGTACATACGTTTTTACACTTTTAAAGATTTTAATGACTCTCAGTAATGAAATCAAATGTCAAATAGAAGAAACAAGGTGGAGTGTATAGAAGGAATGGTTAGTTTTTAATAGGGTTTGTATTCTCTGTTTTTAGTTGATTTTGTACAGGGCTTTGAATTTTACCCAATTGTTTAAAGACTAAGGTCTAAATAAACAGAGTTCTTCTCTCTCACAACAGCCTGTTTGGGAAAGGGTATTTATACCTTCCCCCACTAGATTACCTGCAAATTAGCATTCCAAGGCAGGGAGCTTCAAATATCTCACTTCTTTTGCTATGCAAGTCTGCTATCCCTCACAGGAGAGGATCATGACTCCCCCTGCCTTGAGCCACGTGATGTCAGGACAGGTGGGAAAATTAGCTATGCAGGAGGTATGTTGCACTGCCACGATAGGTACACCTCTAGGGTGACCAAGCTTGATGTGAACACACATTGAGAAATTCCACCACATTGTGTGTGGTGGAATTGGGAATTTTGGGACAGTCTGATGCCCACACTTCAAAGGAAGTGGTCATCTAGGAGGTGTTGTGACCCCAGATGTAAGTAGTCCATTTTGCTATTATCCATCACTCCCCTTATGCACCTAAATTGAGTATTTAGGGGACCCCCTGATACCAGCACTTCAGATTTCTATCAACCAAATGAAGAAGTGGACAAAGAAGATGACTGCTGACCCAAGAACTGAGGAGCACAACTGACTTGGTGCCAGCCTGCCTGCTGCATCCAACCCTCATGGACCAACTGATTCATCCTGCCGTTGTGCAAGCCTCAAGAAATCTGGAGGGCTACCAGTGCTTTGCAAATTACCACAGAAACTTCCTTGGAGTAGAGGAGCTACTCCGCTGCAGCCACAGACAACAAAGTAGCAAGACCTGGTCCACCGACTTGCCGCCTACAGGGACTACTGATACAGCAGCAGTGCTCCTACAGGTCAGATCCATCCTCACTCCAAGTGTGGGGATGCCAGGGACAACCAGAGCCACACTGTACCAATCCCTGGGATACTGGACCGCTCGAAGCAGCCAAGGCTTGTTGTGGCCAGTCTGGACGTCAACTTCAATTAAAGACCGATTTGCAGGTTGAGGGACTTCAGTGATAATAAGAACCTCATGGAGAGTGTCCCAGCCTACTTGTTTGCCCCTCTGCAGCAGAACCAAAGAGAAAGAGTGAGTTTGCGGCCGCCGACACCTGAAGTCTCAAAGCACCTACTTGAGTCCAAGGGAGGTGATGGCACCTATGGGGTTCCCATACTCACCTTAAGCCCAGAAGTCTCTGCTAAGCACCCACATGCAATTCATCATTTTCTCAATAGGATAATATTACTGATCCAGAAATTGCACTGTGCCCAATTTTTAAACTGTAAACATCCATGACTAGAAAAGTACTTCCCCGAGTCCGATGATCTTGTTATCTAAATTTATATAAAAGTACATGGTTTTTTCATAACTTGATGTTGGATTTTGTTACTGAGCGTGTTTCTCATTTACTGCCATTTTATGGACTAATGCTTAGCACAACCCTCTGACATGCCTAACTGCTCGACCGCAATACCACAAAAGAGAGCATTTGTGGTGTAATTTGTGCCTCTGTAATTCCTTTGGGGTTTGCCTGAACTCTATAAACAGTGTACCTCTTTTTGGTCCACTATATAAAGAACTAGCCACCTACATTGGTGGGTCAGCAGTGGGGTCCAAAACTTTGCATTTACTGTACCATCTGTCAGTATACACAATTGGCTTCAAAGTGCCAAAAATATATATTTTAAATTTTTTGGTTTTTCCAAATTTCTAATCTGGTCTGTTAGTGCCTTGGTTAAGTCCCTTAGGCCACATGTAGGTAATCCCAATTTACCTATTCTTAAATACCGAATTTTACCGATTCGGTATTTAAGAATAGGTAAATGGGATGTGGATACATTTTCGGAAAAAATTACCGAATCGGAGGCCCATGAGAATGAATGTCAATTACCGAATCGGTAAATACAGATTCAGTAAAATGGGGGAAACATTCAAGGGTGCCAGAGCGTCACTTTGACACCCTATTTCACCCCTGAATCGTGCTTGTGTGCAGATGTGGCACACATATATGCCCTAAGGGCATGTATGTCTGCCACATGGCACAGTTGAAAATGCACAGATTTGCATTTTCAAAGGTATTCCTTATTTACCACCAATTTATTGTTGGTGGTAAATAACGAATCCTAAAATGGGGAAAGCACTCATTTGAGTGCTCCCTACATTGCAAATTCGGTAATTTACCGATTCGGTATTTTAAGGAATCGGTAATTTACCAATTCCTTAAAATACCGAATCGGTAAATTACCGAATTTGCAATTTAGGCCACCTACATCCCAAATGCCCAATACCGGTCGTATCGGCCGAAATTCGGTAATTTCGGCCGTTACCGACCCGTATTGGGCCACCTACATCTGGCCCTTAGTCCTTTTCAGAAATGTAAAAAACATACTACTAGTTAGAGCTCAACCTGACCGCTTACCCTGCAGCTTACAATACAGCAGTTAAGGATCCTCTGTAAAACCTATAAAATAAAAACAGGCTCACACCCTACTAAAATAAAGCTCCAGGAGCTCTTGGCAGAGTATGAGAAAAAACCTCCAGAGGATGACACTGACCTCCCAGAGGGTCTTCATGGAGACAGTAGAAATGAGGAGAGCTTAGAACCTCCTCCCCTTCAGAGAAAGGACCTCCCAGAAGAGAAACTCATTCTTGAGAGACTAGCCAGGAGGGCAGCTCTAGAAGCCCAAAAAAGAAATAACTGAGATGGGCCTAGGGCCTATCTCTGGTGGCATCAAAAACGTATATAGGGAGAGGGAGGGAACTTTTGACCCTAAAATCCCTAAAAGGATTGTCCCCAAAAATGCAGAAGGTGACGATACAACCAAGTGGTTCACAGCCTTTGAGAGGGCTTGTGGAATGAGGAGGTTACAGTATTCTACCTTTACTACACGGTCATTACTTAGTATTACCATTACTACGCAAATTTTAGTTTGCGGATGTCATTACGTAGAATGCATTTACTTAGCATGCATTTACTAAGCATGTTCCATTACTTAGCATGCACTTACTACGCATAATGGAGTTACTGTGCACAGGGGTATTTTTAGGGGTCAGGGTGGGTTAGGGTTTTGGCGTGTATGGTGTATTTTTAGTGTTCAGAGTGCATTTAAGGTTTTGGGGTATTTCTGGGGTACAGGGTGCGTTTTGGGGTGCTGGGGTAATTTTAGGGGTCAGGGTTGGTTAGGATTTTGGGGTGTAGGGTGTAATTTTAGGGTTCAGGGTGCATTTAGGTTTTGGGGTACTGGGGCATTTTTAGGGGTCAGGGTGGGTTAGGGTTTTGGGATGCATGGGGTATTTTTGGGGTTCAGGGTGTGTTTAAAGTTTTGGGGCGCTGAGGTATTTTTGGGGTTCAGGGTGCGTTTAGGTTTTGGGGTACAGGGGTATATTTAGGGGTCGGGGTTGGTTAGGGTTTTGGGGTACATGGGGTATTTTTAGGGTTCAGGGTGTGTTTAAGGTTTTAGGGTGCTGGGGTATTTTCGGGGTACAGTGTGCGTTTAGGTTTTGGGGTGTAGGGATATTTTTAGGGGTCAGGGTGAGATAGGGTTTTGGGGTGTAGGGGGTATTTTTAGAGTTCAAGATGCGTTTAAGGTTTTAGGGTGCTGGGATATTTTTGGGGTTCAGGGTGCGTTTAGGTTTTGGAGTGCATGTGGTATTTTTAGGGTTCAGGGTGTTTAAGGTTTTGGGGTGCTGGGGTGTTTTTGGGTACAGGGTGCGTTTAGGTTTTGGGATATTTTTAGGTTTTGGGATATTTTTAGGGGTTAGGGATCACCCTAACAGGGTGGGTTAGGGTTTTGGGGTATAGGGAGTATTTTTAGGGTTCAGGGTGTTTTTTACGGTTTTGGGGTGCTGGGGTATTTTTGGGGTTCAGGGTGCGTTTAGGTTCTGGGGTGCTGGGGTATTCCTAGGGGTCAGGGTGAGATAGGGTTTTGGGGTGTGGGGGTATATTTAGGGTTCAGGGTGCTTGCCAGGAGATAGGTTGCTATTAAGATTAATTTTTTGTTTTAACGGTATGCGTAATAATTAACTGCAAAGTAAAAGCATTTTTAATGTATTGTATATATTTGCAAAGTAAAAGCATGTGCACTAAAATCATGCGTAGTAATTGTATTTGCGAAGTAAAAACTTCGAAGTCAATACCTGCAGAGTAATGGTATGCTAAGTAATATCATATATTCGGTTACTCTTTGAACTGTTCTCAGGTAAGTGCAAAGATAGAGTCCTGACCCTGCCTGAGACAGAAGCTGAATCATATGACCTCTTGAAGGATACCCTGATTGAGGGCTTTGGACTCACCACTGAGGAGTACAGGATTAGGTTCAGGGAGACTCAGAAAGTCTTGAGTCAGACCTGGGTAGAATTTGTTGACTTCTCAGTCAAAACACTATTTTGCTGGCTAAAAGGTAACAAGGTACAGGACTATGAAGTACTCTACAATTTGAATATGAAGGAGCACATATTAGTGAACTGTACATCAGAAAAGGTAGTGTTGCTGGAATATGAATTTACTTTGAAAACAAAGGACAAAAGGTGTTTGGCATAACTGGAACAGTTGGTTCACTTAAAGTCTTCGGCCGGGAAACATCCACAGAAACGGGTCTGTCTCAACATACATTGTTCTGAGTGCCATTATATGCAGTCTTTGGAGCATCATAAAATTATTCAGATCTCATTTTTAGAGGAAGGAATGCAGATCTAGTCATGAGGTTGTAAATCAGGCTATCTGATAGTGAATGCATGTGGGTCTCGACCTTGGATTGCCACCATGAGTGAAGTGTCTAGATTTCCAGCATGGGGGTGCTTTATCGCTTTGTATACTGTGTTTGTTGTGCCCTGATCGGCTGAGCGGTCATAAGTTCATGTGGCATCTAACTTTATAGTGTTTTGGGAACGTGTGCACTCCTCCAGCCATATGTTCTTTATTGGGATCAATCTCCTGGGACTAAAATGGTGTTGATGCCTATCTGTGGGACTAATCTGGGTTTTTCCTGTTTGAGTGTTTATCTGGCTTGTTACGTGCCACCCCAAGCTGTGATCGGTACTCTAAGCCATATTTGGTAGGGCCTGCCTGACCATGTATTTCTTAGTTGGGGTTGATGGAGAGGTCAATTCTGGAGATTTCAGCAACTGTGACTTGATCTCCTTTTTGAATATGCATGTATCCTTACCTAAATTGACATCAATATTAACATTATTTCAGCATTTAGTAGATACATCACTTTCATCCTAGAGAGCTGGCCAAGAAAGTTAATGAATGGGTTAGGACTAGAATTCCCCAAAAGCAACAGGGGGAGATTCCAAGAAAGAGGGGTCAGGCACACAGAAGGGAAAAGAAGGCGGTGGTAAGTCCATCAAATAAGTTCATTCAGAGACTCTGGCCCCTAAAAAAAAGGACAGTACATCCCAACCCGCACACCTCTCCTTTTGTAGGAAACAGAGTAGTGGGGTCCCTAAGCTTAAACATCATGGACTATAGTCCCAGCTTTGAGTGTCAGTAGGTTAGGTACTACAGATGGGATTTTGCTTGTCCCAAGAGAAAGCTAGGCACTAGGGTTGTCAGTCTTTTCTGTGAGGATTGCTCCTCAGATAAGGACATCCTTTAAGCTTTTAACCAGGAAGTTGGCCAGAAGGTCAGCTAGTCGTCCCAGAAGAGAGCAAACACTTCCATCCACTTGAGGTAAATGGAATCCCAGTTACTGTCCAGAGGGATACCTCTGCCAACCATACCATAGTGCATGGCAGTTTGGTATCCTCAGACCAGTATATCCCTTGTGAGACTATGAGAGTAAAGGTTGTCCCAGGGGAGGTTATTGCTAGGCCCGTGTCTTTTGTGCCCCTGAAGATAACTGGATAGCTTAATTGGCAGAGAGTGGTAGACAGTCCAGACCTTCCCTTTGATTGTCTCCTTGGAAATGACTTCCCAGAGGTTGATCTGAGCCCAAAAGAGGCACTGGTCCTGTGCCAGACCTCTCTCAAGCATCCTGGAGGTGCTGAACCTACTGTTATTACAAGTAAACCCCAAAGAAAGAGAAGAAGGAAAAGGTGTAGGAAACAAGGGCAACTTTTAGCCAAAGTTCCAGTGAGCCAAGGAGAACCTACTCAAGCTGGAGAGGACTCCATAGTTAGGACTGGTGAAGCCCCACCCGGCTCACAAGAAGTCCTGACTAGTCAAGCAGCTCTTATGCATAAGATGGTGGCTCCTCAGCTAACAGAGTGGAATGAAGGTGTTTGCTGCAGGATGTAGTAACACCCTATTCTAAAACAGCAGAAGGACCCCTAGAACCCAAAGAAGCCTGTGTGCTAATGCATCCACCTATCAGTAGAGAGCTAAAGGTGTGGTTCTAGGTACAGTTGTCAGTAGCTTATACTGGGTGCTAGCCGTAATGTCTGCACTGTCCTTGGAGTGGTAGTCTTACCCCATATCAAACAGCAAGTTAGCCCCCCTGACCCTGTTTGTAGTAGTGGGGTTACTCCAGCTGTGCATAACCTCTTTGAGTAAGCTGGGGGTTGCCCTGGCAAAGATAGAATTAGCTGAGGTAGCTATCTCTATCCCCAGGAAAGGAGAGAACATCAAACAGACCTAGCACAGTTTAAAATAGGCTCTGTTACTGTTGGTATAGGTCAGGTGGCTAGAGATAGTGACCTGGACAGATGGATGTGAGGCAGAGTAGGCTCTGTAACAATTTAGACTGTTTCCTTACTCTCTTCCTTGCCTAACAGACTAAAAATACTCTCTTAGGTTGGAGTTGAGTCTCCTGGCCTGTTGGCTTAGGTGGAGGGTTGTGTAGAGAACTGAGCTTTTGTTGCGATTACCCACACCACACTTTTTGTCCCCTTTTTAGTTATTAGATGCTGATTTTTGACTCTGGCAGTGCACTGAGGCCTTCTAACCAGACTTCTGTGCCAGTGCTCCTTCCCTATACAAGGAATTGTTTAATTGTGCTACAATTGGCAAAGGACTTTAGCACCACTGTTAGTCCCTAGCAAATGGTACCCCCAGTACCTAGTGCTGGGGTAATAAAGAGAGTCACTAATGACTGAAGCATATTGTATGCCACCCTAAGAGACCCACATACAGATTCCACACAGACTGCCATTGCAGGCTGCGAGACATGGTGCAAACCATGAGTAAAAACATGACGTTACATTTTTGCCTATTTTATCTTTTTTCATAGTTTTACTGTTAAAAGTTGTTTGATTAACCATGAGATTTGTATTTCTATTTAACCATGAGATGTGTAAATGCCGCTTTGCCAACAGTTGCATAGTGACAGTAGTATCTGATTGTGGGCTTTTTTCTAGAGCCGGAGGAAATAAGGGAGGGACTGTACTCATGGTGTGTATTGGTTTTTTCATTTAATTTCCATTTGTACTACACCCATGGCCTGTGTGACTTAGTGAGCAACTCTTGGTTTTTCCCAGTAGCTCTCGCCATTACAGACAAGGGAAAGCAAAAGCAGAAGTGACGCTGGATGTGGAGCCAAGGCTCCCTTATGGACTAAAGTGTGCCCTGTATGCATGCTTCTGCACATTGACACATTTTTGGGGCTAGGGATATAACATAAGCAAGGGTACAATAGTGAGATCGAGCATGTTTGAGATTGGATGGCAGACCCCTAACCACACCCACTGCCCTGCCCACCAGCACTGCAATCACTCTACTGGCATTCTTCCACTCACCCTCATGATTGCTGCACTGCTGCTTTGAATTGGTTGACGAGTTGTATAGGCTCTCCACACATGTGTAGGTAACCAAACCGTAGGCAAAACAAAGAAACAACAAAAGCACACTGAGTGTGACATCTCTGGACATTTCACAAGAAAAACAGCAGCCAGTGGCGTTCATTTGATTTAAATCAACAGTGTTTGCTAACGGTAATTCGTCTGGATTAGTCTGCGTACCTTCTTTGAGTTTGGATCAGCGCTGTATTCACCAAGATCAAGGGTCTTGTGGATAAAGAGAGTTTTAAAATCATACAAGTACAGGTGTGTGGTGGATTATATTAGGAACGGGTTGCATCAGCCACAGGCAGAACTCCCCAGATTCTCAGAGTTTTTAGATAACTCTGCAGAATTCCATGGAGTAGAACTCTGTGAGATCTGCCCACCTTAGAGGTGCCCCCTGAAAACCTATCAACTACTAGTATGCTGACGGACTGGTCTTAGCCAGCCTGCCACCATAGATGAGTTTATGACTCCAGGGGTGAGGATCGTTGCTTTCAGGAGGTAAGCAACAAAAGTCTGCTCGAGCAGAGGGTGTTAACACCCCCTCCCAGAGGATGACCTGTGAATTAGCATTCCAAGGCAGGTAGCTTCAGAGAGTCCACCACCTTTGGCATGCAAATCTGGTTTACCTTACAGGAGCCGACCCCCTGCGATGAGCCATATGGTGCCATGACTAGCAGGGAAGTTAGCTACGCAGGAGGAGTGTTGCACTGCTCGGTTGGGCACACTTTTAGAGGAACCAAGCCTGACCTGAACAAGATTTTAGGAATTCCCCTATATTGCGTGTGGTGGAATTGAAAATTCTGGGGCATTATGATGCCCACTCCCCAAAGGAAGTGGTCATCTAAGGGATGATGTGACCCCAGAGGTAGGTAGCCTATTGGCTACTACCCCTCACTTATCTTAATGCTCCTAAATGGAAAATATAGGGGACCCCTTGATACCAGGACATCAGATCTCTTCAGATGAAAAAAAGAAGTGGACAAAGAAGTCGTCTGCGGACCCAAGAACCAAGGAACACAACTAACTTGATGCCAACCCTGCTGGCCTGCCTGCTGTACCCGACCCTCGTGGAGCAACTAATTCATCCCGTCACTGTGCAGCCCTCCAGAAAACTGGAGGGCTGCCAGACCTTTCCAAATTGCCAAAGAAACTTCCTTGGAGTAAAGAAGCTACTCCCCTGCAGCTGTAGGCACGAAGAAGAAAGACCCATTAAACCGACCTGATGCCTACTGGGACTCCCGACGCAGCAGCTGCCGGAAAAGGGGAAGCAGTGGTCCTACAGGTCAGTCCATCCTCCATCTAAATGTTGGGATGTCAGGGCTGACCTTAGCCGCACAGTACCGATCCCTGGGGTACTGAACCTCTTGGAGGAGCCAAAGCTAGTTGTGTCCAGTCTGGATACCGACGCCAAGGAAGACCAACCTGCACATGGACGGACTTCAGGAATGGTGAGACCAACATCGAGAGTGGCCCAGCTGCTCTGTGTACCCCTCTGCAGTTTCAAAGCACCTACCCACCCTTGCTCCAGCCCTGAGTGAAAGGATAGTGACAGTGCTAAGTCCATTCTTGGGTTTTCCCAGACTGGACTTTCAGTTGACACCTCTAGTCTCTTTCTCCAAAGCCCCCTCCAGCTACAAGAGACTCCAGTTCCGGATCCAACACCAAAAGATACCACTCCACTCGAGCCCCACAGCCCAAGGAAAAATGGAGCAAAGGTGTTCCCACTTCCAAAAGATCTCAAGGGTCGAGGTCCTTTATGGGTTCCCCAGACTGTTCTCCCAGTCCCTGCTTCCAGCTTCTTTGTAACCAGGCCTTTCTCCTATTGAAGTTAATTGGATACACGACACTGTGAAACACCTCTGCACCCGGATGCCCCAGACCCTCCATAGGTAACCTGTTGGTTTGGTCTTTGACTTGCCTCATACTCATCTTAAGTCCTGAAGAACAGCCCTGTAAGCCATGGCTAAGTGCCTGAATGCAAGATATGTTTTTCTTACATAGGTTAGCATTACTTATCCAGAAATTGCACTGTGTCCATTTTTGAAAACTGTAAAAATTTAGACTCAAAAAGTACTAACCATATTCTGATGCTCTTGGTATCTACATTTATATAGAAGTATGTGTTATTTTTATAAATTGGTGTCAGAGTTCTTGATGAGCTGTGTGTCCCATTTACTGCCTTTGTGTATTCAATAAATGCTTAGCACTACCCTCTGATTTGCCTACCTGATCACACACACTTTTAGAAAAGAGAGCATTTGGGGTGTCATTCGTGCCTCTATAATTCGTTTGGGATTTTCCTGGACTCTTTACAAAGTGTACCTCTTTTTGGTTCACTATATAAAGAGCCAGCTTCCCACAGTAACCCTTCAAAACATCCTATGTCACTTCAATCATGGAGATTACATGACAACCTTAGATCTACAAGATGCTTGATTTCACATCCCATTCATCAAAAATAAACCTCAACTTTCTGAGATTTTGGGTAGCCGGCACTCACCAGTTTAAAGTTTGTCTTTTCGGGCTCAGAGGAGCCCCACGCTTCTTTACAAAATGTTTAACTCCAGTGGCTCCCTCCCCAAGGCAGAAGGGTTTCCAGGTATTTCCATACCTGGACGATTGGATGATAACAGCTCCAAAGTTCAATCAAGGGCTTGTATTGCATTATGCACTAAGTTAGGTCTGACAGTCAATCACCAGATGTCTTCGATTCTTCTATCAAAGAGAATAATGTTCCTGGGAGCAGTTTTAGATACAACCCGAGACAAAGCATTGTTATCACAGGAAAGACAAAAAGATAATCATGCAATTAGCGCATAGGCTATTGAGAAGATGGTCCATTTCAGTAAGCCTATTCAAATCCCATCTAGGAATGATGTCCTCTGCCATCTCACCAGTACCTTTTTCCCATCTTAGAATGATGCCTTTAATGGATGAATTGGGCAAAGAATGGATTAAGACAGAAGGATCATTCGACAACCTGATCAAAATCACTCCAGGCATTACAGAAGCCGACAATCTCTTAGCCGGGACTAACCTTCTTACTCTAGATACCCGATTACCTGATCACCACAGATGCTCCCTTAGAAGTTTGGAGTAGCCAGTTGAAGGATCTAAAAATCAGTGGAAAATTATCTTAGTCCGATGAACATTCATATAAACTGGTTGGAACTCAAAGCAATTTCATTAAGTCTCCAAGCATTCATGCCAAAGATAGCAGGTTTGTCAGTGTTAATTCGCACAGACAATTCCACCAGTATGACCTATGTAAAAAACACAGGGGGGCATAAGATCTCTGGCCATATCTAAGGAAGCAAACACAAGGAGATGATTGACAGAGTGCTGAAACTTTTCAGACACTCATCCCCAATCACAGATCTGGGCTTAATCCATCATTGTTATTTAGCTCACTTCGCCACCTCCGTTCAGAACCAGCCATATGCAAATCAGTCTTGACCCTATTCTTAAGGAAGCACAAGAAATCTGGAACTGGGTTCTAACAAACCAAATAACATTGCGAGCAGAACATGTTTCTGGTACAAATACATCTAGGCAAACAAATTGAGGAGACCCAAAAACAAGCACCACAAATGGGAGCTTGATTAGTCAATTCTGAACAAGATTTTTCACCGATGGGACAAACCAGCATTGGATCTCTTTGCAACACAAGAGAGCCGTGAATCCCAATTTTATGCAGGTTGGCATCCACAACAAGGGTCTTGGGGAATTTGTTTTCAAACAGATGGTCAGGGATCTCTGCTCATGCTTTCCCATCAATACTTCTAATACCCAGGCTTCTCAGCAAAATGAAGAGCGAACCATGTTGAATAATTGTAATTGCTCTGAGATGGAACAGTCAGCACTGATTCACAGAGCTGTTACTACCATCAGAGACAGATCATATTCAACTGAAACATCTGATGACCCTTTGGATAATGAACCACAACCAGGTACTTCATCTAAACACGACTTCCCTTCACTTACCTGCTTTGCTCCTGAATACCATGAGTTCACAAGTGTAAACATCTTTTAAAACTGCATAGTAATTTTTGCACACACTAGAGCAAATACAACATTTAAATTAAAGTGGAAGAATGTCCCCTATTTTGTCAACACCAGAGCAACTGTTGCCTTATCTTTTGTCGATGGTAAAATAGGGCTCAGTCCATGCTTCTTTTAAAGTAACTTTAACAGCAACCTCAAAGTATGGATGTTCACCGGGTACACCACATTTCAGGTCTAACAGAATCATTAGTCAGTTCTTTAAAAGTCTTTTAAGGGCCTTCCCCCTGATAATTGTTCCTCCACCTACATGGCAACTAAATACAGTACTTACAAAACTAATGAAGAATCCATTTGAACCTGTCCATAAGGCAGAGGTCAGATTTCTGACGTGAAAAGTGGCATTGCTATTGGCAAGAAGGGTTAGTGAAATACAAGCTTTCAAGATTGATGAACACTTTTTGCAGTTTAAAGATGATGCAGTGATATGCAGAACTAATAATAGATTCATCCCCAAAGTCCCTTCAGGTTTCTATTATAATGAACCTATTGTACTTAAGGCGTTCTTTCCAAATCCAGAGTCGGCAGTGGAGAAATCACTGCACACACTGGATGTTAAAAATTGCAGAAATGTTTTTTTACCTTGCGCCAGACAGTTCAGAAAGACAGCCCAACTGTTAGTAGCATATGGGAATCAGTGTAGAGGTGGTCTCCAGTCTCAAAGGCAAGCATAGCTCAATGTATTTCAGCTATTATTCAATTCTATCATTCCAAGGCCAGAAGACCTTTGACAGATAAGGCCAAGCTGCACTCCACTAGAGCGGTCTCTACCTCGAGCACTTTGTTTGCTAGGATGCCTTTGGAAGTACACAGAAGAACAGGCATATGTTCACCCAACATTATTGCCTGGAATCTGTACAATGCAGCAATGCGGCTGTGGCGCAAGAAGTGTTGTGCTATTTATTTCAATTAGGTGAGCTTTTTTGATTTTATAAATATATGCTTATATATATAAATATATATATATATATGTATACATACACGCAGACATTCAGCAGGTATAGTTACCTGAGCTAAGTATAACTAATATATATAAATTCAGCCGTTGTAGTTACTTGAGCTAACTATAAGTTACACCCCTGCAATGCACTGCTTATGACCTCACATATTACATCACTCATGACATGGTCAGTGACATCACCGATGGCATCTCAAATGGCATCACTGATGACAACATCCAGTGAATGTGTTTCATAAATGTTTGTTAGAGTTAGAGATATATACTATTGCCTGAGTTAAAGTACTATTCTTTTGGCACTACTAATGAGTGATATTGTTTCTAATATGTGTGATGTGAATGGCACTGTGACTGTATCAGTGTGGTTGTGGGTCTGTGAGTGGCTGTATGGGTGAATAAGTGGGTGTTTGAAATAATTGGGTGTGTTAGTGTCACAAGTAATATATCCTAAATAGTTTTTTTAATCGCACGCAATATTTCCGACAACGCCACGACTGCCAGTGCGGCCGCCATGTGTACCATCGTGAGGACATCGCAAATATTGCAAAACATTAGTAAAGAAGTCATTGTCACACACTCATGTATGCACTCACAAATTCACTCATAAAGTTATCACCCATTTACATACCCATTCACACACTTATACATCCAGTCACATACCCACTCACTTATGCATCCACTCACATACACATTCAGGTGCTTATGCACCCACTTACAGACTCACCCAGAGAGAGACTCACCCATATACAGACCCACTCAGAGAGTCAAGCACCTACTTAAACCACTAAGTCATAGACTCATGCACACAGTTTCAAACCTACTTAGAGACTCTTACACCCACTCACAAAACCACCGCTCACTTAATCATGCACCCACTTAGAGACTCATTTGGAGAGTCACACATCCATCTCCAGACACACTCACAGACTCATGCACCCACTTACAGACCCACTCACACACTCACGTATATACTCACAGACCCACTGAGACTCATACACCCACTTATAGATCTACTCAGACACTCATACACTCACTCACACACCCATACAATCACTTTTGCACTCATCCGTTCACCCAGGCACTGCAGTGGCACTCATCCAATTATCTAGGCACTGCATTGCATTCATACAATCATGTAGGCACTACCAATGCAAACATGGAATCTCACAGGCATTGGACTTGTACTCATACATTCATTCACCAGGCACTGCACATGCACAAATATAATTCTCCAGCCAGTGCACTTGATTCATACAATCACTCAGGCATTACCCACGCAGTCATGCAATCATTCAGGCACTGCACTTGCACTCATCTAGTGATACAAGCACTGCACTTTTACTTATCAATTCACCCAGGCACTGCACTTGCACTCATCGATTCACTCAGGCACTACCCATGTAGTCATGCAATCATCCAGGCACTGCACTTTCAGTTATACAATCACACAGGGACTATCAATGCACTCAACTATTCACCGACGCACTACAGTTGTAGTCATCCATTCACCAAGGCACTATACTTGCACTCATTAAGTCACCCAGGCAATACTGAGGCACTTGAAAAATCCTCTTGGCACAACCCATGCACTCTTCCAAATACCCAGGCACTACTCATGCACTTTTTCAATCACCCACACACTACACTTGCACGTGTCTTTTTACCCGGGCTCTGCACTTGAACTCATGCAATCATCAAAGCAGTACACTTACAATCATTATTTCACCTAGCCACTGCCCTTGCACTTATCCTTTCATGTAGATACTGCACCTGCACAAATTAAATCACCAAAACAGCACACTTGTGCTCATACAATCACTCAATAAGCAACTACGGTTGCCAATGCTGCCGTGTATTCCACAAATTCTCAAGAAAGACGGAACAAAACCAGTCCTTCTTAACCACTTTTTCGATTTGAATATATCTATTTATTTTTTCAAAAGTTTTTCAATTCATCTAAATTCAAACATCTGTAGAACAATTTTACATTTCACATTAAACTTATACAAAAGTCCCCGGAAAAATGCATCACATATAAATAGACCTATCTCCACACGTAACTAAAATCATTCTCTCCTTCAAACTCACAAGTGCAGTGACATTCGTACTTGAAGATCAACACATTCACTCATTCAGGCAAACACACTAGTTATATTCATTAGAAACCCACCAAGGGGTCACAACCTACAAATCAATCTAGTATTCAGAAATGCGAACCGTATAAATTACATGTACACATATTTTGTAATTGTAATAGGCCATCCATAAATACAAAACTCAAAACTATCTTGTACAAATGACTTGACTTGATTGGCCTATGGAAACTGTGGTCAATCACTCAGTCATTACCCATGCAGTGATGCAATAACCCAGACACTTCATTTTTACTCATCCATTCACCCAGGCACTGCACTTGCAATCATTCATTTACCCAGGTACTGCCCTCACAATCATTCATTCACCTAGGCACTGCATTTGCTCTTATCCATTCACCAAGACACGGCACTTGCACTAATGCAATCATCCAGGCAGTGCACATGTACTCATACAATCACTCAGGCATTCCTCATGCAGTCATGCAATCACCCATGCTCTACTTGCACTCCTCCATTCACTCATTCACTGCACTTGCACTTATCAATTCACCCAAGCACTGCACTTGCACTCCTTCATTAATCCAGTCACTACCCATACAGTCATGCAATCATTTAGGCACAGTACATGCACTAATACAATCATGAATGCACTACCCATACAGTCATACACTCACCCTGGCACTATATTTGCACAAATTCATTCACCAAGTAATTGCATTTGCACTCATCCATTTACTCAGGCACTACACTTACACTCGTCCATTCACCCAGACACTACACTTGCACTCATGCCTTTACCAGGCACTGCATTTACACTCATCCAATTTTCCTGGCAGTACACTTGCACTCATACGCTCACTCAGGCCCTAACCATGCAGCCATGGAATCACCCAGGCACTGCAATTGTGCTCATTCCTTCACCCAGGCACTGTATTTGCAATCAATCATTCACTCAGGCACTGAACTTGCACACATCTAATGATCCAGGCCCTGCACTTGCACTCGTGCAATCATTGAGGCACTGCACTTGCACTCATAAAATCACTCAGGCATTACCCATGTAGTCATGCAATCTCCCAGGCACCACTCATGCACTCATCCAATCATCCAACCATCCAACCACTACATATACATTCATCCAATAACCTAGGCACTACTCATACATTCACTGAATCACCCAGACACTACACATACACTCATCCTTTCACCCAGGCACTATTCATGCCCTCATCCAATCCCCCCGGTACTACCCCTGCACTTGTAGGGTTGCAACGCCTTTTAAACTCTTTTGCTGATTTTATGAAAGCACTGGATCTGAGTGTTAATGTTTCTAAATCGCATGTAATGATTGTGGGCAATAGAGGTAAAAAAATGAAGACCTTGCACTGTGAAGGGAATGTTCTGTCTCGGGTTTCTAGATTTCCATACTTAGGGGTAATTTTTGACGACAACTTTACATGGTTACCCCAGCTGGCTGCAAAACGTAATGCCTTTGCTAGGTCTATCCTGGCTGTTTTGGGATTCTCCCGTAAATTAGGGGCGAAGCCGTTGCAGGCAGTGTTGAAAATATATGATGCCAAATGTGTCTCATTAGCCATGTACGGAGCTGATTTGTGGGGGATCAAAAATGTAAAGTTGCTGCAGGTGGCTGAGGATAAATTTCTGAAATCCATCTTGTCTGTCCCCCAGTCAACCGCCGGGTACATCGTTCATCAATAGTGCGGGGTAGAATACCTAGAAGATCGCATAGCCATAGCCCGTTACTAAAATGGATTTCAGTTTGGTTGAACCCCGTATTGGAGCTGAACCAAGAGGTTCTCAGGGACTGTATGGCACTCGAGCGTGGTAACAGTATCCCTTGGCTGAACTATGTTAAAAAACTAGCAGTTAAATTGGGCCGTTTAGAACTGTTTGATCAGCCACTTAAATTAGTGAAGGGGGATGTGAAATGGGTGAAAGATACATATAAACTGATGACACTTTTGGCTAGAGAAGATAAGTAATTGAGAAAACCAACAGTAACGGCTCACCAGCTACTAATAACGACAAGTGAAATAGAACCCTATTTAAGAATCGTTAATAACACTAATAATCGATTCTAACTGACAAAATTTAGATTGAATAAATTCCACCTTCTCCTTACAGAACGCCCAGGTTGGACCAAGGAGATGGACGTGGTGATTTGTTCTTGTGACGGTTTCTCCATTATGGATACCGCGCACTTTATTTTCTTTTGTGAACATTTCCGCCTCATTCGCAAAAGGATCATTATCCCTCTTATTAAAGATAAGGGGTTCACACAAGTAAAACCTGCCCTCCTGTATTTACAGCTGTTGTCTAACATTTGGGAAATTTTGAATGTAGCAAATTGTTTGACCATAGCCATGAGATTAAAGAGAAAAATTAAGTGGACCCACTGTACATAGCGGTGAATATATGAATTATACTGGATTATTCTGTTTTTAAATTTCTTTGTATATGATATCTGTAGATCTATATTTTTAACGGATGTTTTTAATCATGTTAAATTATTGTATGGATTGCTTATTTGCACAAGCCTTTCTGTATTTAACTATGGCCTTGACTACTGATGTTTAGTATACTTTTATGGTTTTATTATGAACCGAATAAAGTACTTCTGACTGACTGACTGACTGAATGTGTAATCACTCAGTCACTACCCATGCACTAATCCAATCACCCAGCCACTACCCATGCACTCATCCATTCACCCATCTAGTACCCATGCACTCATGGAATGACCCAGGCACTACCCCAGACATTCATGGAATCACCCAAGCACTACCCATGCACTCATGATATCAACCAGGCACTACCCATACACAGATCCAATCACACAGGCACTAATCCTGCACTCAGCCAATCACCCTGGTACTACTCGTGCACTTATACAATCACCTAAGCACTACCCATCCACTAATACAGTAATCTAGTCACTGCACTTGCAATCATCCATTCACTCAGGCACTACCCATGCAGTCATGCAATCATCCAGGCACTGCTCTTGTACTCAGCAAATTACCCAGACAGTTCCTATGCTCTCATCCAATCATGCAGGTGTAACCCATGCAGTCATACATGCACTCACAGGGAAACGGTGTGGTACAGCAGCAAGGGCAACTGATGATGTGATTCCACCACAAACCTTTTTTTTATATAATTAAAAAAGAAAATTATACAAACAAAAATATTTAGAAAAACTATAAAAGGGGGAAAAATTAACACTTGTGATTTTTCACAGCATTGCTAATAGCAGTAACAGACTGCTCACCAGGACTTATGACAACGTCACACTACATACAATAAGTGGCCATTGTAGATAACTCTAGAGCGGGATCAGTGGAAGTAGTTTGGACATTTGCTGGCACTTTCTGTCCAGTAATTGTTGCTGCTTCAATTGAAGTTGATGGTCCTCTGCTTTCTCTTTACTTCAGTGCAAGCTGCAGATGTTTTCTGTGGTAGGTTTTGAGGAGGTACAACCTCAATGTCATCCCACATAAATATTTTTTATTTGTATCTCTATCACAGATGGTGCATTGCACTATTTTGGCCATAGTTTTAGATTTCCCAGTTGGCTTTTTCTAAAAGAAAGTCCCATGCTACAGTGGCTCTCTTTTGTGGAGGTTCCTTTTCTTCTAAATCTTCAATCTCTACCTCCTCCACATCCTGGCCATGTTGTTGTAGCCGCTGACCCCCATCTCCTTCCTTTGTTGCCATTTTTAATGTAGAAAAAAGGGCCAACAAAACTCTTCACACCAATATAGTTCCACCTGCTCAGAGTAAAGTTCAATGAAAGAAGATTCAAGACAGAGGAGTGGGTGTGTTCTTCCCATTCATTTTGCTGAAAAGTATGTTATCCCATATTATTCCTTGCTTTCCCAGTGATGTGATAATCGTGGTGACTGACATAATTGTTGTTAATCACATGTCTGTGGATACCGCACCAAAGCAGAAATTCAAACTATAAGTTTAAAGTAGATCCCTTTAATAATGGAAACAAAAGCAGAACTTTCAATACTATAATAGTGAACAGTTATACTGAAACTTCTTCAACATATCTCTATATATATATTTCAGAGTTGTTTAACATGCGGTATCCAAGAGTACCAACTTCATCGCAATTTGCGCGATCGTTACGAAAACAGGAACTAAATAAAATAGATTTTCTTAAAAATCTTAAAATAGGCAGACACTTTTAACAAGAGAGCAGTAAACTATCACTGTTAAATATCAATTGCAATAGGTGTATTTATGTGTTTTAAGGTTTCTGTAAAACACTCGGTATCTGCGATGAATAACAACATTGCGACTTACGCTGTTGCCGCGAACACGGGAAATGCAAAGTAAAAGTGATGTTATAAAAAAAGGTATTGTAGACAAACAACTTTAAACAGCACATCAGTAAACAACTAGTATCAAACATCAATTAAAATATCTGTTTATGAGTGTATTAGCGTTTCTGAAAAACACCCGACATCAGCGGCGACTCACGTAGTTGTGAATTCTGACGTCTCAGCGTAAACGGAAAATAGTCTTTGAAGACAATTTTTCTGGAAATTCACTACAATAATATAAATTTGAGCAGTACACATATAAAGCTCCTATAAAGCTCTACTCTTAAAATATACTGTAGAATGTGTCTATATATATGTTTTACACTTTGTACACCACAACAATGACGGTAGTCATGAATATAACATTTTATGGTGAAGATGATATTCTCCTAAATTGATCATAGAAATAAAAGTTAAACCAATATCTTTCAACATTTTTTAGAATTAAACCATTTAAAAAATGTTTTCAAGTGTATTTTTCAGTATGTGAAATACATTTGCTGATCACAGATTCTCCACAGTAAATGTGACAATGTTGTGCCGACTCTAAAAATTCTTAAAAATAAAACAAGTTATTAACGTACTTTCTGAGAAACCTATACCAAATAAAAAAATTAGTGGTATACAATAGAAATATAATATGCAATATCCAGTTAGAGAAAGAAAATACGAAAATCTTAGCTGCTCACTTAAAAAAATTGACTTTTCAATTAAGAAATAGAATGTAAAAAAACTTTTGAAATTTACTGAAAAAAACAAAGGTTACAGGGCCGTTATAGTTAGGAAAGAGAAGTAAAAAAAAACTTAAAAATTCACTGAACAAAAACGAAGGTTATATGGGCTTTAAAGGTAAGCTGACCTTTCACTCGTACAAACCAGTAAAATTCAGCAGTTTGCTCTAGCCCCTGCAATGCACTTCTTACAACCTCACATATTACATCACTTATGACATGGTCAGTGACATCACTGATGGCATCACTCATGACATCTCAAATGGCATCACTGACAACATCATCCACAGAAACTTTGATGTACCCACTCACACCGCAATATAATCTTTCATATACCCACTCTAACTCCAACTTACAAACTACTTTTCTCAAAACCATTGACACACCCATACCAGTACTCAACATACCCACTGATTGGTCTGCACACACATTTATTCGGTCACTCATACAGCCACTCATACACCAACTCACTCACTAATACAGCCACTGATTTACCAACTCATACAGCCATACATCCACTTACACACTGTCAGTCACTCATGAAGCTACCCACACCCTACTCACTCACCTGGAGAGCCAATCAGACAGCCATTTCCTCACCTATACAGTTAGGCACACACACACACTCATTTATTCATATAGATGGTAATACATACTCATCTATACAGTCACTGACACAGCACACACACACCCATAACACCACTCTCACATTTAGTCACTCAGTCATTCATATACTCCAGCACTCACCTATACTGCCTTCCACATATACAGTTTCTCACCCATATACCACTGATACAGCCATACACACACTCAGGCACTTATATAGCCCTTCTGTTACACACTCACTAACTCATACACCCACTCCCTCACCCACTCACTAATCCATGCAGGGACACACACACCCTCTCACCCACCCACACATATACTCCTACACCTATACCAGTACTTAGACAACCAATCACCCATTCAACCTACTCATGTACCTACTCACCAACCCATAAGGTCACTTAGACAAAATCTGATAGACTGAAACATACATTCAGACTACCTGCTCAGTAACGCATACATTTACTGAGGCACCTAATCACTCACTTACACAGTCAGTCACAAACCCATTAAACCATCCATACATGCAATGATTGCAATGATCCACTAATACACCTTGGTATATATATTCAACACTCATAAACATTTTTAAACCACTCACACTGGATGATGTCATCAGTGATGTAATTTGAGATGTCATCAGTGATGTCACTGACAATGTCATGAGTGATATAGTATGTGATGTCATAAGCAGTTCATTGCGGGGGCGCAAGTTATAGTTAGCTCAGCTAACTATAACTGCTGAACTCCTCTGGTTTTGTATGATTAAAATGTCAGCCTAACTATAACGTCCCTGTTTGAATTTTTTTAAAGTGAAATATCTCAGAAACTACTGAACAAATTGACACCATATACCAAAAAGCACACTTCCGGGACTAACATCTAGTTTGTGCCAAATTTGGTGTAATTCGGTTCAGCCGTTCGGACTGTAGTCGTGTCCAAAAAATGAAAAATCCCCTTAGACATAACATGGGGAAAATGTGTTTTGGGTCCCCCCCATTTTTCTTGGCCTCCGCTTGACAGATCACCCCGAAACTTTCAACACAGCAGCTCACCCAAAAACAGGAAAGTTTGTGAACATATGTTAAGCGGCATCAAAGTTATTAGCAAAACAAAACAAAAACTCTTTGCTATAGAAACCTTGGTCCTAACTAGAACTACTTACTGTAGGTAATATATATATATATATATATATATATATATATATATATATATATATATATATATATATATATATATTAGAGTAACCTTCCTCGAAGAAAAAGGCAGAGGCCCAAAATGGGGACAAATGAAGTCTTTTTAATCTGGAACGGCAATTTCAGTGGGCGTATGCATTTCGGCCATGTGGCCTCGTCAGCGCCCAGAATGTAATGGGAGGGTGAGTAGAAATGCTGTTGCAAGTTGATGTCCCAGTTAAATGCAAGTTGGCTCCACCTGCTGTTAGTTTTTGCATGGTGGAGTGCACTACAGGTCCCAGCATGCAATGTTCCTGCAGGGACCACCGCGGAGCAGCGGAACCAGGAGACCCCTCGAGCAGCTCTCACCCGGTGTCCCGAGCTGCCATCCATATCAGCGAGGCTTCTCGCGTCCCCAAACTGCACAATCACCACCTTCCGGCATATCATCCACGGGGGCGAGAACAGCAGTGTGTCCCGCCCAATGCGGAGTTCAGTGACTCCGACACCGCTTGTTTTCCTCCAGTCGTGTAGTGATGGGCTCAGTCTTTCCGACGATGGTGACCACAGAGCGGGGCACAGGTCGTCAGCAAGTTTCCCCTCTACCCACGGGGGAAAGAACTTTGTTTAATTTGGACTACTTGCACACCCACTGGGGTAATACTACACGCGCACTACAAGAGCCAGGAGGCTTTGCATCAAGCCACACCCGGGAGGCAGGCTTTGAACACAGGTGCGCGCTTTCAGTGCAAGCAGCTTCTATCAAACACTCGCCGCAGATGAAGGGAAGCCATTCCCGAAACGCGTCCGGCGTTCTATGAAAATTGGAGGGGTTTGCTGTTTTAACCTGTGCTGGCAGGCCACCAATAAATCCTGAATTAATTTGCTCTGTGTTGGTCTTTCTCACTTGGAGTGCCTGCATTGACTGAATATATATATATTTATATATATATATATATATATACCAATACATCACCGTTTATCGCTTTGATTCTTTCAAAACAACAGATCCTGACCACGGTATGGTGCAATTATAATTTTTTATTTGGTGCAAGGCAGCATCACAGGTTTCAGCTCTCACGGGATCCTTGATCACATGACAAAGTTCAGCGTCATCATTGGTGTATTTAAAGTGATTAGTGCAAGCGTGATAAGGTAGACCTGTGTAAATTGCGCTATAGACATGGAAAAGTTACTGGTACAAAATTAGTAATACACTTCTATCGATATATATACACACACACATAGGTAAAAATGAGTTAAATCTGATAAAAGCATGGCCATAAAATGTAATAATACTGTAATATCATAAATCTCATTTCATTACGGTTAATACCATTTGCCTTGCTTAAATTACAATCCAATACATTTTTATATTCCTATCATGTCCCTTGGTGTGTTTATATCTAATCCTGCCCTCGCGTATATCTGCACATAGGTTTTCAAAAAGTGCTTAGTGTATTTAAAGTGCTTAGTGCTAAATCACCCAATTTCCTGAGTGCAAAATAATTTCTTAGTTGACACAGTTAGTTGTAGGTAATTATAGTTAGGGGCGTGTTCTTGGACCAGCTCTTTGCAACGCAGCTCTTTGGTGCTTACTGGAGGTACCTGGTGGGCTAGTTGGCACCCGGGACCCTCAGGATTCAAGGGGAATTAATCCTCCAACTTAAAACATGTCAGGGGGTGCGTTTGCACAGTGGTGAAGGGAGGGGCGTGAGTGATGTGACATGTTTCTACTTATCCAATCACTCCGCCAAAAAACCAAATTCACCATGCACTCTCTTTGCAGTACATTAATCATCCAGTCAGTACCCATGTACTCATGCAATGACCCATACATTAACACATGCACTGCTACAATACCCTGAGCACTACCAATGCAGTCCAGTCATCGCTGTGTCAGTACCCATGCACTCCTTTGATCACCCAGCCAGCACCATGTACTTATCCAATTACTCTGCCAAAACAGAAGCAGTTATAAAATCACCATGCACTGTCTTTGCTGTACTCTAATCATCCGGTCACTATCCTTGTACTCATGCAATGACCCAGTCACTAACACATGCACTGCTGCAATCCATTGTGTACTACCCATGCAGTCCTCTAACCACCTTCACACTTCTCATTTGCTCCTTCAATTACCCTGGTAGTACGTGTGCAGTCCAGCAATCACCCTGTCACTCCCCATGCAGTCCTCCAGTCACCCAGCCACTACCATGTACTAATCCAAACACTCTGCCAATACCCAAGCACTTATAAATTCACTCAGGTACTCTCCTTGCAGTATTCTAATCTTTCAGTCAGTAGCTATGTAATCATGTCATGATCCAGGCGCTAACTGATCACTGTTACAATCCCATATGCCCTACCCATACAGTCCTATACCAACTCACACAATTCTCATTTGCTCCTTCAATTCCCCAGGTAGTACCCATGCAGTCCCGCAATCACACTGTCACTCGATGTGTACTCCTCCAGTCACCCAGCCAATACCATGTACTAATCCAAACACTCTCCCAACACCCAAGCACTTATAACACCACACGCCCTCCTTGCAGTACTCTAATTATCCACTCAGTACCCCTGTACTCAAGCAATGAGCCAGTCACTAACAGATGCACCCTTAGCACTACCTATGCAGTCCTTCAATCACCCAGCCAATCCTATGTGCTTTATCCAATCACTGTACCAAAATCCAAGCACTTATAAAATCACCATGCACTCTCCTTGTAGCACTCTAATCATCCAGACACTACTCGTACTCATGCAATGACCCAGGCATTAAAACATGGCAAATACAGAGGAGGTCATGCTAGTCACAGGGGTACCCAAACACATAGTGATCCCTAGTGTATGTAGGTCACTGTATTCTAAGTGTCTTTTAGCATAGCACTGGCTCTAGGCCTGGTTAGTCAGAGTCAGTTACCACCAGTACCCATCAACTACATGTTGGGGGCACAGGAGGGCTTTCTGCTCCTCTGTTGGTTCTTTCTGCACATCTCTTTTTCTTCCTCTACTTTTCCTTGTCTTTCTGGACTTCTGTTGCCTCTTTCTGCATTTGTCTTGCTTCTTAATGCGCTTTTCTTCCTCTTTCTTCACATGTCCTACTTTTGTAGGCATAGTTAGAAATTAGCATTTACAAAACCTTAGAAATTCACTGAAAAGTCCATAGGTTTCAGGGAGGTTATAGTTGGAAATTTTCATTTTAAAAACCTTTGAAATTCACTGAAAAAACGATAGGTTTCAGGGACGTTATAGTTAGAAATTAGCATTTAACCGCTTTGGTGCTTATGACAGCTTCACGCCGTCATGAGTCATGGGCGCCGTGTGATGGCATGGAGCCGTCATCCAACTGCCGTTCCGCCCACACAGCATTAATTCCCTGCCTGTGCGTGTGAATTAGTGAGTGGGCGGGGTCATGATGGCTCTACGCCATCATGAGCACACACTGCCCGTGACCCATGATGGCGTGGAGCAGTCATGAGAAAGGGATCGCCATGCTCGCTCCCACGCGCCATGGCTAAATTCGCGCCATGGCAAAAGGTTTAAAATACCTTGGAAATTCACTGAAAAAAACATAGGTTTCTGGGACGTTATAGTTAGTTGGAGATTTCACTCGTACAAAACCATAGAAATGTGGTTGTTATAGTTAGTAGACATCCACGTGATCATCTGATGCGCCTCCCCATACCCTAATAAAATCTTTCATACACCCACTCTAAAATACAGACCACCAATATCAAAACCATAGATAGACCAATAGAAGTTAGTACATACCTGCTCAGTGATTCATACGTCTACACACGCATCCACCCCCTAACTCATACAGTCACTCATACACACAGTCATTCATCTATACAGTATACCTGGGCGTAGTTTGCGTAGTAGCTACAAGAAGTACTCTTCACACTATGCAAGCCACGCCAACTGCGTAGTGCGGTAGGGAAATCGCTGTTTGCACTGATTCCTCAGTGCCGGATGCTTGTCCGCACTGTGCAATCATTGCAGTAGATTTTTACTCGAGCGGCAGCTTTCTCAACGCAGATTTGTAGTTTCTCATCACTAGTGGTCGCTAGCATACGCGAGCACTCACAATGAGAAACCTGACCTCCCCGCATTGAGAATCTCGCCGGGAGTTTTTTTTCCACGCTCGCAATCGGCAATATATATTGCTGATCGCGAACAAGGAAAAAGTCTTGCTGGAATGTTATTTTGCTCGCTTGTGGTCACCAACTTGACGTTGAGGACCTCGAGCAAGCAAAAAATGCCTGCTTTCTACGCTACGTGTTTTTGCACTGTGCTACGT
The DNA here is from genome assembly GCF_964261635.1 of Lissotriton helveticus. NCBI lineage: Eukaryota > Metazoa > Chordata > Amphibia > Caudata > Salamandridae > Lissotriton > Lissotriton helveticus. Next base: position 391,756,023 of record NC_136069.1, read on the forward strand.
GCAATTTGCGTAGCGTGTAGTTGAGTAAACTCCGCACACTCCGCAATTGTAGCTAAGTCCTATGCCCAGGGTTGCTATACAGCCACTGATATATCCACTCATACACCCATATCGACATTCACACACTGCCACTCACCCAAAGAGTTACTCATACACCAGGTCAGTCATGCAAAGTAACTATCACACACCCATTTCCTTGATTATACTGTCATACATACAGCATCGCACTTATTTATACAGATACTAACACGTACTTACTCTCTTAAACAATCACTCAGAAACACACTCATCCATACAGATATTCTTGCAATCACTCACTCTCACATATAGTCATTTATATACTCCAATACTCATATATACTGATTTAAAACATATGAACATATGTAGCTACTCACACATGCACCACTGAGACATCCAATCACTCACCAACACACTCATACACGCACTCACTGACCCTGTGATGTATTCCTATAGGTTCTTTATCGATCCCCCTATTCCTGACCCTATTCTGGTTAACAAGTTAACTAGCAGCCATCCCATGAGGCAGAAACCCCCCATGATGCAGGAACCGTTATCTGATAAAGCCACACTACGGCACAGGAACGTGTTATCTGATTAGGTCATAACGCTTGCCATCTAATTAGACAAGCGATATTCCTCCAGCCCCTGATAAGGCATACGGAGTTCTCAAAACAAATCAAACCTATGACAGACCTGGGAAAAACCCTGCGGCCATTGTTTTGATTTCACCGAGAACTTCAGCAAAAGAATGTGCTAACGACCAGGTCATATGACATCCTTATTGACGTATCTATGTCCATCCTTACGTCAATCTCGGCACCTTAAAGGTATAAATATTACCGATATTGCCCTATGCAAACACACGCGGTGGTGACGAGATCGGAGCAGCCAGACTTGCCGAAGCCCAGAGCAGACCCCGCTGGCGCAGCCCCGCCTTCCTGACGCGCTGAGAACGAGACGCTGCTTTCTCCTGCCGAGAAATCCAGCTCCGGCGCTTCCGGGTAGCCCTCGCAGGCAGCCTGGAATATCGAGACCAGAGATGAGAGATACCATCCCTCATTCATCCTAGATTCCAGGTACAGAACTGAATAACCCCTTGCAGAGAATTCTTTAGTCAGTCACTTGGCAAAACAAACTTAACTTAAACTGTAACTTTCTATTCCCGCCCACGTATTAGGCTTAGGTCAGGTACACGGGGTAGGCGTAGTTAGAAACACCAGTTGAGTACGATTAGTCAAATGTAAATGTGTATGTATTCATTTTATTCATTTTAAACCTTCATATGGCTTAGAAACCATATCAATGTTTTTACAGTATTATTTTATACTTCTGCTTTTATTGTATGCACTTTACTTAACCATAAGTATTGCAATAATATCGATCCATTTCTCTTGTATGAGAAAAGAGACTGATCAATAAATAACATCTTTTATTGAACACGCCCGTCTCTTCCTTTTCTCTACAATCTGGTGAGACTAAGAATGCACGTACTGACTGAGTAAAATAAGTCGTCTTTTGTTTTCACACGACTCTAGAGATACACTCTTGATTAGGGGAGAGCAAAGTTGTCATGTTCTATGGTTGTCAGAAACTAAATCCCTTCTTGTCTATCCAGGGAGGTTCAACTCCTCCTTGCCTATTCGAGAAAGTTTCTAGTGAACTCTGAGCTAGCTGGCAAACCCAAAACTTTAAGTCTAATATCGACAGTAGTAGACCTAGTTAACGTCTGGTCTAGGCCTATACTATTGAAGGTATTATTCCAATGCGCAGAGCCTATTGGGATAATAGGAACTACACTACATGGCGCCCAACGCGTTTGGAAGGGCGATAAAACTAACGTAAGACATTTAGAGTAACTCAGTCGTGCTTTTTCACTCAGACCCCTTTTCCCATAATACTCCAAAGACGTCTGGAGTGGGTAAAAGGTAATATCCGCCAGACCTCGCAGGAGGAAACTCCTATGTATGGTTCTTGGTTTAGTCAACGTTGAAGGATACACTGTTCCAAAATATTGTGCATCTAATCTTTGTTTCCATAAGAAACCTGATCTGCAAACAAACTAAATAACGTTCCTGTCGGTAAAATGGGAGACAGTGATGACGAAAGAGAGACAGTTAGGATAGCAACTGAACTCGCAGCAGCTGATAATGCACTGCTAGACACAGACCCGGATATAATACTCATCCCGGTCATCAAGAGGAAATCTATAACTTTAAAACTTATAGAAAATGGACTGACACCTAGAGGTGGCACAGTCATATTCGTGATTGAGGCACACGAATATCGGCAGACAGAGGTATATTATTCATGGATACACTTTCCAGCAGCAAATGCTGTAACGAAGTACTTCCACTATTACAAAACAGAGGACCCTCCTAATGAGTACACTCCTTTCGAGGAGGTGGAAGTACCACTTAAATTTCAAGAGCATCTGCTCTTATTTAATGGCGCCCTAAAACATAATAATCACATCACCAGGCTCGGTCCATTAGGTAGACCAGGAGCAACGTGGCCGGTCCTAGCCGGATACACACCACATCCAGACATCAATGGGATGTCTCAAGCAGAGCTTTTAACACAGCTAAAACAATTAATAAAATTACATAGACAATTAGTCCAATATGTGATGCGGACTTCAACAATTCAACCAGCAATTAAAATTCCACAGCTGACCCCTCACCAGGGGAACACAAATAAAATTACACCACAGAACATACAATCCTGCCTAGGTAAAGTACCAGCTAAACGGGAACAAATACCATTCTGGTTAGCACAAAAAATCACCCAAATAGAGGCGGTGTTTCCAGACACCACCCCGTTAGAAAAACACAGGATTCTGACTATCTGTCTTCCAATGGGAATCGCACCACACGTGGAGGACTGTGACACTTGGGGTACAGTCTTTGCTTCCATTTACACAAAAACGCACGGTGTTCCATCCATTTCGGTAATACCAGATGTGCTAAAACAAATTCAAGACGAATACGGTGCAGAACCCGCTTTAACTCATGGTATGAAATTACTAAAAGACTTCAAGCAGGTCTCGGCTATATTATTAGCCAACATAAAGGGAGAAGCAGCAAACGTGGCGATCCGCCAGAGGTTAAAGGAGACAGATATAGCAGACCAACCAGCTGAAATTGCCAGAATTATAGAAAAATCCTATGAGGAACTAGGTAGAGATAGTTTAGGTGGAATACCACAACTGATTGAAAGTCCTGAAAGAATATTTTTTAATAATAATTCAACATCACAAAAAAAGAGCTGGGATGGAAACAAACAATCCAATCCTAAAGAAAAGAAATTCCAGTCCAGAGGAAGGTCTCCTCGGCGGAGAGAAAAATCTCCGAACCAAAGACACAGGTCACCCCAAAGTGACCCCTCTGGGAAAAGATATAACCTTAGAAATAGGGATAATATAAAGAAGCCTGATAGATATCAAGACATTGATACACGTCCCTCTCAATCTTTTCAGACTTCCTCGCAGAAATCGGAAAGAAGAGGACGATCAGAACAAAGAGAAGAGCACGCCAAGTCCAAAGACAAGGAACCTGCTCATCTAAAAAAGAAATTACAATTTCCAAAAAAGAAGGTAGCCAGTATCAAGGTAGTTAACAATGCCGAGAATACTGAGGACACAACTGAAAAACGGAGAATGGGCTCAGACAATGCTAGACAGCGCAGCAGAAGTGAGCATAGCCCGCAAAGTCCTTATGAATCATCTGGAGACAGTGGACACGAATGAATATCTTCAAGTGGAAACTGCAGACACCAGAGTTAGCAAACCTCACAAAATATATGAAATAACTTTACGTATAGAAGGGGATAAGACTAGAAAAATAAGGGGACTATTTTGGGATAATCTCTCCAAGGGCTATGACATCCTTCTAGCTGAAAAAGACTGGCCACCAGAGTTTGTCAGGGAGTGCCCTCATGGCGAAGAAATAATTATGCCTGCCTTCTCAAATCATATCCCAATTCATAAAAAATACACACTTGCCAGAAAGTGGGCAGTAGCTCAAGCTCCTGCTTTATATAAAAATCATGTAAGATGGGATGAGGACTCTCCTCCTCACAAAATCCAGTTAAAATCACAACCTACTGCACAAAGACAGTACCCAATTAAGCAAGAAGCTAAAAAACAGGTAAAAGAAATCCTAGATCAATTAGAATACCAGGGGGTGATTGAAACTTGCACCTCACAAATGAACAACCCTTTGTTTCCGGTCTCCAAACCAGACAATTCATATCGTCTAGTTTTGGATTACCGACACCTTAACTCATGTTGCAAAACTTTTGCAGTGCAAAACTCGCATAGTGCTGCACTAATGAATAACATAGTGCGCAAAAAATACAAAACAACATTAGACATCTCTAATGGATTCTTTTGTCAAAACATAGCACCAGAGAGCAGATATTTGTCTGCATTCTCAATAAATGGCACTCAAAAACAATTCTGTCGGTTAGCCCAGGGGTACAAGAATAGCCCAGGGGTATTCTCAGCGAGAGTAACAGAATTACTACAAACATATGATGACGAAGCATTATCTTATGTCGACGACATATACTTAACAGATGATGACTTGGATACTCACTTGAAGAGAGTGAACACCATAATACTTGGGTTCGCAGCAGAGGGTTACAAATTCAACTTTAAAAAATCCAGAATTAGCTAGAGAAAAAGATCAAGCGGACGGTAGACGTATCACAGTCAGAACAGCAGAATCAGCCTTTGAGGCACTAACAACACCTTGTAATTTACCAACAACAACATTGAATCCGGAATGGATACAATGGGTGAATTCAATTACAACGGACAAAGTATACTACTACTTTGATCCAGAACTAAAGGAATTGAAAAATCTAGAATATGAAAGAACATTCCCTCTGCCTATCGACATTCTGCCCTTACGACAATACGCTTGTGTAATCTATACAGACGGACATGCTCAACCCTCCGTTTGGGGAGAACAAGCATACAACCCCACATGTGAGATTACAAAAGAAGTGTGGCGCGGAGGTAAACTAAGACCTCTATTAACAAAAACACACTCAGTAGAAACGAATTCAGAACAACAGACTGAAATAATAGCATTGAAAATGGCGCTAGATAATGCGGATCGCGAATTCCCGACACTTATAGTGTCCGATTCATATTACTGCGTCAAATCATATAACAACGATTTGCAGACATGGATTCAAAACGGTTACAAAGATGACACAGATGCAACAAAAAGAACTACCAAATACTCACGTGACACACTCACTGAGTCATCAGCGTGATGGCGTTCACGTTGCAGGGAATTCATTGGCTGAGACTGTGGAGCTATTGCTTAAACGAAACAAGAAAAGACCTGAGCAACATAAAGTTGAAACAGCAGCCAACAACCACTGAAGAACCACCACCTGTTCCAGCAAGACCTGTCTGGATTCCAAAAATCGGGGATCTAGTCAGAGAAAAGATCGCGGTAAAGAAGGAATTTGGGCCTTCTTACAGAAAAGCAGTTCCTGTCTTGTCTGTCAACGGGACAAGATCAGTTGTACTACCGCCGCTTGCTGGTAAAAAGGAGAACCGAGTTGTATCCATCGACCTGGTAAAACCACAACATGTGGCCGATAACAAATAGTAGGCCAAGTGGACTCCCGAGAAGTAGTAGAACACCAAGATTTGCTACTAACACAGAGGTTCAATCTAAGAGGCTAATCACATTCGAAACGCCTACAGAACTACAACAAGGACTATGCAACAATGCAATGGAACTTAGACCTCTGAAAACCCAAATAAAAACATTTAGCAGAGACACACCAATCTATAATGAAGTAACAAACGACTATGCAAGAAACAGTAATCCTGAAACAATTGGAACAATTGACAGAACTGCATCCGGCTACTTCATAAACTTCGATGATACCTCTGAAGGCTTCACTGAATCAAAAACACAGCCATCAACAAAAACCTTTAAAGATAAAGTTAAAGTACTTTTGAAACAACTGAAAGAAACATATCTAATTTCTCCATGGATTGAATTTTGGGTGGGTTTTGGTGCATTTATCCTCATACTTTGGCTCATCATGGTACTAACTTTGGGACGCTTCATTGAGGGAAAATATGCTAAAATGGACACAGCAAGTCAGAAAATCAACTTGATCCTCAAACCACACACATCTTCACACGTCGAGAAAAGAGAACTTTCCTCAGTCAACTTCACAGCCAATCCTATACCTGGTGGGGTAGCATGGGACAAAACTGACTACGAAATTTATGGTCCGGTTGAAATCCTGAAATATCCACACCAAATTAAGATCTCATTGAGTGACTTTGTAAAACCAAGCTCATTTGCTGATGATTGGGACTTTGAAAGTATAAATAATATGATGTCTGACTTAGTAATGTCTGCTAAATTTACCAAACATGATTATTTGCAGGGTTCGACAAATTATGACAGTATGTACTGTTATAACCACTATGGTAACCATTTTCTACATAGATCTGCACAACCTAGAAATGTTTTAAATTATAATCAATGGGAACATTGTGCAACCCCTCCAAAAGGAAGCTCAAGAACCGTTTATGACAAATATTCATACTTTTCAGGTTTTAACACAAGTAAAGCCGAAACATTTTATTTCAAATTGTCAAATAAGACAGGGACAAAGACCATGATAACAAACACGAAATTGATATATTCAGACTCATTCTTTGAACAAATGAATACTTTTGGTTTTGATTATTGGGACAAAAATGTTGAAGTAAAAAGTGTTTGGGGTACAAAAGAATGGCAAGTACAGGGTATAGACTCCTTGTTTAGAGCCTGCATGATCCCAGAACAAATTATATTTTTTAATGACACTGTTCAACAAACTACCTGTCTTGGCTTAGCCAAAATCAAAGACTTAAATAAACCGTCTATTCCAAAACCAACAATGAACAGCAATAGCTCCACAGATGAAGAGATAGACGTAAATTATGTATTAAACCAAAACAGAACACATCCTGATTGGAAACAGTGGTTGATCTGGCCCACAGATACTAATAACTGTCAAAACAGATTCCTGAACAAAACACAGGGGTTCAAAATGACCAGGCCAGACCCTAGATATTCCCAAAGACAACACCCAGGAATAATAACCACCTACAGTGTGGGCAAATTATGCCTTCAATGGCTACAGACTTCCACACTGGCAGAAATTAAGCAACACCTAACTTTACTTACTGATGGTGCTGACTTGCGTGATTTCATTATGGGACCGCGCAAACAGCGTCAGAAACGTTTCATAGCAGCCTATGTATATGCAGCATACAACGAGGCCTGGAAGGTGACTCAAATTGAGACAGCAGAAAGACTACGGGAAATTGACCGTATTAATTTGGAAAAATCACTTTCTGTAGTGGATAATGGGTTAATGACTCTGTCCTCCAGAATTTTTTCTCTGGACAGCATTGTGTCTTCAGCAATCGACATAATATCGCAAGACTTACTGTTGTTACAACACGGTCAGTCTCAATTGCGTTCTATTGTACCGCTTGGCTGGACGTTACAAAACGTGCGTTCAGGCTATGTGCCTTGGCGTTTAATCAACACAACGTCACTATTCAATATCTTTAACCTTACTGATAAACAAATCAGTATGGCCCAGAAGGGTGCTGATTATACAATCCTGAGCATTGAGAAACTCGAGAGATTACCAGTGACAATGTCAGAACGACCTGTCAGTGAATGGATAATACATGGGATAATTAATATTCCAATATCAACCTTCAGGTTTCAATACTGCCAAAAATATATACAGGCTGGCATGTACGAAAAATTGGGAAAGGGGTACATTAAAACAACATGGAACTTGCCCTATTCACATGCATGTGTCAGTAATAAAGGCCAGAAAGTGTTTCTTAGTGGCAATAATTGTGCAATGTCACTGAGCGGTACACTTCTGTGTAATGGAATTAGTTTGCATGGTGCCTGTGAAGGGAACTCAAATAACCTTTCATGTCACCAGCTAGGCGCACCTGCAACAGAGATAGAACTATTCTTTCAAAGACTCTATAATGGGAGTTACATTCTAATTGTAGATCGCAGATGCTGTAGTCTTATGCCCGGGACTCCTTATCTCGTAACTACGACTGCGAAGGTCAAGTGCTGTGGACGCTTATTGTTCCCCAGCTCCCTTCCAGACAGGGAGGCAAGGGCATGGCCCAACTTGAAAATTACTTCTATTCGAATAGATACTTTAAGCAGAATGAAAACAGTGCTTCTTCAGACACCGACCAGACTCACGTCATCAAAAGAAACGTATGATCTCCTAGTCGCAAGGACGGCTGCAGAGATTCACTCCTTATTATCAACTAATTCCCCCATACATTTCGCAGAAATCCTGAATGAAATCTTAAATATTTCTGATACCAGTGGAGTCTCAAAAGTATTTAAGACAGTATTTTCGATGGCATTAACACCATTCAAAGCCATACTGGGTATTTTTCCGGGTTTCGTCCATTCGATTTTTGGCGGACTTCCCCTCATTTTGGGATTAATTGCATGAATCCTATTCTTAGTCCTTATATTTCGTTATGGCAAACCATGTCACAGACAAAACACCTGCGACAAGGGAAGAAACAATCCTAGCCATTGGATACCGGGACCGGATATCAAAAATCCTGGGACTATCCCGGCTTAGAGACCTGAACATGACTTGGTTTCTTTCATTTCGACCAATGTGGCATCGATGTGTTTTACCTGTATTAAGGTGCTTGCTATGCGGAGAAGAATGCGTGTTAGACACCTGTCTGACTCTACAATCAGATGCGCCAATGGATGCAGAAACATTGTTGAGTCCAATAAAGGCTCATGCTTTGTGCTGCCCTCAACGGCTACCAATCCTGATGACGGCATTTGTGGAAGCTTCACCACTACGATTAAGGGGTAGTGAAGTTCAAGATGAAAGCAGCATTGATCAGGTACGACCTTCTGTCAGCAATACTAATCAAAACGTCAATGGAGACAATCATGCGCACGAATGCATGGTTACATCTTTTTCCGAGTTAGTGGAACTCTCCCAGGAAGCTGTTGACAACTTTTTCGAGAGTCTAAATGATATGATGTTCTCACCAGAGCAGAAATAGAGACTTTTGAGCAAGCTCGCACACGGCGTTCCCTGAATTTGGCCTTCAACTAGAATAGCAAAATACCATGAACAATTTTCCCTCCAGTTCACGGACAGCAATTTTTTCAGCAGCCCCAAAATATTTGTACGAATTTTTCGGGACACTTATTTTCTGCTTAAAGTAAGAACTATTCTTAGAGAACTAAGATTTCTATTTTTAGATACTTTATAGACATTAGCTGCCCGCTGGTATGTTCATAATTATTTTATTCTGTGATGGAATGGTCTCGAAACTTTTTTCTGTATTAAGAGCCATTTCATGTGTAAATTCTCATATACAAATTAGTGATAATGTATAGATATGCGTGATTACTTTAGCATTATTGTACAGCTTGAGTGCATATATTACATGTGACTGTTTTTTCCGTATATATGATAATTTCAAAATGCATTTATGTATTTTGGGGTGGTAAGGTATACACGATACTCTACAGTATGTTTTACTATGCATAGATTTGTAAATATGTCCATAGTTAGCGTGGAGTGGGTGTGATGTATTCCTATAGGTTCTGTATCGATCCCCCTATTCCTGACCCTATTCTGGTTAACAAGTTAACTAGCAGCCATCCCATGAGGCAGAAAACCCCCATGATGCAGGAACCGTTATCTGATAAAGCCACACTACGGCACAGGAACGTGTTATCTGATTAGGTCATAACGCTTGCCATCTAATTAGACAAGCGATATTCCTCCAGCCCCTGATAAGGCATACGGAGTTCTCAAAACAAATCAAACCTATGACAGACCTGGGAAAAACCCTGCGGCCATTGTTTTGATTTCACCGAGAACTTCAGCAAAAGAATGTGCTAACGACCAGGTCGTATGACATCCTTATTGACGTATCTATGTCCATCCTTACGTCAATCTCGGCACCTTAAAGGTATAAATATTACCGATATTGCCCTATGCAAACAGACGCGGTGGTGACGAGATCGGAGCAGCCAGACTTGCCGAAGCCCAGAGCAGAGCAAACCCCGCTGGCGCAGCCCCGCCTTCCTGACGCGCTGAGAACGAGACGCTGCTTTCTCCTGCCGAGAAATCCAGCTCCGGCGCTTCCGGGTAGCCCTCGCAGGCAGCCTGGAATATCGAGACCAGAGATGAGAGATACCATCCCTCATTCATCCTAGATTCCAGGTACAGAACTGAATAACCCCTTGCAGAGAATTCTTTAGTCAGTCACTTGGCAAAACAAACTTAACTTAAACTGTAACTTTCTATTCCCGCCCACGTATTAGGCTTAGGTCAGGTACACGGGGTAGGCGTAGTTAGAAACACCAGTTGAGTACGATTAGTCAAATGTAAATGTGTATGTATTCATTTTAAACCTTCATATGGCTTAGAAACCATATCAATGTTTTTACAGTATTATTTTATACTTCTGCTTTTATTGTATGCACTTTACTTAACCATAAGTATTGCAATAATATCGATCCATTTCTCTTGTATGAGAAAAGAGACTGATCAATAAATAACATCTTTTATTGAACACGCCCGTCTCTTCCTTTTCTCTACAATCTGGTGAGACTAAGAATGCACGTACTGACTGAGTAAAATAAGTCGTCTTTTGTTTTCACACGACTCTAGAGATACACTCTTGATTAGGGGAGAGCAAAGTTGTCATGTTCTATGGTTGTCAGAAACTAAATCCCTTCTTGTCTATCCAGGGAGGTTCAACTCCTCCTTGCCTATTCGAGAAAGTTTCTAGTGAACTCTGAGCTAGCTGGCAAACCCAAAACTTTAAGTCTAATATCGACAGTAGTAGACCTAGTTAACGTCTGGTCTAGGCCTATACTATTGAAGGTATTATTCCAATGCGCAGAGCCTATTGGGATAATAGGAACTACACTACAACCCATATAGCTGTTTCAATATGCTCTCTTGAACCCATACACCCAGTGAAACAACCACTCTCATATCTATGCACAGAGTCGCACCCCCCCACCCACAAAGACTCTCAGGCACCCATACAGATACTCAGACAACCAATAAATACCCTTATAGAGACTCATGTAGCTACTCGCCATGCAGCCACTTACACACCAACTAACAGACTAATAAAGACATTCACACAGTTTAGTCACTAACCCATGCATTCAGTAAGACACATTTGATCCTACTAAATCATCCATTCAGACACTCATACACCCACTCATACTTCAATACACCTTGGCATGTATATATATATAAAATATATTTTTATACTTTGCAGAAACACACATTCACTGGATGATGTCATCAGTGATGTCATTTGAGATGTCATGAGTGACTGAGCATGTAATGAGTGTTGTAATATGTGACGTCATCAGCAGTGCATTGCAGGGTCCCGAGTCATAGTTAGGTCTACTAACTAGAACAGCTGAATTTCTATGGTTTTGTACGAGTGAAATCTCCAACTAACTAGAAAATCCCTGAAACTTCTGTTTTTTTCAGTGAATTTCTAAGGTTTTTTAAATGCTAATTTCTACCTGTAACCTCCCTGAAACCTATGTTTTTTCAGTGAATATATATATTTTACCTACTGGCGGTCGCCAGTAGGTAGTTACAGTTAGGACCTAGTTTTCATAGGAAATCCACAACATTCTATTTGGAATAACTTTGGCACCGATTGACGAATCTTCATGAGATTCTCCAAGAAGATTGCCTGCTCAGGTCCGCTCCTTCCCAGAAAGATTGGGGGTGATTCTTGAAGCTGGGGCCGAGAAAAAAGGGGTTCCCAAAACGTGTTTTCCCCATGCAATTTTCCATAGGGACCATTAGACACGGCTACAGCCCGAACTGCTGAACGGAATTACACCAAATTTGGCAAAAAGGTAGAGTTTGGTCTGTAGATTGTGCTTTTTGTTTATTGGTGTAAATCCGTTCAGTAGTTCCTGAGAAAATCAAAAGTAAAATCATAGATATATATCCGAAGTTGTACCGTACGCGTACTGTCCGAGGGCTTTACGCGTACCATTACGAGCATGAGCTGCATGCTAATTGGTTGAAATCTGTCTGACAACACTCCAAACCAGGAAGTGTTGGCAGCCATCTTGAACCGAGACACAAGAAAACAGAAAAAGAAACGCAAAAAACGCAAAAAGGGGGCAGGGTAGAAACACCCTGACCCCCTAGGCCTGCTTTGGGGGTCCCACAAGGATCCCCAAGGCAATTTTTCATTTTTTTAATCGCGTAGGGTACGCATACCCTGCCGATAAAAAAAAAATGACGGATTGCACCACTCTGCAAACGCGCCCCCTGGCACGTTTGCAGAGGGGAACTAATTCCCGTTGAATACTGGGGGTCCCTGGGGGCCTGCTAGCCCACCAGGAACCTTCAGTATGTACCAGGGGGCTGCGTTGCAGAGAGGTGTAAAAAGGGGCATGGCCTCAGAACACCTCTCTGCAACGAATTTTGGAAAATAATTAATGCTATAAACAGACCCAATAAACATGTGATAGCGTCGCCAATAACAGAGGAGGACTGGGTAAAATTCCTCAAAAAGACCTTATATGTTGAAGATGATTTCCGCTCTCAGGATGTCAATCATATAGGGTTCATTGAGAGGGATCAGGAAATTGAACTGGTGAAAAACTTCTCAGAGAGCGAGGTAGCCAATTTAATAAAGAGACAACAAGATGGAGCACCGGGCCCAAACTGTATTCCATTTGAAGTCTATAAAGAGGACCCTGCCTTATGGGCTACCTATTTGACAAAGGTATTTAACGTAGTTATCCAAATAGGGCACATACCAGAATCCTGGAGAGGATCACTAATATCACCCGTTTACAAAAAGGGTAATTGGCAACTACCTGAGAACTATCGTTTGATCACTCTCCAAGACACGGACGCTAAGCTATTTGCGGGTCTCTTATTATTAACTCTCTCAGATTGGGTCAAAGAAAAGCTAATATTACCCCCAAACCAAACCGGGTTCATTAAAGGCTTAGGAACCTCTACTAACATGTTAATCTTATCAGTTCTAATGGATAAAGCACTTTTAGCTAAACAGTCCCTTTATTTTTGTTTTGTCGATTTTAGATCGGCCTTCGATCTTGTTAATAGGACCCTACTATGGAGAAAACTTGTAGATTATGGTATCCCAGGCCCATTACTGAACCTTATCAAACTACTGTACTCTGACACCTGGGTCAGGGTGCGGGTCGGTGACGGACGATCATTATCAAATAAAATACCGGTGACATGCGGCCTCAAGCAGGGTTGTGTCCTTGCACCATTACTTTTTAACTTATTCATAGCCGACCTCACCGAAACATTGAACAAAGTTAACTCACATCCACCGAGGCTAGCGGGAAAACAAATATCGAATTTGCTATATGCAGACGATGTGGTGTTGATGAGCCACACAAAAGTAGGTCTGCAAAGACTGATTGATCGATCACTTAGGTATGCAAAGGATAACCAAATGGTAATAAATGAGACAAAAACAAAAATAATGGTTGTCACAAGGAGCAAAAGACAAAAAAATAAATGGATGCTAGGACAAACCCAACTAGAACAAGTTGATAGCTATCGGTATCTTGGTGTCCTATTCAACGAGAGTGGAAGTTTTCTCCCTCAAAGGAAAGATATCACCAGGAAAGCAAATAGCCTTGTTGCCGCATTTAGAACCATACAAAAGAAATTAACCGCCTTGACATACGGTCCTTTATTAAAAATCATATGCGGAGCTAATTAACAATGCAGTGGCAAAAACATACAAAATACTTTTTAACATACCATGTAATGCCTCACAGGCACAAATAAGGCTGGAGTTTTAGATAAATAATCAGCTTTATGCCCGGCAAGGCCAAATTCTAAAAGTGTGGAATCGTGTAAAAAACGACCAGGTCAATCAATTGTCTCAAATATTATGGAAAGAAGTAAGAGACAATAGGAAACTTCAAGCCTGGGCATACTTAAACAAAGCAAAAGAAGAACTTGGATTAACACCAATTTGGGAAAATACTATTACCCAGGAAAGTTTTAAAAAGACAATTAATAAACTGGTTATTCATCTATCGCTGCTAAAGATAAAGAGCTACTGGTAAAAAGAAAACACTCTTGGCCAATTGTTAACAAATATAAGAAAAAACAAGTCCAAAAATACCTAGAAACTACTTGGTCTGTCCAAAGTAAGCGAACATTTATTAGAGTGCGCTTTGGTCTATGGCCAGGTTTGTGTCATCTGCCACCGTGGAAGTTAACTGAGAGCAATACGTTATGTAGGTTGTGTAAAGGGGGACAAGAAGATATGTTGCATCTTTTATGTTTGTGTCCTACAATAGAAGCAGAAAGGAAAGTAATCCTCAGGCAGTTATTCAATGCTCGAGGTGTAAGAACTTGTAGACAAGCACTAATGGTGTGCCTAAATTCGACCGATCTATTAATGAATTCCGCTTTTGTAAAATTTTTATCTGTGATTGCAAAAGGCCTTAAGGCAAATTTTATTTAGAGTACCGCTTTTTAGAAGATTAGTAAAATTAATTGCTTGATGTTCCTAAACTTTTTATTGTTGAAGATATTTTAAAGTGTACTTTTTTACAAGATTTTAATTAATCAAACAAATAAACTTGAACTTGGAACATAGAGGTGTAAAAAGGGGCGTGGCCTCATTAACCTCTCTGCAACCCAGCCCCCTGGCGCATACTGGAGGTTCCTGGTGGGCTAGTTGGCCCCCATGGACCACCAGTGTGCAATGGGAATTAGTTCCCCATCTGCAAATGCGCCATGGGGCTGCGTTGCAGAGAGGTGTAAAAAGGGGCGTAGCCTCATTACACCTCTCCGCAACGCAGCCCCCTGGCGCATACTGGAGGTTCCTGGTGGGCTAGTTGGCCCCCAGGGACCCCCAGTATGCAAGGGGAATTAGTTCCCCCTCTGCAAACGTGCCAGGGGGCTGCGTTGCAGGGAGGTGTAAAGAGGGGCGTTGCCTCATTACACCTCTCTGCAACGCAGCCCACTGGTGCATACTGGAGGTTCCTGGTGGGCTAGTTGGCCCCCAGGGACCCCCAGTATGCAAGGAGAATTAGTTTCCCCTCTACAAATGTGCCAGGGGGCTGTGTTGTAGAGAGGTGTAATGATGCCACGCCCCTTTTCCCACCTCTCTACAGTGCAGCCCCCTGGCGATTACTGGAGGTTCCTGGTGGGCTAGTTGGCCCCCAGGGACCCCCAGTATGCAAGGGGAATTAGTTTCCCCTCTGCAAACGCTCCAGGGGGCTGTGTTGCAGAGACGTGTAAAGAGGGGCGTGGCCTCATTACACCTCTCTGCAACGCAGCCCCCTGGCGTATACTGGAGGTTTAAGGTGGGCTAGTTGGCCCCCATGGACCCCCAGTATGCAAGGAGAATTAGTTTCCCCTCTACAAATGTGCCAGGGGTCTGTGTTGTAGAGAGGTGTAATGAAGCCACGCCCCTTTTTACATCTCTCTGCAACGCAGCCCCCTGGCGCATACTGGAGTTTCCTGGTGGGCTAGTTGGCCCCCAGGGGCCCCCAATACGCAAGGGGACTTAATCCCCCAACTTAAAAAAATGCTATGGGGCGCGTTTGCAGAGTGGTGAAGGTAGGGGGCGGGGCTTGAGGTGATATGTGTGCAAACATGCCCTGTGGCACGTTGTAAGTTGGGGAATCAATTCCTCTTCCATCCTGAGGTCCCCTAGGGGCTAACTAGTCCAACAGGTACCTCCAGTAAGTGCCACAGAGCTGCGTTGCAGAGTGTTGTGAAAAGGGATCGTGCCCTCTGAACACCTCTCTGCAACGCAGCTCCCTGGCGCATATTGGAGGTACCTGGTGGGCTAGTTGGCTCACAGGGGACCTCAGGATTGAAGAGGAATTAATTCCCCAACCTAAAACGCGCCACAGGGCGTGTTGGCACACATGTCACCTCAGGACCGCCCCTTTCCTTCACTATTAAGCACAATATTCCTCAAAAATCAGCGGAACTACGAATTCCGATTTACTCACCTGTTATCATGAGAGACATCAGTGCTGCATCTTTGAGCCCAGTGCGGACCCTGAAAAGTAAATCTAAGCGTACTTACCAGTAACTTGTATTTCCTTCCATAGGAACCTATTGTGTGGTTTCCACCAGAAAAGTTTCTAAGTGTCTATTTTTGAAACGTACAAATATTCTTCTAAAATCAGCCAAACTACGAATTCCGATTTACTCACCTGTTATCAGGAGAGATCTCAGTGCTGCATCTTTCAGCCCACTACTGATCCTGAAAAGTAATTCTAATCGTAGTTACAGTAACTTGAATTTCCTTCCATAGGCTAACATTGACTGGTTTCACTTGGAAATTCTTCTAAGTGTGGAATGTTAGAAATTTAAAAAATTCCTCTAAAATCAGCCGAACTGTGAATTCCGATTTACTCACCTGTTATCAGGAGAGACCTCAGTGCTGCATTTTTCAGCTCACTACTGATCATGAAAAGTAATTTTAACCGTACTTACCAGTAGCTTGAATTTCCTTCCATAGGATATCATTGCCTGCTATATAAAATATATATAAATTAAGAAAATATATAATACAATAAATAAATATTATAATTTCAATATTTTCAAAAACATTTTTTTTCAATTTATATCAAAAATATATAATGTAATTTAACAAATAAAATATCTAAAATGAAATACTTTAAAACAATGTAGTAAATCAGTGTAAAAAATATAATGAATAATACATTTATAAATTATCATTTACAAAACCTTTGAAAATCACTGAAAAAACCATAGGTGTCAGCCACGTTATAGTTAGGAATTAGCATTTAAAAAACCTTAGAAATTGACTGAAAAAATCATAGGTTACAGCCACGTTATAGTTAGGAATTAGCATTTAAAAAATCTTAGAAATTCACTGAAAAAAACATAGGTTTCACACATGTTATAGTTAGCTGGACATTTCACTCGTAAAAAACCATTGAAATTCCCCCATTATAGTTAGTTCAGCTAACTATAACTCGCGCGCCCGCAATGCACTGCTGATGACTTCACATATTACATCACTCATGACATGGTCAGTGGCATCACTCATGACATCACTGATGACATCTCAAATGACATCACTGAAGACATTACTGATGACATCATCCTTGTGAAAGAGTGGCAGTCCTCCTCTCAGCATAATATAACCTTTGATACACACATTCAAAAATAGAAACTAACATTTTTAAAACAGTGGACATACCAATACCAGTTACAACAACCGATTCCGCAATTCCAGGATCTACATACACATCCACTCATTCATTAACAGTCCTATACAGTCACTCATACATGTACTCACTCAACCTATGTAGTCATATACCTATTCATCCTGTTACACACCGCCACTCATCCATAGAGTTACTCACACACATAGGCCCCCATTAGGATGGGGGTGGACTTTGCCCGCACGCTATCCTCACGGTACAAGGGACTGCCTGCCATAGGGCGGGTGTCCCATGGGGGCTATTAGGATGCGCCCGCCACAGTGGCGGGCACATCCTGTATTCTTAACATTGTGGCGGGTTGTGCTGAAAGCACCGCCCCCGCAATGCTAACAATACACCTTGCGCATTTCAAAGCCCAACATGACAGGCACCGCGCGGTGCCTGCCACATTCTTTGAAAGGCAGGGTGGTACCATAGGTACCCCCATGTGCACCCCCCACCCCCCGAAGTCCATTGGGGCCCGCAACAGGCCCCCAAAGCAGACTCCGCATGCCATTCCGTGGCGGCAATGCTGCCACAAAAGGCATCCAAAACAGCACATTGTAATATGGCTAGCGGTGTCACAGACACCGCCACCCTCTTGCAGCCTTTTCCGCCCCGGTCCCAAGACGATCGGGGCGAAAAAACGGCAGAAGGTCTTTCCGTCCGCCGCAGACCCCCCAGCCATTCTAATATGGCGGGGGGTAATTTCTGCAGGGATGGCGGGCTGCCGGCCTGGCGGGGGCAATCCGCCCGCCATCCTAATGGACCCCATAGTCACTCATGCTAATAACGAATCAAACATCCATTTACTTGCGTATACAGTTATACACACACCCCCACACTTACTTCTACAGAAACACACACATACTTTCTCTCTTAAACAATCACTTATAGAAACACATACTTATTCATACAGGAAGTCTTCCAATCTCTCACTCTCACATATACTCACTTATATACACCAATACTCACATATACTAGTAGAAAATATATGTAGTTACTTATAAAGACACTATTGAGACTGTCATTCACTCCAAAGAAATTGGAATTGTTTGTCTATGGAAGCGGCTTTCCGACAAGAGCGTGTGCCTGCCTGAGGGTGCCTTTTCACCGAAGGGCAACTCTTTCTTTCCATAAATTGTGGTCGGCCCGGCCACGAAAGGGCACCGCCGCAAAAGCTGAGCAGATCTGCCTCCGTTTATGTTGGCGTGAGACTTGCAGAACAGGAGGTGCTTTGGGTCATGGAGAGCAGCCGCCAGAGACATTGTTTTAATTCCCCCAGAAAATATTTTTTTAAATGCGGTGTCACAGCAGCAACCCTCATGGGGTATGAAATATTTGACTACCAGTCCCAGAAAGCTTTGCAAAACTGAATGGTGAAAATAAAAGAGGGGATATGCTGGTAATCTGCAGAGCTTGCTGTTTCTTCGCCACAGTCCATGATGAAGGGCGTAGCCCAAAACGCGTTGGACAAAGAAATCGGAATTGTATGTCTATGGAAGCGGCTTTCTGACAAGAGCGTGTGCCTGCCTGAGGGTGCCTTTCCACCCAGCGGCAACTCTTTTTTTCCATAAATTGTGGTCGGCCCGGCCACGGAAGGGCACCGCCTCAAAAACTGAGCGGATCTGCCTCCGTTAATGTTGGTGTGAGACTTGCAGAACAGGAGGTGCTTTGGGGCATGGAGAGCAGCCGCCAGAGACATTGTTTTAATTCCCCCAGGAAATATTTTTTTAAATGCGGTGTCACAGCAGCAACCCACATGGGGTATGAAATATTTGGCTACCAGTCCCAGAAAGCTTTGCAAACCTGAATGGTGAAAATAAAAGAGGGGATATGCTGGTAATCTGCAGAGCTTGCTGTTTCTTTGCCACAGTCCATGATGAAGGGCGTAGCCCGAAACGTGTCGGACAAAGAAATTGGAATTGTATGTCTATGGAAGCGACTTTCCGACAAGAGCGTGTGCCTGCCTGAGGGTGCCTTTCCACCGAGGGGCAACTCTTTCTTTCCATATATATATATGTATATATTACCTACTGGCGGTCGCCAGTAGGTATATATAGTTAGGACCTAGTTTCCATGGGAAATCCACAACATTCTATTGGGAATAACTTTGGCGCCGGTTAATCAATGTACGCGATTTTCTCTAAGAAGATGGCCCGTTAAGCTCCGCTTCTTCCCTGAAAGTTTCGGAGGGATTCGTCAAGCGGGGGCCGAGAAAAAAGGGGGGTCCCAAAACGTGTTTTTCCCATGTTAATTTCCATAGTACATTTAGACACGGCTACAGCCCGAACCGCTGAATGGAATTACACCAAACTTGGCAAAATGGTAGGGACTGGTACGCAGTAGGGCCTTTTCCATATTTGGTGAAAATCGCTCCAGTGGTTTTTATGAAAATTAACTTAAAAAAATATATATATATCTATATTTGCGCTTTGAGTACGCGTACCGGTAAGCGTACCCGGCGCGCCACGGAAGTGCTTGAGCGGAAAGCTGATTGGCTCTCGGGTGTCAGTGAACATTCCAAACGGTCCGGAGAGTCCGCCATCTTGTGTCTCAGTAGAACCGAGATTCATATTTGAATCGGTAGAACCGAAACACAAGCGGTGAAAAACAAAAGGGGTAAACTTTAAAAGGGGGCAGGGTAGAGACCCCCTGACCCCCTAGGTTTTCTCAGGGGGGCCTAGGAGGACCCCGAAGGTCAAAAAAGCTATATATATATTTTTTTTATTTCGCGGAGTACGCTCAGGGCGCGTTTACATGTACGCGTACATGTGCGTTTACCCGTACGGGTACCCTGAGTGTGCCACAGGGGAAAACAGTGAAAAAGGGGGTCCCAAAACGTGTTTTTCTCCATGCAATTTTCCATAGGACATCTAGCCCTTCTCATGGGGTCCCAGAAGAACCCCAAGGGCCAGAAAAAATAAAGTTTCGAAAACGTGTACCCCGCGTTTTCCACTCTTGCTTTGGGCTCTCTTGTGCCTCAGTTCTCCTGAGAAACAAGATGGTGACCAACACTTCTTGGTTTGGACAGTTTGGAATGTTGACAGATGACTGCCAGCAAATCAGGAGTGCGCACAGACCTTTCCGACAATGGGCTGCATTGATTGGCTGTGAACACTCCAAACCAGGAAGTTTGGGCAGCCATCTTGTGCTCGGTAGACAGAGGCACAAAAGAAGCAGAAAAACAAACGTGTAGAATGCAAAAAGGGGGCAGGGTAGAAACACCCTCACCCCCTAGGGCTGCTCAGGTGGTCCCACAAGGATATTAACATATGTAAACGTTATCCGCTAATAGAATTAGCATTTAGAAAACCTTTGAAATTTGTTGAAAGAAAACATAGGTTTGACGCCTGATATAGTTAGGAATTAGCATTGAAAAAACCTTACAAATTCACTGAAAAAACCATAGGTTTCAGGCCTTATATAGTTAGGAATTAGCATTTAAAAAACCTTACAAATTCACTGTAAAAACCATAAGTTTCAGGCCTTATATAGTTAGGAATTAGCATATAAAAAACCTTTGAAATTCACTGAAAAAATCATAGGTTTCAGGCCTTATATAGTTAGGAATTAGCATTTAAAAAAACCATTGAAATTGCTCCTATATAGTTAGTTGTACTAACTATATTTCGCTCTCCCGCAATCCACTGCTGATGATGTCACATATTACATCATTCATGACATGGCCAGTGACATCACTGATGACATCTCAAATGATATCGCTTACCTGCTGGGTGACTGAGGACCTGTTTGCTGCTGCTGCCTGGGTGCTGTTCCTGCAAACCCGCATCTCGCCGGACCCGCTACGCGGGTCCCGCTTCGCGGCTCCTCTTGTGAGCTGGGACTGAGGAGGAGGGGTTGGGCCATCTGGAACTGCTGTGGGGTGTGTGGCTGGTGCAGCAGGGCTGCGAGCGGTGTGACCAGGGACTCCATTTCCCAGGAGTCCCTGATAGCCTGACCCGTAACACCTGGGCCGCTCTCCCTGCTTGCCCCGCCCCCCACCTACGGTTTTAAAAATCAACGCCTCCAAACCCTACCTGGGACTCTGACATCGCTTACCTGCTGGGTGACTGAGG
The DNA here is from genome assembly GCF_964261635.1 of Lissotriton helveticus. Lineage (NCBI taxonomy): Eukaryota > Metazoa > Chordata > Amphibia > Caudata > Salamandridae > Lissotriton > Lissotriton helveticus. The sequence continues at coordinate 391,777,444 of NC_136069.1, forward strand.
ACTTGTTCGCTGCTGCTACCTGGGTGCTGTTCCTGCAAACCCGCATCTTGCCGGACCCGCTTCGCGGCTCCTCTTGTGAGCTGGGACTGAGGAGGAGGGATCGGGCCATCTGGAACTGCTGTGGGGTGTGTGGCTGGTGCAGCAGGGCTGCGAGCGGTGTGACCAGGGACTCCATTTCGCAGGAGTCCCTGATAGCCTGATCCGTAACACCTGGGCCGCTCTCCTTGCTTGCCCCACCCCCCACCTAAGGTTTTAAAAATCAACGCCTCCAAATCCTCCCTGGGACTCTGACATCGCTTACCTGCTGGGTGACTGAGGACTTGTTCGCTGCTGCTGCCTGGGTGCTGTTTCTGCAAACCCGCATCTCGCCGGACCCGCTTCGCGGGTCCCGCTTCACGGCTCCTCTTGTGAGCTGGGACTGAGGAGGAGGGGTCGGGCCATCTGGAACTGCTGTGGGGTGTGTGGCTGGTGCAGCAGGGCTGCGAGCGGTGTGACCAGGGACTCCATCTCCCAGGAGTCCCTGATAGCCTGACCCGTAACACCTGGGCCGCTCTCCCTGCTTGCCCCGCCCCCACCTGTCGCCTCCCCCTATTTTTTACAGACCATCTCCTCCGCTGCGCAGGAGCGCGCGGGAGCGTCCCAGGAGAAGCCCGGGACAAGGGCGGGACAGTCTGTGGCCGTCCGTGGTCGGGCGAGGTTGGGTTGGGCCACCCCCCTTGATCTGTCATATCAATTAGATATAGTATTTTGTTATTGGTTCAATTATGCCTCTACGCTCTGGAAACGAACAAACTGTTCAGTTGCAGACTACTAAGGGGGTGGTCTCTGGTCCATTGGATGCCTTTATCTCTAGGGCAACAGGTATTTTGGAAAAAGAGATAGCTATGGCTGAAAAACGGATCTCAATTGATCTAGTTAGTGGGAAAAGTTCTTCGTTAGGCTTTATTGCTACAATACCTATTCCCGAGGCACCGGCACCGAGTGCTAGTCATCTTCTGATCGTAGCACCGCTGGACGTGCATCGTGAGGCGGGGGGGAGGGCTTGTCCCTGATCCCCTCTGATAGTGATACAAACTCTGGGAATTCACACGGTAGTGGGGCTGAGGGTAGTGTGCTTCTGGCTAGTCAATCTCAGCCGGACTCATCCTCGGATGAGGACTCCATGAGAAACCTACCGCGCAAGAGGAAAAGATGTAAGGGCCGCCAGAGGGGAGGTGCCACCAAGATCCTAAAAACAAATGGCTTACTCCAGTCAACTATTACTCCTGAAGCCATTTCTAACTTACTCCCTGCCTTGGTTTTAAATGATCCCCTGCATCCTCCCCATATCCCTTTTGGGTCCTCAGATCCTTGTCCTACGTGTTATAATAGTGATGATGGCTTGTTGGGTAAAATGGAAGCTTTATTTAAAACCCTTTTACTGCCCGTCTTAGAAAGAACTAGATTGATGACCTCAAAATTGGACGCACTTGAGAATCTTGTTAATACCAATACAGGTATTTTAATAAAACTAGTTAACTCTCAAAGTGCCTTGGCGAATCCTATCCTCTCTAGTAATTTCAAAGTACAGGGAGCAGTGGCTACGGGTAAGTTGCCATCTATAGCTTCCGCCAAGCCAGCATCCATAAGGCCTGTTTTAAATAAACCCGAAGGGACGGGGGTAGGGGACAGAATCGCGAATAATGATAACATGCCCATATTGGCCACGACTTCACAGGTCCCAAAGAAGGCTAGTTCCAAATCTAACCCCTTGTGTCAGCCAAGCATCCCCAAACCCCTTGTGGATACGTTGGCCCAAGCCCATGTGAGGGGTGATTCTAACACATCTATACAGCCCAAAATAAGTAATGGAGTATTGGGGAGTAGAACTATCAATCCCTCCATTTTCTCCTCGAAGGTAAAAAAATGGGGACCCCCCTGCACAGATTTACCTGTTGAAGCCACCCCATACACGATTGTCCTAACAGGTGTCGCACCCATCAGGGAGTACCAAACTGAATACTATGGGATCTCAAAAATAAAGTTGTTTTTTGGTTAAATAAACATCGCCCCCTCCCTCCCTCCTCTTTCACTGACATATTGAATGTGAGAAGAGTTGACTGGAAGGGCCACTGTACTAAGGACTTAGAAGGGGACTGTATTATTATATCTTTCAAGGACTCTTGGGTTGTGGATTTCATACGCAGGGAAGCAAGGTTTGGTAGATTGGGTGATGTGCAGACATTGGGTCTTGGGTATTTTTATCCCAAACGATTTTGTGAGTTCCCCCCTAACCATATGATTCCAAGAAGACCTATTAGGAGATTCCAAGCAGATAGAACTCCCTCTACCCCGTACTATCCCATATTGTTTAATCGCTTCGAATCCCTCTCTGTCCTGGAGGGTATAGATTAACTTTATCCTGTAGTTGGGAGTGGGAGTGATTCCAGCAATTATGTAGGTGGGGCTGATGCAGTCTGTAATTCGGCATTGAAACTGGGGGGAGACACCCTGGAGATTGAGAAGGGGACAGCTCCCATATATAATATGGATGCCAATCTGGAGGTGGGTCCTCTACTCAACAAGTGTGAGAATTCGGGAGTGGCTCAACGTGTTCAGAATGTCACTGTATCCCTCAGTCAGGCTGTGCCGCTCAAACTAGCTTCATGGAACATAGCGGGGTTAAAGGGGCGTATGGTTCAGAGGATTGGGTAGATTTCATCGACACCTTTGATATTTTGTTGTTTCAAGAGAGTTGGGCTCCTGATCCAATCCACAGGGTAGGGTTTTTTAATTTTTTCAAACCAGCAGTGAAGGGTCATAAAGGTAGAGCTTCAGGGGGCCTAGTTATCTGGGTCAAACAGTCTATTGGCTATAGGCCAGTGGAAATTGATGTGGATAACCCGGATCTCCTGGGAATTAAATTATATAAGGAAAATTCCCAGGATGTTGTAGTTATTAACATCTATGCCCGAGGCCGCCCCGGAGGGCGTTGTCCTGCTATATTAAATATATTAGATTCTTACCTTGAAGGGATTGAGAGAGACAAGTTACTCGTTTTAGCAGGGGACCTTAACTGTACCTTTGAACTCATGCTTAGTGCAGGGGAGGACCTGGGGTTGGAGGATGACATCGTGTGGAATATCCCGATGCTGTCCTTGAATAATATTAAAAGGGCCACAGAGGCGGCCTTACATTGGGCGGGGTTGTGTCTGGATTGGGGTCTGAGAGCAGCCAACGGTCGTACGGCCTCTGACAAGGCCGGTAAATCCACTTTTGACAATGGGGTTAGTAAAAGCAGAATAGATTATATTCTGTTAAAAATGGAATATTGGTCATTTCTGGACGACATGGAAGTCATGGTTCGCCCCGAAAGCGATCATAACCCATTGTCTCTTAGTCTAAGACTCCCCGGTATCCCCGCTAGGTCTGCTTTTGCTGCATATCTAACGGGTGATGCCATCTTGACTAATGATAGAAGAAGGCTCAAATGGTCAAGGGTTGTGGAGGATCCCTCCCTCTTAGACGGTATAACGGAGGTAGTTTCGTCGACTCTGAACGGCATTTTGAAATTATCGCCCACTGCGGCTGCCACCGACCAGATCTGTGACCTTCACGAACAGTGTTTTAACAAACTTAAGGCCCTTCTAACCCTCCCATTAACAAGAGGAAAGGCGAAGGCACAGGGTCGTCAGGAAAAATGGTACAACAAAAATTGTAGGGTCGCGCATAGCGGTTTAATTAAAGCAGTTAAATCCAGGATAACAAGTGATATAAAAGAGGCACGTTTAAGGTACAAAAAAGTACAGTGGGAGGCGAAAAAAGAGTGGGATGAACGCCATTGGTCTGATCTTTTAGAGGCTTGTAGCTCCTCCAACCAGGTTAAATTCTGGGAAATAGTGAAGTGGGGTAGGAACCCCGATTCACAAATCCCTGTTAACCCCTTCAGCGCTAATGACAAGGGTAACTCGTCATGGACTTTCCATTGATTTCAATGGAAAGTCAATGGAGCTCATCGAACACCCTTAGCAGCCAAGTGGTTAATCACGTGTCTGTGGAAGCATGGGTCGAATTTTGTTCTAGCCAGTTTATGGATCCTGATTTGGAATCTCGTACTGGCCAAGTCAAGTGGGAAACCTCTCTCCTCACTCATAACCAAGTATTAATCTTTACGTCCTTAGAAACCGAGTCTGCACTCCGCTTGGTTCAGCGTGGGAAAGCGCCAGGGATGGATTCCATACCGGCTTATTTATTTAAAACGAATCTCCAACTCTGGGTTCCCTATATAACTTCGGTAGCGAATGCCATTGCTAAGGGGGCACGGATCCCAGTGTCCTGGAAGGGGGCGGAAATTCTTCGCATTTTTTAAAAAAGGGGCCCCATAAGCTTAATCGACTCGCTACAATTTTTTTTTGCCAGGATGGTCCTTGCCAGAGTCCAGGGTTGGATGGAGATGGAAAGTATTCTTTCTCCCATTCAGGCCGGCTTTAGATCGGGCATCAGCACCATCGACCAGGTCTTCAGATTTACTCTGATATACTGGAAGGTGGTGCTGTTGGGCGGCGGATCCATCTATGCCGCCTTTGTAGATCTAAAGTCGGCCTTCGACCTCGTGCCAAGGGTTAAACTATGGGCTGTCCTGAAAAACCTGGGACTGCCGCCGGAATTGCTTGACCTGGTAGTAAGACTACACAAGGGCAACTTTGCTAGGGTGAGGTGGGGAGCCGTCAGGGTTGTGTATTGGCACCCACGCTCTTTTTGCTGTTTATCGACCAGGTGGTGAAGTTCTTTGCTGACACCCCCACTGATGCTCCTTCACTGGGTGGGACTAAGTTCCCCATGCTCATCTTTGCTGATGACACTCTGCTCCTCTCAAAGACCCGTAAAGGCTTGCAAACTGCATTAAATAGATTTGAGGAGTTCTGCAAGGATAATGATATGAAAATTAATTTAGTGGAGAAGTGTGGCTCAATGGTTAGAGCGGCAGACCCTGATGTAGAGGTCTAGCCCGGGACCAGAGTTCAATTCCCCGCCTCGGCGGGTCTTGGGCTAAAAATTCCATGGACCTGATAATTCTCGCCTCGGTGCCTATTCCAATCATGGAGTCCCACTCTGCAACTCTGGGCAATAGCTTGATTAATCTCCACAACGGCCCCCACAACGCTAAGGATGCCTGGCCTCCACCTTGGGGGTGCCCAGGAGGGGACACCTCACAGGGAAAACCAGGATGGGTTCCACAGCGGTATTCGTACAAGCGCCTTGAGACCCTTGCGGGTGAGTAGTGCGCTATACAAGTATCAATTTACAAATTTTATTTACAATGTGAGCAAGATCAAATTTATGGTTTTAACTAAAAGTCGCCCCATCAAAAGTTCAGTGAGCATGAATGGAGTAAGTCTTGAACAAGGAGAGGTTATGACCTATCTAGGAGTAACCTTGGATTACCGCCTTAGCTGGAAACCTCAGGTTGATACACTTTACCTAAGATTTGCCCGCCTTACTGGTTGTCTTCTGCAGGAGCAAAAAAGGTCTCTAACCAAACGGGTTAAACCCGCTCTTAGGATTTATGATACTAAGGTCAGGTCTGCAATTTTGTACGGGGCAGATCTCTGGGGGTATATGGACCTATCAACTTTGGTAAAAGTTCAAAAGTTCAAAACAAATTCATGCGTAAACTTGTAGGACTTCCCCAATCCGCTCCGACCAAACCACTCTGTTTGGACATGGGTAGCAAACCAATCAACGAGATGGCTTGATATCGGCTAGTAGCTCTGTGGAGACGCATTTGGACGTCCCCAGATCTAAGCCTCTTTGCCAGGGAATTAGAGGAAGTATAATCAGTTTGGGGGTCTAGTAGTATACCCTGGCTGCGCGAAGTTAAACTAATCTTGGAAGACATGGGTTGTAACCAGCTGTGGGTTTCTCCGGGGTCTACTTCCTTCCCCTCTAAGCAAGATTTCAAAGCACTATATTGGGCCTTTGTTCGACAAGAGTCTGTTATTAGTTCAGACGCTACTAGCTTAACAGGTAGATTCCTGTCCCACAAATTGGATCCTTTTTCTGAGAATTTTTTTTGAGAATTATTGGGACGTTATAACCAAGACATTAGATAAAAAGCTGTACCATCAGTTCCGAGTTGGGTCTCTTCCTTTAAGGTCTTTTACTAAGAAGTGGTCCGCCTTTTCAACTGATTCTTGCCCTTGGTGTATTGTTCATAAGGGGACTGTTGATCATTTCTTATTTGCATGCCCTGCCTATTGTACACCAAGAAACCAATGGATTAGGCCCATTCGCTGCCATCTTAAAGTCCGAGGGAGTGCTGAGGCTTTGTGGGCACTATGTACCACCACCTCTGAGGCGGTAGTCGTAGGTGTTGCCAAATTCCTGGGGTGGGCATGGGTTATTAGAGCCAGACATTTGCAGGCATCCTGATTCCTAATTTTTAAACGGGTTTTTATATATGAGGTCTTTATTATACTGTTTAATTCTTTTTTAACGATGAAATGTTCTATGTAATTATGATGGTTTTAAACCTATTATTCTATGTATGTTTTATTCTTTTCTGCCATAAGTTGTCTTTTATGATGTAAAAATCGCAATAAAGACTTTAAAAACCGAAAACCGACATCAATGATGACATCACTGATGACATCATCCACGTGACAATCACATACACCTTTTCATACACTAGTAAAATCTTTCATCACTCTTTGTAAAATCCAGAGTATCATATTTGAATCCATTGACACAGCAATACAAGTATTTAAAAACCCACTCATTGATTCCTAGATGTATACACACATCTAATCACTACCTGTAGATTCACTCATACATGCTGTCAATAAACAATAGAACACTATCAAAAATACTTATACACCTATACCGACATTACACACCAGCACACAACCTATTCACATATGAAGTTATCCTACTCACTTATGCAAACAATGGATCATACTTACATACTTACTTAGCTACACACTTATACAAACACTACTTCATCTATTCATTTAGATAGTAAGTCATATTTAGTATATTATAAAATCATTATTACAAGTATACAGATATCCATACAGTCACTCACACAATCATTGAGTCTTATGTATACTTATTTATATACAACTGACACATACACTGCCTTTTATTTTTCTAGTTTGTTGGACATGTACCATTAAGAAATATATTTGCTCATCACCACACCCATAAAGATATTCATTCACCCAAACAACTGTTAGAACATGTAGTTTTAACTTCATATATCTTTTGAATCAACTATTCACACATCTTTGGGCAGTCACACACCCTCTACCGAACCACACATACATTGACTCTCCCATACAAATACTCAGTTAACTAATCAATAACTAACATAGACTTTCACATATCTAGTAACCAACTGGAGAACCAGTTTACACAACAACTGACAAAGTGATACAGATATTCACACAGTTTAGTCACTATCCACTATATTTAGTGAGACACTATAAATTGTTAAAGTCCTCCATCCACATATTTATTTTTATATATCCACTCATACTTCAATGCTAATTGCTATATATATAATGCATATTTAAATAACGAAGCAAACCACATTCACTGAATGATGTCATCAGTGATGTCATCATTGATGTCATTTGAGATGTCATCAGTGATGTCACTGACCATGTCATGAATGATGTAATATGTGACATCATCACCAGTGGATTGCAGGTGCGGGAAATATAGTTAGTACAACTAACTATATAGGAGTAATTTCAATGTTTTAAAAAAAATGCTAATTCCTAACTATATAAGGCCTGAAACCTATGGTTTTTTCAGTGAATATATATATATATATATATATATATATATATATATATATATATATATATATATATATATATATATATATAAATATAAATCATCAAACAACAAAGGAAATTTAGAGAAGTGCTATAGATATATACGTGGAACTTACAGTATTGAGCTTGGGATTGACTTTCTGCCCAGATGATCGCTTAGAATATACACAGACAAGGATTGACCTTTTTAACTTCGTAAGGAAGCTAAAATTGCACAAGTATTTTAAAATCAGAACACATATTAAAGACACTAAAAGGCCTACAGTAAGGATAACAGCCACCGATTGTCTCTTGGGTACAGATTTGCCAGCCATAGAACTCTTGGAAGGTTTACAAACTGAACAATGTTCTGAAGGTTTAATGCATCAAAATATATCAGACAGAGCTGTAAGTGTGGGAATAGAGCAAGAAAGAGAAGAAAGTCTATTTAAACCTCAATCCCTCTTTAACCCACAAATGCCAGTAGATGCACTAGATACATTTTCGGATGCTATGATGAAGGATCTTTTAGAGTTCCGGCAGAAACATAGAAAATCAACCTCCATAAGTAATCTTTCACAAGAGGAGAACGGAGCATTGGACAATTTGGCATGAGACAAATCCATAATCATCATGACCTCGGATAAAGGGTGGGAATGTGGTGGTACAGACTAGAGAGCAATATCACAAAGAAGCCATACAGCAATTATCGGATGCAGGAGGCTATCAGAAAACAACTATGGTAACTTATCATCAAAGCATTCAAACCTATGATGAATTGATCAAGAAATGGTACAACAAAGGAATGCTGGGCCAGGACTTCCATTTGATCCCCCCAGCACTAACCCCCATGGCCCTCTCACAAGGGACTCTGGGACCTGTAGTTTCCCGAGGAGCTAGGGACTCTACACAGGTGTGCTGTTCCAGGTTTTCTGGGGATGTGCAGACTCGTGACACCGAGTTCAAAAGGGAGGCGGGACTTGTATGCAGAGTGATATCCCTGTGGAGGCTTTGGGCACTGACGAAGGCACGACATCAGCCAGAAATGCATCCGCCAATTTCCTGAATAAAGCCTCCAAACACATCCCCTTGGGTCTCTGTTTTCTCTCCTTTCTCGGAAGGAGCCTGCCCCGCACATATTTACGCGCCAGCCTGTAGATGCCATCATAGAGTACCCCGCCTCACCTTGGGAGCGGACTTCACAGGCTTGGACTGTCACCAGTTCACACTTTGCTCCACCAGAGTTATTTGGTTAGTCCTAATCCCGCCCCGGAGCACAGGAGAAAAATCGGCAGTGGCGAGGTAATTCCAACCTCGTTGTGGGCTGCAGGCACTGTCTTCGCCGCCCCTGCCCAATGGATACCTGCAACCTGGGGCTGAGGCGTACGAAGGGGAGCTGAGGAGGCTTCGTTGTGGACAAAGCAGCTGTAAAATACGGAGCATGACATTTTGCTTTGTTTTTAAGGACTCACTTTGTTTTGTTCCCGCTTTCTGCACAGAACTTCCATTTGATCCCCCAGCACTAACCCCCATGGTCCTCTCACAAGGGACTCTGGGACCTGTAGTTTCCCGAGGAGCTAGGGACTCTACACAGGTGTGCTGTTCCAGGTTTTCTGGGGAGGTGCGGACTCGTGACATCGAGTTCAAAAGGGAGGCGGGACTTGTATGCAGAGTGATATCCCTGTGGAGGCTTTGGGCGCTGACGAAGGCACGACATCAGCCAGAAATGCATCCGCCAATTTCCTGAATAAAGCCTCCAAACACATCCCCTTGGGTCTCTGTTTTCTCTCCTTTCTCGGAAGGAGCCTGCCCCGCACATATATATATATATATATATAGATATATAAATATAAATCATCAAACAACAAAGGAAATTTAGAGAAGTGCTATAGATATATACGTGGAACTTACAGTATTGAGCTTGGGATTGACTTTCTGCCCAGATGATCGCTTAGAATATACACAGACAAGGATTGACCTTTTTAACTTCGTAAGGAAGCTAAAATTGCACAAGTATTTTAAAATCAGAACACATATTAAAGACACTAAAAGGCCTACAGTAAGGATAACAGCCACCGATTGTCTCTTGGGTACAGATTTGCCAGCCATAGAATTCTTGGAAGGTTTACGAACTGAACAATGTTCTGAAGGTTTAATGCATCAAAATATATCAGACAGAGCTGTAAGTGTGGGAATAGAGCAAGAAAGCGAAGAAAGTCTGTTTAAACCTCAATCTCTCTTTAACCCACAAATGCCAGTAGATGCACTAGATACATTTTCGGATGCTGCGATGAAGGATCTTTTAGAGTTCCGGCAGAAACATAGAAAATCAACCTCCATAAGTAATCTTTCACAAGAGGAGAACGGAGCATTGGACAATTTGGCATGAGACAAATCCATAATCATCATGACCTCGGATAAGGGGTGGGAATGTGGTGGTACAGACTAGAGAGCAATATCACAAAGAAGCCATACAGCAATTATCGGATGCAGGATGCTATCAGAAAACAACTATGGTAACTTATCATCAAAGCATTCAAACCTATGATGAATTGATCAAGAAATGGTACAACAAAGGAATGCTGGGCCAGGAAGAAGATCTTTTCCTACGAAGTACCAATCCGATCTGCCCAACCTTTTACCATATTCCGAAATTGTATAAGAACATCTCACACCCTCCTGGTAGGCCCATTGTTTCATCTGTGCAGGGACTGACTGAACATGTTTCTAGGTTCCTTGATCATTTTTTATCCCTGTCTGTGGTCCTGTTGCATTCCTATGTCAAAGACACCAAAGATTTCTTGAATAAAATACAGAAATTGCAATGGAAACCTGACTATGTAATCATGGTATTAGACATCACAAGTTTCTATACATGCATAGACATACTAAAGGGGTGGAGACTACGAAATACTACTTAAACAAGAGACAGCTTAGGTATGTACAACATAACCTCATGCTGGTAGAATTTTTAGAATTTTGCCTGACGCATAACATCTTCCTATTTGAGGAGCAATACTACAAACAACTATCCGGTACGGCGATGGGCAACTGCTTTACCCCCAGCTACGCGAACTTGTTCGTAGGCTGGTGGGCGGAGCGGGTGCCCAGAACCTACCAGGATGAAACAACCAGTGGGACAGTCGTCGAATGGTATTGATACATCGATGACTTGTTCATTGTTTGGCAGGGAACAGAAGACACAGCCCTTGAATATATCAATCAGCTCAATAGGAATTACATCAATTTGCACTTCTCGGGTACAGTTAGTCCAGTGGCAGTGGACTACCTGGACCTGAGAGTGTTCATTGATGAGGGCAAGGTAGAAACAGCCCTGTATCGGAAATCTACAGCAGGGAACTCCATTCTGTTTGCGACAAGTAGTCATCTTCAGAAATTAGTGCAAAGTATACCGTATGGTGAACTTCTTAGGCTTAAGAGGAATTGCACACGTGATCAGGATTTCGAGGTAGCAGCATCAGAACGTATAGACAGGTTCATAGTGCGAGGATATAATCCTAACACATTGAACCCTACACTATGTAAAGATAGAGCAAAACCAAGAGAAACACTGTTAGCAGACAAAAAGGCTAATATGAAAGACAACGGAAAATTTCGACTAATTCCACCTTATTCTGCAGAGACCAACTGTTTCAAATCCATGCTTTGAAAGAATTGGCACATTCTAAAAACGGACAGTGTAATAGGAGAGGACATTCTGAAATTCCAACTAGTAACTTTCAAAAAAGCAAGATCTATACGTGATAAGTTGGTAAAAAGTCATCTGGAAAAGATACCGACAAGAATAGGTACCCTCTAAGAGATGTCAGGTTTTTATCCTTGCAGTCGATGTAAAGCCTGTTCGTACAGCAAAAGGGTTTTAACATACACTGTACCAGACACAGGAATGTCAAAGCACATAAACAAATTCATTACATGTAGCACGCCCTACATAGTATACTGCCTGGTCGGCCTCTGCGGGCTGCGATATATAGGCATCACAGTACATCAATTAAAAATAAGAGTACTGGAACACATGAGGGCACTTGACAAGTTAGATGAGTCCTATCCAGTGGCGTGACTCTTCGCGGAACATCATGGAAGTGATAGAAATAAGCTACAATGTTTTGGTTTAGACCATGTTCCCCATAATATTCGAGGTGGTGACAGACTAAAGAGACTACGGAGGCTCGAATCACGATATATAATAGACCTCCACACGAAAACTCCTGGGGGGTTAAACAGTGGGGAAGAACTGACTGTTCACAAAGGAATATGAAAACTGTATGAATTTGTAGAAGGTTTGGGGGACATAGAAACGTAAAAGGGATCAAAAGATCCAATTATTGTCTAGTCTTGGAAGTAAGTTTCTTACCTGAACTGTTGTTGTAACATGCCAAAATTTAGTTAAGCAATACAAAAGGGGATGATGGACGGAGAGTTTGAGCAAATCAAACACTCACCCCCAGTCAACTGATCTGGGTTTAATCCATCACCATTCTTTAGCCCACTCAGCCACCCCATTTCAGACATGGCTATATGCAAATCAGTCCGACCCTGTTCCTCATGGGAACAGTCCAGCCCGAACTGCCAAGCCATGTCTTCCATGGACCGGAAACAAGCCTCCTGGGACCGGTTTCGGATTCATAATCCTCATCAGCCAGGCTATCTTGAATCCAGTGGCCAAGTGAGCAAGGGACTCACGTCTGAGCATACCCTGCCACACTTAGGGCGAACAAAGCGATACAAAAGGGGATGATGGACGGAGCGTTTGAGCAAATCAAACACTCACCCCCAGTCAACTGTTCTGGGTTTAATCCATCACCATTCTTTAGCCCACTCAGCCACCCCATTTCAGACATGGCTATATGCAAATCAGTCTGACCCTGTGCCTCATGGGAACAGTCCAGCCCGAACTGCCAAGCCATGTCTTCCATGGACCGGAAACAAGCCTCCTGGGACCGGTTTCAGATTCATAATCCTCATCAGCCAGGCTATCTTGAATCCAGTGGCCAAGTTAGCAAGGGACTCACGTCTGAGCATACCCTGCCACACTTAGGGCGAACAAAGCGATACAAAAGGGGATGATGGACGGAGCGTTTGAGCAAATCAAACACTCACCCCAGTCAACTGATCTGGGTTTAATCCATCACCATTCTTTAGCCCACTCAGCCACCCCATTTCAGACATGGCTATATGCAAATCAGTCTGACCCTGTGCCTCATGGGAACAGTCCAGCCCGAACTGCCAAGCCATGTCTTCCATGGACCGGAAACAAGCCTCCTGGGACCGGTTTCGGATTCATAATCCTCATCAGCCAGGCAATCTTGAATCCAGTGGCCAAGTGAGCAAGGGACTCACGTCTGAGCATGCCCTGCCACACTTAGGGCGAACAAAGCGATACAAAAGGGGATGATGGACGGAGCGTTTGAGCAAATGAAACACTCAACCCCAGTCAACTGATCTTGGTTTAATCCATCACCTGTCTTTAGCCCACTCAGCCACCCCATTTCAGACATGGCTATATGCAAATCAGTCTGACCCTGTGCCTCATGGGAACAGTCCAGCCCGAACTGCCAAGCCATGTCTTCCATGGACCGGAAACAAGCCTCCTGGGACCGGTTTCGGATTCATAATCCTCATCAGCCAGGCTATCTTGAATCCAGTGGCCAAGTGAGCAAGGGACTCACGTCTGAGCATACCCTGCCACACTTAGGGCGAACAAAGCGATACAAAAGGGGATGATGGACGGAGCGTTTGAGCAAATCAAACACTCACCCCCAGTCAACTGATCTGGGTTTAATCCATCACCATTCTTTAGCCCACTCAGCCACCCCATTTCAGACATGGCTATATGCAAATCAGTCTGACCCTGTGCCTCATGGGAACAGTCCAGCCCGAACTGCCAAGCCATGTCTTCCATGGACCGGAAACAAGCCTCCTGGGACCGGTTTCGGATTCATAATCCTCATCAGCCAGGCAATCTTGAATCCAGTGGCCAAGTGAGCAAGGGACTCACGTCTGAGCATACCCTGCCACACTTAGGGCGAACAAAGCGATACAAAAGGGGATGATGGACGGAGCGTTTGAGCAAATGAAACACTCAACCCCAGTCAACTGATCTTGGTTTAATCCATCACCATTCTTTAGCCCACTCAGCCACCCCATTTCAGACATGGCTATATGCAAATCAGTCTGACCCTGTGCCTCATGGGAACAGTCCAGCCCGAACTGCCAAGCCATGTCTTCCATGGACCGGAAACAAGCCTCCTGGGACCGGTTTCGGATTCATAATCCTCATCAGCCAGGCAATCTTGAATCCAGTGGCCAAGTGAGCAAGGGACTCACGTCTGAGCATACCCTGCCACACTTAGGGCGAACAAAGCGATACAAAAGGGGATGATGGATGGAGCGTTTGAGCAAATGAAACACTCAACCCCAGTCAACTGATCTTGGTTTAATCCATCACCATTCTTTAGCCCACTCAGCCACCCCATTTCAGACATGGCTATATGCAAATCAGTCTGACCCTGTGCCTCATGGGAACAGTCCAGCCCGAACTGCCAAGCCATGTCTTCCATGGACCGGAAGCAAGCCTCCTGGGACCGGTTTCGGATTCATAATCCTCATCAGCCAGGCTATCTTGAATCCAGTGGCCAAGTGAGCAAGGGACTCACGTCTGAGCATACCCTGCCACACTTAGGGCGAACAAAGCGATACAAAAGGGGATGATGGACGGAGCGTTTGAGCAAATCAAACACTCACCCCCAGTCAACTGATCTGGGTTTAATCCATCACCATTGCTTTGGCCCACTCAGCCACCCCATTTCAGACATGGCTATATGCAAATCAGTCTGACCCTGTGCCTCATGGGAACAGTCCAGCCCGAACTGCCAAGCCATGTCTTCCATGGACCGGAAACAAGCCTCCTGGGACCGGTTTCGGATTCATAATCCTCATCAGCCAGGCTATCTTGAATCCAGTGGCCAAGTGAGCAAGGGACTCAAGTCTGAGCATACCCTGCCACACTTAGGGCGAACAAAGCGATACAAAAGGGGATGATGGACGGAGCGTTTGAGCAAATCAAACACTCACCCCCAGGCAACTGATCTGGGTTTAATCCATCACCATTCTTTAGCCCACTCCGCCACCCCATTTCAGACATGGCTATATGCAAATCAGTCTGACCCTGTGCCTCGTGGGAACAGTCCAGCCCGAACTGCCAAGCCATGTCTTCCACTTTCTATTGGTGCAGAACAGTTTTGGTTTCCAAATGAGTAAAGCCTGGGTCTTGTGACCTGAAAATAACACTTCTGATTGGTTCAGCACAGTTTTTTTTCCAAATGATAAAAAACCCCACCTTTCTTCCTTACTCTGACTTTGTCCTTTGACTGAGGAAGACCTGTTTCATCTAAAGAGACAATTCTTTTGTACTTGGAAATGGCTACTGTAGCAGCAACAGCTGGGGCATCTACACCACCACCACCACCACAACCACCAAGAGGACCACCACAACAATACATTGCTGGTGGAGAAGAGGAGGAGGAGGGGAGAAGATGGCTGCCGGAAGAAATTACCCCATACAAGCCAAAAGAACACATTGTATGGGAGTTTTTTTCTCTTGCAGAGGGCAAGAAAAAAGTTAATGCGGCCAAGGTAACATGTCGAATCTGTGGTGCAGAACTCTCAAGGGGCAATCCAGATAAAAAATATTAATTTGGGAATCATACCATGATTCGGCATATGACCCGGAAGCATCCTGCTAACTATTCTCGTGCAGAGATCAGGGAACTGGCCAGTCACCTCCCCCAGTGTTCAAGGACCAGCTCAAAAAGAAAGCAACCCAGTCAATCGGACCCAGAAACAACGGAGAGGATGCCTTGCATTCAGCAACAATTTGGTACTTTTAGAATCACTTGTACTGAATGTGGCAAGCTCATCGCCTATGGTGAAAAGAGCGTAAAGCTGATCGTCCTTGCTGGTCAGAATCACATTTGCCCCAAAAAAAAGAAGTAATTTTTTTTGTTTTTTGTTTTTTGCTCCAGTTGAGCCATTTTCAATTCCCTTTCTCTTTGTTTCTTCCCATAAAAAATACAAAAAAAATATAAAACTGTTTTGAAAAGCCAAAAATAGTACAAAATGTTCAAAAAACATTAAAAAAAATATAAAACAACAAAAAGAATTTAAAAAAAAGTTCTTTTTAGAACTACCTTTCATTTATAAAATTAAACCTAGATTTTTAAAGGATCTCTGTCAATTTTTTGTCCTTAGGGTACGCGTACCGGGGCGCGCCCCCCAAAAAAATAGAAAAAAAAAATTTAATGAAGCAGTTAGCATGAGGGAAGGACACAAAGAGAGTTATGTTAAGAGAAAAAGAGCTACAAGATGACCACAGAGGGATTGTTTATTACATAGTAAAAAATAGAGAAGGTGTAATTGGATGAAAGTGAGAAAAGTAAAATGACTAAAGGAGCGAAAGAAAGGAAGAGAGAGGAAGAACACTAAAGTAGAGATAGTGTGAGACTGTGATTGGCTGTTAAAAGAAAAAGAAAGGACAGTAAAAAATGGAGAATGAAGGGTAGTGGCGGAACCACGATAAATGAAGAACGATGAGGGAAAGTGAGAAAAGACCAAGTAGTATAAGTAAAGAGGGGTGAAAGAGGGAGAAAAATTGAATTAGGATAACATATGGGGAGTGACAAAGAGAGAGGACACAGAGAGTAAAGGAAACAGTACCTGAATGGGCTTGAGTAAAACAGCAAAAAAAGATAAGTAATGCAGTGTGTGTGACTTATAGGGAGTCAGTGCGGGTAGGTCGGAGTGTGGGTGTGTAAGGTGTGTCTGTGGGTGTGGTTGTGTGGAGTGTTTCGGTGTGGGTGGAGGTGAGGGTGTGTGAAATATGTGTGAGAAGTGTATGAGTGTGGGGTGTATATGTGTTCGATGTATGTGTGTGTATGGAATGCGTGTGTGTTTTTGAGGAGTGTGTGCGGGAGTTTTTTTTGTGTGTATGAGGTGTGTGTGTGGTGTGTGTGTGGGGTGTATGTTACAGGTGTGTGTATGTGTTGGGAGGGGGATGAGGTGTATGTGTAGGAGTAAGGTAAATAATTAAGAAAAAGAGATTGAGTGAAGAAGCAAAGGAAGGGAACAGAGGGTAAGTGAAGTAAAGAATAGGGATCGAAAGAAGTTGAATATGAGAGGGTAAATAGGGAAAGGGGAGTAAACATGTAGACTAGGAATAAGTGAGAGAACCAGAGTAAAGACACAGGAGTGAGGTAGATTGAGAAAATGTTAGTGACCTTAAAGCAAAGGGTGTGACAAACTACATTTTTTTAGTCATACTTACCATATACCACAATAACTTCTGTAACAACATGCAAATTATCTACAGAGGAGACAGTGTACATTGAATTTAAGACTCTGCATTGGTACCTACATGTTGGTACTTAAATCACCCACACAACACAACAACTCTATTCAGAGCTACCCTACCTCTAAGCACTTTAAATTATTATTTTAGTGTTTCACTGACTTTTCCCCATGTGTGGGGGGAGGTGTGTGTGGGGGATGTGCGGGGTGTGTCTGTGAGGTGTGTATGTGTGTGTGTGTGTGTCTGGGGGGGATGAGGTATATAGGTGTGTGGGGTATGTGGGTGTGGGTGGGGATGTGGGTGTGTAAGATGTGTGTGTGGGTGTGGGTGTGTGGGGTGTTTGGGTATACGTGGGAGTGTGGGCGTGTGAGGTGTGTCTGGGGTGTGTGTGGGTGTGGGGGGTATGTGTGTAGGATGTGTATGTATGTGTGGGATGTGTGGATGTGTCTGTGAGGTGTGTGTGTGTGGGGGGAGGTGTGTGGGGGGATGTGTGGGGTGTGTCTGTGAGGTATCTGTGTGTGTGTGTGTGTTGGGGGGGTGAGGTGTGTGTGTGAGTGTGGGTGTGTGGGATGTGGGTGTGTGGATGTGTAAGGTGTCGGTGTGGGAGTGTGGGGTGTTTGGGTGTGGGTGTAAGTGTGCGTGTGTGAGGTGTGTGTGGGGAGTGTGTGGGTGTGGGGGTGTGGGGTTTTGTGCGTGTGGGTGTGTGTGGGATGTACTTGTAGGTACCTAAAAGTTTTCCCCATGTGTGGGGGGGAGGTGTGTGGGGGGGATGTGCGGGGTATGTCTGTGAGGTGTGTATGTGTGTGTGTGTGTCTGGGGGATGAGGTGTATAGGTATGTGGGGTATGTGGGTGTGGGTGGGGATGTGGGTGTGTAAGGTGTGTGTGTGGGTGTGTGGGGTGTTTGGGTGTACGTGGGAGTGTGGGTGTGTGAGGTGTGTCTGGGGTGTGTGTGGGTGTGGGGGGTATGTGTGTAGGATGTGTATGTATGTGTGGGATGTGTGGATGTGTCTGTGAGGTGTGTGTGTGTAGGGGGGGAGGTGTGTGTGTGGGATGTGTGGGGTGTGTCTGTGAGGTATCTGTGTGTGCGTGTGTGTGTGTGTGTGTGTTGGGGGGGTGAGGTGTGTGTGAGTGTGGGTGTGTGGGATGTGGGTGTGTGGGTGTGGATGTGTAAGGTGTCAGTGTGGGGGTGTGGGGTGTTTGGGTGTGGGTGGAGGTGTGCGTGTGTGAGGTGTGTGTGGGGAGTGTGTGGGTGTGGGGGTGTGGGGTTGTGTGCGTGTGGGTGTGTGTGGGACGTACTTCTAGGTACCTAAAAGTTTTCCCCATGTGTGGGGGGGAGAGGTGTGTGTGGGGGATGTGCGGGGTGTGTCTGTGAGGTGTGTATGTGTGTGTGTGTGTGTGTGTCTGGGGGGATGAGGTGTATAGGTGTGTGGGGTATGTGGGTGTGGGTGGGGATGTGGGTGTGTAAGGTGTTTGTGTGGGTGTGGGTGTGTGGGGTGTTTGGGTGTAGGTGGGAGTGTGGGTGTGTGAGGTGTGTCTGGGGTGTGTGTGGGTGTGGGGGGTATGTGTGTAGGATGTGTATGTATGTGTGGGATGTGTGGATGTGTCTGTGAAGTGTGTGTGTGTGTGTGTAGGGGGGAGACGTGTGTGTGGGATGTGTCTGTGAGGTATCTGTGTGTGCGTGTGTGTGTTGGGGGGTGAGGTGTGTGCGTGAGTGTGGTGTGTGGGATGTGGGTGTGTGGGTGTGGATGTGTAAGGTGTCGGTGTGGGGGTGTGGGGTGTTTGGGTGTGAGTGGAGGTGTGCGTGTGTGAGGTGTGTGTGGGGAGTGTGTGGGTGTGGGGGTGTGGGGTTTTGTGCATGTGGGTGTGTGTGGGACATACTTGTAGGTACCTAAAACAGCCACAGACCCAAAAGCTCTTTTCAGAGCTACCCTACCTGTAATCACTCAAAATGATTATTTTATTATTTATTATTATGAATATATAATTTTTTTCACTATTTTTCCCCATGGTAGGCTCCCTGGTACGCTCCCGCGAAAATCGAAAAAAAAGTAAACATTTTTTTTGTCCCGCGGGACCCTTTTATGGCCCCCACATCAAACCTAGGGGGTCAGGGGGGGTGTACCCTGCCCCCTTTTGGTCATTTCCCCCTTTTGTTTTTAGCCACCTCTTGTGTCTCGGTCCTACCGAGACACAAGATGGCGGCGGCTCCGGACTGTTTCGAATGTTTACAGACACCCGAGAGCCAATCAGCTTCCCGTGCGCAAGCCGCGTGGCGCGCCCGGAGCGCTCCCCGGTGCGCGTACTGGGGCGCTGCCACAGATATATAAATTTATTTGAAGCTAAATTACTCAAAATCCTCTGCAGCACATATCTTGAGACATAGCAAAGGCACATCGGGCTACCAGTCCCTACAATTTTGCCAAGTTTGGTGAAAATCCATTCAGCCGTTCGAGCTAAAAGTGCGACCGACCGCCCTATGGAAATTAACATGGGGAAAACACGTTTTGGGACCCCCTTTTATCTCGGCCCCCACTTGACGAATCCCCCCCAGAATTTCACAGAAGGAGCGGAGCGCCGCGAGGCAAAGTTGCTGAAAAATTCAGGCCGATTCCTCAACCGGCGCCAAAGTTATTCCAAATAGAATGTTGCGATTCCCCTATGGAAATCAGTCCTAACTATAACTACCTACTGGCGACCGCCAGTAGGTAATATATATATATATATATATATATATATATATATATATCATCAAACAGGGAAGGACATTTTGAAAAATGCCCAGCACTAGTTCCCAGATCCCTGTTTTACTTTCAGGGGTAGTTCACAAATTAGGTTATGCCTTGATAAAAACACACTCTTTGCATCTTAAGTGTCCATGCAAAATTATTTTATTAGTGTAATAATAATGATAATAATAATCCACATTTGTACAGCGCGGACAATCACCTGTAAGGGTCTCCAGGCGCTGGAGGCCGTCGGGAAGATTAAGCAAGCTATTGCCCAGAGTCACATGATGCTGGGCTAATCTGCTGCCGGCGCTGGAGATTCGACCGTGATCCCCAGATTCCAGCGTAATTCGCCCTGGCCAGGGCACCACACCTCTTCCAGTCAAGTCTCCCACACCTTGTCTATCCTTGTTTAGACACGAAACAAGTTGTCTTTAACTTTGATTGAAGTAACATTCGAAGTACAGCATATGCTTGATTACAAAGTTATCTTCACATATTAGTGGTACAGAACTGAGCCAACACGTGTTTCGCGAAATTGATTCTCTTCTTCAGTGCTGTTGATAATGAGACAAACCACTTATTACCAACCCAACCGCAAACAGATGCTTGCCAAAACGTAAGACCCAGTTGCACCAGACCAAAAACTTATTCCAAATGGCCTATAAATGTTTACAAAGTTCAAGAGAATCAACGAGGTAAACTGAGGTAGATGTATTTAATCTAAATATAGATACAGCCACTCAAAAACAGTCCTAAAGTAACTCCCACCATAGCCGCTACAAAGAATAGCCCAAGGTTAGACTTACCAGGTAAAACGGCTAAAGCCTCCCATAAATACGAACACATCCAGTCACTGAGCTTGACTACCAAAAACCTCTATTTTATAGTCCCAGGTAGCCTCAATTAGTCTAACCATTAAGTACTAATTGCAAATTAGATTTGAATTCTGAAATGCACCATTTTTCTCAGTTTACTAGTAGTAAAATCCTAATTTTAAGACTTTTGGTATTCACAGAAGGCATTTAGGAGTCCTAAAGTTAGGGGTCCTAATTTTACTACTACTAAACTGAGAAAAATACTAATTTTAAGACTTTCGATATTCACAGAAGGCATTTAGGAGTCCGAAAGTTAGGAGTAAATATTCTTTACATATTAACTACAACTGCACTATAATAACAATAAAATCAAACCTAAATTCAACAAAGTTGAATATTAAAGATTAAAACTAAATTATTCTTAAACTAATTTTCAATATCAATTGAGCAAGCAGTTCTATTGGAGGGTTTCTTTTCTAAACTGATTCTCTTCCTACCTCACAGAGGCACAGCACTTTATACAAATAGAGCTGACAAGAGCACCTCAATAATCAGGGCCTACTATCACCATGTATAACATCTATATGGAACCACTTTAAGTTCTTATTGTATTGTATTGTATTGTATTTCAGACTTATAAAGCGCGTTGTAACCCTACGGACATCCTGGTGCTGCGGTACAAATACTTTATCACCATACCTCTGGGCTAATTGGCTGCTAGGCTAAGCCTGTACTCTAGGGAAAAGCCACGTTTGAATTTTTCCCCTGAACTTCATCAGATCCTGCATCTGTCTTAGCTCAACTGGCGGACTATTCCAAAGGCGTGCTGCAGCATAGCTATAGGCTCTTCCACCAGGTTTAACTTTCTTAATCTTGGGTATATTCACCAGATTAGGCGAGAAGGACCGGAGGCTACAGGTGGGATTATACCAGTTGAACTTAGGTGCAGCGGTATTGGTCCCATCCCATGCAGTGCCTTGAAGACAAGCACAGTGATTTAAATTGTATCCTCTGGAATACTGGAAGCCAGTGCAGCTCCGCCAACACCAGGGATATGGATGACCGTTGTAGTCTCGATAGGGCCAGTTTAGCGCCACCGTCTGGACTCTCTGGAGTCTCCCAATCAGGTACCTAGGGGTTTCCAGCAGTAGCGCATTCCCATAGTCAAGTTGACTCCGAATGACGCTCCTTACTGCGTGTGCTCAAACCTGATATGGGAGTAGCGGAAGAATCTTCCAGAGAACCCTAATGAGCGAAAAGCTGCTTCCCACAATTTTGTAGACTTGGGTTTCAAGGTTAAGCTCGTCATTAAAACTGACCCCGAGATTGGGTACCGTCGGGACGGGTAGCAAAGGTGTCTCAATGGGAATGGGCCAAAATCCCGAAGGGAGAGAACAGAGTATCTCAGTTTTTTTGCACTTAAGTTGTAAGGAGTTGTTTTTCAGCCAGCGCACCATTTCTAGCATACAGGCATGACATTTTTCCAGCTAGACCATTTGGTCTCCCTCCAATGATACAATGAGATGTGTATCATTAGCGTAGTTTACCAAGCTGACCCCATATGACTTAATAATCGCGGGGCTCATATAGGTGTTAAGCAGTATTGGGCTGATTGCAGAGCCCGGTGGGACCCCATGCTTAGTCTCAGTGAAGTCCGAACGATAAGGGGGAGGGCCACCGCCTGTTGTCTAGTTGTCAGATCCGATCAAAACCAATCCAGTAATACACCTCCCACCCCTACTGTTTTCAGCCTGGCCATGAGAGCTTTGTGGTTGACCGTATCGAATGTGGCAGACAGGTCCAGTAAGATATATATATATCAATATAGCTGATTCTACCCTGTCTGCTCGCATTCGAAGATCTCCCAAGATGGTCACCAGAGCTGTCTCTGTCCCATGACCTGGGCGAAACCCAAACTGCACATCCTCCAGCTTGTTGTTACACTCCAAGAACTGGGAGAGTGCCCTATGAACCAAATGTTCTATGATCTTTACTGGGTATGGGAGGAGGGATATAGGTCTGGTTTTCTTAGGGCATGATGGATCAAGTGTGGGTTTTTCTAGCAGTGGTGTAATTATTGCTTGTTTACAGCACACCGGGACCTGTCCACTGCTCAATGATTGATTGCACAGCTGTCGAAGTATTGGAAGTAATTCATCTCCCAGCTCCTTCCAAGTTTTGGGAGAGAGAGGGTCCAAAGGAGAGCCCTCAGAAACTCCTGGGGCTATCTTATTAAACTCCTCCTCAGAGAGAAGCTCAAAATGATCCAGGTAGACTGCCTTGTCCTCTGGCTCAGCCCCCCATTCCCAGCTCTTTTGCTTACTCGTTGATCTCCAGACCTTCTATAATTTTTCTTATTTTGTTATAAAAAATGTGGCTAGGCTATTATATAGCTCTTGACTAGGTGGGATGCTGTTATTAGTGCATTCGGGACTTGCAATGTCTTTCATGAGTTTAAAAATACCCCTAGTGCTATTGGACTCCTTCAGGATAGTTTTGGCGTAGTAGTCTGCCTCAGCATTCACTGTTTCCTTTTTATTATTGGCTAATTTCTCCTTCCAGAGGGCTTTGTCTACCTCTGTGTATGCCTTCCTCCGTTGCCGCTCTGCCAGTTTACATTCCTTGTATATAACCCTCAATGTTTCATTGTACCATGGGGCAGGCATGGCACACTGTCTGTGTACCATGCCTGCAGCCACTGCATGCAAGATATGTATGACACTCCAACAGCAGGCCTTACAGCCCTATGGCATGGTGCATTATACTACATGTGTGGACATATCTGCATGAGCAGATATGGCACTGTGATGTCTTAGTCGAATCTCGGACATTGCAAGTAAATAAGGAACCCATCTTAAGTGTTTGTACTGTGCACTATTGATTACGTGTTCCCCAGCTACATGATGGCTTCTCTAAAACCAAAGATGTTTTGTGTCAAACATCTCATATTATTGAAACCACAATGATACCAGTGATGGATTTATTAATCAGTGCACCCAGAGAGTACATGAGAGGTACTCTCCGAAACCTATAATTCCACTTGTTACCTGGTTGACAGGTATAGTCCAGCGTGCCACCACATAAGTGCTTCTGAACTCGTAGGAGGGGAGAGCCCTGCTCTCAGAGATCAGGAACAATTACTGCTCTGGCAGGAGGTGTTTACACTTTCTCCAAACAGGATGGTAGCTAGGCCAGAGGCTTCAAAGCTTCTGCCGCCTTTGATATGTGGCCCCAGCATTCCATAGATCTGGGAGATGACACCCCCTGCCCTGAGGCCTATTTGGCATCAGGACAAGTGGGAAATTATCATATGAGGAGGTGTGGAGCACACCCAGGCTAGACACACCCCAATCAATAAATCAATCAATCTATTTGTAGAGTGCTCTACTCACCCGTGAGGGTCTCAAGGCGCTGGGGGGGGGGGGGCTGCTACTGCTCGAACAGCCAGGTCTTGAGAAGTTTCCTGAAGGTCAGCAGGTTCTGGGTCTGGCGTAGGCAGAGGGTGTTTCAAGTCTTGGCAGTGAGGTGGGAGAATGATCTGCCATTGGCGGTTGCTCATCAAATGTGGGGGACGGTGGCAAGGGCGAGGTCAGCGGAGCGAAGCTGGCGGTTTGGGGTGTAGAAGGTGTGTCGTTCCTTGAGGTTCGCTGGGCCGGTGTTGTGGAGAGCTTTATGAGCGTGGGTTAGGATCTTGAAGGTGATCCTCTTGTTGACGGGGAGCCAGTGCAGGTCTTTCAGCTGGAATGTGATGTGGCTGTGGCTGGGATGTCGAGGATGAGGCGTGCAGAGGTGCTCTGTATATCTTGTAGTCATTTCTGGAGTTTGCCTGAGGTTCCCACGTAAAGAGCGTTGCCATAGTGCAGCCTGCTGTTGACGAGGGCCTGGTTGACCGTCCTTCTAGTTCCGGTGGGGATCCATCTGTAGATCTTATGGAGCATGTGGAGGGTGTTGAAGCAGGAGGAGGAGACGGCATTGACTTGCTGGGTCATTGACAGCAATGAGTCCAGGATGACCCCCCAGGCTGCGTGCATGGTCAGTGGGCGTCGGTGCCGCTCTCAGTGCAGCCGGCCACAATGAGTCGTCCCAGGCGGTGGAGGTGGATCCGATGATGAGGACCTCCGTCTTGTCCGAGTCCAGTTTCAGGGGCCTGTTCTCATACCTTTGTGGAGGTTGGTTTTGGCAGTGGTGGGGGTCTTGGTAAGGGAGACGATCAGCTGAGTGTTGTCAGCGTATGAGATGATGTTGAGGTCGTGCGATCGGACGATCTTGGCGAGCAGTGCCATATAGACGTTGAAGGGTGTCGGATTGACTGACGATCCTTTGGGTATGCCGCAGATGATCTTGGTGTCTTTAGTTCGGAATGGAGGGAGGCGAACATTCTGGGTTCTGCAGGTGAGGAAGGAGGTGGTCCAGTCCAGGGCTTTGTCGCGGATCGCTACGTTGTGGAGGCGTGTGCGTAGGGTGTGGTGGCAGACGGTGTTGAAGGTGGCCGAAGCGTACAGGAGGATGAGGGCTTCGGTTTTTCCATTGTCCAGCAGGGCCCTGATGTCGTCGGTAGCAGCAATGAGGGCTGCTTCGGTGCTGTGGTTGCTGTGGAATCCGGATTGGGACGGGTCCAGGATGTTGTTCTCTTCGAGGAAGGAGGTCAGTTGCCTGTTGACAATCTTCTCGATTAATTTCGCCGGGAACGGAAGTAGGGAGATGGGCCGGAAGTTCTTGAGGTCCTTGGGGTCCCCCTAAGGTCAGCTACCTGATTTGCCCCCCTGTAGAACAATTATGCAATTTTGTTGATGGCAGAATTAATAAACTGGGACAGGGTTATACCCAATTCTCACATGAATTGGTCTTATAGGAGACCTAGTGCCCCCATGATAGGTAGCTCATTGGCAACTAGTCTTCACTCCCTAATGCCCCTGAATGTAATATTTAGGTTGCTCCCTGACTTCCTAACTTCAGACTCATATGACAAAAAAAAAAGAAGAGGACACTGAAGGGCCCATCACAGCAAGAAAAGAAGACTGCTGTGGACGTTTGGCTCCAAACCCTGCCTGCCGCTCCAGGCACCTCAACTTCAAAAGCCTGCCTCATCCTACAGCTGTGCATCCTCAAATATTCTTGAAGGGTTGCCATCACTTTGCAAACCAGCCAGAGTTCACTTTGGAGTAGAGGAGATACTCTCCTGCATCCTGCAGGCATCGATCATCTCCGGATCCACACAGCTGCTGACCTCCATGTCCACCGGAGCAGTTTCTCCCCAGGATAAAATCAGCATACTCAGAGAGGTCAGATCCATCTACTTGCCAAGTTTAGAGACAACAGGACCCCTACTTGCCTCCCTACACCAATACCCAGGGAACCAGAGCCTTTGACACGACCAAAGCTTGTTTATAGTCAAGTCCGAACACCAAGCACACTGCAGCTGACCAGCCAACAAGGACACCAGCACTGCCGAGGCTAGCACCAGGAGTGGCCCAACTGTCCTGTTTTTGTCCCCTTTGTTGGTCCCGTCAGAGAACTATGAGCGCCTTGACGCACGATAGCCAGCCGGCTAAAAACACTCTGCGCCGAGACTCCCAGCCTGACCTAGGGAAACTGACTGCTTTCCCTTGCTTTCCGGGCCCTCATAAACTGAGCCCACATTGGGAGCTCCCAGATTTGTCCCCAGGTCCCTCTTTGCAGCCTACTTCTAAGGAAAGTACTTTCTGCAGTGTAGCGCGCAATGCTACCAACCCATCCAGCACCTCTGCACCCGGACTCACCTGGGCAGATACAACCAATCTGCTAGTAGAACTTTGCTCCTTGGCCCTTAACACCTCACATTATCAAAGGATCCAACAAAATCGCATTGCAAGTATATTTATAAAGTAAATGTTGTTTCTCCCAAAGGAAAGAATTATGGTGTAAAAATGCACTATTGGTTAACATTGCTCAAACTGTAAAACGTATATTTCGAAAAAGTACTTGCCCATTTACTAAGTTCTTGCTTTCAAAATATATAATAAAATACTTGTAATTTTTAGGTTTCGCCCTGGGCGTTGCAACTGCGTAGCAGTTGCTCCGCCCATGGCGAAACCTCATGATCCTACATATCGACTTTGGTTCAGCCTCTGTCTCCCATTGGCTAGCTCCATAAATGGAGGCTATTCATTGGGAGACAGAGGCTGTCAATCACGCTTTCTCGAGAAAACGCGATTCGGGGGCGTTTATCGGGCTTTTTAAGCCCCGCCCCTTTGTCCCGGGCCGCACTGTCATTGGCTGCCGGCCCGGGACACCCCCGTGACGTCATTCCCCGGGCCGCGCTGTGATTGGCTGGCCGGCCCGGGACCTGACTTGTTTTGTTGCTGCCTCCTATCTGGGTATCTTGAAGTCGACTGCCCATCGGGTTATCTGACATTCCTCTGCTTTTTCTGCCTGTTCTGTTTTTGATGGCATATCCAAAAATGTAGCAGCTCCAATGTCTAAAGCCTTAATAGTATATAGCAGTTTAAAATGGGGTCACAGAATGCCTAATCATAACATTTTGAATATCAGTCTCAGTATCAATCCTTGAGGAAAATGCGGCATTTAGCGTCATTCAGTATTCAGCGCTCAATGAAGTTATAGCAAATCAGTGTGTCATATCAACATGTCACCCTTTTAAGCACAGCCCTCAGCAATGGAGTAGCAATGGAGTAGCAAGAAAACCAGTTACCCACCGCGTGGCTCTTTGTGGCGCTCTTTACAATTCCAATGCCTCGCTATGCCTGTTGTATCTTCTGTTATCGGATCCCGTACACCCTCCGTCAGTCTCACTCCTGCTATACGCCTAACGCTGCTCCCGGTGCCGTGGCTTCGTCACACTGTGAAGTAGGGCGTCAGAACAGCTCACCGCAGTATCCTCCGTTATCGTACCCTTGGCTCACTCCAGATATCATGCCAGCGATTCTAGTACAGCGCCTCCATGGGACCACAATGCATCAGAATGCATCAGTGGAGTCTGTCATGACACTCCGTCGGCTCCAACGGTTCCGTCAGCACTCAATCCAGCTCTTTCAGCATCTGCCTCAAACAAGAATAGACGTACGGTAAGGATCCAGTATCTTTCATTATAGGCTTCTCAATACGGCATCTTCTGATTTTGATTTTTTTTGTCGAGCAGAGAGGAGTCGCAGCAGAGCTAACCTCTCACACGTCCATCACGGACGTCATCTTTTTTTTCCAGGTCCCCAACAAGGATTCCAGTCAAGTAATTTAACTTGTCTCATCCTATTTAGTCTACTGCAATGTTTTAGTTGTGCTTGCCTCCTGAACATGTGATGTGCACTTTAGAGATAATGCTCTGTCACACATTCTTGCTTTAAGATAGCCATTTTCAGCTCATTTGACCAATCATATCTAGAGTTTGAAAATGCTTCCTTTAATGTCTCTCTTGGATAAACATACAAAGAAAGTGAGCATCATTTTGTTGATGGCAGAATTAATAAACTGGGACAGGGTTATACCCAATTCTCACATGAATTGGTCTTATAGGAGACCTAGTGCCCCCATGATAGGTAGCTCATTGGCAACTAGTCTTCACTCCCTAATGCCCCTGAATGTAATATTTAGGTTGCTCCCTGACTTCCTAACTTCAGACTCATATGACAAAAAAAAAAGAAGAGGACACTGAAGGGCCCATCACAGCAAGAAAAGAAGACTGCTGTGGACGTTTGGCTCCAAACCCTGCCTGCCGCTCCAGGCACCTCAACTTCAAAAGCCTGCCTCATCCTACAGCTGTGCATCCTCAAATATTCTTGAAGGGTTGCCATCACTTTGCAAACCAGCCAGAGTTCACTTTGGAGTAGAGGAGATACTCTCCTGCATCCTGCAGGCATCGATCATCTCCGGATCCACACAGCTGCTGACCTCCATGTCCACCGGAGCAGTTTCTCCCCAGGATAAAATCAGCATACTCAGAGAGGTCAGATCCATCTACTTGCCAAGTTTAGAGACAACAGGACTCCTACTTGCCTCCCTACACCAATACCCAGGGAACCAGAGCCTTTGACACGACCAAAGCTTGTTTATAGTCAAGTCCGAACACCAAGCACACTGCAGCTGACCAGCCAACAAGGACACCAGCACTGCCGAGGCTAGCACCAGGAGTGGCCCAACTGTCCTGTTTTTGTCCCCTTTGTTGGTCCCGTCAGAGAACTATGAGCGCCTTGACGCACGATAGCCAGCCGGCTAAAAACACTCTGCGCCGAGACTCCCAGCCTGACCTAGGGAAACTGACTGCTTTCCCTTGCTTTCCGGGCCCTCATAAACTGAGCCCACATTGGGAGCTCCCAGATTTGTCCCCAGGTCCCTCTTTGCAGCCTACTTCTAAGGAAAGTACTTTCTGCAGTGTAGCGCGCAATGCTACCAACCCATCCAGCACCTCTGCACCCGGACTCACCTGGGCAGATACAACCAATCTGCTAGTAGAACTTTGCTCCTTGGCCCTTAACACCTCACATTATCAAAGGATCCAACAAAATCGCATTGCAAGTATATTTATAAAGTAAATGTTGTTTCTCCCAAAGGAAAGAATTATGGTGTAAAAATGCACTATTGGTTAACATTGCTCAAACTGTAAAACGTATATTTCGAAAAAGTACTTGCCCATTTACTAAGTTCTTGCTTTCAAAATATATAATAAAATACTTGTAATTTTTAGGTTTTGCCCTGGGCGTTGCAACTGCGTAGCAGTTGCTCCGCCCATGGCGAAACCTCATGATCCTACATATCGACTTTGGTTCAGCCTCTGTCTCCCATTGGCTAGCTCCATAAATGGAGGCTATTCATTGGGAGACAGAGGCTGTCAATCACGCTTTCTCGAGAAAACGCGATTCGGGGGCGTTTATCGGGCTTTTTAAGCCCCGCCCCTTTGTCCCGGGCCGCACTGTCATTGGCTGCCGGCCCGGGACACCCCCGTGACGTCATTCCCCGGGCCGCGCTGTGATTGGCTGGCCGGCCCGGGACCTGACTTGTTTTGTTGCTGCCTCCTATCTGGGTATCTTGAAGTCGACTGCCCATCGGGTTATCTGACATTCCTCTGCTTTTTCTGCCTGTTCTGTTTTTGATGGCATATCCAAAAATGTAGCAGCTCCAATGTCTAAAGCCTTAATAGTATATAGCAGTTTAAAATGGGGTCACAGAATGCCTAATCATAACATTTTGAATATCAGTCTCAGTATCAATCCTTGAGGAAAATGCGGCATTTAGCGTCATTCAGTATTCAGCGCTCAATGAAGTTATAGCAAATCAGTGTGTCATATCAACATGTCACCCTTTTAAGCACAGCCCTCAGCAATGGAGTAGCAATGGAGTAGCAAGAAAACCAGTTACCCACCGCGTGGCTCTTTGTGGCGCTCTTTACAATTCCAATGCCTCGCTATGCCTGTTGTATCTTCTGTTATCGGATCCCGTACACCCTCCGTCAGTCTCACTCCTGCTATACGCCTAACGCTGCTCCCGGTGCCGTGGCTTCGTCACACTGTGAAGTAGGGCGTCAGAACAGCTCACCGCAGTATCCTCCGTTATCGTACCCTTGGCTCACTCCAGATATCATGCCAGCGATTCTAGTACAGCGCCTCCATGGGACCACAATGCATCAGAATGCATCAGTGGAGTCTGTCATGACACTCCGTCGGCTCCAACGGTTCCGTCAGCACTCAATCCAGCTCTTTCAGCATCTGCCTCAAACAAGAATAGACGTACGGTAAGAATCCAGTATCTTTCATTATAGGCTTCTCAATACGGCATCTTCTGATTTTGATTTTTTTTGTCGAGCAGAGAGGAGTCGCAGCAGAGCTAACCTCTCACACGTCCATCACGGACGTCATCTTTTTTTTCCAGGTCCCCAACAAGGATTCCAGTCAAGTAATTTAACTTGTCTCATCCTATTTAGTCTACTGCAATGTTTTAGTTGTGCTTGCCTCCTGAACATGTGATGTGCACTTTAGAGATAATGCTCTGTCACACATTCTTGCTTTAAGATAGCCATTTTCAGCTCATTTGACCAATCATATCTAGAGTTTGAAAATGCTTCCTTTAATGTCTCTCTTGGATAAACATACAAAGAAAGTGAGCATCATTACCCTGCTCCCTCAAATACTCTACTTATTACAATCTTGTATTCATAGCTATACAAATCCTAGTCTCAAACTTCCAAGGCTATATTTAATTTTCCATATTTCTTTCTTGGGCATCTTCAGGTTATACATTTTACACAGTTCTGAAAAATATGTTATTCCTTTCTTTCACCCAGTTGCCTTATTTTATTATGAGAAGGCATGCGTAATTACATTATGTGTCTGGAGAAGATACTGACACAACATCCTCTTTCAACTGAGACCTAGATCTCATTCATGAATGGGTGTTAGATTAGGAGGTTATATCCAGCATTTTTAAAGAGTGCATTTTAGTAACTCAGCTGCCACGCCCATGCTTGCGACCAGAAGCAGAACTCATCTCCACCTCGACCAGGGAGGACCAAGCCGCTGAATCTATTTCTCACCCAGTCAAGGAGGAAGGAGGATCTGCTGCAACCTATGGGCCCATCTGATTCTGAGTGCTTGGAAGAGGGCTACTGACTGAACACAGCTGCACATGTGGAGCTGCCTCAGGACACTACTGCGTGGGCATGTCTGCTTCAATGGAGTGGAGCAGCTGCATGCACATTTGCAGCCGGCACATCTTCCCTGATTACAGGAGGACCAGGAGGCCGAAGTAAGTTATACCCCTGTTCAGATTGGGGTTAGACAAACAAAGAGTGCCTACCAGACCAAAGAGGGGAACACTGCTGCACTTATGTTGAAACCTACACCAGGATACCTTAGACTAAGGGAGGCAGAAGGGGGCAGAAGAGGCAGTCCTCGTGGGAGACAGTAGTTTACTGTGAAGTAAAGTACTTCTCTT
The DNA here is from genome assembly GCF_964261635.1 of Lissotriton helveticus. NCBI lineage: Eukaryota > Metazoa > Chordata > Amphibia > Caudata > Salamandridae > Lissotriton > Lissotriton helveticus. Next base: position 391,809,075 of record NC_136069.1, read on the forward strand.
TTTTGTAAAGATAAGCACTGGTCTGGACAATAACGTTATTACTTTGCTGGGTGTCTGTTGAGTGTGAAGCATCTTGTACCCCAACACTAACCTCCTTCAGTAGCCTGTGACTGCTTGCCATCGCTACTGCTGAGAGTCAAGTACTGAAGGTGTTGTACTTTGCCAAGTAGTCCCTACTAACCCCATGGCTCCACCGACAGGGCCTGCCACAAATCGTGCAAACTAGGCATGGGGCTGCTCCGTCTGCACACAGGGCACTACCACCTTACTTGTCCATTGCATACACTGCACATTGCCACTAGTCCTTCGACCTAGGTATGGGACAGCGCGCGGCGCATGCAACACACTCGGCTTCTGCACACTGGGTTTCTCTCCGCAATTTCTCTCAGCTCTGTTCAGAAGGTGCAGCTGACTGTAAGTTCAGTACTGTGCCTGTTGTTGTGTGAGTATATATATGTTTGAATATGTGTGCCTCTGTGTTGTATACATGCTTAGCTCTGCTCGTGAAACAGTGGGTCAGTGCCTGTGTGTTTGTGGTGTACTGTCTGTGTGTCAGTGCCTGCATACCTGCAAGGCTGGTGTGTCTTGCCTTCCTCTCTCTGGACTCTGCTTTTTTGTGAGGGCTGCTTCTCCTGGCAGGAAGCAAACCTCCTGGGTTCCCGTAATGCCCTGCTACAGAGGGAGCAGCCTCACAAACGAGCGGCCAGCTTTTACTGACCTCTGAGCAAGCGGCTCGGGTACATCCATATTGAGCGGGAACTGCAGAGGCCCAATAAAAATACCTTCTAAGGTGGAAGGAAATGAAAGTTCAGACTTGTGTCCAGCAGATGCTGTTGTCCATCATGTTGCTCTCATGCTGGTAAAACTATTACCCAGCATTAGAACAGTGCCCGGATTGGCTTTAGCAGGCTAAGTTTGCTCTCCAACACGGACTGGGAGCCTGTGCCTACTGTTCTCCAGCCCTGGCATATCAGCTCGGGTTCGGGAGATGTCAATGCCAATAGCTCGAACTTTTCAAAAGGCGAAACCATTGCATTGTAAATGCTTGTTCTAAATTGGTGTGGATTTCTTTTTTAAGATTTTGCATCATTTATTGAATCTATGTATGCAACAAATGTCTAACACTCCTCTTTGATAACCCTAAGGATGCTCGACCACACTACCACAAACAGAGCAACTTGGTATTGCTAGAGCAAACCCCTGTCCACTTAAAAGTAATACCTGGACTCTTTACACAGCAAACTTCTTTTTGGTATACTATATAAAGAGCCAGTTTCCTACATTGGTGGCAGCGATGGGATACAACATTTGACATTTGCTGTACCACTCTCTTAATAAGTGATTCCATTAAGGAATCCCAAATTTTCTTTGGTTAAAAATATTTTTGGGTCAAATGATTTTTTTTTTCTAAATTGTTTAAACTAACTGTTAGGGACTTGTGTTAAGTCCCCCAGTCCAAACTGTTCAGAATTAAAAAAGCATAATAGTAGTTAGGCCTCAAAGTCTGTTTCACAATTTCTGTCATTCTGGCCTACGTTCATGGGTGGCTGTGTATATGGAGAAAGCATCTATAAACCTTGAGGCCAGCCAAGAGCTCCAGAAGCTCTGGTATGACCAAAATGCTGCATTGGTGGAGTTCAAACTAGGCAGACTGTATGGGTATTACAGCCAGTGGCACTCAGGGCCCTCCAGGACAAATGAAGTGGTCCTTACCATTTCCTGGGAAGGAAAGGTGAGATCAACTACTTAGTTGACCCAGGCAGTAGCAGGAGCCCACCCAGAGTCGTCCATGTGAACCTCCCAATGCCTTTCTATGATAGGACTGATATGACCAAGCTGATGGTCACTGATGAGGAGTGAACCTCTCCCTGACCACCTCTCCTACAGTCCTAATGATGGGTCAGTTGATTAAGTGGTCATATCAGACACCCAACAAGAAGCTGACTTCAAGCATGTCCTGGAGCAGGTTGCTGGGCTCTTTTCCCTCACCCCTGGTCAGACTTGCTGATGTACCCATGAGGTGGACACTAGTAACAGTATGCCTGTCAAAAATAAATATGCAGACAGTCGGGCCAAGTAAGGGAAAGCATCAGAGCTGAAGTCAGCTAGATACTTGAGTTAGGGGTAACTAAACCCTCTGAAAGTCCACGGGCCAACCCAGTGGTCTTAGTCCCCAAACCTCATTCCAAGGGTGGTAAACCAGAGCTGAGGTTTTGTAGGGACTATAAACGTCTCAATACTGTCACTTAGACAAATGCACATACCATCCAAGGAGATTCTGATCTTCAGGAGCAGCTCACTGCCCCCTGTTCATAGCCTGTGCCTTCCTGATTTCTCTCAAACTCCCAAGTCACCTGCCCCACCTGCCGTAGCCCTGAAGGTGTGTGCCGGGAACCTCAAGTCAGCCACCTGCATCTCGTAGCCCCAGACTCTCTGTGCCCCACATAGCCCAGTGAACAAACAAACAACAAAGAAGGTGGTACAAACACAGACTTGTGCTGTGTTTTCTAAACTTAAAAACTGATGTTTCTTTCTACCCGTGAGAGTTTAAATTTAATGTCTTGTCCTCTGTGCAATTGGTAGTGTTATAACTACTCTGTTATTGCTTGTGATTGCTCATACTGAACTCATGGTTTCTGTGCAATTGCGACTCTTTGAACATTCTGTTTGAAATTCTATCCTAGTTTCACTGTACTGTGCCTAGGCATGCAGGGGCAAGCCCTAGACTACACCCCTTTTGAGTCTTGTAAAAGTTAAAAAGGCAAACTACACCCTCAGAGGCTAAGCAGAGTGTGTTGAAGAGACTGCTGAATCTGCTTTGAGGGTTTAAACTGTGTTTGGAAAGTGTGTGGAACCCCTGTTTCTGGCTACAAAAAGGGATTTATTGAAGTGTGCGAAAAGTAGTATTTAAGTGGCTTAGATCAGGGCCTACCTGCAGGGTGAACTAGCAAAGTGTGGATTGAGCCTGTCTGTATCCAAGGAGATTCTGGTCTTCAGGAGTAACTCACTGTCCCCTGGCCATCAGCCTGGGCTTCCCTAATTGGCCCTCCAGCTCCCAAGCAACCCTGAGCCCTCCTTCCCCACCTATAATAGCCTTAAGATGTGCACAGGGCTTCCCAAGAAAGCCAACTCCATCTTGTAGCCCTAGACTCTCTGTCCCCTACAGAGCCCAGTGAACGAACAGAAAATGGGGTAAGAATACCGACTCGTGCTGTGTTTTTGAAACTTTAATATTGTAGTTTTTTTCAACCAGTGACTGTGTAACTTTAACCTCTTGTCTTCTGTGTAATTGGTACTGTTAAAACTATTCTTGTGTTGCTCATGAGTGCTTGAATTGAACTCTTGGTTTCAGTGCAATTGGTACTGTTTAAACTGCCGTTTTTTAACCCGTGACTGGTTGCAATTCTGTCCTAGTTTTTCCTGTACTGTGTAGGCGTGCATGGGCAACTCCCAGACCACCCTACCTTTTGGGTCTTGCAAGAGTTAAAAAGGCAAACTACACCCTAAGAGACTAAGCAGAGTATGTTTAAGAGTCTGCTAAATCTGCTTTAACGGCTTAAACAGCGTTTGGAAAGTGCATGTTACCCCATTTCGGGCTAGAAAAAAGGGATGCATTTAAGTGCACAAAAAGTAGTTTTAAAGTGGCTTAGATCTGGGCCTACCTGCAGGATGAACCAGGACCAGCAAGGTGTGATTTAGCCTGTCTGTATCCAATGGGATTCTGATCTTCAGTAGCAGTTCACAGCGCCCTGTCTATCAGCCTGTCCTTGAGGTCACTTGCACAAGCTTACCATTAGTCATTACATCTGTGCTCTGATTGGCTCCTGTATCTGGTGTATATATCGGGCATAGGACTTATGGTTACATTTCTGAGTGGCTGATAGGTCTGGTGTTCTGATTGGTCCCTGGTGCTAGGGTTACTATTGGGCTTATGGATCAGATGTATGACATTACAACGCATGCTTTTACATCGCATGCTTTTACAACGCTGTTTTTACAACGCATACCATTACAACAAATAGTGCTTTTAGGCGCTGGATAGTGAATTGTTTAATTTACTATTCCAACTCCAGTCCCCGTGGATAGTAGGGAAGGTGTTGGATAGTACATTAAACACATTCCCTATCCTAGAGCGCCCCCAGCGCAATTCGTTGTAATGGTTTGCGTTGTAAAAGTTGCGTCGTAAACGCACTGCGTGGTAAAAGTTGCGTTGTAAAGGATGTTTCCCTTATGGATCTGTTTCTGATGGGCTCCTAGGACGAGGGCTGTGATTGGTTGTAAGTGCTGGTCTCCTATTGGTCCTAGGGCTTGGGGTTAGTGTTTTGATTGGGTAGGACTAGGGATACCATTAGGCAAAGGTGTCACCTGATCACTAGGGCTATTTAAGCTTAGGGCTCAGGGTGTGTCTGTTTGCGTGTCGATGCTAAGGGCAGAGAAGGCATGGGTAGTTGCCTGTTTGGGCTTGTTCAGGACAGGTCGGGGCTAGGGCTAGTAGTGCAGCCCTTTTCCCAATCACCAGCAACCACCTCAACCCATCCACATCCAAAAACAAATTAAAATACCCACAGCAAACCATCCTACTCATTTACTTCAAATAAATCCTAACCGCATTTCAATGTTTCACAACCACTACAAAACCCAGAAACCCACCTATACACCTTTCTGCCCCCAACTACCACACAAAGGCACCAGCCCTCTCACACAAAACACCACTGTGTTCTATACCACTATCAAATCCAAACATCACCAACACAACACAAAACCACAATATACTTAACTTTAATCCATCTAGACATACACCCCTAGTTCATACAAAACATCAGCTCTACCATCTACTTACTCATAGCAGACCCTCTCTGCCACTACCAAGCCTTTTCTCAGCCCTCCATCATTTCATCCACAAACACCATCCTCCTCTTCCTACCAAAAACACACAACCCAACAATCCTTATGCTCCACTCCACCACACATATTACCTCTTCCATCTATCAAATGTAACACACAAACACTCATAACTCGTGTCCATCACCTATTACACACCACATACACTATTTTCCAAAACACATCACCAAACCTCAACCATTTAACTTCAACTCACCAACAATACTTTACATCCTAATCCTTCTAGCAAAAACACTACACCATTATCTGCTCTCACTACTTCACAAAACATAACACAAACACCAGCACAACAAAATCTCACACACATACATTTTCATAATTCATAACAAATTAGAAACATACACTCATGTTCACTCTCATGACCACACAAATATTACACATCTTAAACCATCTTTACTCCAAAATCCTATTTCTTTACCATTACCTCAACATATTCTTGCCAGCCACTCATCAATTGCAAAATTTAGAGCCTTAAAACATGACCCGCATGCTCCTCCACCACCCCTAAACCATCCACCCTAAACAGACTCAAACAAAACAAACACATGTCACTCTTCACAAATTCATACCTCCATGTCTATCAGACAACACGGCTACTCATCGAAGCAACACATCTCACCAAACCACTCTAAAACTCCATCTCCATCACTTACCCTGGGAGACCCAACAAATTGCCTTCTAACCCTTCTGGATGAGAAATACCATATATAAAAACAACACTATTGCGACCTTCATGCAGTTCATGCCAAAACTAATGACATTCCTGATACAAGTTCACTAAATATTGGTGACTCTTCTAGGCAAGAAAATAACACAGCCACCAAAAGTGGCAGTGTAGATATTATTAGTAATCTCTAAATTGCTCTCTAATAAATGCTCAATCGCTCTCTAAAAACAAGCACCACATCTACGACCAATTCACTGATACACAACCTGATTTACTCTTCATAACTGAGCCATAGGTGGGCGATGAAATGGCTCCAGAGTTGCATGAGGCTGTTCTTTCAGTCTATCAAACTATCACACAAAATTGTATAGGCAAAAGAGGAGATGGACTAGCTATTATATTCAAGCAAATAATAAATGTCACCAACGCTGACAATATTTCCATACAAGGTTGTGAGGCCCTCATCATCAGATGTAACCCTACACCAACTTTCTTTTGTAACGTCCTCCTCTTCTGCAGATAGCGATTAGCGACCTAACAATGCAACATTGCCAGGCACTTTTTGAGACACAGTTTCAAACCTTACAACACTGTAATCCAACTTATGCATTCTTGGTGACCTATACATTTTGATTGACACACCCAATATGTCTCATCCAAAACCATCATCACTGGCCTAGACAAACCTACACAAACCCACACACATCACTGGACACATCCTTGATGTCATTTTTGCAAATCCATAAATAGTTACCTATCAAACAATTACTCCACTCACATTGTCAGACCACCATTTGGTAGCTTTCGGGCATAAAACACCACAAATTAACACACATAAGACCACCTTGCATGCATCCACATATCAACCTTGGAACAAACTTAATTTTCAATACTTAGAAAGACAACAAAAATCCAACACTGATCTAGACACAATAAATTCCATTTAAAAATATTTATGGCTACAGAAAGCTTTTGATATCTTAATACCACTAAGGAGAACAAAACGGGACAAAGAAAAACAAGCACATTAGAGAAATGCAGAACAAAAAAGATAGAACAACAAATTAGGAAACTGCAACTCACCTGGCTCAAAACAAACAGTAATTAAGACAAGCTTCACTTGTGCAAATTTAGGAGAATATACAGAACATCAAAAAAGTTATTAGAAAAAGTACTATTCAGACAGAATTCAAAATGTTAAATGTGCAAATGAAGAATTTATTAAAATTCTCAACAAATGTTGTAAATCTACTTACACAGAACGAACTTATCCCATTACTCGAGATTTCAAGGACAAACTGGCAAATCATTGCACAAACAAAGCAGAGATATTGCCCTCACCAAAATGGAAGATCTTCATGTAGTGTGATTCCAGTGTTTACAGCAGTATTCATTTACTATTAAAATATAGTATTTATTTACTATGCATGAAGACTATGTAGTATGCCCACAAGCCGAAATATGCAAGCGAGGGAATACTGGCTCTACTCAGCTAGCCTTAAAATACATGATGAACACTTCAATTGATTGCTAAAAGAAGACTAGTAGTATTCTAGAAGAATTGTATTTGAAGCTTAGTAGTATTCTCTTATGGTTTATTTGCAGCTCTTGTGCTATTTCAAGTGCAAAATGAAGGCTAGTCTCATTAATCGTGACCACTGTTTGAAGACTAGTGGTATTCTTCGTGAGCAATATTAAATACCAACGGCAATGATTGTGAAATTAGGAAGGGGGTGATCACGCAGGGGGTGGTGGTCGCACAAGGGGGGTGGTCGCGCAGGGGGTGGTTGCGCAGGGGGATGGTCGGGCAGGAGGGGGTGGTCGCGCAGCGGGTGGTCACACAAAGGGGGGTGGTCATGCAGTGGGAGTGGTCATGCAGTGGGAGTGGTCATGCAGTGGGAGGGTCGCGCAGTGGGGGGGTCGCGCAGTGGCTGGGTCGCGCAGTGGCTGGGTCGCGCAGTGGCTGGGGGTCGCGCAGTGGCTGGGGGTCGCGCAGTGGCTGGGGGTCGCGCAGTGGGGGGTCGCGCAGTGGGAGGTCGCACAGTGAGGGGTCGCACAGTGGGGGGGTTGCACAGTGGGGTGTCACGCGGGGGGGTCATGCCGGGGGGGTCATGCAGGAGGGGTCATGCAGGGCGGGTCACGCAGGGGAGGTCCCGCAGGGGCGGGTCGTGAAGCGGGGGTCATACAGGGGGGTCACGCAAGGGGGTCATGCAAGGGGGATCACAGGGGGAGTTTATGTTGGAGTGGATGTCGACCATGGAACACAGCCTTCGCTTCCTCCAATGCTCATGTGTCTTGAATTGACTGAGGAGTCCTGAGGGGTGGAGTTCCGCAGCTTTTGATCCGAACTTCCAAAGTCAATGAGTGCTGAAGTGGATGTGCTCTGTCGTTGAAGCAGAGCTGCTCCTCGTCGTCCGTTAGCTTGGCTGGCTAGTTAGTAAGTTTTAGATTAAACTAAATTAAACTCCTTCTATCGCCTTGCTGACCGGAGCAGTTGCCCCCCAGGATAAAATCAGCGTACTCAGAGAGGTCAGATCCATCTACTTGCCAAGTTTAGAGACAACAGGACCCCTACTTGCCTCCCTACACCAATACCCAGGGAACCAGAGCCTTTGACACGACCAAAGCTTGTTTATAGTCAAGTCCGAACACCAAGCACACTGCAGCTGACCAGCCAACAAGGACACCAGCACTGCCGAGGCTAGCACCAGGAGTGGCCCAACTGTCCTGTTTTTGTCCCCTTTGTTGGTCCCGTCAGAGAACTATGAGCGCCTTGACGCACGACAGCCAGCCGGCTAAAAACACTCTGCGCCGAGCCTCCCAGCCTGACCTAGGGAAACTGACTGCTTTCCCTTGCTTTCCGGGCCCTCATAAACTTAGCCCACATTGGGAGCTCCCAGATTTGTCCCCAGGTCCCTCTTTGCAGCCTACTTCTAAGGAAAGTACTTTCTGCAGTGTAGCGCGCAATGCTACCAACCCATCCAGCACCTCTGCACCCGGACTCACCTGGGCAGATACAACCAATCTGCTAGTAGAACTTTGCTCCTTGGCCCTTAACACCTCATGTTCTCAAAGGATCCAACAAAATCACATTGCAAGTACATTTATAAAGTAAATGTTCTTTCTCCCAAAGGAAAGAATGATGGGGTAAAAATGCACTATTGGTTAACATTGCTCAGACTGTAAAACGTATATTTCGAAAAAGTACTTACCCATTTACTAAGTTCTTGCTTTCAAAATATATAATAAAATACTTGTTATTTTTCTAAATTGGTGTGGATTTCCTTTTTAAGTTTGTGCATCATTTATTGAATCTATGTATGCAACAAATGTCTAACACTCCTCTTTGATAACCCTAAGGATGCTCGACCACACTACCACAAACAGAGCAACTTGGTATTGCTAGAGCAAACCCCTGTCCACTTATAAGGAATACCTGGACTCTTTACACAGCAAACTTCTTTTTGGTATACTATATAAAGAGCCAGTTTCCTACATTGGTGGCAGCGATGGGATACAACATTTGACATTTGCTGTACCACTCTGTTAATAAGTGATTCCATTAAGGAATCCAAAATTTTCTTTGGTTAAAAATATTTTTTGGGTCAAATGATTTTTTTTTCTCTAAATTGTTTAAACTAACTGTTAGGGACTTGTGTTAAGTCCCCCAGTCCAAACTGTTCAGAATTAAAAAAAAGCATAATAGTAGTTAGGCCTCAAAGTCTGTTTCACAATTTCTGTCATTCTGGCCTACGTTCATGGGTGGCTGTGTATATGGAGAAAGCATCTAAAAACCTTGAGGCCAGCCAAGAGCTCCAGAAGCTTTGGTATGACCACAATGCTGCCTTGATGGAGTTCAAACTAGGTAGACTGTATAGGTATTACAGCCAGTGGCACTCAGGGCCCTCCAAGACAAATGAAGTGGTCCTTACCTTTTCCTGGGAAGGAAAGGTGAGATCAACTACTTAGTTGACCCAGGCAGTAGCAGGAGCCCACCCAGAGTCGTCCATGTGAACCGCCCAATGCCTTTCTATGATAGGACTGATATGACCAAGCTGATGGTCACTGATGAGGAGTGAACCTCTCCCTGACCACCTCTCCTACAGTCCTAATGATGGGTCAGTTGATTAAGTGGTCATATCAGACACCCAACAAGAAGCTGACTTCAAGCATGTCCTGGAGCAGGTTGCTGGGCTCTTTTCCCTCACCCCTGGTCAGACTTGCTGATGTACCCATGATGTGGACACTAGTAACAGTATGCCTGTCAAAAATAAATATGCAGACAGTCGGGCCAAGTGAAGGAAAGCATCAGAGCTGAAGTCAGCTAGATACTTGAGTTAGGGGTAACTAAACCCTCTGAAAGTCTATGGGCCAACCCAGTGGTCTTAGTCCCCAAACCTCATTCCAAGGGTGGTAAACCAGAGCTGAGGTTTTGTAGGGACTATAAACGTCTCAATACTGTCACTTAGACAAATGCACATACCATCCCAAGGAGATTCCGATCTTCAGGAGCAGCTCACTGCCCCCTGTTCATAGCCTGTGCCTTCCTGATTTCTCTCAAACTCCCAAGTCACCTGCCCCACCTGCCGTAGCCCTGAAGGTGTGTGCCGGGAACCTCAAGTCAGCCACCTCCATCTCGTAGCCCCAGACTCTCTGTGCCCCACATAGCCGAGTGAACAAACAAACAACAAAGAAGGTGGTACAAACACAGACTTGTGCTGTGTTTTCTAAACTTAAAAACTGATGTTTCCTTCTACCCGTGAGTGTTTACATTTAATCTCTTGTCCTCTGTGCAATTGGTAGTGTTATAACTACTCTGTTATTGCTTGTGATTTCTCATACTGAACTCATGGTTTCTGTGCAATTGGGACTCTTTGAACATTCTGTTTGAAATTCTATCCTAGTTTCACTGTACTGTGCCTAGGCATGCAGGGGCAAGCCCCAGACTACCCCCTCTTTTGAGTCTTGTAAAAGTTAAAAAGGCACACCCTCAGAGGCTAAGTAGAGTGTGTTGAAGAGACTGATGAATCTGCTTTGAGGGTTTAAACTGTGTTTGGAAAGTGTGTGGAACCCCTGTTTCTGGCTAGAAAAAGGGATTTATTGAAGTGCTTGAAAAGTAGTATTTAAGTGGTTTAGATCTGGGCCTGCGTGCAGGGTGAACTAGCAAAGTGTGGATTGAGAATGTCTGTATCCAAGGAGATTCTGGTCTTCAGGAGTAACTCACTGTTTCCTGGCCATCAGCCTGGGCTTCCCTAATTGGCCCTCCAGCTCCCAAGCAACCCTGAGCCCTCCTTCCCCACCTATAATAGCCTTAAGATGTGCACAGGGCTTCCCAAGAAAGCCAACTCCATCTTGTAGCGCTAGACTCTCTGTCCCCTACAGAGCCCAGTGAACGAACAGAGAATGGGGTAAGAACACAGACTTGTGCTGTGTTTTTGAAACTTTAATATTGTAATTTTTTTCAACCAGTGACTGTGTAACTTTAACCTCTTGTCTTCTGTATAATCGGTACTGTTAAAACTATTCTTGTGTTGCTCATGAGTGCTTGAATTGAACTCTTGGTTTCAGTGCAATTGGTACTGTTTAAACTGCCGTTTTTTAACCCGTGACTGGTTGTAATTCTGTCCTAGTTTTTCCTGTACTGTGTAGACGTGCATGGGCAACTCCCAGACCACCCTACCTTTTGGGTCTTGCAAAAGTTAAAAAGGCAAACTACACCCTAAGAGACTAAGCAGAGTATGTTTAAGAGACTGCTAAATCTGCTTTAACGGCTTAAACAGCGTTTGGAAAGTGCATGTTACCCGATTTCGGGCTAGAAAAAAGGGATGCATTGAAGCACAAAAAAAGTGGTTTTAAAGTGGCTTAGATCTGGGCCTACCTGCAGGATGAAGCAGGACCAGCAAGGTGTGGATTTAGCCTGTCTGTATCCAATGAGATTCTGATCTTCAGTAGCAGTTCACAGCGCCCTGTCTATCAGCCTGTCCTTGAGGTCACTTGCACAAGCTTACCATTAGTCATTACATCTGTGCTCTGATTGGCTCCTGTATCTGGTGTATATATTGGGCATAGGACTTATGGTTAGATTTCTGAGTGGCTGATAGGTCCGGTGTTCTGATTTGTCCCTGTCTATTGGGCTTATGGATCTGTTTCTGATGGGCTCCTAGGACTATGGCTGTGATTGGTTGTAAGTGCTGGTCTCCTATTGGTCCTAGGGCTTGGGATTAGTGTTTTGATTGGGTAGGACTAGGGATACCATTAGACAAAGGTGTCACCTGATCACTAGGGCTATTTAAGCTTAGGGCTCAGGATGTGTATGTTTGCGTGTCAATGCTATTGGCAGAGAAGGCATGGGTAGTTGCCTGTTCGGGCTTGTTCAGGACAGGTCGGGCCTGGGCTAGTAGTGCAGCCCTTTTCCCAATCACTAGCAACCACCTCAACCCATCCACATCCAAAAACACATTAAAATACCCACAGCAAACCATCCTACTCATTTACTACAAATAAATCCTACCCGCATTTCAATGTTTCACAACCACTACAAAACCCACAAACCCACCTATACACCTTTCTGCCCCCAACTACCACACAAAGGCACCAGCCCTCTCACACAAAATACCACTGTGTTCTATACCACTATCAAATCCACACATCACCAACACAACACAAAACTACAATATACTTAACTTTAATCCATCTAGACATACACCCCTAGTTCATACAAAACACCAGCTCTACCATCTACATACTCATAGCACACCCTCTCTGCCACTACCAAGCCTTTTCTCAGCCCTCCATCATTTAATCCACAAACACCATCCTCCTCTTCCTACCAAAAAACACACAACCCAACAATCCTTGTACTCAACTCCTCCACACATATTACCTCTTCCATCTATCAAAAGTAACACACAAACACTCATAACTCGTGTCCATCCCCTATTACACACCACATACACTATTTTCCAAAACACATCCCCACACCCTTAACCATTTAACTTCAACTCACCAACAATACTTTACATCCTAATCCTTCTAGCAAAAACACTACACCTTTATCTCCTCTCACTACTTCACAAAACATAACACAAACACCAGCACAACAAAATCTCACACACATGCATTTTCATAATTCATAACAAATTAGAAACATACACTCATGTTCACTCTCATGACCACACAAATATTACATATCTTAAACCATCTTTACTCCAAAATCCTATTTCTTTACCATTACCTCCACATATACTTGCCAGCCACTCATCAATTGCAAAATTTAGAGCCTTAAAACATGACCCGCATCCTCCTCCACCACCCCTAAACCATCCACCCTAAACAGACTCAAACAAAATAAACACATGTCACTCTTCACACATTCATACCTCCATGTCTATCACACAACAAGGCTACTCATCGAAGCAACACATCTCACCAAATCACTCTCAAACTCCATCTCCATCACTTACTCTGGGAGACCCAACACAGTGCCTTCTAACCCTTCTGGACGAGAAATACCATATATAAAAACAACACTATTGCGACCTTCATGCAGTTCATGCCAAAACTAATGACATTCCTGATACAAGTTCCCTAAATATTGGTGACTCTTCTAGGCAACAAAGTAACACAGCCACCAAAACTGGCAGTGTTGAGATTATTAGTAATCTCTAAATTGCTCTCTAATAAATGCTCAATCGCTCTCTAAAAAGAAGCACCACATCTACGACCAATTCACTGATACACAACCTGGTTTACTCTTCATAACTGAGCCATGGGTGGGCGATGACATGGCTCCAGAGTTGCATGAGGCTGTTCTTTCAGTCTATCAAACTATCACACAAAATTGTATAGGCAAAAGAGGAGATGGACTAGCTATTATATTCAAGCTAATAATAAATGTCAACAAAGCTGAAAATATTTCCATACAAGGTTGTGAGGCCGTCATCATCAGATGTAACCCTACACCAACTTTCTTCTGTAACGTCCTCCTCTTCTGCAGATAGCGACCTAACAATGCAACATTGCCAGGCACTTTTTGAGACACAGTTTCAAACCTTACAACACTGTAATCCAACTTATGTATTCTTGGTGACCTATACATTTTGATTGACAAACCCAATATGTCTCATCCAAAACCATCATCACTGGCCTAGACTGTTAGACCTGGCATCTTTGGCGTGGTTTCCCCCTATCTTTTTGCCTCTACCTCCTGTATTTTTGATGATGTGCTGGATTTCGTTTTTGCTGGTTTAGATGCTTTGGACACTCTGCCACTGCTGATCAGTGCCAGAGTGTAAGTGCTTCCTATGTAAATTGTTATTCTGATTGGATATACATGTTTGGCATATTTGTATCACCATGAAGTGCCTAGTAAAGTGCACTGGGTGTGCCAGGGCTGGTGATGACAAATGCTACTAGTGGGCCTGCAGCACTGATTGTGCCACCCACACGAGTAGCCCTAAAATGGTGTCTCAGGCCTGCCACTGCAGTGCCTGTGTGCAGTTTAGAAACTGCCATGTCCTCCTGGTCAGTGTTCCCACTGACCAGGCCTAACCCTTCCCTTTTTGTGCACATCAGTCACCCCTATGGAAGACCCAAGGTACCCCCCTGGGTAGGGTGCAGTGCATGTGAAAGGTAGAGCATGTACTGGTGCAGGTAACATGTTCTGGTAGTGAATTACAGCCATTTTAGTTTTTCACTACTGTAAGGCTATCTTGCTCCATAGATTAACAGGGGGGATGCTGGCTACAGTGGTTAACAGCATTTCTTCTCATAGGAACAAGATAGGACATAAGTATCTAGTATCCCTGAACTCAGAATGTAATAACACATCTTTTAGGAAAGGTTGTTTTTAAATCCTGTGTTTGAGAACAGCACTTTTAGAAAGTTGCTGTTCTCTTATCTGACCCTTCTGTGTGCCTGGGCCTGTTTGTGTATTGACTGTCTGGTTTGAGAGTGACAGGGGCCGGGGAATTCCCCAGGAGGCTGGCTGAGTCAGCCCTAGGCTGAATGACTGCATTTGCAACTGGAGTGGTGGGAGGAGTTAGCACCTGGGCCTGAATAGGGCTGTGCCTGCCTTCCACAATGCTGGCTCCAGCTCCTGCTGGGCGGCTGAGGACCCTGCCCCTCACTCTGAAAGGAAAGCAGAAGCCAGCAAAAAAAAGTACTCAGGAAACACCCAGAACTGGTTCAGACCGGGCTCGGGGCCCACATGCACAGAGAGAACAAAGACTTTAGGGGTATAACTACAGGACCCCTGACAACAGAAAATTAGATCATCCTGGAATCAAGAAGGAACCTCTGCCAAGGAGAAAGCTGAATCTGAAGAAGGAAGACTGTCCTGCTGTCGCTCTGCTGGACTGACCTGTTGCTTTGCTGCCAAGGAGAGGGGAAGGACTTTGCTTTGTGCTGTGTCCCCTTGCTTGAAGGAATCTCCAAGGGCCTGAGAAGAGCTGGATCCCTTTTCTGAAGTCCCAGGAACAAAAGGACTTCATCCCCAACTTCCCTGAACTCTACTGAGAGAGTTCTGTCCTTCCTAGAGTGCTTGATCCAGTTGTGGGGCCTCTGGAAGTTGTACCTGTGCTGGGAAGCTTGAAACTAAGCTTGAGAGACTTTTGCAATTGAAAAGTGTTGCATCGCTCGCTTGCGGAGCGCATCCCCTACAGTGCGAGGAAATTCCCACCGCTACGAAGGCCGAGATCGTCGCAGCGCCTATCGCCGCTGCCAGAGCCGTCGCATCCTTCGTTTGCGGGACGCACCAGACCGGTGTGGGAAAGTCAAACATCGCTGCGAGTGTTGTCGCAGAGCCTGGCGTCGCTGGGTGAGCTCGCCGCACCGCTTGCTTGCGGACCGCATCACGTCGCTGCGAGCATCGTCGCAGAATCATCGCATCGAGGAGCTGCGAGAGAAAGGGTCACCGCTGGACCGCGCATCATCGCCACGGAGATCATCGCAGCCCCTACGAGATCGTCGCATCGTGCCTTTGTGAGAACAAACATCCTACTGGAGCCTCCGCACCGGAATCCATACAAGTGATCTTCCTCCCCATACAGACCGGATTCGTCGCAACACGCCCGCTGCTGCAGAGGGGCTGTCGCATCGCCTCCCCAGGGTCTCAGGAGCAACGCATCGCTTGTTTTCCACCGCACCAGCTTCTGCTTTTGGAACTTTGTTGCAACTAAAAGGTACTGTGAGTAAACCTGATGCAACTGTGAACTTTTCACGAATCTGTGGTTTATTTTACTGCAACTTGAAGAACTTTAACGCAAACCTTAAGAACTCTTTTGAAACCATATTCTTGAACTGTGTATGTTGGATTTTTGTCGTTTTGGTCTTGTTCAGTTTAGATTAAATACCTTTATTTTTCTAAACTGTTGTGGAGTCAGTTTGTGGTGTTTTCACTGTGTTACTGTGAGTGTTGGTACAAATATTTTACGCATTGCCTCTGGTCAGCCTAGACTGCTCGTGCCAAGCTACCTAGAGGGTGAGCAGGGGCTATCTCAGAGGGTTATCTCCTTGCCCTGACTAGAAGCAAGGGTCCCTATTTGGACAGTGGTACCTACCTCTGCCAACTAGAGTCCCCTAGTTCTAACATAGACAAACCTACACAAACCCACACACATCACTGGACACATCCTTGATCTCATTTTTGCAAATCCATAAATAGTTACCTATCAAACAATTACTCCATTCACACTGTCAGACCACCATTTGGTAGCTTTTGGGCATAAAACACCACAAATTAACACACATAAGACCACCTTACATGCATCCACGTATCGACCTTGGAACAAACTTAATTTTCAATACTTAGAAACACAACAAAAATCCAACACCGATCTAGACACAATAAATTCCATTTAAAATATTTATGGCTACAGAAAGCTTTTGATATCTTAATACCACTAAGAAGAACAAAACGGGACAAAGGAAAACAAGCACCTTGGAGAAATGCAGAACAAAAAAGATAGAACAACAAATTAGGAAACTGCAACTCACCTGGCTCAAAACAAACAGTAATTAAGACAAGCTTCACTTGTGCAAATTTAGGAGAATATACAGAACATCAAAAAAGTTATTAAAAAAGTACTATTCAGACAGAATTCAAAATGTTAAATGTGCAAATGAAGAATTTAATCAAATTCTCACCAAATGTTGTAAATCTACTTGCACAGAACGTACTTATCCCATTACTCGAGATTTCAAGGACAAACAAAGCAGAGATATTGCCCTCACCAAAATGGAAGATCTTCATGTAGTGTGATTCCAGTGTTTGCAGCAGTATTCATTTACTATTAAAATATAGTATTTATTTACTATGCATGAAGACTATGTAGTATGCCCACAAGCCGAAATATGCAAGCGAGGGAATACTGGTTCTACCCAGCTACCCTTCAAATACATGATGAACACTTCAATTGATTGCTAAAAGAAGACTAGTAGTATTCTAGAAGAATTGTATTTGAAGCTTAGTAGTATTCTGTTATGGTTTATTTGCAGCTCTTGTGCTATTTAAAAGCAAAATGAAGGCTAGTCTCATTAACCGTGACCACTGTTTGAAGACTAGTGGTATTCTTCGTGAGCAATATCTAAATACTAACGGCCATGATTGTGAAATTAGGGGGGGGGGTCGCACGGGGGGGTGATCACGCAGGAGGGGTGATCACGCAGGTGGGGTGGTCGCACAAGGGGGTGGTCGCGCAAGGGGGGTGGTCGCGCAGGGGGGTGGTCGCGCAAGGGGGGTGGTCGGGCAGGTGGGGGTTGTCGGGCAGGTGGGGGTGGTCACGCAGGAGGGAGTGGTCACGCAAGGGGGTGGTCACGCAAGGGGGTGGTCGTGCAGTGGGAGTGGACACGCAGTGGGGGGGTTGCATAGTGGGGGGGTCGCGCAGTGGGTGGGGTCAGGCAGTGGGGGGGTCGGGCAGTGGGTGGGGGTTGCGCAGTGGGTGGGGGTCACGCAGTGGGGGGTCGCACAGTGGGGGGTCGCACAGTGGGGGTCGCACAGTGGGGGGTCGCACAGTGGGGGGGTCATGCATCATGCAGGGGGGTTGCGCAGGGGCGGGTCATGAAGCGGGGGTCATACAGGGGGGTCACGCAAAGGGGGGGTCACAGGGGGAGTTTATGTTGAAGTGGATGTCGACCATGGAACACAGCCTTCGCCCCCTCCAATGCTCATGTGTCTTGAATTGACTGAGGAGTCCTGAAGGGTGGAGTCCAGCAGCTTTAGATACGAACTTCCAAAGTCAATGAGTGCTGCAGTGGATGTGCTCTGTTGATGTAGCAGTGCTGCTCATCGTCGTCCGTTAGCTGGGCTGGCTAATTAGTAAGTTTTAGATTAAACTAAATTAAACTCCTTCTATCGCCTTGCTAACTGCACACATACGTTCAGTGTGCTCCTTTGTGTGTTATTATTCTCACACACTTCTGGCAGGCCTGACCTTTGTGCGCATCGAGGATACCTGACAAAGCCTCTCCTCTCGAGTAACATTACACTGCTGCAGTCGTGGTGAAAGTGTGTGGGTTAACCATAGACAAACATGCCCTGGAAGAGGGGAGGGGGAGGTTTGGAGCAGCCTTTGCTCCCCTGTTTCGCATAGGCAGAATGGAGTAAAGTGAGACTAATCTACTAACAGGCCTCACTGCGTCACCCTCCTCTACCCAACCCGGCAGCGAGGAAGCAGAGGAGCTCCTGACTGCACAGGGGTCTGTACTTGGGCCTCACGTAAAATGGTAGCTGCGGGAGTACCCCGGGCTGGCATCCGTCATTCGAGTAAGAATGAAGCCACGTTTCTCGTGCATTTGAGGCAATTCAAAGTTATTTTTGTTTAATTCTTCCATGAGAGGCAGCCTTTGTGAGGAAGCGATTATTATTCCTAGGCAGCCGCCCCAGAATATTTCACCTTTTGCTTTGAAGAAGTTTCCTATTAATGGAAGGAACTGTTACACGGTATAGCTAAGGAATTGCAGTGCACTGATGCTGCAGGGTGCCAGTGCCAATTGCTTCCAAAGACACATTATAGCCACTCTCACCCCACTCTTAAAGTAAAAAATAAATAAAAATAATGAGGTCCCCAGAATGAACTGTGTCAAGACGAGATAATCTGCAAATTGCCAACTAATTTGATTTGTGAGCATTTTTTCTTGCATGGTGGAGAGTAGGCAAACTGGTAGAACAAAGAAGGAATTGCTGTGTAAAATATACATGGTCCCAAATTTACAAAAGTTACTGCAGCAGCAAAATGTTTTATTGACCTATACATCACTCGCCATAACCGTATCTCCTCTCTCTTTCTCTCTCTCCGTGAAGAAAATTACTGAATAAGATTTTTTGCATGTTCCTATCATTCTCTTGTCTTTATTTTTCCCACTGATTCTCAATCACCTCTCTCTCTCCTCATTTCTTTCTCTCTCTCTTCATCAGTTACTCTCTCGTTCCCTCTTTTTATCGCTCTCACAGTGTCTCTCTCCATCATTCTTTCTATGTCTTTCTATCACTCTGTCCTCTCTTTCTCTCCATATCTCTCCATCTCGCTCACACACACACACACACGCACAGCCTCCCTCTCTCTCTCACTGTCTCTCCATAAGGGATATGGATTTTCCTTATCTGTGTCTGACGCATATTCTCTCATCTGCCTCATTTTCTCTCTCCGTGGCTCTGTCTCCTCTCTCTCTCGCACTGTCTTTATTCTACCTTCTAGCCAATTCTCTCCAACCCCTGTCTCCTTCATACTGCTTTTCTTTAAAGGATTTGAGGTACCATGATCTGTGTCATTCTGTCTGTCTTTCTACCTCACTTACTAACTAGAACTTGCACTCTCTCTTCCTCGTCTGCTCTCTATTTCTTGAGCTCTTTTTCTCTTTTAGTCTGTCTTTAGCTCTCTTTTTTAGCCTCTCTCTCTCGCTTGTTTTCTCCCATTTATTTCTCATACACTTTGTGCGATCTTGTCACTGATGGGCCACCGTACTGTCACTTGCCAAGAAGAACCAGCTCGCCCTGTCCAGGGGCTCGTGTTGAACACACATCACAGACTTGGACTCCGAGGCCTGCTGAATAGCCCAGCTGATTTAAAAATGACATGCTGTAGGCCTGTCATGGATTTCCTTTGTTTTCACTGTTTAAATAAAAAAATTGTATATTTTCATGCAAGAATTCAAAGGCAAACCCCATTTAACATTGACTTACGAAAACAACCGTATCCATCTCAGGGGGTCACAATTGGCAATAATTACGTTATTTTCTAAACAGATATTAGCATGAGCAAAAGGAAGCCCTGAACGTACAGGAATTGACATTTATGTTGGAAACCAAAAAAAACTCCCAGCGAAATGGGTGGCAATCATGTTGAATTTAGGAATGTTAATTTCAAAGTATGAGTGGATGCTGACATTGGCTGAGCAAAGTTTTATGTAACAGAAGCTCGCTAAGATGCTTACATATCTTGCTGAGACACAGCAGAGTGACAAAGTCTCCCCGTCTGTAACTACTCTGATTGGTCACTTCTATGCAGAGTGGAACGTGTGGATCGTCATTTATGGTCATGCAGGTCTTTATCAGGAGTGGCTTGTTAATTCAAATGGAGCTGGAAACAGCAGTTTCTGCTCCCACCGGAAGTATGAGGTCTGTGGGAACATGGTAGATCTATTTACTCCCACACAGAGATTTCAGCTGAAAGCTCCTTGTGAAAGCAGTGCCAGAGTGCAAGAGAGAGTGGAAAAAGGCACAGAAGGAGGTAAAGAGCAGTGAGGAGGAGGGAGGGTGGTTGCAGAAAGGGAATTGGCAGCGAGATCCGCACAGTGTGAAACAGGTAAAAATGAATGGTTAAAAATGCACAAAAATGTGAACCAGGCAAAAAATAAAGGCCGACTAATGTACCCGGGATCCTATTTATAATGCACCATTTGACTGTTGTAGCAGAGCAGGCACGATTCACAGTCTCCGTGTTTAAAACTATCTCTGATTGCATACAGAGATACCACTGCGCAGGTGGGAGAACCACAATCTTCTATGTAGAAAAGAAGTAACAATGATAGCGCACCGTGGCTGCTTTCCAGTGGAGCAGCCCTTTGGAAGACAACAAACCAGTTCTGGCCTTTAGTTTACCTAATGATTTCGTTTTAAATGTCAAATTAGGATGATAAAGGGCCTTCAAATTCCAGCATGCAAAGCCAGGTGTGGCTTGATCGATCACATGAATTGGTCACAGGCACTGCTAAACTTACTAGTGGAGGCGATGTCAAACTTGTTGCCAAAACTTACTTTGCATACATGTCAATCCTAGGAGATACAATACCCCTTTTCCACAATTAGTGAATAAAAAGCCTTGGGTTACGCACACAACGCTGTTGTGTTCTAGCGTTTGCACGTCCGTGACGCCACGTGCGTGAGACGTCAGGACACGTGGCGTAATAGAATAAAAAGGGTCTCCGCACCAACGTACACCAGTTGGTGACGCCGAGCAGACCAGTAACCAGCAGCATGGTGTCCGTGTGTTATTGAGTGTCCCCACATGTCAGGCCGAGTGCATAGAGTGTGTCCCTCACCCCTAGGACACAACAGCTGGCGACGAGGGTGGGATCTCCCCCCCCCCACCACCCCCTCGCTGCAACGTGCATCATCAGCCCCAGGGCGGTTGCGAGGCACCACAGCCGCTCGAGGCGCTTGTGCCCTGGGAGGCTCACAGTGAAGCCGCGCAGACGGCCGGAAGAGAGAGGTGAGCCGCAGTGCCCCAGCAACCCGCCACGACCTCACAGGGCCTCGCTGACATGGCGACACCGTCAGAGGTGCTCTGCCTGGGCCGGAAGCACGTCGCCCTCAGCTGCGCCTCACCCCTGCAGGACCGCGAGGCTGTGCTAGAGCGGAGAGGAGGAGCGCCGAGCCCTCAGGCATCCGACACGCCCCCAGGCACCGTGCATGCCGTGGAGAGCTGCCGGTAGCCCTCGATCGGGCCGAAGACGTGCGCAGCCACGTGGGAGCACGTGCCTTGAGGCCCAGAGGCAGCTCCAGACTGCCAAGAAGACAAACGGGCACCCAGAGACTCCCAAGTATTGCCACAACCAAGTGCTGCATCAGGCTGACAGCAAAAGGATACAACACCAGAGAGGGGAAAGCACATAACAATCAACAAGCCTCGGCACCTAGACACACAAGGCCCAACCCCCAACAAGCAGTGGCACAAACAAGCGCTATATTAGCCCAAGAAGACAGCAGGAACCCCGCCCGGCCACAGCCACGCACGGTACACTGCGCACCACCCTGGGGAACATGACCACCAAACCCCCCATCGAGCCGTTTGTCGTGGAGGGCTCTCCGTCATCCTTGGCCCCAAAGTGGAAGGACTGGGTAGAGCGCCTATTAATATTCTTCGAAGCCACCAAAGTGCATAAAGAGCAGAAACGCGCCATGGTCCTTCACTTGGGAGGGAAAGATGTCCACAACATAGCCAAGACCCTAGTGGAAGTTCCGCCAAAAAATCACCACTCGCTCATAAACGCCCTGAACGCGCACTTTGAGCCCATGGCCAACCAAGACTATGAGCGGTTTATATTCCGTCAGGCAAGACAATTACCGGAGGAGTCACTAGACACGTACCACACCCGGTTAAAGAACCTAGCCTTGACGTGCTGGTTCGCGGACGCCAACGAAGAAATACGTGGTCAAATAATACAAGGTTGCGCCTCAGCAGAGCTCAGGGAGCGGATCCTTGAAGAGTCCGGCAAACCGCTAGCCGACATACTAACTCTAGGACGCACCAAAGAGTTATCAAAAGCCCGAGCAGCCCATATGAAAGCGGACCTCCAAGCACCAGTAAAGGCCGAGCCGGTCAACAAGGTGACCGTCAGATCCCCAACAAAGTGGACCAAGAAGAGCACGGGAGCTGCCACGGGGACATCGCTGAAGACATGTGGATACTGCAGAGGGCTACCACATCCCGCAACAGAATGCCCGGCAAAAGGAAAAAGATGCTCAGGGTGTGGGCGTTTCAACCACTTCGAGAGGGTCTGCCGATCCAAGAAGTTCCGCAAGCCTCGTCAGGTGGTGAACCTGGTACCGGAGGGAGATCGCAGCCAGAGTGACATGGACGATGACGAGGAGGAGGAACGGAGGGTGCACAAGGTGCACATGGTCAGTAACACCACCCAAAGAGCCCGGATGCCGCAGTGCGGTATCCGCGTAGGTGTGCAGGAAGTCATGGCCGTCGTCGATACAGGGGCCACCATAAATCTCATGGCCTCCGCCCTCCACCAGACACTTGATCCGCCGCCGGTGTTAAGCCCCTCTGCCATTACCGTGTTCACATATGGACAAGACACCCCGCTGAGAATCCGAGGAAAA
The DNA here is from genome assembly GCF_964261635.1 of Lissotriton helveticus. Classification (NCBI taxonomy): domain Eukaryota; kingdom Metazoa; phylum Chordata; class Amphibia; order Caudata; family Salamandridae; genus Lissotriton; species Lissotriton helveticus. Next base: position 391,831,973 of record NC_136069.1, read on the forward strand.
TTAAAGACATCCATCTCACACGGCGACAAGTCCATTACTGCCAATGTGTTTGTGTCGGAAGATGGGCAAGGAGTTTTCGGACGTCTTCAAAGGCATCGGGAAGCTCACCGGGAAGGAGGTGCATCTCCACGTCGATCCGACCGTGCAGCCGGTAGCCCTGAGGCACCGCCGTATCGCCTTTCACCTCAGGCCGTTGGTGGAAGAAGAACTCAAAAAGCTGGAGGCAGCTGGGATAATAGAAAAGGTGTTTGGCCCCACCCCGTGGGTGTCGCCCATCGTAGTCACAAATCTGCGTGGGCATGCGACTCCCCAACGCAGCCATCAAGAGAGAGCGACACATAACGCCCACAATTGATGACCTCATTGGGGAGATGGCTGGAGCCAGCTGGTTCTCCAAGTTGGATCTATGATCTGGCTATTATCAACTGGTGCTGGACAAAGAGTCACGCAACATCACAACCTTCTCTACACATCTGGGACTTCGCCGATACACCCGCCTCAGTTTCGGAGTATCCAGTGCGGCCGAGGTATTCCAAAACGTTATACAGGAGCTCATTGCTGACATACAGGGTGTAATCAATGTCAGTGATGACATCATGGTGCACGCTAGGACCATCCCGGAGCACACCAGTCAACTGACCTAGGTACTTCGGAGGTTGCGGGAAGCAGGCCTCACCCTACATCGCGAGAAGTGCGAATTCCTCAAACGAAAGCTGCAGTTCTTCGGATACAACTTCTCCATCGACGGTGTCAATCCGGATAAGGTCAAGGATATCAAGGAAGCAGCAGCCCCCACCACAGTCACCGAAGCTTCCTAATCCTGGGCATGGTAAATTACTGTGGACGATTCATCCGGGACCTGGCCAACCTCACACTGCCGCTGAGGGAACTCACGAAAGACGCCACACCCTGGAAGTGGGGCCCGGAACAGTCCAAAGCCTTCTTCTCTCTGAGGCCACCACGTTGGCGTTCTTTGATCCCCGCAAACTAACACAGGTGGCTGTAGACGCCGGACCCGTGGTACTAGGTGCCGTGCTAATTCAAAGACAGAGGACAGACGAAGACTGGACTCCTGTGGCACTCGCCAGCAGGTCCCTCACGGACACCAAAAAAAGATATTCCCAAATTGAGAAGGAGGCGATAGCCATTCACTGGGGGTGCAGGCACTTCCACCTGTATATATATGGAAAACCCTTTGTGGTTGCCACCGACCACAAGCCGCTGGTAGCTCTGTTTTCGGGAACCTCCACAAAGCCTCCACTGCGCATTGAAAAATGGATGCTATAACTACAAGACTACATCTGTAAGGTGGAATACCATCTCGAAACCCAGCCGACTACTTATCCCGACATCCTCGAGCTGCCACCCTAGGAGAAATGGAGGATGCAGCAGACACCGAAGAATATGTGAGATGCATCACTGCCAGATCGTGCCCCATGCCCATGTCCATCAAAAACATTGCGGAAGCCACCCGGAGGGAGGAGTGCCTACAAAGGGCCAGCAGGGCGCTCCAGAGTGGAAATTGGCATAAAGCCAAGGAAGAGTGGAAAATCTTGACTCCGGAGGCACAAAAGATCATGGACAGCCTTTATCATGTTCGAGAAGAGCTCAATGAAGACAACACCGGATGTCTATTGCGCGGTCACCGGCTGGTGATACCGTCCGCCATGACCGCTCAAGTGGTGCAGTTGGCCCACGTAGGCCATCAAGGAATGGTCAAGATGAAATCCCGACTGCGGACTAAAGTTTGGTTCCCCCTAATGGACGACCTCGTGGAGGCCACGGTAAGATCCTGTGCGGCCTGTCAAGTGACCGGAGAAGGGCCGCGAGCAACCCCGATAATCGTGGAGCCCCGGCCGCACTCCCCCTGGGAGTGCGTCAGTCTTGATTTCGGCAGCCTCCCGGACGGCAGGCACACCCTGGTAGCCATAGACGACCACTCCAAGTACCCGGAAGTAGAAATAGTGTGCACCACAAGCGCCACGGAGGTGATTCCCAAACTGGAGAAAATCATGGCCGCCCACGGACTGATGCGGGAACTAAGGACGGATAATGGTCTTCCCTTCCAGGGACAAGAACTGGCCAGTTATCTCACTGCGCTGGGCAGCCAACATCGCAGGATAACCCCGAGATGGCCCCAAGCTTATGGGGAAGTAGAAAGGTTCATGCGAACACTTAACAAAGTCATCCGCATTGCCCATGACAAGAAGCAGTCACTGGTACTGGCCATCTTTACGTTCTTGAGGAGCTATAGACAGACACCCCACACCACCACAGGGGTCGCCCCAGGACATATTCTTATGAGACGTGTGGTTGCTGACTCCATACCCCATCATCTTCGATGGCGCCCTGATCCTTCGGACGAAGGCCAAGTCGAAGCCCGCCGGAGAAAGGCGTATGCTCAAGTCAGCCAGTGGAGGAGGGCCCGAGCACCACAGATTGCTCGAGGAGACGTTGTACTACTCAAGAAACGAGCCACCGATGGAAAGTTCAGACTGCCTTATGAAGCAAGGCCATGGACTGTAACTAATGTGAAAGGCACCCGGGTCATTGCCGTCAGGGGCAGAGAGACTGTGGCTCGCAACGTGTCGCATTTCAAAATATATCATCCCGAAGAAGGCGCTGCCGCCTCCCCTGAGACTCCGGAACCCCCGATGGCACCCACCCCAGAAGGAGACCGTTCCCCAACACTGTGGGATGCAGTGTGCGTCTGGGGAGACCTGAATCAGACCGCCGGCGAGGGCTCTCGACCGGAGGGAGCCGAGAATCCTGAGGTGGACAACCTGGTGGGTGATCCAGAGCCCACTCCCTACAAAGCGCCATCCCCGGCTGGGGCTGGCGCCACTCCGGGCCGAGGGGTCTCCCACCACCGGCTGAGAAGGAACCCAGCGCCATCCTGTCGCCTAAGAGACCATTTCACGTAAGACTGTTCCTTATGTGTTTTTGCAGTACTGTTTAATGCCCATTCATCAAAGGTAGCCCTGAGAATACTCGGGACTGCTGCTCAAAAAAGAACTGCTTGTAGAGCGCTGTTGTTTTTTTTTTTTTGGTTGGGGCGGAATGTTGTGTTCTAGCGTTTGCATGTCCGTGATGCCACGGGTGTGAGACGTCAGGACATGTGGCGTAATAGAATAAAAAGTGTCCCCGCCCGACGTACGCCAGTTACGTCGCGCCGGGCAGACCAGTAACCAGCAGCATAGTGCCCGTGTGTTATTGAGTGTCCCCACGTGTCAGGCCGAGTGCATAGAGTGTGTCCCTCACCCCTAGGACACAACAAACGCCTCCAAGGTTTCAAAAGCATAATTGTGTGCATGTACAGGACATGGTTTAGGGGTATCACTAAGAAGCTATACGAACGACAACATCTTTACACTAAATAAATGCAGACCTCGGGTTTCTGTGGTCCCTCGACTGAACCTCTTACCCAGGCCAACTTTTGTATTATGTGAGTGACCTGTTCGTTCTGTTATATAGCAAGGACTAAGGGCCGGATGTAGGTCGGTCGGTAACGGCCGAAAATCGGTATTTTCGGCCGTTACCGACCGGTATTTACGAAATGGTATGTAGGGCCACATATTCTACAGATTCGGTAAATTTACCGATCGGTAAATTTACCGAATCTGTAAAATACCGAATCGGTATTTTTACCTATTCGATAAATTTGATATGTAGGTGGGACTCTTCTGAGTCCCACAACCCTTACCGAATCTGTATTTTACCATCAAATATATTTGATGGTAAAATACCGATTCCGGTGTGCATGTACATGTGTGCATGCACACCTGTGCCATATGACAGGCAGACCTGCCCTTAGGGCAGGTGTGCCTGCCACATGGCACCCAAGCCTCTTTTGGGGGTGCCAGGGGGTGTCAAAGTGACACCCCCTGCACCCTTGTGGAATTCGGTATTTACCGATTCGGTAAATACCGAATCGGTAATGCCCATTCATTCCTATGGGCTGCAAAGCCCATAGGAATGAATGGGCATTACCGGTCGGTATTTACCGAATCGGTAAATTAAGATTTTTACCGATTCGGTAAAAGGAACATCTGGATGTTCCTACATGTCCCCCATTCTTATTTACCGATTCTTAATTACCGAATCGGTAAAATTCGGTAATTAAGAATCGGTAACTGAGTCCTACCTACATCTGGCCCCTAGTCCCTGAGTGCAAAGCAAAAACCTTAACCAGGTGTACTACTTAGTCAAGGAGCTAGAAAATCTGCACACGCGATCAACAACATTCACCAAAAGACCACGATATACTGACGAGTTCAACAATCCGATGATGAGAAGGCACCGAGCAGCACAACTGGGCAGGCCTCCGTTAAGGATGCCTTTAGCGGGTCAGAACTCTCGGTTAACTCTGCGAGTTCTCAACAGCAGCTCTTGACAACACCAGCAGTCGATCATTTAGCCCAAGCATTAAATGCAACAGGGTCTTCTCCATTCACTCCCACAGATCAGCGTCTTCACTTACCTGCGGCAGACATTTAAAAAAATCAGGAGGGCAGAAGCAGTAGATTAGTCACTCAGCCATGCTATGAAAGTTTATGAGAGAATGAAAGTGGACTTCGGATTGGAAGCTTTTGAAACGATTACACTGACTTCCCTTCATGATTGGAAGACGAGCAGGCCACCTGAATCCTTAACCCGCCCCCATGACACAGCTGATTTGAGGAATTCTCTTTGAATCTAACTCTGTCTGTTCAATGGGTTGACAGCGTGTCTCCGGGGCTTGCTCTTCAATGCAGGATGTGTATGCGTAGCATAAGAACGAGTCTGCCACCGGCGGTATAGCATAGCTGCCAAGGTTTCAGATTGCTATTTGTGACATTTTCATAATTTCCGTGTAGTCATGAGTGACTGAACATTTAAGGGTTTAAGTGGGTCTGAGCACTGGCAGTTTTTTAAAAGAGGCCTCGAAATGGGTCTCTATCGGGCTCTGTTTTGAGCCCTGGCACAGACAGTCTGTTTTTTCAGGACTGCAGTGACAGCACTTTGCTGTCACTGCCTGTAATGGAGTGAATGGCTAGGAATGGACAGTGCCCAGTGACCACACTGGTCAGGCACTAGGACCAGCCCGAGGGAAAGCCGAGGGCGGGAGGAAAGGGAGGAGCTGGGGGAAGAAGGGGCAGTTCACCACTGACCACCAGAGCTGTAGGACCTAAATAAAGAAGCTCCCCAGAAACCGTTGTCCGCGTGGTCATTGAGTCAGTAACGACTCGACAACTGGCGACGAGGATAATCGCAGCCTGCGCGTGTGGACCCCTGCAGTGCCCTGCAGTGAAAGCCTACCGAGTGCCCACCTCGGCGGCAACAGCGGACCGGAAGCGCCCACCGAGTGCCCACCTCGGTGGCGAAATAAGATAAGAAGCGCCCACCGAGTGCCCACCTCGGCGGCACCGGGACCCAGAAGCGCGCCTACCGAGTGCCCACCTCGGCGGCACCGAGAGTCAGGAGCGCGCCTACCGAGTGCCCACCTCGGCGGCACCGGGACCCAGGAGCGCGCCTACCGAGTGCCCACCTCGGCGGCACCGAGAGCCACAGAAGAGCCTACCGAGTGCCCACCTCGGCGGCACCGAGAGCCAGAGAAGAGCCTACCGAGTGCCCACCTCGGCGGCACCGAGAGCCAGAGAAGAGCCTACCGAGTGCCCACCTCGGCGGCAGAAGCGTGGCGAGATCACCACCCACCGAGTGCCCACCTCGGCGGTGAAAAAAGTAAAGAAGAAGGACTGTTACCTGTCTTCAGCGGCCCCGGTGAGTGAAACAGCCGACCCAGCCAGACTCCCGGCAGCCGATTGCCTGAGATCGGCGGAAATCCCGCCGGAAACGAGATTCCCGGCGGCCATCTTGAAGTCAGGCGGCTTCAACCAATCCCCTGCGAGGGATTCCCGGCGGCCATTTTAGGGTCAGGCAAAGGCCCTAAAACACCAAACAAGCACTGGTGAGTGCATAGAAGAGGATAAACAAGCACTGGCGAGTGCACAGAAGAGGATAAACAAGCACTGGCGAGTGCAAGAAAAAAAAAAAACACGGAAACACCAAACAAGCACTGGCGAGTGCAACGCAGTTCATCAACAAGCACCGGCGAGTGCATAGAAGAGGATAAACAAGCACTGGCGAGTGCAACGGAAACGCCAAACAAGCACTGGTGAGTGCAACGAGACCGAATCAAAGAGGATAGACGGACTGAAGTAGGCGGCAGACACTACGAGCAAACAATGACCGACCCTCTCCCTGAAAGCATGTCGAGAGCATCTCTCCTGCGGCGCCCTGAACCCCTCATTATCGAATCCGGCAGGAGCATGAGCCTGCGGTGGCAAGAATGGATTGAAGACTTCGACGACTTCATAAAAGCTTCCAAGATAACTGACGAGGAAGGACAACTACTTTTCCTCAGGAACCTGATTGGCAGGGACGGAGGCCGGGTCCTGAAAGAACTGCCAGAAGAAGCGTTGGAGTCCTACACAAAAGCACGAGAAGCGCTGAATGGTAAATTCCTGCACAGAAAGAACGTCGATTTTGAGAGGTACACCCTCAAAAGAGCGGTGCAAGAGCGCGGGGAACGGATGGAGGCGTTCGTGACTCGTCTGAACCGCCTAGCGAAACACTGCGAGTTTGACAAATTTTCAAAGGAAGACGCTCTGCGACTAAGAGTCATCGAAGGCTGCCTCTCCGAACCATTAAGACGCAAGCTACTGAAGAAAAGCTACACACTAGCACAAATCGTGGACATGACGAGAGTCGAGGAGCAAGCTGACGACTACGCCAAAAGCATGGAAAGCGGGAAAAGCGAGAGACCGGAACAAGCATTCAGGATGCAATCTCGGCACGAACACAGGCGGTCTCCGCCACGTGACCGCTCATCCAGGTCTAACAAACACCACCACCAGTCTCACAGAGGGCACAAAGACACGAGATACCCGAAAGGACGCTCGGACAAGCACAGCAAATGCTTCCGATGCGGATACGACTATCCACATGCAGATGCATGCCCAGCGCTGGGTGAGAAATGCCGGAAATGTGGGAGAGACAACCATTTCGAAAGCATGTGCGGGGCAGTGCCGAAGAGTGATCACAAGGGAAGTCACCGACGATATCCAGAAAGTCGCCATCATGCCAGAGCCGTCGAAGCCAAACGCGACTCATCGTCGGGGTCGTCACAATCAAGCGACCGCTCCTGCAAGACCTGTCGGTCTCGGCGATCCTCCTCCAGAGGATCTCAATCTCCACCACCCGCTCCTCGAAAAGAATACCTCAATCGAGTGGCAGACCTTGACCAACTAAAGGAATACCCGCGTCTGGACATCAACATTGGCTCTCACCCCACGCAGTTCGTGCTCGACAGTGGGGCAACGTTAAACTATCTGCCAGCCGCTGAATATCACCGGATGAATCCCCAACCCGAACTAATGGAGGCCTATGTGCAGGTGTACACATACATGGCCGAAAAGCCACTAACATGCCTGGGGAAGTTCGAAACTGACTTGTCATATGAAGGTCAGACAATACCAGCATACATCCACGTCATTGAAGGGCCCGAGGCTGACTGCCTACTGAGCCTAGCAACAGCCGAACGTCTGAAACTGGTAGACATCCTATTCAGGGTCACTGACAAACCATCACTCATCCGAAAGTTCCCAAAGCTGTTCCAAGGACTAGGAAAATTGAAGAACTGTCAAATAAAGCTACACATAGATGACCAAGTCACGCCGGTGGCGCAACACCACAGGAAAATACCATTTCATTTACAAGAAGCCGTGGAGAAGGAACTCAGCGACCTGCTGGAAGCAGACATCATTGAGAGAACGGAAGGGCCGACGCCGTGGGTCTCCCCGGTCGTGGTAGTCCCAAAGAAAGGAGAAACGAGTCAAGTTCGTCTGTGTGTAGACATGAGAGCGCCCAACACGGCCATCGAAAGAGAGAGACATCCTGGACCACACATCAGTGACATGATCACGTCCCTCAACGGAGCAAAGGTGTTTTCAAAACTGGACCTCAACAAAGGATACCATCAACTAGAGCTGCATGAACGATCTCGATACATCACAACATTCTCGACACACCTCGGCCTATTCAGATACAAGAGGCTAAGTTTCGGAGTGTCATCAGCAGCAGAGATATTCCAAGAGGCCATCAGGAGAACGATACACCACATCCCACAGGTTCTGAAATACAGTGACGACATTCTTGTATACGTAGCAACGACAGCTGAACACAACAAAGCGCTGAATCAAGTCTGTCAAGCCCTGCTAGACGCGAACCTCACACTCAACGAGGCTAAATGTGAACTGCACAAACCAACACTAAAGTTCTTTGGACACCTATTCTCTGGAAATGGAATGAAACCTGACCCAGAAAAAGTAGCAGCGCTAAATGACACACCAAGCCCGAAGGACGTGGGCGACATTCGCTCGTTCCTAGGCATGGCCAGCTACTGCTCAAGATACATTCCCGACTATGCTACATTAAGTTACCCGCTGAGGAAGCTCACTAAACAAGGGCCACCCTTCCAGTGGTCCACCCAGTGTGAAGGAGCATTTCGCGAAATTAAGAGAACTGTGGAAACAGCAAAGAATTTAGCATACTTCAGCCCCACAATGAAGACAGAGATAACAGTAGACGCCAGTCCGGTAGGGCTCGGAGCCATCCTAGCCCAGTATGACAGGGAAGAAGACCAAAGGCACATAGTAGCGTATGCGAGCAGAAGCCTGACGGACACTGAGAGAGCCTACTCGCAACCAGAAAAAGAAAGCCTGGCGGTCGTCTGGGCGTGTGAACACTTCCACATCTTCATTTTTGGGAAGCACTTCACACTCATAACTGATCATCAAGCCCTGACCACGATCTTTGGAAACCCAAAAGCAAAAATGCCACCAAGAATAGAGAGGTGGGGCCTAAGATTGCAAGAATATACATATACCATCATCCACAAGCCTGGCAAAGATGCAAACCCGGCCGACTACATGTCACGACACCCCATCAAAGATGACAAATCAGAACAATCAATAGCGGACGAATACATTCACTTCGTAGTGAATCAAGCGAGACCTCCGGCGGTACCCCTAGATGCCATCTGCGACGCGACCGAAAAGGATGCCACTTTGCAGGAAGTAAAGAACTTGATGCAAACCAATGGCTGGAGACGCCAGCCAAGCAATGGACAAAACGACACGGACATGGCGGCATTCAAACACGTCCATGAAGACCTGTCGATCGCTGCCAATGGACTCATTCTACGAGACAAAAGAATAATAATACCATGAGAACTCAGACAAGGAGTCATTCACTTAGCGCATGAAGGACATCGGGGTGTGGTAGCTACAAAAAGAGCACTCCGCGAAAGAGTCTGGTTCCCAACCCTAGACCAAATGGTGGAGGCGACACTAAAGGACTGCCCGCAATGTCAACTCGTGAGTCGTCCGGACCCCCCTGCACCACTGCAAATGTCCCCACTACCGGAGGGCGTCTGGCAACACATCGCCATTGACTTCTTTGGGCCAATCAAATCGGGCCAATACGTCCTAGTCATCATGGACGAGTACTCTAGATTCCCCATCGCCCAATTGTGCGGTTCCACAAAAGCATCAAGTACCATACCCATCCTAGACGAGGTCTTCGCCGCATGGGGAATCCCCCTAGTGGTGAAGTCGGACAATGGACCACCGTTCAATAGCCACGACTTTGCTGAGTTCGCACAACACCTCAACTTCACGCACCGCAAGATCACGCCGCTCTGGCCACAAGCCAATGGAATGATTGAACGCTTCATGGCCACGATCAAGAGGACCTTCCAGCAAGCAGAAATCACCGGGAGGCGCATACAGACAGCACTTGACGAAGTGCTGCGGGCATATAGAAACACGCCCCATTCTACCACGGGCAAATGTCCCGCTACCGTCATGCTAGGACGCCCGGTGCGCACTAGAATACCAATGATGACCCCAACGGCGCCAGAACTGGACACTGATTCTGAGCACGAAGAGATCGCGGCAAGAGACAAAGAAAAGAAGGAAAAGATGAAAGACTATGCGGATAAGCGACGCCACGCGGCCCCCCGCAAATAAAAGAAGGAGACTGGGTGCTAGCGAGACAAGAGCAACACCGGAAGACAGACTGTCGATACAGTGAGATTCCCCTCAAAGTGATCCAACAGAAAGGAACCATGATCACAGCAGAGGCCGAAGGGAAGCGACTCACCAGAAACGTGACATACTTCAAAAAGTGCGGACCCAATGTCACCGAGTTGCTGACTGATCCGAAAGCGGAGCCAGAAGACCGCGAGACACTGACAATCAACAGCCCATTGCCCAGTGGACTCACTGACGAGAATGAGAGTGACAACTCCGACCCCCAAGCACGCCCCAGACGGGTGATCAAGAAACCATCGCGCCTGATTGAAGAACCGTAAAGAAACAAACTCGTGACTTGACCAGGGACAATGCCACTGTGTCATCATCCACCGAGGGGGGAGATGTAATGTTGTGAATGGCTAGGAATGGACAGTGCCCAGTGACCACACTGGTCAGGCACTAGGACCAGCCCGAGGGAAAGCCGAGGGCGGGAGGAAAGGGAGGAGCTGGGGGAAGAAGGGGCAGTTCACCACTGACCACCAGAGCTGTAGGACCTAAATAAAGAAGCTCCCCAGAAACCGTTGTCCGCGTGGTCATTGAGTCAGTAACGACTCGACACTGCCATCTGGAAAAAAGTGCCAGGGCGCAAAACAGCCCGATAGAGTCCCGTTTTGAGACAGCAGGCACATCCATGTGCACTGCTCACACTGCTCACTTCTCACTAGTGGAGAAGTTATGGCATGACGTCATGCCAGGTGAGGGTTGTGGGGGAAGGGAAATCCTTTAAAGTCATTTTCTTTCTGGATTTCCCTTCTCTTTCTGAAACGCAGCCAGGAGCAGCAACATTGTGGTATGGTCACCAGGGCTTTAATTGGAAGCTTTTTCAATATGATATGTAACAAGCCATAGTTGCAGCTTATTTATCTTATGCAACTAATAACCGTTGATAAAGCCAATAGTCCTTACTTGTTGTAGGTATGATGTTACTTATTGTATCACATATCTTGATGCAATAACAGAAACAGCAAAATACAAGTGGGACGGCACACTATGCTAAACACAGATTTCTTGTGTAAGTGTGTTGAATCCACAACCCTAATTACACTGGCCGCGCCCCTTTGAGACACTCCCCCAGATTTTTCATCCCACTTAAAGCCATGGGTACATTTGAATATAGCAGCACTCCGACTTGACAGGTGAGGAGGCTATAATGCGTGCCTTTGCATTTCAGTACGGTGATGCGGATCACCACACTGAAATGCATTAGAGTCACGCCTGATGCGTGATACTTGGCAGGACTGCATTCAACGACTATGAGTGACACTTTTTCGCAAGCAAAATCACGCAATGAAGATATGGGAAACATAAATATCCAAATTTACATCCATTTGAATGAGGACTCTAGTTCTGCTGCAAAGTATAAGAAAAGACTTAGGGGGTCATTAGGCCGCCCGCCATCCTATCGGGGAATGTGCCCGCCCGCCATAAGGGCGGGGGTCCCGTGGGGGCAATTAGGATGCGACCGCCACAGTGGCGGGCGCATCCTGCATTCCTGTCATTGTGGGGGGCGGTGCACCGCCCGCCACAATGTCTGGAAGGCATGTTGTGCACTTCCCTGCACAACATGGCAGGCACCGCGCGCTGCGTGCCATGTTGTGCATGGAAGTGCAGGGGGGTACCTTAGGTACCCCCATGTGCACCCACCCACCCCCGGAGTCCCTGGGGTCCGCAAAACGGGCCCCTGCAAGCATTTACCGCATGCCTGCCGCCACGGAAAGGCATGTTTCCGCCTGATGATAATATGGCTGGTGGTGTCTGACAGACACCGCCACCATATTAAAATCTTTTCTGACCGGGCGGAAAAGCGGCGGATGGTATTTCCGTCCGCCGTGGTCCACCCGCCATAGTAATATGGCGGGGGAAATGGGTGGCAAGCTGAGCCGGATCACGGGCGGATCGCCACTGCCATGTGGGCGGTGGCGATTCGCCCGTGATCCTAATGGGACCTCAGCCACAGTTCCACTTTTGTTTGCTAACTTTCCAATGCCCGGCTAGAGGACCGTGCTGCACTGGTAAATCAGAGACTCCCTTGGGTCTTTAGAACTCCTGCAGGTGAGTGCAGTCAATGGTATCTTAGCTCACAGTAGTCCGTCGCTACCGATAGTGCTTTTAAAGCCGTCTGCGCAGCATATGTCTGGAACAGACACAATTCTGTCTGTGCTCCCACCCTTGAACACAAGTGAAGGCTGGGCAGCAGTGTTAATCCCTAAGGCTTTACAACAGAACTGGGAGCCAAGCATGCTACCGAGCTGAAAACCCACAAAGGGATCACCACTCGGTCTTCACATGGAAAAAGTACAACACCAGAGATAAAAATCATAAAACGCGAAATAAAAAAGATCTTGAAACAGCTCCGAAACAAACCTAACAATGAAGGCACTCAAAAGGAGCTTCGGACTCAAAAAAGACAACTAAAAAAGATGACCTGGGAATTAAAAAGACAACAATGCGAAGATCAATGGATAAAAATAGTCCATAGCTCAAAACAGAAGAATAGCTCCAGTTTCTGGAAAATAATCCACTCCCTTCACCAGCCAGGCCACCAGGGCATTGACTCTAACATATCTGAATCTGACTGGGCCAACTACCTATTTGCACACTTTAACACAGCTGATTTAAAAACGACCAGCCCCAGAGGGGGAGACTGGTCAGACGACACTGACCAGAACCTCAAACACCTCGGCACACCCACAAACGATGAGACCTCAGTCTACAAAAGGAAATGTTCTCCGCCCCACAACCCAAACGCGTGCACAGTCCCAAAATCAACCACCAACTCAACAGCAGACACAGAGAATAACCCACACCTAGAAATAGCAGATAGGATCAAGAAAAAAATCCTAAAAGGCAAACTTGAGGGGGCCCCAGGCCCAAATGGGATCCCGCCAATACTATATAAAAATGATGCTGGCTACTGGAGCAGCACCTTGGTACCGGTCTGTCTCAAAATAAGGGAAACAACAACAATACCAATATCCTGGAGAGGCTCGATAATAAGTCCGATTTACAAAAAGGGCCCCAGGAATGACCCAAGCAGCTATCGCCTTATAGCCCTGATGGATACAGAGGCAAAGTACTACGCGGGCCTCATCCTAGAAGATCTGACAGCCTGGGCAACCGCAAAGAACATCATCCCAGCAACCCAAACAGGATTTCGCAGTGGTCAGGGCACTACGACGAACATCATGGCGCTAACCCTCCTGGCAGACGCGGCAAAAGCCACCAAGACTTCTCTGTGTCTGTGCTTCATCGATTACAGCGCTGCATTCGATCACGTAAACCGTCACAAACTCTGGCAGAAACTGAGCGACTGGGGAATCCCAGGCCCACTCCTACAGCAGTTAATACTGCTATACAGCAACACCTGGGTCAGGATAAAACTGGGACCGGGGACGCACCTTTCAAGAGAAATTGGGACCAGCAAAGGATTGAAGCAAGGTTGCGTCCTAGTCCCAATGTTGTTCAACCTCTTCCTTGCAGATCTCCCTGGAGAGCTAGAAGCAGTTAAATCTCATGGACCACGGCTGGGCAACACCACACTGTCAAATCTTCTTTATGCAGACGATTTAGTTCTCATTGCCGGTCCCCTATAGGCCTTCAACATCTGCTGGACAAAACTAACACGTTTTCCAAAAATAACTCACTGACAATTAAATTAAACAAAACAAAAATCATGACAATCAATCACCACAGAAAACGGAATTTTACATGGCTACTGAATGGACAGAAGTTAGAACAGGTAACCTCCTATAAATACTTAGGCGTCATACTAGACAGCAACGGCTCATTTAAACAACAATTAGAGGCTATCCGGCGGAAGGGCACGACATTCCACCTGTCGATAAAGCCGTTGCAGAAAGCTCCTCCTGACCGGACATTGGGCCCCCTCCTACAGGTAATAAGAGCTCGCCTACAGCCAATGCTCACCTACGGCAGCGAATCTATGCGTGGTAAAGACGCAACAACGCTAGACAACACCATCAGTCGAGCTTACAGGGCAATATTCCATCTGCCCACTTACACCTCGCCTGCCCAAATCCGCCTTGAATTTGGGCTGCAGAAACAATCGGTGGAGAGAAGAGGCGCATACATAAAAAGCTGGCGGAAAATCAGAGACGCAGAGTATGGATCCCTAAACATCCACCTGTGGACGGAACTATCCATTAGAGAAAATTCACCAGCAAGAAAATATCTAATGGAATCATTGGAGACCCTAGGTCTAACAAGCTTATGGGAGTCAGCAACTGACCCAAAGACTTTTAAAAAAATGGTATTGAAGGTCACCAAGATGGTCTCATCTATTGAGGACAAAGCAACTCTTGCTAAGAGAGCACATGGATGGGTGGTATTGGAAGGCTACATAGCTCTTAAGCCACAACAGTACTTAACAATGGGTCTTACACAGACAACAAAAAATAAGTTCCTTAACATGCGCCTTGGCAATATACCCATAATGCCTCACCTAGCACCCTGGAAAAGAGAAAACGTAGCAAACTGCTCCCGACTTTGCTCTACTGGAAAAGAGGACTTGACGCACATAATCTGCATTTGCACAAAACTTCTGGACATAAGACGCTACCTGCTTCGGCCCTTATGGATTCAGAAGGGAATAACAAGCTGCAGGCAGGCTGTGATGCTCTGCTTTGACCCAGGCGAAACCCAGTTAAACTGTAGAACAACAAAATTCTTCGACATTGTGGCTAACAGACTAAAAGAAACAGTGGCTGGGCCAACTGGAAGCACTGCTTAAATAAATTTAAAAAAAAAAAACTGTTAGCACCCAGGTGACCCAACGGACAGCAACAAACCAAAATGTGTTTTATTAACTAACAAGGAGAATTCACCCGTTATTTTAATGACAAAAATTTTAATTAGTGATTGTCTTCCAATATGCTTGTTTTAATAATTGTGAGGTTTTATTAACTGTGCAATAAATTTAAACCCTTAACCTAAAAAAAACCCTAATGAGCATTTATTAACATTGCTTACCGTGGCAGGGACACATGACTGATAGGCGTCTCGGGGCCCCCTAAATCGGAAGTCCTGCAGTGCCTCTAATAGATGGGCAGTGCATACACTAATGTAAATCCCATAAATATGGGCAGTCAAGTAACACCAATGAAAAGTTAAAATGGGAATAAACAACCTACCAGCTTTGCTCCAATCGCATCAGCGTGGAGGATCAACACTGATTTTAATATTTTACCGCAGCCTCCAGAACAATCTAATAAGGAACGCCAGCCTAAGCAATCCGTAGAGCTCGCACCACTTTTAAGTCTGCCTCACGAGTGCTGACGTCGCCGTAGCCATGGAGCACTGTCTATCCTGACGTCAGACGCATGGAGGGAATGCCGTGTGGTCATGTCAGAAATAGACTATAGTTACTTTATAGCACTGCAGCGCAGTAAAGTAAACCCCTAAGCATACTGGGAGCTGTGTGCCTTCCAGAGCATAGCTGCCAATCTAGTTTTTTGTTTTAATCACGCAGCATTACTGAATTATTTAGCAGCGCTACGTCTTCATGACAGCTGAGGCAGGCTATGCCACATATGCGTGACTTTGCATTTCAGTGCGGTGATGCGGATCACCACACTGAAATGCATTAGCGTCACGCCTGATGTGTGACACTTGGCAGGGCTAGTATATTTACATTGAAACTGACCGTGACATTGCAAGACAAGAAGGCAAATCCCATAATAGCAACCAAGACGCACAGCAAGCCATGGGAAGTATTTCCTACATGTTTATCGAACAACAATCTGGGTGGACGTAACTCGGGACATTCAATTCCCATCTCTCCGAAAAGACGTTGGTAACGTGAACTGCTAGGCGGATTCTACCTCCAGCTCTCCCACATAAAGGTTTGCATTAAAGCACCACATTTTAAAGAGAGGCGGGCTCCCGCCTTCCAAACAAGCGTGGCAAGTGCAGTATCCCAAAGTGGAAGAGAGATGGGAAATCAAACCACCTCACTTCCAAGTCTCACCCCCACCAAATAAAATACAAATGAAACGGAGCAATTTTCTTCTTTCACTCTCAACCCAAGCAATCTGTACACACTCTGGTGCAGCAGCAGCACATAGTCTCCTCAGTAAAACTTGGCTTCTGCTTTCGTTACAGCTAGTGTTAGGAACGGTTGCGGCATTGGTAGCCTGGATCCTATCAAAAATAGCCCAAAGGTGGCCCATAGTGCTACTCTGAGGCAGGAGGGGCTGGGGCAATTCATGCAGCCAGGAACTCACGCCTAACCTCCCAAATTGAACCACGTCCACATCAGAATCAGTGTGCAAAGGCTCTCACAATTATGTTAAAATCTCAAAAAAAACTTTATCCAATCAGTCCAATATTTTATATAACTTATGTATCTGCAAACAGTGAGTACGTCTCTCCCTAAAATGTCAAGCAAGTATCATACTAAAACAGATATCCAGAATAATACAAACCATGTTAAAACAAGCCTGGGTGCCTTACATATCAGGAACAAAAAATGCACAAAGCAAGAAGTTTGATAACTTCTATAATGTACATTCCAACAAGCATTGAAAATGCAACCGGTGTCGCATTTGCCACACTGGCACTGTGCTTCCACTTCCTCTCCGATACAATGCAAGTAGATAAAAGAAACAGAAAAGGGACTGCACCAGATGCCCAGTGCAAGAATTAACCTGGCGGCCATCAAACATTTGCAAAGACAACCTGTCCCCTTATACTTACAATCTCTCTGCAGATGTGCACACCATCTTTAGAAGCCTTTATTTTTGTTTGTTAGAGCCAACTTTTGTAGAAGCAGGTGAAACACAATGCATTTTAATTTGTGTTGAAAGTAAAACATTTAAGTGGAGTTTTGTATAGTGCAAACTTGGCCGAAAGGCATCAGAGCGGGCTTTATGTGAGAACAAGATATTTTTACACTTGAGAACCGGATTTAGCAATTTTGTTTTAGGAACAGGGAGGGTAAGTGAACTAATCAGGGGATGTTGAACAGAGTTCCGGATTCAAAACATGCAGTTGTTTCAACACTTCACTTATTCTTTTACTATAACTGTCACAATATTATTGTGGAACTGTGTATTCCTTTACTACAACAGCCACATATATTAGGGATTTTTAAGAGTACCTACAATCATTAGAGAAAAAAAAACACAAACAGTTTGTACACTTTATTACTAGTTAGGTACATCGTTTTTCTGAATAGCAGTACATTTAAGGCTCTAATAATTTAAATTGATCCTAATAATAATGAAAATATATACACACACACATGCATTTTTGTTTGTTAGTATTGTGATAGAATACTATTAACCTAGCCATACCATTCAGTTAAGCTTTCAAAGTTTGGACAAAAATGCTTTGGACATACATCTTTTCAATATGTTAGTAGTAAGCACATAATAGCTCATATTCATATAAATCTCTGCATACAAAATCATTCAATTCAGCATGCAACACTTAAATAGAAGAATGTGATCAGTAGTCTGGTAATATTCATTACAGTCCTGTAGTATTCATATTCACTGATTTTGCTGCATTGTAAATGAAGACTATTTGATTAGCAAATAAGTATTTGAGAAGTATTCTGTTAGTGTTCAAGAAGTATTACTCACATTCCAGTAGTCTTCATACACTAAGCTTCACAAAAAGAATACTACTGAATACTAAAATTGGCATAAAATAGTCTTCGAATGCTATAATAAGACAGGTTAACCACTAAATGTAGTGTAGTGTAGTTCCTATATTCCCAATAGGCTCTGCGTATTGGAATACCATAAACGATAGTTTAGACGTAGGACTTAGGTCGACTAGGTCTCTATTGAATATGTTAGACTTAATTATGAATGCCAGCTAGCTCAGAGGTCACTAGAAATGTTCTCGAATTCACAAGAAGGGATTAGTTTCTGACAACCGCATAAACATGACAACTTTGCTCCCCCAAGAATAAGGAGTATATCCCCAGAGTCGCGGAAACAATAGATAGCTATTTCACTCAGTCAATCGTGCATGCTTAGTTTCACCAGAAGTGCAGAGAAATAGAGAGACGGGCGTTTTCAATAAAAGTGGTTATTTATTGAGCAGTCTTCTTTCTCATGCAAGAGAAGTGAATTGCTACAATTGCAATACTTGTCATAAAGTAAAGTGCGTACAGTAAAAGGAGTATTATGAAATAATACTGTAAAAGCATTTATATGGTTTCTAAGCCATAAGATACTTAAAATGGATAAAATACCTATAATGATAAAAGATGACTAAACGTACTCAACTGGTGCTTCTAAGATACGCCTAACACGGTGTACCTAACCTAAGCCTAGTACAAGGGAAGGAGTATATGAGATGTAGTTTTGAGTTAAGATAGTTTCTGCCAAGAATCTAAATCAAGAATTCTCTAAGGGTCTAATCAGCTCTGTACCTTGGTTATAGATTAAAGGAGGTCTTGTATCTCTCTCTCAGGACTCGATCTCCCAGCAACCCGCAAGGGTGACAGGGAAACACTGGAGCTGGATTTCTCGGCAGGCTAAAAGACAGCGTCTCTCTCAGTGCGTCAATGGGTGGGTCGGCTTCCTTTGACACTTGCTACAGCAGGGCGTCGGGCAAGTAGATAGTCGATCTGCTCCAAACCACCATGTGTTTTGCTAGGGCAGATGCTGGTATATTTACACCTGGAAGGTGCCGAGTTTGACGTAAGGTTGGACATAAGACGTCACTAAGAACTCGCCGTTCTTTCAGGACTCCAGGAGTTCTAGGACAAATCAATACAGAAGCAGGGGGAATTCCCGGGCTGCTGGAGGCTTGGTTTGTTTAAGAACGCGTTGTGCTTTCTAGGAGTCTTTGGGAGTAGCCTTGCCGTATTTGGACTGCATTGGCTATGTCTTAATATGGGTATGATTCTTATGCCTATATAAGTATATGATTTGATATAACCACATAAGGGCATTCATCGGGAATATTAAATAGAGTCCTAGATTCGTCTACAACACCCACTCCATGTATAATGTCCATCATTACTAAATACCAATCAATTTTAAACATATCTATGCATGTGTTTTCCAGCCCACCCCAAAATACATAAAAATGCATTGGAAATGGTATATACGCGAAAAATGAGTATTATACTGTACGTTTTCAAGCATTGGTATCATTCAGATAATATATTTTTAGTACATTGTAATATTGACTGAGTGAAACATGAAATTTACATTTATGAAATGGCTCTTAATACAGAAGAGAGGGTCGAGACCATTTCATCACATATTTATACAAGACTGTACATGTGCTAGAGGCTAAGTCAAAATATTGTCTCTAGAGTTTCTAAAAATAGAAATCTTGTTCTCTAAGAATAGTTCTACTTTAAGCAGAGTATCATGTGCCAAAACGGTAAATTTTTTGTCAACGTGGAAAAATATAATTTCGCTTTCAGGGGAAAAAAAATAGTTCCAGAGTTTTTAGAAGTTCTGTTTATCAAAACTGAAGGCCGAATTCAGAGTTCAGGGAACGCTGTGTGCTCGTGTGTTTTAAAAGTTATTCTTGTTGTTAGGAGAGAACATTAACTCAGATAGGCTGACAAAAAATTTGTCTACAACAGTAGGTGAAAGTTGGACCATGTCCGAAAAAGTAGAAATAGTGCATATGTGAGAAGCATTGCCGTCATCGGTGTCTAGATCAGCAATGGTCACAGAAGGTTGTACCTGTGTGCTGCTTCCATCTCGTACCTCACCGCCACCTAATTGTAATGGTGAGGTCTCAACGAATGCCGTCATCAGAATAGGTAGCCGCTGGGGACAACACGTTGCATGAGCCGTTACCGAACCAAGCAAAGTATTGATATTCATAGGTACTGCTGATGGGAGTGTGAGACAGACGTCTAACACGCATTCTTCTCCGCAGAGCAGGCATCGAAGAACAGGTAGGATGCAATCTTGCCAGATTGGTCTGAATGAAAGAAACCAGGTAGTATTCAGATCTCTTAGCCGAGCCAAGCCAAGGACTTTAGTAATCCGATCTCGGTATCGCATTGCTAGGAGCGTCTCTTCCATTGTAGCCTGAGTTTTGTCTGTGACTTGACTTGCCATATCGGAGCAGAAGGAACAAAAATAAGATTCCTGCTACGAGTCCCAAGATGAGAGGCAGGCCGCCGAACGCAGAGTGTACGAAATTCGGGAAGATACTCAGGACTGCTTCAAAGGGTGCTAACAGTCCTGAAAAAATTGTCTTAAATACAGGTGCAATGCCACTGGTATCTGACAGGTTTAAGATTTGACTTAACATTTCTACGAAATGCACGGGGCAATTTGTCGATAATAATGCATGTATCTCTGCTGCTGTCCTTGCGATTTGCAGATCATACGTTTCTCTAGACGAGGTTAAAGGCACAGTTGTTTGTAAAAGAATGGACTTCATTCTGCTTAAAGTATCAATTCGAATAGAAGAGATATTCAATGAAGGCCATATTGTTGCCTCCTTGTCTGGTTTGCTGTTTGGATACAATACTTGCATACAGCAAGTGACCCTGGATGTAACGCTGACGAGATAGGCCGTTCCTGGCACCATGCCACAACAGCTGCGGTCACTTATCATAACGTTATTGCCGTTAGAAAGTTGTCTGAAAAAAGGTTCTATTTGTGTAGCAGGGGTGCCGTGCAGGTGGCATGAAAGGTTATTTGATGAACCTTCGCAGGCTCCATGCAAGTTAATTCCTTGACACAGAAGTGTACCGCTTAGTGAATTTTTACAGTTGTTACCACTAAGAAATACCTCTTTTTTCCCCCACTCCACAATCTATGTGTGTAAGGTAAATTCCAGGTTGACTTGATGTACCCTTTACCCAACCTTTCATACAGGCCCGCTGGTATGTGCTTTTGGCAATATTGAAACTGAAAAAGTTATCGGAATTGTAATGGTGCCATGTATAATCCATTCAATGACAGGTTTTTCGGAGATTGTCAATGGTAATCTCTCTAGTTTTTCAATGCTCAGCACCGTATAGTCTGCCCCTCTTTGTGCCAAAGAGATTTGTTTATCTGTAAGGTTAAAGACAGAAAACAATGACGTTGTGTTGATTAGATGCCATGGCACGTAGCCTGAACGGAGATTGTGTAACGTCCAGCCTAACTGTACACTAGAACGTAATTGGGACTGGCCATGTTGTAACATTAGCATATCCTGTTCTATTATATCAATAACAGATGATACAATGTTGTCCAGTGAATATATTCTGGAGGACAGAGTCGTTAACCCATTGTCCACTACAGACAGTGTTTTTTCCAAATGAATACGATAATTTCTCGTATTTTTTCAGCAGTTTCAATTTGTGTTACTTTCCAAGCTTCGTTGTAAGTAGCATATATACCGGCGTATATGAAACGTTTTTGACGCTGTTTGCGAGGTCCCAATAAGATATCTCGCAAGTCAGCACCTTCTTTAAGTAAGGTCAAGTGTTGCTTAATTTCAGGTAGTGTGGATTTCTGTAGCCATTCGAGGCATAGTTTTCCTACACTGTATGTTGTTATTATCCCTGGATGTTGTCTCTGGGAATATCTTGGGTCTGGCCTGTTCTGTTTGAACCCCTGTGTTTTGTTCAGGAATCTATCTTGACAGTTATTAGTGGCTGTGGGCCAGATCAACCAGTTTCTCCAATTAGGATTAGTTCTGTTTTGGTGTAAAATATGGGATACGTCTATCTCCACATCTGTAGTGCTATTAATATCAGGTATGGGCTTTGGTATAGACGGTTTGTTTAAGTCCTTTATCCTGGCTAAGCCAAGACAGGATGTTTGTTGAGTGGTGTCATTCAGGAACATTATTTGTTCTGGGATCATGCAGGCTCTGAATAATGATTCTAAACCTTGTACCTACCAGTCTTTTGTACCCCAGATAGTTTTTGTCTCAATGTTGTTTTTCCAAAGTTGAAAACCAAATGTAGACAATTTTTCATTAAAAATTTCAGAATATATCAGTTTAGTATTTGTCAACATGTTTTTCATTCCTGTCTTATTTACAATCTTAAAATAAAACGTTTCTGGATCAGTGTTATTAAACCCTGAGAAATATGGGAATTTCTCATAAAATGTTTTGGAGCTGCCTTTTGGCGGGGTTGGACAATGTTCCCATTGATTAAAAGTAAAAACATTTCTAGGATTATCAGATGTATGCAAATAGTGATGCCCATAATGATTAAAGCAATACATTCTTCATAATCTGATGAGCCTTCTAAATAATCATGTTCTGTAAATTTTGCTGACATTTCTAAATCTGACATCATATTATTAATATTTTCAAAGTCCCAATCATCAGAGAAAGTACTAGGTGATACAAAGTCACTTAACCCCTTCCACGCTCATGACGAGCTGGGCTCGTCATGGTGTAGCCTCCTCGCACGCTCATGACGAGCCCAGCTCGTCATGAATAATGGAAAATGGAGGATCCCAGCACCGGGGGGGGAAACGCATAGCAGCCAAGTGGTTAAAGAAACCTTGAACTGGTGTGGATATTTCAAGCGTTCAACCGGGCCATAGATGTCGTAATCAGTAGTGTCCCATGCTACACCACCAGGTATAGGAATGGCTGTGATGTTTACTGATGATAGTTCTCTTTTTTCAATGTGAGAAGATCTGTGAGGCTTTAGAACCAAGTTGATGTTCTGACTTGCTGTGTCCATTGTACTGTATTTTCCATCAATCATTCTTCCCAAGCTTAAAACCAAAATGCGCCAGAGCAGGAGGAAAAGCACACCTAACACAATCCACAATTCAATCCATGGTGAAATCAGATATGTTTCTCCAAGTTGATGAAAGAGTTCTGTTATCTTTACTTTGAAAGTTTTGTTTGCTGGCTTGTCTTCATGTTCACTTGGATCATCAGAAAAGTCATCGAAATTGATGAAGTAGCCAGATGCAGTTATGTCAATTGTTGGAATTGCTTCCGGATTTTTGTTAATCTTCGGATTTGTATGGTCAGAGGCTACATCATTGTAGACAGGTATTTCTTGACGAACTGTTGCAATTTGGGTTTCAAGAGGCACAAGTTCCATGGCTTTGTTGCATAGTCCTTCTTTATTCACTGCAGGTTTATCAAATGTGATTAGTCTCTCAGTTGGAACCTCTTGAATTGTAGCAAGGTTTGGTCTTCTGCTACTTCTTGGGAGTCCACTGGGCCTACTACTCATTATTGGCCACATGATTGTGGTTTTACCAGGTCGATTGATACAACTCTGTTCTCCTTTTTACCAGCAAGGGGCGGTAGTACTACTGATCTTGTTCCGATTATTGCTAAGACAGGTACTGCTTTTCTGTAAGAAGGCCCAAATTCCTTCTTCACCGCGATCTTTTCTCTGACCAGATCCCCAATCTTTGGAATCCAGACAGGTCTTGCTGGGACAGGTGGTTTTTCTTCAGTGGCCGTTGGCTTTAGCTTTGTGTTACTTAGATTTCTTCTTGTTTCGTTTAAGTCCTGTAAAACAGCCAAACGATCTTTGATATCAAAGGTTTTTTGTTCCACCACTGAAGTTTGACTATGGAGGTCTTCGATTATCATTCTTGTACCAAACAAAAGTTCATACGTACTGATTCCACCAAGAGAATGTCTTGGCAGATTATTAAGACTACGTTGGACACTTATTAGATGTTTGACCCACCCATCACCCAAACCTAATACCCTCGCTGTTATAGATTGCTTTATGTCACGTTTTTTTCTCTCCACTACCGCATTTCCCTCAGGATGGAATGGACTAGAGTACCGCAATGCAATGCCCAGGCTGGCCATGGTCTCCTTGTAAGCTCAAGAGCTAAACGCAGGACCCTGGTCAGAGTGTAGCATGCCAATTGCGTATGTGCCGATAAAGACTCACAAATCCTTTATAACAGTTCTGGCGTCAGCCGAGCGCTGGGGCCACATCCAAATGAATCTTGTCTTAATATTTATGAGATTGCTTCTTTCCGTGTGGACGTCTGAGCGTAAATAGCCTAATGCTGTCTAATAGAGGTGTCTTGGCTGGTATCTGGTCCGGTTCACAACTGCGATCTCTGCAGTCCTGGCAATCTCATGCAAAGTTATAAACATGCACGCTCATCCCCGGCCATCAGTATTTTTATTGCAATTTTATTAGAGATTTCAAGATCTCTTGGTGCCTCATACCCATTCCCATGTGTGCTTCTTGAATCAAGTAAGCCCTCCGGTTCGTGTTTGGAAATAATCTGTCCCCCTCTCCAGGGATTCGAGCAAAAGGAACGGAGTTCACATCAATTATGTATGTATTATTGAGTGGATAATTTAGAGGTAATGCCGCAGAGTCGCCTTTTAGTGAGGCTTTTACTGCCAGCATGGTTTCTCCATCTATTTGTTTTTTAGAACGCTTTTTTGTAGCTACGGATGCCGGTTGAACAGCTGCCGTTGTGGCTGTGTTAGCCAATGAATTCCCTGCAACGTGAACGCCATCACGTTGATGACTGAGTGTATGTATCACTTGAGTCTTTCGTAGTTCTTTCTGTAAAAGAACTACTTGTTCCCAGAGCATTTTATGCTTGTTTGCGACACCTTTTGCATCTTTGAAACCATTTTGAACCCAGGTCTGCATGTAAATATTGTAAGACTGGACGCTGTAATACGAATCGCACACTATTAGTGTGGGGAATTCGCGATCGCCATTTTCGAGCGCCATCTTTAAAGCTTTTAGTTCAGCTCGCTGAGCTGTACAGTTTTTTAGTGATTCAGTTTTAGTGACCATTGGTCTGAAATTAACTATGTGCCAGTGACCTTTAACAATCGCGAATGCCGCATTGTAAACTTGTTTATCCACAACGTAGTGTTGCGCATATGCGTCTGTGTAGATTACACAGGCGTAATGTTCGAGAGGCAGAATATCGATCGACAGAGGACATTCATGTTCGTATTCTAGATGTTCTAGCTTTTTTATTTTGGGATCAAATGCGTGTATCACTTTTGTCGCAGCAAAGGAATTAACCCATTGTATTCACTATGGATCTAATGAAATAGCATTTGGAATGCTCGGTCTTGTTACTGCCTCAAGGGCTGATACTGCTGTTAAAACAGATATTCTCTTTCCTTGGGCTAGGGCTCTTTCTTTTGCTACAGCAGTTTGAACCGCAGTCAGAATTTTTTCAGTAGAACTGAATTTCATTTCAGCTTGTGTGTACAAGTGTGATTTGTAAGCCATTGGTACCGTTTCTCCCTCATTAGAGGTTAGGTACGTAAATCCGCATCTTCCTGGGATGACTCTGATTACAAGGTTGCGTTCGTTTGCGCGTGTTTGCAGTTTTGTTTTAGTTAACATGTCTGTTTGTATTGATTGTAAAATTACTGTGTGTTTCTGTGTCCAATTAATTGGTTTGAAATCAGGTTTTATCAATTCGTAGAGAGGTTTAACCCTCTCTGCGTAGTTTAGAATGTAAGTTCTTCCGAAATTCAGGAAACCTAAAATTGATTGCAAGTTTTTCAGCGTTTTTAGAGCTTGGAGTACTGCACACTTCTCTAAGAAGTTGTCTGCTAGGCTTTTGCCTTCACTTGATAACTCATATCCTAAAAATAGGACTGTGAGGTAGGCAATTCGTGATTTTTTAAAGTTAAATTTGTACCCTTCAGTTGCAAACCCAAGTATAATGGTGTTCACTCTTTTCAAGTGTGTCTCCAGGTCATCGTCTGTAAGATAGATGTCATCGACATAAGATAATGCCTCATCATCATACATTTGTAGTAACTCGTTTACCCTGGCTGAAAATAATCCTGGGCTGTTCTTGAATCCCTGGGGGAGACGACAAAATTGACCCTGGGCCCCATACTGGAGAAAGCGGTCAAATACCTGCTTTCTGGTGCAATGTTTTGACAGAAGAAACCATTTGAAACATCTAATGTCGTTTTATATTTTTTGCGCACGATGTTATTCATTAGTGCTGCACTAGGTGAATTTTGTGCTGCAAATGTTTTGCAACAAGAGTTTAGGTGTCTGTAATCAAAAACTAGACGATATGAATCGTCCGGTTTGGAGACAAGAAACAAAGGGTTGTTCATTTGTGAGGTGCATGTTTCAATCACCCCCTGGTATTCAAGTTGATCTAAGATCTCCCTGACTTGTTTTTTAGCTTCTTGCTTAACCGGATATTGCCTCTGTGCAGTAGGTTGATTTTTTATCTGAATTTTATGGTGAGGAGAATCCTCATCCCATCCTACATGATTTTTATATAATGCAGGGGCTTGGGCCACTGCCCATTTTCTAGCATATTTGTATTTTTTATGAATTGGAATGTGATTTGAGAAGGCAGGCATAATCCTTTCTTCGCCATGTGGGCACTCCCTGACAAACTCTGGTGGCCAGTCTTTCTCAGCAAGAAGGATATCATAGCCTTTAGATAACTTCTCCCAAAAGAGAGTTATTATTTTCCTAGTTATGTCCCCTTCTATACGTAATGTTATTTCATATAATTTATGGGGTACACTAACTCTGGTGTCTGCAGTTTCCACCTGAATGTATTCATTCGTGTCCACTGTCTCCAGAAGATTCATCAGGATCTTGCGAGCTATGGTCACTTCTGCTGCGCTGTCTAGGATTGTCTGGGCCCATTCTCCGTTCTTGAGTTGTGTCCTCAGAATCCTCGGCATGTTTTATTTTAATACTAGCTACCTTCTTTTTGAGAAATTGTAATTTTTTACTTTGATGAGCAGGTTCCTTGTCTTTGGACTTGATAGGCTCTTCTTTCTGTTCTGACCGTCCTCCTCTTTCCGATTTCTGTGAGGAAGTCTGAAAAGATCGAGAGGGACGTGTATCATTATCTTGATATCTGTCAGGTTTTCTTAAATTGTCCCTATTTCTAAGGTTGTATCTTTTTTCAGAGGGCTCCCGTTGTGGAGACCTGCCCCCCTCTTCTGGAGATCTATCTCTCCGTTGAGGAGGCCTTCCTCTGGATTGAAACTGTTTTTCTCTGGGAGTAATTTGTTTATTACCCTCCCACTTCTTTTTTGCAGGATTGAGATTATTCTTAATAAAGGTTTTTTCAGGATTTTTAATTAGTTGTGGTTTTAGTGGTTTCCCACCCAAACTATCTCTACCTAGTTCTTCATAGTACTTTTCAATTATACTGGCAAGTTCAAAAGGTTGTTCTGTTATTTCTGTCTCTTTCAATTTTTGGCGGATCGCCACAGATGCTGCTTCTCTTTTTATGTTGGCTAATAGTATAGCCGAGACTTGCTTAAAGTCTTTCAGTAATTTCATACCCAGATTTAAAGCAAGCTCTGGACCGTATTCATTTTTAATCTGTCTTAGTTCATCTGATATAACCGCCATAGACGGAACACCATGTGTTGTTGTGTATATTGAAGCAAAGACTGTTCCCCAAGTGTCACAGTCCTCCACATGTGATGCGATCCCCATTGGTAGACAGATTGTCAGAATTCTGTGTTTTTCATGAGGTGTACTATCAGGTAATACTGCCTCTATTTGAGTAATTTTCTGAGCTAACCAGAACGGAATTTGTTCCCGTTTTTTGGGTAATTTGCCAATGACTCATTGTATAGTCTGTGGTTTAATTTTATTTGTGTTCCCCTGGTGAGGGGTGTGCTGTGGAATTTCTATTGCTGGTTGGACTGTTAAAGTCCGCATGACATATTGGACGAATTGTCTATGTATTTAAATTAATTGTTTTAGCTGAACTAAGAGTTCTCTGTCTGACATTTCTTCAATGTCAGGATGTGGTTTATAACTGGCTAGAACCGGCCATGTGGCTCCTGGTCTACCTAGTGGACCGAGCCTGGTAATGTGATTTTGATGTTTTAGGGCACCATTAAACCAGAGCTGATGCTCCTGGTAAGTTAATGGAATTTCAACGTCCTCGAAAGGAACGTATTTCGTTGGAGGTTCCTCTGCTTTGTAGTAGTGGAACTCTTGTGTCACAGCTTTTGCTGCTGGAAAAGTTATCCATGAATACAATACCTCTGTCTGCCGATCTTCATGTGCCTCTACCACAAATATGACTGTACCACCTCTTGATGAAACTCCATTTTCTATAAGTTTTATAGTTATGGTTTTCCTTATATTTGCCGGGATGAATATAGCATCCGGGTCATTTTGTTGGAGACTTGTGTCATTTAAGACTGCTTGAGCTGCTATTCTAGCTCTCTCCCTTTCGTCGCCACTTTCCGGCATTTTTCCTGACAGAAAGTTTGCAGAACATGTTTCAAGGAAACAAAGATTAGGTGCACAATATTTTGGAACACTGTATCCTTCAACGTTGACTAAACCAAAAACTAATACATAGGATTTTCCTCCTTCTAAGTGTTGGCGGATATTACCCTTTCACCCACTCCAGACGTCTATTGGAGTTTTTACGGGAAAAGGGGTCTGTGTGAAAAGCACGACTGAGTTACTCTAGTATCTAGCGTTAAATTATCGCCTTACCAAATGTTGGGCGCCATGTAGTGTAGTTCCTATATTCCCAATAGGCTCTGCGCATTGGAATAACATAAACAATAGTTCAGACGTAGTACTTAGGTCGACTAGGTCTCTATTGAATATGTTAGACTTAATTATGACAACTTTGCTCCCCCAAGAATAAGGAGTATATCTCCAGAGTCGCGGAAACAATAGATACCTATTTCACTCGTGCATGCTTAGTTTCACCAGAAGTGCAGAGAAATAGAGAGAAGGGTGTTTTCAATAAAAGTGGGTATTTATTGAGCAGTCTTCTTTCTCATGCAAGAGAAGTGAAGTGCTTACAGTAAAAGGAGTATTATAAAATAATACTGTAAAAGCATTTATATGGTTTCTAAGCCATAAGATACTTAAAATGGATAAAATACATACAATGATAAAAGATGACTAAACGTACTCAACTGGTGCTTCTAAGATACGCCTACCCCGGTGTACCTAACCTAAGCCTAGTACATGGGAAGGAGTAAATGAGATGTAGTTTTGAGTTAAGATAGTTTCTGCCAAGAATCTAAATCAAGAATTCCCTCGGCCTGGTTGCCCCCTCGCTCCCCGCCTGCTGCCTGCCACTTACCTGCTGCCTGCTGCCGATCCATCCCGGCGCCCCAGCCTCCGCAGGGCCGCCCGCCTGATCGCCGATCCAGCCCGGCGCCCCAGCCGCCGCAGGGCCGGCCGCCTGGATTTCGCGCCGGTTTTGACGCGACCCCGCCCCCCCGCCTACCGATAGGCCCACGCGCTCCCCGCCTCCCGCCTGACCCGCCCTCCAGGATCCCTTCTTAAGGGGACCCCGACCCCACTCTTGCAGCGACCACTGTGCCCTCGGCCTGGTTGCCCCCTCGCTCCCCGCCTGCTGCCTGCCACTTACCTGCTGCCTGCTGCCGATCCATCCCGGCGCCCCAGCCGCCGCAGGGCCGCCCGCCTGATCGCCGATCCAGCCCGGCGCCCCAGCCGCCGCAGGGCCGGCCGCCTGGATTTCGCGCCGGTTTTGACGCGACCCCGCCCCCCCGCCTACCGATAGGCCCACGTGCTCCCCGCCTCCCGCCTGACCCGCCCTCCAGGATCCCTTCTTAAGGGGACCCCGACCCCACTCTTGCAGCGACCACTGTGCCCTCGGCCTGGTTGCCCCCTCGCTCCCCGCCTGCTGCCTGCCACTTACCTGCTGCCTGCTGCCGATCCATCCCGGCGCCCCAGCCGCCGCAGGGCCGCCCGCCTGATCGCCGATCCAGCCCGGCGCCCCAGCCGCCGCAGGGCCGGCCGCCTGGATTTCGCGCCGGTTTTGACGCGACCCCGCCCCCCCGCCTACCGATAGGCCCACGCGCTCCCCGCCTCCCGCCTGACCCGCCCTCCAGGATCCCTTCTTAAGGGGACCCCGACCCCACTCTTGCAGCGACCACTGTGCCCTCGGCCTGGTTGCCCCCTCGCTCCCCGCCTGCTGCCTGCCACTTACCTGCTGCCTGCTGCCGATCCATCCCGGTGCCCCAGCCGCCGCAGGGCCGCCCGCCTGATCGCCGATCCAGCCCGGCGCCCCAGCCGCCGCAGGGCCGGCCACCTGGATTTCGCGCCGGTTTTGACGCGACCCCGCCCCCCCGCCTACCGATAGGCCCACGCGCTCCCCGCCTCCCGCCTGACCCGCCCTCCAGGATCCCTTCTTATGACGCCCCCTCAGCGACCGCGCAGCGGACGCGTGCAGCGGGAGCACCGATTGAGCGCCGAAGGTGCGCCAAAGGTAAGCCCGTCTGCGCCCGTCCGCGCCTGGCCCGCGCCCAGCGCCAGGACCCCTGGCCTCCGCAGACCCCAGCCCACCCGCCGGACGTACGACGCCGCCACCCTCATCGCACTCAACGACGGACGAGCCCCGGGATGCTACCGTGCCACCCCGAGACGCACCCACGGACCCTTCATCTGCCAGTCCTGCAAGTTCACCTGCATCCGGACCTGCCTCGCACCAGCACCCGCCAAGACGAACACCAGCACCAACCACCTGAAGTGCATCCTGCTCAACACCCGCTCAGTCCACAGACACGCCATCGAACTCTGGAACCTCATCGACACCACAGCACCAGACGTTGCCTTCCTCACGGAGACCTGGATGAACGCCTCTTCAGCTCCCGACATCGCCATCGCCATCCCAGAGGGCTACAAGATCACCCGGAGGGACCGCACTGCCAACCAGATAGGAGGAGGCATCGCCATCATCCACAGGGACACCATCCGCATCACGACCAGCACAGACGACATCCTGACCACCGCCGAACACCTACACTTCCAGATCCACACCGACCCGAAGACCACCCTCAGAGGCACCCTGATCTACCGACCCCCTGGACCACGCACACGATTCAGCGAGGACATCGCCGACTTCGTCAGCCCGCATGCCCTCCCCTCCGCTGACTACATCCTCCTGGGGGACATCAACTTCCACCTGGAGAACAACAACGACCACAACACCACCACCCTGCTGGACAACCTCGCCAACCTCGGACTCAAGCAGCTGGTGACCACCCCCACCCACCTCGCCAGACACACACTCGACGCCGTCTTCTCATCCAGCAAAGACATCACCTTCAGCCACGCCACTGGACTCCACTGGACGGACCACAGCTGCGTCCACTTCACCTTCAGAAGAACGACGACCCACCACCACCAGCAACAGGTTGCCCGAAGAAGCTGGAGCAAGATCACAGCCGACCAGCTCGCCGCTGCTCTGAGCCAGCACCCTCCTGCCAGCTCAGCGAACCCCAGCCAGGCCGCCGACAACCTCACGAAGTGGATCAGCAACTGCGCGGACGTACTCGCCCCACTGAAGACCCCGCCCAGCAGACCCGGCAGCAAGAAGGCCCCATGGTTCACCGACGAACTCAAGAGCTCCAAGAAGAACTGCCGAGCCCTCGAGAAAGCCTGGAGAAGGGAGCCAACACCGGACAACATGACCACCCTCAAGCTTGCCACCCGGAAGCACCACCAGCTGATCCGCGACACCAAGAAAACTGCATTCAAGGACCGACTGGACAACAACGCACACAACTGCAAGGAACTCTTCAACATCGTGAAAGAGCTCTCCAACCCCAACACCGGAAACAATGACATCACCCCATCGCAAGAACTCTGCAACTCCCTCGCCTCCTACTTCCACAACAAGATCGCGGACATACACAACAGCTTCAACACCCAACCGACGAACGCCACGCCCGACTCAACCGAACCACCGCCCCCCACCACCACCCTCCGCGCCTGGACTCCTATCAGCACCGAAGACACCGTCCGCACGATGAACTCCATCCACTCCGGATCTCCGACCGACCCTTGCCCTCACCACGTCTTCAACAAGGCCGACGCTGTCATCGCACCCCACCTGCGGGACATCATCAACACCTCATTCGACACCGCCACCTTCCCTGAGAGCTGGAAGCACGCCGAACTCAGCGCTCTACTCAAGAAACCAACAGCGGACCCCACCGAACTGAAGAATTACCGCCCCATCTCGCTCCTCCCGTTTCCAGCCAAAGTCATCGAGAAGACCGTCAACAAGCAGCTGGCCGCCTTCCTTGAGACGAACGGATCCCTCGACCCCTCACAGTCTGGCTTCCGAGCCAACCACAGCACCGAGACCGCCCTCATCGCTGCCACCGATGACATCCGAACCCTGATGGATAACGGAGAAACAGCGGCGCTCATCCTCCTAGACCTCTCCGCGGCCTTCGACACCGTCTGCCACCGCACCCTAGTGCAGCGCCTCTACGACGTCGGAATCCAGGAGAAGGCACTGGAATGGATCATCTCCTTCCTCGACGGAAGAACCCAGAGAGTCCGCCTACCTCCGTACAAATCAAAGGCCACCGAAGTCATCTGCGGCGTACCCCAAGGATCCTCGCTGAGCCCAACCCTCTTCAACGTCTACATGAGCCCCCTCGCGGCCATCGCACGCCAACACAACCTGAACATCATCTCCTACGCCGACGATACCCAGCTGATCCTCTCCCTTACCAACGACCCCGCCGCCGCCAGAGCCAACCTCCACGAAGGAATGAAAGAAGTAGCCGAGTGGATGTCGACCAGCCGCCTGAAGCTGAACTCGGACAAGACGGAAGTCCTCATCCTGGGATCCTCGCCCTCCGCCTGTGACGACTCCTGGTGGCCCCCCGCCCTGGGAACTGCACCCAAACCGACAGACCACGCACGCAACCTGGGCTTCATCCTGGACTCCTCCCTCTCCATGACCAAGCAAGTCAACGCAGTCTCCTCGTCGTGCTTCAACATCCTGCGCATGCTACGGAAAATCTTCCGGTGGATCCCCACCGAGACCAGGAAGACTGTCACCCAGGCCCTCGTCACCAGCCGACTGGACTACGGCAACGCCCTCTACGCCGGAACCACGCCAAGCTCCAGAAGAGACTCCAACGGATCCAGAACGCCTCAGCCAGACTCATCCTCGACATCCCACGACACAGCCACATCTCCGGACACCTAAGAGACCTGCACTGGCTCCCGGTCAACAAGAGAATCACCTTCCGTCACCTCACCCACGCACACAAAGCCCTACACGATCAAGGCCCGAGCTACCTCAACAACCGCATCAACTTCTACGCTCCCAAACGACACCTCCGATCAGCCAGTCACGCCCTCGCCGCCGTCCCCCGCATCCGAAGAACGACAACAGGAGGAAGGTCCTTCTCCTACCTGGCTGCCAAGACCTGGAACTCCCTCCCGACCGACCTGCGCCTGACCCAAGACCACCTCGCCTTCAGGAAGAAGCTCAAGACCTGGCTGTTCGGGCAGTAGCAGCACCCCCCCCTAGCGCCTTGAGACCCTCCGGGTATGTAGAGCGCTCTATAAATGTCTATGATTGATTGATTGATTGAAGAATTCTCTAAGGGTATAATCAGCTCCGCACCTTGGTTATAGAATGAAGGAGGTCTTGTATCTCTCTCTCAGGACTCGATCTCCCAGCAACCCGCAAGGGTGACAGGGAAACACTGGAGCTGGATTTCTCAGCAGGTTAAAAGACAGCGTCTCTCTCAGTGCGTCAATGGGAGGGTCGGCTTCCTTCGGCACTTGCTACAGCAGGGCGTCGGGCAAGTGATAGTCGATCTGCTCCTAACCACCATGTGTTTTGCTAGGGCAGATGCTGGTATATTTATACCAGGAAGGTGCCAAGTTTGACGTAAGGTTGGACATAAGACGTCACTAAGAACTCACAGTTGTTTCAGGACTCCAGGAGTTCTAAGACAAATCAATACAGAAGCAGGGGGAATTCCCGGGCTGCTGGAGGCTTGGTTTGTTTAAGAACGCGTTGTGCTTTCTAGGAGTCTATGGGAGTAGCCTTGCCGTATTTGGACTGCATTGGCTATGTCTTAATATGGGTATGATTCTTATGCCTAAATAAGGATATGATTTGATATAACCACATAAGGGCATAAATCGGGAATATTAAATAGAGTCCTAGATTCATCTACAACAGTAGTATTCGACTTCGGTAAGGGTGGACTACTTTTAAAACAAAGGAAAACAAGAAGCACCAACCCCTTTTTGAACCCCCGCCAAGAATAGGCCAACACAGCGTCTGTAATATTTAAAACAAATATTACAAAGGGAATTTATAGATCTAATCAATGGCAAGCAGATCAGCCGGCTGCCCTTCTGGCCATAGGCCACCACACATCTTCCAACTTCCAACACATTATTTTAACTACATCTCCTGCCACAACAGTATGAATAATCATCAATAATTCTTTAACCACTGGAATCTTTCCAGAAGAACTAAAAACATTCTCCGATTATTAAAGAAAACTAACCTCAACCCGCATGACCCCGACAAGTACAGATCATTTACTAATGGACCTTTCTTGGGCAAATTGATAGAAAAACAGCATTCACCCAGATGTCACAGTTCATTATCAAACATGATTCCACCCAGGGAGTTGCGAATCTGCCCTGATCGCCATCGGGATGACCTTAAAATCACAGTAGAACACAACAGAGTTGCACCACTACATCTCTTGGACCTATCAGCCCCCACGGTTGACCATGACACTTGAATACAAAGGCTATACCAAGCCGGCATGGAGGGGACTGCTTGCGACTGGATCACATCCTACCTTCACTTCAAAACATAACAAATGTCATTCATTCTCCCCCTTTCTCATCCAAACCGTACTTCACCAAAGCAGGGGTCCTTCAAGGCTCTATCATCTCACCAATGCTTTTCAACATATGCATGAATCATTAACAGCAATGATCAATGAATTTCAGCTTCATGCTATAGCTATGCAGATAAAGCACAAATACTCCTAAAACTGGAAAGCCCCAAAGACACTGAAAACTCACAAATCTTCAGTTGCCTCAAAGCCATTAATCAGTGGATGATATGGAGACAACTCAAATTGAATGCTTTCAAAACAGAAATGTTTATGTGTAGAGATTTAAAAAAAATATGACCCCCCTCTGTGCCTGGTCTGGTGACCTGGGAACACCTCCTAAAGTGTCTAAGGAAGTAAAAAACTGTGGAATTACCATGGACTCCATCTTATCAATGAATGCCCAAGTGGCCAAATAAACACATTATCAAGTTCATTACCAGGAAAATTCTGATACGTATCTTCCCCCATCTGGGATTTCCACACACGGTCCAGTCTAATATCTCTCTTGTACTGTCTAAACTTGATTACACCAATGGCCACTACTATTGTTCATCTTTATCAACTATGAAAAGACGACAACACATTCAGAACTCTGCTGCCAGACTCCTACATGTAAAGCCATAAGCCCACATCTACCCTGGCTTGAGGGCTCTACATTTGTTACTGTTTGCCAGAAGATCCAACTTCAAGCTGCTTGGTATCACCCACAAAGCAATACATGAATCAGGACTGCTTTTCATCAGGAGGAACATCATCAAATACATTCAACAAAGGAGTAGTGGTGCGAGAAAAAATCCGCTCCGCAGGCGGAGTTCGCAGAGCAGTGTCCACTTTCCACGAAGTGATGCAGAGTGGAGTTTTTTTATCTCAAGGGGCTTGCCAGCATTAAGTTGGAGGGCGCTCGCAAGAGCAAAATCACACACCAGACCTTCTCCGGGCATGTTTTCTCAACACGGACGGTCACTACAGGTCACCACCACTCGCATTGAGAAATATACTGCTCACCTTGAGGAAGCTGCCACTCGAGTTGAATGTCTACTCGAGTGGCAGAAAGCAGCAGCACCCTATGGAGCGATATGTAGTGCAGTTCACGCTGATTTTACAGGGCAAGACAAAGTAATTGTGCTAAAAATCAGTGTGAGTAGCAAAACTTAACAGACTCTGCTGCTAGCAGAACTCTGCGGAGCATGGCAAAGGTTTTTTGGCACTTCACGAAGTTCTGCTGTGAAGAAGTAGGTGAACTCCATCCCATCCTACAAAGGAATATGCGCTCAAGATTGGCCCCTTGCCTCAAAACCCTACCATACAAGAGAAAAACATATGTGGT
The DNA here is from genome assembly GCF_964261635.1 of Lissotriton helveticus. NCBI lineage: Eukaryota > Metazoa > Chordata > Amphibia > Caudata > Salamandridae > Lissotriton > Lissotriton helveticus. The sequence goes on from NC_136069.1 coordinate 391,867,997, forward strand.
ACATTTTTCTCTGTTCAAGCAGCCAAACTATGGAATTCATTACTTCCAAACATAAGATGGATGGACAACAATCTTACCTTCAGAAAACTACTCAAGAGTTTCCTCTGTCCTACATAACCACCATAATCAAACATAATGTACCAATATCCCTGTGTTTGTACACATTTTTAGCTTGATTATAGGTATGTATTTAGGTATATGTATTTCTTTGTACAAACTTGCATAATAATCACAGCTTCTTTTTAAATTATATATCCTTTAGCTCTGCTTAAGACATCTATATATTCCTTATAGTTAAATATATATATATTAAATAGATTATATACTGAACAGGTTAATAGGTCACTGCATAGTTTTCTTATACTTTATTTGATCAGATGTTCAGTGATCCCTATTTTATGCATCCATCACAGTATGTAATTATTAGTATTTTAATGACAAGTTCTACACTAGTACAATATTGTGTAAAGAATCACATCTAAAAAATAAATGAATACATAATTTAGTTTCAAGAACAGCTACACTGGAAAGTCTGAGTTTGTAAAATAAAACTTTAAATCTAAAAATATTATCTTCCTATGCTTGTATACCAGTTCTATGTAGTTATGTATCTATATATTTATTACTTTACTCCTACTGTAAAACAAAAATAATAACGATTAAACATGTATTTCCTTTCTATTTAGTTATGTACCTATAAATGTATTACTTTTCTCCTACTTTAGAAGAAGAGAAGCAACATAAATAAATAAAACCCTTAACTTTCTCCAGTGCTCTATTCTCTCACCCTATACCTCTCTCAATATATTCTCTACCTATACTCTGTGGCTCATCCCAAGCCTCACTTACTACTATGTTCCAAACATGAGCCTTTCTAGACTCCTTCCCCCTCCCCCCCTCATCCCTGCTTGGCTCAGCCAAAACCTTAGTTTACTATTATGATCTTCCAAGCAACCCTTTCTAAGTGTATCCCTCATGTATCTCAATCCTCATGTTACTACCATGAGAGAGAGAGAGAGAGAGAGAGAGAAGGTACTTTATTAGGTTATTTCTAACCATTCTGTACATGAATTGAGTGCAATAAATCATCACATCATCAGAGCCCTGCCTGCACCACATCTTCAACAAAGCAAGCTCCACCATCACACCCCATCTCCGCAAGATCATCAACAACTCATTCAAGACTGCCACCTTCCCCGAGAGCTAGAAGCATGCTGAGATTAACGCCCTACTCAAGAAACACAAGGCGAACCCGAAGGACCCATCTCCCTACTCCCATCCCGGCAAAAGTCATTGAGAAGATTGTCAACACACAACTGAACTCCTTCCTCAAAGAGAACAACATCCTGGACCCATCCCAATCCGGATTCCGCAGCAATCACAGCACCAAAAAAGCCCTCATCGCCACCACTGATGACATCAGGACCCTGCTGGACAACGGAGAAACTGCAGCCCTCATTCTCCTGGACCTCTCGGCCGGCTTCGGCAATGTCTGCCACAATACCCTATGCACACGCCTCTACAACGCAGGTATACGCGACAAAGCTTTGGACTGGACCACCTCCTTCCTCACCGGCAGAACCCAGAGGGTCCGCCTCCCTCCATTCCGATCTAAAGACACCAAGATAATTTGCGGCGTATCCCAAGGATCATCCCTCAGTCCGACACTCTTCAACGTTTACATGGCACCGCTTGCCAACATCATCCGATCGTGCAGCCTCACCATCATCTCATACACCGACAACACCCAGCTGATCCTCTCCCTCACCTAGTCCCCCACTACCATCAAAACTAACCTCCACGAAGGAATGAAAGCCGTCGCCGAATAGATGAAGAAGAGCCACCTGAAACTTAACTCGGACAAGACTGAAGTCCTCATCCTCGGTCCGCCCCCGCCTCCTGGGACAACTCCTGGTGGCCGGCCATGCTGAGAGCTGCACCGAAGCCCACTGACAACGCACGCAACCTGGGGGGTCATCCTGGACTAATCGCAGCAAGTCAACGCCATCTCCTCCTACTGCTTCAACACCCTCCGCATGCTCCGCAAGATCTACAGATGGATCCCCACCGGAACCAGAAGGACGTTCACACAGGCCCTTGTCAGCAGCTTCATCAGTACACAAAAAATCCTGTCTCGTTTAGGCGGACTAGGTCTTTCTGTTCCAGAGCGGAGAATATCTTACATCAAATTCTTCCAATACCCTACCCTTTTTATATCTAAATTCGAGGGTATGAACAAGTGTCGCCCTTAATTAAAACCTCTTTCACTTCTCAACTGGCAGTAAAAAAGGAAGAGAAATATAAACACAAATCCTAATGTCCATGCACCAAATCACCAGTACATAGAAAAATGTGTGTAGGATGAAATGACACCTCACGGGCGCACCACCAACGGGGGAACCAGTAGGAACTCACCAGGTTAGGCCCCTTTTCTCATCATCGGCAGTCATTTTGTCCCGAAAAAGTAACAAGGGAAGAAGAATGTGTCCAACAACAAAATTTAGAAGTGAATAAGTGCAAAGTAGTGAGTAACAGCCTCACTCACTCACGACAGAAAGTGATTAAAATCGACACACAGACCTCTCTCCAACCTTTATTCTTAAATCCTAGATATGCTGTGTCGAATTAAAAAAGGGGACGGTAGCTAATATCGCATACCCACATCCACTGCCAACATGTTTCTTTGCCTGTGAGCTTGCGGCAAATTCTTCACGGCCAGACTCTCTGTCACAGCACCTCTGTTGGACACTTGTTTCTTTTTATACCTCTGTCAGCAAAGGTCTCTCATACCAGCTGCAGGGGTACACAACTTTGTCTAAAAAAAACTCCTTAAGTGAGTCCTCTGTGGGATAAACCCAATGGTTGTCTTATCAATCCGTTGAAGCCTCACGGAGTGCTTAGTCTCCTTCTGCCCAGCTGACTGGACTACGGCAACACACTCTACGAGGAAACCTTGGCCAAACTCCAGAAACAACTACAACGCATACAGAACGCCTCTGCACGCCTCATCCTCGACATCCCCCGCCACACCCACATCACATCCCACCTTAGAGACCTGCACTGGCTCCCCGTCAACAAGACGATAACCTTTAAGCTTCTCACCCACGTTCACAAAGAACTCTACAACACCGGACCAACATACCTCAACGAACGACTCACCTTCTATACCCCGAACCGCCAGCTTCGCTTTACTGACCTCATCCTCGCCACCATTGCCCGCATCTGACGAGCAAACGCCGGTGGCAGATCATTCTCCCACCTCGCCGACAAGACATCGAACACCCTTCCCATCCACCTACTACAGACCCAGGACCTGCTGACCTTCAGGAGAATTCTCAAAACCTGGCTGTTCGCTCTACAATGCATTGATTGATTTATTGATGGCTAATTATCAGCAAATCAAGGCCAGAGGCTTCAAATCCTCTGCCACCCTTGATATGTGAACCTGGCATCCCTCAGACCTAGGAGATGCCACCTCCTACCCTGATATCTTTTCAAGGACAAGGGGACTCCAGTATTCGGACCAGGATAATCTATATTATATAAAGAACAGTGGTACAAAAGAAGCCACTTCGGTCCTCAGGTAGCCTGGGCAACTATTATTGAAATGAGCATTAGTCAAGAGAGGCAAGGAAAGAATGCTCAGGGGACTCGTTACGCAATATATGCTGGGACACAAGGTTGATATGACATCACATTTATTCACAGCATAAATGGAGTATTTTTTTTTGACAGTTCCAGTGCTCACACAGTTAAAAAGCGTAAGCGAGTAGAATCTACAGGAGAGAACATGAAGTCAAACATTGGTCCCGAGTGGTTATCATCTTATTTGAAAACCAATTAATGAGGAAGATATAAGGATAGCCAAACAGATAGACTCCAAGAGCAAAGATTAAGTGAGACACTAATTGGGTCGATGTGGGCGGGAGTAGCAGGAAAGTGCTGCCCCCACGAGGAAGGTCGTCACAATAAGAAGATACTGCTGTCGGAGTAAAGAGAGAGCTTACAAGTAGGGAGTACATCTGAAAATAGAGAAATTCATATCAGGAAACAGCTAAAGAGGACCAGCCAAGGTGAGGTAATTAACCACCAAAGGGGCAGCCCTAACCACCTAAACCAGGGGCAATCAATATTTTATCCAAACAATGGTTTAAAGTGTACATTTACCGTAGCACAAACATATTTCAACAACAAATAATTAATTCAAACAACAATGCACAGCTAAGAGAAATGGAAAATAGAAAATACGGCCTATATACAAAAAATCTAGAAAGACATACAAAATGTATTCAGTAAAACAGTATCGTGAGGTTCAGACATATAAGCTGGTACATATAACATTTGATAGACATACATGACCAGACAAGTGGCATACAAAAAGAGGTTACATAAAAAAAGGAGTTCCAGGACAACACTGGAACTACAACAAACAGAACTATGTGTCCTCCAAAAATTGCGGCCACAATTGCGTCAACAACGTTTCGACCTTTGTTATTAGTACATGGTCATCTTCAGGACAGATAATTAACTGAGCATCCCACCAGACAAACTATAAAGGACAGAAATACCATTTAAATAATTCTTTAAAATGGGCCCAAAAATGGTTTTTTTACGGAAAAATTAAGAAAAATTGGAGAAAAATGAAGTAGGTGTGCAAAGATGAAGTAAAAAAGAGAGGAGAAACTACCTCACCACAGCCAATTATAACAACAGAAATTGGGTCTGTGTTTAAAACATGCAGAAGGGGGGACAGGAAAGGAAAAAGTTTGGCAACCCCAAGAAAAAGCAAAGAAGTCAGCAAATCTTTTCAGGACTTCCGGTGCATAAGATGTTTAAGTTATGCATCACACTTACTTCTGATCGCAGGAAGGAGAGCAAGCACTGTGGTAATCAATGCTTGTATAAAGAAATTTCTAAAAGGGGAGAGAAGAGAAGGAAGTCTATGGGTCTCCTACTCATACATAATGAATAACGCATGCTTTATCGATTATCCTTGTTTTTAGTTGGCGGATGATGGCGGTAACTAAGAGCTATGTTAGAGCCAAACTTATTTGAAGTAGAAAATTGTTGGTCCTTCTGTGTGTTGTTTATGAAATTATTAGCTGTTAATAAAGCTAAATGTTGGGACACGGGCTCCTGACTAGCAGCTAGATTCATGAAGCCAAATTGCGATCGCAATAGCTGCGAATTCGCAATTGCGATCGCAATTTGAAGGAAAGGAATTCATGATGCAGAAAACTCCAAAAATGCGAATTCGCAAAATAAAAATTGCGACTTCGCAAATAAATTCGCAGAATCCTGGAAGTTGGCCATTAGCGATTCTGAAATTGCGAGAAACCATGGATTCTGCGAAGTCATTTGCGAAATCGCAAAACATTCGCAATCGCCATTGATGTAAAATCGCTAAATGCGAAAAACCCGAAAATCGCAATTTGCGACGCGCAAATTAAGAAGAACACAAATCAGGTGGTAAACAGTAAGGATTTTTTTTTTTCACAAAACGGTTAACAAACTACCAACAGGTGCAGGCCTGACCAAACACATTTAAGGACATGCAGCTGGAGCCTGAGGACTCTCACAATGCCAGGACTCTACATGGTGGTGAGGCGGCGAAGGCTACAGCGAGCAGCACGGAACAGACGTAGGATCCAGGAGCGGATATTCCGCCAGCGGGTCACCCTTCTGGGCCAAACCAGGGAGCAAATTTACGCAAAGTACCGCCTGACTGGGGCAATGATCATCAAGCTTATCCGGGACCTAGACCCCCTGATGCAGCACCCAACAAGGAGGACCAATGCCGTGCCCACACATGTGCAGGTATTGTGCTGCCTGCACCTCCTGGCCTCCGGAAGCTTCCAGGGGATGGTCGCTGTTGCATGGGGGATATCCCAGCCCACCATGTCCCGCTGCCTGAGGAGTTTCCTGGATGCTATGCTGACCCGGCTACACCACTACATCTCATTCCCCACCAGCCAACAGGACCTGAATGAGACCAAGCTACAATTTTACAATGTAGCACAATTTCCTCATGTCATAGGATGTATTGACTGTACCCACATCCACATCTGCCCACCTGCAGAAACGGAGTACATGTACCGCAACCGAAAAAGCTACCACTCCCTCAACATCCAGATGGTGTGCAATGCAAAAACATTCATCACGGACATTGTGGCACAGTACCCGGGGAGCACACATGACTCCTTCATATTCAGGCACAGCGGCATCCACACACGACTGGCCAGGGGAGACTTTGGGGAAGGACACCTACTAGGTAAGTACACATGCCCCAAAATAGTACACTGTGATCATGTAGCTGTGCAGAAGAGGCACTCACCCTCTGCTCCTTTCATTCAGGTGACAGCGGCTATGCTCTCCGTGAGTACCTCCTCACCCCATACCTCAACCCTGCAACACCACAGCAACGGCGATTTAATGCAGCACACATACGCACAAGAAATTGTATTGAGAGGACATTTGACCTGTTGAAAAGCAGGTTCCGCATACTTCACAAGACTGGTGGGGCCATGAAATACAAGCCTGAGGTCTGCTGCCGCATCGTGGCCGTGTGTGCTATCCTCCACAACATTGCTACCAAGCGCAGGATACCTGTTGACATCTCTGGCAGTGAGTCGGAAGGGGACAACCGACCACCTGCACATGTGCGTCACGCACGCAGAGAGAATCCTGCAGAAGGACACAGGCGCCGTAATCAAATCTGCATGAACTATTTCTAGTGCACCCACTCCCCACACCCATAACTTCACTCATGCATGACAATAGTAAAAATGACATGAGTCAGATTAAGTTAGACAGCATGTATGTTATTGTTACAGCACAAAAAAGTGGGGATTTCCCAAACTGTTACATGATTGACATATTTCGTCATATGTACCATATTCCTGTGGAGGGCATGCTTGTAGCAGCAGCATGGCCCCTCATAGTAATGTTCAATTGTTCAATGCCGCCTCCGGGCAGATGCTCCCAACCTCCTTTCAACATCCTCCTCCTGATTTGGCCGTGAGGCAGCAGAGGGCCTGCTGCTGCGTCGGGGTGCTACCACTGGTGGCACGGACTGGCTACTATGGCTGGAAGTAGCCTCACTGGTGTCGTAACCCCCCCACCTGGCCATGGACAGTTGCCTGCATGGCCTGTACTGCTGTTGTCACCTGCTCCAGAGCTCTCGCGACGTCCTGACAACACTGGACCATTTGGAGCTGCATGGCCAAGGAGCGTCGCGAGAGCTGGGAGGTTGCTTTGCCAATAATGTAATTGGACCGCGTGTATGCTGACAGGCGGGTCAGCAGCTGCCGGTGTCTGCGCCGGTAGAGGTTGCGCTGGCTGTACAAGGCCTTGGTGTTGGCCTCCATAGCAACTGTCATCCTCTCCATGCGGTCAGACATCTGACCGACATTCCTGGTGGTCTTGTTTAATTGGAGGTGTATAGCCGCAAGATGACGGGCTTGGGTTTGATGGACATGAAGCATGCTGCGCTCAATAGAGCCCACCTGGTCGCACGTTAGCTCCCCTGCCAGCGCGGGATGTGTTATTGCGCTGGTCCCTCACCAGTCCGCTTGACTGGCTCCTCACAGACGCAGGGCGGCGGGTTTGTCGGCGTGCTGCTGCTGGTGTTGTCAGCACCACTGGTGGTTGAGTGACGCGCTGTGGTACAGCTGCGCCTGTTGGCACTGAGGTGGCACTGTTCACAGGGGCAGGTGGTGGAATGACCGCTGGTGCGGCAGCTTGCCCTGATGGTCCTGGCTGTGGTGTTAGATTTGAGTCTCCCTCAGTGTCCTCTGTGATATCCTCAATTTGCAGGGCATCGCTGTCTGAACTGGGGACTGCTGCGCCACCTGTGATGTAAAGTGGACGTTGATTAGTGACATGTTTCTTACACATTTGATCTGTCTACATGCATGCAGGCTACCATTCCCTGACTCACTGTTGGATGGACTCTCACTAAACAGGTCTGGTTCAGTGGGGCTATATGGTAATTGTGGCCAGACTACATCTCCCACAATGCAATAGCGCTTTTGTGGTGTGCTGTGGCTGCATGACTGGTGTTTGAAATGGGATGATCTGGAGTCATGGAAATTGTTAGGGGACAGGGGGCCGCAGTCGCATGGCACTTACCTTGTGTATCTTGGGTGAGTCGGGAGGAGTCCAGCTGGGTCACCCCCACGCATGCCTGCGGATGAATGGTGTCCTCGACTCGGTCCTCGAGTGGTGTGTTTGGTGGGACAGTGGGATCCCCTCCACCTGTTGCAGCACTCTCCCCCAGCCTCTCTGCAATCTTCTCTTTTGCCCGCCCTCTGAGATCGTACCAACGTTTCTTGATCTCGTCAACAGTGCGCTGGGTCACCCCCACAGAGTTCACTCTTGCGCGGAAGCGCACCCATATCCGCCTTTTATCGGCTTCAGGCACCCTTCGGGAGTCTTTACTAAAGAGCCGATTATGGTCCTTGCAGACACCCTCGATCAAATATTCGAGCTCTTGCTCTGAAAATGTTATTTTCCTTTTTCTTCCAGTGGAAGATTTTCCTGCAGCCTCCTGTGACATGCTGGGCACTTGGGTGTCTCCTGGTTTTCACCTGTAGGCACTCTGGAGGGGAGCTCTGGCAATGCTGATTCCACTTCAGGCTCTCACTGCTGAATGGGGGTGGAACCTGCCTACTTCCTGGTTGTGATGTCATCACTGTGCTCAGAATGCGACTTCCCGTTTTTTTGCGATATCGGCAATTGCGAAATCGCAATTTCAACAGGCTTATCGGCAGATTCTGTGAATTTTAACCGATTTTTGGGATCTCGCAATCGGCGATTGCGGCCGATTGCGATTCGCTTTTTTAACTCGCAAATTGTCATGAATGCCATTATGCAATTTCTAAATTGTGATTCGCTTTTTCTCGCAATTTAGAAATCGCAAAATTGGACTTTGATGAATCTAGCTGTTAGTCCCTGACACAGATATATATATTTTCCACAGTCACGGAGGCAAAGAAATAAATGGAGCTGAATTGTAAAGTGCTTCCAGTTAATTTCTTCTCTTTTCACCCAAACATGTAAGTAACTGGGTTTGTGTTTCACCGTGTGGTTAATTATTCATTATGTATGATTAGGAGACTCATAGACTTCCTTCCCTTCTCTCCCCTTTTAGAATTTTCTTGATACAAGCATTGATTACCACTGTGCTTGCTCTCCTTCCTGCGATCAGACGCATAACTTAAAGATCTTATGCACCGGAAGTCCTGAAAATATTGGCTGACTTCTTTGCTTTTTCTTGGGGTTGCTTGACTTTTTCATTTCTTGTCCCCTTTCTGCATTTTTTAAACACAAACCCAATTTCTGTTGTTATAATTGGGTATGGTGAGGTAGTTTCTCCTCTCTTTTTTACTTTATGTTTGCACACCTAATTCATTTTTCTCCAATTTTTCTTTAAAAAAAAATATTTTGGGGCCCATTTTAAAGAATTATTTATATGGTATTTCTGTACTTTATAGATTGTCTGGTGGGATGCTCAGTTAATTATCTGTCCTGAAGATGACCGCGTACTAATGACAAAGGTCAAAATGACGTAGACGTAATTGTGGCCGCAATTTATGGAGGACACATTGTTCTGTTTGTTGTAGTTCCAGTGCTGTCCTGGAACTCCTTCTTTTAGGTAACCTATTTTTGTATGTCACTTGTCTGGTCGTTTATGTCTATCAAATGTTATATGTACCAGCTTATATGTCTGAGCCTCACATTACTGTTTTACTGAATACATATTGTATGTCTTTCTAAATTTTTTGTATATGGGCCGTATTTTCAATTTTCAATTTTCAAATTTCTTTTTCTCTTAGGTGTGCATTGTTGTCTGAATTAATTAGTTGTTGTTGAAATATGTTTGTGCTACGGTAATTGTACACTTTGAACTATTATTGAATAAAATATTAATAGCCAAGGTGAGGTAGCAGTGCTATGAGCTAATGGTGAAAGCAAACACGGCCCAAAAATGTGTATATAGCGGTGCATAGGTGGGTGAGGAATGGAAGAGCATTAGTCCACTTAATCCCCATGAGTGAGGAGAAGACGTCGGGACTTACTGCGGGGGACCGGGTGATCACTGCCGACACCATAGTGGACAAGGAGAGTGTGCTGGAATGGTGGAAGACAGTGAAATAAGCGTTTGTGGCAGTGTGGTGCGGGTATGCCTGGAGAAGAGAAACCAGAGTCAGGTGGGGGTGAGGGGTGGGGAACGTGGGTCAGCAAAGGGCAAGGAACTAAACTTATGGAGGTACGAAGGACAAGCGAGACACGGTGTGTTCCGGGTGAGGCGGAAGAGAACACCCCAGCAGGTGAGGGTGTTCACCAGTTGATCTGGGAGTCCTGAAGGTGAGAATCCAAGGGCAGTCAGATGCGGGTAAGAAGTAGGAAATGCGGATCAGCGCGGGGAGCGGCACGCAACTTACTGCAAGTCAGATGGTCATGGGGGCGATTGAGCCTAAGCGTGTTCTGAATCAATCTGATGAAGAAACCGGCAGGCGAGGGAGTTAGCCCATTGATTTGGTACATGGCGGACTACTAGGAGTGATCAATAGAGCCTGGCTCCAGGGGAAAGACTTACTTTAGGGTCTGAATGAGTCGGGTCAATCAGGAGCCGGAGGTGCCTCGATGTCTGATGCAGTATGAGTATTGGCGGGGAGTGCGCGAGTTTAAGGAGGAGGATGGAGTGGCAACTAGAACGGGCATGGTGAGGCGCGCATGAGCACTTGACGCAAGGCCAAGGATGGCGGCCATCTTGGAAGGGGTGCGTGTAGCACTCTGGTCGGGCGCACTAGAAGGTCTGTGCATACAGAACCAGGACGGTGCTAACTGAATGGCGGCCATGTTGAGAAGGCGGAAAAGTGCTCGTAGAGGACACAAGTGATGGCAGGAACAGTCAATGAGCCTGCCAAGGTTATCGCCGAAGAAGGCGTACTTAGTATTATAGGATAAAGAAGGGAAAGTGGGAGAATAAATATTTAAAATCAGGATATACAAAAATAAATGAAATAAACTTATACACAAATCATTATGTATACAGGAAATTGCATATACAGACAAGAAAGTAAAGGTGGATATTACAGGATCATATTCCACTTCTCAAGAGTGTTAAGTCCATTTTCAATAGATCTGGAGGTGAACATCCATTTACATTCCAGTCTGTTAAGGATTGCTTGTGGGTCTCTGCCTCTGCTGTGTGACCGTATGATATCGATGATTTGCCAGTGGAGGTCTGATTCGGAGTGTCCTTTCTCCACAATGTGCTCGACAATAGGCGCAGTGAGGACTTTGCAGCGTGTTCTACTCTTATGTTGGCTTATTCTGGCCTTTACTTTTTGAGTGGTTTGTCCAACATTGATTAGGTTGCATAGACAGCGGATACAGTAGATAACATTTACCGAATTACAGTTAGAGAAGAAATTCAAGTTGTGCGTTACAGTACCATGGTCAAAGACCTTTGCATTTTTAGTGAGTGGAAATGCTGTGCAATTCCCATATTTAAAATGACCCACCACTTGTGGGAGACCTAAGCATGAGTGCACAGTGCTGATATTGTACGAGGGTTTGTGTGTGCGTGCTAAGTGGTCCTTGATGTTGTGCCCATGTTTAAAGGAAAATAGGGGTGCTTCGTTCGTGATATTAATAGAGGTGATAATGGGTCAGTGTTTTTTGATCAATGTAGGTATTTTGTTGCTTGCTGTGATAAATTTGGTTATGCAAGCAATGCGTGACAGGGTTTTCTTAGGTTTGGGCTCAAGTAGGGTGTCCCTATGTGAATACCATGCCTGCTTCATGGAGCGTTTGATCAGTCATCTGGGGTAACCTCTGTTGGCTAGTTTGTTACATAAGACCTCGGCTTCCATAAAGAAATCTTCTTTGAGTTTACAATGTCTGCGTATCCTTAGAAATTGACCATACGGAAGGCCGTACCTAAGTGCATGAAGGTGGTCATTCTTGTAGTGGAGTAATGTATTGCGTTCGGTGGGCTTCCTGTATAGTGTAGTGTAGAGCCCTCCCTCAGATGATTTTACAGTCATGTCCAAGTAGTCTATCTGTACATTGATAGAGGTGTAAGTGAATTTGAGGTCGGGTTGGCAGTTGTTGATCCATGCGTAAAAGTCAGGGAGTTCTGTTGCGTCACTGTGCCATATCATGGAAACATCGTCGATTTAGAGATGCCAGCTCCTGATTTTAGGTCAGTGGGGATTGACTGGGTTGAGGACAAACATTTTTTCTATGTCGTCAACAAAGAGGATGGCAAAGTGTGGGGCAAAAACAGCTCCCATGTACTTCCCTTTGCATTGCCTGTAGTATTTGTCGTTAAACATGAAGTGGTTTTTTGTCAGGGCTATTTCCAAGAGCGAGATGATAAATTCAGTTGGTACTTGGTGTGGGCCGGGATGGTTGTTCATGTGGGTTTTAATGACTGTTGTGCCTTTGTCCTGATCAATGTTAGTGTACAGTGATTCTACATCAAGGGCGACCAAGAGTTGGTGGGGTCAAATAGCTCTTGTTCAACCAGATTGATAAACGGTGTGGTATCTTTAACATAGGCTATGGTGTCTTGTACCAAGTCACAGATAAAAAAGTCAATGTACCTTCCTAGCGTTTCATGGATAGATCCACACCCAGAAAGGATGGGTCTGCCAGGGGGACTTTCTTGGTTTTTGTGAATTTTGGGTAGTATGTATAGTGCGGGAGGCCACAGGTTTTGTTATTTAGACATAGGAACTCATTGAGACTGATAAATCCAAGTTCTTCCACTTCTCTGGTAATGGTCTGGATGAGATCTTTGATTTCGGAGAAGGCGTTATGAGTTAGGGGTTCATAATGGGTGGTATTGCTAAGTTCCCGCAGCATCTCATTGTCATAGGATGTTTTGTTTTGGATGACAATTCCTCCCCCCTTGTCACTTGGTTTTATAATTATGTCTTCCATGTTTTGTAGTTTGGAGAGACTTTTTTTCTCATCAAGACTGATTTTGTAAGGGATGAAGTTGTGTTCTTTTGTAGTTTGTTAAGGTCTTTCAAGACTAAGTTTTCAAAAGTGACGACTTCTGGCAGTAAGGAACCTGTCGGTGGGATACAGGTCAATTTGGGACGTAGTCCTGTAGTGTCAGTGTTAGGTATACTCTCTTTATCCTTAAAAAAAGATTTAAGTCTTATTTTCCTGAAAAATTGAAAAATCTCTGTCTGAATGTTGAACCAGTCAGGTTTCTCTGTCAGAACATAGGAATGTCCTCTACTTAGTAGGGAAATCTCTGACGAGGCCAATATCTGGTGGGACAAATTGAAAATAGGGATCTACTCTGCGTTGGGAGTCCTCCAGCTCTCCTGTGTTTAATACTGGCAACCCAATTGGTAAAACTTCCGCCTCGTTTGGCGCTTTCAGGGTGGAAAGTTGTATCGCTGCTTCACCCTGTAACTCTCTGTTTGGATAAAGTACTGGTAGCAATGTCTTGTATTTGTTTTTAAGCGGTCAATTTCAGTAGATTAGTTTGAACGTTTTTAATGATGTAACCACAAACAAAAACCTAGCTGACACGTGTTTCGTCACAAAGCGGGCTGTGACCCGTGACTCTTCAGGACTGGGACTGATACAAGAAAATGGGTGAGAGAGTATATGTGCAATTGCTAGAGTGTTGTTAAAAAAACCACAACAACTCTGTGTGTAGATCAGAAGCACCCATGTAGCGTGGAAACCCTACGTGAACAGTAGTGATAAATACAATTTAATGGTGACTTTGTATACGTACAGACGTTCCTGTGGCTGAATTGTGACTGTAGATTGGAGAGAAACAGGTGGTACAGAAAGTTACATGATCTAAACAATGTAGTGAGTGGGGGTGCTAGAGTGGTATCATTAAGTCATAACAACTGTAATTAATACAAATGAGAACTGTGATTTGGCTGGATTATATTAACTGTTCATAAAATGAAACTAAGCACTGTGATTGAAATGTATCACCTGGATTCTTAATCTAAACAAAGAAAACCGTCTGGAAATGAGATTTGAAATAGGTGGTTGGCCTGTGGCATATCTCCAGTGATGTGTGAACTTGACATGTTAGGTGTTGGACCTGGGACTGAAAGGATGCTAGAAGGATCGTGGTTAAAAATGAACCGTAATGTTTTAAGAAATATAGTACATAAGCAGAAGGGAAGAAAAAATAAAATATAAGCAACAAGCAGGTGAGAGCATAAATGGTGGCAATGACTACCTGTGTTGTGGTTTTGATGGAAAGCAAAAAACATGAAGCGATGGGGTCACCAGAACGGCTGAGGGATCTCCTAGATGAAGCGACCAAGAACAAGTGACAAAAGTAGGATGATGCGGATCCCAAAACCAACGGGAGTGCCAGGAGGAATTTTGAACAAAGGGAGCATTAGAATAGGCCAGGCGGTACTGTGTTGCCTAAAAGGTAATGGAGATGAAGAGGCTTACCTTCGGAAGGTGTAGAGCGATGTGATGTCTCAGAAAGAGTGAAATGGAATGTGCCAGGTGGAGTGGTGAAACTGGAAAGAGGGAGGCAACAAAAGGAGTTGTAGGCGTGGAGATAGAAGCACGACAGACGCAAGGGAAAGCATTGTTCACGGCGGGGACTTACCCTTCTATATGGTGTATTGTGCATGTAATCGGGGACGAGGATGATGGCTATCGGGCATGTTCGCCATGTGTAATGGTGGACAAAAGGCTGGAAAGGCAAGGATGGGAGCGAGTGTGAAAAACAACGGTATGGGGGAGAGATGTGGATGAAACAAACAAAAAACCATACGCAAGATGAGGATAGACTCTTACCAAACGGACATGACATGTTAGGTATTGGACCTGGGACTGAAAGGATGCTAGAAGGATCGTGGTTAAAAATTAACCGTAATGTTTTAAGAAATATAGTACGTAAGCAGAAGGGAAGAAAAAATAAAATATAAGCAACAAGCAGGTGAGAGCATAAATGGTGGCAATGACTACCTGCGTTGTGGTTTTGATGGAAAGCAAAAAACATGAAGCGATGGGGTCACCAGAACGGCTGAGGGATCTCCTGGATGAAGCGACCAAGAACAAGTGACAAAGTAGGATGATGCGGATCCCAAAACCAACGGGAGTGCCAGGAGGAATTTTGAACAAAGGGAGCATCAGAATAGGCCAGGCGGTACTGTGTTGCCTAAAAGGTAATGGAGATGAAGAGGCTTACCTTCGGAAGTTGGAGAGCGATGTGATGTCTCGGAAAGAGTGAAATGGAATGTGCCAGGTGGAGTGGTGAAACTGGAAAGAGGGAGGCAACAAAAGGAGTTGTAGGCGTGGAGATAGAAGCACGACAGACGCAAGGGAAAGCTTTGTTCACGGCGGGGACTTACCCTTCTATATGGTGTATTGTGCATGTTATCGGGGATGAGGATGATGGCTATCGGGCGTGTTCGCCATGTGTAATGGTGGACAAAAGGCTGGAAAGGCAAGGATGGGAGCGAGTGTGAAAAACAACGGTATGGGGGAGACATGTGGATGAAACAAACAAAAAACCATACGCAAGATGAGGATGAACTCTTACCAAACGGACAAATTAAAGGTGGAAGTCCGGTGTCACGGAGGTACGTGTTGCGGATACGCCGGCTACCTGTGGAAAATACATGGGTAAGGAGGACAGGTTAGCGCTGATGAAAAGGAAATCTGTATCGACAGAAAGAACAAACTGTAAGGATTAGGACGGCACCTGAAGTATGTGTAGACAAATCCTGTCATGAATCAGTGGGAAAACCGGATAGGGAAGTCCACAAAACATGGACACACCACGTCACTCAAGGTGTGTTGGGTATAACAACTAGAACGTGGCTGGGATATCAGGATGTACGTGAGGGGCGTAGAGCGGCTATCAAGCTAAGCGTAGGTGTAGTTGTTGATGCACATGCGTGGGAAGAATATGCCGTGTGGGACAGAGGAGAGAGTATGCGTTATGTAAGCAGAAGGGGAGGTCAACGGGCAAGGACTGAACCTGAGGCGGGAGGAAGCCACAAGTAAGGGTGGTGCCTGGCCAGAAAATCAGATATGAAAAAAATATGTGCTTTTAAAAGGGAAAAATGAATCTGCGTTTGGAAAATCTCTAAAAAGGAAGATATACATGAGCCATCGAGTGCAAACGTAATCATGGCAGCAAAAATGTCAGAAAAAATCGTAAGGACCTAAGGAAGAAAATGTGAAATGGAATGAAAAAGAAGCTCCAGTGATGGAATATGGGTGACCATGGGTATGGCCATGAATGGACTGGTGGTGTAAGTGGGGGATGGGATGAAAAAGTGATTACTGAATAAGAGGCACAAGACAAAGATTGCAAAACAATAATCATCTACACATGAAGACAGTGTCAAAAAGGCAAATATCATGCTTAGGAACCACTGTAATCAAATGGGAGGGACCCATATGTTAACCAAATTATAATCACATTTTGGATGACCTCCTCTGCCCTACATGGCATATTCTTCCCACTCATGCGCGTCAACGATGACACCTCTGCTTAGCTTGATAGCCCATCTACGCCCCTCATGTACATCCTGACATCCCAATTTTGAAAAAGGGGGGTGGTGATGGACAGAGTTTCTGAATGATGCAGAATACTCTTACCAAGTCAAGAGATCATGGTTTTAATCCATCACCGTTTTTTAGCTCACTGCACCATCCCAGCTCAGAACCTGGCTATATGCAAATTAGTCTGTTCCTGTCCCAGTGCATGATGGGAACAGGGCAAACCAAACTACCAAGCCAATTCTTATACTGGGAAGGAAACAAGCTCCCGGGGACCGGTTTCTGGCATCACAGCCTTCTTCGGCCCGGTTTGCTTGAATCCTGATGGTGCAATGAGCAAGGGACTCACGTCTGAGTATACCCTCCCACACATAGTGTGGATAAAACCGATTTTGAAAAAGGGGGGTGGTGATGGACAGAGTTTCTGAATGATGCAGAATACTCTTACCAAGTCAAGAGATCATGGTTTTAATCCATCACCGTTTTTTAGCTCACTGCACCATCCCAGCTCAGAACCTGGCTATATGCAAATGAGTCTGTTCCTGTCCCAGTGCATGATGGGAACAGGGCAAACCAAACTACCAAGCCAATTCTTATACTGGGAAGGAAACAAGCTCCCGGGGACCGGTTTCTGGCATCACAGCCTTCTTCGGCCCGGTTTGCTTGAATCCTGATGGTGCAATGAGCAAGGGACTCACGTCTGAGTATACCCTCCCACACATAGTGTGGATAAAACCGATTTTGAAAAAGGGGGGTGGTGATGGACAGAGTTTCTGAATGATGCAGAATACTCTTACCAAGTCAAGAGATCATGGTTTTAATCCATCACCGTTTTTTAGCTCACTGCACCATCCCAGCTCAGAACCTGGCTATATGCAAATTAGTCTGTTCCTGTCCCAGTGCATGATGGGAACAGGGCAAACCAAACTACCAAGCCAATTCTTATACTGGGAAGGAAACAAGCTCCCGGGGACCGGTTTCTGGCATCACAGCCTTCTTCGGCCCGGTTTGCTTGAATCCTGATGGTGCAATGAGCAAGGGACTCACGTCTGAGTATACCCTCCCACACATAGTGTGGATAAAACCGATTTTGAAAAAGGGGGGTGGTGATGGACAGAGTTTCTGAATGATGCAGAATACTCTTACCAAGTCAAGAGATCATGGTTTTAATCCATCACCGTTTTTTAGCTCACTGCACCATCCCAGCTCAGAACCTGGCTATATGCAAATTAGTCTGTTCCTGTCCCAGTGCATGATGGGAACAGGGCAAACCAAACTACCAAGCCAATTCTTATACTGGGAAGGAAACAAGCTCCCGGGGACCGGTTTCTGGCATCACAGCCTTCTTCGGCCCGGTTTGCTTGAATCCTGATGGTGCAATGAGCAAGGGACTCACGTCTGAGTATACCCTCCCACACATAGTGTGGATAAAACCGATTTTGAAAAAGGGGGGTGGTGATGGACAGAGTTTCTGAATGATGCAGAATACTCTTACCAAGTCAAGAGATCATGGTTTTAATCCATCACCGTTTTTTAGCTCACTGCACCATCCCAGCTCAGAACCTGGCTATATGCAAATTAGTCTGTTCCTGTCCCAGTGCATGATGGGAACAGGGCAAACCAAACTACCAAGCCAATTCTTATACTGGGAAGGAAACAAGCTCCCGGGGACCGGTTTCTGGCATCACAACCTTCTTCGGCCCGGTTTGCTTGAATCCTGATGGTGCAATGAGCAAGGGACTCACGTCTGAGTATACCCTCCCACACATAGTGTGGATAAAACCGATTTTGAAAAAGGGGGGTGGTGATGGACAGAGTTTCTGAATGATGCAGAATACTCTTACCAAGTCAAGAGATCATGGTTTTAATCCATCACCGTTTTTTAGCTCACTGCACCATCCCAGCTCAGAACCTGGCTATATGCAAATTAGTCTGTTCCTGTCCCAGTGCATGATGGGAACAGGGCAAACCAAACTACCAAGCCAATTCTTATACTGGGAAGGAAACAAGCTCCCGGGGACCGGTTTCTGGCATCACAGCCTTCTTCGGCCCGGTTTGCTTGAATCCTGATGGTGCAATGAGCAAGGGACTCACGTCTGAGTATACCCTCCCACACATAGTGTGGATAAAACCGATTTTGAAAAAGGGGGGTGGTGATGGACAGAGTTTCTGAATGATGCAGAATACTCTTACCAAGTCAAGAGATCATGGTTTTAATCCATCACCGTTTTTTAGCTCACTGCACCATCCCAGCTCAGAACCTGGCTATATGCAAATTAGTCTGTTCCTGTCCCAGTGCATGATGGGAACAGGGCAAACCAAACTACCAAGCCAATTCTTATACTGGGAAGGAAACAAGCTCCCGGGGACCGGTTTCTGGCATCACAGCCTTCTTCGGCCCGGTTTGCTTGAATCCTGATGGTGCAATGAGCAAGGGACTCACGTCTGAGTATACCCTCCCACACATAGTGTGGATAAAACCGATTTTGAAAAAGGGGGGTGGTGATGGACAGAGTTTCTGAATGATGCAGAATACTCTTACCAAGTCAAGAGATCATGGTTTTAATCCATCACCGTTTTTTAGCTCACTGCACCATCCCAGCTCAGAACCTGGCTATATGCAAATTAGTCTGTTCCTGTCCCAGTGCATGATGGGAACAGGGCAAACCAAACTACCAAGCCAATTCTTATACTGGGAAGGAAACAAGCTCCCGGGGACCGGTTTCTGGCATCACAGCCTTCTTCGGCCCGGTTTGCTTGAATCCTGATGGTGCAATGAGCAAGGGACTCACGTCTGAGTATACCCTCCCACACATAGTGTGGATAAAACCGATTTTGAAAAAGGGGGGTGGTGATGGACAGAGTTTCTGAATGATGCAGAATACTCTTACCAAGTCATGAGATCATGGTTTTAATCCATCACCGTTTTTTAGCTCACTGCACCATCCCAGCTCAGAACCTGGCTATATGCAAATTAGCACTGGGACAGGAACAGACTAATTTGCATATAGCCAGGTTCTGAGCTGGGATGGTGCAGTGAGCTAAAAAACGGTGATGGATTAAAACCATGATCTCTTGACTTGGTAAGAGTATTCTGCATCATTCAGAAACTCTGTCCATCACCACCCCCCTTTTTCAAAATCCATCCTGACATCCCAGCCACGTTCTAGTTGTTATACCCAACGCCATACCGTTGTCATGACTTAATGATTTCACAGTTCTGATGCCACTCTAGCACCACCACTCACTACATTGTTTAGATCATGTCACTTGCTGTACCGCCTGTTTCTCTCCAAAGTACAGTCATGATTCAGCCACAGGAACGTCTGTACGTACACAAAGTCACAATTTCATTGTATTTATCATTACTGTTCACGTAGGGTTCCCACGCTACATGGGTGCTTCTGATCTACACACCAAGTTGTTGCGGTTTTTTAACATTACTCTAGCAATTGTACATATACTCTTTCACCCATTTTCTTGTATCATTCCCAGCCCTGAAGAGTCACGGGTCACATCCCGCTTTGTGACGAAACACGTGTTGGCTGGTTTCTTGTTTGTGGTTACATCAATAAAAACTTTCAAACTAATCTACTGGTGTCGACCGCTTGAATACAAATACGAGACATTGCTACCAGTACTTTATCCTCATACCATATGCCCAGGACCCTGTTCCTATTCACTGGGGTGGGTTCTCGCGACCCACACATCTGTAGGGGTTACAGGGTATTTCCCCTGACCTGGCAGCACTGGGTTTACTCTCCTCATTCACGCACATTACGCATAGCAGCCTGAGCGCCAAGCTTCCTGTTTATTAAAAAATCCTACATCGAGTTAACTCTCCATTTGGAATGGCTGGCCTCTCCCTAAAAAAATGGGGTTGTGGGAAGAGGGGCAGGGTCCTGCACCAGGGTCAGAAGAGTCGCAGTTAGCAGATGAGTCAGAGAATGTTACTGGTTGCCCATTTGGCATCTGGAGGGGCAGGAAATTAGTTTGCAAGGAGGTGTGGAGAACACCTAGGTAAGACACACCACTAAGGTGAGCTGCCCGATATGCCAACTCTAGAAAAATTCTGCCATCTTGGTGTTGGCAAAATTAGGAAACATGGTTATGCCCAATTCCCACAGTAGTTGGTTATACGTGTGGCGTAGTGACCCCAAGGGTAGTTAGCCAATCAGCTACTACACTTCACTTCCCTACACCCCTAAATTAAATATTCAGTTGGCCCCCTGACTACAGAATTTCATATTCACCTAACATAAAATAAGAAGACTCTGAAGAGCTGATCACCGCAAGAACAGAACCCTGCCTGCCGCTCCAGACTCAACCATAGCCACCCAGGAGAAGGTTAGTCTACTCCAAGAGGCCAGATCCATTGCCTTGCCAGGTTTGGAGACTCCCTGTACCAATATACCCAGGGTACCGGAACACTTGCCATGACCAAAGCTTGTTTACCATCTAGTTCAGACTCCAATGACACCGATGCCGACAAGTAAATGAGAGATGTCAGAACTGCAGAGGCCAGCACCTAGAGTGACCCAGCTGTCCAGTTTTTGCCCCCTTTGCAGGTTTCCACTAAGAACCTTAGCACCTTGATGCACAAGAGCCAGCCAGCTAAAAAGACTCTGCACCTGAGCCACCAAAGCCCAGGCCTAGGAAGCTGACTGCTTCCTCTTGCTCCATGGGCCCTCACAAACTGAGCCCCCATTGTGAGCCCCCATTGGGGGAATCCCGGACTTGCCCCTAAGTCCCATTTTGCTGCCTATGTCTAAGTACCCCCCCACCCTTTCTAAGATGTAGCCCGCTAGGCTACCAACCCGTCAGCACCTCTGCACCTGGACTCCGCAGGGCACATACGATCGATCTGCTGGTGGAACTTTGGTCCTTGGCCCCCAAAAACCTCAAGACCAAAAGGGGGCCCATAAAATTGCATTGGAAGCTTATTTATGCAATAAATCTGCTTTCTCCCTTGGAAAAGCATTACTGCATAAAAACGCACTGTTGGTTATCATTGCTCAAATTGTAAAAAAAATATCTTGAAAAAGTACGTACCTATTTATGAAGTTCTTGGTTTCAAAATATATATTAAAATACTTATTTTTCTAAATTGGTGGGGATCTCTATCTTGACTTCATGCATCCTTTATTCATTCTGAGTATGCAACAAATGTCTAACACTCTTCGATAAGCCTACGGCTGCTTGACCCCCCTACCGCAAATAGAGCACCTTGGGATTGCTAGAGCAAGCCCTGTCTACTTATAAGTGATTTAAAAAATCTGGACTTTTTACACAGTATACCTTTTTTAGTATACTATATAAAGAGCCAGTTTCCTACAGTCACCCAGATTTTTGCCCTCACTACCCTATGTGAATTGGAACCAGACAGTAAACAAAGCGCATAGATGTAAAGGGGAGTGGGTCTTCCTGACAGAATGGCTGGGAGAAGATGTGCCCTGCATTGATTACACTTCAAAGTAACCTGCCCCAGTTCAGACAGATTCAGAAAAGGGGGTGGTGATGAACAGAGTGTCTGAATTAAGCAGACCACTCTTACCCAGTCCAAAGATCAGGGCTTGATCCATCACCGTTATTTAGCTCACTGCCCCATCCCAGCTCAGAACCTGGCTATATGCAAATTAGTCTGTCCCTGGCCCAGTGCATCATGGGAACAGGGCAGACCAAACTACCAAGCCAATTCTTCACCAGAAAGGAGACAAGCTACCGGGGACCGGTTTCTGGCATTTCAGCCTCGTCGGCCCGGCTTGCTTGAATCCTGATGAAGCAGTGAGCAAGGGACTCATGTCTGAGTATACCCTGCCACACCTATAGTGGCCAAAAACGATTCAGAAAAGGGGGTGGGGATGAACAGAGTGTCTGAATTAAGCAGACCACTCTTACCCAGTCCAAAGATCAGGGCTTGATCCATCACCGTTATTTAGCTCACTGCCCCATCCCAGCTCAGAACCTGGCTATATGCAAATTAGTCTGTCCCTGGCCCAGTGCATCATGGGAACAGGGCAGACCAAACTACCAAGCCAATTCTTCACCAGAAAGGAGACAAGCTACCGGGGACCGGTTTCTAGCATTTCAGCCTCGTCGGCCCGGCTTGCTTGAATCCTGATGGAGCAGTGAGCAAGGGACTCATGTCTGAGTATACCCTGCCACACCTATAGTGGCCAAAAACGATTCAGAAAAGGGGGTGGTGATGAACAGAGTGTCTGAATTAAGCAGACCACTCTTACCCAGTCCAAAGATCAGGGCTTGATCCATCACCGTTATTTAGCTCACTGCCCCATCCCAGCTCAGAACCTGGCTATATGCAAATTAGTCTGTCCCTGGCCCAGTGCATCATGGGAACAGGGCAGACCAAACTACCAAGCCAATTCTTCACCAGAAAGGAGACAAGCTACCGGGGACCGGTTTCTGGCATTTCAGCCTCGTCGGCCCGGCTTGCTTGAATCCTGATGGAGCAGTGAGCAAGGGACTCATGTCTGAGTATACCCTGCCACACCTATAGTGGCCAAAAACGATTCAGAAAAGGGGGTGGTGATGAACAGAGTGTCTGAATTAAGCAGACCACTCTTACCCAGTCCAAAGATCAGGGCTTGATCCATCACCGTTATTTAGCTCACTGCCCCATCCCAGCTCAGAACCTGGCTATATGCAAATTAGTCTGTCCCTGGCCCAGTGCATCATGGGAACAGGGCAGACCAAACTACCAAGCCAATTCTTCACCAGAAAGGAGACAAGCTACCGGGGACCGGTTTCTGGCATTTCAGCCTCGTCGGCCCGGCTTGCTTGAATCCTGATGGAGCAGTGAGCAAGGGACTCATGTCTGAGTATACCCTGCCACACCTATAGTGGCCAAAAACGATTCAGAAAAGGGGGTGGTGATGAACAGAGTGTCTGAATTAAGCAGACCACTCTTACCCAGTCCAAAGATCAGGGCTTGATCCATCACCGTTATTTAGCTCACTGCCCCATCCCAGCTCAGAACCTGGCTATATGCAAATTAGTCTGTCCCTGGCCCAGTGCATCATGGGAACAGGGCAGACCAAACTACCAAGCCAATTCTTCACTAGAAAGGTGACAAGCTACCGGGGACCGGTTTCTGGCATTTCAGCCTCGTCGGCCCGGCTTGCTTGAATCCTGATGGAGCAGTGAGCAAGGGACTCATGTCTGAGTATACCCTGCCACACCTATAGTGGCCAAAAACGATTCAGAAAAGGGGGTGGTGATGAACAGAGTGTCTGAATTAAGCAGACCACTCTTACCCAGTCCAAAGATCAGGGCTTGATCCATCACCGTTATTTAGCTCACTGCCCCATCCCAGCTCAGAACCTGGCTATATGCAAATTAGTCTGTCCCTGGCCCAGTGCATCATGGGAACAGGGCAGACCAAACTACCAAGCCAATTCTTCACCAGAAAGGGGACAAGCTACCGGGGACCGGTTTCTGGCATTTCAGCCTCGTCGGCCCGGCTTGCTTGAATCCTGATGGAGCAGTGAGCAAGGGACTCATGTCTGAGTATACCGTGCCACACCTATAGTGGCCAAAAACGATTCAGAAAAGGGGGTGGTGATGAACAGAGTGTCTGAATTAAGCAGACCACTCTTACCCAGTCCAAAGATCAGGGCTTGATCCATCACCGTTATTTAGCTCACTGCCCCATCCCAGCTCAGAACCTGGCTATATGCAAATTAGTCTGTCACTGGCCCAGTGCATCATGGGAACAGGGCAGACCAAACTACCAAGCCAATTCTTCACCAGAAAGGAGACAAGCTACCGGGGACCGGTTTCTGGCATTTCAGCCTCGTCGGCCCGGCTTGCTTGAATCCTGATGGAGCAGTGAGCAAGGGACTCATGTCTGAGTATACCCTGCCACACCTATAGTGGCCAAAAACGATTCAGAAAAGGGGGTGGTGATGAACAGAGTGTCTGAATTAAGCAGACCACTCTTACCCAGTCCAAAGATCAGGGCTTGATCCATCACCGTTATTTAGCTCACTGCCCCATCCCAGCTCAGAACCTGGCTATATGCAAATTAGTCTGTCCCTGGCCCAGTGCATCATGGGAACAGGGCAGACCAAACTACCAAGCCAATTCTTCACCAGAAAGGAGACAAGCTACCGGGGACCGGTTTCTGGCATTTCAGCCTCGTCGGCCCGGCTTGCTTGAATCCTGATGGAGCAGTGAGCAAGGGACTCATGTCTGAGTATACCCTGCCACACCTATAGTGGCCAAAAACGATTCAGAAAAGGGGGTGGTGATGAACAGAGTGTCTGAATTAAGCAGACCACTCTTACCCAGTCCAAAGATCAGGGCTTGATCCATCACCGTTATTTAGCTCACTGCCCCATCCCAGCTCAGAACCTGGCTATATGCAAATTAGTCTGTCCCT
Organism: Lissotriton helveticus; assembly: GCF_964261635.1. NCBI lineage: Eukaryota > Metazoa > Chordata > Amphibia > Caudata > Salamandridae > Lissotriton > Lissotriton helveticus. Next base: position 391,892,931 of record NC_136069.1, read on the forward strand.
GGCCCAGTGCATCATGGGAACAGGGCAGACCAAACTACCAAGCCAATTCTTCACTAGAAAGGTGACAAGCTACCGGGGACCGGTTTCTGGCATTTCAGCCTCGTCGGCCCGGCTTGCTTGAATCCTGATGGAGCAGTGAGCAAGGGACTCATGTCTGAGTATACCCTGCCACACCTATAGTGGCCAAAAACGATTCAGAAAAGGGGGTGGTGATGAACAGAGTGTCTGAATTAAGCAGACCACTCTTACCCAGTCCAAAGATCAGGGCTTGATCCATCACCGTTATTTAGCTCACTGCCCCATCCCAGCTCAGAACCTGGCTATATGCAAATTAGTCTGCCCCTGGCCCAGTGCATCATGGGAACAGGGCAGACCAAACTACCAAGCCAATTCTTCACCAGAAAGGAGACAAGCTACCGGGGACCGGTTTCTGGCATTTCAGCCTCGTCGGCCCGGCTTGCTTGAATCCTGATGGAGCAGTGAGCAAGGGACTCATGTCTGAGTATACCCTGCCACACCTATAGTGGCCAAAAACGATTCAGAAAAGGGGGTGGTGATGAACAGAGTGTCTGAATTAAGCAGACCACTCTTACCCAGTCCAAAGATCAGGGCTTGATCCATCACCGTTATTAAGCTCACTGCCCCATCCCAGCTCAGAACCTGGCTATATGCAAATTAGTCTGTCCCTGGCCCAGTGCATCATGGGAACAGGGCAGACCAAACTACCAAGCCAATTCTTCACCAGAAAGGGGACAAGCTACCGGGGACCGGTTTCTGGCATTTCAGCCTCGTCGGCCCGGCTTGCTTGAATCCTGATGGAGCAGTGAGCAAGGGACTCATGTCTGAGTATACCGTGCCACACCTATAGTGGCCAAAAACGATTCAGAAAAGGGGGTGGTGATGAACAGAGTGTCTGAATTAAGCAGACCACTCTTACCCAGTCCAAAGATCAGGGCTTGATCCATCACCGTTATTTAGCTCACTGCCCCATCCCAGCTCAGAACCTGGCTATATGCAAATTAGTCTGTCCCTGGCCCAGTGCATCATGGGAACAGGGCAGACCAAACTACCAAGCCAATTCTTCACCAGAAAGGAGACAAGCTACCGAGTTCTGAGCTGGGATGGTGCAGTGAGCTAAAAAACGGTGATGGATCAAGCCCTGATCTTTGGACTGGGTAAGAGTGGTCTGCTTAATTCAGGCACTCTGTTCATCACCACCCCCTTTACTGAATCATTTTGTCCACCATAAGCGTGGAAGGGTATACTCAGATGTGAGTCCCTTGCTCATTGCACCATCAGGATTCAAGCAAGCCGGGCCGCCGACGCCTGAAATTGCAGAAACCGGTCCCCGGAAGCTTGTTTCCTTCCCAGTACAAGAATTGGCTTGGTAGTTTGGTTTGCCCTGTTCCCATCATGCACTGGGACAGGAACAGACTAATTTGCATATAGCCAAGTTCTGAGCTGGGATGGTGCAGTGAGCTAAAAAACGGTGATGGATCAAGCCCTGATCTTTGGACTGGGTAAGAGTGGTCTGCTTAATTCAGGCACTCTGTTCATCACCACCCCCTTTACTGAATCATTTTGTCCACCATAAGCGTGGAAGGGTATACTCAGATGTGAGTCCCTTGCTCATTGCACCATCAGGATTCAAGCAAGCCGGGCCGACGACGCCTGAAATGGCAGAAACCGGTCCCCGGAAGCTTGTTTCCTTCCCAGTACAAGAATTGGCTTGGTAGTTTGGTTTGCCCTGTTCCCATCATGCACTGGGACAGGAACAGACTAATTTGCATATAGCCAAGTTCTGAGCTGGGATGGTGCAGTGAGCTAAAAAACGGTGGTGGATCAAGCCCTGATCTTTGGACTGGGTAAGAGTGGTCTGCTTAATTCAGGCACTCTGTTCATCACCACCCCCTTTACTGAACCAGTTCAGACAGAAGTACCTGATACCAGCCTTGTCATTGTCTTTGTTTTACTAGCCAGGCTGGAACTAAACCCAGAGGAGAGGTGTGAACTGACCAAAACCAGTTTAGGAGATAAACAAAAAGATTCTCCCCCACCCGTGGCTAGTTGGCTGACCTCCATTGTAGGCTACAGGGACACAATAAATGCCCAGAGGCCATTTTCTACAACATTATTGCAACTGCTCAGCTGACCTGTTCCAACCCGGACTGTCTTGGACCCTGCTGCTGGCCTAGGGTGGAGTGAGTCTTAACCCTCAAGTGGTCCCAATCAAGTCCTGATCCCTTAGAATAATTTTAGAATCTTAGAACTTAGTGTCTTGGTGCATGCAGGCATTTGTTTGCGCCTTAAAAATTGCCAAACCAATCAATCAGTCTCCTCCTCCCTAACCCTCAAACCTGGGATTTAAATGTTTTTCAAAGTTGTCAGCTTGCAGAACCGATGGAAAACTGGGACCTAGTTGCAAGCCGATCCGCCAAGGGGCGCTTCGCCGGTAGGCCTGACTATGCCATAACTCCGGATAGAGCAGCAAATCCAGTTTAGTGGTACCTCCTCGACAGCAGTATCTGATTGCATAAAGCTCTCTTTGGCTAAAGCCTGCAGTTTGATATTGCTGGGGAAAGGTGCTCCTAAATAGTTTAAATCTGAAGGTGGAAAGCTCGAAGTCAAGGAGGTTTACTAATATGGTTGGAAGAGGTGTGGCGCCGCGGCCAGGGCGACTGACGCTGGAATCTGGGGATCAGGGTTCGATCCCCGGTTCCGGCGGCAGATTAGCCCAGCACCATGTGACTCTGGGCAATAGCTCGCTTAATCTTCCCGACGGCCCCCAGCGCCTAGAGACCCTTACGGGTGATTGTGCGCTTTACAAATGTGGACTTCTTATTTATTGAAATATTCTCTATTATTGTAAATTGGTTTGGGATTTTTCCTATGTTGTTTTTTCACTTTATCACTGTTCGAGTTTTGAAAAAGCTTTTTACACATGCCTATAAGTTAAGCCTGACTGCTTTGGCCTCGATACTAAAGGGTTGAGCTGAGTGTGAAAAACATTGATTAATTTTTGGGGTGGTTGTGAGACCTCACCAAGTATCAATGTAACTATTCTGTGTCAGATAGGTGTGGGCGATAAACTCCACTCCACCATCCGAGTTTGCCGAGTTTTGCAACTCTGAGCTCTGCTTGCAGTACAAAGTTTGGCAATAACTCCCATGCTCTGCCGTGTGACAGAGTTTACTGGTGCCCACGACCCACCCCTAGCTTTGTCTTCACCCCACTAGCCACATCTTTGAAAGTAGTACCGGGACCTGCATTTAAAACTTGAATTGGTACACAGCAAAAAACAGACATGAATAGAAAAATAGAATAGAAAGAGTATTTATAGAGCGTGTAGCTACCCTATTGCATCCCGGTGCTAATAGTTGCAGCAGACGGAAGATAACAGATTACTGGGTGAGGTTTTAAAAAAGCCATGTTTTGATAAGTTTCCAGAAGGCCAGAAGATTTGACTCAAGAAGTAAGTGAGGTGGAAGGGTGTTCCAAAGCTTCGCAACATTATAGGAGAATGAACGCCAGCTGCTTCTCACCTTTTTTATGTTGGGTAATGGAGCAAGACAGTTATTGGTCAAGTGGAAACATCCGTTTGGCCGATAGGGAGAGATAATAGATTAATTAATTGATAGGCGGTCCTTTCCCCCAGAAGAACTTGTGGGCAATACATAGAGGCTTAAATTTAATTCTCTCCGATACAGGTAGCCAGTGAAGAGCCTTCAATGCTGGTTTGGCGGATTGATGATTGGGGATCTAAAGCAGCAAACGAGCTGCACAGTTTTGAACAACCTGCAACTTGGAAGTAGTTGCTTAGGGAGCTCATAGATTAAGGGCATTCCCATAGTCCAGGCGGGAAAGAATCAGAGCCTGGACCAGTAGTCTCCTAGCCAAAAAAGGAAGAAGAGGAAGAACTTTACAGAGCATCCTGAGAATGCCCTAACAGGTGGCCGCTAATTTCTTCGCCTGATACTCAAAATTCTCGGATGTGTCCAGCCACATGCCCAAATGTTTAATCTGATTTTTAGGGACAGGAGCAGGGCCAAGACAGTTTGGCCACCGCAACCCTATATTATAGATGGGGGAATTACCTATGAGCATTAGCTCTGTCTTTTCTCCATTCAGTTTAAGGCAGGAGAGCTCCATCCACTTGGCCACCTTCTCCAAGCAGGGGCCCAGGCCGGAAGATAATTTCTATGACTGATTTAAGGCCACAACTAGTTCTGCGTCATCAGCGTATGTGACTATCTTAATACCAAATGGAAGGACTAGCTCAGCCAGTGGGCTCATATATACATTAAACAATGTGGTGCTCAAGAACGATCCCTGAGGGACACAGCAGCTGAGAGACATAAACTTGAAGATATGGTCTCCTTCGAAGACCTGAAAAGACCTATCTTCCAGGAAGGACTGCAACCAGCTGATAACACCACCAGACACTCCAAATTTCTGAGTCTGAGGATCAGGATGTTGTAGTTGATAGTGTCAAAAGCGGCACTGAGGTCTAGAAGGATGATAACCACTGTACCTTTTCCTGGACTCTTCAACCACCACTAAAGGAGCAGTTTCTGTCCCCTGTTGGGGTTGGAAGCCAGTCTGGGAGGAGTGCAGAAGGGAGGAGTTCAGAAGGTTGTGGGACATTAAAGAAGTGGACAAGACTGAGTTAACATGCTTTCCAAGGATCTTGCTGATCACCAGGAGGAAGGAGATGGGGCGAAAGTTTCCTAGGAGATCAGGGTCGAGATTTGGTTTTTTGAGTAGTGCTTTCACCATAGCACATTTGCACGTTGGAGTGACTAATCGAGTAGAGATGAAAGAGTTGATCAGTTCCAGTATCCCTAGGAGAACTGTTCCTGTGGCCTGGTTCAGAGAGTTAGGGGGTGCTGGATCTCTGGGAGTATTTACAAAAAGGGGTGGTGAGGGACCACCCCCTTTTTGAATCGGATCTCTGGGAGAGCCTGATTTTACAAGGGCGGAGGTATCTTCTAAGGACTTAAGGTCTATCAAGAGGATTTCCTCAAGTAGATGCTCAGTGGAACGTGGTACAGTGTTCATAAGGGGCAGGTTGTTGCGGCAGGCCGCGAGAGGGAAGGTGATGTATATGTCTTGAATTTTTTTATGAAAGTCCTCTGCCAGTTCGTTATAGCGTGCAAGGGCACCATCAATGGGAGCTTGTGGAGAAGGAGGTTTGAGAAAATTATTTGCGATACGGTTGATTTCCCTCCGGGAATTGGACGCAAGGCTGATTTTTTTCATCATAATAGGAGGCTTGAGCAGATTTTATTTCAGCTTGGTAGAGTTTTATGGAATCCCTATATTTCAATTTGCGTAATCCCTGCTCCATTTTCTTTCTAGTCTTTTGCGGACTTGTTTATGTTCACAGAGCTCAGAAGAGTACTGGTCCTGACTTTTCTGCGGATACATTTTTGGGGTAGAACACGGTCCAAGGAGGACTCAATCCACTGGTTAAAGTTATCGTTAGCAACAATGGGGTTAGGCTCTAGAGTGGGCCTGGTATCTTCAAGAACTGAGACCCACTGTTCTAACAGGAGTTTAAACCACATGCGCTCTTGGATACTGACGGTGCCAAAAGAGGAATGGGGTCCTGTGGTGCCCCAGAAAAGGGGAATCATATAATGATCTGACCATGGCAGGGGGATAGAAACCCCCCCAGATATTTTGTCGCCATTCAGGAAGATTGAGTCAAGTAAATAACCTTTGGAGTGAGTGGACCCAATACCTTTTTGTTTGAACTGAAACACTGAAAGATTTCTAACTAACTCAGAGGCGACTGAGTTCGCGGGGTCATCTAGATGTAATTTGAGATCTCCTAATATTGTAAGGTTGCACCAGAAAATCAAGGCCCTCTACGACAACTTCAGCAAACACATGCCAGACATCACCCCCATCTCCACCACCAACAACCAGCCGACCATCACCACCTGGAAACCTGCTGCCACTGAAGACACCATAGCGACCATGAAGAACACCTACTCAGGAGCCCCCGTGGACCTCTGCCCGCCACGCATCTACCACAGAGCCACCACCGCCATAGCACCCGAACTAGGCCGGAACATTAACACTTCCCTCGAATCTGGCATCTTCCCCGATGACTGGAAGTGGGCGGAGGTCAAGCCCCCCTCAAGAAACCCTCGGCTGACCTGATGGACCTGAAAAACTACCGGCCCATCTCTCTCCTTCCCTTCCCAGCCAAATTCACCCAGAGATTCATCAATGCCCAGCTGACCTACTTCATTGAAGAGAATACCATTCTCGACTCCTCCCAGTCCAGATTTCACAGCAACTACTGCACCGAGACCGCCCTCCTCATCGCTACCGATGACATCCGCATGCTACTCGACCAGGGCCACGCTGCGGCCCTCATCCTACTAGACCTTTCCGCAGCCTTTCGACACCATCTCACACTGCACGCTCGCAGCCTGACTCCACAACACCGGTATGCGAGGAATCGCCCTCAACTGGATCTGCTCCTTTCTCACAGGCAGGACCTAAAGGATCAGTCCCTCCATTCCTCTCTGAACCCACAGAGATCAACTGCGGTGTACCCCAAGGATCCTTGCTCAGCCTCAGGCTGTTCAACATCTACATGCCCCCGCTCGCCGCCATCGTCAGACAGCATGGGCTCAGCATAGTATCCTACTCCGACACCCAGCTCATCCTCTTCCTCATGAAAATCCCGAAGACACCAGGCTCTGCTTCCAGGAAGGAATGAAGGACATTGCAGCCTGGATGAACGACAGCTGCCAGAAGCTCAACTCAGAGAAGACAGAGGTCCTCATCCTGGTGCACTCCTCAACCACCTGGGGCAACACCTGTTGGCCTTCCGCCCTCGGAAACCCTCCCAGTCCAACAGACCATGCCCAAAACCTTGGTATAATCCTAGACTCCTCTCTCTCCACGAGCCACCAGATAACTCTGTCGCTTCCACCAGCTTCAACACCCTTCGCATTCTCCGCAAGACCTTCAAGAGGATCCCCCCGAATGCAGAAAGACCATCACCCACGCACTCATAACCAGCAGACTAGACTATGGCAACGCCCTATACGCTTGGATCAACAGATCTAAATAAGACTTTCCCCAGATTTGTTCTTATGGTCTGAAGAACTAATTGTAGGTCTGTAGTAAAAACCCACAGAAGGGGTTTGCCATCACTGTTATGTTCCCCCAGAGTTGTTTTTATGATCTGTAGATCCAATTGTAGGTCCAAAGTAAAATCCTTCAGAATGGTTTTACCATCACTGCTGTGCGCCCACACTGTAGGTCTGTAGTAAAATCCCTCGGAAAGGGGCTGTCATCACTGTTGTGCGCCCACACTCCAACTAGGTGTTAGATCGCTCTTTAGCGTTATACTATGGAACATGGTTCTTTTAAATCTCCCATATATGACTAGCTGGTCATTTAAGTAAGGCTTGTCCATGCAAGTTAAGGGGTAGGACACGCTTTAGGGTATCTGAATATATATCAATGATCCCTCAAATTTTCGCTATATTAACAACAAACACCCTCTCTGTTTATTCTCCACTTGGCAGGCCTACTGGAATACAGTGCCCACATCCTCTTCCCGGGGACCTATAGGACCTCTTTGTCCCCTGATATTCTGTTAATATTACAGGTAAACTTCTCTGATGTGAAGGCTTTTTTACATCCCATCCCCAGTCTTTATCCACTAATGTCAATTCGCTTATACATATCCCTTATGTTTTTCAGAACATGTAAAAGAACTACAAACATATTAAGTTGTGAGAGTGATCTTTACCTACATTCAGGAATTCCACTTATCCTAGTTCTGAACAAGTACATGAGTACATAGTAAGTTGAGATAATTCTTTGGCCGGACTCTTTAAGCGTAGTTTCTCCCTACTCTCTCCGTCACTTTGTAAGGTATTGAATCTGATTCTGTCTCTACTTTCCCTTGTGTCCCTGGAGGTACAACCCTGTCTGTTCCGTATTGGATGGGAAAAAAAACAACAGGAATTATACACATCAAAGTGCACAATGGAAAATTGAATCTGGGAAGACGGTGTCCGGACTCTCTGTTGTCTGCATATTTTCATTCTAAAAGGGGACAGACCATATTTACAAAAGGTAACCAAGTCAACCGCTTATTTTTCTGTTGAATGAAGGGTTTTAAATATTGCCAATTGTGTCTCCCTTTATCCATTAAAAGAGTAAAACCCACTGGTTAGTTCTCAGCAACAGTCGACTTTGGAAATACTCTCGAGCTAATCCCCCACACCATACTGTGTTCCATTTCTGGTTCGGTCCTTGTGGTGCCCCCAGGTTTTATCCTCAGTTTCTCCTTGCCTTGAGAATCCCATATACATGAAGTAATTGGTCCAGCAGATACACCTTGAGCTATGTTTGCTTATTGCCAATGAATTTCTAGTGATAATTCAAGTATTCACTAAGTTTTCCCTGTTAGCATAAAATGTAAAATATCCAGTGTCTGATTAAGGATTTAATCCTCTATAAATGTAAATATTGTATATATAATCACCTGTACATAACTGTCCATGTACATATAGGCCCTTTTCCATCATGCTTTTTGTGGGTAGATGTTGTTTGTTTGTACAAGCTCTAAATGCCTATGTTTTAGCACTTTTTTTTAAAATAATGGTTTGTAAATTGTGGATGTTGTTTTAGTGTTTGTTATCTTATGTATATATTAGAGTAATTATTTGCTTGTATGTTTTTACCGACAGCCCTGAAGAAGTCCCAGCTTGGGACGAAACGCGTCGGCTGTACATTGTATTGAATAATTGAAAATAAAGACTACTTGAAGAATAACAACATCTCGCTAACGAAAAACATTCTTTTTTGCTCATTAATAACATTTGAATCTGTTTATTGCTTTTTGTGGTGCACCTTTGCGGTTGTTTGGCTTGGATCAACAGAACCCTGCTACACAAGCTCCAAAACATCCAGAACACCACATCCAGACTCATCCTGGGAACCCAACGACACAAGCACATGACCCAGGACCTACGAGACCTCTACTGGCTCCCCGTCGAGAAGAGAGTAACATTCAAGTGTCGTAATTTGACAGCGATTGGGTTAGCATTTGCTTCAGCTACACAAACTTCTCATTGTTAGCTTGACCATATTCCGGAGGCCATTTTGTATTGCTGGCTTCCATTTTAGTGAATGTGCTGCCTCGTGGTCAGCATGCCCTTTTGTCCTTTCTCTCTCTCGATGACCATTTTGATCTGCCCAGCAACCGGCTATTTTTAGCAGTGGTCAAGCCTGCACATGCGTATTCAAGCTCTCTAGGTTAATGATCGGTCACTGCTTAGGAATGTTCTTCAAATTGACCAGTGGTACTAAACTCCTCCCACATGTTGGCTGTGTTCCAAAAATGCCCTTATCTGTACCTAAAATCGTGTAAAGATGTACCGCCTTTTTCTTACATTCCTGTAAACTGTATAAAAGGAGCAATGCACCAATGTTCGGGGTGATACTCCTTGCATTACCGAAGGGTGCTGTAGGATTGTACCACCACCCCATGGGGTCTTAATAAACGTGTCTTTTGCATTTTCCAGTTTCCGTGCCAACTTTTATTCTAAGGTATTGAGAGTTCGTGCAGAATATGTAGGTCTGTTGAAACCCAATACCACACAAGCTACTTACCAGCGCCTTTAAATCACTCCACAATATCGGGCCCAAATACCTCAACGAGAGAGTATCCTTCACATACCCAAAATGAATCTCTGTTCCGCCTACCTAGCTCTGGCCGAGACCCCTCGCATCCTCAGAGCCAGAGCAGGTGGAAGAGTCTTCTCCTACGTCGCAGCAAAGGCTTGGAGCCAAACTCCCAGTCAACATCAGACGCTCCCCTACTCTGCCCACCTTCAGGAAGAGCATCAAGGCCTGGCTCTTCGACTGATCTGGGGCTCCTCACCCAGCACCTTGAGACCCTCACGGGTGAGTAGCACACTCTATAAATCGCTGATTGATTGATTGAAAGTTAGAGGGGGAGCTGGCTAAGTTAGCAGCAGTTTTGGAAAGAAGTTTAAAAAAGTTGTCCATTGGCTCCAGGGGGATGATAAATTAAGATGCCTGAGAATGTATGAATAGGCGGGAATCCTATCACAGGAGAGATTCTTTCAGTCAGGTAGGTGGTCTGCTGTGATATGAAACTTAAACTGTCCTTTGTGTATATTGGCAATGCCACCACCTTTGCCTTTTTCACTGTCTTTCTGGTGGATGTGTTAACCAGGGGGAGGGATTGTACGAGGTCAAGGCAGACTCATTGTTAAGTCACGTTTCAATTAAGAACAGAGAATCAGGAAGTTCCTCTTCTAGTAGGATAGAGATATCTGCAGAGTGTTGGGTAAGGACCTCATGTTTAATAAAAACATTTTATAGAGTGTGGGGTTCTGCAAAGTGGCCTGGGGTTTAGGGGTCGGACAGAATTTAAAAGAGCAGTGGGAACTGGTGGAGTCATCCCTTATTAGGGATAGGGAATGTGAAAAAAAATTCATTGATGACCCCCCTTAGTCGGAGGAGGTGGTCCGGAGAATATAAGAGTTTACCTGTAGGAAAACGGGCAGGGGGTATGGCCCCTGGCCCCGGTTGGACGTGGACGGGCGCCGACGGGCTTGTCTTTGGCACGTCTTCGGTGCATCAGCGGCATGCCCAGCTTATACCATAAATAGGGAATGAACCTGTGAACACTAGAACGCTGACCTAAGATGGTATCTCTATGTGTCCCAACAGGCTGAAAGTGCGTGTGGAGTCTTGTCTCATGGTCTAACTCGAGTCACACAAGGAGCCACACAACACACTTCCGATAGTGGCCAGCATCCAACTAGCCATGCCCAGGAACCCCAGGCTCTTTATTACCTTCCACATGTGCTGGCCGAGTGTACACTGGGCCAGCCTACTCTCATTACGTTGCGGGGTCCGAGGGGATGACACCCCTCACACTTGGGTGACGTGGACTGGTCCACACGGGACAACATTATATTCCTCCTTTACCCCAAAACAAAACCATCACAGGGCATTGAGAAACAAAACATCAAACGCAAACACAAGTCCTGAAAAATTGAACACTTATGGAACAGTTCTACTTGATCTGCCGGTACCCCTGTGTCTCCCATCGGAAGGTCGATATCAGACTATAAAATCTTGATATTTCTGAGACGGCATGGGGTGAGGCTGCAGGCTGTATCGACTCCAGCTGTTTCTAGCAGGGGAAGTCGGGTACGCTCCTGGTTGGTCTTCATCCACCGTGCTAATGATTGGTTCTGAGAATTTGGGGACTCTGCCCACAACGGATGATGTAGAATGGTATCTGTCACCACTCGACAAAAACACAGGCAGCTCGGAGAGATGCCGGTGGTACAGTATGGTGTGAGGCGATTCTCTCGGAGGAACTGGTACAGTACTTGTTCCGGGATGTCGCCATCGGCTAGAGCTTTTTGGATCGTCTTGTTTAATGTCCGCATTAGACGTTCCACTTCTCCATTCGCCTGGGGCCTCCTGGGGGTCACCCGGCGGTGCTTGATCCTATGGGATGAGAGGTACTCAAGTAGTTTAGCGCTGGTGCGTGTCGGGCCATTGTCCGTCCTGAGCTCTCCAATTAGGCCGTGGGTTGCCATGATCTTTTCTAGTTTGGGAATGACTACTGCTGCTTTGGAGGAGACGATTTTGATTTCCTGATATCGTATGAAGTCGTCCATGACTACTAACATGTATTGTCCTCCTGGTAGGCTGCCAAAGTTTGTGCTGGCTTTCTCCCATGGGGCGTCGAGACCTGCTTCCGTGATGACAGGTGTGGGTCTGCAGGGCAGGCTGGTTGCGAGGCAAACTGGGCAGCGCTGGATAATTGATTTGACTTGTTGATCCAGACTAGGAAACCAGACTTTGCTCCTGAGGCGGTTCTTCAATTTCACAATCCCCTGGTGCACCCCATGTGCAAGGAGGGCACCCTGGTGAGTCAGGCGCTCCGGAAGGCCAAGGCAAGGACCTCTCAGGAGGCAGCCCTCGGTGGAAACGGACGGCTCGTGGCGCACCTGGTGCTTTCAGAGTGGTCTGGGCCTCGGTCCTGCGGAACGGTGTCGGGTTTTGCAATGGTCTCCAGTCTCCTGTGGTGATTGCTTGGATGGCAATTTGAAGGCAATCGTCCTCTCTTGTGGCTTGTATCACCTCCTCCAGCGAGATGGGGAGGGGTCTGGATCGTTCAATGATCATTGGCACATAGTCTTCGGTAGCTGCAGCTTCTGCAGCTTCTGGTTCGGTGACTGGTCTGGGGTGCCTAGATAGGAAGTCCACCGGATTGCGGGTGCCTGGTCTGTATTCCACGGAGAACTGGAATTCTTGAAGCTGCAACGCCCCACTTCTCTATCTGTGGTGGAGGATGCGACAAAGACCCCTGGAAGAGTAGAATGAGGGGTTTGTGTTCGGTCACAACCGTAAATGGGTGTCCGTACAAGTAACTATTGAAGTGGCGGCAACCCCACAGAATTGCAATAGCTTCTTTCTTGATTTGAGAGTAGCCTTGCTCCGTGGGCGTAAGAGTCCTGCTGGCATAGGCGACAGGGGCCCATTCTCCGCAGGACTGTTGTTGGGCCAAGACTGCCCCTAGGCCCATGGGGCTGGCATCTACCACCAGCTGGGACTCGTTCCGGGGGTCAAAGTATACCTGCGTCGTGTCGGCTGGTAGGGCTGCTTTCGTGAGGCAGAACCCAGTGGCTGGTGGTCTTGATGAGGTCTCGGAGGGGTCCGGTCAGATCAGATAGACTTTTGATAAAGCGCCCACAGTACTGACCATGTCCAGGAAGCTGCGGACGCTGGACACTGACGTCGGGAGGGGGCATTCTGTATGTCTTTTTGTCTGGATCGGTGCCAATGCCCTTGTTGGAGAAGTGATAGCCAAAGAAACTGATGCCTCTTCTCAAGAACTCACACTTTTCGTGGTGGAGGGTGAGTCCGCTGTCTCGGATGTGGGAGAATACAGCTTGGAGGCGCTGGATATGTTCCTCCAGTGTGGGTGCGTGCATCAGAATATCATCGCTTACGTTGAGTACGCCTTCCAGCCCTTGGAGAACATTCTTGACTATGTTTTGGAAGACTTTGGCAGTGCTGGAGATTCCGAAGTTGGGGCGAGTGTAGCGCCAGAGTCCTGCATGGGTGGGGAACGTAGTGATTGGGCAGGGAGTCTGGATGGAGGGGAATCTGGTGGTAGCCGGAGCGAAGGTCCATCTTTGAGAACCATTTGGAGCCGGTTAGCTCTCCAATTATGTTGTCTACAGTCGGGGTCAGGTCGCGCTCGCGTTTGATGGCGAGGTTTGGGACCCTCATATCCACACAGATGGGGACTGCTTCTGGTTGCTTTGGTTTCTTCGCGACGATGATGGGCGACACCCGGGGGGTGGGGCCACGCACCTGTTCGATAATTCCCGCTCTTTCTAGCAGGCGCAGCGCTGCTTCCAGTTTGGGGCAGAGATGAAAGGCGATCCTCCTGTGACGGAGGGCGATAGGAGCAACAGACTTTTCAATGTGTAGTCCGACAGCTGGACCTTTCAGGCATCCGGTTCTTTCAAATAGCGTTCCAAAACCTTGCGCCAGGTGAGGTAGGTCATTGACATGTACGGTGAATGCAAAGTGAATCAGGTAGAGGTCTTGTGCAGTTTGGCAACTAAGCTGAAAACCTTATCCTTCTTGTGACACACAGATATTGGCTTGTTAGTGTGCCGTTTCGTGAGAGAGGTTGGCCTGGAATACTCCACATAGCTTGAGTGGGGACCTGGTGCCGTAGGCATAGATTTGTACTCTGGTGAAACGTAGCGCAGGGGGATTCGGCCGACCCTTGTAGACGCTGGCAGCCATGAGATTGATGGAAGCCCCTCTGTCGATGAGGGCATCTACCGCATGTTCCTATACCTTGACTTTATACATGGGTGTAGCATGTTGGACGGCCGATAAAAATGTTCAGCATTCGGCCTCATCGTCATCCATGTCACTGCTAGCGGGACCATCGGGGGCGATTCAATTGTGAAAACTCACCGCGGGGGCCATTTTGCCTCCTTCTTGGCATCGATCGGCATATTTTGGAGAAGTGATTTACTTTCCCGCAGGCGCTGCAGGTCTTGCCCTGCGCGGGGCAGACTCCGTCATGAGGTGATGGACCTCCACACTACCTGCATGGGCGACTCTGTGGGCTTAGCTGGGACGTTGTGTTCTTCGGCCTGGTAGATTTCGGTCATGGTTCTTGAGAGTTGGTGCGAATGGCACATTCCGGTTCCTCTTTGACTGTGGAGGCCAGCTTGGGGTCCATATGCGCTGCTCTGGCTTTGGACTATTCTTTGGAGCGGCCAGGCGTCAGGATGTACCTCATTGGCATGTTGTGCTCTTGCAGGACCCGTTCGCGCAGTTTGGACGATGTGCAGCCTTGTATGACTGGGCCCGGATTTTGTCATCCTCGTCAGGGAGAGTTCGGGTGCTCACCAGTTCCTTTAGTCTTGAATAGAAGATATCCAAAGGCTCCTCAGGTAGTTGGCGGGCTTGGCGGAGCAAAAACCGCTTGTAGTCGGGGTTGGGAAACTGTTCAAAATAGGCTGTGATGGCGTCGCACATTGTGTTGTAGTTCCTTGGGGCCCGCCTCCCGTACAGTCTTGGAAATTTTATGGATGTCTGCCCCTCCAAGGTGAAGGAGCATGGGCCTCCACCGTGGCGCTGGGATGTCTGCGGTGGCGAAATAAGTCTCACGGTGCTCAACCCATGCCTTCCAGCATGCAGCCTGGGAGGGTGGGGGGCCAGTGATGACAAATGGCTCTAATGGGGGAACAGTAGCCATGTGGGCACGGCAGTGGGTGTGACTGGGGTGGCAGATTCCTTACTTTGAGGCACTGGCGGACAGAGCACCTGATCCTGAGTGGCGTGGAGCAGGGCGCTCTGCTGCAGCACAGGCGGTGACTCTCTGGAGGCAGCAGCATGGTCAGCAGGGTGGGCGAGGTGTGGCAGGTGGGTGCACTCAGTCACAGGAGGGCACTGTGGAGTGGGCACAGGTGAGCTCGGTCTTGGCGCTGTGTAGCTGTCCCAGGTGGGAGCTTGTTGTCTTGAGGCGCCACTTGGTTGCAGGCAAAGGCAGTCAGGCGGGCTTCCAGCGGGCGGTAATATGGGCAGAGCCTGGCGAGCGTTGTGTCCTAAGAGCACGTGGCTTGTAGAGCGATGCGAGGATGCAGGCGGGGAGCGAGAGACAATGCTCTTACCAGAGTCTGAGGAACACAGAGGGCCACGATGCCAAGGGCCGGAAGCTGGTGGGCACTCTAGCAGGCCATACGCTTGCGTGTGCGCGTGCGCGGCCTGTGGAGCTGCCGTAGCTGGGGAGGATGTCGGCTGCCGGTGCAGGGTCGCGTGGAGGTGGTAGCCGGAGCGCGACCCAGCGCTTGGTGAGGCTGGCAGATGGTGTGGAAGGCGCGGCAGGGGTGTCTTCGCGTAGCAGGTGCAGGCGGCAGGCACGGTGAGGTTCGGTGGGGTGGGGAGACCACCTCGTCGGCAGTGTGGAGTCTTGGCTCAGGGTCTAACTCGGGAAACACAAGGAGCCACACAACACACTTCCGATAGTGGCCAGCAACCAACTAACCATGCCCAGGAACCCAGGGCTCTTTATTAACTTCCTTACATGCTGGCCGAGTGTACGCTGGGCCAGCCTACTCTCATTATGTTGCAGGGTTCATGGGGACGAGTCCCCTCACACTTAGGTGACGTGGACTAGTCCAGAGGGGACAACATTACAGTGCGTGTCCAAGAGCTCACTGATAAAGTAAAAAACTGTTTCCCCAAGTAAAAAACATTCAATTCAATTCAGTGCAAATTTGCACTAAGCCTCTGTTTCGAGTGAAGGAACCGGTATTTCCCCACTACATAGATCTATGTGACCCTAAGCGAGCGTCCGCCCAGCTGGTGCCATAAGTAGGAATGTGCCTGGGAACACTAGAGTGCTGACCCAAGATGACGTCTCTACATGCCCCAACAGGCTGAAAGTGCGAGTAGAAGAACCCACTGATAAAGTTAAAAACAGTTTCCCCGAAACTGTCACTTCAACAAACCGCTAGCTTCTGTTGTGTCAGTGGCACATGTGCTATCTGCACACAGTACTAAAAAAGCACTATTCAGTCTGAGAGAGAAAGAGGGAAAATAACTTGAGTAGGGAAAACTGAACCGAGAGACACTTAGACAGGGTGAACAGCCTTTACGACGCGGCTGTTACACCGCCGTGCCGTTACAACGCGGTCTTTTCAACGCAAGTCGTTACCACGACTTGCGCTGGAAGGCGCTGCAGGACAAGGAATTTTTTAATTTACTATCCAACACCTTCCCTACTGTACGTAGGCTGGTGTTGGAATAGTAAATGAAAAAATTCCTAAGTCCGCACCCCCCTCCAACGCAAGTCGTGGTAACGACTTGCGTTGAAAAAAACACGTTGTAACGGCACGCGTTGTAAAAGTACGCGTCGTAATGCCGTACATCCGACAGGGTGAACAGCCTTTACGACGCGGCTGTTACACCGCCGTGCCGTTACAACGCGGTCTTTTCAACGCAAGTCGTTACCACGACTTGCGCTGGAAGGCGCTGCAGGACAAGGAATTTTTTAATTTACTATCCAACACCTTCCCTACTGTACGTAGGCTGGTGTTGGAATAGTAAATGAAAAAATTCCTAAGTCCGCACCCCCCTCCAACGCAAGTCGTGGTAACGACTTGCGTTGAAAAAAACACGTTGTAACGGCACGCGTTGTAAAAGTACGCGTCGTAATGCCGTACATCCGACAGGGTGAACAGCCTTTACGACGCGGCTGTTACACCGCCGTGCCGTTACAACGCGGTCTTTTCAACGCAAGTCGTTACCACGACTTGCGCTGGAAGGCGCTGCAGGACAAGGAATTTTTTAATTTACTATCCAACACCTTCCCTACTGTACGTAGGCTGGTGTTGGAATAGTAAATGAAAAAATTCCTAAGTCCGCACCCCCCTCCAACGCAAGTCGTGGTAACGACTTGCGTTGAAAAAAACGCGTTGTAACGGCACGCGTTGTAAAAGTACGCGTCGTAATGCCGTACATCCGACAGGGTGAACAGCCTTTACGACGCGGCTGTTACACCGCCGTGCCGTTACAACGCGGTCTTTTCAACGCAAGTCGTTACCACGACTTGCGCTGGAAGGCGCTGCAGGACAAGGAATTTTTTAATTTACTATCCAACACCTTCCCTACTGTACGTAGGCTGGTGTTGGAATAGTAAATGAAAAAATTCCTAAGTCCGCACCCCCCTCCAACGCAAGTCGTGGTAACGACTTGCGTTGAAAAAAACGCGTTGTAACGGCACGCGTTGTAAAAGTACGCGTCGTAATGCCGTACAACCGACAGGGTGAACAGCCTTTACGACGCGGCTGTTACACCGCCGTGCCGTTACAACGCGGTCTTTTCAAACCAAGTCGTTACCACGACTTGCGCTGGAAGGCGCTGCAGGACAAGGAATTTTTTAATTTACTATCCAACACCTTCCCTACTGTACGTAGGCTGGTGTTGGAATAGTAAATGAAAAAATTCCTAAGTCCGCACCCCCCTCCAACGCAAGTCGTGGTAACGACTTGCGTTGAAAAAAACGCGTTGTAACGGCACGCGTTGTAAAAGTACGCGTCGTAATGCCGTACATCCCTTAGACAGGAATTGGAAAGAAAGTGAAGAAGAGATAGCGAGTGGAGAAAGAGAAAGTGAAAGGGATGAAAGATAGACAGCAAAAGGGGAAAGAAATCGGATGAGGCAAAAAAGGGTGGCAGAGACAGGGCTGTAGAGAAAGGGAGAAAGAAGCAAAAGGGAGAAAGAAGCGAAAGGGAGAAAGAAGCGAGTGTGGAAATTGAGAACAAAGTGCGTGGGAGAAAGAGAGTGAGAGGTGGGTTGAGAGGGGAAAATATTCCTGTACATTTTAAGTTGTGCAGTATGAGGAAAGCGAGAGATTCACCCACGAGTCCC